>NC_084797.1:193792809-195140904 GCF_963169125.1 Humulus lupulus
AGGGTAGAGAGAGACTAGGCTGCATTTTTGGGGAGAGAAATGGAGAGAGTTATCTTTATTTTCTTGAGGAAAAAGAAAATTAAAAAAAAATAATGATTGGAAGTGTAATTCAGAAATGATTGGAGGTTTAGCTAATGGGTGAGGTAACCTCTTACTCTTCCTAGGGTAGGTGTCATAAACACTTGAGTACACTAGGGCATAGCCTAGCTTCCCATCACACTCGCTCTCCTCTTTTAAAAGTGACTAAAATGCCCTTGCCTCTTTTAACTCACTTCTAATGCCGTCAACGACCATTTGGTAATTTCACTCTCCAAATTTAACCAAATTTTTATCCTATATTTTTTAAATATCCCAAGCTAAAATTAATTAAATAAATGTGACCAAAAATAAATTTTATCACATAACACATAATTTTGGTAATTTACTCAAATTGACCAAAATGCCCTTAGGGGCTCGGGCAAGAATTTCCATTCTTAAACCCGGTCGATTGGAATTAAATCCTCATTAAGTTTTTCTTAAATTTATTGGCTTGACTATCAATTCCCAGTGTCAGACAAAATTAATATTTTTATGCCATACTATTTCCTATTTAATTAATCCAAGATTTTTACCCGATTAGGGTTTTTGACCCGCTCCACGACCAAAGGTCTCGGTTTCTAAAAAAAACCCCACTTACCATAGCATGTCAAGCATTCATACATCACAAATTCTTGTAACATAAATGTTCACATGACATAATACATAATACAGGGAATACAACTACCCGAACTAGGATTTTACTCGGTGCCCTAAACGCGAGGCGTTACAGTCAACCACCCACAAACCAGGTCCCGACCCCTGGTCGTCACCCAAGCTTCAGTTCCAAAATCAAATAGACAGAAGAGAATAAAACCATATTCAAAAAATCAATCTCGGAGCTAAACCCATAAGAACAAACCATATTAAAAAACTCACCCATTTTTTGTATGTCTAACTCGGATTTGTTGGATCGTCGTCGTTGGAGCTAGTCGCCGGAGGGGAAGAGTTGCAACCGAAGGAAGAAGAAGAAGAATGTCTCTTGCTTTTTTTAAGTTTAAATTAGTTTTTTTAATTTTTATCAATAATTTTTTATTATTAAAATTAATTTATATAATTTTATATTTTTAATTATTTTAAATTTAATTAATTCTCAAAAATATTTATTAGTTTGACGAATGAGGAGGTGACACATGTATAATGAATCAGCAGTTAATAGATCTTTTAGGGTGGGTACAAACGGACACTAACAAAAGTTGACTTTGGATACTTTTGCCACCAAAAAAAAATATTGGGTACTTAATCGCAATAAAATTTAAAAATTGGGTACTTATGCCACTATTTACCCTAACATTTTTTTCTCCATGAACTATGACCATTGTTATATTGTGCCCCCTGAATAAATTGTGATGTTAAAAACATCCCAAACTACATATGTTATTGAAACGTAGAATTTCTCGTAGCTTTCGTCCAAAGTGGCTAACGAAATATAAAGTGACATTTTGGCCACTAATGTAGTATTACCACTTCAATGTCATGTGTAGAATAATTAACAATTTTGCCTATTGAACTTTGACCATTACCAATTCGTGCCATTTTTATTAAAAAAATTCATTTAAAAAATTATTTTTTTTCATAAAAAAAGATAATTAAAACATTTTACAAGATTAAGAAAATTTGATTGTCTCTATCATGTCCTCCGACCGTCCATCTCGATGCAGAATTTGGGGTGGTTAGGAAGGATGGAGCGGATATAGTGAAGAAGAAGTATGACGAATGGAAAAAACTTAATTTTAGGATTTTTTTATTTTAAAATAGATTTTTTTAATTCTTAAAAAAAAAAAAGAAAGAAAAGAAAAGGTGAACAATAATTTTTTTATTAATCAGATTTTTAATTTTTTAATATTTGAACATGTATTTAATTAATTTGAGAAAATTTAGTATTTTTTATTTAATATTTTAAGATTTTAATTATTATTTAAAAATATTATATATTTTTTTAATTTTTAAATTAATTTTTTTAATAAAAATGTCAGTTGATAATTGTACGCCCTGAATATCAGCACGTACTTTGTTGAGGCAGCTCGGGAAAAGCGAACTGACAAAAAGCCATAAGCAATATGCCACGTGTTCACCATTCATCCGGGGAAATCTGGTACGACCCCTAGACGAATAGCTCGAAATGATGAATCATTTAGCAGCTTACCACCTGGAGCCATTGTATAAACATGGCACCAAAAGACACGAGCTAGATTTCCATTAAGCTCGCGGTACCTCAAAGGCCTGACATACCCCAGGGTCTTTGTAAAGTTGACCACGCAATAGAAACGTGCCTATAACAGACATCACGTGTCTGTTTAATTCCTGAATTCCCGGATACGCAATTTAAATGTGCGTGATCAGACATCACGCACCTGATTAAGGCCATGCGGCCTATTACCTTTTTTATCTGATTGATTAGACCACACCTTAGTGTAAAATTTAGATATTAATCATCGATGTCACAGGAATGATGTGAAGGATCAAGAGATCACGGCATGACTCCAATACCTACCCAGAGATCCTATAAATACCAAGATCTTGGGTAATGCAAAATGTTGGATTCTTTCTGTAATGCAAATACTCTGTAAAAATAGCAAGAGAGGGAAACAGTAATAATATTGACTCATGGACTAGGGGGATTTTAACCTCCGAACCACGTAAAAAGGAGCGATCATTTTTCTCTTCATAGTTGACTTCCAGCATCCTTGGGTATTATCATTTTCTTATTATGGTTTAACATTAATCACTAATTCATCCTAGTTATTCATATAATTCACCGTTGGCGAAAAATCGCATCAATAGTTTGGTGCTTTCATTGAGAGGATTTAGATTAGTGCTATCACAAAAGATTTATCATGGTGGTCACTCGTTCGAGACATGGTAACAAAGAGGATAAACATGGGGGGTAGGAGGCCCACCATACCACCGTATCAAATGAACAAGACCCATAGATCCAGCAACGATCGGGGAAACAGCCGATGGGCGATGACGACACTGGGAGTTCAGTGCCCCTACCGCCAAATCCGAACCCAGGTTACCTGACGGCGGTGGAAATGGAAAACATGCAGTTGAGGAGTCATCTAGACAAAGAAAATAAGCAAATCGAGGAAGTCTTGGCCCGGCTACCCCCTCTTGCAACCAACATTAATGTCGTAAAGAGGCAAAGCAGGACTCACAAGTCCCGCCGGGATAGTCGGCCCAAGCCCAGTCAATCGATTAGAACCTCAACCCCGAGTTCTATGCCCATGTCGCACCATCACCAGGAAACTATGTTTGATGATTTTCCCAGGGCCCATCAACGATTAAGCCAGTCAGTCAGAACTTCAACCCCAAGTTCGGCTCCACCATCGAATGCACCCAAGAGAGCTCGCGAAGGTTCCAGGAGGAGATCTGGGGGGAGCTCACGCGGCCAACCTGCTTCGACTAGCCCCCCCATGCAGCGATTAGATTCCCAGATGCAGAGGGCTGGAGGCACTGGAGCAGAGAGACCGTGGGCTAGTTTGTTCCAATCAGGCATCCTCCTTCGCCGATAAGATATCCATCTCCTCCTGGTCCTGTTCGAGATATTCCTGCATACGGGAACAGCAGGAGGAATCCTCCTCCCACTGTTGCTGCTCATCACTGCGAACACACGAAAATGTCCCAGATCCTCACCCTCACCCTCAGCACCAGGCTCTGAGCTTTTCCAATGGGAGCTATTGGACTGAAAGCCACCAAAGTGTCAGATCTGGTGGAGACTTGCGAAATCATTTAAGTTTGGCACAAAGCCCTCGAGCCGCCCCGCGGACCGACCTTCGAGATCGCCTCAACTCGCAAAGGGGAGAGCCGACTAGAAACGAAAGTCATGCTCATCGAGATGATGGTCCTTTTGAAATACATGACAATGGGAATGTCCCACCAAACCAAGCTCAAGCTTGGAGGGACAATAACTCGCCTAACGCATACAATGGAATAGGAGCTGTTGAATGGCCCCAGAACAACCCAGGGATCAGAGAACAAACCCTCAAAAGGTTAGCTCAGATGGAGGAACTAATGAAGAGGCTCCTATCAGAGAAGGGAAAAGATAAATATGACTCGGGGGACGAGCTCGAGCGTTTTGCCCCCAACATAGTAGGAACGGCGTACCCACTGAGTTTCAGGATGCCCCATGTATCCAAATTCGATGGGGATGGAGATCCATCGGATCACTTGGGGATGTTCAACACCCTGATGATGGCCCATAATATCGGGCTCGAGCTGAGATGCCTAATATTCCCTTCGAATCTGATCGGGCCAGCTAGGCAATGGTTCAGGCAATGTAAGAAACAATCTATCAGCTCATGCAAGAATTTCTCTGCCGATTTCAAGAGGGCATTTCGAGCCTCTCAAGCAGTTCGCCAACGTTGTGGCCCGAGCTAGGGACACGGACAAAAGTTCCAAACTCATGGCTATGAGAATTGGAATCCTTGTTGGGGGCGAGCTGTGGAAAGAAATCCAGAGGAAAGGTGTCAGCATCGTGGAAGAATTCCTGAGCAAGGCCCAGAGATGGATAAACTTGGAAGAAGCACGAGCATCGGTTGCGGAAACCGGCCAAGTCTTTGACCAGCCCGCTGGAGCGGAAACGGATGTCGTACCAACGACTCAAATCGTTCCCCAGAATAACCAGGGGGAAGCAGGAGAAATGGAAGTGGTGAGGGTGGCCAGCACAGTCCAAAGAAGAACAAGCCCATGGAGAAGTTCAAACCTGTCTACGCGGTTTATACTGACCTCACAGACACTAGAGAGCACATTTTCCTAGCGAATTCTTCCCGCCTTACTTGGAAAAAGCCAGAGCCCTTGAAGAATCAGAAGGCAAAGAGAGACCCTTCCAAATTCTGTCGATTCCACAACGACATCAGTCACAACACCGATGATTGCAGGCATCTAAAGGATGAGATCGAGACACTCATCTGGGCCGGACCCCTGGCTCAGTATGCCCGAAATCGAGTCACTCCTAATCCACCCGCCAGGCAAAACACTAAATCAACTTCGGAAATCCCAGCAAATCTGACCGGAGCCCAGGTGGGTCAGGACATCCCTCCTCCAATAATAGGAGGAGAGACAACCACCATTTCTGGAGGCCCTCATCTGGTAGGCTCGAGCAGAGGTGCCCAGAAAAGATACATCAACGAATTGAGGTCTCATAACGGAGTCGAATTTGTCCCAGAGAACACATACCTAAACAACAGTGATTGGAGAGACAGCCAATCAGTTTCACCGAAGAAGATGCTAGTCATGTCCAGTTCCCACATAACGATCCTCTATTCATAACCGCCCAGCTCGCCAATCGAAGAGTTAGGAGGATACTAGTTTATAATGGGAGTTCAGTGAACTTGTTGTTTCGGTCCACGCTAGAAAAAATGGGGCTGTCGGTAACCGAGTTGAAGAATGTTGGTTTTTATTGATCAAATAAGAGATTATGCGCAGCGGAACAACAATCAAATTTTCAGATTAATCCCATAAGATTTCTAGATCTACTTCTTCACACTCATATATATATTGAATCAAGGACAAGAATAGAAACATTACATCAGGTCCTTCCTTGCTGCTATCTTTTCGTATGGCTGAATCCTTGACATCTCACACCAAGATCTTCCAAAATGTTCTCAGTCACCCAAAGAACGAGTGTGGGCTCGCTATACAAATAATAGGCAATAACTATTTATCAGATATTCTCAACACATGAGATCTGATAAAGTTTGGACCTAGGTTTTGTGAAGAACAATGACCTTTGTTTTTGTCACTGATCTTTTTCTCTGAGAGAATCCTAGATATTTTTCTATCCCTGAAAACTTACGTTCTGTGAAAAATGATATCCCATATTTAATAATATCCAATATATTAAAATATTTGTTATTTTAAACAAATTCAAAATAACTGATCAGTTATCAGATTTTTGTTTAAATAATAATATTTTAATCATATTAAAATATCTCATTATTTATTTAATATTTGAATAACTAAAATTGTGGAATCAAGAGACTCAGTCCATCTCTTATGCGTGTAGCACAGTGCCTGTGCACTGTGCCACACGTGTACCCCATGCATGTGCATGCATGTGATTTTTCTCAATTTTTTATTATTATTTAAATACCAAAAATCCCAAAAATAAATTAATTCAAAATTAATTATATTTCTGATAAATCAAATAATTAATTAATTCTTAATTAATTAATTACACATAATTAATCAATAATTATGTTTGATACATAGAAAAATATTTTACTTATCACATAAGTCCTTTTTGCCTTTTTTTGTATTTGCCTTTGACAGTGATTGTTTGAGCCATTTTGGGGACCGTGGACCTATAACATTAAGCTCCAATAGATTGAAACTAAATAATTAAACTCTTTAATTATAATAGTTAATTTATTAATTATGATATTACTCCACTATAAATTCAGAATTGCACTCTTTATGTTATAGACATTGTTTTACAGAAATCTTTTTCTTAAGTCATCCATTGATATAACCATCTTACAATAGTTCAACCCTCTAATTAATTAGTTCATAAATTAGAATGGAAGGATTACCATTTAACCTTTCTAATTTACTTTTTATTCCTTAAGTACCATTAATTCACTAGTGAATAATTAATCTATAATCTAATTATAGACTTGAGCTCAAAATCATTCAGTTCCAGAATTAACCCTTAAGGGAACTAATATACGATCCGTTAGGAAAGATTAGATTCCGTATTGTTGATACATGTTCCCAGCCATCCATGATATTAAATCTCCAAAACAAAAGTCATTAGCCTCATTTTTTGAAGAGACCTTAACGAGTGAATCAAAAGATTTAATAAATATGAACAGGAGTTCATGAACACTCAGGATTTAGGTTGATCTATAAATGATCATCTGTTATGATATGAATTACAAGTCTTTATTGTTAAATGGTTTTTGGATAAAGACTTTAATTCACATCGGTCCATGTCATATATAATCATATTATATAAAGCACCTTTACTGAGATGTCTTTCCACATCAATAATCCGAATCTAGATTATTTGTATCATTATGATACTCAGTAAACCGTACTTACAACTCCAATTAAAGAATACCGTAACTTTAATTTGTTGTTGTTGACTATTTTTATTCATTCATGTGATCTTAATTCTCTCGTGCTAATACAAGATCACACCCTCAATAATGAATATGGAATTTTTATGATATTTACAAAATTATTCAAACAATAATTTAACAATCTAAATATGACAATAATAATAAACCATTGTATTTATTTATTCACAGAAAAAACAAATGTCTTTGCATGCTTTTAGGACACACTCCTAACAAAGGCCACCTCCATCACGTTGTATGGATTCTCTGGCGAAGGGTCGGCAGCGATAGGAACAACTAAGTTAGTAATAACCTTGGGAGAGGGACCCCGAACTATCTCCAAGCTCCTCGAGTTTGTGGTCATCGATTGTCCCACCGCGTACAACGCAATTTTGGGTCGGCCTACTTTGATGGCATTTGAAGCCATAACTTCTATTCGCCACCTCGCAGTCAAATTCCCCTCCTCTACGGGGATATGTACGGTCCAAGGCGATCATCTCACTGCTAGGGAATGCTATAACATTTCCATGAAGGGAAAATCAAAACCTGGGAAGCGGACGATGGCAATTCAGGGCGGAAACAAGGAACCCTAGGAAGTGAGAACTGGCCCTGGTATAGAGGAATCTCAGCCAGCCGACGGCGTAGGTACCACCCTGAGTGACGATATCGACCCTAGAATTGGCGAAGATAGGTCCGAGCTCCAGGCTATCGAAGAGCTCAAAGAAGTAAACATTGATCCTAAAGACCCTTCGAGGGTGGTTAGGCTCGGGAAAAACCTTGGTGATGAGAGAAAGGCGGAGCTGCTGAAATTCCTGCAAGAAAATCTAGACGTTTTTGCCTAGTCTCATGAAGACATGGTAGGCATCAACCCGAGCATCATCATGCATACACTCAACTTGGACAAATGCGTGCCTGCGAAGTCGCATAAATAAAGGTGTCTGGGCACGACCCGAGCTGCAGCCCTAGAAGAGGAAGTCGCTCGACTTTTAAAATGCGGCTTTATCCGCAAGGAAAAATATCCGATTTGGGTTGCCAATCCTGTTCTGGTCCCAAAACCTAACGAAAATGACAGACCTACATCGACTTCTCTAACCTGAATAAAGCATGTCCAAAGGATTGTTTCCTCTTACAAAGAATTGACCAGTTGGTGGACGCCACAGCAGGGCACGAGCTAATGTCCTTCATGGATGCATACTCTGGTTATAACCAGATCGCTATGAATCCCGCGGACCAGGAGCATACCAGCTTCATGACTCTAACCAATGTTTATTGTTACAAAGTCATGCCCTTCGGGCTAAAGAATGTCGGAGCTACATATCAGAGATTGGTCAACAGAATGTTTGTTAATCAGATCAGGAAAAACATGGAAGTGTATGTTGACGACATGTTGGTCAAGTCAAAAACTGCCGATGACCATGTTCTCGATCTGAGGGAATGTTTTGAGATCCTGAGGAAGTATGGTATGAGGTTGAATCCCCAAAAATGTACCTTTGGGGTGGCGTCAGGAAAATTTCTGGGTTTCATAGTCAACACTAGGGGGATAGAGGCGAACCCTAACAAAATTAGATCGCTACTTGAAATGCCATCGCCTCGGTCACGAAAAGATGTCCAGAGTCTGACAGGAAGGGTGGCAGCCCTTAATCGGTTCATTTCCAAGTTTACCGATAAGTGTTTGCCATTCTATAACATGCTCCGGGGGAATAAAAAAGTTTGAGTGGATCGAAGAATGTGAGCGGGCCTTCCTCGACCTAAAAACACATTTAGTCGAGCCGCCAATGTTGTCTAAGCCAACGGCAGGAGAGCCTCTTTTTCTTTACTTAGCTATTACGGAAGATGCGGCTAGCGCCGTGCTGGTCCAGGAAGAGGACCGGGATCAAAAGCCAGTCTATTACATTAGCAAAAGGCTTCTCGGAGCTGAATCTTGATATCCGTTGATGGAAAAAATGGATTTCTGCCTTATCACGGCCTCCAGAAAGCTTAGGCCGTATTTCCAGTCCCATTCAATCCATGTCATAACCGATCAACCTTTAAGGCAGGTACTGCATAAACTTGAGGCATCAAGATGTCTTTTGAAATGGGCCATCAAGCTCAGCTAATTCGAAATTATGTACGTACCACGGACTGCAATAAAAATCCAAGCCCTGGCTAATTTCATGGCTGAATGCACTGGATTCCAATAGGAACCTGGGGAAGAACCGGTGCAGGCATTGTGGAGGGTCTTTGTGGATGGTTCATCTAACGAGAATGGGTCTGGAGCTAGAATCATTTTGATATCCCCAGAGGGACATCGTTTCCACTCTGCGTTACGATTCAGATTCGAGGCGTCCAACAACGAGGCCGAGTACGAAGCTCTATTGGCTGGGCTTAGAGTGGCCAAGGAGTTGAAGGCCAGAGCCATCCAGTGCTACAGCGATTTCCAGCTCGTGGTAAACCAAGTATTAGGGGAAAACCAAGCGCGGGGAACCAAGATGGCGGCCTACTTGGCCAAGGTGAAGAAGGAGCTGTCCGAATTTGAATACAGCCTAATCGGGCAGATCCCACATGAGCATAACACCAATGCTGATGCTCTAGCAAAACTTTCCACCTCCAGGGAAGTCGAGACCTTTAGCCTGATACCAGTGGAATTCTTGGAAAGACCAAGCGTGGTAGAGGATACAAGGGAGTTTGAGATGATCAATGCCAGGCCAACCTAGATGACTCCCATAGTCGAGTATCTTACAACAGGGAAGTTACCCGGCGAGTGAAATAACGCAACGAAGATACTCTATCAAGCTCTGAGGAATACAGTCATAGATTGAACATTGTACCGGCATGGCCTTTCTCTGCCCCTTCTGCGATGTGTTCTGCCGGCAGAGGATAAAACTATTTTGCAAGAGGTGCATGAAGGCATTTGTGGAGATCATGCTGGGGGGGCAAAACCTGGCCTTAAAGATATTGAGGCAAGAACATTATTGTCCCACTCTATCAAAGGACTCAATTTCCTATGTTCGAAAATGTGACAAGTACCAACGGTTTGCCACAATCGCCCGAGCTCAACAAATCGAGCTAAAGATGATCTCGTCCCCATGGCCATTCGCAGTCTGGGGAATCAACTTAACTGGAGCCCTGCCCATGGGAAAATGAGGAGTTCGCTATGCAGTTGTGGCCATTGACTATTTCACGAAGTGGGCAGAAGCAGAGCCCCTGGCAACGATAACATCAAAGAGAGTCCTTAATTTTGTGGTTAAAAATATCGTCTATTGGTTTGGACTACCAAGGAAGATTGTGTCAAACAATGGAACCCAGTTCGATAGCGACCTCTTCACCGAATTTTGTGGACGACAAAACATAATAAAGGGTTTTTCTTCAGTGGCCTACCCCCAGGCTAATGGACAGGCCGAAGCTGTGAACAAGATGCGAACAAGATGCTCAAGGCAAGCCTTAAGAAGAGGCTGGACGAGGCCAAGGGAGTTTGGCCCGAGCAGTTCCCGCAGGTGCTATGGGTGTATCGGACCTCACACCGAACTTCGACGGGGCACACCCCTTTTTCCCTGACTTTCGGAAGTGAGGCCATCCTTCCTGTCAAAACAAAGATAGCCATGCACAGGATCCAGACCTTCAGCCAGGAACAGAATGACAAATTGTTCAGCGCGTCCCTCGACCTGATTGATGAAAAGCGAGAAGATTCATAGCTATGGCTCGCGTATTATCAACAGAAAATCATCCGTTACTTCAATTCAAAGGTTAAGAAGCGCATCTTTGAATTAGGAGACTTGGTACTCCGAAGGGTGTTTCTAGCGGCCAAGGACCCCAAAGATGGTTCCTTAGGCCCGAGCTGGGAAGGGCCCTATCAGATCATCGAAATCATATTGAAAGGTACATTCAAATTGACCCGGCTTAATGGAGAAATGGTACCATGGACCTGGAATGCTACACATTTGAGAAAGTATTATCAGTATTCAAACCTCTTGTCTATGTAAGGCTTGCATATAAAAGCCAATTAATTATAAAAAAAAAAAAAGAATGATGATGGGTATGGTTTCATATATGTCTGTGTACGATTCCGTTTGCATGATTGTTCAAAGTAACCCAGCAAGTCCACTTCCTGATTACTTGGGGGGCAGATCACTCGGTGACCAGGTTTCCAAAGAAAAACTTAAAAGTTGGTTAAATTGATTATCCAATGTTTTTTCTAAAGAACACGGGGTGTCAATAAAACTAATGCGAACTAAGCTTTTAAAATTAAATATCCTGCACACGATCAGGTTTCCAAAACTTGGAAGTTGGTTAAATTGATTATCCAATGTTTTTTCTAAAGAATGCGGGGTGTCGATAAAACTAACGCGAACTAAGTTTTTAAAATTAAAAATCCGGGACCGGACCGGGTTCCAAAACTTAGAAGTTGGTTAAATTGATTCAGTGTTTTTCCTAAAAAACACGCAGTGTCAATAAAGCTAACGCGAACTAAGTTTTTAAAATTAAATATCTTGGACGCGACCAGGTTTCCAAAACTTAGAAGTTGGTTAAATTGATTCAAGGTTTTTCATAAAAAAACACGCGGTGTCGATAAAATTAATGCGAACTAAGTTTTTAAAGTTAAATATCCTGGACGCGACCAGGTTCCAAAACTTAGAAGTGTGTTAAATTGATTATTCAGTGTTTTTTCTAAAACACAAAGTGTCGATAAATCTAACATGAACTAAGTTTTTAAAATTAAATATCCTGGATACGACCAGGTTCCAAAACTTAGAAGTTGGTTAAATTGATTAACCAGGATTTTTTCTAAAAAAACACGAGGTGTCGATAACGCTAACGCGAAATAAGTTTTTGCCTAGCACATCATAAAGGACGAGACATCGGAAAAAAAAATAAAACTTGGATAGCTGAAGTTAATGAACCAATTGTCTCGAGGAGAATAACCTCGTGCTTAGCACTTACTAATAAAAACAAATAAAAATAAAATTACAAAAATTCTAAGCCCCCCTAGGCCGCTCTGAGGACGTCACCTCCTCAAACTCCTGCTCGTCCACAGCGGAGGTCTCCCTGGTCTCAGTCGGTGCCTGCAACTCCTGTTGTAGCTGAACCTTGAACTTCTTGAGATAGTGCCCCCACGCATCGGCCATGAAGGTGAAGTTGTCATCCTGATTGAAGGCCCAGCAATGGTAAAGCATGCTCTCCATGGAGGATGTCGATGCTTTTTTCTCCTCTTGAAGGACCGCTTCGACCTCCTGCTGTTTTGCTTTGGCCCCCTCGAGCTCAGCCTGAAGGGCTACCGAGATTGCCTTTGCCTCCTGCTCGCCTTCCTAAGCAGTGTTTAAGGCAACCTTTGCCACCTGTTCACTCGCCTGGGCCACCACCAAGGCAGCGTTGGCATTCTGCTCGCTCTGCTGAGCAGCGACGAGAGCCACTTGGGCCGCAGTCAGCTCGGCCTGAAGTTTGACATTCCTAGCCTTTGCCCGAGATATGCTATGGTGCTGAGCCAAGATCGCCTGCAAGGAAGCAAAGAAACAGTTAGGCACATACCAAGAAGAATAATAAAAGTCAGTTCAGGAAAAGTGCTTACTGTAAGGTTCATTCTCAGGGCCGACTCCATGACGTTCTCCAGGCTCCTCTCCTCGATCGCCCTCAGGTTGGTGGGCTTGGCCTTATAAAAATGATCCACCGCGTAGTTCGCCGTCCCATAGACCGTCCCCTGAAAAGTGTCTAGGATTAGCTCCAAGTCCTGGGGGTTGACAGGAATGCAGACGGAGGCAGAATGGATTGATGGAGCCGGGGGACCAGGTGGTGCTACCTGCTCCTGAGCAGGATCTGGGGGAAGGCGAGGAAGGGGTGTGGCCAGACCCCTCTTCTCCGCAAGGGCGACAGGCGCAGCTCTCGAGCTCGTGCCCATCCCTTTGGCCGGGGACTTGGAAGTAGCCGCGGCCGGAGGAGTTTTCTTCAACGTGGGTCGAAGTTTCTTAACGAAATGATTGCCACTGGATCTCCCCTCCTGGAACATCAATCGGATGTCGGGTTCCCCTCATTGTGCCATCTCCTCAACTTGAAAAGAATGGAAAATTTGTTAGATATACGTGCATACTCATTAGTTTGCAAAGAAAGTACATACAAAGTATTAAAAAATCCTACCCTTCGAGCTAGAGGAGTCTATTTCCACGACCTCCGGTCTCGGAGCTGCTACGGGGGAAGGAGAGTCTAAGTCAAACACTTCTTGGACTAAGGGAGGCTCTAGGTCAGACTCTACCTCGGGGCTGGACTCCTCTACATATTGCCTAAGTCCTGGGGCTACAACACCTTGGAGAAGGGATGGCCACAACCTAAGGTTGGTTCCATACTCTTCAAAGAAGGCTGAACTAAAGGACAAGGTATTGTCCACCACTACGGTCCCCCTAGGATGGCCCATATCATTTCGAAGAACCAACTGGTCCACACACTGGAGCAGGGTGTTATTGCGATCTGGGTCATCAGGGTTACGGTGTACGAGCTAGTTGGGGTTGAACCTAACTAGCCTAAGGTCGGACATTGCCCTATGTAAATCCCTAAAAGGATATGGGTTATCTTGGCTGGAGGGGCCGGCTACTGCCCCTGACGCGACTCACTCAGCAACGGGATCCCCGACGGCCTCAGGAGCTTGCCTCTTTCGCACGAGGGGTACCTCGTCCTCCTCCGATGCCTTGTCGTCGGCCTCGACATTCATCTCGGGAATGGGAGGGAGCTCACAGATTACGGGAACAGCGGCTCGCGTCCTTCTCAAGGCCAAGGTCTGACCTTCAGCAATCAGTTTACACACCAGCATTGTGTCATCAGACACGAGCTGGAGGTAGTCCTTCTCGTTGGGCGGAAGCCCCACCAAAGTCTCGTACTGACCCCCAAGGGTCAGTGATCTGGCCGTCCTCGCAAAAATGGCTGTGCGAATACATTCCAATCAATATATGCACAAAGAAGACTAAGTATGAAAGGAATTTTATGCGATCTAGGAAAAGAAAAATTACTGGGACGGTTGAAGTATCGGTGTCCGCAGTTGCAGAACCCGTTCGACATGAAGAATTGATCTTTGAAGTCGTTAGGGTGGCTGGACAGCTTGATGACTACAGGCGAGTTAGGGAATCAGGTCAAATAATAGAACCCATCCCCTAGTCCCCTCTGGTCTGGGATAGCTTTGAGTCAGAAGAAGTAGAGGATGTGTGCCGAGGTGGGGACCTCCCACTCATGCTTCAGGAACAGGTATTTTAACCCCGCCAGAAGCCGGTAAGAGTTGGCGGGGAGCTGGAATGGCGCCAACCTCACATAATTGAGGAAGTCCACAAAATATTGGTTGAAGGGGAGAAAGGCCCCGACCTTCAAATGTTCGTCACTCCAGACCACGAAGTCGTCCTGGAATGGTGAACAGCTCTGCTCCCCCTCGTAGGGAGGTCGAGCGATTAAGATCTCTTTCCCAGCCTCAATGTTGTGGGACAGAAGGATTTTGTTGACGCTTCCTTGGGTCATTTTCTTGGAGACAATCCTCTCGGCCTTGAAGAAGGCGTCAGGAGCAACCGTGACCTCCGCCTCCACCACGGGACCAAACTCAGGAAGGGGGGAGTCAGGGACGACCTCCTTCCCCTTGCGAAGCTACTGAGACGACGAGCCAGCCGCATTCCTCTTAGATGCTCCTTTCTTTGGTGCCATCAGATCGCCTATCGAATAAAAATGACTGAGTTTTAGTGGGCGACGTAGAACTATTGAACAGGAGAAAAAAACAAAGGTGAGGTGTCCTAATACACGAGCTGATGCCAATATCAGCCCGCGTGATGCCACGCGCCTAGATTTTCCAACAGACCCCTATTATTTAGGGATCCGTGTGTCAGGCGCGTCAGGCCACTACTTTCCTTGGGAAGAGGGTTTTAAAGAAAAATTGCCCAAGAAACATGATCCTTAAGCTACCCAATTTTATACCCTAAAAACCTTTCGCCTTCCATACCCCGAGTGGAAATTTACTCAGAATTTTACCCAGAAACCTCTCAATCCTATACATGTTTTAGGATCTACTCAATACGCCTAAACTCGAAACCTATGCACCAAAGTTATTCAGAAACAGCCTACTGTTTATGACTATGGAATGTAAAGTTGCATGGCAAAGAAAAAGGAAATTAAAACACACGAAAAAGAGAAAACTTACAATGTCTTTTCTAAGCGAAGGTTGAAAGCGGCGTAGAGGTAGAAGTCCTGGAGAAATCCTCAAGACTGGGCTTTCAGAGGGTTTTTGTGACAAGAATATAGGGATTCATGGGATTTTAAGCAGAAGAAGAAGAAGAAAAAGAGTTTTTGAGACTCGAAAGAGAAAAAATGAAGAAAAATTTCAAATCAAAGGTGATGAGTACTGAAAATGGCTAGCCCTATTTATACGTAAAAGAAATTAGGAAACGAGGACCGTCCAATCAAACAAATATGAGATACGAGGGTCATGATGCGGAAGATGAGATGGCGGCAAAAAGGTTGCCAGGCCATTTAATGCCATCCTTGAAGCCCGAGCAGGCGCCAATCACGGCGTCCACGTGTCTAGTACTCAAATAGTGGGCAAGGGATGGATAATCGAAAAGGAAGTTTAAAAGCCCCCACCGTGAAAGTCAAAAGTGATGTCATAGATCGAAAGAAGGGGCTTAGGGGCAAATGTACACCCTGAATATCAGCACGGACTTTGTTGAGACAACTCGGGAAAAGCAAACTGACAAAAAGCCATAAAGAATACGCCACGTGTTCACCATTCATCCGGGGAAATCTGGTATGATCCCCTAGAGGAATGGCTCGAATTGATGAATCATTTAGCAGCTTATCACCTAGAACCATTATATAAACATGGCACCAAAAGACACGAGCTAGATTTACATTAAGCTCGTGGTACCTCAGAGGCCTGACATACCCCAGGGTCTTTGTAAAGTTGACCACGCAATAGAAACGTGCCTATAATATACATCACATGTCTGTTTAATTCCCAAATTCCCGGATACGCAATTTAAACTTGCATGATCAGACATCGCGCACCTGATTAAGGCTATGCGACCCATTACCTTTTTTATCTGATTGATTAGACTGCACCTAAGTGTAAAAATTAGATATTAATCATCGAAGTCACATGAATGATATGAAGGATCAAGAGATCACGGAATGACCCCAATACCTACCCAGAGATCATTCTCCTATAAATACCAGGATCCTAGGTAGTGCAAAGGGTTGCATTCTTTCTGTAATGCAAATACTCTGTAAAAATAGCAAGAGAGAGAAACAGTAATAATATTGACTCGTGGACTAGGGGGATTTTAACCTCCGAACCACGTAAAAAGGAGCGATCATTTTTCTCTTCATAGTTGACTTCCAGCATCCTTGAGTATTATCATTTTCTTAATACGGTTTAACATTAAGCACTAATGCATCCTAGTTATTCATATAATTCACTGTTGGTGAAAAACCGCGTCAACAATAATTATTCTACATATGGTATTGCTTCATCAGCGTCTAAAATATCACATCATTTTTATGTTAACCACCTAAGATGAAATCTAATAGAAATCTCGCATTTAAATAACGTGTATAGTATGTTTGATTTTTAAAATCGTGAATCTGTCAAGGTAAGGTCGATCCTAAAGTTTATTGGACCCTAAGTAAAAAAACAAAATTTGGGCCCTTTTTAATAAAAAAAAAGTATTGCAAATGTTTACAAAACATAATATTGTAACTGATAATTTTAAAAAAGGAATTTTTACACAACGCACTATTTTTAGTAAAAAAATAATTTTATACGGTTGAATGGAATTTTTTTCGTTTTTATTTTTTTAGTTGTTTAATTTCATTTATACGGTCTTACCATACACAAACTCAACTTGATTACTGTAAGTTAGACTCTCGTCAGTCACCTCACCCCATATATTTGTTTGTATTTTCTTTTATTTGTTTTACTCTCAAATTAATATACAGATGTTGTCAGTTTTTAAAGTATATAAAAAATAATAGGGGTTATGACAAATAGAAAAGTGAGTACACAACCGAAAAAAAAGTAAGTCTTTGAGTTATTATATATTATATATATATTTTATAATTAAAGTAGTATTATATAGTTTTTATTTTTATTTTATTTTTTTGTAATGTTTTTTGGTCGTTTTTTCTAATTAATTTTTAGTGATATTTAAATTGATCTTGAGTATATGTTTAGTTTTTTTTTTTTTTTTGGTATATTGGGGTTATATCTAGTTAAGTGTTTGAGTTTATTTTGGGTATATGAGTGGTTGTTTTGATGTATATTTTAAGTATCTTTTTTGCACATTATAATAAATGTAGTGGATTTAAGTTTCTTATAATTATACTTTGGATATCAAACAAACCCACTTATTTATTCTTACGGAGGTGCACAGCGTGTCTTCAGGATAATAGTGATATGTGTCACCAAATTGTATAACATTTATATAGTCATTGTGTTGACGCCGTTTTTCGTCAACAGATAAAAGAAGAGAGCACGTAAACAATTAAAGACAATGGCCAAAAGAAATAAACGAATCAAACACACGGTTTTTTACGTGGTTCAGCAGTTAAATCTGCCTAGTCCACGAGTCTCTGTTATTAATCTCAAGATTATCTCTGAACAATTCTCTAGCATGAATTCTCCAGAGTTTACCCTCAAGGATCAGAATTTCGGTCCTCTACAATGGTGCATGGCTTCTCTATTTATAGAGAAGGATGCAGAATACTATCCCACATATTTTGGGTAGTTACTCTTTTGTGAATAAAAATAAATGGCTTTAAATGCCTTTAATCAGATAAAAAAGGAAACGTCCCTGAAGACCAGGGAATGCATAACTGACTAAATAATATCCCACGATTCTTGGGGATTTACATCAATAAATAAGGATTACATCTCATGTTTACAATACTTGTAGATATTCAAGGTGGTTATAGCGTATCTCCAAGGCTTCAGCATCTCAGGTTTCATGTCATTGTGCGAGCCACTGACATCTCCCGAGCTAACATTGTTTTCGAGATAGTACATCGAGCTCAAGACCCATGCTCCGAAGTTCCTGAAGATGAAGGTGTTCTCGGAGCTACCTTTCGAGATCGAGATCATTTCGAGGTCACCGCATACGAGATCATATATCATACTTTGCATGCTCGATTTACAATCCTAGATCATACTCTAATCCTCACGAGACCATTTATTGCGAACTCAGCTTTCGAGGTCATATTTACCATGGCTCGAAATCTGGGTATAACATCTTGCCCCCTCAAAACTATTTGTTCGAATCCTAAGAGAAGGAAACTTTTGAACTACTTTCTCTGGGAACCGTACCGTCATACGCTCTTGAAAACGGACACGTGCCAGATGGATATTGCTCACTTTAGGTACTTGAGTACCTTGGGAACACGCCCACGATCGTCCGTCTGACAACTTTTCGGCGCCATGTTGTCATTGATCCCCATCCGTTCGATCTAGTGAGAATTCCATTCGACGCTCCTGATTAATTCCATTTTCCCACCTATATATACAAGACCCCCTCTTCGTCTTCTTCTTCATGTTTGTTCATCGTAAACCAGAAAGGAAAAAAGAAAAACAAGAAAACCAGAGACTTTCTTAAGAAGCTTCCGTCCCGTGCATGTTTTCTCGACCCAAGAAACAAAGAAATCCTGGTCTGTTCGAGTCAGTGAGTTCTTTCTTGCAACCTCTCCTCCAATCGACGATTTCGCTGCAATCACCATCACTGTGTAAGTATGCCATTTTTGTTTTCAGCTTTTTACCCATACTGTTCTTGTTGTGTATGCTAGTTTACGTTCTTAGAATGATATGATAGGAAGTTTTGAACCGATGGGCTTTTATGCCTTCTAGATTTTCATTCTGGATGTTCGTCTCTGGTTTATACCCAGTTTTGTCGTTTGAACGAAGTTTTGACTTTCTGGGTTTTGAAAATTTTAGGCCATGTTTCTTGTACACTAAGTTTTCGGGTAAAAACCCTTGTTCTTGACAATTGCACGAAACCCAAAAATTCCCTTTCCTGGCTAACCGCCACCTCTCTTTTTCCCTTGAATTTCAGGATTTTCAAAAAATCATCCACGCTCCTTTTCTTTCCTGTGTAACACACGCTCTGACTCTTTAGTAAGGGTCTTAATACTTAGTTTCTTGTCCTTAAATCTCCGAGTTCATCCCACTGAGCTTGTGATTCTTGCATGCATGGCCCTCACCATTTTTTCTTTCTCGTTAGATGTCACAGAATCCGGAAAGACGGTGGGGGTCATTACGAGCAATCCCTTACGAGCCCAAATCTCTAAGCCCGGAATCGGTCTTTGCCCAGAACCAACGTCGGATTAAAGAATACGAGATCGCACGCGAGCAAGAAGACATTCGAGCCCACTATCGTCGCCAGATAGACGAGGTTATTGAAAAGAAGAGAAGAGTTCTTCGGGAAGCCATCTATCCGGAGCCCAACCCAGGACCTAGGCCAGTTCCCCTCGACCCTGCGTTAAAAGTCACGGTTGCATACCACCCAGGGGAACTCCAGTTTTCCTTAATGGCGGAGCCTTCGTCTTCGCAGCCTAGGAGGGAGATGTTTGAAGCCGAGTTCTACCAGAGCTCGGTTACCACCACTGACCAAATAACTGATATCTTGGCCCTCCATGGCCTTAGTTCGTTGGACACACTGAAATGTCGAGCTCCGACTAGGCATGAACGGAGCTGTTTCGCCCCTGGGGGCCGCGATTCCAGTGTAAAATACGCGGCCTGGAGCCAGGAACATATAAGGGTAGGAGCTTTGCTGCCCCTGAAGTCCTTTTTCAGAGACTTCATTGATTTCGTTGGGTTGGCTCCGTTCCAACTCAACACCAATTCATACAGGGTGCTGTCTGCCCTGAGGTCCTTGTTCCACGAGCTGGGGTGGACAGGGCCTTCACCCCAAGAGATTTTATATCTCTTTTGTTTGAAGAGTAATCCCTCCCGAGCTCGGGGAGGAGATGGTTTTTACTATCTTTCGAGCTACCCCAAAGAGACGAAGATCTTTGAAGATCTTCCGAACCACCCTCCTGACTTCAAGAAGGCTTTTTTCTGGACAGACGGTCTGTCCCCGTCTCGTCATCGTTCGTTCAGGCGGATTCGTAAGTATTCTCGTTACTTTCTATTTTTGAGCTCGGAATTTTAGCCCTTAAATCCATATTTAGTTGAAGTGTATCTCGCCTTTCAGCTAACTTTCAGCGTCCCACCCCTGACGAGACAATGAAGGGGCACAGAGAGACCTTGCTCCGACTCCCTTACGGCAGGAGATCTCTCTCATTTCTATTACATGACTGGTCCAGTAAAAAATATGAACGCTGGGAGGAAGTGCCACTGCCCACAGGCATCCTTCCTCCGAGGAGAGAAAGGAGGGAATCTCTCCCAATTCGCTCGAAAAGTCCGCGGTCGGGGAATGAGGCCAATGACGAAGCCTCGAGTTCGGACTCAGATGGAGGTAAAACCCTTCCTACTTCGCGAATGTGGTCCCCCACTTTATTAAAACACAGGCCCAATAGACTAGTCTCGTGCCCACAGGATAGATACCACTTCTACATATGGAGTTGGGTAGATGACTGTGTCCATAGGTTTGATAGTGGGCTCGGAAAATACGACACTATGTACACCACGGACGAGGTGTGGAATGGGATAGCTGTGCAGTATGGGACCAATGATTATAGGGTCCTCTCGAGGTTATCACCAACTTATAGGGAAGGCACTCCCCCCGCCTCTTCTGAAGACGGGGGAATTTCATGGCCCCCAAGCTCGAGCTCGGGGGAGAGTCTCAGTTAGGTTTTTTCTTCAACTGGTTTCCATCTTTTTTCAAAGTTATTATTATTGTTTAATTCACTGTCATTATGCAGGTGCCATGAATCCCGACCTCGAAGCCGTGCTCTTTAGCGATGGGGGAGCTGGCGCCCAGAAGAGTAAATGCCCGAGGATACCAAAGAGATCCGACCGACCGTCCAAGGTGCCTAAACATCGCGAGACGACTCCCACGACCCAGACCACTGCGAACACCTCCAAGGAACCGACTGCCCAGATTGATGGGTCAGGCCCGACTGCATCCATCTCGCTGCCTCCCACCGAAACTCGGTTAACAGTTGTTCGACCCCCGAAGAAACCTTCTACCTCAACGGTTCAGCTGCCAACGGCTCGAACCCACACTGAGGAGTATGTACTTGATGGTGCTGCTGGGACAGAAGGGGCTGTACTCAGCTCGGACGTCCTTTCTCGAGTAGGTCAGAGCTTTTCTGGCTTTGGCGCCGACCACTGGGATCTCGTGCGCAAGGCCTCGGACTGCAACACTCTTTATGAGAAGAGTATCGAACTCACCGCCACGGTAGCCTTCTCAACTCTATTTTAAGTATTTATGCCTCAATTCGCAATTCTGATTCGTTTGTGTTTCAGGCCCTTGTTGTTTCAGCACAGCTCAACTATAAACTGACCAACGAGGTGCAAACGAGCTTGTCTCTGGCTCAGAAGTAGAAGGATCTAGAGCTTAAGATGGTTGACGAGCTCAAAGACTCGAAGTCTGAACTTGAAACACTGAAGACCCGCCTCGAGGAGCTGGAAAAGTCAAATGCTGAGCTCGAGAAGGCCAATGCCAAGCTCGAAGAGGAGAAATCTGCTACCCTCGACCTCATGGAGAGCGAGAAGGTCCACCTCCTGAACGAGTCTAAGGAGCAGAAGGAGAAAGCGGTTGACCAGGCCATGCACAAGCTTTGGGCCGACAATGCCGACCTCGACACCAGCTTCCTGGGTCCTCTCGAAGCCACATATGTTGAGTGGTGGAATGCCCGTCTCGAGGCAAGTGTAGCTGCTCGAGAGGCGGCCCAGCAGGATAGCCATGCTATTCGTCCTGGAGGGTCTGGTGATACTGATGCTGAGAAGGCCAAGGATACTCCTCTTCCTTAAATCCGATCTCGGAGAAATCAGTTATCGGGGCCGCGTCCCCTCATTCCTGTAACTATTTAAATTTGTGCCCACGGGGCTGATACAATTTCTTTAACTATTCCTTTTATATGCTTTACATTTCTTGGCTTGAAATATTTTTCATATTCTTACATTGATGAGCTAGTTATTTTTATTTAATTCATACAAACATAGTTTAGATTTAGGCTCGAAATTCGATGCATTCATGCATAGTTTATTCGAATTATCCTCTTCCAACCTCTTTATTTATCAAGGTCGGACATTACTTTAACCATGAACTGAAAAGTACTTATATGGCATGTAATATGAATGATTTGGTTATATCTTTTTTTTAGTCACTTTTCCTCATCCTCAGTATTTTGGCTCCGAGGTTAAGAGTTCGAAACTATTTTTCTAAGATATTCCAGCCTCGACTTTGACTTATCTCGCAATAGGTTCAGGCTCCCATTTATCATCAATCGATAATTTGGCTGGTTTGTTCCAAACCTGTTGTGTTTGCACATCTGGTTAACTCCAAATATTTAGGTTTTTTGATGGTTCGGTTATATCCGAACAATCTAAGCTCGCGTATTTGTTCATGTCCAAATACTTTATGTTTTTGATAATTCGGTTATGTCCGAACTATCTAAGATCGCGTACTTGGTTATATCCAAGTACTTTATATATTTTTTATTTTTTAAGCTGGTGGTATGTATACCAATGATGCCCCCTTAATATCCTATGAGTGTGACCATAGGTTATTAAATTAAGAGAGATTGCAAAAATAAAAATAAATTACATGTGAAACAAAGTAGACCTTTCATTTGATGAAATTCAAAAACAAACTAATATAGATAGAAAATCATGGTTACAGGCAACACTTTTCCTATACTATTGATAATAAGGTCTAAGGTGTTCGCCATTCCATGCTCGTGGTATCAGGCTCCCATCTAATCTCGCCAGTTTGTACACACCAGGTCGGATGACTGATTCTATCTGGTACGGTCCTTCCCAGTTTGGCCCGAGCACTCCAGCCACTGGATCTCGGGTTGCTAAGAATACGCGTCTCAATATCAGATCTCCCACTCCGAACTTTCGATCTCGAACCCTTTTATTGAAATATCTTGTGGTTCGTTGCTGGTACGCAGCATTTCTTAGCTGAGCCTCTTCCCTTTTTTCTTCGATCAAGTCTAGGGTTTCTTCGAGCTGAGTGTGATTTGAATCCTGATCGTAAATTTGAGTTCGAATTGTTGGAATTTCGACCTCGATGGGCAACATTTCCTCGCAGCCGTACGCTAGAGAGAACGGGGTATGTCCCGTCGATGTCTGAGCTGTAGTTCTATATCCCCAAAGGACTTGGGGTAATTCCTCGGGCCATCGTCCCTTTGCCTCCTCCAACTTTTTCTTTAGAGAACTCTTGAGAGTTTTGTTAACGGCTTCGACCTGACCATTCGCCTGAGGGTGAGCCACTGACGAAAAGCTCTTTATTATGTCGTTCTTGTTACAAAAGTTGGTGAATAAGTCGCAATCAAACTGGGTTCCGTTATCAGATACAATCTTTCTTGGTACTCCATATCGGCATACGATGTTCTTTACCACGAAATCTAGGATCTTTTTCGAAGTTATGGTCGCCAATGGTTCAGCCTCCGTCCATTTTGTGAAGTAATCAACCGCGACCACAGCATATTTTACTCCTCCTTTGCCAGTTGGGAGTGAGCCTATGAGGTCGATGCCCCATACCGCGAAAGGCCATGGGGATGTCAACATGGTCAGTTCGGAAGGTGGAGCTCGGGGTATCGTGGCGAATCTTTGGCATTTGTCACACTTTTTCACGTACTCGAAAGAGTCCGTTTTAATGGTTGGCCAGAAATATCCTTGGCGTATAATCTTCTTGGACAGGCTATGCCCCCCGGTATGGTCTCCGCAGAACCTTTCATGAATTTCTTCAATAATCTTCTTTGCCTCGGGAGGAGTCACACATCTGAGTAACGGCATGGAATACCCTCTTCTGTATAGCCTTCCGTCCAGGATGGTGTAACGAGGAAGTTGATACATTAGTTTCCGAGCCTGATTTCGATCTTTTGGAAGAATTCCATTTTCGAGATAATCAACTATCGGGCTTATCCAGGTCGGCTCTGTCTCGATCATACACACATCTTCCTCATCTGGCTCAGTAATGCTGGGTGCTGACAGGTGTTCTACGGGTACAACATTCAGCTCTTCATTTTCGGCGGAAGTGGCGAGCCGAGCTAAGGCATCTGCATTTGAGTTTTGCTCTCGGGGAACCTGCTCGATTGCATAAAACTCGAAATACTCTAATGCGGATTTTTCCTTTTCCAGATAAGCTGCCATTTTTGTGCCACGAGCCTGGTATTCTCCCAAGATTTGATTAACCACGAGCTGGGAGTCGCTGTAGCAATGTATAGCTTTGGCCTTGAGCTCTTTTTCTATTCGTAGTCCCGCAAGTAAAGCCTCGTACTCAGCTTCATTATTAGATGCTTTAAAGCCGAACCTTAAAGCAGAGTGAAATTTGCTCCCTGCAGGAGTGATCAGAATAACTCCTGCCCCCGCTCCATTTTCATTTGACGACCCGTCGACGTAAAGTTTCCACAGCTCGTGGGCCGTGGTTGTTACCTCGTCGTCGGCTATACCGGTGCACTCCACTATAAAATCCGCCAACGCTTGTGCCTTAATGGTCGTTCTCGGATGGTAGGTGATCTCGAACTGTCCGAGCTCAACAACCCATTTAAGGAGTCGACCAGACGCCTATGGTTTAGACAAGACTTGCCTTAGTGGTTGATCTGTTAGTACATGGATAGGATGTGCCTGAAAGTAAGGGCGGAACTTGTGAGATGAGTGGATTAGACTGAGGGCGAGCTTCTCCATCAGTGGATATCTTGACTCTGCCCCCAGTAATCTTTTACTGATATAATAGACGGGTTTCTGTATTCTCTCTTCTTCTCGAACGAGCACCGCGCTTATCGCGTGTTCGGTAGTTGAGAGGTATAGGAACAGTACTTCTCCCGTCTCAGGCTTTGATAGGATGGGTGGTTCGGCTAAGTGCTTTTTGAGCTCCTGAAAGGCTAGCTCGCACTCATCTGTCCATTCGAACTTCTTACTTCCTTTCAATAAGTTGAAGAATGGGAGACCGCGGTCCGTTGACTTCGAGATGAACCTGCTCAGAGCTGCCATCCTGCCAGTCAAGCTTTGAACATCTTTATGCTTCCGAGGCGAAGGCATATCGATCATGGCCTTTATTTTGTCGGGATTAGCCTCGATCCCACGAGAGTTGACAATGAAACCCAGAAATTTTCCTGAAGACACCCCAAAGGTGCACTTCTGAGGATTCAACTTCATGTTGTACTTTCTGAGCACGCCAAAGCACTCTTCGAGGTCATCAACATGGTTCTTGTTAAGTTGAGACTTTACAAGCATGTCATCAACATAAACTTCCATGTTGTTCCCTATTTGCTCTGAGAACATCATGTTTACGAGCCGCTGGTACGTGGCTCCGGCATTCTTGAGTCCGAATGGCATGACATTGTAGCAGTAGAGCCCTTTATCTGTGATGAAGCTCGTATGCTCTTGGTCGGGGGCGTGCATGGGAATCTGGTTATATCCAGAATAAGCATCCATGAACGACATCAGACCATGCCCCGCCGTGGCGTCTACGAGCTGGTCAATTCTCGGCAGTGGAAAACAGTCTTTTGGGCAGGCCTTGTTGAGGTCCGAGTAGTCAATGCACGTTCTCCACGTCCCATTGGGCTTCGGGACCAACACTGGATTGGCCACCCAGTCAGGGTAAAAGGCGTCCCTAATGAAATGATTTGCTTTCAGCCTGTCAACTTCCTCCTTTAGTGCTTTCTTTCTGTCTTCATCCAGCTGTCTTCGCTTTTGTTGCTTCGGGGGAAAGCTTTTGTCTATATTCAATGCGTGGCTCGCTACATTAGGGCTTATTCCCACCATGTCAGAGTGTGACCATGCGAAATTAATTGCTATTTTGATTCGTCTTGGAGGTGTTTTCCGACCTTCACCTTCTTTGAGGGATCAGCTTCCTCGAGCTGAACCTCCTCGAGCTCTTCCAAAGGTTGGAGGTCAACTTTTTCCTCTATCCTCGGATCGATCTCCTCATCAATTTCTAAAACTATCCCATCTTTATTTTGTATGACAACGAGTGCTTGAGCGCTCGTTTGTTTCTTTCCCCTCAAGGAAATGCTGTAGCACTCCCTTCCTGCCAATTGATCTCCTTTTAATGTTCCGACCCCGCTTGGGGTTGGGAACTTAAGGGCCAGATGCCTTACAGATGATACTGCCCCCAGCGCGACCAGGGCGGGTCTCCCGAGCAGTACATTGTAGGCAGATGGTAACTCTACCACCACAAACTCCATTATCTTGGTCACCGAGACTAGATAGTCTCCCAAGGTCACAGGGAGTTCAACGGATCCCATACAGGCAGTTCCTTCTCCAGAAAAGCCGTACAAAGTGGTTGCACAAGCCTTCAGGTCGCGAAGGGAGAGTCCCATTTTCTCTAGCGTTGCTCTATAAAGAATGTTAACTGAGCTCCCATTATCTATGAGAACTCGGCGCACTCTTCTGTTGGCAAGCTACAGGGTGATGACAAGTGGATCATGATGAGGGAACTGGACATGGGAGGCATCTTCCTCGGTGAAGGTTATAGGCTGAGTTTCAACTCTTTGGCATTTTGGTGCTCTTGGTTCGGGTTCATAAGGAGACTCGTCCCCTGTCTTCAGCTCATTCACATATTGCTTTTGAGCATTTCTACCCCCTCCTGCGAGATGAGGACCTCCCGAGATGGTTATTACGTCCTCTCCATCTATCGGCGGAGGCCTGTCTTCTTCCCGAGATCGGGAGTTATTATTCTGTGCTGCCGGAAGTGCGGCTACTCTCTGGCTTGCAGTAGTCTATCCAGTACTCTGGTTTTTGACATACTGCCGGAAATAACCTCTCGAGATCAACCCTTCGATCTCGTCCTTCAGCTGTCGGCACTCATCAGTTGTGTGTCCGGTGTCTCTATGAAACCGGCAATACTTACTGGAATCCCTCTTGGACTTTTGATTCCTCATTGGGTCCGAACGCCTGAAGGGGACCTGGTTTTCATTAGCCAGGTATATATTTTCCCGAGACTCGTTGAGCTCGGTGTGTACTTTATATACGGAGTAATACCTTTCTCCTTTCTTTTTCTTTCCTCCTTCAGCCTCGGGGTTATTTCCCTCGCTCTTTTTCCTCTTAGAGGGATTCTCTGAGGTAGGCTGTGAAGCCGCTGGGTCAGCCGAGGTTGAGGCGGAGTTAATGTTTATCGTTGTAGTTTCAGTTTGCGAGGTTGCTTTTAGCGTTGACCTCGCCTCCTCTACATTGACAAATCTCTGCGCCCGCTTGTTAAACTCGGTTATTGACCTCACCGGTTTCCCTTGCATGTCATCCCAAAGGGCACTTCCAGGTAACACACCAGCTCGGATGGCCATCAAGTGCCCACTGTCATCCACGTCTCGAGCTCGGGCGACCTCTAGATTAAATCTTGTCAGGTAGCTTTTCAGTGTTTCGCCCGGTTGTTGTCGGACATTAGTCAAAGTGGATGCTTCGGGTCTGACTCCCATCATAGCCCGGAACTGTTTCTTGAAGTCTCTAGACAATTGATCCCACGAAGTTATAGAGTGTCTCTTGTACTTCTCGAACCAACTCTTGGCAGGTCCGGCCAATGATGTCGGAAACAACATGCATCTGAGCTCGTAACCTACATTACTGGCTCTCATAATAGTGTTGAATGTACTCAGGTGGCAACATGGGTCGGTTTTTCCTTCAAACGCTGGGACGTGAGGAATCTGGAACCCTTGAGGAAACTGAGTGTTAGAAATATTAGGAGCAAATGGCTCGAGCTCCTCATCAGAGTCCTCGTATCGACCACTCCCTCGTTCATTCTTCAAAAGCCTAAAGGCTTTTTCAAGCTGATCAATCCTTTCTTGAACTGGGTCCTTAGGTGGTGTCTGGAATTGATAGTCATTAATCGTGATCCCAGGCTCGCGTCTCCGTGAGGGATCTCTATGCCCATTCAGATGATTCCTTAGATCCGGATTTGTCTGATCTCCCTTTCCCCTGCTCTGATTCAGATGATTTCGCAGGTCAGGATGACTCTTGCGATTTCCAGTATTTTTACGACCTCGGTCGTGTTTAATGACGGACCTAGTCTCTCCGGACTCATCACTGGTGAAACTCATTGATCGGTCATTTCGTGGTGGATCCTTTCTACGTCGCCTCGTCTCCGCAGTGCGAGACCGAGACGTCTGACTTCTCTCAGATGGTGCGCCTCTCCGCTCCCGGAATGTCTCCCTGTTTTCTTGTCTTTCCCCTGTATGCCCTTGATCCTGATTTCGATCAGGTTGAGCGTTTCTACGGGGAGGTGAAGGGTATCTTACGGGAGACGGAGGGAACAGTATAGGCGACGGTGGTGGCCGCCCTTGCCTCGGCCTAGAGGGTCCAGAATTTGCCCGAGATGGGTCAGTCGTGTTCGGTGCACTACCAAGAACCTGAATCCGAGCCTCGGCAGGAGCTCGGTTGTTCTCAGTTCCTGCAGGCACTTCCATAGGTGGATTAGGCGGGACCCGAGCTCGGGTACTCCTCTGAGGCCTAGAAGGAGCAGATGGCTCTGCTGGTGCTGGAAGTTGTGTCGGCCTCCTTGTGGCGACATTTTTTCGTGGGCATCCACGGGGCCTCCGGGGAGGAACGTGCACGTCCCTTGGAGGAGGGACTTGGTTTTCGCGCGGAGGCGGGGGCTGAGCCACCTGCGCCTCTGCGGCTATCCTGGTCAACTCCTCGTTACGTTTGTTGGCTTCTGCCAACAACTGTTTCAGCTGCCGATTCTCCAATTCTACAATAGGGACATAACGCTCAGGATTGTAGTACATGTCCTCATCCCTTGGTTGTGGAGGTGGTCCCTGGGAATCAGAGGACCCACTTCTTTCATCAGCATCCGGGTTCTCCATTGGTTGTTTTCCAGGGCGCCTTGGGTAATTTTCTTCAGGAGTGTTCTGATTGTTTGCAGCCATGAATCTCTCAGGGATGGATGCTTAAAGCTCTCAATGAAAGCACCAAACTGTTGACGCCGTTTTTCGTTAACAGATAAAAGAAGAGAGCACGTAAACAATTAAAGACAATGGCCAAAAGAAATAAACGAATCAAACACACGATTTTTTACGTGGTTCAGCAGTTAAATCTGCCTAGTCCACGAGTCTCTGTTATTAATCTCAAGATTATCTCTGAACAATTCTCTAGCATGAATTCTCCAGAGTTTACCCTCAAGGATCAGAATTTCGGTCCTCTACAATGGTGCATGGCTTCTCTATTTATAGAGAAGGATGCAAAATATTATCCCACATATTTTGGGTAGTTACTCTTTTGTGAATAAAAATAAATGGCTTTAAATGTCTTTAATCAGATAAAAAAGGAAACGTCCCTGAAGACCAGGGAATGCATAACTGACTAAATAATATCCCACGATTCTTGGGGATTTACATCAATAAATGAGGATTACATCTCATGTTTACAATACTTGTAGATATTCAAGGTGGTTATAGCGTATCTCCAAGGCTTCAGCATCTCAGGTTTCATGTCATTGTGCGAGCCACTGACATCTCCCGAGCTAACATTGCTTTCGAGATAGTACATCGAGCTCAAGACCCATGCTCCGAAGTTCCTGAAGATGAAGGTGTTCTCGGAGCTACCTTTCGAGATCGAGATCATTTCGAGGTCACCGCATTCGAGATCATATATCATACTTTGCATGCTCGATTTACAATCCTAGATCATACTCTAATCCTCACGAGACCATTTATTGCGAACTCAGCTTTCGAGGTCATATTTACCATGGCTCGAAATCTGGGTATAACACATTGAATAAAGACAAAAGACTAGTCATACATTTATCAAACAAACCGAGTCATTTTTTTGATGCTGTTTTATTAGTTTATGCCGGGTTGATGCAATGTATTGAGTCTATTATTTTGGGGTTGATGTCTAGTTGATTTTAAGTTGTCTTTTCAACACTGCATTGTTTAAGTTTAGGTTTATGTATAATTGTCTAATATCATTTTATTTTTGTGTTGTTTAGATTTATGCATAGTTGTTTTCATGTTATTTTTTTAGTTGTTTAAGTTTATGTATAGTTGTTATGTTGTTGTGTTGATGCCTAATTGATTTATAATTGAGTAAATTTTAGTTTTTCTTGACACATTTTAAAATGCTGTGATAAGTTTTTCAATTTTTTTTTTTAGTTTATTTTGGATATATGTTTAGTAATTTTGAGATATATTTTAAGTTTATTTTTGGCACATTTAAAAGTACAGGGAAAAGTTGTTTTGAAGATTTTTTTTTTTGTCGTTTGTAGTTGTCAAATTCCCTTTTCAACATTGTATTGTTGTGAGGTTTTTGTCGTGCTACATTTAAGTTATTTTTTTAATATTGTATTGCAGTGTGTTGCTTTTTTAAAATGTAAGAATAATTTTTTTTATGTTGTTTTTTTTGTTAGATGCAATGAGTTGCACTGTGTTGTTGTGAGGTTGTTGTCATGTTGCTTTCTTATTGTTTTTTTAATGTTATGTTTTGTGGGTTGATGTTTAGTGTAAATCGTATTTTTGAAAACTTAAGTTAGTAAAAATGTTAAAAAAAATGAAGGAAAGTAAAAATGTAAAAAATTAATAAAAAATAGGTATTATGAAAAAAAAAAACCCTTTAAAAAATTGAGCCCTTAGGCTAAGGGGCTATAGGCGTGACTCTAGCCAACCATAGCCCAAGGCCGCCCTGATTCAAAGGAAAAAATGAAGGGCACTATGACTCCTTCTAATTTGATTTGATTTGAGGTTTTTTCAATTACTAAGAAATAAGGGTAATTATGTACTATAGCCAATGCAAGTTATTTTCGAACACAAAGAAGCATGTTGATGTTTGAGTGGTGGACCTCCACAGTAACATTTCATAAATTCTCGTACCTTAGAAATTTATGAATCATAAGTGATACTTTTAGAAAAGAAAGGTTTGGTTTAAAGAGATTTTAAAAAGAAATCATTTTATATATATTTTATAACATACGATCTCTTTTTCTTTTTAGATTTTACTTTAATTTTTTCTTTCAAAATTACTTTTTTTAAATTTTTTTCGCCAAAAATATATTCTCTCAAATATATAACCATATATTATTTTCTAAATAAATGTAACAAATAATCCAAAACATATACTAATATTAGGTGCAATGTGCAATGCACATTTGCTTAGTTTTATTTAAAAAGTTTATTAAATATATTTATTAAATTTTTATAAATTTTTTATAAATTTTAAATAAATAAAAAATATTATATATATAAAAGAATGACATAAATATATTAAAAGAAAAATTACACCTAAACAATGTTTAGGATTTTTAAAAAAATATATATATGATAACATTTTAGATCATACACTATACTATTTAATGTATAAAATATTCATGATATTATTCAAATCACACATTTATAATTAGAGAAGAAGTTTGTTTATTCTTGATACATGATAAATGTTATTCTAATTTCTTAGGTAGTTATATATTTTCTTAATTAATATAAATAATAAAAATTAAGATTATGTATTATATATTATTATAATAATGATATTTTATAATATTTAAATTTATATTAATATAATTAATAAATATCTAAAATGTATATTCCGTTAAATATATGTAATATTCCATTAAAGTTAACAAAAAAACCGTTAAAATCAAGAATTTCCGTCATCTACACACTTTTTATATAGAAGAGATATATATATTATTATATTATTTTTTAAAATAGAATAAAAATATATTTTTTTAGAAAAAAGTTGAATAAAAAAAATGGGAAAGAAATAAGAAAATAGATAAAGTGATTTAGAACAATTTTAGAGTGCAAAGTCATCTCCTTAGGACTCTCCTTTATATAAATATATAGTTAATAGATATATAAAAGACATATTCCGTTAAATATTTGTAATATTCCGTTAAAGTTAACAAAAAAGTCGTTAAAACCAAGAATTTACTTATCTGCACACGTTTTATATATATGGAGAGAGAGAAAGACTACGGTGTTGACAAAAGTTGGTTTCAGCATGTGAATAGTTATAAATTCTAATTTTTCACTATCACGATGTATATTGTAGTCATTTAGAACATCCCATAAATTTTCAAGTTATTCCAAATAATTTACGATGCTGAAAACAAGGTTCAAACAGTCAAATTTTTCATGTGTGCCTATTTTTTAGTACACACATGCAATAAGCTGTTTGAACCTTGTTTTTGGCACCATAAACCATTCAGAATTTGTTGATACTTTGTAGGATGTTCTAAATGACTACAATATATATTGTCATGATGAAAAATTGAAATTTATAACTATCCACATGCTGAAACCAACTTTTGTCAACACCGGTGTTGACAAAAAATTGTCAATACCGTAGTCGTTCCCTATATATATAAGGTGTTTCTATGGTGGGGGCTAGAAAAAGAGCCCCACCGATGGGGCTCTTTTTCTATCCCCTACCATAGAAACACCTTGTTCTTTTGTCTTCCCGACTCGTGAACAATTTTCAGAGGAATTTTTCTTTTATGATCGTGCATATTGTAGTTATTTAGAGCATCCTGGAAATTTTCAGAAAATTCTAAATAATTTACAATGCCAAAAACAAGGTTTAAATATGTTGCTTTCCACGTGAATAAAAAAATTAGTTACGAGTGCAAAAACCTGTTTGAACCTAGTTTTTGACACTATAAATTATTTGGAATTTTCTGGAAATTTCCAGGATGCTCTAAATAACTACAATATACACGATCATAAAAAAAATCAATCTGAAAACTATTCACGGGTCGGATACACAAAAGAGCCCCACCGATGGGGCTCTTTTTCAAGCTCCTACCATAGAAATTCCCTATTGTAAATCCTAAAATTGGCAAATTTTATAGAGATATATTTTTATTTGAAAGATGAGTTTAAATTCCTTTTTATTGTGATTTTCGGAATTAATACATTGGATAAATTGGTGACGTTTGCAAATAATTCCTTATTTAGTTTGATATTCTCACAATATGTTTATAAAATGAATTGATATCTTTGTTTTATAAAGAAAATATTTTGTGTTTATTCAAATTCATTTATGGAAAATTTTCTATTGATTTTCGTGCTTTCCAAGATAATTAACTATAGGAAATACAATCTTTGTGGAATTAATTGTTATTTCTATCTTGAGAAATTTGATGTGACGCATGTATTGGTTGTCCCTGCAAAATCTGTGTCTGTCAGATCGTAATAAACTAAATTGGCAAATCTTAATTAATCAAGAATATCTTCAAATATTGTTGCTTTTATTGGAGATTCTTTCTCAGCCTTTTTGAGCATGAAATGGTCTCTATAAATAGGCTTCTAGGGTCTTGAGAAAAAGTGAACTCTTTGGTGCATAGTTTTGTGAGTAAATTGTAATATTTGAGAGGGTTCATAGTTTGTATTCAATATCATTGTATTCACGTGTTCTTGTAGTAAAATGAGTGTTTAGTTTTTTGGTGATTCTATACCACATTCATGAGTGAAGACAAGTTGTAATTTGAACACAATTCTTATAGTCTTCAGGAGAAGATTTTTACAGGCATTGCGTCGGGAGGATGCAAGCACTCACTGTCCATTGAAGTGTAATGACCCAACTATTTCTAAGACCTTGGACCATTAAATACTACAAGACTTAGCTACTACTTTTAAAGAAAACATAAGAAATAATCTTAACTTTATTAAAACTCTAAAAGAATTATTGTATCAATAACATAAAATTATAAATAAAAATGTAATATGGCATGGGTACCCATTGTTTGTAAAACATAAAACATAACTTTAAATCAATTGTTCAAAAACTAAATGCGGAATTACAAAATAAACATAATTCAAAAGATTAAATAAATGTCATCCTCGATCGACACGCAGTCCACTCAGTCCATTCATCCTTAACACACAAGTCAAGCTACCAAGAATCCTTCCGCCTCCATAATTACTTTCCTGCATCACACTAAAAATAAAGGAGTGAGCCTAATGCCCAGCAAGGAAAATCTACTAACAACATATATCATAAATCAAGAGCATAAGACTATATCATAACCACATACTATAAAACATATATCACAACTCTAACCCATGATCATGGTAAATCTTGGGGTTCGCTATCTAAGCAACTATAAGCCCCAAGCAGATAAAAGCATTGGGGTTTGCTAGCTAAGCAACTATAAGCCTCAAGCGATATAAAAGCATTGAGATTTGCTAGCTAAGCAACTATAAGCCCCAACGACTACAAGACATATTCATAAATATCATAACATAACATATCATAACATAAACATATTATAACATAACATATCATAACATATAAGCATATAAAATCTATCCTATTTTCCTTACGAAAAGCCGGGATATTTGGAAACAAGAACGAGATTTAGAAACTCCTATAAACCAACAGTAGAAAAGGGCGAGAATCTTTAAGAATAAAGATGAATATGGGAACTAAACCATCAAGAAGAAACTTACCAAGAAAGACCTTAAGTTTCAAGAACTTAAATACCTAATCAAGAATCAATAACAAGAATTAGGATCTGAATAAAAGAAACTAAAGAAAACTAAATTATAAAGAACTGGACTTAAAGAATAGGAATACCTTGAATGACCTTATGAATTTGTATAAACCCCAATACCGAAATCACACTATTTCTCACTTCCCAAGTGTTTATAAAAGCTTATAATGAAAAAGCTTTAACCCAAACCCAAGTGTATCTCTCTATAGTAACACTAGCACCTTAGAGGCTCTGATCAAATGCTTGAAAAATGATGAAAATGGCTAAGCACTAGGTCCTATTTATAGAGTTCAAGGAGTGGAACTAACCCCTTTTAATTTGAATAAATAAATGATTATAAAATGAAAAATATTTGAATTTTCGTTCAACTGACACCCAGAACTCGGTCAAAATCGTTCAAAAGCAGGTCTAAGTGGTTAAGGGTATTTCTAAAATTTTAAAAGACAAACTTCCAAAACTATGCCCATGGAGCCGATATATCCCCCACCCTAGGCGATATATCGCCTCCCCCAGTATTCCCGAGGCTTGTTCGATCGTTCGTGCAAAGTTGACGTGTTTTCTGTATCTTCCGTTAGGCAATATATCGGCCCCTATGCTGCGATATATCGGCATACGTAGATATACTAAACACGTATTTGCACTTTTCAGCATCATTTGAATTGGATAAATAGCTTTGACTGAGTCATAGTACGATCCTAATAGTTGTTGGAAGGTTCTAGAGCTTCTCGATCTTTCTTTTATTAAAACTCTTCATAAAATTACTTAATTCCTTAATAATCATGATTATGACAAGTGTCATGCTCTTATTGGCTCTATCTAAACCTTAAGTTATAATAAATAATATATCTATGACCAGCAATATTAATCGAACCTTATGTTTTAATTAATATTCTTAAACTTTAGGTTAAACTTGTAAAATCCATAACTGTTGCTATGAGTTTCCAACTAAGTCCCGACTTGAACCAAAATCCACGGTAACTAACATACTACTAACTAATACTAACTACTACTACTGCTGCTATCTAACTAGGCTAAGTAAACATTCTGCGAATCTACATGAAGGGAGTTCAAGTGGTTAGGCGTTTCAATGAAAATAAGATTAGTGAAGAGAAGTACAACAAAGTTGCGAAAAATCTCAAGAGGGAATCTAGTTTTGTTTAAGTCAATATTTTGTACTTGTGATTCTTTATTAACTGGTTTTATTCTCTGGTTGTGGCCCTAAGGAGTAGGTTATCCGAAAGGGTTTCTAAACCTTGTAAAAATTCGATGTGTTCTTTATTGTTTTTGCACTGTCTTTTATTGTGTTCAATTTCTATCTAGACAAGTTCTTATTTTGTCCCGATAGATCTAAAATATGTTTCAACATTCAATTACCATTCCATAAGTTAATTAATTCACCTGGTTTAATTAATTTGGTAATTAATAAAAAAAAATTCAGTTGGTATCAGAGCTGGTCACTCAATTCTGTGTGTGATCTTGGTTTATTCGGTTTGTTGTTCTTGTTCTTGCGATGTCTTTTTTCATAGAAGGAGGTTCCATAACTTACCCCCCTTTACTCAATGATTCTAACTATCCGTATTGGAAAGTTAGAATGAAAGCCTTCCTCAAATCTCAAGATGAAAATGCTTGGAGAGCTGTTTTGAGTGGTTGGACTCAACCTGCAGAAAGCAATGACATAACTAAGGTAAAATATGAAATTGATTGGACTGATGCTGAAGATAAACAGTCCAGTTACAATAATAAAGCATTACATGCTATTTTTAATGGTGTTGGTGAAGATTACATTAAATTGATTTCTTCATGTGTTTCAGCCAAAGATGCTTGGCAAATCATTCAAACCCAATTTGAAGGAATTGCTAATGTCAAGCATTCTAGGCTTAGTATGCTCACAACAAAATTTGAAAATGAAATCCTTGCAGAATTTTATGAAAAATTGTCAAATATTGTTTACGAATATTTTGCTCTTGGTGAGAAACTTGAAGAGGATGTTTTGGTCTGAAAATTTTTTAGAGTTGTTCCTGACAAGTTTCAGACTAAGCTCACTGCAATTGAGGAAGCAAAAGATCTGGACAAAATAAAAGTAGAAGAATTGATGGGTTCACTTCGAACTTTTAAACTAAATCAACAAATTAGACAAAAAGGTAAAGTAGAAGAAATCAAGGAGAAATATATTGCCTTGAAATCTTTCAAAGATAAGAAGGAAAGTTCGGATGATGAGGATGATGAGAAGGCCTTGTTAACAAAAAAAATTCAAAAATACATAAAAAATTTGGGAAACAAAAAGGCCATATTCAAAAACCCAAAATGTAATTTTTCTAAACCTTTGAAACTAACAAAAAGGGTATTTAGTGCAGGGAATGTGAATGAATTGTACACATTCAACCCGAGTGTGCTAATACCTTAAAGAAAAAAAAGCCATGACAGCTACTTGGAGTGATCAAGACTCTGAACAGAGTGATGAGGAAGAAAATAGTTTTGTCTTAACCTTTGTTCACAAATTTATGTTTTTCTCTTCCGTTGATTCCAAGGATTTGGTATGCCTTAATAATTTTGTTCAGAATGATGAAGAATCTAACATTGACTCTGATGAATCTGACTTAGATGAGGAGTCATTGAAAGATTATTACAAGATAATGTATGATCAATGGTTGAAAGTTTGCTCTGAGAATCAATAAATGGCTAGCAATAAAAAGAAATCAATTGAAAAAATGAAAGAACTTGAATTGATTATTGCTTCCAAGATCTGGAATTTTGGATGATGTTCTCTCTGCAGGAAAAAGAGCTGGTGATTTCAGTGGATTATGATCTAATGGATCTGAATCCTCTAAGAAAACAGTTTTTGTAAAATTTATGAATTATCCTTCTGTTGTGACAGCTAACCGTTTTCTAGAACAAGTGGCTCTTCGGAGAACACACGGTTGTTATCTGTTCCAATAGATCTACAACTAAAGATAATTTCTTTGAAGACAAAAATTGGATAATTTGTACCAGTTTGTCATTTTTGTGGTATGAAAGGACACATAAGACCTAAGTGTTTTTCTCTGTTAAATTTGTTTAAAAAGAATAATGTTCAACACATTGGTAGCATGGATCAATTCTTGACCAAAAGAAATTCAAAATAAAAAATAATATGGGTCAAGAAAAATAACTCAGTTTGTTTGGCTACTATTACATGTCATAAAATACATGCATCTAGTTCATGGTACTTTGATAGTGGTTGTTCAAGTCATATGACAGGTAATGCCAGCATACTCACAAACTTCAAATCTTTGAATTGTGGAGTAGTAACTTTCGGGCATGGGATGACAAGAAATATTTAAGGAAAAGGTACCCTAAAATTTGAAGGGTTACCAAAACTGAAAAATGTTCTTCTCTTTGGTGGACTGAAAGCTAACTTAATTAGCATAAGCCAAATTTATTACCAAGGTTTCTTTGTTAATTTTTCGCATGATGAGTGTAATGTTGTAAATCAAAGTGGTGACATTGTTCTTAAAGGTTCTCGCTCTTTAGACAATTGTTACACACTCACACAAAAATTTACATGTCATGTATCATCATCATGTTTTAATAATACTAATTTGTGGCATGAAAAAATTGGTCATATAAATTTAAAAAATTTGAAAAAGATTGCTAATACAGGTCCCATCCGTGGTATACCCAAGCTGAGTAAAGAATCATCTGGTAAGTGTGAATCTTGTCAATAGGGAAAATAGTTGAAAGTTTCCCATAAAGCTCTATCTGATATTAATAGTTCAAATGTGTTGGAATTATTGCATATGGTGTTAGGAGTATGTCCTAAAAGCATGTAAAAGACATTTGTTATTTCTATGAATAAATAAATACAATGGTTTATTATTGTTATATTTAGATTATTAAATTATTGTTTGAATAATTTTGTAAATATCAGAAAAAATCCATATTCATTATTGAGGATGTGATCTTGTATTAGTACGAGAGAATTAAGATCACATAAATGAATAAAAATAGCCAACAACAACAAATTAAAGTTAAGGAATTCTTTAATTGGGGTTGTAAGTACGTTTGCTAAGTATCATGTTGATACAAATAATCTAGATTCTGATTATTGATGTGGTAAGACATCTCAGTAAAGGTGCTTTATATAATATGATTATATATGACATGGATCGATATGAATATAAGTCTTTATCCAAAAACCATTTAACAATAAATACTTGTAATTCATATCATAATTGATGATCGTTTATAAATCAACCTAAATTCTGAGTGTTCATGAACTCCTGTTCATGTTTATTAAATCTTTTGATTCATTCGTTAAGGTCTCTTCAAAGAATAAGGCTAATGACTTTTGTTTTGGAGATTTAATATCATGGATGGCTGGGAACATGTATCAACAATACGGAATCTAATCTTTCATAACGAATCGTATATTAGTTCCCTTAAGGGTTAATTCTGGAACTGAATGATTTTGAGCTCAAATCTATAATTAGATTATAGATTAATTATTCACTAGTGAATTAATGGTACTTAAGGAATAAGATAATTCTTCAATTCTAATTTATGAACTAATTAATTAGAGGGTTGAACTATTGTAAGATGGTTATATCAATGGACGACTTAAGATAAGATTTCTGTAAAAGTATATCTACAACATAAAGAGTGAAATTTTGAATTTATAGTGGAGAAATATCATAATTAATAAATTAACTATTATAATTAAAGAGTTTAATCATTTAGTTACAATTTATTAGAGCTTAATGTTATAGGTCCATGGTCCCCGAAATGGCTCAAACAAACACTGACAAAGGTAAATACAAAGATGGGCAAAAATGACTTATTTGATAAGTAAAATATTTTTCTATGCACTAAACATAATTATTGTATAATTATGTGTAATTAATTAATTAAGAATTAATTAATTATTTGATTTAACAAAAATATAATTAATTTTGAATTAATTTATTTTTAGGAATTTTGTTATTTAAATAATAATAAAAATTGGGAAAAATCACATGCCTTCCATGGCATGTGGTACACATGTAGCACAGTGCACAGTCACTGTGCTACACGCATAAGAAGCTCTTGGTAGTTTCTTGGTTCCACAATTTTAGTTATTTAAATATTAAATAAATAATGAGATATTGTAATATGATTAAAATATTATTATTTAAACATAATCTGATAACTGATTAGTAATTTTAATTTTTTTTTAAAATAACTAAATATTTTATTTTTAATATATTGGATATATTAAATATAGGATATCTGTTTTTCAGAACGATACTTTCAGGGATAGAAAATATATCATGAAATCTCTCTGAGAGAAAGAGAATAGTGATACAAGCATAGGTAACTGTTCTTCACAAACTTAGGTCCAAACTTTATCAGATATCATGTGTTGAGAACATCTGATAAATAGATTTTGCCTATTATTTTGTATAGCAAGCCCACACTCGTTCTTTGTGTGCTGACATTTTGGAAGATCTTGGTGTGAGATCTCAATGATTTTTCCATACAAAAAGATAGCAGCAAGGAAGGACTTGATGTAACTTTCTATTCATGTCTTTGATTCAATATATATATATATGCATGTGAAGAAGTAGATCTAGAAATCTTGTGGGATTAAATTAACAATTTTGATTGTTGTTCTGCTGCGTATAATCTCTGATTTGATCTATAAAAACCAACAAATGGTACCAGAGCCATCTTCACATATATATATATTGAATCTGTGTGGGTTTAATTTTATTCATTTATATATTTTTGATGAATGAATGGATGGCTTAATATGATTGAATGCATGGGAATGTTGAATCGTTAATTGTATGGTGTTTTTGGGTTAGGATTTGTTTATGATTAGATCATTCTGTAAGTCATTATGGGGCATAGGATTTACGTAATTTTATTCGGTTTTTGACACCATAAAAATGTAATTCCCATCACACAAAAGTCAGAACGGAGCCCGGGATTCAGAATTCAGCCACCGTTCCTCCGAGGCCGCTGTCGGGGATGTCGTACGGACGTCCGTACGGATCCGTACGGTTCCGTACATTTTGGTCCCAGCAGCACCAAATGGTGCCACGTGTCCCCGTCTTGCTGGTCCAGAATTCTTTTTATTTTTCTGAAATTGTTCTCTTATTTTTTTAATTTTAAAATGTTAAATATCCTATTTATTAGAAATTTGATATTTAAATAATGAGATAATTTTGTTATCCTAACAAACTTTTTTGAATATCTTATTTCAAAAATTTTAATTTTAAAAATAACAGATTTTAATTAAATATTTCAGTTTCTTATTTTAATTAAAAGGAAAATAAAATAATGATTATTTAAAAGTTGTGTTTTAATTAATCAAAATAATTATAAAGTTATTTTCTTATTATTATTCTGGACCAACGACACATATCCTACTGAAAGTAAAGTAAAGTAAAGAAGCCCGATGGAGATCAATGCGGTTTTATTTTTTATTTTTTTTAATTTTATAAAGAGGTTGTAAAATTAGAAATACCCAAAAGCACCCGGTTCAACATTTATTGTTTATTTATTTAAATAATCGTTTTCATGTGATTGATAACATGTTCATGCATTTTGTGCCATACATAAAAACTCACACAGTCATAATCATGTATCTCATTGGTAGAAACATGATTATTAGGATTGTCCTATATGACTTGTTTTGTGGCTTGTTTATATGACTTGTTTTGTGAAACCAATTGCATATAAATTACTTAGTTTTATTTTGAAAACTTAGTAAAATTTCACACCGGTTTTAAGTCTTTATGACTTAATTTCTTTAAACCAACTTTATTTTAAAATGATTTTTTAGTAAAGTTTAGATGAACATAATTGGTAATTTAAAATTGGATATGGACCTGGAAACTCGCTTTCTTTCCAATTTTAATTATGTTCATAAAGTTTAAAGAATCTATAATTAATTTAGAATTAATTAGGTTAAAAACACTTATTTCAAAATAGTGAGTGGGAGAGGGTTGATAACTCAACATAACCCATGGTCTCCATTATTAATATAACACTGTGAGATATGAATAGCGCATTGCGACGGCTTTGTTTTCGTCCCCCTAAGGAATGTGTCTAGACATATCAATAGCAAAGTTATATTTCTTACAAAGATAGGAACTAATGATGTATTTTAGGTTTGACCGACCCTAAGGCGGCATGTCCTAAGTTAAGTCATGAACTCTGAAATAATGGGTTACACTCACAAAGTTATGATTAAGCTTTTGTAGTGAATAATCATAACTTGACCAAACTAAGCGGTACTTTAATGTTTAAAAGAGAAAATAGAGAGTTATTTTAAGTTTTAAACAATAAAGATAAGAATGTCTTATAAATTCTCTAAGATTAATTTGACCGACCCTAAGGCGGCACTTTAATTGTTAGAAAGTTTTATCGTGGAAATTAATCTTTATTTTATGTGTTTTAATTGTGCTCATGCATCACGTTTAATTTCTGAAACTTTGATATTTATTTATAAAAATATAATAATATTTGTATTTATTTATTCCCAGCAAAAATGTCTATTGGTGAATTACACACCGATGCTTTTCTCAAATCCTTGGTTTTTGAACCTGAAAATATGCAACACTGGTTTCGAGGCATGTTGACCATTTTTTCTTATAAAAAGATGGTGTCAACAGTCTGTGAAAATCCTCCAATAGAACCACCTTTGGCTACTAGCTATGAAGCAGAGGAAAAATATGCAAATTGGATGAAATCCGATCGGTTGGCACGTTATTGCATGCTTTCAACCATGCTTGACGAAACGAAGGGAAAATATATATACTATGACTCCGCACATGAGATGTGGCGAGCAATAACAGAGGAAGTCTTTGCTGAGTGTCATCGTTTATATCAAATGAAAAAAGTAAATAAGATTTACATATATTTTTCAAATTTGAATAATAGATTCAAATACTATGAATATCAGATTCAAATTTTTGGATAGTAGATTAAAAAATATATGCCACTAATCTATTTTTCTTTTTTGTTTTTCCTTTACAGAATTAGAACCCTGAAAAAGAGGAAGAGACTGATGAGGATTTGAATAGCGAGTAAAGAGCTGGAGAAATTGGAGAGTAGTTTTATTAAGTTGTTTTATTGTTAGTTGAACAATTTAAATTTCTTTATTTTGTTTTAGAAATTTTAGATTTCTTTAAACAAAGAAAACTACAGTCTAGAAATTTAGTTTATTGTTAATAATTTTGATTATTAATGTTTGGAAACTTATTTCTAATTTTTTGCATAACATTTATTTCTTTTATTAATAAAGTAGTTATTATATAAAGAAATTATCTATTTACTTGTTATGCAAATTCTTTGGGATAAACAAAGTTTACATACTTTTAATGAATGACAAATTTTTTATAATTCTGAATTATTTAAAACAGCTAATCCTAAATCTATTAAACTGATTCCAATAGTGAAACATATCTGTAGCACTTGAGATTGGGCCATATTGGTTTAGATAGAATAAATAGGCTTGTAAAGGATAGTTCTTTAAGAGAATTATCTATTGGATCTCTCCCTATTTGTGAATCCTGCCTAGATGACAAAATGACCAAGAGACCTCTCTCCTCTTGTAGTGCACCAATTTTTTTTTTTTAGTTATTAACATTTTTGTGTTTTATTTTATTTAAGTGTTAAGTGTGGTGAATTGTTTTATTTAAATGTTGTTTATTTTATTTAGTTGTTGTATTTAATTGTTTGTTATTTTATTTAATTGTTAGAATTGTTTGTACAATTTTTGTGAAATTATTTGTTAAATTATATTTATTTATTTGTATTTTAAAAATGTGATTATGTGAGATTTGGTTGAATGCACTAAGGTGCATGGTAGATAGTGATGTACCCTAGTGATTTAGTGTGTGCTAGTGCATGGTAGCATGATGTACATGTGTAGAATTTCCTACACATTATATAGTTTCCATATATTAGATTTAATTGATTTATTTACAAAAAAATAAATAAATAAAAAGGGAAGGGGAAACCATGTGTTGGACGTGTGGGTGTAGTGGGAAAGGAAGTGAATTTTTTCCATTTATTTTCTAAGGCAGATAAATTCAAAATTTGAAGAAAATAGCTATTTTGGGAAAGGAATGTGATCACCATTTTATCTCCTATCAATTGTGATAAAGAAAATAATAAGAAATTAAAAGAAAATAAAAAGAGAAAGAAAACTTACCTTTTTCTTTTATTGGGTCATTATGGGAGAGAATTAGGTTAAAGAGGGAATGGAAATATTGGAAGAGCATTATGCTCTTGGGGCTGCCGTGTGTTGAAGAGAGGAAGAGAGAGAGAGAGTGGCGAGCTAGAGAGAGAAATGGGAAGGGGCTGCCATTTTCTAGAGAGGAGGAAAGAAAGAAGAAGAAGAAGGAGAAGAGAAACCAAGTCTAGAGTATGTTTTCTTTGTGATTTTGTTTGTCTATTCTCTTCTCTTGATTATTATGATATTGACTTTGTTTTTATTGTTGTGTGTGGTTGGATCTTTCTTCTTCTCATGGTGGATTTCAAAAAACCCTAGGTTTGAACAAGGGGTGGTAAAATTTGGTATTGGTCACCTTGTGTTCTTGATTCTATCAATCAAGAAAGGTAATGAACCCTTGGCCTTTTTGGTTTATGTGTTGATAGTTTATATGAATGAGAGATTTGATCTAGGCATGGTTATGTTTTTGTGTGAAGTTTTGGAATGATAATGTTCTTATTGTAATGCCCCAAATTTCCTAATAAGGTTTAAGACCTTGATTAGGAGGCCGGGAGGGCCATAAATGATTTATTATGATATTTAATGATTATATGCATGTTTACGTGAATTATATTATTATATGATGGTGAATGCATGCATATGGGCTCATATTTATAATGCAAGGGCATTTTGGTAATTTGGCCACTGTGGGCGTACTTGTATATTTTGGGTGCGTGATTGTGATTAATTAATATAGCCACATTATAAGGTGGATTGGCTCGAGCTATCGACACGAGACGATCATGAGGTGTAAGTGTTCGGTCTAGTCATAACGGGTTTAAGTTCGGGGCTCGGGGTGAGTCTCGGGGTGAATTTAATGATTAGAACATTATCGGGAATTAAAGGGTAATGAGATGTGAATTATTGGTGTTTGAGGATATTGAGAATATCGGGAATTGGAGAGTGTTAATTATAATTAACGAGTTAGGCGAGAAAGGACGGTTTTACCCTCGGAAGACTTTAGAGGGGTTTATTTGGCTCAGGGGTATTTTGGTCTTTTGGCCCTAAGGATATATATGACATAAAGGGCTGTAGAAAACAGAGTAAAAACAGAGCCATCCTCATCCTCTCTTCCTCTCTCTCCCGTACAAGATTTTCCCTTCTCTTTTCTTTGAATTTTGAGAGCCCAAATCAAGAAGTTAAGCTTGGAAATCAAAGGTGGCAGCTAGGAGACTTGTTTCAACCATTAAAGGGGATTCAAAACAGGTTTCAAGGTGAGTTTTAGACTTTGGTTTCAGGTGTTGCTCTGTTTTCAAGTTTTGGTTTTCAGTTTTTGATACTTGTGAGAAGTATGGATTTAAAGGGGTTTTGATTGATGATATGATTGGGTTTTGATGATGAGAGGTTATGGGTGATGTATGGGGGTTTAATTATATGTTAGGAAGAGGTTTTATGATGGTTAGAATGACTGGTTTGAGAGGAAATAGCACAGGGGAAAATTCTGGTGCGTGTGGCCGACTTGGCTTGGTTGGGCTGGGCGCCGCGGCGCAGCAGGGGAGCGCCGCGGCGCAGCAGGGGAGCGCCGCGGCGCAGCAGGGGAGCGCCGCGGCGCAGCAGGGGAGCGCCGCGACCCTTGGTGTCTGTCAGGAGGGAGCCCTTCTGTCTGAAGGGCGCGCCGCGGCGCAGCAGGGGAGGGCCGCGGCCCTTAAGGCTAATTTTGCTAAAGTGTGGTTTTTAGCTCGGGGATTCAAACCATAGGCCTCGGGGTTGAACCTAGTACCCGGTTGGGTAGTGTTTGAGGTCTCGGGGGCTGGGATATGGTTTGGGAACCCTCAGTTATCGTTTTTATTAATGATACCTTATATTTGGTTATGACTAGGTGACCTCTAAAGGACTAAAAGTTGATCGTTCTCAAGGGTCGTTCTTTTAATCGTTCTAGCTCGGCTTTGAGGTAAGAAAACTGCACCCTGTGTATATGTATGACATGCATGGTTATTATGATGCATGTTGGATGATTATTATGTATGACATGCATGGCTATTCTTGATGCATGTTGGTTGACTATTAAATGTGACATGCATGGCTGTTATTAGCACATGTTGGATTGCTGGATATGTTGCGTATGATGCATGAGAAACATGTGTTTGGGACGTGCTTTATATACTGAGTATGATACTGTTCAGAGCTTGAGCCTCTGTGTTTATGCATGGCCCTAATAACACTAATACCTGTTTAGTAAGCATGCTAAATGCCTCGTTTATGGATATGGAACATGAAATATGTGATTGGTGGCATGTCTTACTTGTGATTGACACTGACTAGTCAGGGACCGACTCTAAAGTCGAGAATTTCGCATTGAATGGCTCTATGGCATTAATGCTAGATCGACCCTAAGGTCGATGATTATGCATTGAATGGCTCTATAGCATTAATGCCAGACCGATAGGGTGTATATGAGATTATGTATCAATAAATTATGGTATGCATGAAAAATGATAGGAACATGTTAGGTTTAATATAAAGGCATATATGAAGATATGTGTTATGTTATTCATGCATGTTGTATTATTATTTTGTTGGGTTGTATGCATGAACTCATTAGAAAAAGAATAAGGTTTTGTAAGGTTGTATATGAATATGTGTTAGTTATGTTCTTTGAATTATTTATATAATAAGAGCATGTCAGGATTTGTGAATTATTGTGTTTATGAAACATGAATGATCTTGTATGAATTTTATTAGGCATAAGGTAAAAGATAAAATTCATGGTGATTTATGCCTGCTGATATGTGTGCATGGCCCATGCACACATGAGTTATATGAGAGGGCAAAATAGTAATTACGTGAAGCTAAGGAATGTCGTTTTGATTATGGTATAGACTCATTGAGAAGTTGTGGTTTTACTTAGCTTGGACCTGAGGTAAGGAAGTTAGATAGAATTTATGATTGTTATATTATGAATGGTAAGACTGTTGTGTGAATGAAATGTTATGAATTATGAATGCCATAATGTGATGATATGTTGGCTTGTATGAACGTTGTATGATATGAATGGATGTTAGCGTGATGAACGTGACACATCAAAATGGGTTGCTAATGATAAGAAGACGTAACCCGAGTTACTAAGGATATGAAGACGTAACTCCATGGGCGGATGCACCGAGGTTATTCAAGGACCAGAGACTCTTGTTTACCTCAAAGGGTGGCATGGACAAGTTAGCGGGCCATGTTCATAAGGAATTGTTTATGATTATGTTATGATGTTTGGTGATGTTTATGATTTTGTTATGATGTTATGATGTTTATGATATGATAATGGTGACATTATGTTGACGTGAATATGTTTATGTTTATGATATTGATGCCAATTTTTTGATGATGCTATGATGTATAAAGATGAATGATAGTGTTTGTAATTTGTTGTATCTTACTTGCTTGTTGTTTGTACTTCCTTACTGGGCTTTTAGCTCACCCCCCTTACTTTCCCTTCTAGGTAGCAAATAGGTTTCTCTATGGCACGCATGGTGATGTGGGGAGTTCTATCGTCATGGTGTGTATGGTGTGGGGACATCCTATAGACGAAAAACGATCAATTAAAAACGCCATTTTTAATAATGTTACGTTTTATGAGACTTTTTTTTTAAACTTATTAGTGGGATTTGAATTATTGATTGTTTTAGAACTTTGCATAAAAACTTATATTTTCTTTTAAAACTATTTGACCCAACTTGAATGTTTTAAGCAAGAACCCACTGAAACCTTTATAATAAGTGGCTTTCTTTATAAACCAATGAAAATGTGAATGTTTTATTAAGTACTAGTCTAGGGCGTTTTACAGTTATGCCAAGAATATGTCCACCAATTTTAGAAAAAACTGGGTTCATTTGTCCTATATAGTGGCTGTCCAAACTTGGTCCCCAAATTAAGAATACGAAAAAAAATTAGTTTTTTACCTAAACTTTGAAATAACATAACTCACTAATTTCTAAACGTTTTTTAGTGTTTCAAAAGCTCAAATTTATGTACTGCATCTCAACAACAGCACAGTAAAATTTATTTTTACGAAATCAGTTTATAGTGGATGCTTAAACACTTGGAAGTCACGGCTCAAAACTTGTATTTTTGTTTTAGGGTTTTTAACAAAACCCCTTAGGATTTTGGATCCCCATTTTTACAAATCAACATACAAGCATCATAAAAATTATGAAGCAACTACCATAGCCTTATTACATCACCAAAAAGAAAATTTAAACATTAAATACACAAAATATTGCTTTAAAATAAAACTATACAAAAACAACCATAAAAAGTAAACTTTTTACCTCTTGTTGTTCTTGTTTGGGTTTTTGATGTTTCTACTAGCGTTAGATCCTTCAAAACTCTTTCAAAACCTTAAACCAACTCCCCCAACAACATATATAGTTAGTTATTGAAATATTTGTGGTTAAAAACTTTACAAATTTCAAGTTTTTGAAACTTTTACCTTATGGAAACTCTTCCAAGATCAATGCTTAAGCTTCCAAGGTTTCTTAGGGCTTTAGTTAGTTGAAAATGATGAGAAAACTTGAGAGGAAATTTTTGAACAAGATCAGTTTTTTGTTTGGGGGGGGGGGGGGGGGGGGGGTTGGAAGAGCTTATACAACTCTTAAAATATCTAAAACACTTGAGTATTTTTACTTTGTGTCATTAACATTAATCAAATGTGATTAAAGCATAATCACTTTTCTATCACCTTTTTCACACTTATAAAGTTTTGAAAACAAAACTTAACACATAATAATTAAATTAAATGCCTCTCATATTTAATTTAATTAGTCACACATTACAATTTAACCTAAGGTCCATTTATGGAATAAAATTCCCCAATTCGGTAAAATTAAGCATTTAACACAAAATGCCTTAAAATTTCCATTTCCTCTTAGGTTTATTATTTTTGACCAAACTTTAATTTTTATGAATGTATTTTATGCCCAAAATATATTTTCCATAGTTTTTCATTTTATTGTCCGAGATTTTTACCCGATTAGGGTTTTTGAGTCGGTCCAAGACCGAAAGTCTTATCTTGATTTTTAATCAAAAAATTCATAATATGGCTAGCAATAACTCATGGAAATGAATTCCAAAAAAATATAATATTATTTAAAATAATATTCTCAACTCGGGAAAAAAATCTCGACCCGAGTCGTTTAAAGGTACCCGAAACGTAGGGCGTTACATATACCCCATCCATGTGTGCATGGGCCATGCACACATGGGGCAAATTGTTCATAAATTCTAAACATGCACATTTTTTTCACATAAAATCACAAAAGAATAACGCAAATTCTACTTATTATCCATGCATGGTTACAAAGTAAAAATTATATGTTTGAATAATAGACATATATTTGAACATAAAAGTGCATTTGCATGCGACATGCATATGTGAGAGCGTTGTTAAAAAGTGACGTTTAAAACGACAATTTCTACATGCTCATTTCTAACCTCTTCAAGTAAACAAATTCAGCAACATATTCTTTGTACCATTATTTATTTAAGTCTCAAAGTTTATTAAACTAATTCATTTAACCCCTTTAAATTTCTCATAAGTGTATCATTGTTTAGAAACAACAAAACTTGTAATTTTTAGATGTACTTATAAAATTTCATGTTTCTTTTAGAAAATAACATTTTCTTCTAAATTAACAAAATTACAAGATTAAGTGTGAGAAAATATAATTTTTAAGTGTGGGAAAAATATATTTTCACTTGTATTATTTAAAACTTAAATTATGTAGTGTAAACCCATTACTTTTAACAAAATAATTATTTTTAACTTAATAACATAAACTTCTAGCAACTATTTATTTTGTTTAAAAAAAAATCAAAAGTGAATTTAAACCCAAGCAATTGCTCATTAAAAATAAAGAAAAACCGCACTTAATAATAATGTAAAAAATTCTTGGTTATATTTTAAAAATATAAATTTAACATATACATAATTTAAGGTAATAATTTATTTCAATATACACACATAAACTTTAACCAAAACTTCCAACTACTTAATCACTCAAAAATCGTAAACTTTAATTGAAAATTATATTTTTCTTCATAAAATATAAAAAAGTAAGTGTAGGTATTAATTTAGTAAAAATACCATTTAAATGTGATTTTAAAATACCATTTTATTTACATAAAATCAACACATCCTTGGAGACATTACTTATGCATACAAATCATTGTTTCTCCAAAGTTTCTTACCAAATATACACAAAATCAGCAAGTATAATCATCATGAAAATCATTAAATTATCCTTTTAAAAAGAATCAAGACACACCCTTCATTTCACCAATTAATCTAGCATGTTCATAAGTGACACAAAAGTAAAAATAACACATCATGCATCATACCTATGGTTGAAACCTCATCATCCATATTTCATGTTTGCTTTTTGCATGTTTACAAAATATTGGGGAGGATTACATAAGCATGAAATAGATCAAGACAACACTTAGGCCCTAGAATGCATCTATTAACATCTTTAAAGGAACCCATTTAAAATCTTACAAACCTATCATGTTTCTAAGATTACATTGGCATGAACACATAAAGATGAAACTAAGCATGCTTGAGCAATCACCCCTAGACCGAAACTCTCCTAGCCAAAAACAACCAAAACCCTTGCATGCTTCTACATAGAATAACTTTTAAGCCAAACAAAACATAACATCAAATCATAGGGAAAACCCTAGGTGTCATAACATCAATATCACCATGCTCATGATTTTAAGATCAAAACAAATATTCATAACAAGAGATTGACATAACACCATACATCAACAATCAATCCAATACACGCACACCATGAGTATATATATAAAAAGATTACAACAACAATAAGGACCATTTCAAGGATAGAGGTTCCATTACCTCATTTGATAGAAATCAAAGAACTCCAAAATAACTTTGGTCACCCTCTTGTTTGCTAGCCTCCAACACCTTATCATCATCACCAAATCATTACACCAAACAAGCCAAAATCCCATATAGATCAACATAAGGAACCAAAACACTCTTACCCTTGTAGGTCGAAACCCTAAGCCACACTCCCTATGCTCTTGTAAGATTAGGAACTAGCATTACCATGGATTCCATTAAACTTAGAACCAAGGAAAGGAGGAAAGAAATCATAACCCGAACCCATACCTTACAGACTTCGTGTAACACCCCACGTCACTATGGCTGCTTCCTGGAATGACGAATGACCCTACAAACCAACACGAGTCTTTCCATCGTGCTTTGTCCTCACTTGCACGCTTCCTGGCAAAACTTCCCAAGAGGTCACCCATCATGAGACTACTCTAGGTCAAGCACGCTTAACTTTGGAGTTCTCAAGTGATGGGCTATTGGAAAGAAGATGCATCTTGTTGGCATAGGTAGTACCCATCAATCCATTTAAGCCCTCTTCAATTGTGTAGTCCCATACCTACACAGTCTTAGAATCATCACACTTGACCTTCCCCAGGCAATGTGGGATTGCACAAATTTTTACCCAGTCTTCCTCTGGTGGATCACGGGATTCTGACTGTCACAATCACCCCCCTTAGGAATCCGATGTCCCAGTCGGCCACACTTCTGGCTGGGTCAAAGCTCTGATACCATTTGTAACGCCCCCCGTCACTATGACTGCTTCCTAGAATGACGATTGGCCCTACAAACCAACATGAGTCTTTCCAGCATGCTTTGTCCTCACTCGCACACTTCCTGGGAAAACTTCCTAGGAGGTCACCAATCATGAGACTACTCTAGGTCAAGCACACTTAACTTTTGAGTTCTTAAGTAATGGGTTATCGAAAGAAGATGAATCTTGTTGGCATAGGTAGTACCCATCAATCCATTTAAGCCATCTTCAACTGTGTAGTCCCATACCTACACAGTCTTAGAATCATCACACTTGACCTTCCCCATGCGATGTGGGATTGCACAACTTTTTACCCGGTCTTTCCCCTTGTGGATCACGGGATTCTGACTGTCACACCACTACCCTTAAAATTTAAACCACAAGGATTAAAATTTAAATCACTACCCATAAAATTTAAACCACAAGGCTTAAAATTTAAACCATTACTCTTAAAGTTTAAAACATAAGCCTAATATGACTTAAAATTTGAACCACAAGGTTTAAATTTTAAGCCTTTAGGCTTAAATCATAAACATAGTCCTTTTAATCTATAATTTTAATCTATATAATGTAATGTGTAAATCTAATAAAAAATCTTTAAAATTTAAATCAAATGGCTTAAACTTTAAACCACTAGGCTTAAAATTTAAAATATTAATATTTAAATTTAAACCACAAGGCTTAAAATTTAAATCAATGGCCTTAAAATTTAAACCACAAGGCTTAAAATTTAAGCCAATACCCTTAAAATTTAAACCCCAAGCCTTAAATGGCTTAAAATTTGAACCACTAGGCTGAAATGGCATCAAAATTTAAACCACATGGTTTAAATTTTAATCCTTTAGGCTTAAATCATAAACCAAGTCTATTTAATCTATAATTTTAATCTGTATAATGTAATGTGTAAAATCTAATCCAAAATCTTTAAAATCTTAAACCAAAAGGCTTAAAATTTAAACCACTAGGCTTAAAATTTAAACCACAAGGCTTAAATGACATCAAATTAAACCACAAGTTATAAATTTTTATCCATTAAGCTTAAATTATAAACTAAGTCTCTTTAAACCATTAAGCTTTAAATTTAAACCACTAGCCTTAAAATTTAAACCACAAGCCTTAAATGACTTAAAATTTGAACCACTAGGCTTAAATGGCATCAAAATTTAAACCACAAGGTTTAAATTTTAATCTTTTAGGCTTAAATCATAAACATACTCTCTTTAATCTATAGTTTTAATCTATATAATGTATTGTGTAAATCTAATCCAAAATCTTTAAAATTTTAAACCAAAAGACTTAAACTTTAAACCACTAGGCTTAAAATTTAAACCACATGCCTTAAATGACATCAAATTTGAACCACAAGGCTTAAATGGCAACAAATTTAAACCCCAAGTTATAAATTTTTATCCTTTAAGATTAAATTATAAACCAAGTGTCTTTAAACTATAATTTTAATCTATAAAATGTAATGTTTAAAATTTAAACCAAAATATTTAAACATCTAAACTGCAAGGACTAAAATTTGAACCAAAAGACTTTAAATTTAAACCATAAGTTTTAAATGGCTTAAAATTTGAACCCCAATTTTTACATGACATCAAATTTAAACCCATAGGTTGAAAATTTAATCCACTATTCTTATAATTTAAACCATAAGATTTAAATTTACAGCACTATTCACGAGGATTACAAAACTTTGTGCGCTACAAAACTTTGTAGCGCACCAATTTTTTTTTTTTTTATTAATTTTGTGCTTTGTTTTATTTAATTGTTAAGTGTTGTGATTTTTTTTATTTGTTAAAATTGTTGGTAGAAATTGTTTGAATTTAATTGTTAATTGTTTTGTTTATTTATTAAATTTATTTTGTAAAATAAATGAGCTTTGCTTAATTACTAAGGTGCATGGTAAGTAGAGATGCACCTTAGTAATTAAGTGTGGGCATGTGCATAGTTGCATGATGCACATGCAGTAGAATTTTCTACACACATTTTGTTTCCTTTTATTTGAATTATTTTTATTTAACTAAAAGAGTTAAAAAGAAAATAAGACAAAGGGAAAGAAGAGTGTGTGCGTGTGAATGGAGGAATGAGAAGATAGACTTTCCTTTTAAATCCTATATTAGTTTCTCTTAATTTTTTGTGAATTATGGGAATGGATTTGTGATGGGATAATGGAAGGAATTAAGGGAAGGAATATTGGGAAACTTCCTTTTTCTCTTCCTAGCTTAGGGTTCGGTCAGGGTTCGGTCAAGGGGGCTTGATATAGAGAGGTTGGGAGTGTGAGAAACCTAGTGGCTGCCGAGTTCTAGAGAGAGAAAGAGAAGAAAGAACGTGAAGAAGGAGAGAAGGAGAGAAATAAAGAGGAAAAGGAGAAGAAGGGCATTCACTACTACAAAAATGGGCTTTCCCAACAGTTTTTAACTGTCGCTATTGAGCAACGACGACAGTCGACTAACTATCGTATTTTCCTATGCTGGCGTAGGGGTAGCTACGTCGAGAGTTAAAAAATTTCACTGTTGCAGGCAACGCCGACAGTTATTAGGTGTCGCCGTTGTTGGCAACGCCGACAGTTAAAAATTATCGTTGTTGTGGGGCAACGCCGATAGTTATTAGGTGTCATTGTTGCTGGCAACACCGAAAATTATTAGGTGTCGCTGTTGCTGGCAACGCCAACAGTTAAAAAGCAACGCCGACAGTTATTAGGCGTCACCGTTGCTTGCAAAAAAAAATTAAAAATTTAAAAAAAATTATTTATTTATATTTTAAATTAAAAATTATGATTTAAATGAAACATTTATATAAAAATCTAAAAAAACTATAGATTAAAATAACAAAACTTATACAAAGTATTTACAAAATCTAATAAAACAAATTTTGGAACAAGTATAACACTACTACTTGACACAAAAATCATATAGTCTTGTCTATAAACATAATCGTCTTGACCTTAAAAAATATATAACTAGATTTACAAAGTAAATAATTGACAACTCAAAAAAGAATCCTTTACTCTAATAAAAATTACAAATAAAATAAAACACTAAATTCATTGCCAAACAACATATCTTTCTTCTTCTTGTCCTTGTACTCACCCTTGTCACCAATAGTCTTTCCAAAGCAACGACTAACTGCCATGAATTTCTTTCTAAAATCATCCCTGTAACATGAAAAATCACATTATAATACACCAAACATGAAAAATTATAACTAGATTTTTATTGTAGTGTAAATAAATAAGTTTACTCACAATTGTTACACAACTCTCTTGCTACCAATGTCTCAGTCCAAGTGTGACAACATATTCATTGCGATATCATTTATAAGAGTATTGTCATTAAAATTTTGAAGAGAAAACATTGAAGTATAAAAGTAAATCAAACAGAAATTCAGACAGCATATCCCCTAATTTATTAGCCTAGTCATCTATCACAATCAACACAAACAAAACAAACAACACACAGGTTTTCATCCATATATCACGGTAGCACACAAAATTCTCAGAACCTACTTCACTAATACATGTAAGTTTTCAACCTTCCGTTATCACCGGAACACACAATTATAATCCCATAACCTACTTCACTATGGATGAATATTTAAGATATTCAAACTCCTCTAACATACACATGTATAATATTAAAAAAATATATATACCTCTTCCAATCAATAGCAAGCTTTTCTAATGCTCCTCACTAATTCCACTACCTAAAAATAAAATTAATGCTTGAAATATTATAACATGAAATATATTTATTTAAATACATATATAGAGAAGCATGACTATCCATAATATTTGATGAGCACATAAGCAGCTAATTGACTTATTGTTGTAAAACACAACTTTTGAATTGAATGCTCTATGTGTCAAAACACTTAGAAGATTATACAAGTGCCCATAAATATATGAACACCTTATGAAACAACTATTATAAGGAAATAACAAAAAAATAGTAAAGAAATAAATATAAATCTTAGTGCCTAGTAATGAAACATGTAAAATTGTTAAAACAACGTATCTTGAAATATCAAACCAGTAGGTACGCTTAAAGGAGAGAACAAAACAGAGAAACAAATGCGCATTAGAGTCCCAAATCCAAAGTATATCTGCATAAACTAAATAATTTTGTGACTTGTAAAAAAAAATGAAAAGTGACTACACACAAAGAAATCAATAACCCAATGGCGGCCACCATGACAAACACCACCATGTATTCTCCAGCAGTAGAACCATTCCTACGCGGGACTGAACCCTGTCATCAATGACCTCGATCTCCGATGACATTGGGCCCAATCTCCCTCGCTCCAATTGTAATGACCTGGATTTTCAAGACTCGATAACGCAGAAATATAAATGATTTCATTTAACAAAATGTCTCAAAAACCCGTATATAAAAAAACTTTTTAAAAAGTCGTATGACCATACTTAACATGTAGTTACAAACATATTTTATAAAGGGTAGAGTGAGCCTAGTTTAGGAAAATTACGCAACATTTCAAAAAATAAAATGGCTTCCCAAAAGTTCGATCCACATGTACATTTGCAACGTAGACTCCAGCACTCACTGCTCTGCCTTGCCCTTGCTCTTACCTACAACATGAAACAACTAGGTAAGAGAAAACACTTAGTAAGTTCAACTTTAAAACAAAAACATGCAGAGAATTAAGGTTCCGGATCCATCCGGACCTTACACAATCAATTTCAAGAACGCAAAAGCGTCCTGGCAAACTTATGGTCATGGCTGATAACCAATGATAAATTATTTCCTATAAACAGATAAATTCTTGCACTCAGAAAAATCCCAGACTACTCCTCCTCCTCCTACTACTACTACTACTACTACTACTACTGCTACTGCTACTGCTACTGCTACTGCTACTGCTACTACCATGTGATCTAACCTGTCTCAATTAGTAGACAGAGGACCTAGATGGTTTATCACATGCCATTTTAATGAGTTAAAGGCCATTAATATTGTAGTCCTATATTATATATGTCTTTATAGTCATATGCTTTATAGTATATGTTTATGTTATAATCTTATGTTTTATGATATATGTTGTTAGTAAATTTTCCTTGCTAGGTATTAAGCTCATTATTTTATTTTTAGCTTAATGCAGGGAAATGATTTATGGAAGGCGGAACGATTCATGGCAGCTTGGCTTCTGTGTTGAGGATGAATGGATTGAATAAACTGCGAGTCGATCAAGGATGACGTTGTTTTTATGTCTTATGTATTTTCACACTTTGTCTTTGAACAATTGATTTAAGTTATGTTTTATGTTTTTATGTATTAAACAATGGGTACCCATACCATATTTTATATTTCATACTTTACTTTGTATTTTGCACAATATGTCTACTGCTACTGCTGCTGCACCTACTACTACTACTACTACTACTACTACTACTAACCCAATTATTTCTAAGACCTTGGACCATTAAAACTACTACACATATTGTGCAAAATACAAAGTAAAATATGAAATATAAAATATGGTATGGGTACTTGTTGTTTAATACATAAAAACATAAAACATAACTTAAATCAATTGTTTAAAGACAGTGTGAAAATACATAAGACAAAAAAACAACGTCATCCTTGATCGACTCGCAGTTCATTCAATCCATTCATCCTCAAAACAAAAGCCAAGTTTGTAGTGCACCAAAATATTTTTTTTAGATTATTTAAATTTTGTGATTTATTTTATTTAAATGTTAAGTGTGATGAATTGTTTTATTTAAATGTTGTTTATTTTATTTAGTTGTTGTTTGTTTTATTTGGTTGTTTGTTTAATTGTTAGAATTGTTTGGTATAATCTTTCGAATTTAAATTTTTTAATTGTTTGTTTAGTTAATTAATTTAATAAGTGAATAGTGCGTAACATGTTTATTTTACTATTAGTGTTACATTTTAAATAAATGTGACAATTGAGGTAATTATGTGAGTTATGGTTGAATGCACTAAGGTGCATGATAGATAGTGATGCACTCTAGTGTTTTAGTGTGTGCTAGTACATGGTAATAAGATGCACATGTGTAGATTTTCTACACACTTTTATTCTTTTATTAGATTTATTTTAGTTAATTAACATGATGGAAAAATAAAATAAAATAAATAAAAGAAAAGGAAAGATGGTGGGCGTGTAAGGCAAATGGGAAGGCATTAATTTCTCTTTTTCCTAAATGGGTTTAGTTTATATTTGATTTATTAATATCAATTGTGTAATTTATATTTGATTGATTGATAGTTGTAGGAAAATTACATTTGATTGATTGGATGTTATTTTATTTGGTATAATTATTATGTGAAATATTAGGAATTACTTGAAATCTTTTCTTTCATTTTGATTTGCCTTTGCCGTGTATGTGTGGTGTTGTGGTCAAATAGGTATTGTGAGAAGTTTCCTTTATGAGGTGTGAAAAGAAATAAGGAAAAGACCCATTTTTTTTATTTATTATTATTTATGAAATGATATAGGAATTTATCAAGACAATTATAAAAGAAGAGAATAGGAAACTATAGATCATTCCACCCTAGAGTATTCGGCCAACCCATTATAAGTAGAAAAGAAAGAAAAGTTGTTATTCCCTTTTCATCACACCAAGCCACCATCCCATATAGTTGTATAGGGAGAGTAACATGGGGAAGGAGGACAAGAACAGGGGTTGTTCAATTGTGTAAAGAACTAGAGGTAACATTTGTTCATGATTTCTTTAAGACTTTTTCTTTCTTCATTTTGATTCTAAGCTTTGTTATTTTGGATGTATGGTGTTTGAAAATCCTCTATAGGTGACAAGGTTTTCTTGCTAGAGTGTTCTTGATTCAACAATCAAGAGAGGTAATGGTCTTTCTTAGCCTATATATTGGTTTTGATGGGTTTGTCTTTGAGGTTTTTGATGGTGATGCTAATGGTTGATTATTGTAGGATTGATGATTATGATTTGTATATTTTGAGAATATGATTTATTTTAAAAAGGGTTCATGGGTATGATTGAGGGAATGGATTTGATAGGGTTTATAATGAGGAGATGTGTTATGTTTATATTGCTGTGGTTATCTTTTTAATCTTTGATTTATGTAATATGGGTAAAATGATAATTGGCAATCTTGATATTTGGATCCATGAAATTTTGATAGGATGCATGTTATATTGTGAATGAATAAATTATAAGATCCATGAAAATAATGATAGAAACATGTTAGGTTAACATAAAGGCATATGTGAATATGGTGCTTATGAATTAATGTATGTTATTGGTATTGTTAGTGTTTTGTTGGATTTCATGTGTAGATTCAATGGAATAGAAAAAAAATGGTTTTATAAGATTTCATGTGAATATGTTAGTAATACTAGAATCATGTATATAATAAGAGTATGATGAGATTTTGGACATGTATGATTTTATGTGAAATTTTTGGGATAAAAGATGAGTTTCATGAGGAATTAAGCTTGCTGTTTTTTTCGTAAATAATTGGGTAAAAGTTGATAAAAAGATGATTTGCATGCATAAGTAATGTCCTTGATGTTATGTTAATTTTATGAAATTAAAAAGGGGATTTTAAGTCTCATTAAAATGATATTTTACTCAAATAATTACCTACAGAATTTTTATTGATTTTTGAGAAAATATGAGCTTTTAAATTGAATATGGTGATTTTTAATGATAAAAATAGTTGCTGGAATTTTTGTAAGAAAATATGAAGTGAGTTTCACTAAAATGAATTTGATGAGCTTTTGGAATAAATTATTTTTCCTAAGTTATGGTAATATTGAAAATTTGTATTTTTAATAGTATGAATGCATATTTTGATAAGTTATGATTTTCATTTATTTTGATTGAGAAAAATATTTAGATTCTATTTATTTGTGATTTTTGAAGAAAATAAATGGTGGCTGAAAGTTTGTTTTAAAAAGGTTAAAAATTGTTATTAAATTGTCACATATGGATTTTTGCTACATAAAACTAAGTCTTAAATAATTTAAATAAAAAATATATATTTTTCCACACTTAAAAATATATTTTTCACATTCATTTATGTAACACAATGATAAAATTTATTTTTCTAAAGAAACAGATTAAAAATAGGCATTTTAATTAAATCCAAGCTTTTTGGTTAATTCTTTGTAATTTGAGATTAATGAATGAAATTTGTCACATATTTTATTTTTGAGCTAAAATAAAATAATTTTATAAAATAAAATAATGTTTTGAGAAATTTAATCAACTTAGAAATTTTAAGAAAAATAAAGCATGTAATATGTCTATTGATTTTAAAATAATAAAAGTAAGAAATGTAGAATTATCGTTTTTGAAAACGTCTCTATTACGCAATGTTCCCACGTATGCATGTTACATGCAACTCCACTTTTACGTCCAAAATTATGTTTATTATTCAACTATGTGGTTTTTATAAAACGATTATGCTAGTAAAATGGGTAAGACGAGCATTATTCTTTTATGGCGATAATTGCATGTTTTGTGTAACTGTTATTACATGTGCATGGCCCATGCACACATGAGTTGTGTGGAAGGGCAAAATAGTAATTTTATGAACCTAAGAAATGTTATTTTGATTATGATATAGGCTTGTTGAAAGATTGTGAAATTTCTTAGCTTGGACCTGAGGTAAGGAAGTTAGATAGATTCTATGATTTTATGCTATGAATGGTAAGGTTGTTGTATGAATGAATTGTTATGAATTATGAATGCCATAACGTGATGATATGTTGAATGTGATATGTGTATGGATGTTAGATACATCAAACCAGTTACGATGTCAGATACATCAAACAGATTACGATGTTAGATACATCAAACAGATTACGATGTCAGATACATCGAACGAGTTACTAAGGACATTGAGACGTAACTCCTAGGGTGGACGCGCTGAGGTTATTCAAGGACTAGTGATCTCCTGTTTACCTCATAGGGTGACATGAACAACTAGCGATCCATGCTCATCATGTATGCTGTATGTTTGTGATATGATGATATGTCACGATTATGTTATGATATGATGATATGTTACGATTATGTTATGATATGATGATATGTTACGATTATGATATGATATGATGATATGTTACGATTATGTTATGATATACCATGATGTGTTAGATGAACGTTAGTGTTTGTTTTTGTTTTATTCTTACTTGCTTATTTGTTTGTACTTCCTTACTGGGCTTTTAGCCCACCCTCTTACTTTCCTTCCAGGTAGCAAATAGGATTTCTTTATGGCACGCGTGGTGACGTGAGGAGTTCTTTCAACATGGGGTGTATGGCGTGGGGTAATCCTATGGACGGAAAAACGATCAATGTAGAACGTCATTTAAATTATGTTTTGTTTTTAAGAGACTTTCCTAAATTATCAGTGGGACTCAGTTATTTAAATTTTTTGGTTTCTTTGAACTTTGCATAAAAACCAATGTTTTATTTTAAAACTTGTGGCGCCAACTTGCATGGTTTTAAACAAGTCCCCCTGAGACTTTGATAATGAATGTTATTCTTTTATGAACTATGTTATGCGAATGTTTAGTAATTATTAGTCTAGGGCGTTCTTTACAAAGTTGCCATGAATCTTTCCGCCATCCATAAATCATTTCCCTACATCAAGCTAAAAATAAAATAATGAGCTTAATGCCTAGCAAGGAAAATCTACTAACAACATATATCATAAAACATAAGATTATAACATAAACATATAATATAAAGCATATGACTATAAAAACGTATATCATATAGGACTACAATATTAATGGCCTTTAACTCATTAAAATGGCATGTGATAAACCATCTAGGTCCTCTGTCTACTAATTGAGGCAGGTTAGATCACATGGTATTATATGATAACCCATCTAGGTCCTCTATCTAAAGGTAGGGTAAATCATAACTCTAAACCATGAAAATGAAAAAAAAAATTGGGGTTTGCTCTCTAAGAAACTATAAGCCCCAAATGACTACAAGACATATAAATATATATGTCATAGCATAAAACATATCATAACATAAACATATAAACACATAAAATCTATCCTATTTTCCTTACCAAAGACAGGGATATTTGAGAATAAGAACGGGGTTGGAACACTCCTAAAAACCAACTGTAAAATGGTGAGTATTTCTGAAAGATGAAGATGAAAAGAGAACTAAACCATCAAGAAGAAACTTACCGAAAAGAACCTTAAGTTTCAAGAAACTTAAATACCTAACCAAGAATCATAAACAAGAGTTAGGATATGAAAAGAAAATAAAAGAAAACTAAATATCCATAAAGAACTGAACTTAAGGATAAGAATACCTTGAATGACCTTATGAATAGATCTAAACCTCGATACCGAAATCTCACTATATCTCACTTCCCAAGTGTTTAAAAAATCTTAGAATGATAAAGCTTTAACCCAAAACCCAAGTGTTTCTCTCTATAGTAACCTTAGCAACTTGGAGGCTATGAAGACTGCTTGAAGAATGAAGAAAATGGCTGACTACTAGGTCCTATTTATAGAGATTAAGGAGTGAAACTAACCCCTTTTAATTTGAATAAATAAATGAATATAAAATGAAAAAGATTTGAATTTTCGTTCAATAGATTCCCAGAACTCGGTCAAAATCGCTCAAAGGCAGGTCCAAGAGGTTAAGGGATGTTTTAAGCTCGGATTCCACGGAGTTCAAAAATGTAAGGGTGGGGCTGATATATCGCCTCTCATAGGCGATATATCGCCTCCACTATGTTCCCGAGCCTCCGTTCGATCGTTCGTGCGAAGTCGACGTGTTTTCCATATCTTCCGTAGGCGATATATCGGCTCCTGTAGCTGCGATATGTCGACATACGTTGATATATCAAACATATATATTCACTTATTCAGCATATTTGAAATTGATTGAACAGCTTGACTGATTCTAAACATGATTCGAGCAGGTGCTGGAAGGTTCTAGAGCTTCTAGATTCTTCTTTTACTAAATTATTTACTTTAAATGCTTAAATCATCCAATAAATATGATTGCGACAAGTGTCATGCTCTTAAATTCTATATAAACCTTAGGTTATAATGAATAATATTTCTAAAACTAGCAATATTAATCAAACCTTATGTTATAATTAATATTTCCAAACTATAGGTTAAAGTTATAAAATCAATAAGTGTTGCAATGAGTTTCTAACTAAGTCCCGTCTTGAACCAAAATCCACGGAAACTAACATACTACAACTAATACTAACTACTACAACTACAACTAATACTATCTAGCTAGCTAAGTAAATATTCTGAGACACTACAATTCTCCCCTACCTAAAAGAATTTTGTCCCCAAAATTTACTTACCAAACAATTCCGGATACCGTGCTAACATGTCTTCCTCCAACTCTGTAACGACCCAAATTTGCTAATAAGGCTTAGGGGCCTTGATTAGCATGCCTGGGGGGCAATGGGTGAATTATGGTTATAATATGTGAATTTATGTGAATATGTGATAGAAATGCATGTTTAGTTAAATTAAATATGCATGTGGGCCCCGTTTGGATATTAGGGGTATGTTTGTAATTTTAGCCGTTGAGGGCATAAATGTGATATGTTTGTAATATATATGTGTAGCACGATCCGAGACAGTCCTAGGGAGCCGTTAGTCAGAAAGTCACAACGGGATTGAATATCGGACTCGGGGCGAGTCGAGGGGTATTTTAGGTATTAGACATTTTATGGGGTTATCGGGTTATGGAAATAAATATTTGAGATATATTTGAGGTTAGAATGTTTAGAAGGGAATATGAGGGAAATTTACCATTTTTGCCCTCGGGGACATTTTGGTACCCCGAGCCTTGAGGTAACCTTAAAGCTTAAGTTAAATAAAACAAAAGAAAGGGAAACACTCAGAAACTTGTAGAAACCAACCCAAGTATTTCCTCTTCTCTCTCTCCATTTTGTCTAAGGCATATCAAAGGAAAATCTTGGTGAAAGCTCTGAATTTTAAGCTGAGAGTTGGGGAATCAAAGCAAGTTGCAAGGTTAAAGACAGCTATGGGTCGAATTGTTCTTGAGGTATGGATTTAAGCTTGAGTTTTATCTAAGTTTTTTTCTCAGTTTTATTGAAGTTTAAGGAGTTAGAACTTAGGCAATTGAGTTTGAGTTTTGGCATGATTTTGATTGGTTTCTCTAAGGTTATGTGCTGCTTATAGTGTATTAGTATGAGTATGGGACTCAATTCTGCTGTTGGGATGTGTTTAGAATGATTCCAGGGGGGTTAGCTCGAAAAGTTTGCATGGGAATTATGGGTTTCGGGCTCGTGCCGCGGCCTGCTTGCATTTTTAGGCTAGTGGCCTTCGAGGGAATTTCCCAGGTGTCGCAGCGCAAGGTTTGGGCACCGCGGCCCTAGGCTGGCAGATATGAGGAAATTTTGCCTCTATCTAGGGGTGCACCGCATCACTTAAGGGAGGCTGAGCTGCGGCCCAAATGTGTATTTTTGGCAAAATGAGGGTTTTTAGCTCGAGAACTTGAACGTTATGGCCTGGGAAGGTTCCTACTACCAAGTTTGGTAGAAACCAAGGTCCTGGAGGTTTGAATTATGACTTGAAACTATTTAATGGGTTAGAACATGATGGTTGATTATGGTTCATGTGTTGTGACTAGAATTTCTTCAAGGCTTGGGTTAGAGGACTGTGCTCGTGATCGCGGTGCTTTGAAAGCTCGGGACACAAGTAAGAAAACTGTTGTTCCCGCAGAGTTTGTATGCAGGGCAGGGCCCTATATGATTGTGTTGCAGGGCATAGCCCTTTAATTGATTTTATTCATGTTTGGTATCTGCTTTATTACGCTATGTATGCAATTATGTGAATGGTCGGCAAGGCCGGGAACGGCAAGGGGCTGAGAACGGCGTAAAGCACGTGGAGTGCAAGGCCGAGTGCGGCAAAGGGCCGGGAGCAGCATTTAGCACGCGGAGTGCAAGTTGCCAAGACGAGCCCTAAAGGATACCTGGGATATCCTTACGGTGCAGACCACGAACCCAGGGCCTGGTAAAGCGCTTAGGACGACATGGCCGTATTTCTATAGCCTATTGATGGCCTGATTATATGCTAAGTTTTTTATATGCATATGTTATCTGCTTGTGAGGGTTTTCTTGCTGGGCTTCGGCTCACAAGTGCTCTGTGGTCCAAGTAAGGGCAAGGGGAAAGTCGACCAACCATGAGTACGGAGAGCGTGAAGCGGCGCGTACATGTTTGGCCTGCCTGGCTGCCACAACCACGGGTATTTTGGGAGATGTTTGTACTGAAACTAGGTTTTTTCATTTAGCCGACTCTAACTATATTTTTAGGTTGTAAATATTTCTAAACAGTATTTTGGGATCCCAAATATTAAACGTTTCATGATTTTCAGTGGATAGAATTATTTCCAAAGTTTATGACTCTGATTGTGGTTTGTTCACACTTTTGCCTTAAAAACCTCGATTAGCGAGTTAAATGCACGTTTTAAACTCACTTAGTAACGAATCTAAGGAAGTAGGGCGTTACAACTTGGTATCAGAGCGAGCCAAGGTTTATGGTTTCTGGAGATTGATAGAACATGTACGCTCGCTGTCAGTGACAAGCTCGACTCAGGGTTGGTTGGTATGATTGACTTAAATGGTTGAATATGTGTTTAAATGTCTGTTTTGCCTGCTTATTTCTTTTAGAGCGTGATGAATGAGTTAACATATGCATGATGCTAGGGCATGGCCCGTTGTATGATATATGTTATCTGTATGTTATGTGAATTACTGTTTGTGGTTGGCTGATGTGATTGGGAGGTGGTTTTGGATGTTGTTATCATGCTTGATGAGCGGCATCATTGATTGCAGGCATATTTGTTGAGATACCTCGTCAATCATCTAGACTCCACGACAGTAGGGCTGAGGATGACAACCAGGGTCAGGACCCTCCACCTGCCCCACAGAATTGGCAACAGAAGTTTGCCGAAATGGAAGCAAGATTGCAACGAACAGAAGAAGAACTCCGATAGTTGAGACATCAGGCCCCTCCACAAGTCACTGGGTTTCCAGTTCAGCAGGTTGTGGCGCCAGTACCGATTCAGCCTGTGATGGAGAACAGGTGGGAACCTTTGTATGAGAGGTTCAGGAAGTAGCATCCTCCCACCTTCGAGGGTGGACCAGACCCACTGTGAGAAGAGCAGTGGATGAATATGGTTTCCTCTATCCTGGATTTCATGAGGGTTGAGGGGAACGAGAGAGTTCCCTGTGCCAGTTACATGTTTAGAGAGGATGCCCGTACTTGGTGGGATGTAGTGGTTTAGAGAAAGAATGTGGTAGTCATGACCTGGGAAGAATTCAAGAACATCTTCAACGAGAAATATTACAGTGTGACAGTTCGAGTTGCAAAGGTTGACGAGTTCATCAACCTGACTCAGAATCGATTGACCGTGACTGAGTATGCTTTGAGGTTTGACTGGTTGGCGATGTTTGCGCTAGATTTAGTGCTGACAAATGCGGTAAGAAGAGATAGGTTTGTACGGGGATTGAACGTTATGATCGCCCGTGATGTGAAGATCACTTTGGATCCAGAGATTACTACCTATGCTCAGGTTGTGGACAAGGCCCTTACAGCTGAGGGGGCCGAGGATCAGATTTGGAGAGAGAGTGCTGTTAGGCGCAATGCCAGGAGGACAGTGCCACCTTTTATTAGACCCAATTGGGGTAGTGGCCCCAGTGAGAAGAAGAGGAAAGCCCCAGATTCCTTTATTCCGCCCAGTTTGGATAGAAGGGCACGGGGTGCTTTCAACGGCCATCAGGGCAGAGGGGACAACTGGAGGAGCTTTCCAGTGTGTCCTCGGTGCAGACGACGACACCAGGGTGAGTGCAGGATCAGGTCTTGCTTTGTCTGTGGGAGTGCTAACCATCTGAAGAGGGACTGCCCACAAGTCAGGAAAGAGGAGCCAAAGCAAAGTGATAGTCTCGCTCCTGCCAGAGTATTTACTTTGACTCAGACTTAAGTGGAGGCTAGCCCCTCAGTTGTGATAGGTCAAATTTCTAGCGCTGGTTCTTTGTATACTGCATTGATTGATTCGGGAGCTACTTATTCTTTTGTGTCTGCTAGAGTGATAGATCGGCTGTGTAGACCTAGTGTTTTGTATGCTAGGGGTTTTCAGACTTTGTTGCCAACTGGGGAGCTGGTGGTCTCTAGGAGATGGATTAGGGATTTACCAGTAGAGGTAGATGGTAGGGAATTGTCTGTTGATCTGATTGAGCTTGTGATGGATGACTTTGATATGAATTTAGGGATGGATTGGTTATCAAAGTACAGGGCTACGATTGACTGCAAGCGTAGAAGGGTGACCTTTGAACCAGAAGGGGAGGTACCCTTTGTATTTGTGGGGACGGTTAGTGGACCGCGGGTACCTATAATTTCAGCACTGAAGGCTAGGGACCTGATGCATGAAGGGTGTACGGGATTCCTAGCGAATGTTTTAGATACCTCCAAGGTGGTGTTGGTTGGACCGGGAGAGACCAGACTAGTGTGTGAGTTTTTGGATTTATTTCTAGCAGATCTGCCAGGTTTGCCGCCGCAGCGGGAGATTGAGTTCGTTATTGAGTTGGCACCAGGGGTAGAGCCAGTATCTAGGACACCTTATAGAATGGCTCCAGTAGAGTTGAAAGAGTTGAAGATTTAGTTATAGGAGTTACTAGATTTGGGGTTCATCAGATCGAGATTTTTTCCATGGGGTGCTCCAGTATTGTTCGTCAAGAAAAAGGATGGATCCCTTAGGATGTGTATTGACTACAGGGAGCTGAACAAGTTGACCATTAAGAATAAGTATCCACTGCCAAGGATCGATGATTTATTTGATCAGCTACAGGGAAGGACAGTGTTTTCCAAGATTGATCTCTGGTCAGGTTACTACCAGTTAAGAATCAAAGAAGAGGACATACCAAAGACCGCTTTCCGCACAAGGTATGGACACTATGAATTCCTGGTTATGTCCTTTGGATTAACAAATTCCCCAGCAGCTTTTATGGATATGATGAACAGGGTTTTCAAGGACTATCTAGATAAGTTTGTGATTGTATTCATCGACGACATTTTAGTGTACTCTCAGTAAGAGATAGAGCACGAACAGCATCTGCGGTTGGTATTGCGACGGTTGAGGGAGCACAGGTTATATGCTAAGATCAGCAAGTGCAAGTTTTGGCTACCGTAAGTTTCATTTCTGGGCAATATCGTCAGTAAGGAGAGGATTCTGGTTGACCCAAGTAAGATTGAGGCAGTGATAGATTAGCCTAGACCGAGTAATGTTCCCGAAGTGAGGAGTTTTCTGGGATTGGTAGGATATTATTAGCGGTTTGTTGAAGGATTCTTTAGGATAGCTACGCCATTGACAGTATTAAAAAGGAAGAAGATAAAATATGTTTGAACAGACAGGTGTGAGAACAATTTTAAAGAGTTGAAGCGGTGACTAATCACTGCGCCAGTGTTGAATCTGCCAACAGATAATGAGAAGTTCGTGGTTTATTGTGATGCCTCCAGATAGGGTTTGGGGTGTGTGCTGATGCAGGCTGGTAAGGTGATAGCCTATGCATCAAGATAGTTGAAAGAACATGAGCAAAGATATCCCACTCATGATTTGGAGTTGGCAGTGGTGGTATTCGCACTTAAGATTTGGAGACATTATGTATATGGTGAGAAGTGTGAGATATACACCGACCATAAGAGTTTGAAGTACTTCTTTACTTAGAAGGATCTGAACATGCGCCAGAGACGGTGGCTGGAGTTGGTTAAGGATTATGACTGTGATATCCTATACCATCCTCGGAAGGCTAATGTAGTGGCTGATGCATTGAGTCGGAAAGGCCCAGGACAGTTGTTTAGTTCGAGACAGATATCCGATAAGCTAGCTGAGGAGATGACTAGAGTAGGTATAGAGTTGGTGGTTGGCCGGTTAGCCAACATCACTCTTCAGTCTACACTCCTTGAGAGGATCAAGGAGGCGCAGGGGAAAGATTCCCAGTTGAGAGGTCACAGAGAGAACGTCTTAGTCGGAGTGGCTAAGGACTTTTCTATTTCAGAGATGGGGTTGCTGAAGTACAAGGGTCAGATTTGCGTTCTGATGGATTCTGATATCCGACGGGAGGTTTTAGATGAATCACATACCACTCCCTATTCCTTCCATCCGTGTACGACGAAAATGTACCAGGATTTGAGAGCTTTGTATTGGTGGTCGGGCATGAAAAGGGATGTGGTGGATTATGTGGCCAAGTGCTTAACTTGTCAGCTGATCAAGGCTGAGCATCAGAGGCCAGCAGGATTGCTGCAACCTCTGGGGATTCTAGAGTGGAAGTGGGAAGATATCACCATGGACTTCGTTGTTGGTTTACCGAAGACCGTAGGTCAGCATGACTCGGTGTGGGTGATTGTGGATAGGTATACCAAGTCCGCCCACTTCTTGCTTATTAGGATGACTTATACTGTGGAGCAGTATGCTGAGTTATATGTGAAGGAAATTGTTCGACTTCATGGGGCTCCGAGGTCGATAGTATCCGACAGGGACCCCACCTTCACCTCCAAGTTTTGGGAGAGTCTGCAGAAGGTAATGGGCACGCAGCTACGGTTTAGTACCGCTTATCATCCTCAGATATTGGAGGACATGCTACGAGCCTGTATGTTAGATTTTTGGGGATCTTTGAGTAAGTATCTCCTTTGATTGAGTTCTCATACAACAATAGTTATCAGGCGACTATCAGAGTGGCTCCATATGAGATGCTTTATGGGCGAAAGTGTAGATCACCTATTCATTAGGACGAGACGGGTGAGAGGAGTTATTTGGGTCCTGAGATGGTTCAGAGGACCAATGAGGCGATTGAGAAGATTAGAGCACAAATGCTCGCCTCCCAGAGTCGCCAGAAGAGTTATTTAGACCTGAAACGTAGGAGCGTGGAATTTCAGGTTCGTGATCATGTGTTCCTTAGGGTTTCACCTTTGAGGGGAGTGAAACGGTTTGTTGGCCCCTTCAAGATTCTGGAACGGGTTGGAGAGGTAGCTTACAGACTAGCGATGCCTCCAGCTTTATCAGGGGTTCATGATGTTCTTCATGTGTCCATGCTCCGGAAGTATGTGTCAGATTCAACGCATGCTCTGAGTTATGGGAATTTGGAACTGGATCAGGATTTGTCCTATGAGGAGAAGTCGGTTCAGGTTCTTGACCGAAAGGATAAAGTCTTGCGGGGCAAGACCATCGCCTTGATGAAAGTGTTGTGATGGAATAATAAGGTTGAGGAGGCGATGTGGGAACTTGAATCAGAGATGAGGGAGCGGTATCCCGAGTTGTTCAGGTAATTTCGAGGACAAAATCTCTGTAAGGAGGGGATAGTTGTGACGACCCAAATTTGCTAATAAGGCTTAGGGGCCTTGATTAGCATGCCTGGAGGGCAATGGGTGAATTATGGTTATAATATGTGAATATGTGATAGAGATGCATGTTTAGTTGAATTAAATATGCATGTGGGCCCCATTTGGATATTAGGGGTATGTTTGTAATTTTAGCCGTTGAAGGCATAAATGTGATATGTTTGTGATATATCTGTGTAGCACGATCCGATACAGTCCTAGGGAGCTGTTAGTCAGAAAGTCACAACGGCGTTGAATATCTGACTCGGGGCGAGTCGAGGGGTATTTCAGGTATTAGACGTTTTATGGGGTTATCGGGTTATGGAAATAAATATTTGGAGATATATTTGAGGTTAGAATGTTTAGAAGGGAATATGGGGGAAATTTACCATTTTTGCCCTCGGGGACGTTTTGGTACCCCGAGCCTTGAGGTAACCTTAAAGCTTAAGTTAAATAAAACAAAAGAAAGGGAAACACTCAGAAACTTGTAGAAACCGACCCAAGTATTTCCTCTTCTCTCTCTCCATTTTGTCTAAGGCATATCAAAGGAAAATCTTGGTGAAAGCTCTGAATTTTAAGCTGAGAGTTGGGGAATCAAAGCAAGGAGCAAGGTTAAAGACAGCAAAGGGTCGAATTGTTCTTGAGGTAAGGATTTAAGCTTGAGTTTTATCTAAGTTTTTTTCTCAGTTTTATTGAAATTTGAGGAGTTAGAACTTAGGCAATTGAGTTTGAGTTTTGGCAGGATTTTGATTGGTTTCTCTAAGGTTATGTGCTGCTTATAGTGTATTAGTATGAGTGTGGGACTCAATTCTACTGTTGGGATGTGTTTAGAATGATTCCAGGGGTGTTAGCTCATAAAGTTTGCATGGGTGTTATGGGTTTCGAGCTCGCGCCGTGGCCCTGTTCTTCAATGCTGCGGCCTGCTTGCGTTTTTATGCTATTGGCCAGGCGCCGTAGCTCAAGGTTTGGGCGCCGCGACCCTAGGCTGGCAGATATGAGACAATTTTTCCTCTGTCTAGGGGCACGCCGCGGCGCTTAAGGGAGGGTGAGCTGCGGGCCAAATGTGGATTTTTGGCAAAATGAGGGTGTTTAGCTCGGGAACTTGAACGTTAAGGCCCGGGAAGGTTCCTACTACCCAGTTTGGTAGAAACCAAGGTCCCGGAGGTTTAAATTATGAATTGAAACTATTTAATTAGAACATGATGGTTGATTATGGTTCATGTGTTGTAACTAGGATTTCTTCAAGACTTGGGTTAGAGGACTGTGCTCGTGATCGCGGTGTTTGGGGAAGCTCGGGACACAGGTAAGAAAACTACTGTTCCCGCAGAGTTTGTATGCAGGGCAGGGCCCTATATGATTGTGTTGCAGGGCGTAGCCCATTAATTGATTTTATTCATGTTCGGTATCTGCTTTATTACACTATGTATGCAATTGTGTGAATGGTCGGCAAGGCTGGGAACGGCAAGGGGCCGAGAACGCTGTACAGCACGTGGAGTGCAAGGCCGAGTGCGGCAAGGATTTGGGAGCAGCGTTTAGCACGCGGAGTGCGAGTTGCCAGGGCGAGACCCTAAAATATACCTAGGATATCCTTACGGTGCAGACTGCGAACCCAGGGCCTGGTAAAGCGCTTGGGACGGCATGGTCATATTTGTATAGCCTATTGATGGCCTGGTTATATGCTAAGTGTTTGATATGCATATGTTATCTGCTTGTGAGGGTTTTCTTGCTGGGCTTCGGCTCACGGGTGCTCTGTGGTGCAGGTAAGGGCATGGGGAAAGTCGACCAACTATGAGTACGGAGAGCGTGAAGCGGCGCGTACATGTTTGGCCTGCCTGGCTGCCACAGCGAGGGGTATTTTGGGAGATGTTTGTACTGAAACTAGGTTTTGTCGTTTAGCCGACTCTGATTATATTTTTGGGTTGTAAATATATATCTAAACAGTATTTTTGGATCCCAAATATTAAACGTTTCATGATTTTCAGTGGATAGAATTATTTCCAAAGTTTGTCTCTGATTGTGGTTTGTTCACACTTTTGCCTTAAAACCTCGATTAGCGAGTTAAATGCACGTTTTAAACTCACTTAGTAATGGCTCTAAGGAAGTAGGGCGTTACAAACTCCCACATTGCCTCCCGTTCCAAACTATTACTCCATTGGACCTTGACTATCAGAATAATCCTAGACCGTAATTCCTTCATCCCTCTATCTTGGATGCTAATTGGTTGTTCCTCATAACTCAAGTCTTTCTAGAGTGCTATTGTATCGTACTTGAGGATGTGAGATGGGTTTGACACATATCTATAAAGCATCGAGATGTTGAACACATTGTGGCTATCTGCTAGAGCTGGCGGTAAGGCTAATATATATGCAACTGTTCACACCTTGTCCAATATCTCAAAAGGACCTATAAACCGGGGACTAAGTTTGCCTTTCTTCCCAAACCGCTTCACACCTTTCATAGGAGATATCTTTAAGAAGACTTAATCTCTGACTTTGAATTCCACATCACGCTGCTTGGCATCCGCCTAACTTTTCTGATGGCTTTGAGCAGCGAGCATACGCTTTCTAATAAGCACTACTGCATCCTGAGCCTCTCTAACAGCTTCGGGTCCAAGAAGTTGCCTTTCTCCTATCTCATCCCAATGTAACGGCGATCGACACCTCCTTCCATAAAAAAACTCATAGGGTGCCATCCCGATCGTTGACTGATAGCTATTGTTGCAGGAGAACTCTATTAGTGGAAAATACTTACTCCACGATCCTCTGAAGTCAAGTACACAAGCGCGTAACATATCCTCCAAAATCTGTATGTTACGCTCGGACTGACCATCAGTCTGAGGATGAAATGTTGTACTAAGAATTAACTTGGTATCCATGGCTTGCTGCAAGCTTCCCCAAAATCTCGATGTAAACATCGATCCTCTATCGGATACTATGGTTTTAGGGATTCCATGTAGTCGTACTATTTCCTAAACATAAATGTCTGCGTACTGATCTGTTGTGTACGTACTCTTGATAAGCAGGAATTGAGCTGACTTGGTTAGTCTATCTACTACTACCCAAGCCAAGTCATGCTTCTTATTTGTTTGTGGTAGTCCTATCACGAAATCCATGGCTATATCTTCCCACTTCCATTTTGGAATACTATGCGGTTGCAATAAGCCTGCAGCCCGCTAATGTTCTACATTCACTTGCTGGCATACTAAGCATTTAAACATATATTCTACTACATCTTTCTTCATTCCTGGTCACCAATAGAATGCCTTAAGGTTGTGAGTCATCTTGTTCGACCCTGGGTGAACTGAGTATGGGGTATTGTGTGCCTCTTCTAAAATCTTCATCTTAATCCCATGGTCATTCAGCACACATACCCGGTCCTTATATCTCAAGAACCCCTGTCCTGATATAGAGAAATCTTTGGCCTTGCCTTCTTTGACCGTATCCATATGTGCCACCAATGTGTCATCATGCCCTTGCTTGATCCGTATATCTTCTAACAGATTTGACTGGATGGACAAGTTAGCTAGTTTACCAATGACTACTTATATTCCGACATTGATCAGCTCTTGCTGAAGCTGCCTTTCTATTCCGGATATTGCTGCTAGGTTCCCGTAACTCTTCCTGCTTAGCGTATCAGCAACTATGTTTGCTTTTCCCGGGTAATATAAGATTTCGCAGTCATAATCCTTTACTAACTCTAACCACCTGCGCTGCCTCATGTTGAGCTCTTTTTGTGTGAAGAAATACTTTAAGCTCTTGTGGTCTGTATAAATCTCACACCGTTCTCCATAAAGATAGTGGCGCCAAATTTTCAATGCGAAGACCACCGCTGCTAACTCCATATCATGCGTTGGATAGCGTTGCTCGTATTCCTTCAACTGCCTCAAGGCGTAGGCTATCACTTTATCATTCTGCATCAGCACACAACCAAAACCTCGCTTTGACGAATCACAATAAACTAGAAACTTATCATTGGGTGTCGGTACACAAAGTACTGATGCTGAGCATAGCTTATCCTCAAGAAACTGGAAGCTCTCTTCACACTTATCCGTCCAGTTGAACATTTGCTATTTCCGGGTCATGTTGGTAAGTGGAGTGGCTATCTTAGAAAAGCCTTCTACAAACCTCCGATAATAGCATGCTAGCCCGAGAAAACTTCTAACCTTTGACGCATTCTTAGGTCTTGGCCAATCCTTCACAGTCTCTACCTTAGTTGGGTCTACAGCAACTCCATCCTTGGATACTATGTGGCTGAGGAACTCTACTTGTGAAAGCTAAAATTCACACTTCTTGAACTTGGCATAAAGTTGATGCTCCTTTAGTCGCAACATGGTCATTCTTAAGTGTTTCTCGTGCTCGACTTCGTCATTAGAGTACACCAAAATATCTTCGATAAACACTATGACGAATTTGTCCAAGTAATCCTTGAAGACCCGATTCATTAAATCAATAAAAGCAGCTGGAGCGTTGGTAAGACCAAAAGACATAACTAGAAATTGATAATGTCCATATCGAGTTCTAAAAGCTGTCTTGGGAATATCCTCTTCCCGTACCATGAGCTGGTGATACCCGGACTGTAAATCGATCTTTGAAAACACAGTTGCTCCTCGGAGTTGATCAAACAAGTCGTCAATTTGGGGTAGCGGTACTTGTTCTTAATTGTCACCTTATTCAGCTTGCGGTAATCTATACACATCCGTATGCTTCCGCCCTTCTTTTTCACAAATAGAATCAATGCTCCCCATGGTGAATGGCTCGGTCTAATGAAACCCAAGTCTTAGAGTTCTTCTAACTGCGTCTTTAACTCCTTGAGTTCGGTAGGTGCCATTCGGTATGGTGCATTTGAGAAAGGCTCGGTTCCCGGTACTAGCTCGATATTAAAGTCAATTTCCCGAGTCGGCGGCAACCCTAGTAAGTCATCAGGAAATACTTTAGGGAATTCTTTTATAATGCGGACGTCTCCAACCTTTAGTGGTGTTTCCTTTACCACATCCATGAAGCTGGCTAAGAATGCATGACATCCTTTTTCAATCATTTTTTGAGCTTTGAGAGATGAAATAAGCGGTGTCCGTAGTCCTGAGATCTTTCCCATAAAACATAGTCTATGACCATCAGGAGTCTCGAACGTCACTTGCTTGCGTCTACAGTCGATGGTTGCGCCATGCCTTGCTAGCCAATCTATGCCCAGTATCACGTCGAAGTCTTTTATCTCTAACTCTATCAGGTCTAAGAAAGAAGAAAAATGACTCTTCAAAATCTTGAGCATATAGGGCGTGAGAGTTGCTCTCTTCTTCTCCATGGCGAGGCGCAAGAAAGTGATTCAGAAGCCTGTTTCTAAGTCATCTGAGGTTGTGATCGATTCTCCTACAGGACCAATTAATGAAGGGCTTCAAACCAATAATTTAGAGGCTGAGCATTTGGTGGAGGAAGTTTATGCGGATAAGGTTGCTGAATTTTCAGAGATACACTATGGAGTTGGTCATGGTTTTGATAACATTGAGTCACATGGTGAGGGGTACAATTCGGACAATACCTCTCTGGAGAAGGATAAGGATGATTTGTCGTTTCAAGATCTTGCCAAAGAACAGTGGTCCCAGTTTCATGATACGTTTGCAAAGCAAGGTGGATCTAAATTGACTTATGAGGAGCCATTGGTTCGGGATGGGAAATTGATTGCGCAGTTGAATTTGGAGGAGATTGAGGTAGAGGCTTCATTTTAGAATACGGCTCTGGGCTGTATTGTGCTAGGTGCCAATCTTCTGATTGCAGTTTTTGAAGGGTTCATTAGAAGAATGTGGGGAAAACTCGGCATTGAACGGGTGGCTAGGATGAATGCAGGGTTTACGATTGTTATGTTTCGGGATATAGCTACTAGGGATTTGGTTTTAGAATCTGGTGTGGTTCACTTTGATAGGAAGCTTGTCATTTTGAGGCCTTGGTCGACTGATATTGATACCCTGAGGTTAGTGAAATCGGTTCCTGTTTGGATTAGAATACATGATTTGGGGCTTCAATATTGGGGTACTAAATGTTTGAGTGCCCTTGTGAGTACCATTGGTAGACCTATGATGATTGATAAGATTACTATGGATAGATCTATGTTGAAGTTTGCAAGAGTGCTTGTGGATGTTGAAATAACTGAGAAACTTCCTCATAGTTTAAGCTTTTTGAATGAAAGAGGACAATTGGTAGAACAGGCTATTGAGTTTGAATGGTTGCCTACTAGATTTTCGACATGTAAAAACTTAGGGCATGTTGCTTCAAGTTGTAGGAGGGAGCAGAAATCAGTTTGGAAGGCTAAGGTGGATCAAACAGATGTAGTAGAGGAGCTGGGTGCGCATAAACAGAAGGATTTGGAACCAGGTTCTAATAAGTCGACCAAGATTTCTGCTGATACTGAGATTGTTTTGGCTACATCACCTGCTCCTATGAAGGAGACTCGTTGAATTACAGAAGATCTGGACCAGGTTTGGACTACTCCCAAATGAGTGGTTCGAGTTAAACATGTGAATGAGGAGTCTCAGCCTAGTAAAAATAATAAATATAGTGTGTTACAGGAGTGGCAACTGGAGGTTTCAAAACAGGGAAAGGTTGTTAATAATATTTCTAATGGAAGGAGGAAATCTTCTGTGCTGGAATGTTAGGGGCCTAAATAAAAGGAATAAGCAGAAGTCTCTTTATGACTTTTGCCGGTTCAATAAAATTGGGTTAGGGGCTTTTCTTGAGTCGAAACTTAGGGGTCCTAAGATTGAGGAAATGATGACAACAGTTTTCAAGGGTTGGGAGTTTTATTTTGTTCCGGTTATAGAAGGAAGAATATTGTTGGTTTGGAAAGGTGATATAGCTAAAGTGAAGGTTCTTGGGGCTGAGGATCAGTTCATTCATTTTTGTGTGAAAATCATGGGGGTTACTAAAGAATTCTATTTGACAGTAATCTATGGCAGAAACACGATTGAGGAGAGGAAGAGACTTTCGCAGGCTATGTGTTCACTCTTATTTCCTGTTCAGCCTTGGTTAGTGGCTGGGGATTTTATGCAATGTTTGACTTTGATGATAGAGTAGGAGGTCGGCCTATTACGGATCTGGAAATGGAAGATGCTCGTAATTGGAGGGCTAGTTGTTTGATGTCTGAGATTCGTAAGATTGGTGCTGACTATACTTGGTCTAACAAGCAGATGGAAGGGTCCCGAATATTCTCTAAATTGGATAGTACAATCATATTCTAACATAAATGCAAAATATTCTCTAAATTGGATAGTACAATCATATTCTCTAAAACGGTTTTCACAAAGTACAATCATAAATGCAAAATAAATAAATAAACTAACATAACTAGGGTGAATCTAAAAATCAGGATCTTCTAGATCTGACCCTTCATCTAACATATCACCATCTATCTCTTCATAATCATCATTATTTTGAGCCTCAAAATTTCCTCGGGGAAGATTCATAAAGATTCTATGTTTTTTCTCAATTGTGAATAGAAATTCCAACTTAGAGGTGACCTTAAGTATGAGAAAATAATATCTCATGGCTACCGGTAAATCATCTTCATCATCTCTAGTCTCCCATATTTCTTTTAAAGTTGAAATTACAAAAGGAAAATCTTTAAAAAGCCTAATTACTAAGACATATTGCTCCGTAGCTCTCATCATAATTTGCTTAGTAGTCTGAAGATGAATTATCTCCTTGTGGAATAAGATTAATCTTGGAGTGATTGTTTCTAACACCCCTACTGTATTCCTTGGCTCTCTAATCCTTTTCAATGCCTTAATGGCTCAGATATCCTCATAGGCCAAGGCTCCATCCATTCTTAACTGAAAACATAAGGGCTAAAACGTTAGCTATAAACATAAACATAACCATAATAAACATAAACACTGACATTGGTGGTTAGATTCGGAGCTTGTGCGTGGGTATCAAGGAGAACTTCATGCATATGAATTGTTGCTCTGATACCAACTGTAACCCAACTATTTCTAAGACATTGGGCCATTAAAACTACTAGACATAGCTACTATTTTGGGAAACATACATAACTTTATTTAAAACCCCAAAATAAATATTGTGCAAAATACAAAGTAAAATATGAAATATAAAATATGGTGTGGGTACCCATTGTTTAATATATAAAAACATAAAATATAACTAAAATTAATTGTAAAATGACTAAGTGCGAAAATACATAAGACATAAATAAGAAGACTTAAAAACAACGTCATCGTCGATCGACACACAATCCATTCAATCCATTCATCCTCAACACACTAGCCAAGCTACCATGAATCTTTCTACCTTCCATAAATCATTTCCTTGCATCAAGCTAAAAATAAAGAAATGAGCCTAATGCCCAGCAAGGAAAATCTACTAACAACATATATCATAAAACATAAGATTATAACATAAACATATACTATAAAATATATGACTATTAAAATGTATATCATATAGGACTACAATATTAATGGTCATTAACTCATTAACATGGCATGTGATAAACCATCTAGGTCCTCTATCTACTAATTGAGGTAGGTTAGATCACATGATAGTATATGATAACCGATCTAGGTCCTCTGTCTACTAATCGAGGTAGGGTAAATCATAACTCTAAACCATGAAAATGAAAAAAAAAATTAGGGTTTGCTATCTAAGCAACTATAAGCCCCAAATGACTACAAGACATATATATATATATCATAGCATAAAACATATCATAACATAAACATATAAACACATAAAATCTATCCTATTTTCCTCACCAAAGACCGAGATATTTGAGAACAAGAACGGGATTGGAACACTCCTAAAAACCAACAACAAAATGGTGAGTATTTCTAAAAAATGAAGATGAAAGGAGAACTAAACCATCAAGAAGAAACTTACCTAAAAAAACCTTAAGTTTCAAGAAACTTAAATACCTAACCAAGAATAAAAAACAAGAGTTAGGATATGAAAAGAAAATAAAAGAAAACTAAAGATCCATAAAGAACTGAACATAAGGATAAGAATACCTTGAATGATCTTATCAAATTGATCTAAACATCGATACCCAAATCTCACTATATCTCACTTCCCAAGTGTTTAGAAAAGCTTAGAATAATAAAGCTTTTAACCCAAAACTCAAGTGTTTCTCTCTATAGTAACCTTAGCAACTTGGAGGCTCTGAAGATTGCTTGAAGAATGAAGAAAATGGCTGAGTACTAGGTCCTATTTATAGAGCTCAAGGAGTGAAACTAACCCCTTTTAATTTGAATAAATAAATAAATATAAAATGAAATTTTTTTGAATTCTTCGTTCAACAGATGCCCAGAACTCGGTTAAAATCGTTCATAGGCAGGTCAAAGAGGTTAAGGGATGTTTTAAGCTCAGATTGCACGGAGTTCAAAAATTCAAAGGTGGGGCCGATATATCGCCTCCACTATGTTCCTAAGCATCCGTTCGATCGTTCGTGCGAAGTCGACGTATTTTTCGTATCTTCCATAGGCGATATATCGGCTCCTATAGCTATAATATATCGGCATACGTTGATATTTGCAATTATTCATCATATTTGAAATTGATTAAACAGCCTGACTGAGTCTAAACGTGATTCTAGCAGGTGTTGGAAGGTTCTAGAGCTTCTAGATTCTTCTTTTACTAAATTATTTACTTAAAATGCTTAAATCCTCCAATAAACATGATTGCGACAAGTGTCATGCTCTTAAATTCTATCTAAACCTTAGGTTATAATGAATAATATTTATAAAACAAGCAATATTAATCAAACCTTATGTTATAATTAATATTTCTAAACTATAGGTTAAACTTATAAAATCCATAAGTGTTGCTATGAGTTTCCAACTAAGTCCCATCTTGAACCAAAATCCACGGAAACTAACATACTACAACTAATACTAACTACTACAACTAGTACTACTATCTAGCTACCTAAGTAAATATTCTGGGACACTACTATTACTACAAAAACTACTACTATCTAGCTATCAAAGTAAATATTATGAGACACTACTACTATTACTACTACTACTACTACTACTACTACTACTACTATCTAGCTACCTAAGTAAATATTATGGGACACTACTACTACTACTACTACTACTACTACTACTACTGCTACTACTGCTACTACTGCTACTACTGCTACTACTGCTACTACTGCTACTACTGCTACTACTGCTGCTACTGCTACTCCTCCTGCTCCTACTGCTGCTGCTACTACTACAACTACTACTAATACTACTACTGCTGTTACTGATGCTGCTACTGCTACTGCTACTGGTCTTGCTGCTGCTAGTACTGCTACTTCTACTGCTACTGCTTGTGCTAGTGCTACTACTACTGCTAGTACTACTGCTACTACTACTACTACTACTACTGCTGCTGCTGCTGCTGCTGCTACTGCTACTGCTATTGCTACTGCTACGTGTTTGATGTATGTTGGTTAATTTATATGTTAGTAAGTCCTTATTAAATGATAATTTGGTGATGCATTAAAGATATGGTTTGAGCATTTTTGAGGAAAACTACTACTACTACTACTGCTGCTGCTGCTGTTGCTTCTACTACTTCTACTACTATGTGTTTGATGTATGTTGGTTAATTTATATGTCCGTACGTCCTTATTAAATTATAATTTGGTGATGCATTAAAGATATGGTTTGAGCATTTTTTAGGAAAAAAAACATAAATTAAAGATGAATTTCATGTTAAATATGCTTGCTGATTTTTATGTATAATTGGTGAGAAATTTTGTGAAATAATGATTTGCATGCATAAGTGATATTCCAAGTGTTATGATGATTTTATGAAATTAAAAGGGTATTTTAATTCACATTAAAATTATATTCTTACTCAAATAAATACCTACAATTTTTTTTATATATTTTATAAAGAAAATATAAGTTTTAATTCCATGTTTATGATTTTTGAGTGTTAATATGTTGCTAGATGTTTTGGGTAAAAATGATAAATGTCTTTTAAATGAAATGAATTTTGTGTGTTTGTTGAAATAAATTAATACACTAAATAATGTATGTATATTAAAAATGATATATTTTAAATGTAACCATGAATTTTCACATTTTTAATAAGTGTGGTTTTCTTTATTTCAATTAAGAAAATGTTGAGTTTAAATTCACTTGTGACTTTTAAACAAAATAAATAGTTGCTGAAAGTTTAGATTAATAAATTAAAATAATTATTTTGTTTGACATATATGGGTTTACACTACATAAATTAAGACTTAAACAATACAAGGAAAGATATATTTTTCCCACACTTAAAATTATATTTTTCTCACATCAAATTTTGTAATTTTGTTAATTTAAAAGAAAAAGTTAGTTTCTAAAAGAAACATGATATTTATAAGTACCTTTAGATAATTTCAAGTTTTTGTTATTTTTCTATACAATTTAAAAATAATAAACGAAATTAATTTTTTTTTAAGAAAATGGCTAAATAAATTATTTTTATGAAATAAAAATAACGCCTTAAGAGGTTTAATCAACTTAGAAAGTTAAAAGAAATAAATAATGGTGAGGAAATTATGTCGTTAAATCTTTATTTGAAAAGTTAGAAATAAACATATAGAAATTATCGTTTTTAACGTCACTTTTTAACAACGCTCCCACGTATGCATGTCGCATGCAAATGTACTTTTACATTCAAATATATGTCTATTATTCAACCATATAATTTTTACTTGAAAGCCATGCATGGTGTAAATGCCCTATACTACTACTTTGTAATAAGTCATGAACATCATAAACTTATTTAATGAAAACCACTAACACATGAAAATCCAGTGGGGCCTTACTAAAACATGCAAGTTGGGCCTAATAATTTAAAATAAAATAAAAAGTTCTCATGCAACGTTTTATAAAAAAAAATAATTCAAGTCTCACTAGTAAGTTTTGAAATCAAAATTAAACATAACATCTTTCTTTAAAAAAAATTGGTGTTTAAGGTGATCGTTTACTCATCCATAGGATACCCCCACGTCATACATACTCTGACATCGGAACTCCTCACATCACAACGCATGCCAAAGAGAAACCTTATTTATTACCTGAAAGGGGAAAGTAAGGGGGTAAATTAAAAGCCCAGTAAGGAAGTACAAACAACAAACAAGGAAAAACACAACAAAAGCATAATCATATCATAAGACTCATACAACATCATATCCATACATCGTACTTAACGTCATAATCATACATCATACATAAACGTTATTATTGTACATCATACATCATTATCATGCATCATATATCATTAACATATTCAAACACCATCATCATAAACGTCATCATCACATCCTTATGAACTTGGCCCCCTCTCTTGTCCATGTCACTTCTTGAGGTAAACAGGAGGCTCTGGTCGTTGAATAACCACACCGTGTCCGCCCTATGAGTTACGTCTTTATATCCTTAGTAACTCAGGTTACGTCTTTATATCCTTAGTAACCCTTTTGTTGTGTCGCGTTCAACACGCTAACAACCATTCACTTTTCATATAGCATACAAAACACATGCAATCCAGTCATATCAACACAAAAGGAAATACATGATTCATCAAATTCATCACATCATCTCAAAATAGCATTTCATATTTTATATCACATGGTACTTCGTCATACATAGCATATATCCTCATACAAATCAATCTTACCGTTCATAGCATAAATAAAAGGTCCATCTAACTTCCTTACCTCAGGTCCGAGCAAAGCAAAAGTAGAAAAAACTTCACAACGAGCCTATAATCATAATCAAATAGTATTATTTAACATCACATGAGATTTCTTGTGCCCAACACATATACCTCATGTGTGCATGGGCCATGCACACATGGTGCAATTTACACATAATTTCTGAACATGCACATTTTTCACATAGAATCACAAAAGAATAATGCAAATTCTACCGATTATCCATGCATGGTTTTCGAGTAAAAATTATATGGTTGAATAATAGACATATGTAAAAGTGCATTTGCATGCGACATGCATACGTGGGAGCGTTGTTAAAAAGTGACTTTAAAAACGATAATTCATACACGCTTATTTCTAACTTTTTCAAATAAAGATTTAGCAACATAATTTCCTCACCATTATTTATTTCTTTTAAATTCCTAAGTTGTTTAATCCTCTTAAGGCTTTATTTTTATTTCACAAAAATAATTTATTTAGTCACTTTCTAAAATAATAATAATTCCATTTTAAATTGTATAGAGAAATAACGAGACTTGAAATTATTTAAAGGTACTTGTAAATATCATGTTTCTTTTAGAAAATACACATTTTATTTTAAGTTAACAAAAATACAAGATTTGATGTGAGAAAATATAATTTTAAGTGTGGGAACAATATATTTTTCCTTGTATTAATTAAGACTTAATTTATGTAGTATAAACCCTTGTAGGTTAAACAAAATAATTATTTTTAATTTATTAATCTAAACTTTCAGCAATTTTTTTTTTTAAAGTCACAAGTGAATTTAACCCAACATTTTCTTAATTAAAAAAATAAAGAAAACCACACTTATTAAAAATGTGAAAATTCATGGTTACAATTAAAAAAAATATCATTTTTAATGTATACATTGTTTAGGGTATTAATTCATTTCTTCAAATACAGAAAATTCCTTTCATTTAAAAGACATTTTCTCATTTTTACCAAAAACTTCCAGCAACATATTAAACACTCAAAAATCATAAACTTGGAATTAAAACATATATTTTCTTCATAAAATATAAAAAAAAAAACTTTAGGTATTAATTTGAGTAAAAATATCATTTTAATGTGAATTAAAATACCCTTTTAATTTCATAAAATCATCATAGCACTTGGAACATCACTTATGCATGCAAATTGTTATTTCACCAAATTTCTCACCAACTGTACACAAAATCAGCAAGCATATTTAATTATGGAACTCATCTTTACATCATGCTTCTCAAAACTCACAATAATCATATATGTTTAATCAACACAAATTTAAACTCAAACCCTAGCATGCACCTATTATCATATTATCAATCTAAAAAGAATCCCTAATATCACATAGACATTCAAATCATAGGTATATTTCAAGATCAAACATACATATATATGATACAAGAAACCTTAGGGCCGAAACCCACATCATGCTTCCATCCCTTATTGTTTTCCGAAACCCAAGAAATTCCTAGCATGATTCTAAGACCACATTTTCCATCATGACACACAACCAAATATGAATCCATCATGAAAAAAAATAAAGATCCCTAGTTACCAAAAGCATAAGCACAACACATAAGAGACTCTAGCATGCCTACCAATAAGACATCATAACCAAACACTTAACCTCATAAGTATGCTTATCAACATAAACAAAAACATCATGAAACCTAGATTAAGACTAGGCTGAAACTCCCCATCAAAACAATCCCTCAAAACTACAACCAACACAAAAATCATAAATCAAGATTCATCACAACAACAACCAAAAGGCTAGTTTCACTACCTCCTTGACAGAAATCAATATCACAAGGTTGATTCTCCTCTTGGGCACATATGATTTTCAAACCCCAACAAGAACAAAGAAAAGAGGAAAAAAAAAAGAACATCATTACTTTAGATTCAAGTTGAAGAGAATAAAGAAAGGAACACCATAATTGAGTACCTACACCTAGGGATTTCGAATCCCCTTCCTTTCTCCTTCTTTCTTCTTCTTTCTTTCTCTCCTTCTATCCTCCTTCACATTCTTCCTTCTCCTTCTCTCTCTAGAATTCGGCAGCCACCACAAATGGGACTCCAAGGCTCATTTGTTTCCCTCTTAACCTAGGCTAGACTCTAAAGGAAAATTACCCAAAATTGCCTCCAATCTTTCCCTTAATCCTTGCATGAAATCCAATCAATCAACAAGGAAAAGGAAACTAAATCACTCCTCCTTTTATTCCATTCACACACTCACACTCTCCTCCCCTCTCTTCTATACACGGCCATATCCCCTTATTTCCCTTTTTTTTCTTTTTATTCCTTAATCAATAATAATAAACCAAAACCATTTAGGAAAAGAAAGACACCCCTTTCCTACTTGCCATACACGCCCACTCCTTTCCCTTTCTTTATTTTTATATTTTTTTCTTCTTTTAATTAAATAAAATAATTCTAATAAAAGGAAATAAAAGTGTGTAGAAAATTCTATGCAAGTGTACCATGCAACCATGCACATGCACATACTTAATTACTAGGGTGCATCACTACCTACCATGCACCTTGGTGCATTCAACCAAAACTCATTTATTCACAAATTAAATTAATAATAAACAAAACAGTTAACAATTAAATTCAAACAATTTCTACCAACAATTCTAACAAATAAAATAAAAAAAATTCACAACACTTAACAATTAAATAAAACAAAGTAGAAAATTACTAAAAAAAAATTGGTGCACTACTCATGGATAATAGGTAGAATTTGCATAATTCTTTTGTGATTTTATGTGAAGAATGTGCATGTTTGGAAATTATGTGTAAATTGTACCATGTGTGCATGGCCCATGCACACATGGGGTATATGTGTTGGGCACAAAAAATCTCACGTGATGCTAAAGAATACTATGTGATTATGATTATAGGCTCGTGAAGTTTGTTCCATTTTGCTTTGCTCGGACCTGGGGTAGGGAAGTCAGATAGAATTCTATTTATTTATGCTATGAAATGGTAAGATGGGTTCACTACACCAAAAATCCCTTTTTGCAACACATAAGTATAACAGTATTGCAAAAGTATTATAATAGATAAAAAATACTAAAATACCTAAAATATCTCAAAAAAAAAAAAAAAAAAAGGCGGCAAATGAATTATTATTCCCAAAAAAAAAAAATCTCAAATAAAAACCCTATCTCTAAGCCCGTCTCCTCACTCACTCTTCCCCGATCCCTCTCCTTCTCTCTCTCTCTCCTGCTCCCTCAACTACGACGGCGAGGGGATATACGAGGCTTCAACCACGGTGGAGGTCGACGGGGCTGACAGAGGCTCAGCGGGACTGCCGGAGGCTCGACGACGTGGACTCGGAGACTCGTTGGTGCAGGTAAAGATCTCTCTCTCTCTCTCTCGTTCTGTTTTATAGTCGACGTCGACTGGGTGGTGTGGGCTGGAGATGGTGGTGCGACGGGGTGCCATGGGTGTTCAATTCCTGGTTTGTGTAGTTTTTTTATTATTGTAAAGCAATTTATTTATTTCTTTTTGTTTAAATGGTTCTCGTATCTTGCTCTGTGCAGTCAAATTGAAGGAGTGAAGTCCACTCGACTTCCCTCTTACGCCACTTTTCCCCATGTTTTGGCTTCAAATGGAGTGAACCCCTAGAGACCTTGAAGGAAACGGTATGGAGCTCTTTTTTTGTAGCTTCTGTTTTATTTTGGATATTTGTATGTGGGTTTTGCTGTTAATTGATTTGGTTTTACCTTGAAATTTCTATGTTCTGTTTTCATTAGGGATAGTTAGTAATATTTCTTATTGTATCATTAATACTTGGTTTGTTGTGATCAAATTTTTTTTTACTAGGGATCAAAATCTTGTATTCTTTTGTGATTCTAAACTGTTTTTTACTTTATAGTAATTTATGAGATCTGTTATTTTATTGTTCTGCACTCTACAATCAAGTGATCAAATTCTTTATTTCACTATCCCTTGCATATATTGATCACAAAATTTGACTCACGAAAAAGGTGATTTTGGTGCCTTTAATTTGTACAATATTATGATAATTACTATCTCATTTTTATTGTTACTGTGTCCCATAAGCTAATCTCACATCTCAGAAATCCTTGGTTTTTTACTTGTTTGTTCTAACATTGTTCCTGTGTATAATTTTCTATCGAAATGAAGAGTCAAGAAATCAGTTTGATTAAAATATTGGTATACTGTTACAAAAATAGCATTACTGTTTTTGAGTTTTTTTAGTCTTGGGATGGTACAGTTTACAATGTCATAAAGTTGAGGCAAATTACTAAGGAGTTGTTTTTAGACTTATTTATTTTGGCAGATCAGTTTGGATGATGATTTATTTTGGATGATGATTTATTTTGGTTTCATGGTTTATAGGAAGCAAGAGCTCTACTAGGAAGACTTGAGTATCAAAAGGGTAACATAGAAGCTGCACTTCATGTATTTGAAGGAATAGACATTGCTGCAGTGACTCCTAGGATGAAAGGATCCATTTCTAGAAGATGTGAACAAAATAGACGTCGTTCACAGAGTGATTCTGTCCCACCTATGTCCATGCACGCTGTTAGTATGCTCCTTGAAGCTGTTTTTCTCAAAGAAAAATCATTGCAAGGCCTTGGACGATATGAAGGTATTTCCTTTACCTAATTTTAATTTCATTCTTAGTTCATAGCTTTGGAATTCTGTTTCACATTATTGCTGCTGCTGTCTAGTACTAGTCAAAGTAGTTTTTCTTTTCCTGATATTTTTATTGTATTTAGTAAAATGATAGAAAAGATGATTGGATTATTACTTGTTGATTTTCATTTCTTAGATATCTAAAAAGTTTAAGATTACTAAAATAGCAAACTCTTATGATCCTCACAAACTCCCAATCTTTCTTCCTGTACTTCTTGTAGAAGCTTCTCAATCGTGCAAAGTTATTTTGGACACTGTAGAATCTACTCTGCCAGATGACTTGCCTGAAAACTTCACTTCAGATTGTAAATTACAAGATACTCTATCTAGGGTTGTTGAATCACTACCAGGATGAGAAAATGAAAACTTGGGTTTCATTTCTTTGTTGTTTGTTTTTGGTAAGAAATGAAAATTCAGTGACTGAGGTGATGCTTTAATTGAGTATTAACTATTATCAAATGAGTTGAGGTCTTTTTTGAGCCAAATATTCATGTGGTTTTGAGATTGGAGAACATTGAAAATCTGAATGCAAATTTTGCGTTTAGATCTACATATCTTTCTTTGTGTTAACTGGAGCTGATTATGTTTCTTTATGTGAACTTTCTGTAGATGCATTCTAGTAAATGAGAATGACCAGGTTGTTGGTCATGTAAGTAAAATTTGATCTGCACAATTCTTTTTGGTTATTATGTCACGTCTTTATGGTACTTTGCATTTTACATACTCCAAGGCTTTCTATCCTTCCTAAATCTTATATGCTCTTTTGATTTTGGATACCTTCATATTATGGACATGAACTGTTTATTCATGTTTTGGGCATTCTACTACATGTTCAAATCATATATTTTGTATATAGATCATGTTCATTTTGTTGGATCAGCTGGACCTCTGTGGTTTGCTAATGCTTTTGTACCCTGTAGGTCACTTGATGGAAAATATTGAAAAGGAAAATTTGCTACACAGGGCTTTCAGTGTGTTTTTGTTCAACTCGAAATACGAGTTGCTTCTTCAGGTATTGCTTACAATATTTGAGGGACATCAACCTATATGATTTGCCAATTAGGTACCTGAACCTTAGATCTTGTGGGAGCAAACAACAGACCTGACTGTTTGAACTGCCCTCCTAGGTGCTTGCATTTATAGTAATAAGTGTCATGTGAAGAACCAAGTCAAGATCTAGCCTATCTATTAGGGCAGCCTAAATTGAATAATTGTGTCATATTCTATTTTCCATTTTAGTATTCTATATTCCTGAAATTTCATGCACTCATGACCATGTCTACATATCTTTTCTTGTTTTCTATGTTTTTCCCTTTTTCCCAAAACGTCTTGTGTGTGGCTAGTTATATTGAAGGCCAATTCGTATCTGTTGCGCACATCTATTCAATAACATAAGTCTCAAGATATGATATTCTGTCTGTTTATCTGTACAGCAACGTTCTGTAACAAAGGTAACGTTTTCCCTTGTGTGGACAAACACCTGTTGCAGCCATCTACTCTACCGTGAATCTGAGCTTGTCGCTGAGGAGGCCCTTGCTAATATATTTCTGCAGAGTAGATATTTGACTATCCATTCAAATTTTATGTCTTCTAAATCTGATTATTATCTTTTTAAATCACAAGGAGCAAGGAATGCCGCACAGAGGAAGTTGTTAGATGAACTGGGTATTCCTACTGAAGATGTGCCAGTTGATCAATTTACCCCACTAGGCAGGATGCTGTACAAAGCTCTTTCTGATGGCAAATATGGGGAGCACGAACGTAATAATTCTTACTTTATTAATTTATATACTATACATCATATTCTGTCCCCCCCTATGGTGTGGTAACTGGACTCTATAAACCATTTATATGCAAAATAAATATATAGAATCAAGATACCGTGTGCGATTGGCTATCGCACCGTTGTTCTTTTCGACTCGTCATGCTCACTTCTTGGTTATTATTCCGTTGTGTTGCAGTTGACTACCTGCTCTTCATTGTCCGGGATGTTAGTGTCAAGCCAAACCCAGATGAAGTAGATGATATCAAGTACGTCAACTGGGATGAGTTGAAAGAGTTGTTGAGGAAAGCAGATGCTGGGGAGGGAGGCTTGAAGTTGTCCCCTTGGTTCAGATTGGTTGTGGATAATTTCTTGTTCAAGTGGTGGGGCCATGTTGAGAAAGGCACACTTAAGGAGGTTGCTGATATGAAAACCATTCACAAGTTGACTTAATAGCCTTAGTAGTCATTTAGTGGAGCAATTTCGTGCGCTATACAATAAGTATGAACAAGTAAACATCAAATTGGTTTTAAATAAGTGGGCCCTGAATTGAAACTCTCTCGTTATTTGTTTTTGTGCTGTTCTCTACTTTCCCCCAAAAGAAAAAAAAATATGTCAACTTATGTTATAGTTTTTGAGTATCATTCCAAAACATACCTGGGATGTCTGTTTTCTTATGTAGTACCAAAGTTTCTATACAATGAAGAATGAGTCTTGGTTATACTAAATTTAGAGAATCAACTTTCTGTTATGTCGTTTTACTCAATTGAAGATAGTGTTGGAATTGGAAGCACTGTAATTCTCAACACTGGCAAAGTATTTAGATCAAATAGAGAAAAGTCAATAGAGTAGGCTTTTTATGTATTCTCATTTTTTTCTTAACACAGGGAATACATTTATTTCCAAGAAAGTTGACAACAAGAAGAAAAAGAAACTTAAGAAGGTGGAAGATAAGATGCTTGGATGGGGTAAGCTTTTTATGGTACTCTTAAATGCTCTATTTAATAGTTCAGTGACCTTATATTGCATGTTGTTTACGTTATCACTCTGTTTCCTTTCTTAATATTAATATTCCTTTCTTAATATTGATACCATACTCTGTTTCATCAACCATTAAACCATCATCTGTATGACAGGTGGTCGTGATGATGCAAAGTTGTCTATTCCAGCTACTATTGTTCTTCGTTATATGTTCATGCCTGCTGAAATGAGGGTAGGTTAAGGAATGTCTATGGCTTTAAACTCTCTTCTCAATGGTTATTTACTAGTCCTGCTGCACACTAGTTGTAATGTGAACTTTTATGCTAACAAAAGAATCCACCTTTGTTATTGGCTGCACATGATTGACAATGCCTTTTGAGATTAACCTTTTCTTAACTATTCAGTTTTAAGTTGCTTGCCCAGGAAATCTTTATGAAAATTAATGTGCTTACCTTAGTGATGTAGCTACACAGTTACTCTTTCAAGAGTTTCTGGATTTAATTTTTTTATTTCTATTCTGTCCTGTCCATATCCACATTGTTATTGTAATACCACTATTTATTTGGAGCTTTAGCTTGGAGTTCTTGGCCTTTTTACCCCTCATCCTGCCAGTCTTGGAAATTCGACCTGGATAACCTTGAGTTTTCTTTAGTGTCATCATTATCTATACATATGCATACACACTTTCAAAACTTGCAAGCCTACTGGTACACATTATGCATTTTGGCCATCATCTCAGATATCTATTTGATTGAACTGAAACTTGGTTGTGCATTTTGTTTTTATTGTTGGGTTAGCTGACCTATGTTTAAAGCTTTGGCCATCAACATAACATGGTGGTATTTTAGTTTTAAAAAACTGACCCTTTGACGGTTACTGTCTTAGGACTGTAATATACTGCATTACTTAAAGCACAACCCAGTTAATAATAGGACTGTAGTATTTTAGTGTCCTACTTGCTGATAAAATATAATGTCTATCTTTGTTTTGTTTTGGTAAAAGTTAAATCCAGAACATTGACATATATAACTCAGCATTGTTGAGTTGTGCATTGAAAAAATTATAGAGCAGTTACTGAGTTGTGTATTCTCTTCTCTACAGGTTTCTATTCTGTAGGGCAGTGCATGCATTACATGCTCCTACCTTCAATAAGGATGAATTCATAGCAAAATCTCTGCCTGCGCTTCCCTGCGTGAGACCAGCTAGCTCCATCCAGCCTTCTTCTTTCCTGCGTGAAGGTGAAGAAAGATTCAACCTTTTTCATTTTTTTTTTGTTTAATAATAATACTGTGACAACTTTGGTTTGACCCACTTCCTCTGTTTTTTTTTATTATTATGGTTTATTATTTTCTCTTTCTATACATATACAAACAATACAAAATAGAATTTGTTCGCAATATTTAAATATAAATATGTAAAGGAAGAAATTCTTTTGTTTTCAGTTTCAGTGGGGAAGTGGCATGTAGCTAGTTCTATCAAGACTCGCTCATGTCTTGTCCTGGAATTAAAACCTCATTTTAATCTTTGTTTTTACTGGCATGAATTATTTTTCAATTTTTTCCACGTTACTTTTGTCGTGTATTTACAATATCTATATATATATATACGCTTGGCTATCCAGAATACGGTGGAAGAATGTCTTTTTTTTGGAATTTATGAGTTTTTCTTATCTGGGTATTAAGCCATTGCTTTGAATGAAAAAAAATGCCCAAATTTAATTTTAGTTTTCTTGTTATCTAGGTTTTAAGTACATAATAGAGGAAAATTATATATATATACATATATATATTTATTATACGTTGATATGTCCTTATCGTTTTAACTCAAAAGTCATGATTTTTGAAGTTTTTTTTTCTTTCTTTCTTATTAATTCTTGTGTTGTAATTTCTATCACATAAAAATGGAGTTTTGATTAGTTTTCATTTCCTTCTGACAGTTCCAGCCTTGTAAGTGCAAGTAAAGTTGAGAAAAAAGGAAAATGGCAGTGACAGGTTCGAATTTTGAGCAGCCACAGTTCATTGCCAGCGTTGGAAATCGAAGCTTTGCATCTAATGCCCCACTGATTGAGAACTCCGATGCTCAAATTATTGTTCTAGATGTGAGTCTTTTTCCTTTTTCTTTTTTCTTTGTATAAATGTAGTTTATTCATTAATTGGGTGCTTATCATGAATGGATACAAAATATTAGATTAAATTACAATATAATATTTTGAGTTAGGTGGCTCTTCTATTTTGACAAAAGCTTGAGATTGGTTAAGAAAACGTAGAACTCATGATGTTAATGCCTCTAAAAAAAAGCTAGGAATGTCATGAGATCATGAAACTTAAAATTTTGTTGGCTCTTATCTGGGTCCTAGATTTCTTGTCTCTATTGCATATAGTCTAGTAAAGCATGCCACCCTGTATGCACCAGTTTTTTCTGGCTGCATACTTGATATTTCTTTCTGTATGTAATGAATTAGATGCTAATTTTTTTTAGCAACAATTATCTGGTGGGTTATAGTAGCAATATCAATTTTTAACTTCAGAATGTTTGATTAAAAAAGGCATTTTAAACACTGTTGGAACTGCAAAAAGAAATTCTGAAATTGATCTGGAATAATTCATTAAGATATTTCTATTGGCAGCCTACACAAGCCTGGTAATGTCCTCATAACTCATGGGAGAGCTTACATTAGTACATTTTCTTGATATGGTACCTGTCATGTAGATACAGAAAGTGAATGAACTTTATAAGATCCCTGGTCAGTAACTTAAATTCCTTTTTCTGAAAGCTTTCCAACTTTACTCCTTTGGCCTATTGTAGTCTCAGGTTATACAGATTTACAGACTTTGTGTTGTAAATTTTCTATTTTATAATTTATAATTCTACTCTTAATCTGGGTCCTGGATTTTTCCATGATACTTCTTTTAGCCTTTATTTTTAATCTTAATACTTTTCTATGACAATGATGTTAACTGAACCATTGATGTTGTCCCCTGTTATACTTTCTTCTGCTATTTTCTTTTGGCTATAGAGAAATTGTTTTGTTAAAAACACACGTGGAACATGTTTTAACTGCATTATGCTCTCCTCCAGCAGACTGACAAAATAAAATTTGGAACTTCTAGTGCATTGAAAAATGATTTTGCCATTAGAAAAACTTATTCTTCTCTTTGTCACACTGCATTCTATGTTATTTTATTTATTTATTTATTTTCTGGAATTTGCTAGGGACACATGTTTCATACCAAAATCTTGCACCACATACTGTTGCATATATATATATTTCCTTTTCGAAATAGAACCTGTCATTTGAAGTCATATGGCTGGCTGTGCAATTTTATTATTATTATGTAAAATGTCACCTGCATTACTCTTATTTTACACCCTTACTATTGTTATCTTCAATTGATTGTATTATTTTCAACTTGTGGCAGCACAAGTTTTTTGGTGATCAACCTGCCATTGATGTACTAACGAAGAAGCAAAATGCATTGCTTGGAGTGGCTACAAATGATGATGGAAAGAAAGTGGAGGAAGATGCTAGATATCCACCATGGGTGCAATGTTGCCTGAAATCTCATTATCTAGATAAATTTGATATTTGGGGAAGTCGACAGTATCGAATATTTGGCACTAGATTGGTGGTTATTAGGATAGATACTCATTGTCTTGGATGTTGGTTGGAAATTGTATAGCATGTTAGTTTTACCATGTGATTTAAGATTTATTGATTTAAGTTTTTGGGTCTTTGTCTCATGGGAGCTATAATATAATTTGATGACAGTGTTGAATGTTTTAAACTAATTTGTGGATTGTTAATACAATGTTGAATGCTTTTTACTTTTTGTTATTTGAAAATCAAGTTCATTTGATGATGATACTATATATTAGAAAATTAATTTTAATTATATAAATAAAAAATAAAAATATAATAGAATAAATTAGTGTTATATAAATATATAATGAGAATTTAAACACATCTAAATATTAAAATAATACGAAAAATGTGTTATAATATCTATTACAATAACACTTTTTATAAGTAAAGAATTTTGTTATGCAAACTTTATTATATAACACAAAAACTGTGTTATACTAAAGTGTAGTATAACACAAATTTATAAGTATTGAATTGTGTTATATAATCGACTATAAATAATATAATTAAACACTTATCTATTTATTAAAATAACACAGAAAGTGTGTTATCGTTGACAGTATAATAACACATCTGTATAACAATGATAAAGTGTTATGTAAAGTACCCTGACCTACGATAACATAGTCGTTCTTAACACATCAAAAAGTGTTATGGTATGTTTTGATAACACATTTTTGGTGTTATTAAAAGCATTTTTTATTGTAGTGGTTTGTTTGAGGTTAAATGCTATGTATGATGATGTACCTTGTGATATGAAGTATGAAATGTTATTTTGATATGATATGATGAATTTGATGAATCATGTATTTCTTTTGCGTTGATATGACTGGATTGCATGTATTTTGTATGTTGTATGAAAAGCAAATGGTTGTTAGCGTGTTGAATGCGACACAACAAAAGGGATACTAAGGATATAAAGACATAACCCGAGTTACTAAGGATATAAAGACATAATTCATAGGGCGCACGAGTTGAGGTTATTTAGGACCAGAGACTCCTGTTTACCTCAAGATGTGACATGGACAAGAGAGGGGGCCATGTTCACAAGGATGTGATGATGATGTTTGAATATGTTAATGGTATATGATGCATGATAATGATGTATGATGGTAACGTGTATGTATGATGTATGATGATGATGTTAAGTACGATGTATGACGATGTATGGATATGATGTTATATGAATCTTACGATATGATTATGCTTTTGTTGTGTTTTTCTTTGTATGATGTTTGTACTTTCTTACAGGGCTTTTAGCTAACCCCCTTACTTTCCCCCTTTTAGGTAATAAATAGGGTTTCTCTTTGGCATGCGTGGTGATGTGAGGAGTTTCGACGTCAGAGTGTGTATGGCGTGGGGGTATCCTATGGGCGAGTAAACGATCAGCTTAAACGCCAATTTTTAAAGAACGATGTTATGTTTTATTTTGATTTCAAAACTTAGCAGTGGGACTTGAACCATATTTATTTTTAAACGTTGCATGAAAACTTTTATTTTTATTTTAAACTATTGGGCCCAACTTGCATGTTTTAGCAAGGCCTTAGTGGATTTTCATATGTTCAATGATTTTCATTAACAAGTTTATGAGGTTGATGACCTATTACAAAGTAGTAGTCTAGGGCGTTTTACAGCTGCGTCACTACAATTTCCGTAGAGTTTTTAAAATCTGTGCGTCGCGGTGTTGACTTGTGTACGATTCATATGCCTCTTCGAATAAGGGTTGCCCAAAGTGTATTATAAACACATCATACTTAGCTATTTGTAAAAAAAAAATTATATTTCAAGTGTTATTTCTCTCTCTTATTTCCATTCACAACTTCCTTGTTTTCACACCTCACTCTTAACTCTAAACTCACCATCTTTTTCTCCATTTTCATACACTTCATTGATGAGTGCAACCTTCCATTTATAGTCTTGGTTCAACACTCCATTCATGAGAACAACCATACTTTTTTTTATCAACCATATTCGTAGTTATTAGTCTTAACTAGAGGAAGTTGAGCTGAAGTTGATCTTCTAACGAGGTATTTCAATCTTCCCTTGTTATTTTCTTTGTGTGTTTTTCCAAGCTTACTTGAAAATAAAAATTTAACAACCTTAACAAATGCAACTAGCTGTAAAATGTCGTCTGTTTTTTTCCATGTATATATATATTTTTATATATACATTGTTTTAGTTAACTTAAACATGCATTCAATAATGATTATTTTGATGGTTTGATTCAGTTCATTTTCATGCATTGTAAATGTTTGATAAAATGCCTCAACTAAAATTCAATTGTATATTAGTAACAAATATATGATTTTGGATGTCTGAGTTGATTTTCTTTATTTCCTCATTCAATAATGAGTTTTTTTTAAGGTTTACTTTAGTAGAATTTCTTTGTTTCTTCATTCATTAATGATTTTTTTGATAAATTGCAATTGTATAGTCATGACAATTAATAGGGCATCACCTACCATGATTAAATTTGTGTAAATGTCTTAAATATTTTGTGTTTTTTTTCTTCTCTTTTTTTTATATACTTTAAGCAAGTAGTATTATTTTAAAAACATGTTGTTTATATTTTTGTTTTTTTTTTATTTAAGATATGACAAAGAAATCTCATATCGTGAAGAAGAATAGGAAATCAAGTTCTTATCATTAAAAATTGAATGTTTACAAGGTAATTTTACATTGTTAATTTATGTTTTTTTTTTTAAAAAAAAAAAGTTAAAGTTTTTGAATTAATTTTTTGCTTTGTTTTTATGTGCAGAATTTAAGTGCAAATAAGTTGATTTTTGCTAAGAATCAAATGAAAGTTAATTTTCAAAATCACCATCTCAATTCCCGTTGTATTGAGAATTCTCTAACTGATGGTCAATTTGAAAAGTTAAAGGAATCATTCTTGGGATTTAACTTTTAGACATTGATAGTAATCTAAAAGTTTGTACCATGATTGTGCATTCTCTAATACTTCATGAGGAGGGTAGCTCTAATGGAAAAGACATCCAAATGAACTTTGGAGGGAATAAAGCAAAGTTTGGCATTAAACAATTTGCTTTAATAACTGGTTTAAATTGTTCCCAACTTCCTATTGATGTTGATGATAGCAATCAACCCAATAGATTAATGGAAAAGTATTCTCCGGAAAATCATCAATCTCAAGAAACGACTTGAAAAACTTTCTCATGTCTAGAAAATTGATGGCAAAGATGCCATTAAGATAGCTAAAGTGTTTATTGTGCAAAATATTTTAGAAAGTAAAAGATATGATAGGGTTTATTGATGATTTTGTTCTTAAATTAGTTGATGATGAAGAAAAGTTTGAGAATTATCCTTGGGGTCGTCGTTCATTCAATGAAACTATTGGAAATATTTCAAGTGTTTTGGATTCGCAAAAAAATAACTATGAGTTGTGCGGCTTCCTGTGGCTTTCCATGTGTGGGGTTACCATGTGTGGGGTTATGAGGTTATTCCATCCTTGGGATCTTTGTTTGGCACTCATGTAAGTAAAAAAAATCCTAGAATTGTAAATTGGAAGTCAACTAAGGTGAATAATCTCCAATCAATTTGGACAAAAAATTTCCAAAAATCAAAATTACATATTCATATATATATATATATGCATATATTGCATTGTTCTTCAATTAATTTCAATTTTTGTAATGTTAACAATTATTTTTGTTTATTGATTTTTTAATATTATGTATATAGGTTGATTATGTTTGTTTGACTTCATCTAGTGCGGAAAAAGATTCATTATACCTTAATAGTATGTTTTGCAATATAGTAATTCTTAAAAGAGGAACATACATAGATCCAAATAATTCCCCCACAATGATGAGTAAGAAGACATAAAGTAGTTTGATTGATGAATAAATTATTTCAATGTTGAAGGTATTTTTATATTATCTTCTATTTTTTTTGTAATTCGATGATGTATGTTCTTCTTTTTTTATTTTTCATTTTTTTAGAACTTGTGGTTTATATTTTAGTATCTTTTGTTTACTTTTTTCCAACTTGTCGTATCCCCTATTTTTTTCCTAGGAGCTCAAAGAAGAGAACATTGAAATCAAAAAAGATATTGTTGAAATTAAAAATGGAATGGGCCAGATTAACATATGTATGGCAGAAATTGATGAGAGAACAAAGAATATAGGTCACATGAAGAAGCAAATTAAGCATTATGAACAACTAATTAAGAATTTTATGAAGCAAGATGATTTAAATAAGTGCACATGTAAAGAAGGAGAACAAGAGAAAGAGAAAAACAAAGAAGGATTGTAATGTAACGACCCAAATTTACTAATAAGGCTTAATGGCCTTGATTAGTGTGCCGAGAGGGCATAACAGGATTATATGTGATTTAAATTATTAAAAGCATGTTTATATGATTATTTGGATATATGTGATGCATGACTATGTGTTGACCGTGTTTTTGGCCAACAACGTATAGATGTCAAAACGACAAAAAACCTTCAAGAGAAATATACGACACAGACAAATTTTATAGTGGTTCAGCCCTAATGTGTTGGTAATAGCCTAATCCACTTAGAATTATGATTATAGATCTACACTCAAGATCAGATGAACCTGACTCAACTGAGTTTCTTCAGTGCAGATTAAAAGACTACAAGAGTTCTCTCAAGATACAATTAATCTCTCTAGAAAATTAGAATCTGAACCCCCTTTATGATGCCACGAGCCTTGTATTTATAGGCTCAGGATCGTACAGATGATGTCCCCCATAATCGGGATATTTTGTTATTCTTCCTATATTCAATTAATAATAATATTCAAAATACAACAAAACACTATTTTTATGGGATAATCTGAGAGATTCCCGCGCAAGTATGACCGATTCTTGTTGAAGCCGTTACTGGGATCTTTTGTGTAGCCCTGCTCTGTTTATTCGGTCCACATATACCGAAAACTGAAGGGCCAAAATTCCTCACTGGTCGACCAAACCTTCACTGGTCGGACAAGTACCTTACTGGGCGGACAAGCACCTTACTGGGCGAACAAGCACCTGACTGGGCGGACATGCACCTGTCCAGTCGGCCAAGGACATGACTGGTTGGCCAAGGGCATTGACTGGGCAGACAAGCATGTGACTGGTCGGCCAAGGTCATGACACTTGACTGGTCAGTCAAAAATCTTCACTGGTCTACCAGGTCACTCCTAAGCCAGATTACCCAGCCATTCCTTGCCATTTGTCACTTCTCTTGCCACATCATCGTTTTCAAATTTTGGGGATAACATTTTCCCCCCAAGTTTATTATATGATGTTCTCACATAATAAACTTTTTTCTCCACTGCTGACGGCACAATAAAAAAAAATCCAACTGTTCATTTTCCCGCCCATGCAACAGACCACGACTCCATAGCAGACCACGATCACTGGAATTAACTGCTCACAATCGTGGGGAGAAAAAATACTCAAGGAATTCCAAGGGTCTAAAAATAAGTGGCAATTTCCACTTTTTTTTTCTTTAAATAGACCCATTTGTGCTCATACTCTCATAAGCAAAAGGAGAGCAAAAAATTTCCCTCATCTTTCATCTTTTTCCCTCTTTGGCCGAATACCCCATAGTTCTCTTTCTTGGCCAAAAGTTAAAGGATTTCAAGGAAAAGCTCCACTTTCTTCAAGCAAATCCAAGGGTTCTTCAAGATTGGGTAAGTCCTTCTTCATCTTATCCTATGTGTTTTTTCCTTTTCAAAGCTTTAAGAAAAACATGAGTAGGCCGAAACCCCTATAGGAAACTTTCCCCTTGAATTTGTGTATGAATCTTTGAAATACAATGTGTTTTGTGGCTATTTTGATGTTGTTTAGGTTATGGGTAACTCAATTTTATCTTCAATTTCATGGAAATTTAAAGAAAAATGAATTATTCAACCTAAATCACATATATGGGTTTATGGGCAATGGATGATATATACGGTCTCTAGAACATTTGAAACCTTTCAAATCACCCCTTTTGATCTTGTTGTTGTGCATTTTGGATGAGGAATTGTGTTTGTGCTATATGGAATTTAGGGCTTTTTTTTCGAAATGGGTTTAGGGTTGAACGTTGTCATGTCCGATCAGCCATAGCTTTTTTTTTCTTGTTTTTTTGAATACTTGGGCATGCCCCAAAATCACATGCCTCTCACTGCTCAGACGTGGCCCCTCGAGTGCCTCAATACCCCTCGAAGCTAGGGTGAAGCCCCTCGGACGAGAGGCTCCTCGGATGCATCGCCACTCCTCAGACGCCTTGGCACATGGTCCTCAGATGTGCATCAGGTTCCGCTCAGACACCTTGGCACAGCTTCTCGGACGCCTCGGCCCAGGCCTCGGGTGCCTCGGCAACAACTGCTCGGACGCGCACGCACTGCTCAGGATGCTTTGGCGTGACACAGGTGCACCGATCGGACACCCAGTCCATCTGTTCGGACGCCATTCCATTCGCTCAGTCTACTCGGACACACCCCCGGATCCACTCGGACACCTCGCACTTTAGGCACCAAATTTTTGCCTATCATTTTTTCCCTCATACATGCTCATTCTAGGGAATAAATTTTATTTTTACTAAGTAGTAAATAAATATTTTTCCTGAATCAATTGACTTATACTTGTTTGGTTACTCACCTCCCCTTATTTATTTTTTGTAGATGAATCGCTTCGACTATAGGGAAGGTGACAACCATACAAATTCCGACACTTCCATTCCGCAATCGAGCAATACTCCTCAAAGCAGCAACTCTTCATCGAAGTCTCCTAGCAGTCGCACCCCCGAGGATTGCCTTCGCCGTCTTAAAAAGATCCTTCCCTGATCAGCCTTATACTTCCTCCACGAAGAACAGTTTCTCAATCAATAGGCTGAGCAATTAGAAATGAGGGTAAAGAAATCTAACAGACTTCCTCAGGACTAGGACCCTCTGGTAGCTCGCAGAGCAGTACATAAAGTAGTGGAACGTAGTGAGGTCCGAACTGCGGCTTCTTCAAGACCACCTCGCCAGACACAAAAACCCAGCAAGCCTTGGAGAAAAATCACTTAGAAATTTACTACCGAGATCCAGCGATAAGCCGTCCAAAAACCAAGAAAAGAAGGAGAAGAAACACCTTCTTGGTTTACAGCCAAACCCTCGAAACTCAACCCCGGGATGTTCGACAAACACATTCAAGCCTTGGGCCTGAGAGGGGTTAACGTGATATGTCCGCGCCCTCATCAGAGAGCCAACAAGCCTGGCGAACCTTACTATGCCTGGTCTAGGCACCATGTATACGCAGGAGCTACCATCCCGCTACATTCCTTCTTTCGGTCAGTAGCAGACTATTTCAACGTCTCTCCCTTCCAGATTGCTCCCAATGGGATTCAGGCATTGTCTGCTCTATACATCCTTTACTTCCTACAAGGTTGGGATCCACCCACTCCTCATGAAGTGCATTATTTATTCAACTTGAGGACTAACCCAAGCCACAAGAATACGGGTTTTTTCCACCTCTTCCACAAGCATAAAGGGATTAAATACCTCCATGGTATCTCTCATAAGTCGAATCCTAGAAAATACTATACAGAGTATTTTCTCACTTCAGATATCAAAGCCAACAATTTAGCCTTCACAAACGCGGGTCCATTTCACCAGCCCTTGTCTACCAAAGAAATGTGTTCCTGGGCAGAAGAGTTGGCTAATATGTGCACCGAGGAGAAGAATGTGAAAGAGTTGGTTACTGTGGATAATCTTCAGATGGTGGGCTTGTTACCAAGTAACCAGAACATCATAGTAGAGATTACTACCGAGGAAGCTAATGCAACTGACCAGTCCAACGTCGATACTAAGGTAGTGACCGATCAGTTCTCTCCTGGACCATCTCCCCACTTTCGCAGACCAGGTGACCTTATCATTAGGGAACCCCAGCCAGAGGACCAACGCAGACGTGTTATTCCCACACAGCCTGGGAAAGGAAAGACCATCCAACTTCATAGAGACTTAAGCTCATCATCTGATGAAGAGGATGACTTCCTTGACCAAATCCTAAACTCAGGTCTATTAGTCATAGTGAGATGTTTGATTTTAAATAACTTGGTTATATGGGATTTATAGAGCTGTCTGGTAGTTGTAAAGTATTTACCCACATATTGCTTTATTTTTTACTAACAAATCTTGTGTTTACTCTTTTGCAGATTCAGAGATGTTCAGGACATTCAACACCTCTCTTGCCCAAAAGAGGAAATCTGGGGAAGGAAGTGGCTCCACCCCCCCCCCCCCCCCCAAGCAAAGTCCCAAGGACAACTCCGACCAGCCAAGGGAGACAACCCGAGGAGTCGATTACAATCCCACAGCTGACCCCTTCCTCGATTCCTCCCTCTGCGAGCCTAACCCCTGCTCACCTGAATGGCTTGAGTGAGGCCCTTCGCACTGCTGGTAATATTGGGAAGGAACTGCTTGACCAGACTCTCCATGATGCTTCAACGATTCAAAGCTTTGAATCCTTACCTCAGCTTAGTGTTGAAGTCGTCTTACAAAGAGGGCTCGCTCAGCTGATGAATGTAAGTATTCTATCACAAGACAGTTTGTTATTAATATTTTTACTTGTAGTAACCTCCTGTTTTCCATGCAGTCGCTCATCACCATCAGTCACGCTCAGCACCGAGCAGTAGACTATAAGGAATTGATCAAGGTCTTAAATGATCAACTAGTGGATGCTCAAGCTAGAGTGGAGACTTTAACTTCTTCAGAAAAGGATCTCAAATCCAAGGTGGAGCAGGCAGAGAAGACCATGGCTGAACTGAATGAGTCTCTTAGGGGGCTGTCTGACGAGAATAAAAAACAAATTCAAATCAACAAGTCGTTGACTGATCAGGTGGAGAAACTGACTCGTGAGAACGAGGAGCTAAAGCGAGAGAAAGAAGCCGATCTCGCTCACTATGAGGAAATTTGTTTCAACTGCTTTTACCAGGTGTGGAAGCTGAACAAGCCTCCCAACCTCGATTTTCTCACAGAGGAGGCCAAGGCAGAAGAGCTTGCAAAATGTGAGGCAAAGGCTGTTGAGGAAGCAGCTAATCCTGCTGGTACCACACCTTTTTCCCCCACGTTGTCATTCTGACTGGAAGAAGCAACTGATGTTAAGGAAGGTGTTGATTAACCTGCCATAGCCGACCAGTGAGCTTCCATCCGACCAGAGAGCCTCCATCCGACTAGAGAGCCTTCATCCGACCAGCTGACTAGTAGACCTTTATTTTGTATTTTGCTATGTACTCTTGCTCGTATGGCTGAGCTATGAACACTTTACTTTTTTAGGCTTAATCATTTAAAAGTATTATTACATAGATGCCTTATATTTTCATATGAGTACTTAGTTTTCTAACTTAGAAATTCTAAACATTTCATAAGTTACTACTACACATGCTTTCTCACATTCTTATTGCTCTAACATTTCATGAGCATATCGTTTTATTTACACATGAATAGTTGTTCTAACTTAAAAAAAATTTGAAAAAATTCCAAGTTAATTAAGCTTTGTAAAACAAGTTAGCTTAACGGCCCTTTCGACTTCAAAGACTTGCAAGTTAGCCTGAAAAAAAATATATTTGCTCATGTTCTTATTGCTTGTGTTGAAGTGTATACCAGTATACCCTATGTGCCCCCCAAGTGATTGAGGGTTGAAAAATCCTTGATCACTTGCTACTTGACCGAGTTTGTTCGAGCAATTATTACTCGTGAAACACATTGAATATACAAAGGATATTTCAGCAGTTAAAACTGCAAAAACATGCAACTATTTAAACGTTGGTCATTCATCTGATGGATACCGACCAGTTGAACACTGCCCGGTATTTCCTTTAGAAAACCTTTTTTGTTTTAAGTTGTAATGACAGTTGAACACTTCCAAAGCAAGAATAATCAACACATATGCAAAATTTGAAGCAAGATTCGACCGCGCTGCGCATGATCTCTTTTATTACTCGTAAAAAAAAAGGACAAAACGTGTCTAATTACGAGTCTCAAACAAAATAAAATTGTTCAAAATAACATGACTGGTTAGCAAATAGCCAACTCACAAACAAACTTAAATAACAAGTTAAACACTTGAGACAAAGCTACTACTCTGTAAGCAGTATTTATTGATAATATTTCCTTAAGTGCTCGCCATTCCAATAGTTCCTGATTAGCTCTCCATTTAATTTAGCAAGTTTGTAAGTGTCGGGTGGCAAGACTTGCTCAATTTGATATGGTCCTTCCCAGTTTGGTTTAAGTACTCCAGCCGCCGGGTCTCTGATGAACACCTTTCTGAGGACCAAATCTCCGACCTGGAACTTTCGATCTCTGACTTTGGAATTAAAATAGCGGGCCACCTTTTGCTGATGAGCAGCAACTCTCAAGCCTGCTTTTTCTCGTCTCTCCTCAAGGAAATCTAAAGATTAAGCTAGCAATTGGTGATTCTCCTCCTGGTCGTACATGGTTCGCCGATGAGATGGTGGGTCTACTTCCACAGGTAACATGGCCTCATACCCATATGCCAAGGAAAAGAGGGTATGACCAGTTGCTGTCCGGGCAGTAGTCTTGTATGACTAAAGGACTTCTAGTAACTCTTTTGCCCAAGCACCCTTAGCTTGCTCTAGATGCTTTTTTAGAGTATCCTTCAAAGTTTAATTTATGGCCTTAACTTGCCCATTGGCTTGCGGATGAGCTACCAAGGAGAAACTTTTCGTGATGCCATGTCTAGTGCAGAAATCGGTAAATAAGTCACTATCGAACTGAGTGTCGTTATCAGAGACTATCTTTTTGGGCAGACCATAGCGACATATTATATTCTTAACCACAAAATCTAACACTTTCTTCAAGGTGATCATTGCTAGTGGTTCGGCTTCGGTCAACTTGGTGAAATAATCCACAGCAACTACTACAAACTGTACTCCTCCTTTCCCTTTGGGTAGCTTCCCAATTAGATCAATGCCCCATACTGCAAAAGGCCACGGGCTCTGCATTTGCTTCAAGACATTCGGAGGCACCCTGGGTACTTTAGAAAATCACTGGCATTTATCACACTTCTTCATGTACTCCATGGAATCTTCATTCATTGTAGGCCAGAAAAATCCTTGCCGCAAAATCTTTTTAGATAGACTTTGCCCCCCAGCATGATCTCCATAGAATCCCTCGTGCACTTCAGCCAATAAGGTTTTTGACTGGTCGGGTGCTATGCACCTGAGTAGAGGCAAAGAGTACCCTCTTCTATACAGCACCCCATCCATCATAATTTACCTAGTAGCTTGCCTCATAATATTCTTTGCTTCATTACGATCATCTGGGAGGATTCCTTGCTCTAGGTAAGCAACGATGGGTGTCATCCAAGTGTCAACTATTGTGATGGGCATGGCTTCTTGTTCATTAATGCTCGGCTCTGCCAAGTATTCCACCGGTACTATATTCAGAGTTTCAGCATCTTTTGCACTAACTAATTTTGCTAGAGCGTCTGCATTAGAGTTTTTCTCTCGCGGTACCAGCTTAATAGTATACTCCTCGAATTATGCTAGCAGATCCTTGGTCTTATTCAAGTACGCCATCATGCGTAGGCCCCTTGCTTGATATTCCCCTAAGACTTGGTAGACCACCAATTGGGAATCACTGTTTATTTCGACTGACCGGGCACGAACATCTCTAGCCAAGTGCAAGCCTGCTAGGATGGCTTCATACTCCGCCTCATTATTAGAAGCATTAAATTCGAACCTTAGTGCACAATGAATTCAATGCTTCTCCGACGTGACTAATATAATTCCAGCTCCTGAATGATGTTCGTTTGACGACCCATCAACAAAAAGTTTCCAAGCAGGAAGATCTTCTCTCTGTCCAGTTACACGCTCTTGCTGGTCGGGAATATCAGCAATCCCAGTACATTCAGCAATGAAATCCGCCAAAGCCTGACCCTTAATAGCAGATCTTGGTTGATACTTGATTTCGAATTGGCCCAATTCAACCGCCCATTTAAGTAGCCGACTAGATGACTCCGGCTTCTGCAAGACTTGACGTAGGGGCTGGTCGGTAAGGACTCTAATGGGGTGTGCTTGGAAGTACGGTCGCAATTTGCGCGATGCAAGTACCAAGCAATAGGCCAACTTTTTTATCACTGGATACCTGGACTCTACTCCTATCAGTCACTTGCTAACGTAGTACACCGGATGCTGTACTTTATCTTCCTCTCGTACTAGAGCAGCACTAACAGCATGCTCTGTGACTGCTAGGTAAATAAAGAGGTCTTCTCCATCAACAGGCTTCGAAAGAACAGGAGGTTGAGCCAAGTGCTCCTTTATGGCTTGAAAAGCTTGCTCACATTCTTCCGTCCATTCAAACTTCTTGCTTCCTCTAAGCAGGTTAAAAAATGGGACACACTTGTCCGTTGATTTAGAGATGAATCTGCTTAGAGCAACAATCCTCCCAGTCAAGCTTTGCACATCCTTAATTCTGGTCGGAGACTTCATTTTAGCAAGCGCCTTTATCTTTTCTGGATTTACCTCTATTCCTCGGGAGTTCACAATAAACCCAAGAAATTTTCCAGAACTTACTCCAAACGAGCATTTGAGGGGGTTTAACTTCATGCTGTACTTTCTCAGTATTGCAAAGCATTCCTCCAAATCTCGTACATGTCCTTCAGTTTCCTTTGACTTTACCAGCATATCGTCTATGTACACCTCCATATTCTTGCCAATTAAGTCACGAAACATGCCATTCACTAAATGCTGGTATGTGGCTCCCGCGTTCTTCAAGCCAAATGGCATGACCTTATAACAGTATAGCCCTATATATGTTCGGAAACTGGTATGCTCCTCATCGGGAGGGTGCATACTAATCTGGTTATACCCTGAGTAAGCGTCCATGAAGGAAAATGTTTCATGACCAGAGGTCGCGTCCACCAACTGGTCTATTCTCGGCAAAGGAAAACAGTCCTTTGGACATGCTTTGTTCAGGTCGGTAAAATCCACACAAGTCCTCCACTTTCCATTGGACTTGGGCACTAACACTGGGTTTGAAACCCAGGCAGGGTAATATGCCTCCCTTATAAACTCGTTTTCCTTTAGCCGCTCCACCTCCTCCTTGAGAGCCTTTGCTCGATCTTTGTCAAGCAATCTTCTCTTCTGCTGCACTGCTGGATAGCTTTCATCCACGTTGAGCACGTGGCTGATCACATTTGGTGAGATACCCGCCATATCCTTGTGAGACCAGGCGAAGACATCTTGATTCCTCCGCAAAAATTCTACCAGCTGCGCTTTTACTTTTGACTTCAACTTTTTCCAAATTTAACCCCTCTGGTTGGGTCATTCTCATCTATTGAAACCTCCTCTAACTCCTCGGACGGTCCCACTTCACTTTCATAATCCCCAAAGTGAGGATCAAAGTCCATTCCCTCGCTTTGGGCAATGCCCTATTTGGTGACTTCATCACCGGATGGGGCTTGTTGTTCACCTATACCAAGAGTGCTTTCTTGGTCAAACATTCCTTCCTGATCGGCTACAACTGTAAAGCTTTGGTCGACATCCATCTCGTCTACCTCCTCTCTCTTGGCACATACAATCATGCTGTTTTCTTTGGCCCCCTTTCTTGCTTTAGCTACCGAGGCATTATAACATTCCCTAGCCTCTCTCTGGTCTCCTCGGACACTACCTATGCCTGCACTAGTAGGGAACTTCATAGAAAGGTGCCATATAGAGACTGTCGCATGCAAGGTTGTGAGTAGTGGTCGACCAATAACTACATTATAGGCAGACGGGCAGTCGACTATCAAAAACTCTGTCATGACTGTCTCATGCTTGGGAGCATCCCTCGTTGTGACTGGTAACTTGATCATTCCAGCTAGTGACAAACCTTCTCCTGTAAATCCATAAATGACTTGAGAGCATGGCTTCAAGTCATTGATAGATAGCTTCATCCTTTCAAAGGATGATTTATAGATAATGTTCACAGAACTCCCTGTGTCGACCAAGTATCTCTTCACCTTCATATTCGCTATTCGGACTGTCATGATGAGGGGGTCATTATGAGGATATCTCACGTGTCATGCATCATCTTCCGTGAAAGTGAGGGACTCACTTTCGTATCGTGGGTTCTTCGGAGGCTACTCCTCTACAACCATGACTTCGGAGGTTGATGCTGCATCCAACTCATGTCGAAGGGTTCGAGCATACCTCTCCCTTTCTTTGTTGCTATCCCCAGCCAGATGTGGACCTCCACATATGGTGTCAAGAGTTAAGTCCACAGGCTCGGGTTGCAAAGGTGGGGATCGTTGTCGCTTAAACCTAGGATTGTTGTTACTTCCCTCTCCTTGGGTCTTTTCTGCTCGACCGGAGGAGAAACTCTATCTCGTCCTTGAGATGATTGCATTCATTCGTGTCGTGACCATAGTCTCCATGGAAACGAAAAAACTTGTTCAAATCTCTCTTACTCATCTCCTTCTTGATGGGTGGGGGTTTCCGGCAGGGGACCTCCTGATGACTTGCGAGATATATCTCTGCTCGGCTCACCGAAAGAGTGGTGTAATTGGTGAACCGAGGTTCATACTTAGTTGGCTTGTCATTTGATCCCGACTTAGCCTTCTTTTCGTTGTGGCGGTCAGACCCGCTATTCCCACGTTTCTTACCACCACTTTGATCATTTCCACAATTCTTGGGAGGATCAGTCAATCTGCTCGGATTGTTCAAGCCCTTCTCTCCCTTCTCAATCGCATCATCCAATTTCATATACTTGTCCGCCCGATCAAGAAATTTTTGTAACGTTGAAATTGGGTTGTGATGAATACTGTCCCACAAAGGACTCCGATAGATTATGCTAGAAGAAATGGCCACCATCTTCCCCTCATCTCCAACTGTAGTTGCTCGGTTAGCTTCTCTCATGAACCTTTGTATGTAGTTCTTGAGAGATTCGTCCTTCCCTTGTTTAATATCCACTAAGTGATTGGCGTAAACTGAAGGGGTCCGAGCAGCACTGAACTGCCTGCAAAACTCCTTCCTGAAAATTTCCCAAGAAGTGATGGAGTTTGGCTTAAACTTCCAATACCACTCCTAGGCAGTGTCGGACAATGTAGTGGGGAAAACTCTGCACCAATAGTCATCACTAACTCCGAGCAGCTCCATTTTGTCTTCGAATTTCCCCACATGCCTTATCGGATCTGCCTTTTCTGTATAAACTGGTAGTACTGGTGCTTTGTACTTCGCTGGTGGCTGGGCTGCTCTAATTCAAGCACAAAACGGGCTGCCATTCCTGTGGTCTACTGGATCGATTGCAGAAGGTCGTTTCGACAGACCCTGAACTGCTGCTGTCAGAGCATCAAGCTGGGCTTGGATGCCTGGGGCCACTGCTTGGGACTCATTCTCGGGACCGCCTGGTCGGGCGCTCCTATCCGGCACACCATCATCAAGTATTTTTACTTGACTGGCAGGTCAGTTCGGATCTCGCCCTTCAACCGGGATGGTCCTTCTCCTGTCGACAATGACGTCTCTTAGATCCTTCTAAGAGGTATGCCTCCCTAACCGATCGAACACCGTACTCTGAGTTTTTTCGAAAGGCTTGTCATGCGGGACATGCTCCTTGCCACTGCGCTGCTGGTTGGGATGCAGTGGTGGTCTTCCTGTCTGTGCTGGGCGGGCTTTTCCTCCTCGATGGTTGTTGTCATTCTTCTCCTTCGACTGATTAGTGTGATGACTATCAGCTTCATCACAACCATGCCCGTCTTTGAAGTGTGAAGTTTCTTTACCTCGAGGAGCCCTATTTTGCTCCTGCTCAGGTGGAGTTTTCTTACTGCCTAACTTGTGACTTCCGGATCTGGAAGTCTCTGATTGGTGGCTTCTTGAGGGGGTTCTGGAGTTCCCCCTTTGGGTTGAGGCAGTGCCCGATCGGACCCCATCTTCTCCCCGACCAGGTGGGTTACTACCACTTCTGTTTGGCCCTCGAGAATTGGGTCTATCAGTGTTTTTGTGACCAACTTCTGTGGTCCTTGCTCCTGGGATGGCTGCTCCTCGTGCTGCAGCTTGGGCATTGGCCTGGGCCAGCTGCGTAGCTGCCTCCAGAGCGAGTGCAGCCTCTCGATGTCGCCTATCGGCCTCCTCCTGCTGTCGCCGAATCTCCTCACTCCTAGCATCCATCTCCCGTCTTTGCTGCTCAAATGTAGCCTTCTGCCTAGCCATTTCTTCAGTGAACGCCTCCTGTCTGGCGTTGAATTGTGCCATTTCCTCCTGCAAATCCCCCATGGCTTCCTGGGGTTTTTCAACCTTTGGAGTCACATCCTCGAGCAGGAATCTAGGCTCCGCTCATGGTCTTGAGGACCAGGACCTTCTGATCTAGCAGGCTCTCTAGAGAAACCTAGCTTCTTGGAGGCCGCATTGGTGTTCTTAGGCGCCATAATGCTACAGGGATTGTCTTTTTTTCTCTTCAGGCTCTCAATGAAAGCACCAAAATGTTGACCGCGTTTTTGGCCAACGACGTATAGACGTCAAAACGACAAAAAGCCTTCACGAGAAATATACGACACAGACAATTTTTATAGTGGTTCTGCCCCAATGTGTTGGTAATAGCCTAATCAACTTAGAATTATGATTTTAGATCTACACTCAAGATCAGTGAACCTGAGTCAACTGAGTTTCTTCAGTGTAGATTAAAAGACTATAAGAGTTCTCTCAAGATACAATTACTCTCTCTAGAAAATTAGAATCTGAACCCCCTTTATGATGCCATGAGCCTTGTATTTATAGGCTCGGGATCGTACAGATGATGTCCCCCATAATCGGGATATTTTGTTATTCTTCCTATATTTAATTAATAACAATATTCAAAATACAACAAAACACTATTTTTATGGGATAATCTGAGAGATTCCCGCGCAGGTATGACCGATTCTTGTTGAAGCTGTTACTGGGATCTTTTGCATAGCCCTGCTCTGTTTAGTCGGTCCACATATACCGAAAACTGAAGGGCCAAAATTCCTCACTGGTCGACCAAACCTTCACTGGTCGGACAAGCACCTTACTGGGTGGACAAGAACATGACTGGGCGGACATGCACCTGACTGGGCGGACATGCACCTGTCCGGTCGGCCAAGGACATGACTGATCGGCCAAGAGCATTGACTGGGCGGACAAGCATGTGACTGGTCGGCCAAGGTCATGACACTTGACTGGTCAGTCAAAAATCGTCACTGGTCTACCGGGTCACTCCTAAGCCAGATTACCCAGCCATTCCTTGCCATTTGTCACTTCTATTGCCACGTCATCGTTTTCAAATTTTGGGGATGACACTATGTGTACTAGTATGCATGTAGGCCCTGATTAGGTTATAAATGCATATTCGTAATTTTGGCCCGTTGAGGGCATAAATGTGAATATCTGTGACAAATTGTTGAGACCACATTATTATGTGAATATATCTGCAGCTTGAGACTCAGGGCGATCGTAGTGAGCGGTCTAGCGAAAAAGTCACGGTGGGAATTTGTACCCGGCTCGGGGCAAGCCTGGGGGTATTTTTGGGAATTTAGGAAATATATTGTATTCTATTTTATATTGAAAAATATAATTGGTGATTAGTTAGGTGTCGGGAAGTAAGCGGTAAATATTAGAGACATTTGAGGAATTAGCGGGAATTGGGAGCAAATGACCAAAATGCCCCTAGATTGGTTTAAAGGCTTAGGAATTATAGGAGGGCAAATGGGTCATTTTGTTTAAAAATCATAAATAAGTATTACTTTTGCTTTATTGCTTTAGTGGAATGTGTAGCAAACATTAGAAGTCTGAAGGAAGGAAAGAGACAAAAGGAAAAGAAAAGGAAAGAAGGAAAAACAGAAGTCTTGCTTTCTCTCTCACAGTTTTGGTTTCTCTCACCCTTTCTACTGGATTTTGAGGCTGAAATTTTGAGGAACTTAGGCTAAGACTTCACACTTGGCCCTTGATTTGGCTTGAGGAGTTAGCAAGAGTGATTCAGTCCATTTGAGGTAAGTTTCAAAGTGTTTTTCTCAGTTCTGGTTTTTGGTGTTGAAATGGTTGTTCTAAGCTGAGTTTTGATGGAAATTATAGGGAATTAAGCCTGTGGTTTTGAGGAGTGAAAGCAAAGGAGGTGTGGAAGATAACCTAGGTCGAAATCCTCCATCAAAGGTATGAAATTCTAGCTTTAAGGTTCTGAAGTTTCTGTTGTTTTCTGTTGAGTTTTTGAGCTTCAAGCTCAACCATGGTGAATTCTTTATCTTGGGGTGCATGTGGTTGATTTTCATATGGTTGGGTCTTATGGGATGTGTTATAGATGTTGGTAGGCTTGTTTTGGGATATGGTTAAGGTTTGGAAGGATTTTGTAGAGGTTTGGCTCGCGGAAAATCGAAGGTAGAAAAAACAGGGTTGGTTGTGCTGTGACCAGCGCTGTAGTGCTAGTCTTTGGATGCTACAGCGCTAGGTCTTGTGGTCAGAGGGTTTTTTGGCTCTGTTTGTAGTGCTATAGGGCCCTCTTTATGGTGCTGTAGTGCTACCCTGTTTCTAGAATGGGGTTTTTGGGTTATTTCTTAGGGTTTTTGCCCGGGGGCTCGGGGTTTGATTCCACCACCCCGTTTGGTGGAATTAGGGCTTCCCGAGGGCTCGGGATTAAAGTTTGGTAATGGTTCTAACTTATGACCGTGACTAGGTGTACACTAGGGCTCGTAAGGGTCATGCTTGAGGGTTGACATCATTGATCAAAGCTACTGAAATTCAAAGGTAAAAAAACTGCACCCGGTTATGTGATTGTATTGGGACTAAGAGCTCTCTATATTTGAATGATGTCATAGATGGTATTATGCCATGGGACATGTGATAATCAACCTAAGAGTGTCGTAATCAATATTTGCGCATAGGGCGCGACTTGGCCTCTGGTAGCTGAGGACAGCTTGATATTCACTGAACTCGGTTTAAGCGGACCGAAGTCAGTGGGATAAATAGGCGTGCGGCCTAAGGGCGTCGACCCTGATTGTTATATGTAATGATAATTGATAAGTTTGATATGCTGAATTCCTGATTATATGAATGTCTTGGACTGTTGAGTGTATGTAGAGTCCAAGAACTTTACTTAGCTAAGTTAGATAGTAGTATAATAGTAATAATAGCATTATCTTTATGACTGTGGATTTTTGGTTCAGACCGGGATTTATTTGGACACTCATAGTAATACTTGTAGATTTTCTAAGTTTAACCTATAGTTTAGGAATATTAATTTTAACCTAAGGTTTGATTAATATGACTGATATTGAGGATAATATTTATTATACTATATGGTTTAAATAAGAACCAATAGGATAATAGCACAGGTCCCAAATCAGTTCTCATATCCCAGTTATTTTGGTAAGGAAAATAGGATAGGATTTATGTGTTATATGATTTTATATGTTATCTTATGATTTTATGTTATGTAATATGTTATGTTAAGTATGATTGTAGACTTGGGCATATGACCTATATGACTAACAAGCCCCAAATAGATTATGGGCATATGACTTGCTTAGCTAGCAAGACCCCACTAATCTAATGGGCATATGACTTGTTCAGTTTATGGGACCCCAAGTAATAATGGCCATTATAGTATGTATGTGACATAAGTGTTATAGTATGTTTTTATGTTGCATTATGAATTTTTATGTATATGGCTATATGTTAGATTTTCCTTGCTGGGCATTAGGCTCATTCCTTTTATATTTATATGTGCAGGAAAATAGCTTTAGTGGCGGGAAAGATTCTTGGAAGCTTGGGGAATGTGTATTGAGGCGGAATGGATTCAAGGAGTCGAGAGTTTTGATATCTGGATGAAGTCTTTGTGTTTATGGTTTATGTGTATTTTTCCGCACCTATTTATGTAATCTCTTTTAATTACAATTAAGTTTTTTTTTTTTAAAACAATGGGATCCCATATCCTACTTGAGATTTTATGTAAGTCTAACATTTGTTTTTACAAGCTTTAATAAAGTTATGATCTTTTCACTTGTAAGTTTTGTTAAAGATTAGTGTCTATGTATAGTTTTCGTTAATGGTCCAAGGTCTAGAGTATTTGGGTCATTACAGTGTATGATTGCACTGTATTAATTATCTGATCGTTTGATTGATGATTATGCTCTTTTATTGTGTTTTCTTGCTGGGCTTGGCTAACAGGTGCTACGTGGTACAGGTAAAGGCAAGGGTAAAGTGGACCAATCCTAAGTGGGAGAGATTTGAGGCTGAATGTACATAGTCACCTGATTGATCGCCACGACCGAGTAGTGGTGTAGGACGGGAAAGCCTAAATGACTGTTTTGCCCTTAGAGTGGCTAGTAGTTGTATCTATAACCTGAAATTTTGTAAATTGTCTTCTAAACGCAATTTCTTTTGGGATCCCATGTACTAAAATGTTTAATTATATGAAATGCAACTTTTGTGACCAAAATCTTTTAACTCTAGTTCAATTATAGTTTCAGTAACACGTTTCTAACTAAATCACTTGGTTAGCAAGTCTTGCACCTTTATAAACACACAGTGTAATGGTCTTGGCTATCCAGGACGTTACATGCAACATGCGCAAGATTCTACAGTTTCAGGGAAAACTAGAAAGTTATATGTACAAGAGGATTTGCGAGCATGCATAAAAGATTTGTTAAGTGGTGAAATCTTTTTAAGTAGTCTTGAAAGTGTTCCTCCATCAAAGGTATAAATTTAAAATATTATGTATTTTTTGATAAAGTTTGTGTTAAAATTGATTTGATTATCATGCTTTTAATTTTCATCTTTTATTATTTGCAGGAATGCATAAATTTTTCAAGCAATGCCACTATTGAAGAAAGAGAAAATAATAATAAGAGGAGCATAGAGGGCAAGCAACCCACAAAAGTTTCTAAAATTTTAAAGAGAAAAAACCTTCTACACAAAAGGCTTTGGAAGTATTCATAAGTGATTTATCAACTGGCAAGATCGTTCTTAGCAATCCAGAATGCATTCCTCCTTCTCCATCTATTCTAAAAAGTGTCCCACAAGTATAAAGTTTGAATTTGATTATTCTTACATAAACTTATATTATTTTTTTATTTTAATTATAAGTGCTGATTTTTTTCATATGTAGGTTGTCATCGAAAGCAGGAAAAAATTTCAAAGAACTTGAGAGGAATAGAAGAACAAAAAAAATAGAAAAATAATTTGAAAAATGGAAAGTGATCGTGGTGATTCAAGTGCAAACGTGGCTTCGCCACCATCTATGACAACAGCTGTTGAACTAAGTGAATTGCTTTGTTCTTCTGAACTCTACAAAGGTAAAGAATAATTGTCATTTCTTAGGCCGATTTCCATTTGAGAATGAATATGAAGTTATGCCTGATTCAGAAGCAACTTCATTCTTCTTGGAGTGTACACTTATGGAATGAATAAGGTAAATGAATTTCATTTGTTTTTTTTTTAAAAAAAATAATTATTTTCTTTATATCTTATTATTAATGTTTATTGTTTTGTAGGAATATATCATCTCCATACGCTGTATTTCATGCCAAGTTAAAATCAACTTTATTCTTGGTAGGAATATAAATTGTGAATACGAAGTGGTTCTTGATTTGTGTGATGTTGAAAGTCTCATCCATAATGATGTAAGATTTTATATTCTCCAGCATTTATTATTATGTTGTGCATACTTAAAATAGTTTACGTTTCAATGTTCTCATCTTATATTTGTATTTAATATTTTATGTTTTTTTTCTATTTTATTTTTTCAGTATATTGATATATCTTTTTACTATTTGCAAAAGAAGGCATTGTCTCATACTTGTTATCCTTCATTTCAGAAGTGTACTACAACAAGTTGTGTTTTTCAACACTACATGACTCTAATTAGTTGTGATGAAACTCATTTAAGGAAGATGATTTCAGATATAAAAAAAATGATCAACATAAAAGGATAAAGCATCCTTGTCCCAAAATGAAGACTATTATTGATTCATTCTAGGAAAAATATTGAAATTTGGAATTCATGGTTTGAAGTTGTTTTTGTTTTCATGCCATCTTATTCCACAAGGAAGGGGGTTTATTTAGATCATTGGTTCTTAGGAGTTTTACATATTGATAAAAATATTATCTATATCTATGACTCATTTAATAGTCCCAATAATGAAGATGTTGAAAGACATGTGAAGAAATATTGTAGAATTCTTCCTTTCATTTTGGATTATTTGGGCTTTCATGTAAAACGTAAACATTATGCTGCCAGATGTGAAGAATTTAGGTTCTCATGGGATGAAACTCCTTTTCAAAATAACACGTGAGTTTGTTAAGATACAATTTCATTGTATGCTAGCTTTTTGTTTTTTTTCCCCAATTCATTCAAAGTATTTTTCAGTTGAATTTTGTTTTATATATTGCAGGTTTGATTGTGGAATTTACATCATAAAGATGGTTGAGTTGCTAATGATGGGGATGTCTCCATTCAAAATTGGTCCAAACAATGTTGTTTATATGAGAAGAAAGATGGCCATAGAATTTTGGGATCATGGTTGCAAGAGAAAGGACGGTCATGAAACTCCGCCAGAAAACTTGTGTCATGTGTGATCACAAGATCAAAATAAGGAACTCAATAGTTTGGATTTAAGAACGTTTTTCTTTGAAACAATGTTAATGAAAACTTTTTATTTTATTTGTTTGTCATGAATAGTTGAATCGTGTAAATGACAATAGATTTAAAGTTTTAAGCATTTTTTTTGTTATAGTCTTTAAATGCAAACCAAACCACATTTATTTTAAATTGTAAACAAATAAGCTTAAAATATAAACTATGACTTAAACTACTAGACTTTAACTGTAAAGCACAACCTTTGAAATCTTAACCACAATGCTTAAAATTTGACCTACACAGCTTAAAATTTAAAATACACGACTTAAAATTTAAACCACAAGACTTAAAATTTAAATCACATTTATTTAAAACTTAAACTAAGAGGCTAGAATTTTAAACCACCAATTTTAAATGTTAAACCATTAAGTTTAAATTTTAAATCACAAGCCTTAAATGGCTTAAACTTTAAACCACTAGTTTTAAATTTTAAACCATCATAATTATAATTTAAACTACTAGGCTTAAAATTTAAACCGCGAGACTTTAATGTCTTAAAATATAAACCACAAGGTTTTAATGTGTTTAAATTTAAACCTATAGGTTTAAAAGTTAATCCTCTAACTTTAATATTTAAACCCATATGCTTAAAATTTAACACTATAACACTTAAACTATAATGTTCAAATTTTAAATCACTACTATTTAAAACTTAAAATACAAGGCTAGAAATTTAATCCACAAGTTTTAAATTTGAGACTACTAGTCTTAAAATTTAAACCTATTAGCCTTAAATGACTTAAAATTTAAACCATTATGCTTAAAATTTAAACTGACTAGCCTTAAAATTTAAACCACAAGGTTTTAATATTTAAAATTTAAACTTCTAGGCTTTACTATTACAAAATTTAAACCTATAGGTTTAAAAGTTAATGCACTAGCTTTAATATTTAAACCACTATTCTTAAAATTTTAAACTATAACTCTTAATCTATAATGTTTAAAATTTAAATCACGACTCTTTAAAATATAAACTACAAGACTAGAAATTTAAACCGCAACTTTTAAATTTTAAATTACTAGCCTTAAAATTGAAACCTCAATGCTTCAAAGAACTTGTGAGAACTTATGAGAGAGAACTTTCCTTAAAATTTTAAATTACTAGCCTTAAAATTTCCTATAACGTTATTAATAGAACTTGTGAGAGAGATGCTTCAAAGATGGTTTTCAACAAGAAAACAAACAACAATCAGCCAGTTTATTGAAGTGACAAAATGGGCAAATGATGAAATGAAAATAAAACTTGATGTGTCATTTCGAATGAAGGTACGTTATTGAAGTTACATTTATTCACTTATTGTTTGACTTTTAAAATTATTGCTTAATAATTGAATTGTTTCAAAAGTAGATGCAATGAAATCTAGAGTCACATATGGTGATCGAGTGTTTGTTGTAGACTTGGAACAGAATATGTTCACATGTAATGAATTTCAACTAGAGGGAATTCCATGTGCACATGCTATCGCATCAATTGAAATCAAGTACTTGGACAAGTCCAAATTTTGCTCAAATTGGTATAGTATATTTGTTTAGAAAGAACCATATTTAGGTTTAATATCTGCTTTAATATTTAAACCACTATTCTTAAAATTTTAAACTATAACACTTAATCTATAATGTTTAAAATTTAAATCACAACTCTTTAAAACATAAACTACAAGACTAGAAATTTAAACCACAACTTTTAAATTTTAAATTACTAGCCTTAAAATTGAAACCTCAATGCTTAAATGGCTTAAAATTTAAACCATTACGCTTGTGTTAGATTTAAACTACTAATCTTAAAAGTTAAACCACTAGGTTTTAATGTCTTAAAATTTAATGTAATGACCCAACTTATTCTAGACTTTGGACCATTAAAACTACTAATACATAGATACTATTGTTAAGAAAACTTACATACAAAATAGTCATAACTTAATTAAAAACTGTAAAACCAATGTTAAAATACATAAAATTCGGAGTAGGATATGGGATCCCATTGTTTGAAAATAAAACATGACTTAAATCTTAAAATTCATTACAAAACAAAGTGCGAAAAATACATAGAAACATAATAAAATGACTAAAAGCAACTTTATCCTCAAATCGTTCACGCAGTCCACCGAATCCATTCTCCCTCAATACACAATCCCAAGCTGCCAAGAATCTTACCGCCGCCATAACTATTTTCCTGCATATATAAAACAAAAGAATGAGCCTAATGCCCAGCAAGAAAAATCTACTAAAAACATGCACATAAACTATAAACATTCACTATAAACATTTATCATAATTATAATCCATGTACATGGTAACTATTGGGGTTTGCTAACTAAGCAACTATAAGCCTCAAAATACAATGAGGTTTGCTAGCTAAGCAACTATAAGCCCCAAAAACATAAAAGTGCTGGGGTTTGCTATTTGAGCAACTATAAGCCCCAAAACATGCATATATCATAACATATATAAAACATACTATAGCATAATCATATAAGCATATAATAACTATCCTATTTTCCTTACCAAATACCGGGATGTGAGGACAAGGATAGAATTTTGGAACACTCCTAAAAACAATTAATGAGAAGGTGAGTTTTTCTAAAAGAAGGAGATGAAAAAGAAATGAATCTAAACCACCGAGAAGAAGAGCTTACTGAAAAGAAACCTCAAGTTCAATAAACTTTGATGCCTAACCATGAATGGAAAATAGCAAGTTAGGATTTGAGTAGAGAAAAACTATAAAAACTAATGAAACAATACAGAAAGAAACTAGAATAGGAATACCTTGAATGCACTATAACCGAACTACACCTCGATATCGAAATACACACTATTATCCTTACTTCCCAAGTGTTTAATAATCTTAGAATGATAAAGCTTATAACTCCTACCCAAGTGTATGACACTCTAAAGTAAACCTAGCTGCTTGAAGGCTCTGAACTTAGCTTGAAGAATGAAAGAAATGGATGGGTACTAGGTCCTATTTATAGAGTTCAAGAATGAAAAGATCTTCATTTAGCTTGAATAAAAATAATGAATTTTTAATTGAAAATCATTTGAATATTCATTCAGCAGAGGCTTAAGACTCGGTCAAAAAGATTCTGAGCTTATCAGGAGGTTATGGAATAAAATGAGCTCGGTTTCAAAATTGTTTGAAAAACTTGCCCTAGAGCCGATATATCGCCCATGCTAGGCGATATATCGCATGGGCTTATGTTCCCGAGGCTCATCGAAGTGTTCGTGCGAAGTTACGTGTTTTTCGTATTCCCCGAGTGGCGATATATCACTCGCTAGAGTTGCGATATATCGGCATACGCTGAAATATTATACACGTAATTGCACTTTTTCAGCCTAATTTGAATTGAGTAAACAACTTTGACTGAGTCCTATAACGATTTCAAAGCTGCTGGCAGACTCGGGGATTTTCAAATATTACTCTTAATAAACTATTCCTCAAAAATACTTAATTTCTTAATAAACATGCACACAAAAAGTGTCATTCTCTTATTGGGTCTATCTAAACCTTATAGTTTAATAATTATCATCTTCATAGTCAGTTATATTAATCATACCTTATGTTATAATTAATATTCTTAAACTATAGGTTAAACTTATAAAATCTACAAGTGTTGCTACGAGTGTCCAACTAGGTCTCGGCTTGAAACAAAATCCACAGTAATAAACATACTACAACTACTACTAGCTATTACTACTACTACTACTACTATCTAACTAGCTAAGTAAAGTTCTTGGACTCTACATTTAAACCTCTAGGTTTGAAAGATAATCCAATATCCATAATAATTAAACCACTATGCTTAAAATTTAAAACTATAACACTTATACTATAATGTTTAAAATTTAAATTCTGACTAACATTATGCTTAAAATTTAAACTACTAGCCTTAAAATTTAAACCACTAGGTATAAATGTTAAACCACTAGCCTTAATATTTAAACCCCTATACATAGAATTTAAACTAAAACTCTTGAACCATAACATGTAAAATATAAATAAAAATACAAATATTTATAACACAAGGATTAAAAGTTAAACTACAAGTATTAAAAATTAAACCATTACGTTTAAAATTTAAACCACTAGTCTTAAAATTTAAACAACTAGGCTTAAAATTTAAACCATAATTCTTTAGTGGTTAAAAATTTAGACTGCAAGTTTTAATTGGAAAAAAATAAATTATGGATAAATTTTTTACTACGCACTGCGGCACGTCTATTTGAGAGCCGCAACACTCGAGAGAGAGATTATTTTCACACCACCTACGCGTCGCGGCGCTAAAGGAACATCAAATTTCCATAATTTCTGTGCACTGCGGTGGTATGAAAATAATATGGTGTAATGAGTGTCACAACACAACATTACACCATATTAGTGATTTCAAAATATCATTTTTACCCAATTTTTCAAATCTTTATATATATATTGCATTTTTCAATTTAATGTATGAAGTGTAATGTTTACTATCATAAGTAACACTATAGAAATTTAAATCATGACACTTTAAAATATAATCTTCAAGGATTAAAATTTAAATCACAATTCTTTAAAATCTAAACAATGACTCTTTAAAATTTAGAGCACTTGTTTTAAAATTTCATGTATAGGCATCTAAATAGTTTGCTTAACAAATGACATTTATTTTATTAAGATGTAAATCACAAAGATGAAAAATTTAAACCACAAATGATAAATTGTAAACTACTAGGCATAAAATGTAAACACACGAAAGTCAAGAAATTGAAAAAAAAAAATATAAAGCATTAACACTTTTAAAAAAAATTTAAATGAAAAAATTACTTAAAGTTTTATGTTCTCATATTTGATTATTTATCCTTCTTTTAGAATTGGCGGGTTGCTACAGTTCTTTTTATTATGCCCCAATATTCCACAATTTCCACACTTGACTATTCGAACACGCTTGGAAAATTCTCCTGTTGATGGAATTCTTTTTTTCTTACGATGTCCTATTGATCCAAAAATCAGTCGCAGGTATCTATTTTTTAAAACGGCTAAGGAGGTGTGGGATGCTGCTCGGAAAATGTATTCTGATCTTGGGAATACTTCTCAGATATTTGAAATTCTCACAAAACTCAAAGAGATCAAGCAAGGTAATAAGACTGTGACTCAATATTTTTTGGACTCACAAGATTTATGGCGGGAGCTCGATCTGTATCTTGAGACCACACCTCTCTGTAGTGGATGTAGCATAATCCAGAGACAACAATTGGAAAAGGAACGAGTTTTCGAGTTCCTTACAGGGTTAAACAACAATCTTGATGAAGTCTGGGGCCGTATAGTCAGTCGTTCTCCTCTACCTGATACCGAGGAAGCTTTTTCTGAAGCCCGTCGTGAAAAAGCACAAAACCGAGTCATGCTTACTATTCTTGAATCCCAACTTGTTGATGGCTCTACTCACAATTCCCGGTCTGGTTCTTCATCCTATGGAAAATCCAATCTTGATCCACGTCCAAACCGTAAGGGTGAACGACCCTGGTCTAATCATTGTCAATGCCAAGGACACTCCCGCTCCACATGCTGGGATATTCATGGAAATCCTGCTAACTGGACTCCTCGACGTTAACCTGAAAGGAAGTCGTACCAAACACAGAACCAAGGCATCATTGATATTCCACCAGACTCTTCCTCACTCCCATTCAGTAAGGAACATCTTGCACAATTGTATGCTCTCTTGAATCAGTCCTCTTCCTCAGGTTCTGGGTATCATACTGCGTCTTGTTCTGTTGCCCACTCTGATAATTTTTCCTTTGCTCTCACTGACTCTCAAACACCTTGGATAATTGACTCTGGTGCCTCTAATCATATGACCAGTCTATATTCTTTGTTTGAATCCTACACTTCATGTTCTACTCCTTCTAGTGTCATAATAGTAGATGGCACACTCTTTCCTATTGCAGAAATTGGTACCATTAAATTGTCTGCTAATTTAATTCTTAAATTTGTCATTCATGTTCCTTCTTTAACATGCAATTTAATTTTTGTCAGCAAGTTGACTACTGATAATCGTTGCCTTGCTAAATTCATTTCCAATTCTTGTCAATTTTAGAAACTATCCTCAGGGAGGATGATTGGCAGTGCTAGGATTCATGGTGGACTTTATTTCTTTGAAAATCATCAACAGATAATACAACAACCTAGTTCATCTAGTCTAACTTCAATTTCTATTTCTATAATAAACTCAATTTCCATTTCAAACTCTAGTAAAATTATGTTATGGCATTATCGACTTTGTCATCGAAGTTTTTCATATTTAAAACATTTGTTTCCATCATTATTTTCAAATAATAATTATAGTTATCTGCAATGTGATATTTGTCAATTGGCTAAACAGACACAAACTATATTTCCTCCAAAACATTACACTCCAACCAACCTTTTCTCTTTAATTCGCAGTGACATGTGGGGACCTTCAAAAGTCACCACTTCTCATGGTAATCGATGGTTTATCACATTTATTGATGATCACACACATCTTACTTGGGTGTATCTCCTCAAACACAAGTCTGATACTTTTCATGTGTTAAAAAATTTCTATAACATGATTCAAACACAATTTCGGACTTCTATTCGTATATTACGAATGGATAATGGAACTTAATATTTCAATTCTATCTTAGGTCCCTACCTATCTGAAAAAGGACTTATTCATCAAAGTTCATGTGTCGATACCCCTCAACAGAATGGAAGTATTGAATGTAAGAATCTTCATCTCTTAGAAGTTTCCCAAGCTCTATTTTTTACTATGCATGTTCCGTAATACCTTTGGAGAGATGCTATCCTTACCCCTGCCTATCTCATCAATCTTCTCCCTAGTCATCAACTTGGTTTTCGGACACCATATTCTCTCCTTCAGATTTCCTATCCCCGTCTATCTTCAAATAGTCTTCCTGTCAAAACCTTTGGGTGTACTGCTTTTGTCCATATTCATCCTAAGGATCGCACCAACTTGACCCTAGAGCCCTAAAAAATATCTTAATTGGTTACTCCCCTTCTCAAAAATGCTATTGATGCTACCACCCTTTTACTAAAAAAATCTTTGTCTCCAGAGATGTTAGTTTTTTTAAACCACTTCATACTTCTCTCCCACCTCACTTCAGGGGAAGACCAACACTTATCTAGAGAACGAAGCTCAGTGGTCATGGGGATTAGAACTACCTTTGAGTCAATCTATAATCCCATCACATCCCACAGACTCATCTCTTCCAGAATCCAGTCACCCTTCGGCAGATCCAAATTCAAAAGATCTTGCCTCATCTTATGAGTCAATAAAAACGGATGCGCATCCTCCAAGGCAACAACAAGAGTTGCGTGTTTATTCTAGACGACAAAGAAATAACCAAATCATGAATCCTCAACACAGTCAAGAAGCCAACCCGATGGTAGATCCTCTTCCTCCAGAAGAGTTAGGTAATAATCACTCAAACAATGATTTATACATTCCTATAGCCCTAAGAAAAGGAACTAGGTCTTGCACTCAACATCCCATCTCCAAATTCATCTCTTATTCAAAATTGTCATATTCATTTAAAGCTTTTACTTCTAGCTTGTCAAAAAATTTCATTCCTAGGAACATCGAAGAAGCACTTGATATTCCTGAATGGAGAGCAACTGTTCTTGAAGAAATGAAAGCCCTTGAGAAAAATGAGACTTGGAAATTAGTGGAATTACCACCTAAGAAAAAGGTGGTAGGATTCAAATGGGTGTTTACTGTCAAATATAATGCAAGTGGATCTATCAAAAGGTACAAAGAACGGTTAGTTGCAAAAGGGTTTACACAGACCTATGGGATTGATTATACTGAAACCTTCACTCATGTTGCTAAACTCAATGCTATCAGAGTTTTACTCTCGCTAGCAGCCAACCTGGAATTGGAGTTACATCAGTTGGATGTAAAAAATGCATTTTTAAATGGAGAGTTAGAAGAAGAAGTTTATATGATTCAACCGCCGAGATTTGAAGATACTCATAATACCAAGATTGCATGTAAGCTAACCAAGTCACTCTATGGCCTAAAATAATCTCCTCGGGCATGGTTCAATCAATTTCTTAAAGCAATCAAAGGTCTTGGGTACTCACACGGCCAAACAGACCACACTTTGTTCACTAAACACTCAGGATAATGAGAAATAACTATTCTGATTGTGTATGTTGATGATATAATTGCCACTGGTAATAATACCAAAGAGATGATTATGATCAAAGGATTGTTGGCAAAGGAATTTGAAGTCAAGGATCTTGGAGTATTCAGATACTTCCTAGGTATGGAATTTGCTAGGAAAGGGGTATTTTTGTATCACAAAGAAAGTACACGCTTGATCTTCTAAAGGAAAATGGAATGCTAGGCAGTAAACCTTGCAAAACTCCAATCGAACTTGGAGATAAAAAATGAATGTTCATGGGAGATCTAGTTGACAAGGGGAGATACCAACACTTAGTTGAAAACTCATTTATCTCTCACACACTAGACTCGACGTTGTGTGTCGTGAGTCTAGTAAGTCAATATATGCATGACCCTCGCCAAGGTCACCTCAATGCCGTGTATTGAGTGTTGAGGTATTTAAAGCAAACACCAGAAAAAAGGGTTATTCTTCAAGAAAGCTCCTGAACAAACAGTTGAAGTATTCACAGATGCAGACTGGACTGGATCGATTGATGATAGAAAATCTACATCTCGCTATTGTACTTTATTATGGGGTAACTTAGTAACATGGTGAAGTAAGAATCAAATTATTGTTGCATGAAGTAGTGCAGATGAAGAATATAGAACCATGGCCCATGGAGTGTACGAAGCAATTTGGCTAAAGAGACTATTGGAGGAGTTAAAGATTGGATATAAAGCTCCTGTTCAACTTTGCTATGACAACCAGTCTACTATTAGTATTTCTCATAACCTGATACATCATGATAGAACAAAGCACGTGGAGGTGGATCATAACTTTATCAAGGAGAAAATTGATGGAGGCATTATCAAAATTAGATACGGGCACACAGACCAACAATTGACAGATATTCTTACCAAGGGATTATCTAAAAAATTATTTGATTTCCTTACACACAAGCTTGGACTCATCAACATCTATAGTCAAGCTTGAGGGGGAGTATTGACAGATAGGAAATCAAGTATATTTGTTGTGTATATATTTAGTTTCTATATTTAGAAATTGATCTGATTTTGTATTTCTGTTAGAAGATCATGTAAAGCCTATATATTTGTAACATATTCATCTCAATAGATATACAATTCATACCATTCTTCTGAATTTCTTCATGCGCTTTTTATCTCACTAGTGCTTGCAGTAATCGTATTGGGGTTTGTGATAGTCAAAGTGTGATTTGTTGCATTGCTTGCTAAAGCAGTTGAAATGCTAGCTTCTCTTGGCAAAGAAAGGGATTGGTTTCTCTGTTGTACTTCAACGATGAGAGGACATTTTTTCAACTCTTCCATAGTCTTGTTCAAGTTTAGATAGACTTGTAAATTGCCACTGCTTTCTATCTTCATTCCTTTGGTTGTATCCATTTTTGCATCAAAAAACATATTTGTTGAAATCAAATTTTGATTCAAACTGAGCTCTTTGTATATATTTTCTACCAATTCCAAGTACTTAATATCCTTTTCCACCATCAAAATTTTGACTTCATGATAAACATATTTGTTGTTTACATTCCATCTTCTGTTAAAAACTACAACCAAGATTATTTTGTCCATTTCCTGCAATATAAAATAACGCAATCAAGTGAGCTTATTCCTTGAACTTAGATAGAAATTTTTTAAAAAAATCAATACAATATCCCTTTGTGTTAACTCCACTCAACTTAAGGCAAACACATTTTTGCAAAACTAGGTCTCAATAATATTTGTGACCCAACACTACTAAAAAAATTACATGATAAGTGAGTTAAAAATCGACTTCTGAACGTTCATAAAACAGTTGGGAATCGACTTCCCATGCAGTGACTTGTAATGTAAAAACATGGTAGGTCAGTTAGCGCCAAACTGACCTTTGGTGTAAGTCATGGTAGTTCGGTTCCACACCGAGCTTTGGTGTAAAACAAGGTAGGACGGTTGCAAACTGACCTCTTGTGTAAAACAGCATAGGTCGGTTGCATACCGACCTCTTGTGTAAAATAGGGTAGGTCAGTTGCATACCGACCTCTGGTGTAAATCATGGTAAGGTCGGTGTGCCACACCGACCTCTTGTGTAAAACATGGTAAGTCAGTTCCCAACCGGCTTATGGTGTTGACATCTATTGTCAATTTTAGTAGAACTGACTAATGGTTTTTTTTTTCATTAAAAATTGTATTATGCCCAAAACAAATCCTGCTTTTTTATACAAACAAACTGAACAAAACAAAACAGATATCACAGTAATATAAAATGCTAGAATTTGAACTACGTATCCAAAATAATGAGTCTTAAGTTAATTACAAAATGACTCGTATAAGGATTGTAAACTATAGTTAGACAACAAAAGTGTGGATCTCCAAGAAAGCCTAAGTTAACATTGTAAGTACTTCTCCTTAAAAGTCTAAGTTAACAAGAGTGGACCTATGTGGTACTCATCAAATTCATGATGCATTGTGCCCATTCTTCACGTACTTCATTGATCTCAGTCTTTGTGTAAGAGTTCTTCCCGCCACACTAGAACAAAATTCATTGCATGAGCTGAATTAATATACTTAATCTTGAGGTAAAGCTAGAACTTTAATAATAATATTTTCACTTACGTTATTAGTTAGCCATCGCATTGAAAACTCATTTGTCACGAAGTCTTTCATCATCCTCATAACATAGAATCCATGTTGTACTGATTTTAATGGCTGGCGAGGACACTTAACAATTCTCCAAGCGACTTCCTTAGTTTTCACATTATTTGTGCTCAAATGTTGAAAGAAACTATGCAATAAAAACATAAACATTTAGATGTTAATTTTTAAATGAACTTCAAATAGTATAGTTAATTGGTTAGATTATTATTGAGAAATGAGAGATATAATTTCATCTGGTGGAAAATTGTTAAGAGAATCCAAGAAATACCATAATTAGTGATCAATGCTTCCTAACAAAAAAAACTTCATTATTAATATTATATATAATCACTAATAAAATACTAATAGTAAACAACTTACCCCTTATGATATGGCAACAACCACATCTAACCCGGATTTGAATTAATAATACACTTTGATACCCATTCAATTCGTTCTTCTTCGGTGGAGCCAACATTTGATAACCAAATTAGCTCTACAAAACGAAAAAAAATAACTGATCTCTCTTTTCACTAATTAGAAGTATAAAATCGTACATAAAAAATTCAACTTTGTTAAATTTATAAAATAAGTTATCTACAAACTTATAATTATTTTAAAAATATTTGATACCTGATATATAACGATATACATGATGCTTCAATCTCCTTCATTAAGCCAAAGTGGACTATATCTTCTTGTGAGATATATAAATCATTCTCATGACCTAACCATCTGTCAACAACAAATCAAACAATTCAAACAACACACAATGAGTTTCTAATATTTATAAATATGTCATGTATTTAATTTAAAGTAATATTCATCAAAATAAATTTATTACAACAATTGAAATGAAAACAAATTATTTATATTAATGAGTTAAATCAATTGCGAACAAATTTATAAATTTATTATAAAAAAATAAAATAATTTTACGCCATAATTCGTTTGTAGCATAACCGTTCTATCATGTCATATATTGAGTCATTTCTCACACAACTGACCTACCATCTCACATGAGAAGTCATTTATCACACAACCAACCTCTCACGTCTTTTAAAATATTATTAAAGAGATACTTTAAATTATTTTATAAAGTTTTTTTATTTTAAATTATAAATACTATTAAATGAAAATATATTCTTATTTATAAAAACTAAATTAAATATTTTAATTCCAAATAATTAATTAATATATATTTTAGAAATTATAATATATGTAATATTAATAAGTATATTTTTGTTATACTTATTTTATTCACAAATCAATTATATATATGTATTATTCAAATAAAGTAATATATTTTAAAATTCAAATAATGTAAAATCAAATTAGAGTATCTTTAATAATATATATTTATAATGACATGATAGGTCAGTTCCCACACAACTGACATACCATGACACATGATAAGTCTGTTTCCACACAACTGGCCTACCATGTCATTTAAAAAATATTAAATAGATTGTAGATTCCCAGAATGTTTACTTAGCTAGATAGTTAGTATTAGTGTAGTATTTTAGATTTCGTGAATTTTCGTTCAAATCGGAACATAGTTGGAAACTCCTAGCAATAGCTATGGATTTTATAAGTTTAACCTATAGTTTAAGAATATTAATTATAACATAAGGTTTGACTAATATTGTTAGTCATAAATATGATATTTATTATAAACTAAGTTTTAGATAGAGCCAATAGGAATATGACACTTGTCATAAGCATGATTATTAAGGAATTAAGTATTTTAATGATAAAATAAGGAAATATAAGCTTTAGTATTCACCAGAAACTGTTAGGGCCGTAGTTTGACTCAGTCAAAGCAGTTATTCAACTTCAATTATGCTGAAAAAGTGCAATTACGTGTTTAAAATATTCACGTATGCCGATATATCGCCTGACGAACGATACGGAAAACACGTTGATGATGCACGAATGTACGAATGGAGGCTCGGGATTAGGGCAGAGCTGATATATCGCGACATAGGGGCGATATATCGCCCTTATTAATATATATATATATATTATTTTTGTTATTAATTTTAAAATTAACCCTTAACTACTTAGACCTGACCCTGAATAGTTTTGACCGAGTCTTCAGCCTCTGATTGACGAATATTCAAATATTTTCAATTATTATTCATTATTTTATTCAAATCAAAATAGGGTTAGTTTCACTCCTTACCTCTATAAATAGGACCTAGTACCCAGCCCTTCCACTCACTCTTCAAGCTGTGATCAGAGACTCCAAGGTGCTAGTGATTCCATAGAGTGATAAACACTTGGGTTGGGAAAAAGCTTTGCCATTCTTAAGCTTTATAAAATACTTGGAAAGTAAGGATTAGTGTATTTCGGTATTGAAGTTAGACCAATCCTTAAGGTCAACTAAGGTACTCTTATTCTTTAAGTCCAGTTCTTTAAAACTCTTTAGTTTTCTTTAGTTCCTTTTATTCAAATCCTAACTTTTGATATTGGTTTTTTATTAGGTTCTTGAAACTTAAAGATCTTCCTTGGTAAGTTTCATCTTGAAGGTTTAGTTTCCACAATTATTCTTTACTCTTTAGAAATACTCACCATTTTTATTGTTGGTTTTAGGAGTGTTCCAAGTCCTGCATTTGTTCTCAAATATCCCAATTTTGGTAAGGGAAATAGGATAGAACTTTATATGTTTATATGATATATTATGATATGCTATATTATCTAATGTTATGTTATCTTATGTTATGTAATGTTTACATTATAGGGGAGTACAGTGTTTTCAAAGATTGATCTCCGGTCAGGTTATCATCAGTTGAGGATTAAAGAGGAGGACATACCAAAAACTGCTTTTCGGACAAGGTATGGGCACTATGAATTTCTGGTTATGTCCTTTGGATTAACCAATGCCCCAACAGCTTTTATGGATATAATGAATAGGATTTTCAAAGATTATCTGGATAATTTTGTGATTGTATTTATCGATGATATACTAGTGTACTCCCAGTCAGAGACAGAGCATGAGCATCATCTGCGCCTGGTATTGCAGCGATTGAGAGAGCATAAGTTATATGCTAAGTTCAGCAAGTGCGAGTTCTGGTTACCGCAAGTTACATTTCTGGGCCATATTGTCAGTAAGGAGGGGATACTGGTTGACCCAAGTAAGATAGAGGTAGTGAGAGATTGGCCTAGACCGAGCAGTGTTCCTGAGGTCAGAAGTTTCCTTGGGTTGGCAGGATACTACCGGCGATTTGTAGAGGGGTTCTCCAGAATTGCTACTCCTATGGCAGAATTGACAAGAAAGAAGACCAAGTATGTGTGGACAGATTGGTTTGAGAATAGCTTCAAGTAATTGAAATGGCGATTGATTACTGCACCAGTGTTAAGCCTGTCGACAGACAATGAGAAGTTTGTGGTTTACTGTGATGCTTCCAGACAGGGTTTGGGATGTGTGTTGATGCAAGCTAGGAGAGTAATAGCTTATGCATCAAGACAATTAAAAGAGTATGAGCAGAGATATCCCACGCATGATCTGGAGTTGGCTGCAGTGGTATTCGCACTTAAGGTTTGGAGACATTACATGTATGGTGAAAGGTACGAGATATACACGGATCACAAGAGTTTAAAGTATTTCTTTACCCATAAAGATTTGAACATGCGCCAAAGACGGTGGCTAGAATTGGTAAAGGATTATGATTGTGATATCTTATACCATCCTGGAAAGGGTAATGTAGTGGCTGATGCATTGAGCCGGAAGGGCCCAGGACAGTTTTATAGTTTAAGACAGATATCTGACAGATTAGCTGAAGAGATGACCAGAGCAGGTATAAAGTTAGTGGTTGGTAGGTTAGCCAACATTACTCTTCAGTCAATGCTCCTTGAGAGGATTAAGGAAGCATAGGGAAGGGATCCCCAGTTGGTTGAACGTAGGGAGAATGTCCTAGCTGGAGTGACTAAGGACTTCTCTATCTCAAAGACGGGTTTATTAAAGTACAAAGGACATATTTGTGTTCCGATCGATCCAGATATTTGGCGAGAGATCCTGGATGAGTCTCATACCACTCCTTACTCTTTACACCCAGGTACTACGAAGATGTACCTAGATTTGAGAGTTTTGTATTGGTGGACAGGCATGAAGAGGGATGTGGTAGACTATGTGGCTAGGTGCTTAACTTGTCAACAGATTAAAGCTGAACATCATAGGCCAGCAGGGTTATTGTAGCCTCTAGGGATTCCCGAGTGGAAATGGGAGGATATTACCATGGACTTTGTGGTAGGATTACCAAAGACCGTGGGTCTGCATGACTCGGTGTGGGTGATTGTGGACAGGTATACTAAGTCCGCCCACTTTCTACCTGTGAGAACAACTTATACTGTGGAGCAGTATGTTGAGCTATATGTGAAGGAAATTGTTCGACTTCATGGGACTCTGAGGTCGATAGTATCCAACAGATACCCCACCTTCACCTCCAAGTTTTGGGAGAGCCTGCAGAAGGCAATGGGCACACAGTTACGGTTTAGTACCGCTTATCATCCTCAGACAGATGGGCAGTCTGAGAGAACGATTCAGATACTGGAGGATATGTTACGAGCCTGTGTGTTGGATTTTGGGGGATCTTGGAGTAATTATCTCCCTTTGATTGAGTTCTCGTACAACAATAGTTATCAGGCGACTATCGGAGTGGCTCCGTATGAGATGCTGTATGGGAGAAAGTGCAGATCACCGATACACTGGGATGAGACTGGTGAGAGAAGATATCTAGGTCCAGAGATGGTTCAGAGGACCAATGAGGCGATTGAAAAGATTAGAGCTCGTATGCTCACCTCCCAGAGTCGCCAGAAGAGTTATTCAGACCTGAGACGCAGGAGCGTGGAATTTTAGGTCGATGATCATGTGTTCCTTAAGGTTTCTCCCCTGAGAGGAGTGAAACGATTCGGTGCTCGGGTCAAGTTGAGCCCCAGGTTTGTTGGCCCCTTCGAGGTTCTAGAGTGAGTTGGAGAGGTGGCTTAAAGATTAGCGATGCCTCCAGCTCTATCAGGGGTTCATAACGTGTTTCACGTATCCATGCTCCCGAAATATGTATCAGATACTACTCATGTGTTGAGCTACGATAATTTGGAGCTGGATCAGGATTTATCATACGAGGAGAAGCCTGTTCAGATCCTTGACAGAAAGGACAAAGTCTTGCGGAGCAAGACCATCGCCTTGGTTAAAGTGTTGTGGAGGAATAGCAAGATTGAAGAGGCGACGTGGGAACTTGAGTCTGATATGCGGGAGCGGCATCCTAAGTTATTCAAGTAATTTCGAGGATGAAATTTATGTAAGGAGGGGATAATTGTAACACCCCAATTTGCTAATAAGGTTTAGGACCTTGATTAGCGTGCCTGGAGGGCAATAAGTGAATTAACATGTTAATATATGAATTTAAATGAATATGTGATTAGAATGCATGTTTAGGTGGAATAAATATGCATGTGGGCCCCGTTTGTATGTTAGGGGTAAAATGATAATTTTAGCCCGCTGAGGGCATAAATGTGATAATTGTATTATATGATTAGTACCACGTGTGAGTGGTGATATTATTGTGATGCACGTGCCGAGACGGTCCTAGGGAGCTAATTAGTTTAAAAGTCACAACGGGATTAAATACCCGGCTCGGGAGGAGCCCAGGGGTATTTTGGGAATTTTATAAATTGAGTTTGAGAATTAATGAGTTATGGTTAATGGTAATTGAGTAACTTGGGTGACCATTGGTAACTATTGATAGTAACAATTTTAGATGAGGAAAATGGTAGATTTGCAAGGAATGTGAAATGTCTAGGATGTCCTTGAGGTTTAGTTAGAAGGGGAATTAGATGGAAGGGAAAAATGGTCTTTTGGCAGGGATTTAGATAACTTCAGCTGAGGGAAAGATCATTCACGTTTTTTTTCACTTAGGCAATTCAGTTTTTGCTGAAAGTAAAGGAGAACTAAGGGCAAAAAGGAAGAAAGGAAGGGAGTTGGGAATTTTGAGACTTAGGAGAAGGATCAAGGTGGTTTGAGGCAATTGAAGCCAATCAGAAATCAAGATTGGTCAGAGGTAAGTTTCATCTCTGAAATCTCTGTATTTTTGGAAGTTCTTATAGAATTTAGGTTGGAAATTGAAAGATGGTTTGTGGCTGGTTTGTCTGAGAATTCAGTTTGAGAAACCAGAGGGTTTAGCTTGAAGCTGGAATCAAGGAAGCTTAAGGTTGAATTATCCACTTGAGGTAAGGATTCTATGCAATTTTGAGGTTTGTTTCTGTTGTGGTTTAAGAAATTTGAAGCATGGTTTAAGGTTTATAAGCTTAGGTTTAAGTTTCTGGTTTACTGGTTTAAACTTCTAAGATTTGAAACCAAAGTGTGATTTATGGGAGTGATTATGTGTTTATGCTTTTTGTTGGTGTTTATAGGTTGTTAGATGGTTTATTTGAGGTTTTGGATTGATTTTTATGTTTAGGTATGCATCGGGGTTGAATTGGGAATGTTTTGGCTCGGGGAAAATGCAGGGGAAAACCCAGATTTCTGGGTTCGCAAAGGGGCGCCGCGGCCCTGTTCTTTTGTGTCGCGACGCTAGGCTGCAGCAGGGGGTGGATCATTCTTGGCGCCGCGGCCCTCATTGGTGGGCGCTGCGGCGCTAGGCCATTTTGGGCAGGGGGAAATTTTCACTTTAGGGTTTTCGCCCAGAGGGCTCGGGGGATGTTTTCACTACTTTGTTTTGGGAAATTGGAGGTCCTAAGAGTACGAGATTGGTCCCGGGAAATGGTTTTGGGTTGGTTAGTATTAAAGAGTGTTTTTATGTGTGTTGTGACTAGGTTTCCGGAGAAGCTCGGGATAGAGAACCGTGCTCGTGATTTTGGTGCATAGAAAGCTCGGGATACAAGTAAGAAAATTGTAGTACCATAGAGCAGGGCATGGGCTCATAATGTTGTTGCAAGGCATGGTCCTAGATTGTATTACATGTTAGGGTGTAGCCTTGATTGAGTTATTATATGCTTGAATGTTGTTTGAGTTATGCTATATGTGATTATAGTAGAATGAACGGCAAAGGAGTCGGGAACAGCAAGGAGCCGAGAACGGTGAAGGGCCGAGAACGGCGAAGGCCGAGAATGACAGTGGGGCCGGGAACAACACTTAGCACATGGAGTGCTTAATGTTAGGGTGAGACCCTAATGGATACATGGGATATCCTTACGGTGAGAACCGAGACCCCAGGCTTTGGTAACACTTCTGGGACAGCATGGTCGTATTTGTTTAGTCCGATGGACTATCTGCTTATTTGTGGATTATCTGATATGTTGGTTATATAATATGCATATGTTATGTAATGTATGAGTTTTCTTGCTGGGCTTCGGCTCACGGGTGCTCTGTGTTGCAGGTAAGGGCAAGGAAAAAGTCAACCAGCCATGAGTACGGAGAGCGTGGGGCGGCGCGTACATGTTTGGCCTACCCGACTGCTTTGGTTGGGGCATTTTGAGAAATGGCTGTATTAAACTGTGTTTTTGATAGTTAGTTATCTGTAAACCTATTTTGAGTTGTAAATATTTTATAAACCTTATTTTGGGATCCCAAACGTTAGACACTTGGAATTTTCAATGAAATAGGATACTTTCAAAGTTTACAGCCATAACTTTTTGTTTAATCACACTTTTGTTCTTAAAACCTCATTCAGAGAGTTAATTGCACATTTTAAACTGACTTAGTAACAGCTCTAAGGTAGTAGGGCGTTACAGTGAGGTCACCTATTTTTGGCAGTTGGTAGATCGTGGATACCTTAAAGGCAGATTACTCTCCGAGGTGTGCCCTCGGAGCTCGAGGTCTTCTATCTCAGGCTATTAAGGTGAGGGCTCTCCTTCCCCCAGTCGTCTCCCAGGTCCGAGGTTCTGGTCTCGGACCTAAGATAAGGCGCCAGGTGTCAGCTAGTGCGGGTTTACAGAGCCAGAGGACAATCTTTTTGGGCGATCCATTAATAATGTTTTTGAGTGTACGTCTCGACAATTTGCACTCCCACTACGTCGTCTGACATGGAGGTACTTACAACACGCCTTGACAATACCTGAGGCACATGTTCCCCATAAAGTAGGTACCTTTCTGCGGTGGGCCCCGTAGATCTCGCATGGCTCGTGATCTCTATTCAATGCAGCCTAATGCATTGAATTGATATTTATCCCCCAATAATGGGAAGAATATGTATTAATTACTGATGATTAGTATTAATGACCCGGCCTCTATAAATAGGGTTGGGAGTCTCATTGTAAGGGGTTCAGTTTTTTAGAGAGAAAATACCTTGTACTCAGAGAACTCTAAATGCTTCCTAAGAATACACCATTGGAACTTGCCATAACAAGATTCCAATCCTCTTAATACCAGAGACTCGTGGACTAGGGTTCTTTTATAACCTAAACCACGTAAAAATCCTTGTGTTCATATTACTTATTTCTTTAATCTCTCATTTTAAGGTTGATAGCGAAAAAGGAAGACAACATTTTGGTGCTTTCATTGGGAGTTTGAAGAAAGCATTCAGAACACTTACAACCATGGTGACTACTCAAAGAAACGTTACAGATGATGTACTCCCTCCAACCGGAGTCGAAGGAGGGGAATCTAGTCGACAGCCACCTCAAGATGTGCCTGAGATGGTAGAGAACTACGACGACAAAGATGACAGCGTCAACCAAGGGTACTATGAGGAAGAATACCCTCAGCCCATGGATGCGGAGGAGATGCTGGAGGTGGTAATGCTCCGTGAGCAGGTGGTCACCCAACAAAAAAAGATTGATGCGCAAAAGGGTAACATCGCTGCCCTACAGGAGATGGTGCTTGCCATGAAGGACACCCTTATAGCCTAGGGGCTGCAAGTGGACCCCAATGGAAATGCACCAGCTGGACACCCAACTGGCGTGCCATCTGTGCACCCCATTGGAGTGCCACTTGTTAATGCAGCCAGAGTGCCTCTCGGGCACCCGGCTACAGAGGTGCGAGATCCGCCAGCTGGGGTGCCTTCTGGGAACCTAGCAGGATTGGAACCCTGATGCCACCACCCCGATGGAATAACGGTCCAAGGATCCACCAAGGAATGCCTAGCAGAACCGATAATGCAATATTAGTATCTTGGCAAACGAAAATGTCGAGTCCAATGGGGAAATCGAAGGGGCTCATCCCAAGAATAACAATGTGTTTTGAGGTCAAGCTGACCTGGAAGACAACCTCAATGCCCGAATATGCAATAAGGCGGGAGGACACGAGCCCACCGGGAGAGGGCTATCAGACCTTCAGGATAATCTCAACTCTTGGAGAAAAGATAACCCGGCTCAGAGCATCAATCGAGATCGTGACCTGCTCTGCGCGAAGTTAGAAAGTCTGATGCGGATCATGCTCAGAATGGACAGGTCGCAAGGCCATGAATCCAACTCGAAAGATGAAGAAGTGGAGTCGTATGCTCCTCACATCGTTGAAGCCCCTCTACCATAAGATTTCAAATTTCCAACCATACCACCTTATGACAGTGGCTGGGACCCCACTGACCATTTGTCTAAGTTCAATAGATTGATGTTAGTGCATTGCGTCTCTGATGACACTAAGTGTCATGTGTTCCCGATCACCCTAATAGGAACAGCAGATGAATGGTTTAAAAAACTCCGACCGAGGTCCATTCAATCATGGCATCAGTTATTGTCTGCCTTTCGAAGATAATTCATAGGAGTTCGGAAGGTAAGCTTTGAGGTCAACGCCTTGGCCAATATTGTAATGACCCAACTACTCTAGACTTTGGACCATTAATAAAAACTACACATAGACCCTAATCCTTAATAGAACTTACAAGTGAAAAGATCATAACTTTATAAAAAACTTGTAAAAATAAAGGTTAAACTTACATAAAATTTAAGTTAGGATATGGGATCCCATTGTTTTAAAATAAAAACATAACATAATGGTAATTAAAAAGAGATTACATAAAGAGTGCGGAAAAAATACACATAAAACCATAAGTAAAGACTTCATCCTCGAATTGAAACTCTCGACTCTTTGAATCCATTCCGCCTCAATACACATTCCCCAAGCTTCTAAGAACCTTTCCCGCCACTAAGCTATTTTCCTGCACATATAAACATAAAAGGAGTGAGCCTAATGCCCAGCAAGGAAAATCTAACACATAGACCATATACATAAATTTCATAAAGAAACATAAAACATATCATAACACTTATGTCACATACATACTATAATGGCCATTATTACTTGGGGTCCCATAAACTAAACAAGTCATATGCCCATTAAATTAGCGGGGCTTGCTAGCTAAGCAAGTCATATGCCCATAATCTATTTGGGGCTTGTTAGTTGTCTAGGTCATATGCCCAAGTCTACAAACATACTTAACATAGCATATTACATAACATAAAATCATAAGATAACATATAAAATCATATAACACATAAATCCTATCCTATTTTCCTTACCAAAGTTACCGGGATATGAGGACAGAGTTGGGACTTTGGAACACTCCTAAAACCCATTTATAACAGGGTGAGTATATTGAAGAAAATGGATGAAAAGAATGGAAGAACTATACCATTGAGAATATACTTACCAAAAACTTATGTGCAAGTTCTTAGATTTCCTAATCAAGAATAAAGAGTAAGGTTAGAATGCTGAGTAGAAGACTATGAGAACTTAAAGAAAATAAAACAAATTGAACTAGAGTTTGGAAATACCTTGAAGACTTATATGACCAATCTAAACCTTGAACCGAAATGTGAATAAACCTTACTTCCCCAAGTGTTTGGTAAGCTTATAGTGATCAAGCTTATGATCCCCAACCCAAGTCTTTACACTCTCACAATAACCTAGCAACTTGCAGCCTCTGAACTTAGCTTGAAGAATGAATAAATGGCTGGGCACTAGGTCCTATTTATAGAGTTTAGGAATGAAAAGATCTTCATTTAACTTGAATAAAAATAATGGCTTTTTAAGTGAAAAACATTTGAATTATCGTTCAGCAGAGGCTGAAGACTCGTTCAGAAAGATGCTGGACTTATCAAGAGGTTGAAGATTTGAATGGAGAACATTTTCAAAATGTTTCAAAATGCCTTGAAGGAGGCGATATATCGCCTGGGCCAGTATGCCCAAGGCAATCGTGCGACGTTATTTTTTTTTTTTCGTGCTGCGATATATCGCCTCCTATAGCTGCGATATATCAGCATACGCTGAATATTTAAACACGAAATTACACATTTTTAGCTTAATTTGAATTGAGTAAACAGCCTTGACTAAGCCCTCTAACGTTTTCAAAGCTGCTGACTGACCCTAGGATATTCAAATTTTAACCTTAATAAATTTAATCCTCAAAATACTTAATCATTATTAAACATACACATGACATGTGCTATTATCTTATTGGGTCTTATCTAAACCTTATAATATAATAAATATTACCCTCAATATCAGTCATATTAATCAAACCTTAGGTTAAAATTAATCTTCCTAGACTATAGGTTAAACTTAGAAAATCTACAAGTGTTACTATGAGTGTCCAAATAAATCCCGGTCTAAACCAATAAATCCATAGTCATAAGAATAATACTACTATTACTATTATACTACTATCTAACTAGCTAAGTAAAGTTCTTGGACTCTACAATTCTCCCCTACTAAAAAGAATTTCGTCCTCGAAATTTACTTACCAAATAACTCCGGATACCGGCCTTGCATGTCCTCCTCCAACTCCCACGTTTCCTCTCGTTTAGAACTATTACTCCATAGGACTTTTACTATAGGAAAGCTCTTGGACCGTAACTGCTTCATCCCCCTATCCAGGATGATAACTAGTCGTTCCTTGTAACTTAAGTCTTTCTGGAGTGCTATCGTATCGTACTTGAGGACGTGAGATGGGTCTGGCACATATTTGCGTAGCATCGAGATGTGGAACACGTTGTGACTATCTGCTAGTGCCGGCGGTAGGGCTAGTCTATACGCAACTACTCCCACTTTGTCCAATATCTCAAAAGGACCTATGAATTGGGGACTAAGCTTGCCTTTCTTCTCAAACCGCTTTAAACCTTTCATAGGAGATATCTTCAAGAAGACTTGATCTCCGACTTGGAATTCCACATCGCGTCGCTTGGCATCTGCATAGCTTTTCTGACGCCTTTGAGCAGCAAGCATACGCTGTCTAATAAGCGTTACTGCTTCTTGAGCTTGTCTAACAGCTTCGGGACCTAGTAGCTGCCTTTCTCCTACCTCGTCCCAGTGCAATGGTGATCGGCACCTTCTTCCATATAGCAACTCATAAGGTGCCATCCCGATCGCTGACTGGTAGCTGTTGTTGTAGGAGAACTCTATCAATGGTAAGTACTTATTCCATGATCCTTCGAAATCAAGTACACACGCGTGTAGCATATCCTCCAAAATCTGAATCGTACGCTCGGACTGCCCATCTGTCTGAGGATGAAAAGCTGTACTAAGACTTAACTTAGCACCCATAGCTTGCTGTAAACTTCCCCAAAATCTCGATGTAAACATCGATCCTCTATCCGACACTATCGTCTTGGGGATTCCATGTAACCGTACTATCTCTTGGATATAGATGTCTGCATATTGGTCTGCCATGTATGAAATCTTAACAGGCAGGAAATGAGCCAACTTTGTTAGTCTATCTATTACTATCCAAGCGGAATCATGCTACTTATTCGTCCTTGGCAAACCCGTCACGAAGTCCATAGCTATATCGTCCCACTTCCATTCTGGTACGCTAAGCAGTTGCAATAAACCTGCAGGTCGTTGATGCTCTGCTTTCACTTGCTGGCATATAAGACACTTAGATACAAACTCTGCTATGTCCTACTTCAACCCTGGCCACCAATATACTGCCTTAACATCATGAGTCATCTTGGTTGATCCTGGGTGAACTGAGTATGGGGTACTGTGCGCTTCTTCCGAAATCGTCTTCTTAATACTTTGATCATTTGGCACGCATACCCGATCATTATATCTCAATAAACCTTGGCTAGATATTGAGAAATCTATAGCTTTGCCTTCTCTAACTGCATCCATAGGTGCTGCTAGTGTGTCATCATGTTTCTGACCAATCTGTATATCTTCTAGCAGATTCGACTGGATAAACAAGTTAGCCAGCTTGCCTACTACTACCTCTATTCCGGCACTGATCAGCTCATGCTGCAGCGGCTTTTCTATTCCGGCTAAAGCTGCTAAATTTCCATAACTTTTCCTACTAAGCGCATCACCAACTACATTTGCCTTCCCCAGGTGGTATAAGATCTCGCAGTCGTAATCCTTTACTAATTCTAACCACCTGCGCTGCCTCATATTGAGCTCCTTCTGAGTAAAGAAGTACTTTAAACTCTTGTGGTCCGTATAAATCTCGCACCGTTCTCCGTAAAGATAATGGCGCCAGATTTTTAACGCAAAGACCACTGCTGCCAACTCCATATCGTGAGTTGGATAGTGCTGCTCGTACTCCTTTAACTTTCATGAGGCATAGGCTATCACCTTGTCATTTTGCATCAGCACGCAACCCAATCCTTGCTTCGATGCATCGCAGTAGACTACGAACTTATCGTTGGGTGTTGGTACACAAAGTACTGGTGCTGAGCAAAGCTTATCCTTAAGCAACTGGAAGCTTTCTTCACACTTATCATTCCAGTTAAATCTTTGTTGTTTCCGAGTCAGGTTGGTGAGCGGAGTGGCTATCTTTGAAAAGCCCTCTACAAACTTCCTATAATAACCTGCTAACCCTAGAAAGCTTCTTACTTTAGATGCGTTCTTTGGTCTGGGCCAATCCTTCACGGCCTCTACCTTTGATGGGTCTACTGCAACTCCATCTTTCGATATAATGTGCCCGAGGAACGCCACTTGCGAAAGCCAAAACTCACATTTCTTGAACTTTGCGTAGAGTTGATGCTCCTTCAATCGCGTCAAAATAAACCTCAAATGTTCCTCGTGCTCTACTTCATCCTTGGAGTATATTAAAATGTCGTCGATGAACACAACAACGAATTTATCTAAGTAATCCTTGAAGACCCTATTCATTAATTCCATAAACGCGGCTGGTGTGTTAGTAAGACCAAAGGACATAACCAAGAACTCGTAATGTCCATAATGAGTCCTAAAGGCTGTCTTAGGAATATCTTCTCCCTTTACTTTGAGCTAATGATACCCAGACCGGAAATCGATCTTTGAAAATACAGTCGCGCCTCGGAGTTGATCAAACAAGTCGTCGATCCGAGGTAGCGGGTACTTGTCCTTAATCGTTACCTTGTTCAGCTCACGATAATCTATACACATCCACATACTTCCATCCTTCTTCTTCACGAATAGTACCGGAGCTCCCCATGGTGAATGGCTTGGCCTAATAAAACCCAAGTCTAGGAGTTCTTGTAGCTGCGTCTTTAACTCCTTGAGTTCCTTAGGTGCCATCCAGTATGGTGCCTTAGAGATAGGCTCGGTGCCTGGTACTAATTCTATCGTGAAGTCTATTTCCCGAGTTGGCGGCAATCCTAGCAAGTCATCGGGAAATACCTCTGGAAATTCTCGTATAACACGGACATCTCCAACCTTAAGTGGTGTCTCCCTTTCCACATTTGTGATGCTGGCTAAGAACGCTTGAAATCCTTTCTCCAGCATTCTCTGAGCTTTGAGAGATGATACTAATGGGGTGCATAATCCTGAAGCTTGTCCCATGAAGCATAGTCTCTGTCCGTCAGGAGTCTCAAACATCACCTTCTTGCGTTTGCAGTCGATGGTTGCGCCATGCCGTGCTAGCCAATCCATGCCTAGTATTACATCGATGTCCTTGATCACTAGTTCTATCAGGTCTCCTTCTAGTTCTATGTCCTCAATCTTGATCGGTACGCCTCGTACTATCCGTGATGATAGAACTACTTTGCCCGAAGGCAACTCGGTTACAAACCTAGTTCTAAATCTTTCACAAGGTTTGTTTAGTTTTTCTATCATTTCTAATGAGATATACGAATGAGTGGCTCCCAAATCAAATAATACAAAACATAAGTTATTGAGGATAGAAACCTGACCTGTGACCACCTTATTGCTAGCATCAGCCTCTCCTTGGGTTAAGGTAAAAACCCTAGCAGGAACCATCTTGTCGTCTTTCTTTTCTTCTGGCTTGTGCTGAGGACAATCTCTTTTCTGATGTCCTTCCTGACCACAGTTAAAACATTCCTTGGTGTTTGCGCGGCATTCTCCAGGATGTTTCTTCTAACACTTAGCACATGGCGGGTATTCCACGTAACCCGGCCTATTTCCCCCATTATTCGTCCGTGCCCTCTTATCGCTGTCGAATTTCTTATTATCCGGATGCCGTCTTTTCTGGCTATTATCGTTGTTTTTGGTCTGATTGTTGCCATTATGGTTGTTGTTCCGACTGGTCTGAGGTTGACTCTACTGTCTAGGTTCAGGCTTACTGGCTTCCTCTTTACTTACATTAGCCTGCAACCTCTCTACTTCTATTGCCGTCTCAAGAACGTCGGCATATGTAGTATTCCCTGGGTTTGCTAGCTTAACCCCTATCTCTATCTTTGGTCGAATTCCTCTAACAAACTTGTTTACCATCAGAAAATCGGTTGGAACCATCTCAGATGCGAACTTAGCTAAGCGGTCGAACTGACGAGCATACTCTGCCACTGATAAATTTCCTTGCTTCAAGTTGGCAAACTCCTTGATTCTTGAAGCGAGTATAGTCGAATTGTAGTACTTCTTGTGGAACAGCTCCACAAATTGAGTCCATGTCATGATGGAAACATCATGCGATTGCTGGACCAAGTCCCACCATATCCTGGCATCCTTCTTGAGCAATGACGAGACGCAGGATATGCGGTCCGCATTACTGAGATTCATGTGCATCAGAATCGGCTCCACATTCCTTAGCCACTCTTCTGCCTCAAAGGGGTCTGTAATCCCTTCGAAGTTTGGAGCGTGCTGTTTGCAGAACCTTTCATACACTGGCTCCATATTCTGTACTGGATATGGCGCGTAGTTCGCCACTGGCCATCCCCCATATGGATCAACTTGTTGGGGTGCTGGGGCCATTTGCTGTGGCTGCGGCTGTGGCGGAGGCTGAGGCTGAGTTTGAGCCTGTTGGCATTGTTGCTACAAAAGTTCCTCGACTTGTTGTCGCAATTTGGCGATCTCCGCAGTGTTGTCAGCTGGCGGTGCCGGCGCGTTGCGGCTGGCAGTAGCATGCACTCTCCTTCTGCGTACTGGAGGGACTTCATTGCTCACTTGAACAGCATTGGAGGCGTTTCCGTTGGTGCGTGTAGATCTTCGGAGCGACATCGTAGCAGAGTTCTAACAGTTGAAAGAAACATGTTAGAACTTTACCTAATAGGCTCTAAGGCAAAAACTTATTCTAAAACAAACATATCTCGGACCTATTTATTGTGACTTCTTATGAAAAAATTATATAAGTCTTTATTTATTATTTAGAGTGGGTTTCTATACTTAGAAAAACAAGCCATCTTTATTTTCTAAGTCTGTTTCTAATTATCCTATATGACTTAATTCTCAGGCTTGAAACTTATCTTTGTTCCAAAGTTAACCATATTGAGGGAGGGCTGGGATCAATAAGATCGTTCCCACTACTATGGCCCCCTAACTCTCAATAAGGAAACTTGGTTCATTGATTTGTATCCACCCTCACCGAACTTAGTCATTATTCATTTTATTTATTCTTTATTATGATTGCGAAAATAAAATCAAACTCATACATGATAATAAAATAACATGATATTCATTTGGAAAAATAGTTTTTCACTTATTACAACCATAAAACAAACATTAAATAAAACAAACAATGAAAAACTAACTATTCTAAAAATCCAGATCTTCTACATCTGACCCTTCATCTAACATATCATCATCCAATTCTTCATAATCCTCATTGTCATGTGCATCAAAATGTCCTCTAGGAAGGTTTGTGAAAATCCTATGTTTTTGCTCATTGGTAAACTGAAATTCAGATTTTGAAGTGAACCTAATTAGAAGAAAGTAATATCGCATTGCTGCTGGTAGTTCATCCTCATCATCCATTGTTTCCCATATTTCCTCTAAGGCTGCTATTACAGGATGAAAATCTTTAAACAGTTTAATTACTAATACATATTGTTCCGTTGCTCTCATCATGATTTGCTTAGTTTCTTGAAGGTGACCTATCTCTCGGTGGAACAAAAGCAATCTTCGAGTGATTCTCTCTAGTGTTCCTATGGTGTTTCTTGGTTCTCTTATTCTCTTTAAAGCTTTAATGGCTCGGATATCCTCATAAGTTAATGCTCCGTTCATACTTAACTGAAAACATAAATACTAACAATCGTTAGCTATACACATAAGCAAAGTAACTATAACTTAAATACTTACTTGGCAGTCAGATTCGGAGCTTTTGAGTGTGTGTATCAAGGAGAACTTCATGTGAAGGAACCGTTTCTCTGATACCAACTATAATGACCCAGCTACTCTAGACTTTGGACCATTAATAAAAACTACACATAGACCCTAATCCTTAATAGAACTTACAAGTGAAAAGATCATAACTTTATTAAAAACTTGTAAAAATAAAGGTTAAACTTACATAAAATTTAAGTTAGGATATGGGATCCCATTGTTTTAAAATAAAAACATAACATAATGGTAATTAAAAAGAGATTACATAAAGAGTGCGGAAAAAATACACATAAAACCATAAGTAAAGACTTCATCCTCGAATCGAAACTCTCGGCTCTTTGAATCCATTCCGCCTCAATACACATTCCCCAAGCTTCCAAGAACCTTTCCCGCCACTAAGCTATTTTCCTGCACATATAAACATAAAAGGAGTGAGCCTAATGCCCAGCAAGGAAAATCTAACACATAGACCATATACATAAATTTCATAAAGAAACATAAAACATATCATAACACTTATGTCACATACATACTATAATGGCCATTATTACTTGAGGTCCCATAAACTAAACAAGTCATATGCCCATTAAATTAGCGGGGCTTGCTAGCTAAGCATGTCATATGCCCATAATCTATTTGGGGCTTGTTAGTTGTATAGGTCATATGCCCAAGTCTACAAACATACTTAACATAGCATATTACATAACATAAAATCATAAGATAACATATAAAATCATATAACACATAAATCCTATCCTATTTTCCTTACCAAAGTTACCGGGATATGAGGACAGAGTTGGGACTTTGGAACACTCCTAAAAACCATTTATAACAGGGTGAGTATATTGAAGAAAAGTGATGAAAATAATGGAAGAACTATACCATTGAGAATATACTTACCAAAAACTTATGTGCAAGTTCTTAGATTTCCTAATCAAGAATAAAGAGTAAGGTTAGAATGCTGAGTAGAAGACTATGAGAACTTAAAGAAAATAAAACAAATTGAACTAGAGTTTGGAAATATCTTGAAGACTTATATGACCAATCTAAACCTTGATCCGAAATGTGAATAAACCTTACTTCCCCAAGTGTTTGGTAAGCTTATAGTGATCAAGCTTATGATCCCCAACCCAAGTCTTTACACTCTCACAATAGCCTAGCAACTTGCAGCCTCTGAACTTAGCTTGAAGAATGAATAAATGGCTGGGCACTAGGTCCTATTTATAGAGTTTAGGAATGAAAAGATCTTCATTTAACTTGAATAAAAATAATGGCTTTTTAAGTGAAAAACATTTGAATTATCATTCAGCAGAGGCTGAAGACTCGTTCAGAAAGATGCTGGACTTATCAAGAGGTTGAAGATTTGAATGGAGAACATTTTCAAAATGTTTCAAAATGCCCTGAAGGAGGCGATATATCGCCTGGGCCAGTATGCCCAAGGCAATCGTGCGACGTTTTTTTTTTTCATGCTGCGATATATCGCCTCCTATAGCTGTGATATATCGGCATACGCTGAATATTTAAACACGAAATTACACATTTTTAGCTTAATTTGAATTGGGTAAATAGCCTTGACTAAGCTCTCTAACGTTTTCAAAGCTGCTGACTGACCCTAGGATATTCAAATTTTAACCTTAATAAATTTAATCCTCAAAATACTTAATCATTATTAAACATACACATGACATGTGCTATTATCTTATTGGGCCTTATCTAAACCTTATAATATAATAAATATTACCCTCAATATCAGTCATATTAATCAAACCTTAGGTTAAAATTAATATTCCTAGACTATAGGTTAAACTTAGAAAATCTACAAGTGTTACTATGAGTGTCCAAATAAATCCCGGTCTGAACTAATAAATCCACAGTCATAAGAATAATACTACTATTACTATTATACTACTATCTAACTAGCTAAGTAAAGTTCTTGGACTTTACAATTCTCCCCTACTAAAAGAATTTCGTCCTTAAAATTTACTTACCAAATAACTCCGGATACCAGCCTTGCATGTCCTCCTCCATCTCCCACGTTTCCTCTCGTTCAGAACTATTTCTCCATAGGACTTTTACTATAGGAAAGCTCTTGGACCGTAACTACTTCATCCCCATATCCAGGATGCTAACTGGTCGTTCCTCGTAACTTAAGTCTTTCTAGAGTGCTATCGTATCATACTTGAGGACGTGAGATGGGTCTGGCACATATTTGCGTAGCATCAAGATGTGGAACACGTTGTAACTATCTGCTAGTACCAGCAGTAGGGCTAGTCTATACGCAACTGCTCCCACTTTGTCCAGTATCTCAAAAGGACCTATAAATCGGGGACTAAGCTTGCCTTTCTTCCCAAACCGCTTTACACCTTTCATAGGAGATATCTTCAAGAAGACTTGATCTCCGACTTGGAATTCCACATCGCGTCGCTTGGCATCCGCATAGTTTTTCTGACGACTTTGAGCTGCAAGCATACGCTGTCTAATAAGCGTTACTGCTTCTTGAGCTTGTCTAACAGCTTCAGGACCTAGTTGCTGCCTTTCTCCTACCTCGTCCCAGTGCAATGGTGATCGGCACCTTCTTCCATATAGCAACTCATAAGGTGCCATCCCGATCATTGACTGGTAGCTGTTGTTGTAGGAGAACTCTATCAACGGTAAGTACTTATTCCATGATCCTCCGAAATCAAGTACACACGCGCGTAGCATATCCTCTAAAATCTGAATCGTACGCTCGGACTGCCCATCTGTCTGAGGATGAAAAGCTGTACTAAGACTTAACTTAGCACCCATAGCTTGCTGTAAACTTCCCCAAAATCTCGATGTAAACATCGATCCTCTATCTGACACTTTCGTCTTGGGGATTCCATGCAACCGTACTATCTCTTGGATATAGATGTCTACATATTGGTCTGCCGTTTATGAAGTCTTAACAGGCAGGAAATGAGCCGACTTGGTTAGTCTATCTATTACTATCCAAGTGGAATCATGCTGCTTACTCGTCCTTGGCAAACTCATCACGAAGTCCATAGCTATATCGTCCCACTTCCATTCTGGTACGCTAAGCAGTTGCAATAAACCTGCAGGCCGCTGATGCTCTGCTTTCACTTGCTGGCATATAAGACACTTAGATACAAATTCTGCTATGTCCTTCTTCATCCCTGGCCACCAATATACTGCCTTAACATCATGAGTCATCTTGGTTGATCCTGGGTGAACTGAGTACCAGGGCCTCAAGATCTTTAGCGATTTCCAACTCATTGTGAACCAGGTTCTCGAAGAGTACCAGGCCCGGGGAACAAAGATGGAAGCGTACCTGGCAAAGGTTCAAGAAATGCTGCATACCTTTCGAAGATTCACTTTTCAACAGGTGTTGCGAGAGCAAAATTCTAATGCCAACACCCTAGCCAAGTTGGCCACAACCAATGATGCTGAGTTGATAATGTGGTCCCCATTGATTATTTGGAGTCTTCGAGTATCTTAGCTCCAGACGAGGTTGAGTCTATACAACCCCAAGATGGGTGGATGGAGCCAATAGTTAGATATCTCGTCTCTAGGGTAGAATGTTTCTCGGAAGTTCCTTTATCAAGGACCGAGGTACATAATCATGGATAATAGGCTTTATCTTTGAGGTTACTCTTTGCCTTTACTTTGGTGTGTGTCCAAGCAAGAAGCCATTCTGATACTTCGAGAAGTACACGAGGGCTTTTGCGGAGATCACGTTGTGGGGCAAAGCCTTTCCAAGAAGATCTTAAGGCAAGGATACTTTTGACCCACCATGAATGGAGACGCGATGGATTATGTCAACAAATGTGACAAGTGCCAGCCCTTTTCCAACATCCCCTGAGCACCTCCAAATGAGCTTACACAGATGACCAGCTGGTAGCCTTTTGTTGTCTGGAGTATCGACCTTTTCGGGTCCCTGCCTACAAGGAAGGGAGGAGTGAAATATGCCAAAGTGACTGCCAACTACTTCACAAAGTGGGTCGAGGCTGAGCCACTCACTACGAACACCTCTAAAAAGGCCTTGTACTTTGTTATCAAGAACATCATTTTTCGGTACAGGCTCCCGAGGAAGATAATCTCCAACAACGGATTAAAGTTCAACAACGAAGTATTCATAGACTTCTATCGATGGCATGTAGTTATCAACAACTTCTCCTTCGTGGCCCATCCGCGGGCCAATGGCCAAGTGGAAGCAGTCAATAAGACACTCAAATCCACTTTGAAGAAAAGGTTAGAGCAAGCAAAAGGAGCTTGGCCGGATAAGCTACCTAGGGCATTGTGGAGCTACCGCACCACTGCTAGGACCTCCACCGACCATTTGCCCTTTTCGATGGCTTATGGGTACGAGGATATGCTCCCAGTTGAGGCAGAAATCTCTACACACTGACGGGATACGTATGACCCGACCACTAACCATGCTTTACTTCGGGAATCCCTGGACCTCGTGGAGGAGTTGCGTGAAGCTTCTCAGCTTCGAGTAGCATCCTACCAGTAGAAGGTAGCCAGGTATTTCAACTCTAAGGTGAACGATAGAAAGTTTGGGGTTGGAGATCTGGTGTTGCGAAGAATCTTCTTAGCCACCCGAGACCCCGGTGCAAGAGTGTTGGGACCTAACTGGGAAGGCCCATACCAAGTCGAGAGCATTGTGTCTCCGGGAACATACAAGTTGGCCCGACTAAGTGGGGAGCTTATTCCTCACGCTAGTATTACCAATGATATGAGCAGTAACATTATTTATTTCTGTAATACCCTTTGTAGCCTTCGGGCACACGTAATGGAAACCGTGTGTGTAAAACACGGTAAGAAATTTATTGTCTGCTTATATCTTTTGCTTTCCCTTACGCTATGCAAGTGCACCCAATCGCCTGGACAAGTGATCACAGACAAGCCTCCGATCACTTGGGGGCATGGGGTTTAGGAACGTCCTAGGAAACTAAGCCTTTCAAGCGGAGTAAGCCTAGTGTCGTCACCCCCGTATATAAAAAAACCTAGAAAACTAATCAAATCTAACCTAGGAGACTAAGCAGAATAGGCTTAACACCTAGAAATTAGACAATCCTAGTAGCGCAAGATTGGACTTTGGTCACCTCCCATGGACACTGAGCCCGAGGAGTTCTGACCAAGTCTCTTTATCTCGATATGTGAACGAAAGGCCGAGTACCCCGTACTTGGTCACGGCGAGACTTGGGGCAACTCCTGTGGACACTGCGCCCGAGGAGCCTGGACCCAAGTCTAGGAGATCTGTGACAAGGGGAGCTTGCCTAGTCAATAAGCGAAGCACCCCTAATGTCACCTGATCCCACAAGAAACCTGGAGAAAACCCAGCGCTAAAGTCCAAAAGCGTAAACTTAGAGATTCAGGTTACCTCCCAAGGATAGCGCGTGCTCGATGAGTAATAACCAAATCCTAATCTGCAAGATATGGATGGATGACCAAGCCATTCATGCTTTGGCACCTCCTTAACATCACCTCCCGAGGACGTCAAACCGAAGGAGGTGTGAGACGATCTGGAAGTCATGAGATATGCACTCGGAGAGCAGTGTTGAAACCCTTGCCTGACCTCCTGAGTAGTACGTACTCGGGGGCAGGCAGTTTCACGTGCAAGGCCCCCTGAAAGCCCAAATCATTGGATTGCAGGGACACAGGATGCCGAGTTAGGACTAATAGTAAATTTTTCATTAAATTTACTTCTAGAACTCTAAGCCTACAAGAGACACCAAATGTTGGAAACACTTTTAAAACAGTTTGAGTTCTTGTTCTTGTGGCAGTCATGTTACGTTGAATTTATAAAATTAAGTGTTTAAAATGGTTTGAGTTCTTGTTCTCGTGGCATTCGTGCTACGTTGAATTTATAGAACCAAATGATTAAAACAAGTTGAGTTCTTGTTCTCATGGCAATCATGGTACGTTGAATTTATAGAACTGAGTGTTTAAAATGGTTTGAGTTCTTGTTCTCGTGGCATTTGTGCTTCGTTAAATTTGTAGAACCAAATGCTTAAAATGATTTGAGTGCTTATTCTCGTGGAAGTTAGGTTGCGTTTAATTCATAGAACCAAAACAAATTAAAAAAGAAGAAGAAGTAAGGCAAGCTGCATAATTCTTAAACGGGAAAGTAATTACAACTATGCTCAAGGGCTCAAGCATTGTTTGTCTATACCCCAATAAGTTATGGAACGCAGGCCTAAGTATAAAAATTATGAATAGTCCTCGGGGACCTTCTCCACTAGGTCAATGATCGGGTCTGTACTCAGGGTACCCTCTAGCTGGGTCGTTTCAGTAGCCGGAGTCACCTCAGTTGGCTAGATGGCCTCGGTAGAAGGGTTCACCTCGGCCATTTGAGCCACTTGGATCGCCTCAGCATCAAAAGTTGCTTCCGCAGCCTGGGTCACTCGGAGACGCTATTCGAAGAGGAGTCTATACTTCTCGGGCTCTCCAATGAAATCCAAGCTCATGTCTTGGTTGTGATACCAGGCCACATAGAAGGCATCCTCAGCGATTGTCTCGACTTCTTTTCCCATATTCTCCACCCAACACCGAGAGGACCTGTTCATCTCCATGGCTTGGAGGGCTTTTCTATCCCCTAGCTCAGCTCGGTCGATGGCCTCCTTAGCCTGCTCCTGTAGTTGGGAGTTTTCAAGGACCAATCCGACAACCTCTGTAGTGGCTTTCTTAGCCTCCTCTTGGGCTCGTTGCATACTCTCAGTGGCCGTTTTTGTTTCCTCCTTGGCCCGCTACATGTCCTCAGTGGCCTTCTGGACAACTTCCTCAAGCTCCCGAGAGCATTTTTGCTCAACTTCGAGGGTAGCCTGGGCTCAGGCAGGCTCTTCTCGAGGGCCTTGGAGTTTCTCCTTAAGGGAGATTATTTTTTCCCGGGACCTCTGGAGTTCATATGACTTCTCCATCATGATGCCTCCCAAGTCTACGCAGGCCAAGGAAAACTGTTAAAAGAAAAAAGAAAAGGAAAAAGGAAAAGGTTAGCCTAAAGCATTAATGAACTGAATTAGAACGTGAGAATGATTGACTTACCCAATCAGAAGTGTACCTACATGAGGCCATGAGGGAGGACACGTTGCTGTCACCCAGTTGGGAGAAACTTTAAGCGCTCAACTCACACATAGTGGAGCTGACCCCTTGAAGGAGCTTGGCGGCGAGAGGGGCAATGATTTCCCCTAGCTTCTTGGAGAATAAAGTCTTCAGCTCGACCCGACCTATCAAAGGAATGGCTAGCCTCTCTTGGGGTGGCTTAAGTTGGCGAAGGGCCTCGACTGTCTCACGCAGATCCTTGTTACCTTCCTCCAGCCTTGCTTCAAAATGTTGAAGCTTTTTCTTGTATTGCTCTAACAGAGCCCCCTCGTACTTCTCAGGATACACTAGGAGATGTATTTTGGGTGACACCACCTCTTGCTCCAAGTCTTGGACTGCCTCTTGCTTTGGGTCTTAGACCACCTCTTCTGGCCTAGGTGAGGATGAGATCTCCAGTAGCGGGGGTGGATCGACTTCAGGAATGGTCGCAGGGGGAGTAAGGACCCTCTGCCTCTTGACCAAGGGAGAGGGTTCTGGATGCTCCCAAGGGCATGACGACCCCTCTCCCATCAAGGATCTTGGGGGTGCTCCGAGCCTTAAGGCGGACTAGGCAATGTCAGCTAACCCCATATGAGTTGTAGGAACAAATCAAACAGTTAGTGTATTTCCCACAATGAATTAGTGCCGAAACATAAGTTACTCGGGGGCCCACCATGAGTTAAGCCTCGGTGCAGACAGTGAGGGTTTCTTATTCTATTTTCGACCTCACAACTCATGTTGGTGATGTATTGGAAAAACCAATTCGAGTTGAAAGACGTCACTCGGTCTTAGGGTACAAAGCCTCGAGGAGCTGACTGTCTCCTCGGGCGATGGAGATATAGGTCTATTAAATTTATGTAATCTTGGAATTCTTCCCTAGTTCAGCGACGATTCCTTCACCAACCGCTTTTGTAAGGCCCTCTGGGATAGCCTGTCTACGTGGTTGATGTGATGGGATGCCAACTCCTGAGACTTTCTGGACTGACAGTACTTGGTCAGCTCCAGGTTGCTGATTCTTTGTTCCACGCTAAGAAGCCTCGACCTAATGAGATTTGCTTCAGTTACCAGGACACTAAGGTCCAAATCTCGATTAGGGAGAGACTTCATCACCTAGAGATGATCCTTGAATAGTTGGACGTAGTGGGTTTGGCAAAAAGGACCTATTCAAAGGAATTGACTAAGTTTTGAACACAAAAAAAAGTCCTAAAATTGTGAAAGATAACATGGCCGGGAAGATACTCATCAACTCTGGCGAAGTCGAGAATCAGGGTCGGATTACTACGAGTCGGGAAGTCATTCATGAAGAAGAAGGCATCCTTGTAGTCCTGATAATGATTCTTGTTATGGTGAGGAGCCTTGTAGTCAAGCAACGAGGCCGCATACTTCGCCAAGGCATAGTACCTGTCTCATTTGGTGTTCTTCTTCCGTAGAGTGATGCAGAAGCTGTAGAAGTAGAGGATCTCCATCGATGAAGGCTCAGGCAATTTGTGTTTCCAATATAGAGTGTACATCCATGCGAGCACTCTGTAGCCATTGGGGGAGAGCCAGGAATGGACTTAGTCTACGAACTTCAGGAAGATCACAAAGCATTGTTTGAAGGGTAGGGTAGCCCCTACCATCAGGTGGGCCTAGCTCCAAGCGCCCAGGTCGTTGACACTGCAGTGCACCCTTTCGGACCCCTGACAGAGGCGGATGAGACACTTTTCCCCGACCGAATAGTGCCTCATGATAGCCTTAATGGCATCGGGGTGTCAAATCAGAGTATGGTAATCGTCTGCTTCGAACCTGTTGCCCTCGTACGTTTGTGTAGGGTGTGGAAGTTGGACTTTGTTTGTTGGAAAACCATTCAGAGCATGCAGCAAAAACTTAGCGTGGTGGCCCATTGTTTTGTTTATTAACAACAAAACAAAAACAATAAAAAAAAAATTCATTAATCATATAAACTATCTATATGACCAAGAAAACAATCCAGAAACATTATCATACAATACTATTAATCATGCAACAAATATGTATATAAATATACAATATATTTATATAGAATATATAAACACACAAAAAAATCAAGAACATAAACTGTTACCTCTTGAAGCCTATCAAATGTCCTTGAGTCTTTTTGTATTTTTAATGATCTTCATATCCAAAGCTTTGAGCACTCAAACCAGGATCTTCTAGAGTGTTCTCTACACCTCAAGATGTGTGTGGGCGCATAGAGAACATGAGTTTGTATTTTAGGAATCACAAGTATTTCTGAACACATGGGAACTTTGATTATGGTCTGAGAATGGCTAGAATAAAAGAAGAAGGAAAAACCTTTTTTTTTTCTAACAAAAAACTCTGAATGATTTGTGTTCTGTGTATTGTGTGTATCTTGTGTATTTTTCTCTTCTTCTTCTGTATCATATATATAGATATTTATATCACTTTATTATCCCTAATAATAATAGTAATATAATATAATATAATAATGATGATATGATTTGATTTATGTAAATATCTAACTTACCAATTTGAAAAACTATTTTCAAATTATTAAATAATTAAATAAATAAAATAAAAACTACATAGATACAATATCTATATAGTGGTACACGCATGGCACAGTCCTTGGACTGTGTCAGGCGTGTACTGCTATTCCCTTTTCAGGGATTTTGCATTTTTCTTTTATTTGATTATTTAACTAAATAAATTTCCCACAAAATAAGGTATATATCTTTTTAAGGAAAAGATGGCAACAATATTTCAAAATTTAAATTCTAAATTCTAAATTCAAATTGATGATCATCATTATCATCATCTTTTAAAATTAAATAAATCATAAAACTATTTTTGACTTACCAATTTTATTTTCTCCCACTCAAATAAAATAATTAATTTCAAAATTTTATTTATTTATATATATATGAAATTTGAAAATTTATATATTTAAATTAATAAATATATTTTCAAAATTAATAATTAATTCTAAATTAATTATTCAACCTCAATTATCATATAATTGCATACTTGACCCGAAGAATAAAATTCTTCTCAAATTTCTAAATTACAGTTGTACCCTTGTATCAACTCTTACCTTGATATAGTGTTGATAGAGCCACCCTAGGGACATATGGACCTATAATATCAAGCTCCAATAAATATTACATTATTAATCAAAGCTCTTTGATCAAATAATCATATTTATTAATCTCATAATTGCTCCACTAAAAATATGAGATTGAACTTTTGATAATTATAGACATATATTTACTAAGTATTTTATTAAGAATAAAATGTCCCTTGATATAATCATTACTTACAGCGTTAATCCTCTATTTATGGTCCATGATTAAAAGGAAATAAAATTACCGTTTTACCCTTTTAGCTATATCTTGTTCCTAGACTATCATTGACTTTACTAGTGAAGGTTGTGTCACAACAAGTTTGTGACATGAGCGCTCATAACCTTTTTAGTTCCAAAAGTCAACCCAATAGGGAATCATTATTCAATCTATAAGAAGGTATAGATTCCATATATATTAAACTACGTCCCCAGCCATATACATCATTGAGTCCCCAACAATTTTCCTTAGCCTGATCATTCTGACAAACCTTAACGCATGAATCAAAGGATCAGATGACATATATAGGAGTTCATAGTAATGTCAGGATTAAGATCATTGTGTATATGATCATCGTTTGATATTTTTGATTAATACTATGAAACGATGTTTAAACAAGTATTAACAAATCACATATAGTCCAATTCCACATACTCTCAACATGCAAAGTACCTCCACTAAAGTGTCCTACTACACTAGTAACCTGGATCTAGGTCACATGTATTCATAATACTAGTGGACCATACTAGCAGTAATTAATCTAAATATTCCATAACTTTATTTTACTGCGTTAAGTATATTATATAATCTCAATCCTCCCATACCAATATGAGATTAAGACCACATAGATAAACTTTGGAATTTTATGATATTCACTTAATATTATCATATAATACCAAACATAGTCTATATATATATAATAATTTAATTCAATTATTTATTTCATTTAAAACATTTTCAACTACAATTGCTTTAAGGGCACTATTCCCAACACTGTTAAACTCCTCCACAGTTAACACCTTGTCTTTGGGCATTTCAGGCCTCTCTGCCACTTGGTTGTCGAGACGAACGACTAACTCCCCAGCTGGCTCTTGAGCTCCCGTCCTTGCACTGCCTTCGGAAGCACCTTGTTCTCGGGCCATATCAAAAATCTCCTGGTCGAAAAGATAGAATCTGTGTTGGTGAAGCTGCCGGAGTTCCTCGGACATCTGAGATAAAAACCAAGCAGATAGTATTCTGACCGAAGGAAAGATGGCCAAAAGACGGATGACTCTAGGGATACTAGTCGGGGACTAGAGAAAGAGTTTGGAAATGTGGGGTATCCCCGGCACCTAAGGATAGCTCGGAGGGGATGAACCTACCAGAATCTGGGGAATTCCCAAATTCCGGTCACAGGCCTAGAAATGAAAATTTGACATAAAACTTTTGAGGGTTTTTTTGAACGTCCCTAATATCAAAATGTGCCTAAGATGACTCTTAAGAGCTAAAAACAGACTCCTAAATGCCATATCACTGACATTCCTGAACATATATCAAGAATCCTGAAGCATAAATAAAAACAGAAAGGCACTTACCCAAGATGAAATGAAGGTAGGTGCTGAGGCGAGTTCTGATGACCTTGAAATATCATTTGTCGTTTGCCTAGAAATAAGACGATTCACGCCAATCTTCCAAAGCTGCGAGAAAAATGGTTGAAGATGAGGGTGAGGAAGAAGAGAGGCTTCTGCGAGGGTTTTGGTTTTCGTATGGTTACAGTGTGAGACTCAGAAGGTTTTTTATGGGTTTTATACCCAATAAAACTTTAAGGGGAAAGCAACTTCCCCAGGACCGTTAGATGGCTTCCCTCAATAAAGTCATGAGGATGATCCAGGGTCAGGGTTCAAAAGGCACAGATCACAATCATTGTTTCTTTGGGAAAAGATGCCTTGGGTGCCTAGTAGACGTTTGGGATCCCGGAGTTTACCCCTAATTAAGTGCACAGATTGATGAGCCCGGCAATGGGGCATCGACACATGGGTTCACTCTTCAGAGTGACGTCAGAGGAAAGCCCAAACGTTTTTCCCTCCAATTTTTCAAACCACTCCTCCTAATTTAAATCTCCACTGCCTAAGGGCGAGTAGAGACTTGGGGAGGGGGCAAATGTTTTCCGTATTTTCGCCTCTGACACGTAGCAACTCAAAATGACTGGCTCGGACGGTCATAGACGTCTTCGGAGTATGCTACCCCCAAGGGCTCTATTCAGGAGGAAGTTCCTTTTAGGTGAGGTCGCCTATTTTTGGCAGTTGGTAGACCATGGATACCTTAAAGGTAGATTACTCTCCGAGGTGTGCCCTCGGAGCGGGAGGTGTTCCAGCTCCGGCAATTAAGGCGAGGGCTCTCCTCCCCCCTGTCATCCCCCAGGTTTGAGGACCTAAGATAAGGCGCCAAGTGTCAGCCAGTACAAGTTTACAGCACTAGAGGGTCGTCTGACAACCTTTTTGGGTGATCCGTCAACAGTGTTGTCGAGTTTATGATTCGACAATTCACACTCCCACTATGCCATCTGACATGGAGGTACTTACAACATGCCCTGATAGTACCTAGGGCATGTTCCCCATAAAGTAGATACCTTTCTACGGTGGGCCCCACATATCTCGCTTGGGTCGTGATCTCTATTCAATACAGCCCAATGCATTGAATTGGTATTATTCCCCCAATAATGGGAGGAATGTGTATTAATTACTGATGATTAGTATTAATGACCCCAGCCTCTATAAATATGGTTAGGAGTCTCATTGTAAGGGGTTCGCTTTTTTAGAGAGAAAGCATCTTGTACTCAGAGCAATCTAAGCGCTGCCTGAGAATACACCATTGAAACTTGCCATAACAAGCTTCCAATCCTCTTAATACTAGAGACTCGTGGACTAGAGTTCTTTTATAACCTAAACAACGTAAAAATCATTGTGTTTGTATTACTTATTTTTTTAATCTCTCATTTTAAGGTTGATAGCGAAAAAGGCAGTCAATAATACTATTTATTTATTTTGAATTGGAAATATATACTATTAAATTAATTTTTTTTATTTATAAAATATTATTATTTTTATATTATAAATAATTGATTAATTTAATTCATTTATTTATATTTCAAAACATTATAATTTAATATAAATTTTTTACATTTATTTCATACATTAAAAGCTTATATATATTTATAGTTTAAATAAATTAATGTATTTTAAAATTCAAATAATGTAAAATAAATAATAATGTGACATGATAAGTCAATTTACATAGTACCGACCTACCATATCAGAAAGGTAGGACATGGTAGGTCGGTCCACACAGAACTGACCTACCATGACAGGTTGGTTTGCAGGAATCGAGCTACTATGGCATTTACATGCATCGGAGGTCGATTCACATAGAACCAACCTACCATGTCCACATGGTAGGTCGGTTCTCGCGTAACCGACCTCTAATGCTTACCTTTGACATACATGATAAGTCGGTTTTGTGTAAACGAACTTATGAACATGTGTTAAGTCGATTTAATCGAAACCGACCTCTCATGGCTGATTGTTGATGTCCGAATTGTAGTAGTGCAATAAGAAGAATCAAAGTAATGCAAAAGATGTCTGGCATGAAGATATTTATGTTCTAGTACAACATACTTTAAACCACAAACATTAAATGGCTAAACATTTAAAGCATTAGTTTTATAATTTAAACTATTATGCTTAAAATTTAAACTTCTAGACTTAAAATTTAAACCACAAATCTTTAATGTCTTAAAATTTAAACCTATAAGTTTAAAAGTTAATCCACTGGCCTTAATTTTTAAACCACTACATTTAAAATTTTAAGACTATAACACTTAAATCATGACTCTTTAAAACTTAAAATAAATTGTTACAAATTTAAAAAACAAGTTTTAAATTTTAAACCATTAGGCTTAAATAGCTTAAAATTTAAACCATAATCCTTAATATTTAAGCTACTACCCTTAAAATTTAAACCAAAACACTTTAATGTCTTAAAATTTAACCCGCTAGATTTAAAAGTTAAACCACTAGCATTAAATTTTAAGCTACCATACTTAAAACTTAAACTATAACACTTTCACCATAACATCTAAAATCTAAACCAAAATTCATAAATATTTAAAACACAAGGCTTAAAATTTAAATCTCTACCCGTTAATGTCTTAAAATTTAAACCACAAGGCATAAAATTTAAATTACAAGGCTTAAAATTTAAACCACCACTATTAAAATTTAATCCACTAGGCTTAAAATTTAAACAACTAGGCTTAACATTTAAAATGTAATCTTGAATGATTAAAATCTAAACCACAAGCAAAACAAGAATTCTATGCAAGTTCCTATTGTGCATGGATAACTTGAAACACAATTGATTTCTATTGCATCAACAATAATATATCTATATACATATTAATAAATATAAAGAAAACAAATCAGAAGAATTGTAACGATTAAAATAAGAAGATACAGTACAACTAACAATGAGATTTAAAGTTCAACAACTGAGTTTTTATTCTCCTTAACTCAGTGGATGCCAAGCAATCAATTCAAGTTAACTTAGCTTTTACTAGGAGTACATATTATGCTTTTACTCAAGAAATATATCTTGAAGATTGGTAATAGATTTTATAATATATCAAGGAGTAAGACAATGAGGTAATACACTTCATTCTTAACTTTGAGATGATTGAAACCCAACTTTAACTGCAACGACCCAAAATCGCTAATATGGTTTAAGAGCCTTGGTTAGTGTGCCAGGAGGGCATAATTGGTTTGTGCGCGAATTTATTAGTTTAAATGCATGATTTTATGATAAGCATGCTTGTATGATTATATGTTATATTTGTGATAACCACACTATTATGTGGGTAAATCTGCAGCATGCGATTTGAGGTGATCCTAGGAGCTAGTTAGCAGGAAAGTCACAACGGGGCCTAATATTTGACTTGGGGCAAGTCAAGGGGGTATTTCGGGTACTAGATGATTATTTGGGTTATCGGATCATGAAAATAAATAATTGGAGATATATTTGAGGTTAGGACGTTCAGGCAGGAATACTGGGGAATTTTACCATTTTTCCCTCATGGACGTTTCCGGTACCCCGAGCCTCGGGATTAACTTAGTTACCTCAGGATAGGCTAAGTAAAGAACTGAGAACTTGGTGGAAACAGAGAAACCGACTCTCCTTCTCTCTCTCCTTCTTTCTTAAGGAAAACCATAGAAAACTTAAGGAATTCAGCTGGGAATTCAGTGGTTTGGGCTGGAATCTTGAAGGTTTAGTCCAGTGTTCAGCTAAGGGGAATTCAACCAAGATTAAGGTAAGTCATAAGCTTTGTGCATGGTGATTAATTTTGTGTTTATGGCTGGTTTTGAGGTGTTTATGGATTTTGATATTGAAGGGTTGAATTGAAGTTGAAACTTGGAAGTTAGCTCAGGAATTCCTTAGAGAGTTGGTTCTACAAAGAAGGTAAGCTCCAATTCTTGATTTAGTGGTTGAATTCTGGTGTTTTATTGCTGGTTTTTATGTTCTTGAGCTTCTGGGTTTCAAAAATTAAAATGGGATTTTAATGAGTTTTTAAGCTAGGTTTTTGTTAGATTATGTTGCTAGAATCATGTTAGAAGCTTTGTGATCAATGGGTTTTGGAATTAGGGTGCTTTGGGTGGTTTTGAGCAAGGTTGGGTTGTTAAAAATGGTGGATTTTCTGGGCACGAGGGGCTGGGCTGCGGCTCTGTTCTAGAGTGTCGCGGCCCTGCAAAGCAAGGAAGAGCCAAGGAGGCTCTACAGTAGGGAAGCACCGCGGCGCCTTAGGGCAGGGTCGCGATGCGTGTCTGTGGTCAGAGAGGCCTAGCCTCTATTTTAGGGGGCGGGTCGCGGCGCAGGTTTTTAGGGCTGCGACCCTAAATGGAATTTTTGGTTATTTGGAGGTTTTAAGCGTGGGGACCTAACCTAGGGTGCTCGAGATCGATTCCACCACCGTGTTTGGTGGAATTCGATGTCCCGGAAGCTAGAACTTCACCCAGAAACCTTTACTTGAAATATTAATGGAATCCCTTATCTTAGTTGTGACTAGGTAAAAGCTAGGGCTCGGGAGACGGATCGTGCTCAAGGGGCATTTCTTGTAATCGAAGCATTTGAAAATTAAAGGTAAGAAAACTGCACCCGGTTGTGGATTCATAATGGGACTAAGGGCTCCCTAGTTTGTATGCCTTATAGAGGATGATATTATGTCATGTGAATAGTAGACAAAAGGCCTAAGAGTGCCGAAGTTTACATTAGCGCACAGGGCGCGGCTTGGCCATTGGTAGCCGAGGACAGCTTATTATGTACTGAGCTCGGTTTAAGCGGGCCAGAGTTAGTGGGGTAAATAGAGGGTGTGAAAATAGGGTGTCGACCCTATTTGCTGTGTAATCTGGTTGTTGTGATTGATTGTTGAATACGATATGCTGAATGGATGATTGATAGCTTGTGAATTCATGTTTATGTCAATGATTTATATGTTTATTAAGGATTTCTAAATGTTTAAACATGCTTAAAGGGGTTACGATTATTATCAGTACTTGTGTTATGATATTACGCTTTCTTGCTCGGCCTTGGCTCACGGGTGCTTCATGGTGCAGGTAAAGGCAAGGACAAACTTGATCAACCCTGATTTAGAGAGCTCTGTGAGCAAAATGTACATGAACAACTGCTCAGCCGCCACGGCTGAGGGGAGACAGGGATAGGGAAACCTTAAACATCTGTTTTGCCTTTAGAATGGCTAGTGGTTGTCTGTACACTGGAAATTTTGTAAACAGACTTTTAAACGTTGTTTCTATTGGGATCCCATAATTAAAATGTTTAATTATATGAGAAGTTTCTTTTGAGACCAAAACCCCCCTTTTAACCCTAGCTCATTCATGATTTCAATAACATGTTTTAACTAAATGACTTGATTAGCAAATCCTGCACCTTTATAAATACACAGTGTAGCGGTCTTGGCTATCCAGGGCGTTACATTAACTCTATGGATATAACATGTCTTTAGTTGTCCATTGGCTTTGTGTTTTGCAATATCATCTTTAGTTTCTTTGAGTTATTTCAACAAACACTTAGAAGGCTTTTCAATTTTACATAATAAACAAAATTTGCAGATATTAGATATACACACATAATTTTTGCTATGAATTTTGTAGAGAAAGCCATGACAAATACTGAAGTATCTGTATAAAGTTGCACTATGTATAATGAAATTCATGTCTTGAAACCTAGGGCTAAATTCATGAACACCATCTAGTATTTTTGAGGAGGGAACACAAGGGATGAGAATCAATTACTATACACCTTGTGTTAAAGCTAACTAATTAATGAGGCACAATAATTATTAGAAACAAGCAACACAAATAAAAGCAAATATCTTTGTTGTGGCACTACAATACTCCATAAGTTTTGTGTAATTAAAATATCAAATAAGCACATAAACTTAAAGGCAAAGAGAAATATATATATATATATATATATATAAGCATTTAGATTTTGATATAGAAGAATGATTAGTAATTGCAATAATAATTATGTAGGTTGTCAAGGAGTAGCTAACTAACATGAAGAACATGCTCAAGGTCAAGACAAATAACTGAGTTACATTTGTATTGATTTTTATAAATATATGGTGATGATGGTATGTAGACAACTGTATTCATTATGTATTGAGAGAGATATCCATCAGAGACATTTTTACAAACAAATAGCATACATCACAGTATATACAGTAAGAATTTTTTTTCAACCAAGATGCAAGCAAACATACATTAACAAAGGCTATGAATCTATTAGTTTTTATATCTCAAATGCTAAATTATTTTAGTTTGCTACCATAGTCATTTATATATCACTAAAAACTAAACATATATTAAGCATAGTTCACTTGATGTGAAAAAACAAACAAATGAAAGATTTATAACATTCTAGACAAAGATATACAAGACATTAATCAACACAACTTCCAACAGTTCTTATGCCAATATCTCAGTAAAAAAATACCTATACCTATATCTATACATGTGGTGGAGGCGTGGTGGCCTCGTGGTGGAGCTGTGGTGGCGGAGTCGTGGTCGTAGAAGGTTGGAGGCAGGGTTTGAGTCGAAGTTATGGTGACAATTACTCAATTAATGGTAGTGGCAAAGTTGTGGTGGACGTGTGGTGGCGTTGTGGTAGAGTTGTGGTGGCTCTGTGGTGGTGTTGTGGTGGCAGAGTGGTGGTTGTGGAGGCTGGGATTGATTGGCAGGGTTGAGAGAATGGTTATCATGGTGGTGTACAATGTTAGAGAGAGAATGTTAGAGAAAATGGTAATGTTCAAGGGTATTTTTGAAAGTGTGGGATAAAAATGGGTAGAATTAAACTAAATATGATTAGAGAGTAATTTTAGTTAAGTAAATATATAACGTGCTAATTTTCAACTTATCCCTTAAATACCTTGAATATGAAGGTATCACTATTAACTCGAGATGAACCGAAAATATGGCACAAAACAAGCCATTAAGCATGGTACTAAACTAGTCTCGATGGGCACAGAAACAAGCCACATAACATAGAACAAAACTAGCGTCAAAAGTCACAAGACAAGCCACTATACACAGCACAAAATACACACGGCACAAAACAAGCATAAAAGGCATAAGACAAGCCACTAGCCTCAAAAGGCACAAGACAAGCCACAAAACATTGCACAAAATTCCAGATTCCTTTGTTCTTTGGTTGCTCTATATATTCCACATATTAGTTAGTAGTCATAACCAATTCTCACACAAACTCCTCTCTCTCTCTCTTTCTCTCTCTAATATTTGCCACTTATCTTTCGTCCATCCACTTACAATGACAGCTTCGTCTGAAAACAGGTAAACTCACTTTTTTTTTAATCTTCTTTTGTGACTGATTGAAAATTTGATCTGGGTTTTTTTGCTTTTACAAAATTGAGTTTTAACATACACACACTACGACTACGTATGCGTTTAATGGTTTGCATGTCAGGGACGATACTGATTATTTGAACTGTATATATAATCTCTTAAAAGGGGTTCTCGGTTTCATACCTATTGTCATCAGATATGGGTACTTACGTTGAGCTTTCACTTGATTAATTTCTTGAGTGTCTTGAGATATGATTTTGTTACACTTGTAAGTGGGTGGAAGAGTTATAGTAAAGCGAGTTGATTGATCTTTAGGGGCAGAGTAGTATGACCCAGATGATATATTTTTTGTACAGTTTTGCTAGTCCGATATAGTGGAATCCATACAAGGTCTACTTGACTTGATGGTTGAGATCAATTAATCGTGTGTAATCGTGTGGACATCTGATTTGATGGTCCACAAACTCATGTGTTAAGAATTTATGTCGGGCCAAAAAGATGTCAATTTCTTTTACATTCAAATTGTCTTCAATTATAGCTAATGGAGATAAGGTTTTTTACTCAGTACTTGCAATCTTAGATGTGTCATAAGACTCAGATCAAAGAATCTATACTGTTTGATTAACTGGGTTCTTTTTGTATTATTTTCCATTATATAATTTATGTCTTGTGGAATTAAATTAAAGTTTATTTGTACCCATTTAAATAGTTCTCTTGAACATGGTCATTGGATACCAATTATTCATGTTTAGCAGTAAATTTGTTTAAAATTGCAGTGAGCCTGTACTTTTCTGAAGCAAAGCTAAGTTTTTCTAAATTTCAGAATGATGTTCTTCCTGTGCTTTGTAGATATTCTCTCATGCTGGACTTTCAAATTTTTGGCATGTATACTATGAAAGTCTATACAGTATTTTAAATGGAGTTTCATTTCTTATGCTTCTCTTTATATTGTTATACCAGTTTTAATATTTTCCAACTTCCAGAGCACTTCAGACTAACAATAACATAGACGTTTTGATTTTTTTTAACCATGTTACATGACATTATTAACTCCAAAAGCTCTTTTTTTAGTACTTTGTTGTGAGATGAGTTACTTTTGAACCTCTTACATTTTCGTATTCAAATAGTTTTTTTCATTTTTCTTGATTACTTTTTTCTTCTCTTGTTGGGTTCAGTAAAAGTTCTCTCTCTGGACTAGCTCCACTTGAGGCAGTACTATTTGATGTTGATGGAACTCTATGTGATTCGGATCCACTTCACCACCAAGCTTTTCGTGAAATTCTTCTAGAGGTGTGCCAATTTCTTGAATTTTGCTAGTGTCAATTGCGTCTACTGAATCAGGATCCTCTAATTTCTTATACTAAAATGATAGAATGAGCTACACTCTTTCTGGTTGACAATCTATAGGACATGTCTATTTTTCTCTTTCAACTTGAATCAGTGAATAATAATGAAATTCACCCAAAATATGCTCCGTGAGGACTTAGCTGCTCTTTTTACAACCTGAAACTTTTGTTAACTTAATCATTCGGAGAAACATTAGTCACAGTTGATTAACATGATTCTTGTTTGGTTAACAGATAGGTTATAATAGAGGAGTTCCTATTGATAATGATTTCTTTATTAAGAATATTGCTGGTAAGCATAATGATGACATTGCCAGGGCAATCTTCCCTGATGATTTCGAACGAGGTTTAAAGCTTACAGTAGACAAGGAGGTTGTGTTTCGCAGGTAATTTTCACTCTTCATTTACCTAAAATTTCTGTCAAAACACCAGGCTAAATAACTCTTTTGATGATGTGACATACCAGATTGGCTTCAGAACAATTGAAGCCTGTGGATGGCCTTCACAAAGTGAAGAAATGGATTGAAGATCGTGGCCTGAAACGTGCTGCTGTTACAAATGCTCCAAGACCTAATGCGGAACTCATGATCTCACTTCTTGGACTTTCAGATTTTTTTGAAGTTCTCATCCTTGGAGACGAATGTGACCATGCCAAGCCACACCCAGAACCCTACTTGAAGGCTCTGGAAGCACTGAAAGCATCTAAAAATCACACTTTTGTATTTGAGGTTTGCTTTCTTCTTTTACCACAGCCCTTTCTTGGCAATCTAAGCTTATCCAAACTTCCATTGATAGTCAAATTTGTCCCCCTTTGTAGGACTCAGTCTCTGGGATAAAGGCCGGGGTAGCGGCCGGGATGCCAGTTGTTGGTATAACCACCAGAAACCCAGAACAGTTACTGATGGAAGCAGAGCCAACCTTTACGATAAAAGATTTTGCTGATCCAAAATTGTGGGAGGCACTTGATGAGCTTGATAAGAAGGGAGGTAATGCTGCTGCTACCAATGAAGCTTGAAAACACCTTTTAGCTCAGTAAAATGATCAGAGAAATTATGTTTTGAAGTTTGAATAACAATAATTTTTTAGGAGCCTTGTTGGTCCTCCTCTACCCCATTAGCTATTTAACTTGAGAATCATAACATATCATTCTTATTTATGACAATGTTTATAGTAGCTTCATAGCTACATACATATATTTCAATAGAAAATATCATTATTATCATCTGCTTCTTAGTAATTTTGATTTTGGCCTTTGTCAAGAGTGAGCTAATTCTTGGAGGGATAGAAGTAGTGGAGTCAAAAAGTATTGATTTACATTTAGAAACAATAGTTTTGGAATTATTGAATATATTTTTAATCGAAATGGAATATTACACAACGTCTTTGATTGCACCATTTTAAGAAAATGAAGCAAGGAGAGTGTTGAAGTGGTCTATTATTAATCTATCATTATTGGCACCCAAATCAAAATGAAAAACGATAATAATCAACCTAGAGAGGAACTTGCATATAAAAAAGGGATAATTGCGGCATAAGTACCCAATGTTTGGGTTTTGTACGCGGCATAGACCCAATGTTTATTTTTAGTGGCAATAGTATCCAAAGTCAGTAAAAGTGTAATTCCGTCAGTCTCCTCCGTTAGGTCTGTTAATGAGCTGATTAGGCCAACACATGTCACGTTTTTATTGGTCCAAATCATAATTATTTTTAAAAAATTATTGAGCTGGACCAATCACGGAGTGATATGTGTTGGTCTAGACATCACGAAACGGAGACCTAACGGAAGAGGCTGACGGAATTACACTTTTACTAACTTGGGTACTATTGCCACTAAAAATAAACATTGGGTCTATGCCGCATACAAAACTCAAACATTGGGTACTTATGCCGCAAATATCCCTATAAAGAATAAGAGAAAAGTGAAGATGAGTGCAAAAAAGGCAATTGGATTATGCACTTTATACCTGTTTTATTTTATTTTTATTCGAACATCTTTACTTTAATGTGCTACCACAAACATTAGAGAGCCCAATTTGAATTAGATTCTAGTACTAGAAATGATACCATCAATATACTTTAAATTATCGCTACATACGTACAATATATTTGCTTAGTTTTAGTTATAGAATTTATTAATTATTTTTATTAAATTTGTATCATTCTCATATAAATTTCAAATAAATGAACAATATTATATGTAAAAAAATGATATAAACATATTAAATAAAAAATTAAACCAAAACATTGTTTATGATTTAATATATATATATATATATAATATTGTTATCCCAAAAACATACACAGTTGATACGGCATGAAGGTTGGACACATGACATCATATTGTGGGCATGTGTCATCATATTCTAGACACATGGCATAGGCATCCAACAGTCAAACAAGCTGGAGAGAACACACTTGTCAAATGAATAACAATTATTGCGCGGTATGCTCACCAGGAGAGTAACTGCGCGGTATACTTACCGGAAAAAAAGGCTGCTCGGTATGCTCTCTAGGGAACCCAGTATACCTGGTCAGATGAAGTTAGTTACATCCTCCTCACGCCTAATAGTTCACCTGAAAACTCGGTCAAACTCCCGAGGAATAGGACTACAACTACCCACAAAAAGGAAGAGATATTTTGCAGCAGTTGCGGTGTAGGGGCAACTTCCTGGGTGTTGGGGACAGTATAAATACAAGTCTTCCACCACTATGGAAGGGGTTCATATTTTTAGCCTACCAACCAGCCTGTTAGGAACACTTAGCGGCGATTTTTGTCATTCTGTATTGTTTTTATACTTAGAATCGTACCTATTTTCACTGGTCGTCTTGTGTAAACCTTAAAGATCAATACAAATTGAAGAGGAAGTAGGTCGTTACCGTTTCTTGGGGCCGAACCTCTATAATTTATGGTGTCTTTTATCATTCATTGCTCATAGTTATTAGGTTCTTGGCTTATTTATGGTTTATGTATTGTTTGAATGAAAGCTCTCTAATTAATTATTTTAACTTTGCGTTAGTTGACCAAAAAACAAGTCAACATTTTGGTGCTTTCATCGAGAGCCCAAGACAATCACATTAGATTTTTGTTATCACAAGGATGGTGGTCTCAACCCGAAGGTCAAGCTAAGAACCTCCAGAGCCTGAGGTTGAAACCTCTCATCAAGTACCTTCAATGAGCAATTTGAATGGGCAATAAGGAAACTTACCACCCAGGAACCCATCTGGTGTTGGGGGACAAACCGTTGGGCTCGCTGCACCAGGAACTTCAGGTGGAGGTGCTGCAAGGGGTACCGATCAACAAGGACCAAGGGCTGGGGGTCCCAGACGGTATGAACCCCATGTAGATATTGAAGGGTTCGATCCCGAGATCGAACAAATAAGAGAGGCCATGGGAAAAATGCAGGATCAGCTTGCTACTATGAACCAGGGGTGGGCCATCGCCCAACAAGCAATTAACGAGGCATTCAAGAAGCAGTGCAGGGATTTTCAAGAGTGGATGGACCGACATGCACGGGAGATGCAGGCCCGACAAGAGGATATGGAACGCCAGACAAGGGAGATTGTTGAATCTATTCGTAATTACATGCAACAGCAGCAAACCCAAGGTGTGGGGATTGCAGCTGGAGCTATTGCCCATAACCAGCAACATCCTCCTGTCTTTGGTTTCGGTGAAGGTGTCATGCATGGACCAGAAACTTGGCCCCAGCAAGGAAATCATGGTCCGACTAGGAGTCATCAATCTGGTCAAGGGGCCCAAGCCAACAATAATAGGCATCCCCTGCCAGCTGATGAACAACTCCTTCTTGGGCACTAATGGGGCTGGTCCGAGCAGGGAATTTTCGGCCAAGATCTCAAGGAAGTGGCCGAGAAAGAAATCCGGATGTTGTGGGTCGAGATGGCCACCACCGAGTGTCAGCACAGAATAGGAGCGGTCAACCCCAGAACTACCAGCAACAACCTGGTCGATACAGACAACAGCAAGAGTACCGACCAAGACCCAAAAAGGAGGAGACAGAAGTTTGTAGTGCATTCAGACCCCATTATGCTGATGGGTATGATCAAGATAATGCAGCCAACCAAGTTCGCCAGCATAATAACCAAGGTCAAGGGGGTAACCAACCCGAAGGACCGTTTGTCCCACAAGGGCAGGAAATCCCTAACAACTAATCACCCCGAGGTGGAGGGTTCCAAGGAGTACCTCCAGTACCAGGAAGAGCAGACACTCAAAATTCTAGGGCCAAGCCTCGTCCAAACTCCGTTTTCAATCAAATGGGTCCCGTGGGAGGTGAAGACCTTCGAGATGCTCTTAATCATAGCAAGGAAAATCCAGACTCAGACAATGTAGCTCCGCCTGAGCCTGTTTAGGACCCGAGAATGGATGAGGTCCGCAATGCAGCACGGCCCCGGGCAACTGCAGACCCTAACATCCAAGGCCAGCTGGATCTGTTAACCCGACTGGTAAGGGACTTGACAGCCCCCAAGTTAACGAATATTGAAATAGAAAGGCAAAGAGGTTCCCCATTTTCATAATGCATTAATCAGCTGCCCATACCCGTTAAATTCAAGATGCCAACATGGAAAATGTATATTGGGTGGGAAGACCCAGTATCCCAAATCCATAACTTTGAGTTGCAAACTAACCTCCAGGGGGTTCGGGATGATGCTAGGTGTAGGATCTTCCCGGCCACCCTGTCAGAAACCGCCCAGCAGTGGTGTTTCAAGCTACAGCCAGGATCAATCACGTCATTGGATGGTTTTGTCTGCATTTTCTATTCTCAGTTCTCCTCGGCAGTGCCCCTTCCAACTGAGCCAAATGATTTGGTGGACATAAAACAAAGGGACAACAAGCCTTTAAAAGACTACATTCAGTGTTTCATGCAAGAGGCCACCAGAGTGAAGTCCCTTAGTGATGATGGTAAGTTGATAGCCATCAATTCAGCCAGTCAAGGTAAAAAGTCTATTCTGGAGTAGCTTGAAGAGGAAGTCAGTGCGCACCACTCAAGACTTCCTTGATAGGGCAGAAGAATTTATCAAGCTAAAGGAAGTTGAACGGAAGGTGAATAATCCTACTCAGGCAACTGCCGAGCAGGAGAAAACAAGTGCTGGGAACACCACCAACCCTACAGAAGGAAGTAAAAAGCCTAAGACCACCGAGCAACCAAAACCACGAGAATACGTGCCCAAATTTAATACTTACACTATCCTGATGGAGTCCCGAGCAGATGTTTTGAATGGCACCCAGGTAGTAGTACCTTACAGGAGACCACCACCATTAAGGAAAGACGCTAGTAGACAGGATATGAATAAATTTTGTCGGTTTCACAATGACTACGGTCATGAAATCAATGAATGCAATCACCTAAAAGAGGAAATAGAATTCCTCATTCGACAGAATAATGCTCATCTAAAGAGGAAGACACAAGTCACGTACATCATCTGCATAATGACCCTTTGGTGGTAGAGGTGCAAATCGCCAACATGATTGTGGCTCGGACGATAATTGATCACGACTCATATGCCAACATTCTATTCAAAAATACCCTAGAGAGGATGAATTTAAGCATTAGAGACTTGGAACCATGCGAGAAAGCTGCTGTATGAGTTAACTAGGAATAGCATGGGCCCCTCATGAAGCATAAGGTTTCCCTTAACAGTAGGGACAACACCTAAAAGCAACATGGTAATGGCTTTGTTCATGTTAATTGATGGACCCAAAACGGGTATGTTTAAAAATTTATACTCGCAAGCGCACGAATCGTATTTATAGAATAGTTTTGGTGTAAGCACGAGATCGAACCCAAGGGAGTTGTCTAAAATCAAAAAGAAAACTATTTTAAGTCAAAAGTAATAAATTCTAACCTAGTTCCAAAGATTGATGAGTTTTAATATTATGAACATGAAATAAAAGATTGAAAAATAAAGCTATTTAAGAGAATGAAAATAAACCAATAATGATTTGACAATAAGTGTTAAAAGAAAAGATTATTAAGATACTAGAATCCACAAAATGTAAGTTTAATAATATTTATTAGTATATTGATTCCCAAGTTTTAGTGATAGTTAAAATAATTTAAACTATCATTTTCCAAAAATATTTATAATTTTAAGCACAATTTTCTTATAAAAAGATAGGATTTTTCTTCACTTTTCAAAATTATAATTTCAAAGCATTTAGTGTAAATCAATCTAATGAAATAACAAATAAATCAATGAACATTATTTATAAGGCAAAACATAATATTTTTGTTCTAAGCATGGATGTGTACAATTTAATGACACATCTTACACAAAGAATATTATGTTTATGCACTAATGAAGAACAAAGTGTAAATATGTTATAACAATCTAAAATACAAGATATTTAAGATGAAAGAAATATATGTAGAAGAAAAATCCATAAACTTTGTTGTATTACAAGGGAAATCAACATACAACATAAATATTACCTAGTTACAAGTTGCTTCATCATGATCTTAATAATCTTATGAAAAAGATTAGAAGCACATAACTAGCATAGAAATTACAAAATAAATGACATACATACTTGCAAAATGCTCTTGAAAACCCAAATGGAAGAGAGAATGGTAGAGAGAAAATGGGAGAAAAAGATGGTAACCAAAACATTAAGCACACCAAAAATGGTCTTCAAAACCCTTATTTATAGCCAAAATGAGATTATTAAGATAATCAGTTTAAGTAAATTGATTAAATTAATAATAAATGGTAAAATAGGGGTAAATTGTAGGAGTGATGATGATTTTGGGGTAAAAATTATGTAGAAAATGGGTGAAAAGTGTGGCATTTTTAGACAAAAGGAACAAAAAGTACATTATGGGCTCAAGAATTGGAGGCTTTGGCTGTTGGGCGGCTGTGGACGTGTGGTGCCAGGCAGGCCAAAGGTGGCTAGCAGCTGCAATTTGGCAGAGGAGAAGGCAGGCCAAAGGTGTTAGGCTTGCAGATGTCTTCGGCCCAAATAGGCTGGCTGGAGGCAAGGCTGATGGCTGAAGGAGATGGCCAACGGGCCGGGCCTGGTGCAGAGGCAGAAGAGAGCCCACGGTTTGGGCTTTGGATGTTGGCTGGCCCATTGAGCTTTGCTATTGATTGCTTCAAGTTGATGCTGGCGTGGAGAGAAGCTTGCTGGAGGTGGGTCACGTTGGCATGTTGAAGCTGAAGTGATGCTAGGCGTGGAAGAGAGCTGGGAGCATCATATGTTGGGGAGGAGGCAATGGAGAAATGGGCTTGGGCCATGGGGCCTGAATGGAGAAGGCAAAAATGCCACAATTTGCTTAATTTCTCTTCATAAATGCCACTTTTATTTTCTTTTCTCTTCTTTCTTTCAAGCATGCAATATAATTCCTACAAAATAAAAATAAATTAAATAACAATCAAATATTTTCAATTATAAATAAATCATATTAATTATTTGAAAATATTGATTATAACTTAATTTAATAAAGCATTTAAGTTCAAAAGAATTACATTTTTAACTTCTAACTTAACAATACAAATTTCATATAATTAAATTACAACATATTATAATAAAATATCTATAAAAACATATATACAAATCTATAAAACTACACTAAGACTAATAAATTAAAAATTACATAAAAACTTAATAAGTTAATTAAAAACTCAAGAACTAAGCAACAATTAGCATATAAAATATGGTAAAATAACTCTATTTTGTAGAGTTATCATTAATTGACACTCCCTCTCCGTACAACGCCATGATAGGCCGACCGACCTTGTATGACCTCCAAGCAGTCACCTCGGTTTTCCACTTATTACTCAAATTCCCAACCCGAGCAGGTGTAGGATGTCTTAAGGGGAACCAACTGGTGGCTAGAGAAGGTTATAATTCATCAGTTAAAAAGGTAGGCAAGGTAGTCTGTACCGCCCAGCCTGCAGGGCCCAGTCACCAGAAATAGGATGCAGCCCAAAGCGAGGGAGATGACATAGACCCTCATTTTGGGGATACTGATATAGGGGTGGGTCTAGTCAAAGAATTAGAAGAGGTCTCACTTGACCCAAATTACCCGACCAGGGTTGTCTAGGTAGGGAAAGGGCTATCCAGGAACATAAGATCTGCTTTGATGCAGTTCCTATGGGACAACCAGGATGTATTTGCCTAGTCACATGATGACATGGTGGGGATCTGCCCAACCATTATAAGCCATGCCCTCAACATTGACACAGAACACTTCAAACTCGTATAACAAAAAAGGAGGTTACTAGATCAGACAAGGGCAAAAGCATTAAATGAGGAAGTGGAGAAGTCCGAAATAACAAATTTACTAGGGAAGCTTTCTACCTAGTATGGGTGTCCAATCTCGTATTGGTTTTGAAGCCTAATAACAAGTGGAGGGTGTGCATAAATTTCACCGATTTAAATAAAGCATGCCCCAAGGACTGCTTCCCACTTCCAAGAATTGACCAACTAGTGGATTCTACAGCCGGCCACGAAATTTTAACCTTCATGGATGCCTACTCGGGGTACAACCAAATAAGCATGCATCCACTCGACCAGGAGCATACAAGTTTCCGCATGGATATGGGGTTGTACTGCCACAGAGTAATGTCATTAGGCCTGAAAAACGTTGGAGCAATATATCAGCGGCTGGTAAATCGTATGTTCGAGGACCAAATAGGGAATAACATGGAATTTTACGTGGACAATATGTTGGTAAAATCCAAGCAGGCTGAGGGGCATATTGAGGACTTGGAGGAGTGTTTCAATATCCTAAGGTAGTATAGAATGAAATTAAACCCCCTAAAATGCTCCTTTGGTGTAGGGTCGGGAAATTTTTTGGGGTTCATAGTAAACTCCAGGGGAATAGAAGCAAACCCCAAAAAGATAAAAGCATTGCTGGACATGCCCTCACCAGCCAGGATCAAAGACGTGTAGAGCCTAACAGGACGCATAGCAGCACTCAGCAGATTTATGTCTAAATCAACTGAAAGGTGTATTCCGTTTTTTAATATCATCAGAGGCACCAAGAAATTTGAATGGACTAAAGAGTGCGAACAAGCCGTCCAAGCTCTAAAGCAGCAGCTGGCACAACCCCCGATCCTTTCAAAACCTCTAGAGGGTGAAGAACTATGCATATACCTGACAGTAACACACTGTTAGTGCAGTCTTGATCAAGGAAGAAGACAAGATACAACATCCAATCTACTATGTTAGTAAAAGGCTGGTTGAGGCCGAAAGCAGGTACCCTCTACTTGAAAAATTAACTTACTGCTTGATTTTGTCTTCAAGAAAACTTCGCCCACATTTCCAAGCTCATCCATTCAAGGTTCTTACCAACCAACCACTGCGCCAAGTCTTGCAAAAGCCGGACACATCTGATCAGTTACCTACCAGCCCCGAACAACAATTAAAGGCCAGGCTCTTGCAGATTTTGTAGCTGAGTGTACCGGAGTACCAGAACCAGACGGAGTCATAGCCGAGCAGTCATCCGAGTCTGAACTACCGCGCAGCACGAATGCTACGCAGAATTCCGGACACCCAGAATCCAACACTATTAATTCTGAAAAAGAACAACAAGCCTGAAAACTACATGTAGATGGCTCATCTACCGACCAGTTGTCTGGGACCGGTTTCACTCTAATCACCCCCGAAGGGCAACACATCCATTATGCACTTCGTTTTGGATTTGAGGCATCTAATAACGAAGCAGAATACGAATCACTAATTGTGGGCCTAAGATTATCTTAAGAAGTGAAAGTTGAATCCTTAGAGATATATAGCAACTCGCAGCTAGTTGTCAACCACGTCCTCGGACAATATGTTGCTTGGGGAGAGAAAATGATGGCCTATCTCAATAAAATCAAATATTTTCTTGCTCAGATTAAGAGATACACCATCAACAAATACCTAGAGAACAAAATGCCACGACAGATGCACTGGCTAGGCTGGCCAGTAGTGCCCTAGTGGACAAAGCCAATTTGGTCCCCATTGAGTAACTAGAACGACCCAGTATCAACCTACCAGAACCAATCTTTCTAATAGACAACACTCCTTCCTGGATGACCCCGATTGCAGCTTATTAAAAGCACATAATCCTACCCAACAGTCGTAACGAGTCTAGAAAATTCATAAGGAAAGTTGCTCAGTGCCTTATCCTAGACGGGTTTATGTATAGAAGAGGATTTTCCATGCCATTGCTCAGGTGCGTCAACCAAACAGAATCAGGACGACTTCTTGAAGAGGTACATGAGGGTTTCTGTGGGAATCATGCTGGGGGGCAGAGTCTGTCTAAGAAAATTCTAAGGCAAGGCTACTTCTGGACAACTATGAATGAGGACTCCATATCGCATGTTCGAAAATGTGACAAGTGTCAGAGATTTGCAAAAATCCCCCAAGCAGCCCCAAACGAACTGACACCGATGCAAAGTCCATGGCCCTTTGCCATATGGGGGATCGACCTTATTGGTCGGTTGCCAAAAGGAAAGGGGGGAGTACAGTACGCGGTAGTAGCAGTGGATTACTTTACCAAATGGATGGAGGTTGAGCTGCTGGCAACAATCACTTCCAAGAAAGTATTGGACTTTGTGGTAAAGAATTTAATTTGTAGGTTTGGTCTACCCCACAAATAGTGTCTGACAATGGCACGCAATTTGACAGCCATTTATTTACTGATTTCTGCACTAGACATGACATCACAAAATGCTTCTTAGCAGTCTCACACCCACAAGAAAATGGACAGGTAGAAGCAGTTAACAAGACTCTCAAAGATACTCTGAAGAAGTGTTTAGAAGAGGCTAAGAGAAATTGGCCTAAGAGCCTACCTGAAATACTATGGTCCTATAGGACTACTGTAGAGTTTTCAAGAGTCAGGGATGTGTTGCTCAGGCTCAACAACAGGAGTTTCGGCTGGGAGATTGTTGGACTGGTCTGCAGGAGTTGGAGCCTCAGTTGAAGAACTTGGGTCGGATGGCAAGACATCCTCTTCATGAGCTATGACGAATGGCTCGGTGGGCGGCTCGACAGTCTTTGGCTCGGAGACTGGCAACTGCTCAGTAGGTACGACTGGAGCCTCATTCTTCTCCCGCTCAGTGAAGTACTTCATGAGCTCATCATAAGCTTCTCCTAAATAACTGAAGTCCACTGTTTTGTTATGAACCCAAAAATCAAAGAAAGTGCTCAGGCCCAAATCCTCCAAAGCCTTAGCATCGGTAGCCCGATCAGATTTTTCTTGCTCAAGAGCCTTTGCCAGTCTATCCTCCTTTTCCTGGGTAGCCTTCTCAACAGCATCAATCTTTTCCTTTAGCACTTCGATCCTCCACTCCAACCGGTTAACATCAAGGTTCCTCTGCTCGGCAGCATTTTTAATACTTCATTTTCCTTAGTAACCTGTTCGGAGGTCCGTTGAAGATTTTGAACTTGTTCGGACAACTCATTAACTTGGGAGGTTTTGTCTTCAGACTCCTTCACCAGGCCAATCACATGCTTGCTCGCCCCTTTGGCACGATAATGAGCATAGCTAAGGACCAATATACCCCGCAGAATGAAATAAGGAAACTGAGAACAAGTGACAGACGAGGAAAATCAATTAGCTCCAAGAATGCCAAATACTTACCCCTAACAACATCCTGGAGGCCAGTATTGGTGATATACTCCAAGGATTTGGTACTTAAATTAGTCATGAAGTCGGATTGGGTAGAGGATACCCTTTTTCCGTGGCCTTGATGAATGGCTAAGGCCTTCTTTAAAGGTCCATGAAACTCCTCAGCATGGTCCTCAGCAGCACCCTCTAGGACTCTGTTCGGGGGGCCAGACCTTTGCGCAGGGGACGAGTGAATACCATCCTCAGTTTGAGGCCCCTTTCCTTTGGTAGATTTGCGAATCAGAGTCTGCGACTGTGACCTTTTCCGAGAAGGAGTCTATTCGGGGGTCCTAGCAACCTACTCGGCAAGTTCATTAGGAGAGTCTGTCTTCTGGTGTTTGGCTGGGGGAGCCTCACTGCTCGGATTGGTGGCATGCTTTTGAGTAAATTTCTTAAAGAGCACATGCAACATATCTGCAAATCAAAATAAAAGGTTAGTAAGGCGCCGAGCAGCATTGGAACAAGCAGAAAATTATAATTACGAAAGAATGCAAAGAAAGTTATATTAAAGAGAGTGAAATCACCCTCTTCGTCCTCCCCCCCCCCCCCCCCCCCCAAGCAGCCAGCTACTCCGGGCATTACATCCTCATCACTATCTGAGGAGCTTGAGTTTAATGCTCCGCTTCAATCTGCTTCCCCTTTCTAGATTGGGGGGCAGTGGTAGCTTTTGGAGCACTATGATGAATAGGCTCTCAGATGACGACCCATGCCGAGATTCTTGTTCGGTGGACCACGCAAGGTCTGGACGGAGGTACAGATAGCTTGGTTTGCTTTTTAGATGGCGGAGAACTGAGCGACTTAGTACTTGGCGGGTGCTTCCTAGGCGACTATCTAGTAGAGGTAGCACCCTTGGCTTGCGTCTCTGGATTGGGGTAAAGCCCATCATTGGTTAATTTCTCTGCGATGGTTAGATCCACCTTGTCTTTAAGGTCGAGGTTCATGGCAGCCAATCTACGAGCCCGTTTAGCCATCTCCTGAGTAGGGGCCGGACAGATAAAGGGACCATTGCGTTGAAAAGATGGGTGAGTGGCAGTAATATTTTCAGTAAGAAAGTACTAGCTTGCATACTCCCCAACCTTAGAGATGTCTTCCGTATTGGCCAGGTAAATATTGGAATCCCTATGGCTGAAATAGAAATACCCCGAGCGGCCTTGTCGGGAGCTAGAATTGAGGTCAAAGAGGTAATTAATTTCGCGGGCACGTGGTACTGGCCAATTTAAGGATTTGTACAATACATAAAGGGCGGAAAGAAACCTAATGCCCTTGGGACTGATCTGGGTTGGGAAAATCCCAAAATAATCAGCCACACTTCGAAAGTATGATTGAAGAGGGAGAGTGGCTCGAGCAGTCATATGGAATCGGCTCCAGGCACAGAATTGGGCCCCAGAGTCATTGGCAGTCTGACAGACAGAAGGCTTGATGACGGATACACCCTGCAGCGTAAAATGCTCCTTCACGTTCTGTATTTGTTTAATGGAAATAGTACTACCATGAGCCACATAGAGAGGATCCTCTTCCTTCTCGGGCAACAGGTTTAGGGATGCCTCAGTATAAATCTTCGTAGCATACTCGGTCTCAGAATCTTCTTCCTGTCCCGAGCCATTGGGCTTTCCCTCGAGGGGTGATGCCTCTCTAGAATCCCCTCCAGTAGCGCGCCGTGCCACGCGAGGATCTTCTTCATTTGAGCCTCGAGTTGTCTTTTTGGTACGAGCCATTGTAATGGAAGACATAGTGATGGAGTTTGGTGATCACCTCCCCCGAGTAGTCTGTGCACACAAGAAAAAGGGGAGAATGAGGTGAGAGAACTGAACAACATCGATCAATATAATTTTCATAGGGTATACCGACCAACTCAGGAGTAAACACGACACAATATACCGCGCAAAAGGAAGACAAGATCAAAAGTGAAAGAAACTGAGAAAATGAAGGGTTTTCCAAAAAAATTATCAGAGAGTTGTTCTTGGTGTTCTAAGAACACTGAACATAAATCTACCAAAATGGGTTGTAAGAGAAATATTTTTTTGTAAAATCGGAAAATAAAACAGGTTACCTGTTACAAGAGCTACTCAAAGCAGTTTTTATTTAATGATTCAAACAACATTCATGCAAGAAATCCAAGGGTTTGGCACAAAAAAACCCACGACCACAAAGAAAAACAGAAGTATTCTCGCATAAATCACAGATATACCAAGGAGGAAAAAGAAGAACATACTGGTAGTAGGTCTACGAGGGTAACACGAGCCAAAAAGCTTCGGTGATCATGGGCTGGGCACTGGTCGGTGTAAAAACTCGAAGTTCATAAAGACGGGAGTTCTGAGCGTTTGGGGAGTTTGAAAGGAGAAGAGACTGTAAAAATTGAAGTGAGAAGAGAAGGAAGCTATTTAATGTCCAGGTATCAACGCTCTACCTCCTCCTATGAGCATTGATGAGATATCACTTCAACTGCTGTAAGCACGTCTCCCTAGACACGTCAGCACACCACCCAGCATGTCCTTCCAGTCACTTCGCCTCAACCGTCCAACACGTCAGCCACTCTTCGGTAACCGCACAAACCAATGGTACAGTTATTAAGAGAAGCCATTATGACACTTTATGGTACAAAAAGGAGGCGGGAAATAGTGAAAAGTCATTTCTTGGAAACTTGAAGAAGTGCAAATGTCTTCAACTCTATTAAATGAAGATGCCACGTAGCAAAGAGAACATACCCCCGACCAGGTTGGACGGGGTGGTATCCAGAAGGAAAGTTTTCATACTACTCAGCACCATTGCAAACTTGGGGGGCAAATGTTATCCCAAAAATATACACAGTTGATACGGCATGAAGGTTGGACATGTGGCATCATACTGTGAGCACATGTCATCATATTCTTGACACGTGGCATAGGCATCAAACAGTCAAACAAACTGGAGAGAGCACACTTGCCAAATGAATAACAATTACTGCGCGGTATGCTCAACAGGAGAACAACTGCATGGTATACTTACCAGAAAAGAGGCTGCTCGGTATGCTCTCCAGGGAACCCAATATACTTGGTCGGATGAAGTCAGTTACATCCTCCTCACGCCTAATAGTTCACCTGAAAACTCGGTCAAACTCATAAAGAATAGGACTACAACTACCCGCGAAAAGGACGGGATATTTTGCAGCAGTTGCGGAGTAGGCGCAACTTCCTGGGCATTGGGGACAGTATACATACAAGTCTTCCACCACTGTGGAAGGGGTTTAGATTTTTAGCCTACCGACCAGCACCAAAAATATACCGACCATCCTGTTAGGAATACTTAGCAGCAATTTCTGCAATTATGTATTGTTTTTACACTTAGAATCGTACCTGTTTTCACTGGTCATCTTGTGTAAACCTTAAAGATCAATACAAATTGAAGAGGAAGTAGGTCATTACCGTTTCTTGGGGCCGAACCTCTATAATTTCTAGTGTCTTTTATCATTTTTTGCTCATAGTTATTATGTTCTTGGCTTATTTATGGTTTATTGATTGTTTGACTGAAATCTCTCTAATTAATTATTTTAACTCTGCGTTAGTTGACCAAAAAACAAGTCAACAAATATGATAACTTTTTTAAACATAAATGATATTTTTTTAATAAAATTAAGATTATGCATTATATATTATTATTATAATGATATTTTATAATATTTAAATTTATATTTAAATAAGTATTAAATATCTAGTATTGTATTAAATATTATAATAATAATATTTTATAATATTTAAATTCACATTAATATAATTAGTAAAAAATTAGGATTATAGATTATTATCATAATGATATTTTATGACATTTAAATTTATATTAATATAATTATTAAATATCTAGTTTTGTATTATAAGTTATTATAATGATGATATTTTATAACATTTGAATTTATATTATTATAATTATTATATATACAATCTTATATTAAATAGTATTATAATAATGATATTTTATAATATTTGAATTTATATTAATATAATTGATAAATATATATTTTTAATTAGTTTTAAAAGTATATTTCATTAAATATTTATAATATTCCGTTAAACTTAATAAAACAAACTGTTAAAACAAAAAAATTTGGTTATCTATACACTTTTTATATAGAAGAGATTTAAAACATATCTCATATCCCATTTCGTTGTTGCCATTTTTATTAAAATTTTAAAACAAAAAAAATAAAAATAACCTTTTGTGTAAATATTCCTTAAAGCCATATCATTAATTTCATTTGAGAATTAACATTATTAAAGGTATTTAGGCCAACTCCAATCAGCCACAAAACAAAAATAAAGTGGAACATTTATAGTGCTAAGTTGATGTGTTATTTTCTTTTTTAGTTAATATTAACCTATATCATCAAATTTAAATATTATATTAGATATAATCTTTTTAATTTATAAAAAATTTCTATTTGAATTTAAAATAAATACGAATTTAAATTTATGAATAATTTTTTTTAATTTTATGTATTTTAATTATATAACACAAAAATTAATAAAACAAAATCTAATAAATTATTTATCAAAAAAAATCTAATAAATTAACATTAAAAAATTGTGTGTTATTGTTTCAATTAAATATAATGTTTATTTACAACAATGTATGTTTTTAATAAATATAAAATTTTATTTGTGAGTTTCTAATTTTTTTTAAGGGGTTTTTTCAAAAATATATTTTTTGTGTATTTTTTTTTTCACTTTTTTACAGTTCCTGATTTTTTTTTTTCAAAAATACTAACTTAAGTTTTCAAAACTACGTTTTTTAAAGTTTTATATTTACAAAAATACGGTGTCAATGAAACAACTAAACAACAATAATAAAACAACAACTAAATATTAACCCACGACATACTAACATGTTTTTTTAAAAAAAAATTAAAATATATCTGCAAACAACTAAACAACAACAGAACAACTATATATAAACTTAAACAACTAAAATCTAGCATGAAACAAAAATAATACATAAAATATAAACAACACAAAAATAACAACCCCACAACAACACAGTGCAACCCATTACATATTAAAAAAGCAACACACTGCAATACAATTTCAAAAAACACAGCTAGAAAATAACAATTGGACAACAACTAGACATCAACACACTACATACTAACACATTAGAAGACAACTAAAAAACACAATTGGACAACAACGAGACATCAACCCACCACATTAAAAAATAACTAAAAAATAACAATTGAACAACTAGAAGTCAATCCATTGCATACTAACACATTTTAAACAAAAAAATTCAAAATATATCGGAAAACAACTAAACATCAATTAGACATCAACACAACAACTATATATAAACTTAAACAACTAAAAGACAACATGAAAACAACTATACATAAACCTAAACAACTAAAAAATAACACAAAAACAAAATGATATTAGACAACTATACACAAACCTAAACCTAAACAAACTATCTTATGTCAAATAACTCCCACAAGAATTGATCTCTAGAAGTCAATTATACAAAAAATTGGTTTAGTTATATGTTTACCCAAAAATGGCTCCTGATGATGTGGCAAGAACTTATTACACGTGTCCGGCACATGGTGATTTCAAATGAAAGAGTCCAACTCGACCATCGACCAGGTGTTCCGTACACCCTCAGATCTCGTGGTTAGATACGACCAGTCTAGTCACATGTTTCAGTTTATTTCCTTTAAAGATATGTAATCTTGTAATAATTACATTTATTGTTTCCTTTTTATTACCTTGATACGCTGATATTAAGGATAATTAAGGCCCATTGGCCCATGTAACCCCCCTTGATCCTATCAATATGCATGAAAGAGCTCAAGGAATGGACTTTTGAACCTTTTTCTGGATACTGAAAGAAAGAGCATATAGTGCGATTATCCTCCAAACAGCTGTAATTCTCCTAAGGCTTGTGAAACTCAAGAACCCTAGTTCTTTGATCACGACATTGGGATTCAACATCAATAATAGCACTAAGTGGACGTAGGTCATTACCATTCATTGGGGCTGAACCACTATAAATCATATGTGTCATTTCATTACCATTTGATTCTATTCTTGACTATCATCTCATTTCTTGTCGTATTTCTGACTCCGTGTCGTTGGCCAAATCGAGGGTCAACATTCTAGTGCTTTCATTGAGAGTTTGATCAAGAAGTTTTAAGAAAATCAAATGGCAAAGACATCCAAGAAAGCTGGACAGGCTGCTGGCGCTACATCATCTCAACCTCCTCCTCCAAATGTGGCGGAGAATGAACCACATTTGGAGTTTGAAGAGGAGGAGTTGGATACGGAAACACTGAGGGCAACACTGGGGGCATTGTAGGATGAGTTGGCCAATCTGAGGGCCAATCAGGAGAACACAGCGGAGACAATGGCGCTGCAGCAGAGAGAGATTGAGCGTCAGCGCCATGAGCTGAATGAGCGGCAGACGAAAATGGACCGTCAGCAGAGGGATGCCATGGCCGCCCTTGAAGTAGCCATTCAGTTTGCTCGCGGGTAGGCTGTGACGGCCTCTCAATCGGATTAGCCACCGAGCGTGCCACCACAGCGATTTCCCAATCCAAGTCCTCTGCTCAAGCCAGCAAGCCCCCAGAGGCTGGAGCAGCCACATGTGGCTCAGGATGATGTCCCAGTTCGGGATCCTGAGCCGCAACCTCCATCTCAAGCTGGTCAACACAATCCCCAGCCCCAGAGGCAGAATAGGGTCGGGCAGCCAGCCTGCAGCCCTAGACGCCCAGGGGACGAAGAGCCAAATCCACCAAGCAGGGGGCAGCATCCTTTGCCAACATAAGGCACAACGAGTCAGGCTTTGCGGTCAGGGGCCCCTCATGGCATAATAATGCACGGGGACCCAACGACCAGCGCAGGCCTCCCCCTGACACTCGGGAGATGCCAGCCCGGGGAGGAAATAGCGTGAGCAGCTGATCATGCCATAGTCGGCCACAGTTTAGAGACGGCCATGACTATAATGAGGTCGATTCTGGCAGGGGGAATGCTGGTCGGAGGAATGAAGAAAGAGGTGGAGACGGAAACCCCCCACCTAGAGAAAATAGGTCGATGAGCCATAACGCTGAGGGGCAGCCCTGACAAAATAATGTCTTTGATCGGCTAGGAGTTAGCGACCAGAGGCTCAGGGATGATGATTTAAGGGCATGCTCAACGACCGTCGTGAGAGGCACGATGAATACGCTTCTCCAGCACCGGTCGCCCCAGCGATCCTAGATGTAGTTCATGCACAAATTGATGCCCTAAACCAAGCAGTACAACAGCTAGTTGGGAGTCGAACATCCCACATAGAGTACAATCGGAGGAGAGGTACTTCGTTTGTGCAAAGGATTGCTATGGCAGAAACCCCCAGTAAATTCAAAATGTCTGTACTGCCAAACTTTGATGGGTACGGAGACCCAGTATCTCATGTCAACAAATTTGAAATACAAATGGATATACAGAAACTATCAGACGATGCCTGCTACAGGATCTTCTCTGCAACACTGTCACTGCCCAGGAGTGGTTCTTTAAGTTCCTTCCTGCTAGCATAGTATCCTGGGAGATGTTCGTGAAGGAATTTTACAAACAATTCTATGCGGGTCGCGTACACCCCACTGAGGCAAACCAGCTGGTCGAGATACGCCAGAAGGAGGGAGAGCCCTTGAAGGAGTATGTCTAGTGCTTTATGCGAGCAGCGGCTGGAGCCAAAACAGTGGGCGAGAAAGGCAAGATGATGGCCCTAACTACTAGGGTCAAGCGTCATTCCCCTCTCTGGAGCAGCCTGAGGAAAAATGGGGTAAGGAGAACCCAGGAGTTTTTTGATTGAGCTAAATGATATATCAAGCTCGAGGACGCAATTTCCAATGAAGGGAAATCGCCCACGAAAGACAAAGGGCCGAAGGAAGAGCCCGCTAAGGTCGCCAACAGGTTGGATAAACCCAATGGCAACGGCAATGGGAACGGCAACAGAAACAGCAGAAATGGTGGAAAACGGGCGAGCAATGAGCCGTCAACATCTGAGAATAAACACCCCAAAGGCAATAGATATGAGCCAAGATTCACCAACTATACGACCCTTGTCGAAAGTCGAGTAGAGGTCTACCAGGAGACCAACTCTAATGTTCCTTATAAGCGACCCACACCTATAAGGAAGGATATCTCTAAGAGAGATACAACGAAATTCTGTCGTTTTCACAACGACTACAAACATGACACAAATGAGTGCAACCAGTTGAAGGATGAGTCGCGGGAGGCTCAAAGTGGCAACGAGCAGGTACCTGCACGCCAACGCTCTCCACCTTTATAGCCAGCTCCTGTGGCAGGCACATTACTCACCATCTGGGCGACCCACACCTTGCAGGGGATAGTGGGAAGGCAAGGGAACGATACGCTCGAACCCTACGCCACGACCAGGACATCGAGATGATGAGTGTGGAGGATTGAGCACCAAAGAAGGCTCGAACAGAGGAGGAATTGATAACCGTCTCTGAAGACGATGCCCAGCACGTACGATTCCCACACTCTGATCTGCTGGTCGTTGACGTACAAATTGCCAACATGATGGTTAAGAGGGTGTTGGTTGACACAGGAAGCTCAGTCAACATCCTATACAAGTCTTCACTAGAAAGAATGAAACTAACCGTCAAGGATTTGGAACCATGCAACCAAACCATTTATGGTTTTTCTGGCGAAGGGCTCGCCCCAACTGGGTCGATCAGGCTTCCAGTTACAGTAGGTACTGCACCTGCAAACAGGACATTACTCACTACTTTCATAGTAGTTGATTGTCCTTCAGCATACAATGTTGTAATTGGGAGGCCAATTTTGGTCGACCTACGAGCCGTTACCTCAATATGGCACCTAGCCATGAAATTCCCAACCGACACAGGGATAAGATGCGTGTTGGGAAATCAGCGGGAAGCGAGGGAGTGCTACAATGCCTCGATAACTAAGGCAAAGAAAGGTGTATCGAGGGAAGTTTCCAGAAAAGAGTTGCAAATGGCGACTGATGTACAAGCCCAATCCGGTGATGAAGTCACCAAATAGGGCGTTGCCCAAAGGGAGGACAGAGATTTAGATCCTCGCTTTGGGGATTTTGATGAAGAGATAGGACCCATCGAGGACCTTGAAGAGGTCCAACTCGATGAAGAATATCCAACCAGGGTTGTGAAAGTTGGTAAAAACTTAGAAACAACAACGAAGCTAGCACTGGTGGAATTTTTGAGGAAAACCCAAGAAGTCTTTGCCTGGTCGCATAAAGACATGGTTGGAATAGACCCTGCAGTCATTAGCCATGTCCTAAACATAGATAAGAGTTTTCTACTAGTGCAACAGAAGAGGAGGCTGCTCGACAAGGATAGATCAAAGGCTCTAAAAGAAGAAGTCGAGAAGCTAAAGGAGAATGGATTCATCAGGGTAGCGTTTTATCCATTATGGGTCTCTAGTCCCGTACTAGTTCCCAAGTCGAATGGAAAATGGCGAACATGCGTGGATTTCACAGACCTTAATAAATCCTGCCCTAAAGATTATTTCCCACTCCCTAGGATCGACCAACTGGTCGATACCACGACAGGGCACGAGATTCTCTCATTCATGGATGCATACTCTGGATATAATCATATCAGTATGCTCCCACTTGATGAGGATCACACTAGCTTTCAGACTGATACAAGGCTTTACTGTTACAAAGTAATGCCCTTCGGTTTGAAAAACGCTAGTGTGACTTACCAGCAACTGGTCAACCACATGTTTAAGGAGCTAATCGGTACAAACATGGAAGTATATGTCGATGACATGCTGGTTAAGTCAAAGAAGGCAGAAGAGCATATGGGGGACTTACAAGAGTGCTTCAACGTCTTGAACAGGTATCAGATGAAGCTAAATCCCCTGAAATACTCTTTCGGAGTAGGATCAGGGAAGTTCTTTGGATTTATAGTAAACTCGCAAGAAATTGAGGCTAATCTCGAGAAGATCAAAGCCTTGATCGATATGAAATTTCCAACAAAGATCAAGGATGTTCAAAGTTTAACTGGAAGAATTGCTGCTCTCAGTAGATTCATTTCCAAGTCTACGGACAAATGCGTCCGATTTTTTAATCTACTCAGAGGCAGAAAAAGATTCGAATGGACAGAAGAGTGCAAACAGGATTTTCAAGATTTGCAAACACACATGTCGCAACCACCGATTCTATCAAAGCCGGTTGATAAAGAAACTTTGTTCATCTACCTGGCGATCACTGAATATGCTGCTAGTGCTGTCCTGGTAAGAGAAGAAGAAGGCGTGCAGAAGGCTGTGTATTATGTAAGCAAGAGGCTAATAGGAGCGGAGCTGCGATATCCACCCATTGAAAAATTAGCCTATTGTTTAATCTTAGCCTCCAGGAAGCTGCGGCCTTACTTTCAGGCTCACCCAATCATAGTTTTGATTGACCCACCTCTACAACAAGTTCTACAGAAGCCAGAAGCCGCAGGCAGATTGTTGAAATGGGCAGTTGAACTTGGGCAGTTTGACATCTCCTACTTACCACGAGCAGCGATAAAAGGGAAAGCTCTGGCAAACTTCATCGCAGAACTTACTGGGCTTCCAGATAGCGAGCAGCTAGAAGCACCTGAAGAGCCTGAGCCTTAAAACCAAGGTCCCTCATGGAAGTTGTTTACAGACAGTTCTTCTAATGAGCACCACGCAGGAGTAGGAGTGATTTTGATAACGCCTGAAGGGCATCGATTTCACTGCACAATAAGGTTTGACTTTACTGCTTCTAACAACGAAGCCAAGTATGAAGCACTGCTCGTAGGATTGCGGCTAGCCAGAGATATGCACATAAAGACACTTGACATCTACAGTGACTCTCAGCTAGTTGCCAATCAGATCATGGGAGAGTACCAGGCCCGAGGCTTAAAAATTGCTGCTTACTTAAATAAAGCGAAGGATCTATTGGTGCAGTTTGATAAGTACACACTCCAGCAAGTACCTCGTGACCAGAACTCAAACGCTGATGCTCTGGCCAAGTTAGCAAGTGTCAAGGATGCTGACACCCTAAACATAGTGCTAGTTGAGCGACTATCTGCGTCGAGCATCCAAGCAGAGGAGACCTCTTTAGAGATCCAAACAACGGATACATGGATAGCACCTTACATTGAGTACCTGACACAGGCGTGTTACCGACGGACAGAAACAAAGCTAGGACCCTTCAGCGGCAGGCTGCTAGGTATATCCTGGTTGATGGAATTCTGTATCGAAGGGGATACTCAATGCCACTCCTCAGATGTATTTCGAAAGAGAAGGCCAAGGAATTGATGAAAGAGGTCCACGAAGGCTTTTGTGGGGACCATGCTGGGGGGCAGAGCTTATAAAAAAGATCCTAAGGCAAGGATACTTCTGGCCATCAATGAATGAAGACTCAGTGGAATTTGTGCGGAGGTGCGACAAGTGCCAGAGGTTCTCCAAAATTCCACGAGCATCCCTTAATGAGCTAGAACAGATGCAAAGTCTGTGGCCGTTCGCAGTCTGGGGTATAGATTTAATCGGATCTCTGCCCACAGGAAAAGGTGGTGTCAAGTACGCTGTGGTTTCCATTGATTACTTTACAAAATGGACCGAAGTTGAGCCACTCGCAACCATAAAGACCAAGAAAGTGCTGGATTTTGTGGTTAAACACATCGTGTGTCGCTATGGATTGCCAAAAAAAATTGTCTCAGACAACAACACGCAGTTTGATAGTTATCTGTTCACAGATTTTTGCGAACGACATGGAATTATCAAGAGCTTTTCTTCAGTTGCCCATCCTCAAGAAAATGGACAAGTTGAAGCAGTCAATAAAACGCTAAAGGATAATCTGAAGAAAAGGCTTGAGGAAGCAAAGGGGGCATGGCTGGAGCAATTTCCTGAAGTCCTTTGGTCGTATAGAACTTCCCATCGAACAACAGCAGGCCATACTCCATTCTCCCTAGCTTATGGATATGAGGCTATGTTTCCTGTTGAGTTAGATCCCCCATCGCATCAGAGAATGATGTACGATCAAGGTTCTAATAGCCAGCTATTGATGGAGTCGCTGGATTTGGTCGATGAAAAGCGAGAGCAAGCCCAACTCCGAGTAGCAGCTTACCAGCAAAGGGTCACCCGGTATTTCAATTCTAAAGTACGCGAAAGGAAATTCAATGTTGGAGATCTAGTACTTCGAAGGGTCTTTCTTAGCACATGCGACCAAGCTGCTAGAGTACTCGGACCTAATTGGGAAGGACCATACCAGATTGAAGAAGTCCTCCATCCAAGCACCTATAAACTTGCTCGCTTAAATGGAGATCTCATTCCTCGCTATTGGAATGGAGAACACTTGCGCAAGTACTATCAATAAACAATTCTACCTAAAGAATTGGCTTGTATTAATTTTACTTTTTACAAGTTATGAAAAATGATTGGTCATTTTACGTGACTGATCGCTTATAAGTGTAAGATAATTTTGTTGGTCACTCGTACAGACATGTTTTGTTCATTTAGTTTGAGAAATAAAAGGGACTGTGCGCAGCCATTCGTTCTTGCCAATTATTGTATTTATTACAAGTATTTGCTCATTACGTGCGTTCTTTTGCTATATTATCGTTTAAATTCTTAGTTACGAACAATTATGTTCGCATAGGTCCTAGTCAAGACAAGCGACCGAGGACCTAAAGTTCGTCAATCACTTGGGGGGCATATAAGGTACCCAGTAAGCAAAGCATATCGAAAGGTATGTAAACACACGAGCAAAATAAGTGAAAGCATGCTACAGTACTTAGAGTATTTTTCAAAATTTTGTTATTTTGTTAAATCAATCCAAAGTACTATGCTAAGTTTGGTCATGCGAACAGATGTTATAATAAAATGTAAATATATTATAATATCAAAAAAGAATTATTTTACACCACGAGCAGTTACTGCTCGGATGTAATTGTTCGTTAAAAGGAAAAAAGCTGCCCACGCAGCAATTAAAAATAACTGTCTTTACATCTCGACCCGTAGGTCGTATACTGAAACTAAAATTAAAAGAGATAAGCTAAGAAGCAGGAGGGTCTTGTGGGTGTTCCTGGTCGACTACAGTAGCGACTTCATCATCCACACCTTCAACGCCGATGGCCAAGGAGATTTCAGGCGAGGCTGGGATCTTCGTTTTTTCCTCTTCCACCAAACGAGCAACGGATCGGGCTATCTCAGTATGCTTCATGCGCTCAGGAAGATAGCTGAAGTTGGCCCCTTGATTGTGTTTCCAGAAGTCATAGAAACACTTAGCTGTGGCACCCTTGTACCTCTCCAGGTTGCTGGCGTTGGCTTTCTCAAGTTCATCGATCCGAGCCTCCAACTTTCCGGCCTCTTATCTGCTCGCGATCAAGTACGCCTCGAGCTTTTTGGCCTCGCGGTAATTGATAAGGTTAGACTCCTTATACTGGTCCCTTAATTTGACGACTTTGTCTAGGGCAGCTTGCTTCTCCCTCAACTCCTCAGCCAGCTTATTTTTCTCCTCGAGCAACGTTGTGTTTGTCTTCTGAGCTGCCTCAAACTACTCGGCATATTTTGTTTCAGCGACCTTAAGCTCCTCGACGTGCCGTTGTTCGGACGCCTTGGATTGCTCGGTGATAACTCCCGAGTGGAGCCGGCCGGCAGTAACGGTCAGCATTGCCTGTGATAAGAACAAAAGTTAAATTGACTAATAGATAAAAGGATCAAATCTCAACAGGAAAAGACAACTTACACTTGCAAGCTCGTTTAGTGCGCGGGTTAAGATCTGGTCGACATCCATTGACTCTGTCCTAGCCATGGCTTCTCGGCAACGCTCGTGCCTCAGGATCTTTGCCATCCTGTCCTTGGCCAATCTTAGGGCATGGCTTGATATGTCGCCCCCTGTTGGAGCAGGGGCAGCTGGCTGAGTCTGGTCAGCTGCAGCCGGTGGGGAAAGAGTCGACTCGATTGGTGCAGGCGGAGTCTGCTGCTCGAGGGGAGAAGGAGGTGGTGTTGCATTTGTTGAGGGTCTGTCTGCTGGAGGGTCCGTAGTGCGGGTTTTCTTGGCCGAAGGCGCTTTGCTGCATTCCCCATGATGCCGCCTACTCGCCTTCTTCTTGCTCACAGGAGCTTCAGGAGCTTCGGGTGCACTGTACATATCGAATATGTCTTCGTATGCCATGTCTGCAAGAAAGCAAGTACACGAACAGTGAGATAGTAAAAATAATTGAGTGTGCTATGTCAGAAAATGAAACAAAGAAAATTGCAATTGAAATACCCAAGCTATCATTACTGGTCGCTACATTATATACTCTACTAGTGTTACACTCACTCTCTGGCATGAAGAAGTCTGAATCTAAATTGGGAGTGTACTTAAAGTTTTCGTCCCCGTCAAACAAGTGACATGGAATTGGCAAACTATCTAAGAGTGAGAGATCAGTACCGTTCTCATCCGAAGACTCGTCAAGAGGCTTGAGGGGATCAGAGGCTTTCTTTTTTCCCTTTCCCGAAGGAGCAGAGGGCGCGGCCGCTCGCAGGGTGCTTGAGGGTTCCTTGATTGTCACGCTAGTTGTTCTCCTCCTTTGAGGTTACGACACATCTGGGTGCTGCTCGGGATCTCCTCGCCGGTGGCACTCCCCACTGTGGACTCCCTCACATCCTGGTGAGGTGCCAGAAGCCCGACCAGCCTCAGGTTAGCTTCTGTGACCAGTTGTTTGACGCTCTTCTCTATGTCAGTCATGGTGGCCAAAAGTGTTGATCAGACTTCCATGTTTGGAGTGGGAGCCGGTCGCAGCCACGGGCCTGAAATATACTAAATCTCTAAGGGGATTGCAGGAAGAATTAAAGGAAAATAAACGACCAAGGGAGCAAAGACATTACCTCCTTGGGTGAAGGCCAGGTTGTTGGAAACCATGTCAGTAGTCAAAAAATACTCTAGATGGTACTTCCCCACATTGGATATAAAAGTGGTATCACTCAGGAAAGTGCGGGTCATTTCCTGGTGGCAGAAATGGAAGAACCCCGTGTTGTCTTGGTTGGGGTTGGATTCTAGGTCGAACAGATAGTTGACCTAATGTGGCGTAGGGACAGGCCACTTCTTATGACTATAAAGGATATAGAGTGCAGAGAGCATTCTATACCCATTAGGAGTTATTTGGAAAGGAGCGACCCCAAAATAGTTGGCCATTCCTTGGAAGAAAGGATGGAGAGGCAGGATCGCTCCTGCCTCAATATGATACCTCGACCAGGTGCTGAAGGTGCCCCCAGGCAGGTTCACCCACTGGTCTCGGGTAGGTTGGACTAAGGTTACCCCAGGAAGTCCATACTTCCTGATGTAATTGGCAATCATCCTAACCGTGACTCAGCTTGGAGGGGCAACATACCATTTGACATCTGGTCGAATGACATTTACGAGTTGGGCTTGAGTTTGGATTTCTGGATCGGGGGTATTTCCTTCTCGACCACTAGTCGAAGGAATTTCAGCCTGAGGAGCAGGCTGATTTGAAGGAGTGGAAGGTTTCTTTTTCTGGGCTTTGGACTTTACTCGACCCATGTTTTGAGGTGGGGTCAATGGGTTGTTTGAGGTGACGCGAGAAAAAGGGATCTCTAGGATCAGCCGCAACGGTTGCTCCTCGTCCTCAAGCAATTAGGCCCGCAAATCGTCATCGATAGGCCTCTCACCTCCCCATGGATCTTGCATGAAAATCTGCGAACAGAAAAGGGGAGATGAGAATCTACGGCCTAAAAACTTGTGTTTAAAAGTTGGAATAATGCTACTTGTGTATAAAAGTTAAGCTTTTATACGACCAGCAACATTCTAACAAAAAACACTACATTTCAAGCGAGCAGTTTGGGAAATGGATTAAAAAGTAGAAGTGAAGAAAAACCTTTCGACTCTAAAAGGGAGGGAAAAACCCAGTTTTTCAACTAGCTTAAAAATCGAATTTTTACTTCGATTTTACGCCCTAAATCTTTAACATCGACTATCAAACTAATTCTTAACCCCAGCAAAATGTTTCTTTCCTACTGTATCAAATATCGATCAATATACCCATTTACCCAAAAATAATTTCGTTCAAGAACATTCAAAAACTCAGATACGAAACAGATAAACAAAAATATGTTGCATGGCATTTCAATAGCTGAAAAGGTTAATAAGCTTACTTGGGCAAAGGATGAAGCGAGTTTCTGGAATACTAAGCCGAGTGGTTGGGCAGAAGCTTCGTGAAACGCTGAAACCGTTTGGGTCTTCTGGGCTCTGAATGTAGAGTTCTTCAGAGTTCTTGAAGAAGAGAAGATAAGAGAAAAGTAAAAAGTAAAAAAGTGATATTGAGGAATTATTTATATTGATCGTGGCACTGTAAAAGAGGTAATCATGGAATTACTTTTTTCAAAGCATGGGGAAGTGCAATAGCGGTCAGACAAATTTTTGGAAAACCGAAAAAACTTGATTGGACATGATTGGTTAGCTTTTTTGAGAAGGCATGGGTGGCTCTGACAGATTTGGTGGGGTACGCGAAGGGTCAGTTTCCTAAGTTTACTTTATGCTGGTCGCAGTAAAATAAACTTGGAGGGGCAAATGTTTACCCCAAAATGGCTCCTGATGATGTGGCAAGAACTTATTACATGTGTCTGGCACGTGGTGATTTCAAAGAAAGAGTCTAGCTCGACCATCGACCAGGTGTTCCGTACACCATCAGATCTTGTGATTAGATACGACCAGTCTAGTCGCATGTTTCAGTTTATTTTCTTTAAAGATATGTAATCTTGTAATAATTATATTTATTGTGTCCTTTTTATTACCTTGATACGCTAATATTAAGGATAGTTAAGGCTCATTGGCCCATGTAACCCTCCTTGAGCCTATCAATATGCATGAAAGAGCTCAAGGAAGGGACTTTTGAACATTTTTTCTGGATACTGAAAGAAAGAGAATATAGTGCTATTATCCTCCAAACAGTTGTAATTCTCCTAAGGCTTGTGAAACTCAAGAATCCTAGTTCTTTGATCACGACATTGGGATTCAACATCAATAATAACACTAAGTGGATGTAGGTCATTACCATTCATTGGGGCCGAACCACTATAAATCATCTGTGTCATTTCTTTACCATTTGATTCTATTCTTGACTATCATTTCATTTCTTGTCGTATTTCTAACCCCGTGTCGTTAGCCAAATCGAGGGTCAACATTATATAAATAAATATATATACTCAAAATAATCTTTGACATGTGGTGTGTCTTATACATTTACTGACCCGTGAAATAAGAAGAATGTGAATTGCGTGTTATTGGCAAGTGTAAAAGATAAGTAGGACCTTAGGGTACATACTAATGAATGTTTGAATTGGTGTAGGGTCAAGACAGTAAAATCCCTATATAAACAAATATTTTTTAGTGAAAAAATAAAATAAAATTACTGATTTCATCATTTATTATCTTTATAGTTAAAGTATATATAAAATAATTTTGTCACATAAAGGTCAATATATAAAATAATAATATATAATATTTATATTTCAAATGAGTTATCTTGCTTTTTTAATAGCTTTATTAGCAATTATATTCATAAAAAACAAAAACAAAAATACATACTCAACCGATTAGACTAGGTGTGAGTGAGAGAACATCAAAGTAAAAAAATATCCAATCTGAGAAACAACAGCCCAAAATTGATCAATCTAACACTGTCATCCCTGATCAGAATGAAAGAGACAGTCACAAGCAAGCCTACCAACCAGGATGTGTGGTCATTCGAAACATGGGCCTGTAATTGGCATGGAAGGAAATTTGATATCCCTTATACGTCACCTTATCATTTGATGGTTGATGCCATTGAGGCCTACAAGGAGGATACTAGAGCTTGCTTCTCAACAAAGTCTACCGAAATTGAATATGCGGCTGCCTACCCTCCTAGTTGCCTTGAAAAAACGTAAAAATGAAAAAAGTACGGCTTGACCGTATAAAAGAAATTTTTTAATATAATGAGGTGTTTCATATAAATATCTCTTTTTTTAAAGCCCCATCGACAAAGTAACAAACTTAACGCCCTATCGAATATATTTGATAATTTATCAAATTTACATAACCTACTTTGCAACAAATTAAAAAATATACCATTTCACAAAATAATATAAAATATATACTTTTTGACATTAGAAGAGGAGAATTCAACTGTGGCACCTCCTCTTAATAATATGAAAATATATAAATAAATATGAGGAAATTACATTTTATATAGCTTTTTTTTTTTCATAAAGTTTACAAAAATATGAGGAAATTACATTTTATATAGCTTTTTTTTTTTCATAAAGTTTACAAAAATATGATTTTTAAAAAAAAAAAATTATTCTATGTTTTTTTTAAAAAAAATTTCACTTTTATAGATTTAGTTTGCCATATTTTTGTATAAAAGTTGGTTTATGTCATAGTTTTTTACTCTTAATCAAGTTTTATTAATTTGGAATAGTATTTTTGTAATTTGATTATTTTTTTTAACTTAATTTATTTTTTTATATTAATTTTGTATATCTATTTTTATATTAAATTTTTCTTTGGTTGTTTTGTGATTTTATTTTTGTAATATGAATTGTTTTTATTAGTTTATTTATTATAAACATTTTTTTCTTTTTTTTTTAGATTGTACATTTTTTCCAAAGTTTGGTTGAGGTAACTAGTTACTTGATTGATTTGTTATGATTCCAAGTATGTAAAAAAATCCTATATATAGGCTAAATAACATGTTATCAGGATGGGTAACTGATTATCCTGAGAGGAATAACATTCTGCCATAAGAGGGGTAACCAATTACCATAAGAAAGGTGACGGGTTACTTATATTAAATATGAAAAGAAACATTAAATTTGAAGGAAAAAAAAGACATGATCTGATCTTATAACCTAGAAACATACACACATATCAGAACGTGAAGGTAATCGTTTACCATAAAGAGCCCAGAAATATACATACATATCAAAACGTGAAGGTAACCGGTTACCATAAAATAACCAAAAAATATACACACATATCAGAACATGAAGGTAACCAGTTACCTATTGCATACCCGAAGATAGAAAAAAAATATATAGATCCAAAGAAAACAGACGGGTTTCAATCTGCAACTAAAGAGGAAGAAGGTATATCTGTAATAATATGAGCAATTGTTTTTCTAAACTTAAATTTTTTTACAAGTTAGTTCCAGATCTAATAAAAAAAAGAAAAATTTTAGACCTAGAAAAAAAATTCTTATATGAAAAGTGAAAAAAAAAGAGTAAGAATATTTAGTCGGAGATTGTCGTTGTCGGATGTGCAGGTGGCTGGAGTCGTGTTTATTTTGTTGAGGTGGAGATTGCCGTCAGATTTCGTTTGATGAGTTGCCAGATGTGAAGGAGGTGGAGATCGCCGACAGTCTATGCTCTTGCTGGAGGAGAGGTCGCCTGAGTTGTCCTTGATTGGATCTTCAAATGGCACCGGAGCTGGAGAGGATTTGCGCTAGAGCTGGAAGGGGTTTGTGCTAGAGGTGGGACTTCTTGATCATGGGTTTGTGCGGTTGGGTTTTGAGAGAGAAGAGGGTTTGTGCGAATTTTTTTTTAGAGAGAGAGAGAGAATAGTGGAGTGCTAATTATAATAGTACCCCTATTTGGGTGATGTATTTTAGTTTTAAATTTAGCTTCCGTGTTTAGTTAGTTAGCAATTGTGTTTCCCGTAATTTGTTTTTTTCTTTATTTAAATTTCTCATACAAATTAGGAAAAGTATAATCCTCATCATTTTGCACAATGATAGTATAAAAACTATATTTATGAAAAATCCTCAATACATATTCATCTATTACTCTATTGCAAAAGTAAAATGTAGTGAATTTTACATAAAGTGTCAAAATTGGCACCATTCTTACAAAAATACTAACAGACAGTATTCATATATTTTTTTACCATTCCCAAATGACTTATACACATTTATATAAGTTTAAATATTACATAAATACTATTTGTACACTCTCCACTTACGTCATCATCATCATTATTAAGCTTTTTGAATTTTTTATTTCTAACATTCTCTCTCCACTTATTTCCCTACCCACATTTTCATAATGTTTTTTCTTTCCCGCCGACTATTTTTTCTTCTTATCTCTCACACAAAAGAAAAATGCAAATAGCTAAAATATGTTTATGTCATTTTATCTAACATCTTAATATATATATATTAAAAAAATTCAGGTACAATAAGTATTTGTTCTAACACAAACGTAAAATAGCTAACAATTTAACAAAGTAAAAAGAAGACACATGTAGGATTGCCATACAATTTAATTAAAGTAAAAGATGACAAAACATCCAATAGCTAGCAAGTCATAAGCTTTTGACACCCTGCCCACTTGTTCTTCTTACACATTTTAATCATTTTGTTTTCTTATACGTTAACCAATACACAATACCCATTTTACTTTTGATTCATCTTCTCCATATCATTTTTTTTTATTTTCCAGAGATCAATATAATTTTTTGATCTCATATTCTTCATAATGGTTACTATTCAATCAAGATCTTGTTCTACCTCTCCATTTTGCAAATAAAGCTCTGACTCTCATGTTGTTGCTTTTAAGTTTATGTTGTGTTATTTGTTAGTTGTCTTAATATTGTTTTTAAGCAGATTACTTTGTGTTGTTTACTATTTTTTTTTTACTTTTTGATGTTGTTTTCATTTCAGCGTATCAATATCATTTTTATATTCTAAAAATAGATTTCTTTTCATATGTTTTTCATATTATTGTTTAGTTGCTTTAAGATTTTAAGTATGTATTTTTTAAGGTTGAAAATGATAAAAAGGATGATCCTAGCTACTGTTTAAGAAATATTTTATTCATTTTTAGATGGGATAAGTTATGATGTTGATGATACACTGCTCATTCTTTCTCGTTTTTGTTTCTGGTGCTCAACACCTCTATATCTCTCTCTCTCCATCTCTTTCTTTCATTCCTTCTTCTTCATCTTTAAATTTTTATGAAAACATTGCCTTGTTGTTGATTTTGTGTTGATCTTGCGTTGACTATACATTTTTTTGGATTATGCCATTGTTGTTATGGTGTTTATCTGAGATCGATCTTGTGGGTTGTTTTTCAGATTCATTAATTAATTCATTTTGTGTGTCACGTTCTTGTGTCACTATTGACTCTCTATGTAACGCCCTGGTTACCCCAGAACAGTTACGGTGAACCGGAAATTTGACTCATTGCCTGAGTCCTTTGGTTAAAAACATGTTTTAAGTGTTATTAACAGGTTAAGGTGAAAACCAATAAAAAGGAAAGGATATATTTTATTTGATACATAAAACTGTTCATGGGCCCACAAGAACATTTACAACTCAAAAAGGTCATTACTGTTCCAAAATCTCAAACCTCGCCGACCTAAGCGGCAAAAATAGGGTAAACCCCCTAGTTCCCCTGAGAACTCCTTGGCCGTGGTGGTCAAGCGGCCGCATATGTACACATCACCACCTAAGCTCTCCACTCAAGGCTGGGTGAGCTTTTCTTTCCCTTTACCTGCACCACATAGCACCCATGAGCCAAAGCCCAGCAAGAAAACATAACATTATATGTAAACATCATCAAATGATTATCATTATAATCACACAGAGCTCATAGCTTTCAAACAGATGAGTGAATATCACTTGAGGTTCTGGTAAACCATACTGAGTGACTGACAAGCATGTCACTAATTCAAATGGAAGAGTGGCTGCTGGGTAAGCCACTAGCCTTCAACAAATGAGAGACTGATGGGTAAGTCTCTACTTTAACAAATGAGTGACTGATGGGTAAGCCACACAAGCGCTTATAATATTCATCGAACTTGAGGTCGGTCCGGCATTAATGCTCTTTGAGTCATCCAATGCAGAAAGTCGATTAGATCTAATCTTTATTGGCTTGCGTTGAACACGCCAAAGCCGTCCTGACTAATGAGTCAACACTATGTGACCAGTGCCCAGTACCACTGTCGAACTTGACTAATGATCACAGCTTCACAGTTGATACTAGCACCTTTGCCAAATCTGACTAATAAGTCAGTACCATGCACAAGTGAGCAAGATTTGCTAAATATTCCACAATCAATTCATGTCCACATTTATACAACCAACATGCCTCATGAATAACCATGCATGTCACATATGGGGTGCAGTTTTCTTACCTCTGATTCGAGCTAGAATGAACAAAAGAACGACCCTTGAGAACGGTTTAGCTTTTAGTCCTTTAGCGGTTATCTAATCATAACACATTATAGGATACCATCAATAACATGATAATCAAGGGTTCCCAAACCAAGATTTAGCCTCCGAGACATCAATCCTCACTAATCCGGGTAGTAGGAGTGATCCCGAGGCCTAAAACCATGATCCCGAGGTGAAAACATGCAAATGGGCTCAACCCTACTCAAGAGCCGCGGCCTTGGCACCTTGTGTCGCGGCCCCCAGAAAATCCAGAGGCAAGCGCCGCGGTGCCCAACACCAAGGGCCACGGTGCCCAGCGCAGACAGAACCGCTCCTTCAACCTCGAGCTAGGGCCGCAGCGCCCAAGAACAGGGCCGCGACCCCCAACTCTGGGCCATTCCCAAACGCGTTTTCAACTTCTCAAAACCTCCAAATTCATACCTAAACATTCCCCAATCATCAAAACAAGGTTCCCAAGCTTTCCAATGCACCAAAACTCTCAAAACCCAAGGTTCAAACGAATCGAAAACCCAGCAATTCACAAAGTCCAATTCAAAGCTTAGAAACTCTAAACACTCAAAACTTTAAACTTAGATTACCTTTGATTAGATTATTTTCTGTCAAATCCTTCGATCAAGAAGCTTCTAATCTTTCCTAGGATCGCTATGCCTCAATCCTCGCTCGATTCTGACTCCTAGAATTCAAGATTTCTTCGAATATGCTTCGGGTGGCAAAAATGAACTAACGAAGGAGAACAAGAGGTTTTCTAATCGTACGTTCTATTTGACAGCTACTTCAAGCTTAAGTAACCTCAAATAAAACCTAATGCTCGGGGTCCTGAAAATACCCCCGGGGACATTATAGTCAAAACTTCCAGAATTTCACCCTGATCTCAATAATTCCCAATTTATCATCAAATAAACATTCCTATTACCCCAAAATTGACCTCGTTATGACAAAACTGCTAATCCACTAAATATGACCGTCTCATGCCGAATAGCTCGAATATATCTCCATAATAATGAAATCTCATTCACAAATCACATCATGCACCCAAATACACAAATTTACCCTCAATGGGCCAAATAATCAAAACATCATAATATTTCAAATGTGGACCCACATGCATGCATATAACATCATATTATAATATAATTCACATAACACATGCATATATTCATTTAATGGCGTAATTAAATAATTACGGCCCTCCCGGCCTACTAAACCGCCACTAAACCACATCGGAGAATTCGGGGCATTACACTCTAGAGGTGAAAAAGGGAATGTTTGATTGTGTTGCATATAAAAAAAGGAGACTGTCGTCATCTACAATTTTCAGCATTATTTCACTTGATATTATAATTGAATGGTGGTTGTTTCTGGGATGCATTGTCATTACTGATACATTTTCTCAATAAGGTTTTCATATTTGCAATCGTTTAGTATAAATACTTCACTTGCTTTGAAATCAACATAATTCTTTTGATCATCCGTTGTTCATTGCTTTGTACCAAAATTAGTATTAGATTCCATTATCTAAAAGTTACATAATCTCAATTTAAAAAAAATATTACATTGTTTTCAGTGGTAATTATACATTTTATATCCTAGGATCAGTAATATAAATAGAAAAACAACCCAACAACAACACAACATAAACATTTTGATAAATATAAATTTCAAAATAATCTATTGGTTTTCACTATATTTTCTATCTCATCTCATTTATTTGAAGTTGGTTTCTAGATTTTTTTTTTCCATCTTTGCTTCCAAATCTGACTAAAAATGGTTTTTTGATTTTTTTTTATTGAATTTTTATTAATAGCTTGATGTTGGCCGAAGATGGTGATTTTTCATTGCTGATCGCCAGTGTTTTTTAACAGTGATGGTTGATTTCGCTTTGCTGCTAACCAACGTTTATGGCGATTTGAGGAACAGGTTGTCATTTGGGAATTTTCTTACCCTTGTTGCTTCGAGATATTCTTGTGGATTTTATTATTGTTTTTTTCTAAAGCTTGATCATTGGCGTTCATAGAAATCTTCTGTTGATCTTCCCTAGCTAGCGTTCATGGAGATTGTTCTTGAAGGAAAGCTTCTGGCGCGAGTGAATGGGTCTGTAGCATAGACTGTATTTTTGTAAAAAAAAAGAAAAAAGAAATGTTGTTGTATAAATGTTTAAATTATAATGTAGTAGTATAAATGTTAATATTGGGCAGTATTTGTCTTTTCCAAAAAAAAAAATGCTAAAATGTACACAACTACTCGACATAAGCCACACCCAATTTTATTGAAAATGTGAGTAGGCTTTCCCATTAAAGAATTTTTTTTGTACCATTTGCATCTTCCCGTTGTTGATTGTAATTCATGACAGATCTAATAGATGAGATTGTGAAAATATTTAAAATGAAACATACTACGAGTAGATATGGAATGAGAATGGTAACCCACTAAGATATTTTCAACTTATAACTGCCCCTAACATATTTATTGACATTTTCAACTTATAACTTGTTAGGAACGAGTTTCTTAATACGCAACAGAATAGTGATGGGTTGGCCCAGTGTACAACAAAATTTTTGTAACATATTTAAATTATCTTTAAATATGCAGATCCATTAATATACATACATTAATCATAAACAAGAAAAGAATAAAGAACATACATCTTGATGCCTATCAAGTGTCCTTGCTATCTTTTCGTAAAATAAACGATCTTCCACAACGTTCTCTACACCTCAAGAAGTGTGTGGGCACTTAGAGAATAAATGATGATATATTTCTGATTCAACTTGATACTCTCAACACATGAGATCAAGAAAATAGGCCTGAGATTGGTTCTGTATCTTTTTCAGGGAGAGATAGAAAAATATCATTCTTTTTATTAGAGTGAATAAATTCAGCATCTTTTATTTTCTGATAAGCCTAACTTAAATAGAAAATATTTAAATTAAAAGAATAAATATGTAACCAATTTACAATTTATCTTTTAATTAATTAATTATCTTATTAATGAAAATATCAAAAACTAACTTTTGAATTTTTCATTAATTAATTGATTAAATAAATAAAAGTGAAAAATCTATCCCTGATTTTTTATGTAGCTCACACCACACAGTCCAAGGACTATGTGTGTCGTGTAGCTCCCTATAAATTAGGGATATGAGATTTTTCCACAATTATTTGATTATTTATTCAAACTACCTTATCAGATGAAATCAAACAACCTGATAATTAATTCAAATTTGAATCTATTATATTTTTAACTAATTATTATATATAATTAATTAATTGAATAAATATCAATCTTTTAAATTCAAATCAAATTTGAACTTATCAGATTATTATCTCCCACTAAAATAAAGCTATTTAAGTAATTATATCAATTAATTAAAACCAATTTTAATTAAATAATAATTTAAAAAATTATATAATTATTAATTAATTTTGATAATTACAACTAATTTGTAATTAACTAATTAATCACTATTATCACATAATTACATATTTGGCCCGAAGAACAAATTTATTCTTAAATATGTCTTTTTACCATTTTAGTCTTTATATCAACTCTTGCCTTGAATAGTGTTGATAGAGCCGCTGTGGGGACCTATGGACCTATAATTCCAAGCTCCAATAAATTTGAGATTATTAATTAAACTCTTTAATTAAATAATCTTAATTTATTAATCTCATGATTACTCTACTATAAATATGAGACTGCACTCTTGTAATTATAGACATTTCATTTACTGAGTACTTTATGTAATGCCGCAAATTCTCCGATGTGGTTTAGTGGCGGGATTAGTAGGCCGGGAGGGCCATACATGCTTAATTATGCCATTAGTTGATAAATACATGTATATGTGAATTATATTATAATATGATGTTAAATGCATGCATGTGAGTCCACATTCTAATTACAGGGGTGTGATGGTAATTTGGCCCGTTGAGGGTATAATTGTATATTTGTATGCATATTGGTGATATATTGTTGAGACCACATTATAATGTGGGTTTGTTCGAGCTATTCGACATGAGACAATCTTGGATTATTGATTAGCGGTTTAGTCATAACAGGTTTAAGTTTGGGGCTCGGGATGAGTCTCGGGGTGATTTTAATGATTAGAACGTTGCTGGGAATTAAAGGGTAACGAGATGTGAATTATTGGTGTTTGAGATTATCGAGAATAGCGGGAATTGGAGAGCATTAATTATGATTAACGAGATAGGTGGAAAATACCAATTTTGCCCTTGGGAGCCTTTAGAAAACCTTATTTGACCTAGGGTTATAATGGTCTTTTCACCCCTAGGATAGATATAAACCATTTTTGGGCTGTGAAAGAGGTAGAAAAACAGAGCATCTTGAAGAGCTTTCCCGTATCTTCTTTCCTTCAGTTTCCTTTTAGATTTTTGAACCATTCTTAAGGATTCAAGCTTGGGAAGTAAGCCTTGGGAGTTTGGGAGAGTGTTCCTCATTGAAGAGCATCATAAGCTGAGCTTTGGGTAAGTTTCTAGCCATTGAATTCTCTGGTATACCCTATTTTAGTTCTGTTTTGCAGCTGTGATTTCTAGGTTGAATACTTGGTTTTGTTGGGAGTTTTGGCTAGGGTTCTTATGGTTGTGGTGCTTGGGGTATGTTAGATGGTTTTTGGGTTCATTTGGCATCAAAAATGGGATTTGGAAGCATTGGAATCAAGTTAGAATCGAAGGAGATGAAGAAGGAGGTTTCAGGGGGTATCAGGTCTGGAGGTAGCGCTGCAGCGCCCACCCTAGGGCGCTATAGCGCTACACAGAGGGCATTTGGGTGTGTTGGGGGTTTTGAGAATAGCGCCGGGGTGCTAGGAGCAGCACTGTAGCGCTACTCTGTTCCTTCAAAGTCCCGTTTTTGAGTGTTTTTAAGGGTTTTTGGCTTGGGGTTTCAATCCTTAAGGCCTAGGATCGAATCTACTCACTGTGTGGGCATGTTTCGAGGTCCCGAGAGTGGTTCTTAGGTTAAGACCCTTTCATTGTTGAATTTCATTAATGGAGGTTATAGTTGGTTATGATTAGGTAACCGCTAAGGAATCAAAGATTGATCGTTCTCAGGAGTTGTTCTTATTATATTTCTCGCTCGAACCAGAGGTAAGAAAACTGCACCCCATATGTGACATGCATGGTTGTTCATGAGACATGTTGAATGTGTAAATGTGGACATGGATTAATTATTGAATGTTTAGCAAATCTTGCTCACTTGTTCATGGTACTGACTAATTAGTCAGAATTGGCAAAGGTGTCGGTATCAACTGTGAAGCTGTGACTTATTAGTCAGGTTCGGCAGTGGTATCGAGCACTGGCCACACAGTGTTGACTCATAAGTCAGGACAACCTTAGCGTGTTCAACGCAAACCAATAAAGATTAGATCTAATCGACATCTGAATTAAATGACTCAGAAGAGCGTTAATGCCGGACCGACCTCAAGTTCGATGAAAACTAAAAGTGCTTGTGTGACTTACCCATCAGTCACTCATCTGTTAAGTTAGAGACTTACCCATCAATCTCTCATCTGTTTAAGCTAGTGACTTACCCAGCAGTCACTCATCTGTTAAGGCAAGTGACTTACTCAGCAGTCACTCATCTACTTAAAGTAGTGACTTGCTTGTCATTCAGTCAGTATGGTTTATTAGAACCTCAAGTGTTGAATCACTCATCTGTTTAAGAGCTATAAGCTCTGTGTGATTATAATAATAATCATTTGATAGTGTTTATATGCAATACTGTGTTTTCTTGCTAGGCTTTGGCTCATGGGTGCTATGTAGTGCAGGTAAAGGGAAGGAAAAGCTCACCCAGCCTTGAGTGGAGAGCTTAGGTGGTGATGTGTACATATGCGGCCGCTTGACCACCACGGCCAAGGAGTTCTCAGAGGAACTAGAGGGTTTACCCTAATTTTTGCCGCTTAGGTCGGCGGGTTTGTAATTTTGAAACAGTAATGACCTTTTTGAGTTGTAAATAACTTGTAAAAGATTTTATGGGCCCAAGAATAGTTTTATGCATTTAATAAAATATATCCTTTCCTTTTTGTTGGTTTTCCGCCTTAGCCTGTTAATAACACTTAGATGCACATTTTAACCAAAGGACTCGGGTAGCGAGTCAATTTCCAGTTCACCGTAACTGTTCTGGGGTAACCAGGGCGTTACACTTTATAACAATAAAGCGTCCATTGATATAATCATTACATACAAATTAACCCTCTAATAATGGATCATAATTAACCGGGAATAAAATTACCATTTTACCCTTTTAATTATATCTTGTTTCCTTAAGTACCATCGACTTTACTAGTGAAGGTTAATTCATAACCAAATTATGAATTTGAGCTCAATAACCTTTTAGTCCCAAAAGTCAACCCTTAAGAGATCCATTATTCAATCTCTTACGAGAAGGTACAGATTCCTTATCTGTATACTATGTCCCCAGCCATTTACATTAATGAGTTCCCAAAACAAAAGTTTATATCTTGATCATTCTGACAGACCCTAACGAGTGAATCAAAGAACTCATATAACATAAATAGGAGTTCATAGTAACTTCAGGATTAAGATCTATTTGTATATGATCATCAGTTGATATATTTAATTAATACTTCAAAACAGTATTTAACTAAGTATTAATAAACATATCTGGTCTAGTTCTATATATTCTATAATATATAAAGCACCTCCACTAAAGTGTCCTACCACACTAGTGATCCGGATCTATATCACATGTATTCATAATACTAGTGGACCGTACTTGTCGTAATTAATCTAAAGATTCCATAACTTTATTTTACTGCGAACTATTCAAGTTCATTTATCTCAAACACAATATTCTCTCACACCAATACGTGGTTGAGATCACATATATGAACTTAGGAATTTTTCTGATATTTACTTAATATTATCATAGAATAATATAGTCCTTAAAATATATGCATAACAAATTTAATTAATTTATTTCTTTCTTAAAACAATATCTACTACATATGCTTTCAGGGCACAATTCCCAACATAACTGCCCCTAACATATTTATTTTAATTTTTTTTGCATAACTCCATACTGTTGGGAAAACTTATACATGATCTTTATTTATTTTCATTTAGATCTAATATTAAACAAGTTAATATTAATATGAGACAACCTAGAACATATTTCTAAAATTGAATTCAGAGAGAAATAATGATAAGAATACGTACATTATGCGCAGCAGAATAATATAGTCATTCCTTCAGTTTCTCTAACCCTTGTATCCTTTCTGTCGCAGAGTATTACCAAGAAACTAAACCGATCTTTAATTTTATTCACAATCTTCCAAAGTATCTGTAAATATCGAGTAATATCTTAAGAATTACTTGAAAGGGTATCCATTCTTGAAGGCTTTGCAAAGTCCGATGTGCCCACACTAGGATGATAAGCTCAAGTGTCGAGACGCATAAACACATGCCTCCGAGCATAAGTCTGTTGGAAATGTGCCCTGAAAGCATATGTAGTAGACATTGTTTTTATGAAATAAATAAATAAATTGAATTTGTTATGCATATATTTTATGGACTATATTATTCTATGATAATATTATATAAATATCAGGAAAATTCCTAAGTTCATATATGTGATCTCAAACACGTATTAGTACGGGAGGATTGTGTTTGAGATAAATGAACTTGAATAGTTCGCTGTAAAATAAAGTTATGGGATCTTTAGATTAATTACTGCAAGTACGGTCCACTAGTATTATGAATACATGTGATCTAGATCCGGATCACTAGTGTGGTAGGACACTTTAGTGGAGGTGCTTTATATATTAGAGAATATATAGAACTGGACCAGATATGTTTATTAATACTTAGTTAAATACCGTTTCGAAGTATTAATTAAATATATCAACTGATGATAATATACAAATAGATCTTAATCCTGAAGTTACTATGAACTCCTGTTTATGTTATATGAGTTCTTTGATTCACTTGTTAGGGTCTGTCAGAATGATCAGGCTAGAAACTTTTGTTTTGGGAACTCATTAATATAGATGGCTGGGGACATAGTATACAAATATGAAATCTATACCTTCTCGCAAGTGATTGAATGATGGTTCTCTTAAGGGTTGACTTTTGGGACTGAAAGGTTATTGAGCTCAAATTCATAATTTATTATGAATTAACCTTCACTAGTAGAGTCAATGGTACTTGAGGAAACAAGAGATAATTAAAAGGGTAAAACGGTAATTTTATTCCTGATTAATTATGAACCATTATTAGAGGGTCAAGTTGTATGTAATGATTATATCAATGGACGCTTTATGATTATAAAGTACTCAGTAAATGAAATGTCTATAATTACAAGAGTGCAGTCTCATATTTATAGTTGAATAATCATGAGATTAATAAATTAAGATTATTTAATCAAAGAGTTTAATTAATAATCTCAAATTTATTGGAGCTTGGAATTATAGGTCCACAGGTCCCCATAGCGGCTCTATCAACACTGTTCAAGGTAAGAGTTGATATGAAGGGAAAATAGTTTAAAGACATATTTAAGAAGAAATTTGTTCTTCAGGCCAAATATGCAATTATATGATAATAGTGATTAATTAATTAATTACAAATTAGTTGTAGTTAACAAAATTAATTAATATTTAATTATTATATAATGTTCGAAATTATATTAAATAATTAAATTAATTAATTATAATTTTTGAAATTATGATAAATTAAATATTTATTTTTCGAAAATTTTGGATTTAATTAATTGGTAGAATTAATTAAATATCTTTATTTGAGTGGGAGATAATGATCTGATAAATTCAAATTGGATTTGAATTTAAAAGATTAATATTTATTCAAATAATTAATTATATTTGATAATTAATTTGAATTAGTTATCAGGTTGTTAGATCTTATCTGACAAAGTAATTTGAATAAATAATTAAATAAAACTTGAAAAACCAATATCCTTAGAAATTAGGAAGCTACACGTTCACACACAGTCCACGGATTGTGTGTGGCGTGTAGGGCCAGCTTTTTTTCAGGGATGGGTTTTTCAATTTTATTTATTTAATTAATTAATTAATGGATAATTCAAAATTTGGTTTTTGGATTTTTTCATTAATAGAATAATTAATTAATTAAAAAGTAAATTGTAAAATGGTTACATATTTATTTTAAAATTTTGAATATTTTCTTTTAAGTATGACTAATCAGAAAATTATTCAGATAAGTGATGTGAGACAACTCTGTACATTCGCTCTGTGAAAAATAAAACGATAGTTTTCTCTCCCTGAAAATAAAGAACCAATTCTCAGGCCTATTCTCTTGATCTCATGAGTTGAGTACATCAAGTAGAATCACAAATAAACTATCCTTCATTCTCTAAGTGCCCACACATTTCTTGAGGTGTAGAGAACGCTTTGGAAGATCTTGGTGTGAGTACGTGGGAGCGGCTTGGATAGGAAGATCGTTCTAAATAAAAAAAGATAGCAAGGACTGTAGAGTCCAAGAACTTTACTTAGCTAAGATAGATAGCAGTATTATAGTATGTATAGTATTATCTTTGTTACTGTGGATTTTTGGTTCAGACCGGGAATTATTTGGACACTCATAGTGGTACTTATAGATTTTCTAAGTTTAATCTATAGTTTAAGAATATTAAGTTAACCTAAGGTTTGATTAATGTGACTGATATTAAGGATTATATTTATTATACTATAAGGTTTAGATATCAACCAATAGGATTTTAAGCACATGTTATGAATGGTAATTAAGGATTAAGTATTTTTGAGGATTAAATTAAATAAGGGTAAAGTTTGAATGTTATTGGGTCAGTCAGCAGCTTTGAATACGTTGAAGGCTTAGTCAAGGCTGTTTACTCCATTCAAACTTAGCTAAAAATGTGTAATTTCGTGTTTAAATATTCAGCGTGTGCTGATATATCGCAGCTATAGGGGGCGATATATCGCAGCACGTAGATACGGAAAACACGAGACGATGCACGGTTGCCTCGGGCATATTGGCCCAGGCGATATATCGCCTACAGGGGGCGATATATCGCCTACAGGGGGCGATATATCGCCTCCTCCAGCATAAATTCAAACACTTTTTAATTCATTTCCTTTCAGCCATTCAAATTCCTTCAACAGTCCAGCATCTTTTGAACGAGTCTTCAGCCTCTGTTGAACGATTATTCAAATGATTTTCACCTAAAAAGCCATTATTTTTATTCAAGTAAAATCAAGATACTTTCATTCCCAAACTCTATAAATAGGACCTAGTACCCAGCCATTATTCACCTTTTACTCTAAGTTCAGAAGCTGCTAGTGCTAAGTGAGTGTGAGAGTGTAAACACCTGGTTTGGGAAAATCATAAGCTTAAACATCATAAGCTTATCAAACACTTTGGGAAGTGAGGTTCGTTAGTATTTCGGTTGTGGTTAGATTGGTCTTGCAAGTCTTTGAGGTAAACCCGAAACTCTATTTCATTTGTTTCATGTTATTATTCTTTCTCAAAGCCTTCTACTCAGTCCCCTAACCTCATTCTTATCTTGGTTAGGGAATCCAAGTTCTTAAGCACATAAGTTGTGGTAAGCATATTTCTCAATGGTTTAGTCTTCCTATTAATTTTCATTTCTTCTTCTTAAGACTCACTCTTTCTCATATGGTTTTAGGAGTGTTCCAAAAGTCCCAACTCAGTCCATTATATCCCGGTAACTTTGGTAAGGAAAATAGGATAGAATCTATATGTTCATTGCTTATGCTATCTTATGTGTTATGTTATGTTATATGATATGTTATGAATATGTTATGAATGTGTATGTTGGTAGGCTTGGGCTTATGCCCTATTTGACTAACGAGACCCCAAAAAGATTATGGGCATATGCCTACTTAGCTAGTAGGACCCCATTAATCTCATGGGCATAAGCTTGTTTAGTCTATGGGACCCCAAGTAATAATGGCCATTATAATAAGTGTATGTATTAAGTGTTATGATATGTCTTTACGTTTATTATGAAATTTATGTGTATGACTATGTGTTAGATTTTCCTTGCTGGGCATTAGGCTCATTCCTTTTTGTTTTATGTGCAGGAAAATAGCTTTAAGAGGCGGTAAGATTCGTGACGCTTAGAGAATGTGTATCGATGGTGAATGGAGTCAAGGGCCCGAGCGTTATTCGATTCGAGGATGTAGTCTCATTTTACCTTTTTTATGGTTTTACATGTATTTTCCGCATTTTCTATGTAACTCTTTTCACTTTAAGTTATTTTTGTTTTAAAGACAATGGGTACCCATATCCTACTTAATTTTATGAAAGTAACCTTTGTTTCTACAAGTTTATAATAAATTATGGTATTTTCACAAATGTATGTTTTAGTAAGAATTTGTATGTATAGTTCGATAATGGTCCAAGAGTCTAGATTAGTGGGTCATTACAAGGACACTTGATAGGCTTCAAGAGGTATGATTTCTATTATTATCTTGCTTATGATTAATGTATGTATATTAATGGATCCACATATTTAAAGGTAGTTTAAATATGTTACAAAATTTTTGTTGTACACTGGGCCAACCACACCACCGTTCCGCTGCGTATTAGGAAACTCGTTCCTAACAATTGGTACCAGAGCGGTCATTAATCTCTGCATACATTAATTACTGTGTGGGCATAATATGCATTCTTATGTTATTATAATATATGTGAATGGATGGATGTATGTATGATAATAGTTTATTCTTAAGGGGCGTTAATTATATGGTGTTTTGGGTTTAGGAATTGTTCTTAAAATTCTAGATGAAAAATGTAAGCCATTTTGGGGCATAGGAATTTTTGTAATTTTAATTTTCTGTGTTAAAATTATTTGAAAAATTCTGTAAGGCCTGAGCCCCGGGTTCCGAGCCCCGAAGCCCGAGCCTCACCTAGCCGGACTGCTGTGTGCCCAGCCCATGCGTGTTGCCAGCCCAGGCGTCCCGTACCTGCGCCCCTGCCCAGGCGCCCCTGCGCCATGCCCTTGCGCACCTGCCTAGCAGCTCCCCGGCCCAGCCTGCGCGCCTGATGCTGCCGCACCCCAGCAGCCTGTGCACCCCATGCCGAGCCACCATATGCAGCCGCCCCTAGGGTTTCTAAACCCTAGGGCTTGCATCCAAAAATTGTCCATTTAAATTATGGGCTTAATTAAGTTAACCCATAATTAAAAATTGTTTTATTTTGAATTAATTGTATGAGCCCAAATTCAAATCTGGGCCTAATAACTTATTGGGCATCAAACCCAAGTTAATTATTCTTAAAATTTGTTTAAGATAATTAAAAGTTATTTTAATTCAAAATTAAATGGATAAGTGGCTTAATGGATCAAGACTACTTGTGAAGGCCCTAAATAATAGATAGAGATCCATTTAGGTCTTATTTAGTTTCTTACATTTTTTGTGTATATTTTTGCAAGTGTTGTAATTTTTCTAGAAATACCCAAGACACCTGGCCCGCATTTATTTATTTATTTAGCTAGTATTTATTTATTTAAATGTTTGAATGTGATTAAATTGTTTAATGCTTTATCATGCATTTTTTTTTGACATGCCATACATATAACCCACACAGTATTTAAAATTGTGCATGCATCTCATATGAGTAGAAACATGCCTTAGGATTGTCCTATGTGATTATATGTTGGTCCATATAATAATAAATCTAGTTTTTAACTAGTTCAAGAGCGGAAATAGATTTTAAAAGTTGTTTAATTTCTAGTATTTAGTAAAATTGTTTTATTAAATTATAAATGATATTCTTAGTAATTATGGCAAAATAAAATTGAACTAATTAGGGCATAGTTGTATAGTTTTATTTTTGCTTAATTTGATTAGTAATTATTAGAATATCATTTGGTAAACATAGATCACTTTATTTTTACAACCAATTAAAAAGCATAGGATGTTTTGAGAAAACACATGTTCTAAAATAGTGAGTGGGAGAAGGAGTTATGACAATAAGTCCCATGGTCTCCATTATTAGTTAGCACCGAGGTAACATGGAGAGGGCCTCGCGGCACCATTGCTTGTGTCCCCCTAAGGAAGGCTTCCGACTGTGTTATTCTCAAGGCAAACTTCTTTTTCAAGAATAAGATTTAATGATGTATTTCAAGTTTGACTGACCCTAAGGCACACTTTTGAGTTAAGTCATTGATCTAAAATAATGGGTTACACTCACAAGGTACATTAGGCTTTCGAGCGGACTAGTGTATTCTTGACCAAACAAGCGGTTGTTTATAAGTCAAAAGAGAAATATTGATTTAAGTTTTAACTTATAAATTTGAGAGCTTGTCTCAAAGTTAATTTGGAATTAGTCTGACCTACCCTAAGGCTGGTCCATTAAAGTTCAAATTAATCAATCGTGGAATTAGTAATTATTTTTTATGTGATTTTTGTTGCATTCATGCATCACGTTTACTATTCCGAAAATAAATGATATTTATTATATGCATAAATTCATTTTATTTATTTATTTATATTCAACAATAATGTCTAGCTCAAATCCTGTATCTTCTTTACTTAATGAAAAGTTAACTGGTGAAAACTACATAAAATGGAAATCAAACTTGAACATTGCATTAATATGTGAGAAGCCTAAAAGTCATCCAAAAGCAAAGAGAACAAGAACACTAAAACCTCAAAAAGGAAGACCCCAAAAGGGACTTGCTTTCATTGTGGAAAAAATGGTCACTGGATGAGAAACTGTTCAAAGTATCTCGCTGACCTTAAAGAGAAAAATACAGGTAAATTTGATTTACTTGTGTTAGAAGCTTGTTTAGTGGAAGATAATTCCTCATCCTGAATAGTAGATTCAGGAGCCACTAATCATGTCGGCTTTTCTCTTCTGATTCTTAGTTCAACGAGGAAGCTTGTGGATGGAGAGGTGACTATGAGGGTAGGCAGTGGTCAGATTGTCTCTGCAGCAGCAGTTGGAACAGCCCATTTGGAATTTGATAATAATAAATTTCTTGTTTTAGAAAATGTTTATTATATTCTTGGATTTTCTAGAAACTTAATTCTGTTTCTATGTTGGATGAACAAAATTTTAAAATATCTTTTAATAATAATTCGATTGTTATTTCAAGATATGGTTTTAAGATATGTTCTGCAAAATCTATCAATGGGCTTTTTAACTGCAAGCTAAAGAGAAATCTGTAAATAATTTAGAATTATTTAAAACAACCAATCCTAGATCTATTAAACGACAAAAGACTGATTCCGATAGTGATACATATCTGTGGTACTTGAGATTGGGCCATATTGGTCTAGACAGAATAAATAGGCTTGTAAAGGATGGTCCTTTAAGAGAACTATCTATTGGATCTCTCCCTGTTTGTGAATCCTGTCTAGAAGGCAAAATGACCAAGAGACCTTTCTCTGCCAAAGGCTCAAGAGCCACAGAACCACTTCAGCTAGTACATACGGATGTTTGCGGTCCACTTAATGTACAAGCAAGAGGAGGTTATGAATACTTTGTCACCTTTATTGACGATTATTCAAGATATGGTTACCTATATTTAATGCAAAGAAAATCTGAAACTTTTGGAAAGTTCAAAGAATTTCAAGCAGAAGCTGAAAAGCAATTAGGTAAGTCACTAAAAGCTCTTCGATCTGATCGAGGAGGAGAGTACTTGGATTTTGAATTCAAGGACCATCTATGTGAGCATGGAATTCAATCCAAACTCACAGCACCTGGAACGCCACATCAAAATGGTGTTTTGGAAAGACGGAACAGAACGTTATTAGATATGGTTAGATCAATGATGAGTTTCTCATCATTACCACTGTCATTCTGGGGCTATGCGATTCAATGTGCTCTATACATATTAAATGTTGTTCCATCTAAGTCTGTCCAAAAGACACCCATAGAATTATGGAATGGTTGTAAACCTAGTTTACACCATTTTCGAATTTGGGGGTGTCCAACACACGTGCTTAAAGGAAAGACCAGAAAGTTGGAATCATGCTCTGAAGTGTGCATGTTTGTGGGTTATTCCAAAGAGACCAGAGGTGGAATTTTCTATAGTCCAAATGAAAATAAAACATTTGTATCGACAAATGCAACTTTTCTTGAACATGACTATGTGAATAACCACAAACCTCGCAGTAAGGTTGTTCTGGAGGAGATGGTCTCAAATGAAGTTGCAAAGTCACCAACAACAACCAATGAAAAACGGCAAGAGGAAACTTGTAACGCCCTGGATAGCCAAGACCGTTACACTGTGTGTTTATTAAGTGCTAGACTTGCAAATCAAGTCATTTTATTTAAAACGTGTTATCGAAACTATAAAGGAACTAGGGTTAAATGTTTTGGTCTCCAAAAGTCACATTTTCATTAAGAAACATTGTTTGTTTACACGGGATCCCAAAAATAGTAAGTTTAAAGACCATTTACAAAAGTCATAAGGTTTAAGTACAATATTAGGCCATATTAAGGCAAAACAGATAGTTAGGCAATCCCTGTCCTGATCCACTCCGCGACCATGGCGATCGAACAGCTGGCTATGTACATTCAACCCTGCAGCCCTCCATCTCAGGATTGGTCCAGCTTGCCCTTGCCTTTACCTGCACCACGTAGCACCCGTGAGCCAAGGCCCAGCAAGAAAACACAACAACAGAGCATAAGCAATCAACAGACAAATCAATATCTCATATTGCATTCACATAATCCCAACCACATAATCATTCAGTATAATCAAGTATTCCACATACTAAACACATCAACTCATATCATTAACAGTTCACAAACGATAACTAGGGCTAGCGCCCTCAGGCCGCTCCCTCCGTTATCCCACTGACTCCGGCCCACTTAAACCGAGCTCAGTGAATATTAAGCTGTCCTCGGCTACCAGTGGCCAAGCCGCGCCCTGTGCGCAAATATTATGTACGACACTCTTAGGCCGCTTTTACATGTCCCATGGCATAATACCATCATTGACACGATACAGATATCGGGAGCACTTAGTCCCATCACAAACATATAACCAGGTGCAGTTTTCTTACCTTTCAATTGCTAGCTTTGATCACTCGACTCCTTGAGCACGATCCCTCTCGAGCCCTAGCGCTCACCTAAACACAACCATAGGTCAAAGTCATTATCAATCCTCAAGTCCAAAACCTAGCCTCGGGGCCAATCCCGAGCCCCCGGGAAGTCCTAGTTCCACCAAACAAGGTGGTGTAATCAAACCCCAAACCCTTGGTCAAAAACCCTTACAAACAACCCTAAAATCCCCTTCAGAAGACAGGGCAGCGCTACAGCGCTCTTAGGAGGGCGCTACAGCGCTACAAACAAAAGAAAAATCCTCCAGGAAGCTTGGCCTAGCGCTTCAGCGCCCAAAGGCTAGCGCTGTAGCGCTAGTCACAGACAGGCAAACTCCAAATTTCTCTTCCTGCGATTTCCTCGAACCAAACTCAACCAAAACTTCTCCAAACCTTTACCAAACTCAAAAAAAACCTTATGAACATACTCCACTCATCCCAAGCACCCTAAATACCTAGAACTCAAGCACATGCATCCCTAATCTCAAAATTCACCATAGCCACTTCTAGACATTAAAACTCAGCAGAAACCAGTTAAACATCAAAGTTAGAAGCTTAGAATTTATACCTTTGGTGGAATTTCGACCTCAAGTTGCCTCTAGACCTCCTTGGCTTGCTCTTCCTCAACCCTTGGCTCCAACTTTCCTAAAATTCCCCATCAACATAGCTTAGATATCTTGGCTAAGAACCAAAACCAGAACTGAAGAAACTTACAGAATTTTACCTCAAGTGTTGGTAAGTTCCTGCTAAACCTCAGCCAATTCCTCAAACCTAGCTTAGGATCCTTGATGCTCAACCTAACCCAAAATTCACATTTCTTGAACTTGGCGTACAACTGAAGCTCCCTCAACCTCTGAAGAACTTGTCAAAGATGGAGCTCATGCTCTGCCTCTGAATTGGAATACACCAAGATGTCATCGATGAAGACAATAATGAACTGATCTAAGAAATCCTTGAACACCCTATTCATTAGATCCATAAAGGCTGCTGGGGAATTGGTCAAACCAAAAGACATGACCAAGAATTCATAGTGCCCATACCGCATTCGGAAGGCCGTCTTAGGGATGTCCTCATCCTTGATCCTCAGCTGGTGATAACCAAATCGAAGATCAATCTTTGAGAACACCGTCTTACCCTAAAGCTGATCGAACAAGTCATCAATCCTTGGTAGGGGATACTTATTCTTGATAGTTAACTTGTTCAATTCACGGTAGTCAATACACATCCTCAAAGTCCCGTCCTTCTTCTTCACAAACAAAACTGGAGCACCCCATGGTGAGTAACTAGGCCTGATGAACCCTAAATCTAGAAGCTCCTGCAGCTGTATCTTTAATTCTTTCAGTTCTACCGGTGCCATTCTATATGGTGCCCTCGACACTGGCTCTGTCCTTGGTGCCAACTCAATAACAAACTGAATCTCCCTACGCGGTGGCAACCCAGGCAAATCCTCAGGGAACACATCCAAGAACTCGCAAACCAATCTGGTCTCCTCCGGTCCTACTAGTGAGACTCTGGTGGTATCCACCACACTAGCCAGAAAGCCTATACATCCCCCCCTGTAACAAGTCTCTGGCTCTCAATGCAGATATCCTGGGTACGCGGGGTCCATGCACCGCTCCCACAAAAACAAAAGGATCCTCGACCTCTGGCTCAAAAGTTACGATCTTCTTCCTGCAGTCAATGGTAGCTCCATATCTAACCATCCAATCCATACCTAAAATCATATCAAAGTCCTCCATACTTAACTCAATCAAGTCTACTGATAACTCCCTACCATCAACTATTACTGGCAGTGCTCTAATCCACCTCCTAGATACTACCAGTTCTCCTGTAGGCAAAATAGTCCCAAACCCTGAAGTACTATACTCACTAGATCTACACAATCTATCAATCACCTTATCAGATACAAACGAATGCGTAGCACCAGAATCAATCAACACAATAAAAGGAATGCCAGCACTAGAAAGCTAACCTGTCACTACCGAGGGACTAGCCTCGGCCTCCGCCTGCGTTAGGGTGAACACTCGAGCTGGAGTCAAGCTGTCCACCTTCCCTGTCTCTCCCTTCTTCATTGTCGGGCAATCCTTCCTGAGGTGTCCCACCATCCTGCACACATAGCAGGCCTTAGCCCGACACTCGCTCGGATGGCGTCTCTTGCATCTCGTGCACTCCGGATAAGTCCTCCATGAATCACCGCCTCCCTGACGGCCACCCTGAGTACCCTGACCTCTCCTATCAGGACCAGGAGTGATCGGAGCATCAGGAGTCTTTCTCTTCAAATCACTGGGGCCTCTGCCCCTACTAGAACCAGAATATGGAGGCACCGCCCTGCGACCCTCCCTTCTCATAACACTCTCTCTCCATATCTTGTTCTCCACTTCCTCAGCGTTAAGAGCCTTCTCCACAGCCTGGGCATAAGTTGTTCCTCCAGGAACTATGGTAATTCTCATGTCTCGGGCTATCATAGCATTCAGCCCTCTAATAAATCTGCCCTACCTAGCTGCATCAGTAGGCACAAGATCTGGTGCGAACTTTGCAAGTCTGTCAAACTTCAGGGCATACTCTGCAACTGTCATACTGCCTTGAACCAGCCCCACGAACTCATTTATCTTTGCTGCCCTGATGGCAACATTATAATACTTCTGACTAAACAAGTCCTTAAACCCTTCCCAAGTCAATGCAGAAACATCTCTGGTCTATGATGCCACCTCCCACCAGATTTGGGCATCCTCCCTCAGCATATAAGTGGCACAGGCCACCCTGTCATGTCCTTCCACTCTCATAAAATCAAGTATGGTAGTGATCATAGTCATCCATTACTCAGCCTTCAGTGGATCCGGTCCTCCCTCGAAGATCGGGGGCTGCTGCTTCCTGAACCGCTCATACAACGGTTCCCACTTGTTCCCAACATCAACTGGATGTACTACAGGTACCACTGCCAGTGGCACAATAGGGGCAACACACCCAGATGGAGCTTGCTACAGAATTTGAATCTGCTCATCTTGGCTCTGAAGTCGAGCCTGCATGTCGGCCATTAACTACTGCCAGTTCTCAGGGACTGGCAGAGGGGTCTGACCCTGATCATCATCTTTAGCCCCAGACCTGCCAGCTAGTCGCGTGGATTTTCTTGAACGCATAACTATTCAAGTAAATCTGCATTCAACGACTCGACAATTAGGCTATGATGACAGGGTAATAATCCTTTTATAATCCATCACTGGAACTCCAATCATTCACAAGCAATCCATTTATAGAAATTTATCCAGATATTCATTCACACGCACAGCAGTGCTAATAAGCACGCCTCAATAGTATCATGCAATAGTCAAGGACCAGGCCCTATCAGTAACTCATGCTCCCTATTCATCAAACAGATATCAACAATCATATCTCACTCAAATCATTTAAACACATAATCATATATACACAATTACCAAACCCTGAGTTGAGCTTGTCTCTCGCGGTGAATGTACATACCCAACCAGTCTTTAGGACCCATAAACCTAGGTCGCTCTGATACCAAGTTGTAATGCCATGGATAGCCAAGTCCGTTACACTGTGTGTTTATTAAGTGCTAGACTTGCTAATCAAGTCATTTTATTTAAAACGTGTTATCGAAACTATAAAGGAACTAGGGTTAAATGTTTTGGTCTCCAAAAGTCACTTTTTCATTAAGAAACATTGTTTGTTTACACGGGATCCCAAAAATAGTAAGTTTAAATACCGTTTACAAAAGTCATAAGGTTTAAGTACAATATTAAGCCATATTAAGGCAAAACAGACAGTTAAGCAATCCCTGTCCTAATCCACTCCTCGACCATGGCGATCGAACAGCTGGCTATGTACATTCAACCCCGCAGCCCTCCATCTTTGGATTGGTTCAGCTTGCCCTTACCTTTACCTACACCACGTAGCACCCGTGAGCCAAGGCCTAGCAAGAAAACACAACAACAGAGCATAAGCAATCAATAGACAAATCAATATCTCATATTGCATTCACATAATCCCAACCACATAATCATTCAGTATAATCAAGTATTCCACATCTAAACACATAAACTCATATCATTAATAGTTCACAAACGATAACTAGGGTTAGCGCCCTCAGGTCGCTCCCTCCGTTATCCCACTGACTCCGACCCGCTTAAACCGAGCTTAGTGAATATTAAGCTGTCCTCGGCTACCAGTGGCCAAGCCGTGCCCTGTGCGCAAATATTATGTACGGCACTCTTAGGCCGCTTTTACATGTCCCATGGCATAATACCATCATTGACACGATACAGATATCGAGAGCACATAGTCCCATCACAAACATATAACCAGGTGCAGTTTTCTTACCTTTCAATTGCTAGCTTTGATCACTCGACTCCTTGAGCACGATCCCTCTCGAGCCCTAGCGCTCACCTAAACACAACCATAGGTCAAAGTCATTATCAATCCTCAAGTCCAAAACCTAGCCTCGGGGCCAATCCCGAGCCCCCGGGAAGTCCTAGTTCCACCAAACAAGGTGGTGGAATCAAACCCCAAACCCTTGGTCAAAAACCCTTACAAACAACCCTAAAATCCCCTTCAGAAGACAGGGCAGCGCTACAGCGCTCTTAGGAGGGCGCTACAGCGCTACAAACAAAAGAAAAATCCTCCAGGAAGCTTGGCCTAGCGCTTCAGCGCCCAAAGGCTAGCGCTGTAGCGCTAGTCACAGACAGGCAAACTCCAAATTTCTCTTCCTGCGATTTCCTCGAACCAAACTCAACCAAAACTTCTCCAAACCTTTACCAAACTCAAGAACAACCTTATGAACATACTCCACTCATCCCAAGCACCCCAAATACCTAGAACTCAAGCACATGCATCCCTAATCTCAAAATTCACCATAGCCACTTCTAGACATTAAAACTCAGCAGAAACCAGTTAAACATCAAAGTTAGAAGCTTAGAATTTATACCTTTGGTGGAATTTCGACCTCAAGTTGCCTCTAGACCTCCTTGGCTTGCTCTTCCTCAACCCTTGGCTCCAACTTTCCTAAAATTCCCCATCAACATAACTTAGATATCTTAGCTAAAAACCAAAACCAGAACTGAAGAAACTTACAGAATTTTACCTCAAGTGTTGGTGAGTTCCTGCTAAACCTCAGCCAATTCCTCAAACCTAGCTTAGGATCCTTGATGCTCAACCTAACCCAGCTCTCCTCTGAGCTTTGCTCCAAAATTCCTCAAGAAACTGATGAAGGAAGCATAAACCGACCTTAAAAACTCTCTCTGTTTTCTCCCTTTCTTTTTCTTCCTTTTCCTTCTTTTCTTTCTTTCCTCAGACTTCTATATTTTTCCTACAACTTACACTAACATAAAGCCTTAACTTATCTATCTCTAAGATGCCAATTGACCAAAATGCCCTCCCTATTAAATCCAAACCCTTTAGTCCACTTAGGGCCATTTTAGTCATTTTGCCCAATTCCCGCTAACTCCTCGAGTGTCTCTCATATTTACCACTTGATTCCCGATACCTAATTAATCACCAATAATATTCCTCAATGTCAAAATAGACTCCAACATACTCACTAAATTCCCATTTATACCCCTAGGCTCACCCTGAGCCGGGTATAAATCCCCGCCATGACTTTTTCGCTACTTTGCTCACTAGGATCGTCTCGAGTCACAGATCACAGATATATCCACATAATAATGTGGTCTCAACAGTTATCACATATATCAATACAATTATGCCCATACTGGACAAAATTACGATTATACCCTTCTAGTCTAATTAGGGCCTACATGCATACTAATACACATAGTCATGCATCTCAAATATTCAAATAGTCATATAACATGCTTTAAATCATAATCATGCATTTACTCATCAAAATCACACATAATTCCCATTATGCCCTCCAGGCACACTAATCAAGGCCCTTAAGCCTTATTAGCGAATTTGGGTCGTTATAAAACTGCTAGTTCTAGTCAGAATAGTATTGAACCTCGTCGTAGAGGGAGGGTTTGCAAGCAACCCACACGCTATGAACACGAAGTTCAAATGCTTGTGTCTTACACAAACAAAGACTATCCATTGAAATTTAGAGATGCAATGGATGATTCTGACAAGGACAAATGGCAAGATGCCATGAACCAAGAAATGGAATCGATGTATTCCAATTCTGTCTGGGTTCTTGAAGATCCACCTGAGAATATCAAACCCATTGGTTGCAAGTGGATATTCAAGAAGAAAAGAGGAGCGGATGGGAAAGTAGAGACTTTCAAAGCAAGGCTTGTAGCCAAATGTTACACACAGAAAGAAGGGGTTGACTATGAAGAAACCTTTTCTCCTGTAGCCATGCTAAAATCCATTTGTATACTCTTGTCCATAGCTGCGTGCATGGATTATGAGATTTGGCAAATGGATGTCAAAACAGCTTTTCTGAATGGCTACCTTGACGAGACCATTTACATGTCTCAACCAGAAGGGTTCGAGTTAAAAGGTCAAGAGAAAAAAGTTTGTAAGCTTCTTAGATCCATTTATGGACTCAAACAAGCTTCTAGATCTTGGAATCTTAGATTTGATGACACAATTAAAACGTTTGGTTTTGAACAAAATGTTGACGAACCTTGTGTCTATAAACAAATCAAATATGGTGTAGTAGTATTCCTCATTCTTTATGTTGATGATATATTACTGATTGGAAATGACGTAACATCATTATCAAAAGTAAAGAACTGGTTAGCTGAACAATTCCAAGTGAAAGATTTGGGAGAAGCCAAGTATGTTCTGGGCATTAAGATTCTTAGAGATAGACAGAACAAAACTTTGGCATTGTCTTAAGCAACTTATATTGATAAGGTGCTAGAACGCTTTAATATGCAAAACTCCAAAAAGGGTAATATGCCAACCCATTATGGAGTATTCCTTTCCAAAGAGCAGTGTCCCAAAACACCTCAGGAAGAGGAAGACATGAGACAATATCCCTATGCCTCAGCAGTAGGCAGTCTAATGTACGCCATGTTGTGTACAAGACCTGACATTTGTTATGCAGTAGGGATAGTCAGCCGTTATCAATCCAATCCTGGATTGAGTCATTGGATTGCAGTAAAGAATATTCTCAAATATCTTAGAAATACTAGAGATTATATGCTTGTTTATTCAGGTGGAGACCTGAACCCCACTGGTTACACTGATTCTGATTTTCAATCAGACAGAGATAGTCGGAAATCGACTTCTGGATCAGTGTTTACTCTTGGAGGAGGAGCAGTAGTCTGGCAAAGTATTAAACAAACCAGCATTGCAGACTCCACCATGGAAGCTGAGTATATAGCGGCTTGTGAAGCAGCTAAGGAGGCTGTGTGGCTCAAAAAGTTCTATTATGATTTGGAAGTTATACAGAATGTGGATAAGCCACTAGTCCTATACTGTGACAACAGTGGGGTAGTAGCTAACTCAAAGGAACCACGGAGTCACAAGAGGGGAAAGCACATCGAGAGGAAGTATCACTTGCTAAGAGAGATAGTTCATCGAGGAGATGTTGCAGTTATGAAGATAGCTTCAGAGCATAATCTTGCAGATCCTTTCACAAAGACTTTATCTATAAAATCTTTTAAGGAGCATGTAAGAAACATGGGAATGAGAGAGATGCATCATTTGCTTTAGGGCAAGTGGGAGATTGTTGGAAATGTGCCCTGAAAGCATATGTAGTAGACATTGTTTTTATGAAATAAATAAATAAATTGAATTTGTTATGCATATATTTTATGGACTATATTATTCTATGATAATATTATGTAAATATCAGGAAAATTCCTAAGTTCATATATGTGATCTCAAACACGTATTGGTACGGGAGGATTGTGTTTGAGATAAATGAACTTGAATAGTTCGCAGTAAAATAAAGTTACGGAATCTTTAGATTAATTACTGAAAGTACGGTCCACTAGTATTATGAATACATGTGATCTAGATCCGGATCACTAGTGTGGCAGGACACTTTAGTGGAGGTGCTTTGTATATTGGAGAATATATAGAACTGGACCAGATATGTTTATTAATACTTAGTTAAATACCGTTTCGAAGTATTAGTTAAATATATCAACTGATGATCATATACAAATAGATCTTAATCCTAAAGTTACTATGAACTCCTGTTTATGTTATATGAGTTCTTTGATTCACTTGTTAGGGTCTGTCAGAATGATCAGGCTAGAAACTTTTGTTTTGGGAACTCACTAATATAGATGGCTGGGGACATAGTATACAGATATGGAATCTATACCTTCTCGCAAGTGATTGAATGATGGTTCTCTTAAGGGTTGACTTTTGGGACTGAAAGGTTATTGAGCTCAAATTCATAATTTATTATGAATTAACCTTCACTAGTAGAGTCAATGGTACTTGAGGAAACAAGAGATAATTAAAAGGGTAAAACGGTAATTATATTCCTGATTAATTATGAACCATTATTAGAGGGTCAAGTTGTATGCAATGATTATATCAATGGACGCTTTATGATTATAAAGTACTCAGTAAATGAAATGTCTATAATTACAAGAGTGGAGTCTCATATTTATAGTGGAATAATCATGAGATTAATAAATTAAGATTATTTAATTAAAGAGTTTAATTAATAATCTCCAATTTATTGGAGCTTGGAATTATAGGTCCATAGGTCCCCATAGCGGCTCTATCAACACTGTTCAAGGTAAGAGTTGATATGAAGGGAAAATAGTTTAAAGACATATTTAAGAAGAAATTTGTTCTTCAGGCCAAATATGCAATTATATGATAATAGTGATTAATTAATTAATTACAAATTAGTTGTAGTTAACAAAATTAATTAATATTTAATTATTGTATAATTTTCGAAATTATATTAAATAATTAATTAATTATAATTTTTGAAATTATGATAAATTAATTAATTATTTTTCGAAAATTTTGGATTTAATTAATTGGTAGAATTAATTAAATATCTTTATTTGAGTGGGAGATAATGATTTGATAAATTCAAATTAGATTTGAATTTAAAAGATTAATATTTATTCAAATAATTAATTATATTTGATAATTAATTAAAAAGATAATTAATTTGAATTAGTTATCAGGTTGTTAGATCTTATCTGACAAGGTAATTTGAATAAATAATTAAATAAAACTTGAAAAACCAATATCCCTAAAAATTAGGAAGGTACACGTTCACACACAGTCCATGGATTGTGTGTGGTGTGTAGGGCCAGCTTTTTTCAAGGATGGGATTTTCAATTTTATTTATTTAATTAATTAATTAATGGATAATTCAAAAATTGGTTTTTGGATTTTTTCATTAATAGAATAATTAATTAATTAAAAAGTAAATTGTAAAATGGTTACAGAATTATTTTTAAATTTTGAATATTTTCTTTTAAGTATGACTAATCAGAAAATTATTCAGATAAGTGATGTGAGACAACTCTGTACATTCGCTCTGTGAAAAATAGAACGATAGTTTTCTCTCCCTGAAAATAAAGAACCAATTCTCAGGCCTATTCTCTTGATCTCATGAGTTGAGTACATCAAGGAGAATCACAAATAAACTATCCTTCATTCTCTAAGTGCCCACACATTTCTTGAGGTGTAGAGAACGCTTTGGAAGATCTTGGTGTGAGTACGTGGGAGCGGCATGGATAGGAAGATCGTTCTAAATACGAAAAGATAGCAAGGACACTTGATAGGCTTCAAGAGGTATGATTTCTATTATTATCTAGCTTATGATTAATGTATGTATATTAATGGATCCACATATTTAAAGGTAGTTTAAATATGTTACAAAATTTTTGTTGTACACTGGGCCAACCACACCACCGTTCCGCTGCGTATTAGGAAACTCGTTCCTAACAAAGTCTTCAAAGGCTGTCACGTGAGGGAATCGCCATGCAAGGCTACCCTATGTCTCACTATGCGAGGCTGCCTTGTGCCGCGCCGTGCGAGGCTCCCGCGTGTGGCGTGCTGCCCCTTTGGCACACCCACATGGGGCCATTTTGTAATGAGCATGCCTTGGTGCTTGATCATTAGTCAAGTCTTGCACCAAGCAACCTCATGGGATAGGGTAGTGGCAGTTTTGTAATATTGCATATGTCTCCCAGACAAAAATCATATATGTTCCTGGGAAGACTTTATTTCCCTAGAAGGCTCCTTAGGGGGAGGTGACCTAGTGACTTAAGGAAGCACCATGGCCATCAGCAGATAGGGGCCAAAGCTGTGTACTCCCTTGCCCTATCAAGGCTATATATTAATGAAATAACATTTATCCATACTTGCCCCTGTGTGCTTCCTTGTTGCTTATGTGTTACTTGTTTGTTACCTTCGTTGGGCCACTGTGTGCCACTTGCCTTGTTGTGTGCTTTGTCTTGTGTGGACGTTCCTAGGAATGACTTGCTTTGTGCTTGCTCATACTTCGTTATTCGCCCGTTGCATGTCCGAGATGTGTATGTGGCTAACCGCTGAGTTTGTTTGCCTGTAGGTGTGTGTTGTAGGCTGACTTGCTAGCTTGAAGAGTCTGCATGTGCCGCACGTTCCGTCTAGTTGGAGCACCCAAATAGCCGGCCCGTGACAGTTGGTATCAGAGCCAAGTTAGAAAGCGCTTGGCAAAAACACACTATGGTGAGCAACACTCAGAGGATCGAAGCTCTTGAGAAGCGAGTAGGGGAACTAGATGGCCTGGACGAGAGGGTCAGGGATCTTTCCTCTGCAAGTCAGGACTCGGGATCGTCTGATGCAAACAATCGCATAGCTGCGTTGGAGAAGGAGAATGATGTTCTTCTATCCAGAATTATCGCGTTGGAGAAAAGAAACACTCCAACAAGTACTTCTGTTTCCCCTCGGTGGGAGGAACGCATCGCGGCGGTGGAGCGCATGCTAAAGGAACAAGAAGTTTCAATGAATGACACGACGGAAGATTGCAGGGAGGCAGTCGATGTGCTTAGAGAAGAAATGGCTGAGCTGTCTGCCAAGGTAAACCTGACCATGCGAGCGGTTGGGAATGCCCTTGCAACAGGGCCGATAGGTATGAAGTATGGCCGAGCCAAAGTACCCGAGCCTAGGCCCTATAATGGGGCCAGAGATGCAAAGGATTTGGAGAATTTCCTCTTTGACATGGAACATTACTTTAGAGTCGTGCGGGCCGATTCGGAAGATGGAAAGGTCGCCATGGCTACCATGTATTTGTCGGGGGATGCTAAGGTGTGGTGGAGGACCAAGTATGATGACATAGAGAATGGCAGGTGTACCATCACATCTTGGGCGGACCTGAAGAGAGAATTAAAGACACAATTTCTGCCAGAAAATGTAGCTTACATAGCTCGTCGCCAGTTAAGAGAGCTTAAACAAGTCGGGACAGTCCGAGAATATGTAAAGAGATTTTCGGGACTGATGCTCGATATAAAAGACATGTCCGAAGTGGATAGGCTCTTCTGCTTCCTCGAGGGATTGAAACCGTGGGCCAAGCAAGAACTTCAAAGACAGCGGGTGTCTGATCTGGCCACCGCTCAAGCTGCTGCCGAACGCTTAACAGACTACACTTCGGAGAGCAGCCTGCCGAAAAGGGCTACTCCTCCAGCCAGCTCAAGTAGCGCCGGGAGTAAGAAGTCTGGGAAGTCCTGGTAGGGTAAGAGTGGGGGAGAGAAGAGGACAGCTGATTCCAATTCTTCCAGTGGGACAGATGCTGCTACAGGGAAGAAGCCGCTAGCTTGTTGGATTTGCAAAGGCCCACACAAGTCGGCAGTTTTCCAATTCAAGGGCAAGCTGAATGCCCTCATCGGCCAAGAACTACAGGGCGAAGGAGAAGAGGAAGAAGAAGAGTACGCGCACATGGGCGCTGTTCGCCTGTTGAATGCTCTCAAGAAGCATGGCGAGAAAGGGAAGAAGACCCTGGGGAAAGGGCTAATGTTCGTGGATGCCGCTATCAATGGCAAGCCTGCCAAGAGCGTGATGATCGATACTGGCGCCACCCACAACTTCATCTCTGAACTCGAAGCAAAGAGACTGGGACTAAAGCTGGAGAAAGATGCAGGCCGCATGAAAGCGGTCAACTCCAAAGCCTTGGCCACAACTGGCGTGGCTAAAGGGGTAAAAGTGAAAATCGACACGTGGGAAGGGCAGACTGATTTGGTGGTCGTCCATATGGACGACTTCGATGTAGTTTTGGGAATGGACTTTCTAACCGAGAAAGGTGCCATTCCAATTCCTGCCACTGGAAGCTTACTCATAATGGGAGAGACTCCTTCAATGGTACCTGCAAAGGTGAAACCACCCCCTGCTGTGAAGCTTCTATCAGCTTTACAGTTCAAGAAGGGTGTGAGGAAGCAGGAGCCCACTTATATAGCTGTACCCACCGTGTTCGAAGAAGTAGTGGAAGAAATTGTTCCACTAGAAATTACGAGGGTCTTAAAGGTGTATGGGGATGTGATGCCAGATAAACTCCCCAAAGCCTTGCCACCAAAGAGGGGGATTGATCACCAGATAGAGCTGGTGCCCGGGGAGAAACCTCCAACAAAAGCGCCATACAGAATGGCACCCCCTGAGCTAGAAGAATTGAGGAAGCAATTAAAAGAGCTATTGGAGGCAGGCTTCATTAGACCGTCAAAGGCGCCATATGGCGCACCGGTGCTATTCTAGAAAAAGCACGATGGGAGCTTGAGACTGTGCATCGACTATAGGGCCCTCAATAAGGTGACAGTTCGCAACACATACCCCATTCCTCTGATCGCTGATTTGTTCGACCAGCTAAGTGGAGCCAAATACTTCACCAAGTTGGACTTGAGATCGGGCTACTATCAGGTGAGGATTGCAGATGGGGATGAACCAAAGACTACGTGTGTTACTCGATACGGAGCATTTGAGTTTCGAGTAATGCTGTTTGGGTTGACAAATGCACCTGCTACCTTCTGTACACTAATGAACCAAGTATTCCACGAGTATCTAGATAAGTTCGTGGTGGTGTACTTGGATGACATCGTGGTTTATAGCGCCACGATAGAAGAGCATCAAGAACACTTGGCTCAAGTGTTTCAGAAGTTGAGAGAGAACCAACTATATGTGAAGCGAGAGAAATGCTCGTTTGCACAGGAGGGCATCAAGTTCTTAGGCCACGTGGTGGAACGTGGCCGTATTCGTGTGGATCTGGAGAAGGTGAGGGAAATCCAGGAATGGAAAGCCCCCACAAACGTGAAAGAACTCTGCTCCTTCTTGGGCCTAGCCAACTACTATAGACGATTTGTGGACGGCTACTCAAGAAGGGCGACACCCTTGACCGAGCTTCTGAAAAAGGGTGTGATTTGGGTGTGGACTGACAAGTGTGCTGAAGCGTTCAGAAGTTTGAAAGAAGCCATGATGAAGGATCCTGTTCTTGCCTTGCCAACTATTAGCAAGCCCTTCGAAGTACAGACAGATGCATCAGATTATGCTCTGGGAGGGGTACTAGTACAAGAGAACCACCCGGTCGCATACGAAAGTCGCAAGCTGTCTGAAGCTGAGAGGAGGTATACTTCCCAGGAGAAGGAGCTCCTCGCAGTTATACATTGCTTGCGAGTGTGGAGGCATTACTTGCTGGGGTCAAAGTTCGTAGTGAAGACGGATAATGCAGCTGTGAGTCATTTCCTTACTCAGCCGAAGCTGACCCCTAAGCAGGCTCGATGGCAGGAGTTTGTGGCGGAATTCGACTTCCGTTTTGAGCACAGGGCAGGACGCTTGAACCAGGCAGCTGACGCCTTGAGTCGCAAGGCGGAGTTGGCGACTCTAAAGATCATGCTAGTTTATCGGCTAGCGTGGTGAACACTCCACTCAAGGAACGCATTAAAGAAAACCTAGAGAAAGACCCAGTTGTCAAGACCATCCTGAAGCTCGTAAAAGAAGGCAAGACTCGCTAGTTCTGGGTGGAGGATGACCTTCTGTGGGCTAAAGGGGGGCGCTTGTATGTTCCAAAAGCTAGAGATTTGCGAAGGACATTACTAAGCGAGTGTCATGACACTCTGTGGGCAGGTCATCCAGGGTGGCAGAGATCCCATGCCCTCTTGAAGCAGGGATACTACTGGCCACAAATGCGGGACGATGTAGTGGAGTACACCAAGACCTGTCTGGTCTGCCAGCAAGACAAGGTCGATAGGAACAAGACACCTGGGTTGTTGGAGCCCTTGCGAGTCCCAAGCCAACCGTGGGAGAGCGTGTCGCTTGACTTTATCACCAGTCTTCCGAAGACAGGAGATTTAAGTGCGATCTTGGTGGTCGTGGATAGATTCTCGAAGTATGCAACATCCATCCCAGTGTCGAAATACTGTTCGGCAGAAGAGACAGCCAGACAATTTTTCAAACATATTGTCAAATATTGGGGAGTGCCCCAGAACATCGTCAGTGACCGAGATGGAAGATTCACGGGGACGTTTTGGTCCGAATTATTCAATCTCTTGGGGTCACAACTGAATATTTCCTCGAGCTACCATCCGCAGACAGATGGGCAGACAGAAAGATTCAACGGGATGTTGGAAGAGTACTTGCGCCACTTTGTCAATGCCAATTAGAAGAATTGGCCGCAACTACTCAATGTAGCTCAATTTTGTTTCAACTCTCAAAAGAGTTCTTCGTCGAATAAGACCCCTTTTGAAGTTGTTAATGGACAACAACCACTGTTACCCCACATAGTGGACGAATATCGCGGTCGGAACCCGCGAGCCTTTCACTTCACCAAAGACTGGAAGAAAACAACAGAGATTGCCCGAGCTTATCTAGAGAAAGCCTCAAGAAGAATGAAGAAGTGGGCAGATCAGAAGCGCAGACCACTGGAGTTCAAAGCAGGTGACTTAGTGTTAATCAAGCTGCGGCCCGAACAGTTGAGATTCCGAGGGGACAAAGACATTAGACTCGTCCGCAAGTACGAGGGTCCAGTCTCAGTCATCTCAAAAGTTGGCCTAACTTCATACAAAGTCGACCTACCCGCTTGGATGAAGATACACCCGGTCCTTCACGTCAGCAACTTGAAGCCGTATCATGAAGATCCAGCCAATCCAGAGCGCAACCAGTCAACCAGAGGAGGAGTCAGTGTTCAGCCAAGGAGCAAGCGTCAACCTGAAGAAATCCTGGCGGAAAGAACGGTCACCATTGACCGTAAAAAGCATAAAGAATATCTGGTAAAATGGAAGGGGCTCGCTGATGACGAAATCAGCTGGGAAAGGGCGGAAGACTTGAAGAAGCTCATGCAGAAGATTGAAGATCTACAAGCTACTTCGTCGAGGGCGCTGAAAGATTAAGTGGGGGAGAGTGTGGCGTGCTGCCCCTTTGGCACACCCACATGGGGCCATTTTGTAATGAGCATGCCTTGGTGCTTGATCATTAGTCAAGTCTTGCACCAAGCAACCTCATGGGATAGGGTAGTGGCAGTTTTGTAATATTGCATATGTCTCCCAGACAAAAATCATATATGTTCCTGGGAAGACTTTATTTCCCTAGAAGGCTCCTTAGGGGGAGGTGACCTAGTGACTTAAGGAAGCACCATGGCCATCAGCAGATAGGGGCCAAAGCTGTGTACTCCCTTGCCCTATCAAGGCTATATATTAATGAAATAACATTTATCCATACTTGCCCCTGTGTGCTTCCTTGTTGCTTATGTATTACTTGTTTGTTACCTTCGTTGGGCCACTGTGTGCCACTTGCCTTGTTGTGTGCTTTGTCTTGTGTGGACGTTCCTAGGAATGACTTGCTTTGTGCTTGCTCATACTTCGTTATTCGCCCGTTGCATGTCCGAGATGTGTATGTGGCTAACCGCTGAGTTTGTTTGCCTGTAGGTGTGTGTTGTAGGCTGACTTGCTAGCTTGAAGAGTCTGCAAGTGCCGCACGTTCCGTCTAGTTGGAGCACCAAATAGTCGGCCCGTGACACCGCGCGTACCCTAGTATGCAAACATGGGTACCCCGAGGCACCACCCTTGCTATGCGAGGGTCAAGGCCAGCCTCCCACGTGCACCCTAGTACTCGAGTATGGGTACCCCGAGGCACCACCCTCTCTATGCGAGGTTCAAGGCCAGCCCCCCGCGCGCACCCTAGTACCCGAGTATGGGTACCCCGAGGCATCACCCTCGATATGCGAGGTTCAAGGCCAGCCTCCCGCGCGCCGCGTCCACGCGAAGCATCGTGCCCAGCCGGCGTGTGATCCGCCTAGGCTAGCCTCGCTATGCGAGGGTGCAGCCTCGCTACTTCTCATGTGTGCCCCTTGCTCTGCCACAAACACTCCCCGTGCCTTGGTTTCTCATGACATGTATAGTTTGGAGACTCCTCGATATATGCACGAGGAACACTTGGAAACACCAAAAGAGTATGTCAAATAATCATCAGGCGCCAAACATGAATTGATGAGGACGTCTGGGTATAAGGTACGTACACTGATATAGGATGTACGATCATGAAGGGGCCAGAGGCGTGGCCATGTCATCTGCGTCTGACGAGTAGTGGCGGTACGAACTTGTACGGAGAGTGGAGGCACTACCTGAGCACCTCCGACAATATTCCAGAGTCCCCAGTACGATGTCCTGCACCACTACTTGGGCATTGTCTGGGTAGACACCACTATGTCCTGAGCCACTACCCTGACCCTGTATCTGCATACGTCCATGTCCCCTGGGACCTACTTGTATCAGGGGGCCAATAGGGCCCACCTATAAATAAGTTTCGACCCCTCAGGTTAAGGGGTTGGAAAACTGATTGTATGAGCAGACGTTTAAGAAATATATGATCTTTGTTTCATTGTAGTTATGATTTTTCTGTTGATTCAAGTTCTTTCCATCTGATTCTTAGCTATCCTTAGTATAATAATCTGAGTTTCTAACCTTAAATCGTTGACGAGTTCTTACCGTCAACAATATCCTTAGAACCACCTAGACTAGAGTGGGCAATTCTCAACACATGAGATAGATGCAGAGAGAAGAAGAGAAAAGAACAATGAGGCTTAAAAAATGACTTATGTTTAGAGAGAATCTAAAACCTATCAGAAACTTGAGTTTCAGAATTCTGAACTTGTGTTTTGACTTATGATTTCATCTCTCACTTAACATTCCTTTTATAGACTCAATTGAGTCATTTATTTAATTAAGAAATCAATAAAATAATAGCCAATTAACAGTCCTAGGTCGAAATTATCATGGGCTTTAGGCCCGTGAAATTTCCCATTTAATTATAAGCATGTTGGACTTAAAATCAAGGCCTGTATTATTTTCTATTGATTTAATTAATTAAATAATTATTTAAATCCTTTATCAAATTAATTATTTATAATTTGAACCTCGATTTAAACTTATTTATTAATTTAGATACTAATTTATCTTAATTAATAAATATCCCTCTAATTTTTCTTTTCGTCTCAAAATTACATAACTATGTGAAACTATCCAAAATTGACCTGGTCAACTTTGATAATTCTAATTGATAATTAAATCAATTATTTGAGACTATCTAGATGATTTTATCCAAAGTACAGTGGGGACCAAGGGCCTATGAAATCAAGCTCCAATAAGTTATCATAAATCTAAAAAATAAATTTACTAACTTATTAATTCCTCGTGACTCCACTAAAGACTCGGAATTGCACTCTTGAATTCATATAACGCTCTATAAGAAATATAGATACATTATTAATTATCCATTGTTACAACCATAATTGTCACTCAATCCTCTATAGACGGTCTACAATGAGATAAGACTAAAATACCGTTTTACCCCTCATTGTATTTTATCCTTAAAACACTTAGTTCCTTGTAAATGATATTTCAGTAAACTAATATTAATTACCAAAGTGAGATCTCTATCATTTAGCACCTTGAACCAAACTAAAAGGAAACCATCGTTTCACTTCTTCATTTGAAGCTATAAATATTCATATCTATGATTAATACTCCCACTCAATTATACTATCGAGTTCCCAAGATGTAAGTATGGTCTAGTCCGTAGGGTAAGCTGGTAACGAACAAGTCAAAGAACTCAAATAATACAATCAGTTAGAATACTAACCACTCAGAATTGAGATTGAATTAACCTATGGTCAACTATATGATATGACTAGAATAGATAATAACAGTATGTTTACTTATCCTATCTACTGTCAATATCGGTCCAGTCCAATGTAACAAATACATCTAATCTTATCTACTTTGCTAATGTTCTGGAAAGAACATAACACTGCAATGTGTAAGTAGATCATATCGTAGATTGGCAAGTCAGTGTAAATCCTGTGCACTGACTAATCTTAGGACTAACTTATATTTGAACATATAATCATATTTATATTCCACTGTGAATACGTCACTATAAATACGATTAGCTATATGCTTGGGATTTAATAGAAGTTTATATTAAATAAATAATCATGAAAATAAAACATGTAAGCAAAGTGATTGACCAAGTCAAAAAATGATTTATATTATTTTATTGATAATAAATGAGATTGCGAAGAAATTGAGTTTTAATTAGGGCATAAAACCCCAACACATACGTGATATCTATCATAAAGTACATCCCACAGCTAGAAAATACAAATGGTACAAAATCCACTTTTGTCAATAGAGGGACAAAATTTCTCAATAGTGATGATGTAAAGAACGCCCTAGACTAATAATTACAAAATATTCGCATAACATAGCTTATAAAAGAATACCATCCATTATTAAAGTCTCAGGGGGACTTATTTAAAATCATGCAAGTTGGCGCCATAAGTTTAAAATAAAACATAGGTTTTTATGCAAAGTTCAAAGAAAAACCAATTAAGTTAAATAACAGAGTCCCACTGATAATTTAGGAAAAAGTCCCTTAAAACAAAACATAATTTAAATGGCGTTCTACGTTGATCATTTTATCGTCCATAGGATTGCCCCACGCCATACACCCCATGATGAAAGAACTCCTCACGTCACCACGCGTGCCATAGAGAAAACCTATTTGTTACCTGGAAGGAAAGTAAGGGGGTGAGCTAAAAGCCCAGCAAGGAAGTACAAGCAAATAAGCAAGTAAGAAAAACAACAAACAACCAAACACTAACATTCATCTAAAATCGTCATGGTATATCATAACATAATCGTAACATTTCATCATATCATAACATAAATGTGACATATCAACATATCATAACATAAATGTGACATATCAACATATCATAACATAAATGTGACATATCATCATATCATAACATAAATGTGACATATCAACATATCATAACATAAATGTGACATATCATCATATCACAATCATACAACATACAAGATGAGCATGGAACGCTAGTTGTCCATGTCACCCTATGAGGTAAACAGGAGATCACTGGTCCTTGAATAACCTCGGCGCGTCCGCCCTAGGAGTCACGTCTCAATGTCCTTAGTAACTCGTTCGATGTATCTGACATCGAAATCTGTTTGATGTATCTAACATCGCATTCTGTTTGATGTATCTAACATCCATACACATATCACATTCAACAGATCGTCACATTAAGGCATTCATAATTTCATAACAGTTCATTCATATAACAGCCTTACCATTCATAGCATAAAACCATAAAATCTATCTAACTTCCTTACCTCAGGTCCAAGCTAAGAATTTCACAATCTTTTCAACGAGCCTATATCATAATCAAAATAACGTTTCTTAGGTTCATAAAATTACTATTTTGCCCTTCCATACAACTCATGTGTGCATGGGCCATGCACTCATGATAACAGTTACACTAAAACATGCAATTATCGCCAAAAAGAATAATGCTCGTTCTACCCATTTTACTAACATGATTGCTTTATAAAAATTACATAGTTGAATAATAATCATGATTTTGGACGTAAAAGTTGATTTGCATGTAACATGCATACGTGGGAATGTTGCGTAATAAAGACGTTTTCAAAAACGATAATTCTACATTTCTTGCTTCTATTGTTTGAAAATCAATGGCCATATTACATGCTTTATTTTTCTTAAAATTTCTAAGTTGATTAAATTTCTCAAAACTTTATTTTATTTTAGCTCAAAATAAAATATGTGACATTTTCATTTAATAAATATTAATTTACGAAGAATTAACCAACAAGCTTGGGTTTAATTAAAATACCTATTTTAACATGTTTCTTTAGAAAAATATATTTTATTATTGTGTTACAAAAATGATGTGAAAAATATATTTTAAGTGTGGAAAAATACATTTTGATTTAATTTATTTAATACTTAGTTTTTAAGTAGTAAAAACTCATATGTGACAATTTAATAACAATTGTTAACCTTTTTAAAACAAACTTTCAGCCACTATTTATTTTATTCAAAAATCACAAATAAATAGAGTCTAAATATTTGTCTCAATCAAAATAAAGAAAAATCATTATTTATCAAAATATGCATTTCATACCATTAAAATATCATTTTTCAATATTACCATAACTTAGGAAAAATAATTTATTCCAAAAATTAATCAAATTCATTTTTAGTGAGACTTACTTCATATTTTATTACAAAATTCCAGCAACCATTTTTTTATCATTAAAATCACCATATTCAATTTTATAAACTCATATTTTCTCAAAATTCCATAAAAATTCTGTAGGAAATTAATTGGGTAAAATATCATAACATGAGACTTAAAATCCTCTTTTAATTTCATAAAAATTAACACATTCATCAAGAACATTATTTATGCATGCAACTCATCTTTTTATCAACTTTTACCCAATTATTTTGAAAAAAAACAGCAAGCTTAATTCTTTGTAAGACTCAACTTTTGTCTTAAAAATTACATAAAATCATTCATGCCTAAAATCTCATTATGCTCTTATAATATGCATGATTCTACTAACATAATCACATGAATCCTTTCAAAATCATTTGTTGCAATTCCATGAAAACCAACAAAACATTAACAATAAAAATAGCATATAGTAAATTTATAAGCACCATATTCACATATGCCTTATATTAACCTAGCATATTTCTATCATTATTTTCATGCATCTTATAATTTAATCATTCAAAATATAACATGCATCTAACAAGATTTCATGATCAAAATATCAAGATTACCACTTTTTCTCTTACCCATATATCATAGATCCTAAAACATGGATCAAACATATTGTAAATCACACAACATATCAAGAACACCCTTGGGTGCACCTAGGCCGAAATCACCATACAAGTATTCATGGATTATTACAATTTTTTTATGCATAGCAAAATCAACATCACAACCCTTAAACACAAATCATACTCTCACAAAATCCAAATCCTATACATCAATCCTACCAAAATCAACCATTAGCACCATTAGCAAAAACCTCATATACAACCCACCAAAAACAATATAAGGCTAAGGAAAAGACCATTACCTCTCTTGATTGTAAAAATCAAGAACACAAAAGATCAATACCCCAAACTCCACACCCTTGTTCAAGCCTAGGGTTTTTATGGGAAAGCCACCATGAGGAGAAAGAAGAATCCAAACACACACAAAACATAACACAAATCAATATCATATTATCAAATAAAGAGATTAAACAAAGAGAAAACAAGAAGACATACTCTAGGGGGTTCCTCTTCACTTTCTTCTTCCTTCTTCCTTTCTTTCTTTCTTCCTCTCTCTCTCTCTCTCTACACGCCACTCTCTCTCTCTCTCTCTCTAGGTCACGGCAGCCACACACACACACACAAGAGCAATGGCTCTTCTCTCCTTTCTTAGCCCCTTTATCACAAATCCTCTCATAAAGTCTCCCCAAACAATATTAAGGTAAGTTTCCATTTCTCTTTTATTTTCTTTGATTTCTCTTTATTTCAAAAAGATACAAAGGGATAAGATATGATCATGCCTATCCCCAAATGATCATGGTCTTCAAGTCTTGATTTTTTTTTTACCATCTTAAGGAAATATTCCATTCCCACTAGGTCACACGCCCACTTCCCATTTCCCATTTCCCCTTTCTTTTCTTTTTTTTTTTTATAAAATACATTAACCTAAATAAAATCTAAAATAAGGAAACATAAAATGTGTAGAAAATCTACACATGTGCACCATGCTACCATGCACTAGCACACACTAAATCACTAGGGTGCATTACTATCTATCATGCACCTTAGTGCATTCCACCATAGCTCACATAATTACCTCATTTGTCACATTTAAATAAAATGTAACACTAATAGTAAAATAACATGCTACACAATTATTCACTTATTAAATTAATTAACCAAAACATTTCTAACAATTAAATAAAATAACAAACAATCAAATAAAACAAATAAACAATTAAATAAAATAACAACACTTAAATAAAACAATTCATCACACTTAACATTTAAATCAAATAAAGCACAAAATTTAAATAATCTAAAAAAAAAATTTTTGGTGCACTACAGATGAGCTAATCATGAGTCATAACACTATGATGCTGACTAGGTTTAAAAAAGAAAAATGCAGTAAACTGTTTGTGTCGTGAGCATTGGCGTTAGTTATATATGATCACAATCAATAATCATATTGGTTATTGGTGACAGGGGAAAAGTGCTATAAAACGATGAAACTACTATTTCTATATACAATCTCAAAGCAAAAATAAAAAATTGCTTGAAAGAAAATTTAATCAACTTTGAGAGCAAACAAAAAGTGTTCAAGGATACAAAAGGAGGATACAGATTGTTGAAGAGTGATGACATCGTACTGCAAATTGGTGCCAATAAACAATGTTACAGACAAAATGCCACTGTCAAGTTCAACATCAGAAACAACGTTGGAGGAAAAAAAGAGGGGTGACAAGGATAACTTACCTTGAGTTGTCCTATTGTAGTTTATGGTCCCTGGTTCAATTCTCATCATCATGAAATTTATCTGCCCTATAGTATTTGCTCATAGAAGAGTTACTGTCTTGATGTGTGTCATGAGACTCTAAAGGATTGTCTTTGTCCTCAAAAGTATATCATGACAGAGGCTCTAAATTGTGATTCTCATATCTTTCCCTATGTCCTCAATTTTTAGATTTTGATCTGAAATCAGAATGTTTTCCAGAAATGGATGATCTGTTATCTTTACTCCCATAATGTTGGGTTTTAGTCACATACATTTCATGTTGTTTCGTTGGCCTACGTGGCCACTCACTTCATCGAACATGTCTTGGACTTCTGGAATGTTTATCCCTATTGACACTTATATGATCATCTGAAAATTCATGGTTATCAAGATGGCTCCTTCTTGATTTCTGATCTTCTTTTTCCAAAGGATTCGTAGAAGTTGCAACTTTTCCTTGAGGCAAACATCATTGCAAAAATAAATATAATGTCATACAACCTAAAATTATTGAAATTCTCGAAAAAAAAGTCAAACAAAACATCTAATCAAACAAGTTGTATATCCATGCTAAGAGCATGCTCAACTAATCTATGAGCAGCCACATTGGTTGATCGACGAACATGATTTAGGGACACTCTTCGAAATCTGGAAAACATACTTGCTATACAAGGACCCAAGTGTTTGTATTAAATAAGAAAAATATCAAAATATGCAGCGGAAAGTATGGGGAGAGGATTTTAGAAAAATATTAATACTAGTCAGGATCATACATATATACATATATTAAATTAACACATACAAGGAATATATATTATCTCTCATAGCCTATCAAGTGTCATTAAGTCTTTTAGTAAAAATCAACCATATTCTTATCCTTATGAAAGCTCACACCTTAGCCTTCTAAGTTGTTCCTCTAACACAAAAGGACGTGTGTGGGCATGTAGGATTCACATGTTGATTTTAGGCTCTCTAGATGTACTCAGCTCAATACATGAGATCTAGAGAGGTTATGGAAACTTCTAAAATTTTAGGTATAGAAAAGTATATCGTTTCTTTTATTTTCTTTGGATAGTCTAATAACCTATAAACAACTAACTTAGAAAAGAATCGCTTCTTTTCAGATTTATAAGGATAATTAAATTATTTTAATAATCTTTATTTAATTAAATTAAAACTGATGAGTTATAACATATTTTAATTATTTACTTTAAATCATATTTAAAAAGAATAATTAAATAAAACAAATTAATTTGAAATTCAAAATTCAAATCTCACGAATGTGACAAGACATCTGTGGTGCCACTCATGCTCCATCCCTCACATTTGTTTGTTTAATTAATAATAAGATATTTATTCCCAAAATAAATATCATTTAATTCAAAATTAACATTATCTTAAAAACTAGCAATTTTAAATAATTATCTTATAATAAGATAATAATTAAACTCTCTCAAATATTAATCCAAGTATGATTAGTATTTATTTTAACTAATATAAAGTGTTTCAAATAAAAACTATTTAGTTAATTAATTAATTCACAATTAATCAATTGCTCATAATTATCACATAATTATTCTCTTGCCTTGGAAAATTAATTCATTTGTAATTTAGTCATTTTCTTTATTAATCTTCCTTGTACATCCATACCATTGACAATGTAGGACAGCGACGACCCGAAGACCATTGACCTATAATACAAAACTCCAATAAACTAGATTATTAATTAAACTATTTAATTCAATGATCTTATTTATTATTTCCATGATTACTCCACCATAAATATGGAATTTCACTCTAAGTATTTATAGAATTATATTTATAGAGTTTTCTCTTATAGTCCATTGTTATAATCAACAATTGTAGTTATGTCCTCCATCTATTGATTCGTTAATTAGAGTTAGTCAAAATATAAAGCGCGTCCTAATCTATTACCTTATAAAAAGTCGCTCAACTCACATGTATTAGAAAAATACCATTTTAAGAAAAAGTTCAGTGGGGGCTTGATAAAACATGCAATTTAGGCCCAATAGTTTGAAATAAAAATATTATGTCTTTATACAGTATTTAGAAATAAAAAAATAAAAAAAGTCCCACTAACGAAATTTGAAACATAATCCATAACATGAATTTCTTAATTATTCTTGGCGCTCATCTTGATTGTTATTCGTTCATAGGACACCCCGCGCCATACATGGCTAGACGTCGAAACCTCCCACATCACTATGCGTGCCAAGGAGAAAATCCTATTGCCTACCTGTAAGGAGAAAGTAAGGGAGTGAGCTAAAAGTCCAGTAAGGAAGTACAAACAAATACAACAATATTCAAGAAAGCACAAGAAGGGTATATTCGTATCGTAAACTCATGGAAAAATATATCATATTCATACTCATAAATCATAATCATAATCGTAGTCATAATCACACATCATAATCATACATCGTGTGATCATGATACGCCTATTGTCCATGTCACATCATGAGGTAACTAACAAAAACATAAACTGGTAAGACCTCCTCTATAAGGTAAATATGATCTCAGGTCCTCGAATAACCTCGACGCGTTCTCCCTATGAGTTACGTCATATCCTTAGTAACTCATTTGTTGTGTTGTGTTGAGCACGCTAACAATCTATTGTTTTTCATACAACATACAAGCACATGTATAACAGTTCATATCATAACATAGAAATTTGTATTTTTCATAACACTTTAGCTTACCATAGCTCATACATTTCATAACACTATAATTCATGCTATCATTTCAGTTCATACCTTTCAGAACAAAATTCATAGAAATTCTAGCTAACTTCCTTACCTCAAGTCCAAGCAAAAGATAAAACACAGGTACATCACAACAAGCCTATAAACACAATCAAACGTTCGTCTTAAGATCATGTAAAATCACACATGCCCAACATACATACCCCACATGTGCATGGGCAAGCACACGTGGCAGAAGTTGCACTACAACTCTATTCACACAACAACGTCACATAAAATCATACAGAATGATGCCAATTCTAACATCCTTCATGGTTCCAAAAAAAATCGTACGTTTGAATAATAGGTGTACATTTGAACATAAAAATACACTTGCATATAACATGCATGCGTGAGAGTATTCTTAAAATTAGCGTTCAAGTTGATAATTCTACTTAGTTCATTTTATTGGTAATTTCTTAAAAAAAATTCAGCAAACATAAATAATTTACCACCTTAGTTAATACCACATTATTTCTTTAAATCACTCATTTTCATTCATAATTTTTTATTACAAAAATTCAATTTATAAAAATGTTATTTAGTCCTAATTGTATAAAATAATAATCTCATTTATTAATTTTAAAATTAATAATAAAGTCACAAAAGTTGTAGTTACTTATAATTATTAAATGAATTCATTGATCTCATTTAGAAAATAATTTTACTTAATAAAAAAAATACATAAATATAAATGTGAAAATACATATTTAAAGTATGAAAAAATTATATTTACCATATGCATAGTCTAAGGTTTTCTTTATTTGAACACATGCTCTACTCATTTTATATAAAATACATTTTCTCTTAATAAACCATAAATTTTAGCAAGCATTTTATTACATTAATTTTGATAATCCAATTTGTAAGCATAAAGAAAAAAAAAGTTTCTTTCACAAACTTTACAAAAAATCTGCATGCATTTGTTTGAAGGAAAAATTCATAATCACATGTGCAATTTACTTCTTTTCTTGTCTTTGATTTTAAAGTGTGAATTATAAAGATGATTGGTTCTCTTGAGAAAATTATTCATATATTTCCATAGAACGTATAATAAAATTAGCAAGCATAAAATTAAAACACGTGCTCATATGCACCTCAAACCTCATATAAACATGGAAAATCTAATAATCATAAATCAAATAAGTCTAGACCACCATATACACCCATGTCCGAAACCCCTATCATGACTTTAGCATCTAATTTTACAACTTGTATCCTAAGACACCATCATTTCTTTAAACCACAATGATCCAATATTAATCTTTCAAAATAAAAATCAAAACTCTTATAGATTCCAATAAAACCCTAATCATGTTCCTATCTTCAATAACATGAACAAGAAAATCAATTGATATAAAAATACCTCACAAATATTTATATAATACAGTCAAAATTATACACAATACACCACATCTATCGATCTATATTTTTAACTCCCATGCTTGTACAAAACATACACACACACCTACCCCAAAAAGCAACACACGCGCATACATATATATATATACATAAACACATTCATTCATAAGAATAAACCACACACACAACCCTAGCATATTGCTATGAGCTTGAACAAAATACAAAGATATGGAAAACAATCATCAACTAATATAAGAGACAAAAACCATTACAACAACCATCATTAAATCAATAGCATAATCAAGAATCAATATAACAACAATGACAATAAGGCTAGATTCACTACCTCCTTTGATAGAAATCAAAACTCAAAACGGCCACCACCTTTGATTACACTCCCCTAGGGATTTTGAAAATCAAAAAGAAGAAAAAAAAAAGAAAACTTAGTGATGAGGAGAAGACTAATCTTAAGGAAATAAAACCCATAATAAAAACCAAATCAAAGTCATACCTATCAAGAATTTTGAAGCCCTCCTCTTCTTCTTCTCCTTCACGATCCCTTTCTCTTTTTCTTTCTTTCTTTCTTTCTTTCTTTCTCTCCTTCTCTCTCTAAGCCTCACGATCTCTCTCTTCCTCTCCCTCTCTCTCTCTCTCTCTCTCTCTCTCTCTTTCTCTAAGTAGCAGTCGGCACACAATGGGCAAGGGAAGAGCTTATTTTTCCTTTTACCTCCCAAAGCCTAACCCTAAGGAATTTACTACTAAGCTAATGGGAAAAGGTAAGTCCAAATCCTAATTTCCTTTATTCTTGATTTTCTCAAATTAAAAGAAATTAAGAAAATAAATAAGAAAGATGTCAACCATTCACTCACCCAAAATAGCTAAAATCATCTAATTTAATTTATTAAATTAAAAAAAAGGGAAAGAAATCCCTCCTTTTCCCACTCTCCTCTCACGTCCATGCTCTCCCCTTCTTCTTTTTTTTTTTAATTTTATTTTTAACTATTTCCCTTTCCCAAAATAACTAAATAAAATAAATAAAAGAAAATAAACAATTAATCATTAGGAGAAATGCACTATGCATGGAAACTAATGCATGCTCATCATGCATACCATGTACATGCACACACACAAACACTCTAGTGCATCTCTACTAACCATGCACCTTGGTGCAACAATCAAAACTCAATAATTCAGGAATTAAAATAATTAAATAAAACAATTAAAATTTTTTAATTCGCATAATTTCTACCAAACAATTCAAACAAATAAAATAAATTCCTAACACCTAACAATTTATATTAAACTAAAGCATACAAATTAATAAATAAATAAAAAATTGGTGCGCTACACAAAATTACTGTTTTACCCTTCTAATTACCTCTTGTTCCTTAAGTACCATTAATTCACTAGCGAATAATTAATCTATAATCATATTATAGGTTTGAGCTCAATAACTATTGAGTTCCAGAATTAACCCTTAAGGGAACTAATATTCGATCTATTAGGAAAGCATGGATTCAATTATTGTAAAATCATTTTCCCGACCATTCATGATACTGAATCTCCAAAACAAAAGCCACTAGTCTCATTATGTCAAGAGGCCTTAACAAATGAATCAAAAGATCCAATAAGCACAAATAGGAGTTCATGATTATTTAGGATTTAGACTGATCACAAATGATCATCTATTATGATATGAATTAACTTTTTATGGCGAACGGTAAGTTTATAAAGATAGTTAATTTATATCAGTCTTGTCATATATAATCACTATTATATACAATACCTTTACCAAGATGTCTATCCACATCAATAATCTGAATTTAGATTACTTGTATCATGTATGCTTAGTAAACTGTGCTAGCAACCATTCATTAAAGATTCCATACTTTAATATGTTGTTGACTATTTTATTCACTATATATGATCTTAATTCTCTCGTACTAATAGAAGATCATAATCTCATAAATGAATATGGAATTTTCTGATATTTATAAAAATTATTAAATCGATAATTATAACATTCAAATACAATAAAATTTTACTTTTACTTAAATCAATAAAATGTCTTTTCACATGCTTTTTGGGCATAAACCCTAGCACCAAGGTAATTGTAAATGGTATGTTGCTTAGTGTAAGTGAACACAAGTGCTAAACAATTTATCTCTACAACATGCACTGAAAGTCCCAAAGAGAGAAGACAATCCAATGCCACCATCAACATCTGGTGCATGTCGTTAGCCGTACCAAATTTAATTATATTTTCCTTTTTAAATTTACTAACTATTTCAGTATAGCAGTAAATACTGGTCGAACCCACGAGAACTAATATTCAAATAATTATTCAAAATCATAAACAATAATGATAAAAGGGATTTTAAAGTTTGAAAATGAAAAATAACATAAAACAATGAATGAAGTAATTGGACTGATAATAACGATTTTAAGAAATAGTTAAGAGTTAATTCTCCACCCTCAACAGTCATTCAAGATTAACAATGATTACTATTATTCCAAATCCTAAATTAAACCTTGATGATAACACATAAGTAGTAATAATCCCAAATCTCTCTTACGTACTTTATTAAACCAAAGCGCTCTTAATAAATTCATTTTACTAAACAACCTAATGGAAAAGCATCTAGAAAAAGCATTAATTTCTACGGAGAAGAGTTAATCTAAGCAACAAATCCAACTAGCGTGCGATTAAATTAACTTAGGTTATATTCTTCATCACAATTAAAAGCACCTTTGACATTACCCTTAACTAAAAATTATCACAAAAACCTAGAGTTCTAAACGATTAGGTGAATAGAAACCCTAAAATGATAATAGAACAATGAAAAACCCTAATTACTGGCCATCTAAGCAATATTTCACATTAATCATAAAATTAAGCATAGAAGAATATAAGCAATTCAATATTAAGGAATAAGAAGACAATAATCATCATTAAAATCAAGAATTCATGTCTAGGGTTTTGAAATAATACTTACCTAGAAAGAAACTACTCCATAATCTCAAACATAATCAAAATCATAATTCAAAACAATAGAGTTTAAGAAGAAGAAAAAAAACTAGAATTTTGATGTATAGATGATGATCACTTCTCCTTCTCCCTGCACGAAATCCCCAAGCCACAGCTGCATCCAAGAGATTCGGAAGCTACAACTGAGCGCCACCGTGCGCAAGTCCCATACGCGCCTGCCTCTGTGTAACCCAAGTGCGCCACCCTAGATCCGCGCACACCCAAGTGCGATTCCACCAGGTCCTCCGCACTGAATATTTTAGTCACTTCGGTAGTTGAACACCAACGTCAAGCTCCACCTCATTTGAGCCAGGCCTAGGTGCTGATAGATCCCAAGCACCGAGCCCTGAACTCCAACGACCATCTCAGCTCATAAACGTCGCACCACCTTGTTTTCAAGCTACCCGAGTGGATCCCCAATCCAAGACAGCCTATCCCGGTCGCATAAGCATCATGCACTTTCCTTTTCATCTTCGAGCTGCCAGCCTATTCTTAGTATCTATCTCTCATCATTTTTGCATTTCCACACCTGGTCTGAGCAACAACTTGTGGTAATGATTCCATTTTTTTGTCGTGTAGTTGCTATTGCTTGGTGATTGCCAATTATAATTGTTGTTGGATACTGGATCGATTAGTATATGGTGTTTAGGGTATTTTGTTGATACAAAGTTGCATTTGGATTTTCCATTTGTCCATTAGCCATGGTTTTGGATTTTCTAATTCTTTGAAGTTGTTGCTCTGTGCTTAGGCAATTCTTAGCAACTATGTTTTATTTTTGGGACAACCATTTGAGGTGCTCGCGTGCTGGAAAATATTGGTTGAGTTGGATCTGTAACTACAGATTTTGTTATTGAGTTGTTGTGAGATGATTAACATGTGGTCCTTGTTGAGTGTGTTACTGGAATATTGATATGCGACTATGCATTGGTGTTATTGGGAAGCTTTGATATTTGCTACGTAGGTGGACAATATTGTTTTTGTTGCCCGATTCTATTATTTTGATGGTGATTTGTGACTTGTGAGCAACCATAAGCAATCTTGTACAAAATTTTGCCCTCGTATGGCAGCCACAAAAACAAGAGCTCAAAAACGGAAACCCACCAATGCCTCAACTCCACTACCAACCAAAAAGAAGGCCATCGTTTCTAATTCGACCCTATCACTTCAGCTGACAATTATGAAGGATAGGCAGGTGGAGTTTTCTTATCTCATCTCGTTTTCATTTATTTACTTAGTTGTTTTTGTTATTTCTTATGTTATGTGGCTACAACAATTGTTTTCTTTGTTTCTTGTTAGTGCCTTGCCTTGTTTTTAGTTTGTCCTTGTATTGTTGTTGTTTTGTCGTTCTTTTGAGGATGTTCTTTGTTTTTGTTAGTGATAACTAGGGGGCTCAATGACGATCTTGAAAAAAAAAATATTAATATTAAGTTGAAGCGAATGCCACTCTTACTTAAGTGTTAAACTAATCTCTTTAGGTGTGAATGCTGCTCGAGATTGAGTGATGAGAGTGTTTCTCTTTTTAGTGTGTGCATAACTTGATTAAGCATTTTCGACACCTTAGAACAAGTTAGGTGCTTGTGAGAGCTTAAGTTTCTAGAATAACTTAATGGTTTTCCTTGAGGAAAAATCCTAGACATCACTACACCAATGATATGATTTAGGCCATCCTTTGACCGTTTAAGACTTTTAAAGCCTACCCTTTATGCAGTCTTATCCCTAGTCACCCCGATGAGCTTACTAGACACTTTTCTTTCTTAGCCACTCATTAGCCTACCTAGTTATAATAACCTCATTCCAACATAACCCTTATCATGTAGAGTCCAAGAACTTTACTTAGCTAGTTAGATAGTTGTAGTAATAGTAATAGGTAGTAGTAGTTGTAGTATGTTTATTACTGAGGATTTTGGTTCAAGTCGGGACTTAGTTGAACACTCATAGCAAGACTTGTAGATCTTATAAGTTTAACCTATAGTTTAAGAATATTAATTATAACATAAGGTATGATTAATATAACTGATTATGAAGATGATAATTATTATACTATAAGGTTTAGATAGACCCAATAAGAGAATGACACTTGTTGTGTGCATGTTTATTGAGAAATTAAGTATTTTGAGGAATAGTTTGTTAAGAGTAATATTTGAAAATCCCAGAGTCTGCCACCCGCTTTGAAATTGTTATAGGACTCAGTCAAAATTGTTTACTCAATTCAAATTAGGTTGAAAAAGTGTAATTACGTGTATAATATTTTAGTGTATGCCGATATATCGCATCTCTAAGGGGCGATATATTGCCACTCGGAGAATACGAAAAACACGTAACTTCGCACGACCACTTCGACAAGCCTCGGGAATATCAGCCCAGGCGATATATCGCCTAGCATGGGCGATATATCGGCTCTAGGGCATGATTTTTGAATAATTTTGAAACCGAGCTCATTTTATTCCATAACCTCTTGATAAGTCCATAATCTTTTTGACCGAGTCTTAAGCCTCTGCTGAACGAATATTCAAATGATTTTCAATTAAAAAGTCATTATTTTTATTCAAGCTAAATGAAGATCTTTTCATTCTTGAACTCTATAAATAAGACCTAGTACCCAGCCATTTCTTCATTCATCAAGCTGAGTTGAGAGCCTTCAAGCTGCTAGGTTTACTTTAGAGTGTTAAACACTTGGGTTGGGGTTATAAGCTTGATCATTCTAAGCTTATTAAACACTTAGGAAGTAAGGATAATAGTGTGTATTCTGATATCGAGGTGTAGTTCGGTTATAGTGCATTCAAGGTATTCCTATTTCTAGTTCTTTTTTGTATTGTTTCATTAGTTTTTATAGTTTTTCTCTACTCAATTCCTAACTCACTGTTTTTATTCGTGATTAGGCATCTAAGTTCTTTGAACTTGAGGTTCTTGTCGTTAAGTACCTTCTCGAGGGTTTAGTTCATTCCTTTTCATCTCTTTCTTTTAGAATACTCACCTTTCTATTAATAGTTTTTAGGAGTGTTCCAAAATCCCGTCCTTGTTCTCATATCCCGTTATTTGGTAAGGAAAATAGGATAGTATTATATGCTTATATGATTATGCTATAGTATGCTTTTATATGTTATGATTATGCTATAGTATGTTTTTATATGTTATGATATATGTTTTGGGGCTTATAGTTGCTTTAATAGCAAACCCCAACACTTTTATGTTTTTGGGGCTTATAGTTGCTTAGCTAGCAAACCTCATTATTGTGAGGCTTATAGTTGCTTAGTTAGCAAACCCCAATAGTTACCATGTACATGAGTTAGAATTATGATATATGTTTATAGAATATGTTATATGTTTATAGCTTATGTTTATGTATATGTTTCATGCTTGTAGTAGATTTTCCTTGCTGGGCATTAGGCTCATTCCTTTGTTTTATATGTGCAGGAAAATAGTATGGCGGCAGGAAGATTCTTGGCAGCTTGGTATTGTGTATTGAGGAAGAATGGAATCGATGGAATGCGCAAACGATTCGAGGATGAAGTTGTTTAAGTCTTTTAATTATGATTTCTATGTATTTCCGCACTTGATTTTGTAACCAAATTCATTTAAGATTTAAGTCATGTTTTACTTTATTTTCAAACAATGGGATCCAATGTCATGTTCTGAATTTTATGTTAACCTTTGTTTTACAGTTTTAATAAAGTTATGACTATTTCATATGTATGTTTTCTTAAGATTAGTATTTATGTATAGTAGCTATTAATGGTCCAAAGTCTACAATAAGTTGGGTCATTACAGTTGGTATCAGAGCAACAGTTCATCCGCATGAAGTTCTCCTCGATACACACAATCAAAGCTCCAAATCTGACTGCCAAGTAAGTGTTTATGTTATAGTTATTATGTTTATATGTATAGCTAACGATTTTAGCCTTTATGTTTCAATTAAGAATGAACGGAGCATTAACTTATGAGGATATCCAAGCCATTAAGGCTATAAAAATAATTAGAGAACCACGAAACACCATAGGAGTGCTAGAAAGAATCACTCGGAGGCTACTTTTGTTCCATAGAGAGATAGGTCACCTCCAAGAATCTAAGCAAATTATGATGAGAGCTGCGGAGCAATATATTTTAGTGATTAGATTATTTAAAGATTACCCTATTGTAATTGCAACCTTAGAAGAAATTTGGGAGACGATAGATGATGAAGATGAATTGCCGGTAGCTATGAGATATTATTTTCTCATACTTAGGTTCACTTCAAACATGGAATTTCAGTTTACGAATGAACAAAAACATAGAATTTTTATGAATCTTCCTCGAGGGCATTTTGAGGCACAAGACAATGATGACTATGAAGAGATAGATGATGATATGCAAGAAGAAGGATCAGATGTAGAAGATCCTAATTTTTAGAATAGATTAGTTTCATTATTTATTTTATTTGTTTTCTTTTATGATTGTAAATAGTGAAAAACTTTTTTTCCCAAATTAATATCAATGTTATTTTTGTTAACATGTATGAGTTTGATTTTCTTTTGCAATCATAATAAATAATAAATAAAATAAATAATGACTAAGTTCGGTGAGGGTGGGTATAAATCAATGAACCAAGTTCCTATATTGAGAGTTAGGGGGCCATAGTAGTGGGAACGATTTTACTGATCCCATCCCTCCCTCAATATGGTTAACTTTGGAACAAAGATGAGTTTCGAGCCTGAGAATTAAGTCATATAGGGTGATTAGAAACAGACTTAGAAAATAAAGATGGCTTATTTTTCTAAGTATAGAAACCCACTCTAATAATAAAGAAGGCTTATATAATTTTCATAAGAAGTCATAATTAATAGGTCCGAGTTATGTTTGTTTAGATTAAGTTTTTCCTTAGAGTCTATTAGGGTAAAGTTCAGACATGTTTCTCTCAACTGTTAGAAATCTGCTGCGATGTCGCTCCGAAGATCTGTTCGCACCAAAGGAAATGCCTCTAGTGCTGCTCCGGTGAACAATGAAGCCCCTCTGGTTCGCAGAAGGGGAGTGGGTGCTGTTGCCAGCTGCAATGCACCGTCGACACCGCCAGTTGACAACACTGCGGAGATCGCCAGACTGCGACAACAAGTCGAGGAACTATTGCAGCAACAATGACAACAGACTCAACCTCCGCCTCTGTCGCAACCACAGCCACAACAAATGGCCTCAGCACCCCAACAAGTTGGTCCATATGGGGGATGGCCAGTGGTGAATTATGCGCCATATCTAGCTCAGCACATGGAGCTAGTTTATGAGCGGTTCCGTAAGCAACATGCTCTGAAATTTGAGGGGACTACAGACCCCTTTGAGGCAGAAGAGTGGCTAAGAAACGTGGAGTCAATCTTGACACACATGAATCTAGGCAACGCGGACTGCATATCCTGCGTTTCGTCTCTACTCAAGAAAGATGTCAGAATATGCTGGGACTTAGTCCATCAAACGCATGATGTTGCCACCATGACTTGGACCAGATTTGTGGAGCTGTTCCACAAAAAGTACTATAATTTGGCTGTCATCGCTTCAAGAGTCGAGGAGTTCATAGGCTTGAAGCAAGGGAGTTTATCAGTGGTAGAATATGCTCGATAGTTCGACCGATTAGCTAAGTTCGCACCGAAAATGGTTCCAACTGACTATCTAAGGGTGTCTAAGTTCGTTAGAGGACTTCGACCGAAGATCGAGCTAGGGGTTAAGCTAGCAAACCCAGGAAACACTACCTATGTCGATGTTCTAGAAACAACAATAGAAGTAGAAAGGTTGCAGGCTAACGTTAGTAAAGAAGAAGCCAGTAAGCCTGAGCCTAGACATCAGAGTCAACCTTAGACTAGTCGGAACAACAACCACCACAACAAAAACAATCAGTCCAACAACGGTCAGAAAAGAAAGCATCCTGACAATAAGCAGTCCGATAGCGATAAAAGGGCACGGACAAACAATTAAAGCAATAGGTCGGGTTATGTAGAGTACCTGCAGTGTACTAATTGCTAGAAGAAACATCTTGGTGAATGCTGGGAAAACACCAAGGGATGTTACAACTGTGGTCAAGAAGGACACCGGAAGAAAGAAGGTCCTCAGCTCAAGCTAGAAGGGAAAAATGAAGATAAGATGGTTCCTGCCAAGGTATTTGCCTTAACCCAAGGAGAGGCTGATGCTAGCAATAAGGTGGTCACAGGTCAGATTTCTATCCTCAATAATATATGTTCTGTATTATTTGATTCGGGAGCCACTCATTAGTATATCTCGTTAGGAATGATAGAAAAACTAGACAAACCTTGTGAAAGATTTAGAACTAGGTTTGTAACCGAGTTGCCTTCGGGCAAAATAGTTCTATCATCACGGATAATACGAGGCGTACCGATCAAGATTGAGGACGTAGAATTAGAAGGAGACCTGATAGAACTAGAGATCAAGGACTTCGACGTGATACTAGGCATGGACTGGCTAGCAAGGCATGGCGCAACCATTGACTGCAAACACAAGAAAGTGACATTCGAGACTCTTGACGGCCAGAGACTATGCTTCATGGGACAAGTTTCAGGATTTTGCACACCGCTAATATCATCTCTCAAAGCTCAAAGGATGATAGAAAAAGGATGTCAAGCGTTCTTAGCCAGCATCACAGACGTAGTAAAGGAAACACCGCTTAAGGTTGGAGACGTTCGCATTGTACAAGAATTCCCAGAAGTATTTCCCGATGACTTACCAGGGTTGTCGCCGACTCGAGAAATTTCTTCACTATAGAATTAGTACCGGGCACCGAGCCTATCTCCAAGGCACCATACTGGATGGCACCTACAGAACTCAAGGAGTTAAAGACACAGTTACAAGAACTCCTAGACTTGGTTTTCATTAGACCAAGCCATTTGCCATGGGGAGCATCGGTTCTATTTATATAGAAGAAGGACGGAAGTATGTGGATGTGCATAGACTACCGTAAGCTGAATAAGGTAATGATTAAGAATAAGTACCCGCTACCCCAGATTGATGACTTGTTTGATCAACTCCGAGGTGCGACCCTCTTTTCAAAGATTGATTTACGATCCGGGTACCATCAGCTTAAGGTGTGGGGAGAGGATATTCCTAAGACAACTTTTAGAACTCGTTATGAGCATTACGAGTTCTTAGTTATGTCTTTCGGTCTTACCAATGCTCCAGCCGCATTTATGGACTTAATGAATAGGGTCTTTAAGGATTACTTGGATAAATTCATCGTAGTGTTCATCGACGAAATCTTAGTATACTCCAAGGAAGAAGTCGAGCACGAGGAACATCTGAGGTTGATCTTGTCGCGACTAAAGGAGCATCAATTCTACGCCAAGTTCAAGAAATTTGAGTTTTGGCTTTCGCAAATGGCGTACCTCAGGCACATTATATCCAAGGACAGAGTTGAAGTAGACCCATCCAAGGTAGAGGTTGTGAAGGATTGGCCAAGACCAAAGAATGCATCAGAAGTAAGAAGCTTTCTGAGATTAGGAAGTTATTATCGGAGGTTTGTAGAAGGATTTTCTAAGATAGCCACTTCGCTCACAAACTTGACCCGGAAACAACAAAGATTCAACTGGAATGATAGATGTGAAGAAAGCTTCCAGTTTGTAGAGTCCAAGAACTTTACTTAGTTAAGTTAGATAGTAGTATTATAGTAATTATAGTATTATCTTTATAACTGTGGATTTTTTGTTCAGACCGGGATTTATTTGGACACTCGTAGTAGTACTTGTAGATTTTCTAAGTTTAACCTATAGTTTAAGAATATTAATTTTAACCTAAGGTTTGATTAATATGACTGATATTGAGGATAATATTTATTATACTATAAGGTTTAGATAAGAACCAATAGGATTTTAAGCACATGTTATGTATGGGTTATTAATGATTAAGTATTTTGAGGATTAAATTTATTAAGGGTAAAGTTTGAATGCTCTAAGGTCAGTCAGCAGCTTTGAAAATGTTTAAGGGCTTAGTCAAGGCTGCTTACTCAATTCAAATTAAGCTAAAAATGTGTAATTTCGTGTTTAAATAATCAGCGTATGCCGATATATCGCAGCTGTAACGCCCTGGCTACCCCAGAACAGTTACGGTGAACGGTGAACCGGAAATTTGACCCGCTACCCGAGTCCTTTGGTTAAAAACGTGATCTAAGTGTCATTAACAGGTTAAGGTGTAAAACCAGTAAAAAGGAAAGGGAACTTTTCATTAAGTAAATAAAATGCTCATGAGCCTTTTTAAAATGTTTACAAGTAGTTCGTGTTACAAAAGAGTTGCTACAATTCCAAATATACAATCCCCGCCGGCCTAAGCGGCAAAAATAGGGTAAACCCCTAGTCCCTCTGAGAACTCCTTGACCGTGGCGGTCAAGCGGCCCTGTATGTACATCACATCGCCCAAGCTCTCCACTCAGGGTTGGCCAAGCTTTTCCTTCCCTTTACCTGCACCACATAGCACCCATGAGCCAAGGCCCAGCAAGAAAACACAGTAAAGCATGATATAATATCAACAACGATCATAATAACCATTCAGGACTATCAGTCCAACAAATAGGTGACAATAGCCAAAAGTCACAATAATGAGCATCGCTCCCTCTAGCCATGTGACGATAGGGTCACAAGGGCTTAACTGAGAAGTGAATCATTCATAAGTTGTTTAGGACAGGTGTATGATGATTAGTCACCAACGTAACCTTCCTCACGACTCTGGAGTCGAAACTATGGACAACGTCCCTTAGCCATGTGACAAACAGTCACCGGGGTCATATACCTTGGCTATATTCATCTGGTTGTAAGCCAGGCAAGCGCTTATAAGTTCCTCGACCTTAGGGTCGGTCTGGCATTAATGCTATAGAGCCATTCAATGCATGATTCTCGACTTTAGAGTCGGTCCCTGACTAGTCAGTGTCTCAAACAGGTAAACAATGTTCAACAGCATTTAATATGCAATCCATGTCCACATATATCAACCAACATGCCTCAAGTATCAAACCACGCATGTCATATACCTATACAGGGTGCAACTGTACTCAAACACCGTTTTCTTACCTCTGGTTCGAGTGAGTATTATAGTATGAACGACCCCTGAGAACGATCAACCTTTAAATTCCTCGACGGTCACCTGGTCATAACCAAAATATAGGATTCATCAATAAAAATGATAACTGAGGGTTCCCAAACCAAATCCCAGCCCCCGAGACCTCAAATACTACCCAACCGGGCACTAGGTCCAACCCCGAGGCCTATGGTTTGAATCCCTAAGCTAAAAACTACTTTTAGCAAAATTTGGCCTTATGGGCCGCGGCCCCAAAAAGTCATGCCGCGGCACGCCCCCAAGCCCCACCTGCCAGACGCGCATGGGCCGCGGCACACAAAAGCTGTGCCGCGGCACCCAGCCCAGTTCAGCAACTAGCCCACGCACAAACCAGATTTTCCCCCTGTGCGTTTTTCTCTCAAACCAGCCTCTCAAACCATCATAAAACCTCCTCCAAACATGTAATTAAACCCCCTTACAACATCCTTATCTCACTCACACCAAACCCCAATCAACTAACACCAAAAACCTCCTTTGATTCATACTTCCCACATCAAGAACATGAATTGAAAACTATAAACAAAAACAGAGTACCAGCTGTGTTAATAGCCAAAACTCACCTTGAAACTTGTCTTGAACCTTCCACACAAGCTAACACAAGTCTCCAATCCAGCCCTTAAGTTTCCCTAGCTTGAATCTCCTCCAAGAACTCAAAACCCAAGGAAAGCAATGGAGGAAGTGGTGTGTACGGGAAGAGAAGATAGAGCCTCTGTTTTGTTCTGTTTTGTTCTACAACCTTCAGCTATCAAACATCATATATATCCACCCCTAAAAAGACCAAAATACCCCTTATGTCATCTTAAGCCTCCAAAGCCACCCCAAGGGCAAAATTGGTACATTCCGCTAAACCCGTTAATTATAATTAACGCTTCCCAATTCCCGCTAATCTCAATATCCTCAAACACCAATATTTCATAACCCGTTATCCTAAAATCCCCGGTAACGCTATAACCTTTAATATCACCCCGAGACTCACCCCGAGCCCCGAGCTCAAACCTGTTATGACCAAACTGATAAATCATGTTTAAGGATCGTCTCATGTCGAAATTCTCAAACCAATCCACATTATAATGTGGTCTCACAATATATCATTAACATACAACAAATATTCAATTATACCCTCAACGGGCCAAATTACCATAATACCCCTGTAAACAAATTGTGGACTCACATGCATGCATTTAACATCATATGATAATATAATTCTCATAAACATGCATAAACACATTTAATGGCATAATTAAACAGTTATGGCCCTCCCGGCCTACTAATCCAGCCATTAACCATAATAGGGAATCCGGGGCATTACAACAGCTATAGGGGGCGATATATCGCAGCACGAAGATACGAAAAACCCGAAACGATGCACGATTGCCTCGGGCATACTGGCCCAGGCGATATATCGCTTACAGGGGGTGATATATCGCCCCTCTCAGTACATTTTGAAACTTTTTGAAATCGTTTCCCATTCAAACCTTCAACCTCTTGATAAGTCCAGCGTCTTTTTGAACGAGTCTTCAGCCTCTGCTGAACGATAATTCAAATTATTTTCACTTAAAAAGCCATTATTTTTATTCAAGTTAAATGAAGATCTCTTCATTCCTAAACTCTATAAATAGGATCTAGTACCCAGCCATTATTCATCTTTTACTCTAAGTTCAGAGGCTGCAAGTTGCTAGGTGAGTGTGAGAGTGTAAACACTTGGGTTGGGAATCATAAGCTTGATCATTATAAGCTTATCAAACACTTGGGAAGTAAGGTTATATAGCATTTCGATTCAAGGTTTAGATTGGTCTCACAAGTCTTCAAGGTATCCCAAACTCTAGTTCGTTTCTGTACTTTTTCTTTAAAAGTTCTCATAGTCTTCTACTCATTCTAACCTTATTCTTATTTTGGTTAGAAAATCTAAGTTCTTGAGCAAAAACGTTTTGGTAAGTATATTTTTAAAAGTATAGTTCCTTCATCTCTTTCATCTCTTTTTCTTCAATAGACTCACCCTTTCATAAATGGTTTTTAGGAGTGTTCCATAGTCCTAACTCTGTCCTCATATCTCGGTTACTTTGGTAAGGAAAATAGGATAGAATTTATATGTTATATGCTTTTTATATGTTATCTTATGTTTTTATATTATGAAATATGTTATGTTATGTTATGTATGTTTGTAGGCTTGGGCATATGACCCATATGACTAACAAGCCCCAAATGGATTATGGGCATATGACCTGCTTAGCTAGTAGGACCCCACTAATCTAATGGGCATATGACTTGTTTAGTCTATGGGACCCCAAGTAATAATGGCCATTATAGTATGTGTATGATATAAGTGTTTTGTTATGTTTTTATGTTTCTTATGAAATTTATGTATATGAACTATGTGCTAGATTTTTCCTTGCTGGGCATTAGGCTCATTCCTTTTTGTTTATATGTGCAGGAAAATAGACTTAGTGGCAGGAAAGGTTCTTGGAAGCTTGGAGAATGTGTATTGAGGCGGAATGGATTCAAGAGCCGAGCGTTACGATTTGAGGATGTAGTTTTGTTTTTATGGTTTTTACATGTATTTTTCCGCACTTGTTATGTAATTCCTTTTTATTTTAAATTATGTTTTGTTTTGTTTTTAAAACAATGGGATCCCATATCCTAACCTAAATTTTATGTAAGTTTAACTCTTATTTTTACAAGTTTCTTAATAAAGTTATGGTATTTTCACTTGTAAGTTTTATTAAGGATTAGTATGTATAGTTTTCGTTAATGGTCCAAAAGTCTAGAGTAGTTGGGTCATTACACAGTTTCTTAAGGACAAGTTGTGCTCAACACCAGTACTCTTTGTACCGACACCCAACGACAAGTTTGTAGTCTACTGCGATGCATCGAAGCAAGGGTTAGGTTGCGTGCTGATGTAGAATGACAAGGTGATAGCCTACACCTCAAGGCAACTGAAGGAGTACGAGTAACGCTACCCAACTCACGATATGGAGTTGGCAGTGGTGGTCTTTGTGTTGAAAATCTGGCGCCATTATCTTTACGGAGAACGATGCGAGATTTATACGGACCACAAAAGTTTAAAGTACTTCTCCACTCAGAAGGAGCTTAGCATGAGGCAGCGCAGGTGGTTAGAGTTAGTGAAGGATTACGACTGCGAAATCCTATACCACCCGGGAAAGGCAAACGTGGTTGATCAATACTGCTGGAATAGAAAAGCCGGAATAGAAGTAGTTGTCGGCAAGCTGGCTAACTTGTCTATCCAGTTAAATCTGCTAGAAGATATACGGATTGGGCAAGGGCGTGACAACACATTAGTGGCACATATGGATGCAGTCAGAGAAAGCAAGGCAACATATTTCTCAATATCAGGTCAAGGGTTATTGAGATATAAGGATCGGGTATGTGTGCCGAATGATCAAAGGATTAAGATGAATATTCTAGAAGAAGCGCACATTACCCCGTACTCAGTTCACCCAGGATCGACCAAGATGACACACGACATCAAGGCAATGTATTGGTGGCCAGTGTTTAATGTGCCAGCAAGTGAAAGCAGAGCATCAGCGGCCTGCAGGCTTATTGCAGCCACTTAGCATACTAGAATGGAAATGGGATGATATAGTTATGGATTTCGTGATAGGCTTGCCACAAACAAGTAAGCAACATGATTCGACTTGGGTAGTAATAGATAGACTAACCAAGTCCGCTCATTTTCTACCTGTTAATACCTCATACACAGCGGAACAATACGCAGACATCTATGTCCAAGTGATAGTAAGGTTGCACGGAATCCCCATGACAATAGTGTCTGATAGAGGATCAGTGTTTACATCGGGATTTTGGGGAAGTTTACAGCAAGCCATGGGTACTAAGTTAAGTCTTAGTACATCTTTTCATCCTCAGACAGACGGTCAGTTCGAGCGCACCATACAAATTTTAGAAGATATGCTACGCGCTTGTGTACTTGATTTCGGATGATCATGGAATAAGTACTTACCGCTGATAGAGTTCTCCTACAACAATAGCTACCATTCAACGATCAGGATGGCACCATATGAATTACTTTACGGAAGAAGGTGTCAATCGCCGTTACATTGGGACGAGGTAGGAGAAAGGCAGCTTCTCGGTCCCGAAGCTGTTAGAAAAGCTCAAGAAACAGTAGCACTGATTAGAAAGCGTATGCTTGCTACTCAAAGCCGTCAGAAAAGCTATGTAGATGCCAAGCGACGCGATGTGGAATTCAAAGTCGGAGATCAAGTCTTCCTGAAGATATCTCCTATGAAAGGCGTAAAGAGTTTTGGGAAGGGAGGCAAGCTTAGTCCCGATTTATAGGTCCTTTTGAGATATTGGACAAAGTGGGAGCAGTTGCATATAGATTAGCCCTACCGCCAGCCCTAGCAGATAGTCACAACGTGTTCCACATCTCAATGCTACGCAAGTATGTGTCAGACCCATCTCACGTCCTTAAATATAATACGATAGCACTCTAGAAAGACTTGAGTTACGATGAACGACCGGTTAGCATCCTAGATAGAGGGATGAAGCAGTTACGGTCCAAGAGTATTCCGACAGTCAAAGTCCTATGGAGTAATAGTTCTGAATGGGAGGCAACGTGAGAGTTGGAGGAAGACACGCAAGGAAGGTATCCGGAATTGTTTGGTAAGTAAATTTCGAGGAAAAAATTCTTTTTAGTAGGGGAGAATTGTAGAGTCCATGAACTTTACTTAGCTAGTTAGATAGTAGTAGTAATAGTAATAGCTAGTAGTAGTTGTAGTATGTTTATTATTGTGGATTTTGGTTCAAGCCAGGACTTAGTTAAACACTCGTAGCAGCCCTTGTAGATTTTATAAGTTTAACCTATAGTTTAAGAATATTAATTATAACATAATGAATGATTAATATAACTGATTATGAAGATGATAATTATTATACTATAAGGTTTAGATAGACCCAATAAGAGAATGACACTTGTTGTGTGCATGTTTATTGAGAAATTAAGTGTTTTGAGGAATAGTTTATTAAGAGTAATATTTGAAAATCCCAGAGTCTGCCAACAGCTTTGAAATCGTTATAGGACCCAGTCAAAGTTTTTTACTCAATTAAAATTAGGTTGAAAAAGTGTAATTACGTGTATAATATTTCAGCGTATGCCGATATATCGCATCTCTAGGGGGCGATATATCGCCACTCGGGGAATACGAAAAACACGTAACTTCGCCCGACCACTTCGACGAGCCTTGGGAATATTATCCCATGCGATATATCGCCTAGCATGGGAGATATATCGGCTCTAGGGCATGATTTTTGAATAATTTTGAAACCGAGCTCATTTTATTCCATAACCTCTGGATAAGTCCAGAATCTTTTTGACCGAGTCTTAAGCCTCTGCTGAACGAATATTCAAATGATTTTCAATTAAAAAGTCATTATTTTTATTCAAGCTAAATGAAGATTTTTTCATTCTTGAACTCTATAAATAGGACCTAGTACCCAACCATTTCTTCATTCATCAAGCTGAGTTCAGAGCCTTCAAGCTGCAACGTTTACTTTAGAGTGTTAAACTCTTGGGTTGGGGGTTATAAGCTTGATCATTCTAAGCTTATTAAACAATTAGGAAGTAAGGATAATAGTGTGTATTCTGATATCGAGGTGTAGTTCGGTTATAGTGCATTCAAGGTATTCCTATTTCTAGTTCCTTTCTGTATTGTTTCATTAGTTTTTATAGTTTTTTCTCTACTCAATTCCTAACTCACTGTTTTCATTCGTGGTTAGGCATCTAAGTTCTTTGAACTTGAGGTTCTTGTCGGTAAGTACCTTCTCGGTGGTTTAGTTCAGTCCTTTTCATCTCTTTCTTTTAGAATACTCACCTTTCTATTAATGGTTTTTAGGAGTGTTCCAAAATCCCGTCCTTGTTCTCACATCCCGTTATTTGGTAAGGAAAATAGGATAGTATTATATGCTTATATGATTATTCTATAGTATGTTTTTATATGTTATGATTATGCTATAGTATGTTTTTATATGTTTTGATATATGTTTTGGGGCTTATAGTTGCTTAAATAGCAAACCCCAACACTTTTATGTTTTTGGGGCTTATATTTGCGTAGCTAGCAAACCTCATTATTGTGAGGCTTATAGTTGCTTAGTTAGCAAACCCCAATAGTTACCATGTACATGGGTTAGAATTATGATATATGTTTATAGAATATGTTATATGTTTATAGCTTATGTTTATGTATATGTTTCATTCTTGTAGTAGATTTTCCTTGCTGGGCATTAGGCTCATTCCTTTGTTTTATATGTGCAGGAAAATAGTATGGCGGCGGGAAGATTCTTGGTAGCTTGGTATTGTGTATTGAGGAAGAATGGAATCGATGGACTGCGCGAACGATTCGAGGACGACGTTGTTTAAGTCTTTTAATTATAATTTCTATATATTTCCGCACTTGATTTGGTAACCAAATTCATTTTAAGATTTAAGTCATGTTTTACTTTATTTTCAAACAATGGGATCCAATGTCATGTTCTGAATTTTATGTTAACCTTTGTTTTACAGTTTTAATAAAGTTATGACTATTTCATATGTATGTTTTCTTAAGATTAGTATTTATGTATAGTAGTGTAGTGCACCAATTTTTTTTTTTTAGATTATTTAAATTTTGTGCTTTATTTGATTTAAATGTTAAGTGTGATGAATTGTTTTATTTAAGTGTTGTTATTTTATTTAATTGTTTATTTGTTTTATTTGATTGTTTGTTATTTTATTTAATTGTTAGAAATGTTTTGGTTAATTAATTTAATAAGTGAATAATTGTGTAACATGTTATTTTACTATTAGTGTTACATTTTATTTAAGTGTGACAAATGAGGTAATTATGTGAGCTATGGTGGAATGCACTAAGGTGCATGATAGATAGCAATGCACCCTAGTGATTTAGTGTGTGCTAGTGCATGGTAGCATGGTGCACATGTGTAGATTTTCTACACATTTTATGTTTCCTTATTTTAGATTTTATTTAGGTTAATTTATTTATAAAAAAAAGAAAGAAAAGAAAGGGGAAATGGGAAGTGGGCGTGTGACCTAGTGGGAATGGAATATTTCCTTAAGATGGTAAAAAAAAATCAAGACTTGAAGACCATGATCATTTGGGGATAGGCATGATCATATCTTATCCCTTTGTATCTTTTTGAAATAAAGAGAAATCAAAGAAAATAAAAGAGAAATGGAAACTTACCTTAATATTGTTTGGGGAGACTTTATGAGAGGATTTGTGATAAAGGGGCTAAGAAAGGAGAGAAGAGCCATTGCTCTTGGGTGTGTGTGTGTGGCTGCCGTGACCTAGAGAGAGAGAGAGAGAGAGAGAGAGAGAGAGTGGCGTGTAGAGAGAGAGAGAGAGAGGAAGAAAGAAAGAAAGGAAGAAGGAAGAAGAAAGTGAAGAGGAACCCCCTAGAGTATGTCTTCTTGTTTTCTCTTTGTTTAATCTCTTTATTTGATAATATGATATTGATTTGTGTTATGTTTTGTGTGTGTTTGGATTCTTCTTTCTCCTCATGGTGGCTTTCCCATAAAAACCCTAGGCTTGAACAAGGGTGTGGAGTTTGGGGTATTGATCTTTTGTGTTCTTGATTTTTACAATCAAGAGAGGTAATGGTCTTTTCCTTAGCCTTATATTGTTTTTGGTTGGGTTGTATATGAGGTTTTTGCTAATGGTGCTAATGGTTGATTTTGGTAGGATTGATGTATAGGATTTGGATTTTGTGAGAGTATGATTTGTGTTTAAGGGTTGTGATGTTGATTTTGCTATGCATAAAAAAATTGTAATAATCTATGAATACTTGTATGGTGATTTCGGCCTAGGTGCACCCAAGGGTGTTCTTGATATGTTGTGTGATTTACAATATGTTTGATCCATGTTTTAGGATCTATGATATATGGGTAAGAGAATAAGTGGTAATCTTGATATTTTGATCATGAAATCTTGTTAGATGCATGTTATATTTTGAATGATTAAATTATAAGATGCATGAAAATAATGATAGAAATATGCTAGGTTAATATAAGGCATATGTGAATATGGTGCTTATAAATTTACTATATGCTATTTTTATTGTTAATGTTTTGTTGGTTTTCATGGAATTGCAACAAATGATTTTAAAAGGATTCATGTGATTATGTTAGTAGAATCATGCATATTATAAGAGCATAATGAGATTTTAAGCATGAATGATTTTATGTAATTTTTGAGACAAAAGTTGAGTTTTACAAAGAATTAAGCTTGCTGTTTTTTTTTCAAATAATTGGGTAAAAGTTGATAAAAAGATGAGTTGCATGCATAAATAATGTTCTTGATGAATATGTTAATTTTTATGAAATTAAAAGAGGATTTTAAGTCTCATGTTATGATATTTTACTCAATTAATATCCTACAGAATTTTTATTGAATTTTGAGAAAAAATGAGTTTATAAAAATTGAATATGGTGATTTTAATGATAAAAAAATGGTTGCTGGAATTTTGTAATAAAATATGAAGTAAGTTTCACTAAAAATGAATTTGATTAATTTTTGGAATAAATTATTTTTCCTAAGTTATGGTAATATTGAAAAATGATATTTTAATGGTATGAAATGCATATTTTGATAAATAATGATTTTTCTTTATTTTGATTGAGAAAAATATTCAGACTCTATTTATTTGTGATTTTTGAATAAAATAAATAGTGGCTGAAAGTTTGTTTTAAAAAGGTTAACAATTGTTATTAAATTGTCACATATGAGTTTTTACTACTTAAAAACTAAGTCTTAAATAAATTAAATCAAAATGTATTTTTCCACACTTAAAATATATTTTTCACATCATTTTTGTAACACAATAATAAAATATATTTTTCTAAAGAAACATGTTAAAATAGGTATTTTAATTAAACCCAAGCTTGTTGGTTAATTCTTCGTAAATTAATATTTATTAAATGAAAATGTCACATATTTTATTTTGAGCTAAAATAAAATAAAGTTTTGAGAAATTTAATCAACTTAGAAATTTTAAGAAAAATAAAGCATGTAATATGGCCATTGATTTTCAAACAATAGAAGCAAGAAATGTAGAATTATCGTTTTTGAAAACGTCTTTATTACGCAACGTTCCCACGTATGCATGTTACATGCAAATCAACTTTTACGTCCAAAATCATGATTATTATTCAACTATGTAATTTTTATAAAGCAATCATGTTATTAAAATGGGTAGAACGAGCATTATTCTTTTTGGCGATAATTGCATGTTTTAGTGTAACTGTTATCATGAGTGCATGGCCCATGCACACATGAGTTGTATGGAAGGGCAAAATAGTAATTTTATGAACCTAAGAAACGTTATTTTGATTATGATATAGGCTCGTTGAAAAGATTGTGAAATTCTTAGCTTGGACCTGAGGTAAGGAAGTTAGATAGATTTTATGGTTTTATGCTATGAATGGTAAGGCTGTTATATGAATGAACTGTTATGAAATTATGAATGCCTTAATGTGACGATCTGTTGAATGTGATATGTGTATGGATGTTAGATACATCAAACAGAATGCAATGTTAGATACATCAAACAGATTTCGATGTCAGATACATCGAACGAGTTACTAAGGACATTGAGACGTGACTCCTAGGGCGGACGCGCCGAGGTTATTCAAGGACCAGTGATCTCCTGTTTACCTCATAGGGTGACATGGACAACTAGCGTTCCATGCTCATCTTGTATGTTGTATGATTGTGATATGATGATATGTCACATTTATGTTATGATATGTTGATATGTCACATTTATGTTATGATATGATGATATGTCACATTTATGTTATGATATGTTGATATGTCACATTTATGTTATGATATGTTGATATGTCACATTTATGTTATGATATGTTGATATGTCACATTTATGTTATGATATGATGAAATGTTACGATTATGTTATGATATACCATGACGATTTTAGATGAATGTTAGTGTTTGGTTGTTTGTTGTTTTTCTTACTTGCTTATTTGCTTGTACTTCCTTGCTGGGCTTTTAGCTCACCCCCTTACTTTCCTTCCAGGTAGCAAATAGGTTTTCTCTATGGCACGCGTGGTGACGTGAGGAGTTCTTTCATCATGGGGTGTATGGCGTGGGGCAATCCTATGGACGATAAAACGATCAACGTAGAACGCCATTTAAATTATGTTTTGTTTTAAGGGACTTTTTCCTAAATTATCAGTGGGACTCTGTTATTTAACTTAATTGGTTTTTCTTTGAACTTTGCATAAAAACCTATGTTTTATTTTAAACTTATGGTGCCAACTTGCATGATTTTAAATAAGTTCCCCTGAGACTTTAATAATGGAACGGTATTCTTTTATAAGCTATGTTATGCGAATATTTTGTAAGTATTAGTCTAGGGCGTTCTTTACAAGTAGTTATTAATGGTCCAAAGTCTACAATAAGTTGGATCATTACATAGCACCTTCTCTTTCTAGGATCGATATGATGATGCATTTTGGGGGTTGAGAGGAGTTGAGTGTTAGAGAAGCATTTGGGTGAGAGTTTTCATTTTCTTGTATTTCTTGTTTTCACCATTGGGGACAATGTTGACTACTATGTAGAGTCCCATATATATTATTTATTATATCTTAAGGCTTAGTTAGAGCCATTAAGAGCATGACACTTGTCATGATCTTGTTTATTTAAGGATTTAAGCATTTTAAATGGATAGTTCAATAATAGAAGTCTCTAGGAGCTCTAGAACCTTCCAGAACCTGCTGGAATCACGTATTACTCAGTCAAACCTGATTAATAACTCTAATTATCCTAAATTCGTGCAAAAATGCGTTTAAAATATCTATGTATGCTGATATATCGCAGCACAGAAGATACAGAAACCTGTTGACTTCACACGAATGAAACCACGAACACTCGGGATATAGGGTCAGGCGATATATCGCCTAAGGTGGGCGATATATTGGCCCTAGGAGTGGTTTTTCGAACTCCGAGGAATCCCAGCTTGATTCATTCATTAACCTCTTGACTTGCCTCTGAACATTTTTTTGACCGAGTCTTAAGCATCTGTTGACCGAATATTCAATTATTTTTCATTTAATATTCATTATTTTATTCAAGCAAAAAAAATATATTTTCATTCCTAGAACTCTATAAATAGGATCTAGTACTCATCCATTTTTCTTCATTCTTCAAGCTGTGTTCAGAGCCTTCAAGCTGATAGGATTTCTATAGAGAGACACACTTCAGTTTTGGGGATAAAAGCTTTATTATCTTAAGCTTTATAAACACTTGGGTAGTGAGAAAAAGTGTGTTTTCGATATTGAGGTGTAGATCGGTTCTAGTTCATCCAATGTAATATTATTCATGTTATATTCTTTAAGTTTCCTTAGTTTTCCATAAGTTTCTTTCAGATCCTAACTTTTGTAGTTAGGTGTTTAAGTTCTTTGATTTAAGGTTCTTCTCGGTAAGTTTCTTCTTTGGTGGATTAGTTTTCTTTTCATCTATTTTCTTTGAAAACTCACCATTCTTACTTTTGGTTTTAGGAGTGTTCTAATCCCGCTCTTGTTCTCAAATATCCCGGTTTTGGTAAGGAAAATATGATTGATTTTATATGCTTATATGTTCTAATATGCTTATGTTATAGTATGCTTATGTTATGATATGTTATGCTATAGTATATATATGAATATGTTTTGTAGTCTTTGGGGCTTATAGTTGCTTATCTAGCAAACCTCAACGCTTTTATATCGCTTGAGGCTTATAGTTGCTTAGTTAGCAAACCCCAATGTTTTTATGTTTCTTGGGGCTTATAGTTGCTTGGATAGAAAACCCCAAGATTTCCATGATCATGGGTTAGAGTTATGATATATGTTTTATAGTATATGATTATGATATAGTCTTATGTTTATGATTTATGTTATATGTTGTGAGTGGATTTTCCTTGCTGGGCATTAGGCTCACTCCTTTATTTTTAGTGTGATGCAGGAAACTAAATACGGAGGCGGAAGGATTCTTGGTGGCTTGGCTTGTGTGTTGAGGATGAATGGAATGAATGGGCTGCGTGTCGATCGAGGATGACGTTTATTTTAGTCTTTTGAATATGTTTCTTTTGTAATTCTGCATTTAGTTTTGAACAATTGATTTAAAGCTATGTTTTTATGTTTTATTAAACAATGGGTACCCATACCACATTTTATTTTATTTTGTAATTTGCACAACATTTATTTTGAAGTTTTAATAAAGTTATGATTATTTCTTATGTATGTTTTCTTCAAAGTAGTAGCTATGTCTAGTAGTTTTAATGGTCCAAGGCCTTAGAAATAGTTGGGTCGTTACAGTTGGTATCAGAGCAACCATTGACTGCAGACGTAAGCAAGTGATGTTCGAGAATCCGGAAGGTCAGAGATTATGGTTTTTGGGAAAAGTTTTAGGACTACGCACACCACTTATTTTTTCTTTCAAAGGTCAGAGGATGATAGAAAAACGATGTCATGCATTCTTAGCCAGTGTCACAGATGTGGTAAAGGAAACACCACTAAAGGTTGGAGATGTCCGCATTGTAAAGGAATTTCCAAAAGTATTTCCTGACGACTTACCAGGGTTGCCCCCGACTCGGGAAATTGACTTCACAATCGAATTAGTACCGGGCACCGAGCCTATCTCCATGGAACCATATCGGATGGCACCTACCAAACTCAAAGAGTTAAAGACGTAGCTACAAGAACTCTTAGACTTGGGTTTCATTAGACCAAGCCATTCGCCATGGGGAGCACCAGTTTTATTTGTGAAGAAGAAGGACAGAAGTATGCGGATGTGTATAGATTACCGCAAACTGAATAAGGTGACAATTAAGAATAAGTATTCGCTATCCTGGATTGATGATTTGTTTGATCAACTTCGAGGCACGACCGTGTTTTCAAAGATTGATCTACGATCCGGGTATCATCAGCTCAAGGTACGAGAAGAGGATATTCCTAAGACAGCTTTTCGAACTCATTACAGGCATTACGAGTTTTTAGTTATGTCTTTCGGTCTTACCAATGGTCCAGCTGCATTTATGGATTTAGTGAATAAGGTCTTCAAGGATTACTTGGACAAATTCGTTGTAGTGTTCATCGATGATATCTTGGTGTACTCAAAGGACGAAGTCGAGCACAAGGAACATTTAAAGTTGATCTTGTTACAACTAAAGGAGCATCGACTTTACGCCAAGTTCAAGAAGTGCGAATTTTGGCTTTCACAAGTAGCATTCCTCGGCCATATTTTATCCAAGGACGGAGTTGTAGTAGACCCATCTAAGGTAGAGGCTGTGAAGGATTGGCCAAGACCAAAGAACGCGTCAGAGGTAAAAAGTTTTCTGGGACTAGCAGGTTATTATCGGAGGTTCGTAGAGGGCTTTTTTAAGATAGCCACATTGCTCACCAACCTAACTCGGAAGCGACAGAGGTTCAACCGGACTGATAAGTGTGAAGAGAGCTTCCAGTTGCTTAAGGATAAGTTGTGCTCAGCATCAATACTTTGTGTACCAACACCCAACGACAAGTTTGTAGTCTACTGCGATGCATCGAAGCAAGGTTTGGGTTGTGTGATGATGCAAAACGACAAGGTGATAGCCTACCACTACAAGAATTTTCACCAAATATTACAAGAAAATATTACAAAAGTTCCAAAGCGTTATTGTTTGGTGTAAATAAAAAAAGACACGGACATATAAATTTTAGTGAAATTATTAGGCGCCAAAATGAAATAGTAGGCGCGTACTATTTCCAGATTACTTCTCCGTATCTTTTGGTTTTTGACATTTCCATCTACCCTCTTTCTTTCTCTTATTTCCTGAATCTTGGCGTTTCCTCTTTTTCCCTTTATTTTTCTCCTTCTCCGTCATGGTATTGGCTAACTCTGTGCTCTAGCTTCCATGGGCTTCGTTTAGATGGTGAAGGCTTAAAAACATCATTGTGCCTTTCATCACTCTGCTCTCTGATTTTCCACTTCGCTTACTCACTCAAAGCCCTCTGCCCTCCAATTTGCAGCCCTTGGGTTCTTGCTCTCCGTGGGTGAGGAGTCTGTGTTCACAGGTGCTGTCTTACATTGGGGTCATCTGTCGTGCCATTTTTCTGGGCCATTGGGTTCATGTGAGGTGGCGTGGTAAAGGGTTTCTTTTTCTCAATCATCTCATATGTTTTATTTAAGAAGCTAGGTTGGTTGGGAGTCTCAGACGTGAGCGATTAGCCAATCTGATTGGGTGTTGCTGCGAAAGAGATGAGAGGTTGCTCGTGGCTGAGTTTATGCTCCATGAAACTCTCGCTAAGCATCTTTTTCACTGTAAGTTACTTTATTTCTTTATATATATATTTATATGTATATGTTTGTACATACTTCCTTTTCGTTTCCTTTTTATGGGTGTTAATTTATTAAATAAAGCTAAAATAACTGAAAGTGAAGCTGGGAAGATGTATTTGGTTATTGTTTGGCTGAAAAATGCATTGTAGTTTTTTGACTTGTTCAAAATGTCTAAGACTGAATAAAATTGATGTTTCATTCAAGATCTTTGTTATTAAAAGGTTTTTCATGGGACTTAAAAGTCAAATGTTGGTATTTAATTGCCTTGATTGCCCAAGTACTAGCTTGTTTATCATTTTGGAAGTGCTATTGATGGAAAGGAATGCTTATGAATTGATATTTCTTCTCTCAAATAAACCTCTACGACTCAATTGAATTGAATTTAGCTAAGAATGATTTTGTGATTTTTTATGGATAGTTTTTTTCTTATGATTGCATTGTTATAGGGGATTCTCAACCAATGAAATGGGCCATGAGATTGAGGGTGGCTTTGCATCTGGCACAAGCTCTGGAGTACTGTAGCAGCAAAGGATGTGCATTGTATCACGATCTCAATGCCTACAGGGTTTTATTTGATTAGGTAATAATGGTTTCTTTGATATATCGTTTTTATTTTTATTTAACACTTTTAATTAAAATAATTTACTATTGAGTTGGCTGTGATCATTGATCAGGATGGCAATCCTAGACTATCCTACTTTGGCCTCATGAAGAATAGCAGGGACGGCAAGAGTTACAGTACAAACTTAGCATTCACTCCTCCGGAGTACCTAAGAACTGGTATTTTTGTCTGCTTGAATAAGTAGAAATAATGTGTTCTTTTAATGTGGATTATCAATGAACGGGCATCACTATGTTAGATATTTGCAATTGAAGAGCCATTTCTTCATGACTTTAGTAATGGAAATTCCAAGTAAAATTATGTTGATGGAAAAAGCATTGTTGTACTATTTTCCTCATGATATCTATGGCCAACGAGTATAAAATATTTTTTTTATGAAGCTGAGAGAATTTAGTTTGGTAGCAATATGATATATACATGATACGATTCAATTCTTTGTTGACAGGTAGAGTGACACCAGAAAATGTGGTTTACAGCTTTGGAACGTTGTTGCTGGATCTTCTGAGTGGAAAACATATACCCCCTAGTCATGTGAGTTCACACTTTATTCTTACTACTACTAGTAAATATATGTACATCAGTTCATAAGCACATATCTCTGGTTTTAACTGGATAATAAGTTGGATCAACATTGTCGGTTTATATTGTTTGCAGGCACTTGATCTAATTCGTGGCAAGAATGTTCTGATGCTTATGGATTCTGCTCTATAGGGTAATTTTTCAAATGATGATGGAACTGAACTTGTGCGTTTAGCTTCCCGCTGTTTGCAGTATGAAGCACGTGAGAGACCAAATGCAAAGTCTCTTGTCACTTCTCTCATGTCTCTTCAGAAAGAAACAGAGGTGTGTACTCTGCTTGATCCTTTCATTTTTATGTTTAGTAAATTTGTTCTTCTATTTTATTAGTTATCTTTTTGCCTAAAATACTATTTTTTGCACACTCCTTTATGTATTTTTTTGTAATGATGAAATGGAGATCGTTGGCACTTGTCTAATTGAGGATACAACCAAATTGGATTGTGAGATTTTGGCCATTTGATAATTGAAAATTTGCTTCCATATGCAAGCAATTTATGAAATTATTGAAACCTGTCATTCTCATTTGATAATGACCAAGTGCTTATCTCCAATTAATCAACATGGTATGTACTCAACTCATTTTTTTCTTTTGTTTCTTAGTCATTGAGTTAATGTAATATATGGCTTCAGTGTATTCCTTCCATCCTTGTTATTAATATTCTAGTTTCTTGCTTGACCTTTTATTTTCTTGAGTTCTTTTACTCCTTCCAACTTTTCCTCTATTCTGAAGTTGTTTTTGAACTAAGAGAGATGAGTAGGTATTTAGCAACTTTATTTTATAATTTAATTTATATTAATAACAAGGATGGAAGGAATCCATTGAGCATTTCTGTGGCTGCCTAGTAATAATTTTACAGAATGGGTCTATATCTATATGAAAATTTATATTATTTAGGCTTCTTTCTTTGATACTTTTGATAATTAATATGGTTTTTTTTTAAGAGTTACTATAAGCACTTAACAATTTGTGATTCCGACAATGTTTTAGTAAAAGATGAAAGTATCTTTAGAATGGGTCCATTATTAAGAGTTGATCATTTATATGTTAATTTCATCTAATATAAATATTCAACTGATTGCTTTTTGACATAGTGGTTATATAATATTTTGTATTTATTGCTTTTAGCCAGGTCTTAATGAGAAATTAAAATGCATGAAGCAACATTCACACTTTGAAGTTTCTTTGATTAACATTCAGGTTCAAGGTATTTAAACTTTCTTACATGGGTTTCTTTATTTATTAATTAACTAATACCTTAAGGTCTTTCTAAGCTATTGGAAAGAGCAACAATAGAAATAGAAAACAAAGCATAAAAAACAACAAGATGCACATAAAACAGAAAGGAAAAAATCGGCAACAGGTATTCACACTTAATTATATTTTATCAAATTTATTTTGGAGTTTTATCTAAAAGCTTGAGTAGCGGATAGAAGTTTTTATTAACATTTGGATATAGTGTGAATGTTTATTTACCATCTTCCCTGAAAGTTTCGCCAACATTTCCCACTTCCTGTTTTCGTAACCACTAGAGAACTATAACAGATGGAGAGAGAGAGAGAGAGAGAGAGACAAGAGGTATCAGTGAGATGGGGAGAGAGAGATACATGAGAGGGAGAGATAGAGATAGAGATGAGAGGGAGTGAGTGAGTGAGGAATTTTCATCCCAAATTACAATTATTTTGTATTGCTGGACTAGGTATGGTAACAAGAAAATCATAAAGAAGCATGCATTTTTATATGAGTATAGTATAGAATTTTATTGAAAGAACTGTAATAATAAAAAACATTAGACCAAAAATCTGAAATTAGGTTCGATTTGGACGTGGCTATTTTGCAGGTAATATGTTTTATTCAATTTTTCTGTAGATCAGTTCACTTAATATTATTGACTTCGATTTAAAAAGAATGATTTCTATTTTCTTATTATTTTTAAAATAGATTTTGGGAGATGAAAAGAGTGGAAATGGATTATGCAAACAATGATATTCTCGGCAAAGCAGTTGAGAGGAGTCTTAGCAGCATTCTAGCAAGTGGGTTTTATTTAAAGATGCGTGTTAGATTTAAAATTGTTCAAAAATCTTATTATTTGCACAGATTGATATGGCAAATAACTTAAATGTATCGAAAACTATATTTTATGCTATAAGAGAATTTGAAAACTAATATTGGTGGGGCTTTAGTATGATTTATGCTTACTTAGTTGTGGTAGAGGAGTTGGTTTGTAGTAATTAGTTGGAGGATGCCAATAGGGTTCTCTTGTGGGGTGCCAAAGGTACGTGGCTTGAGAGCTATTGATGAGGTCTATGCCCTTTTAATAGTTGAAGATTGCGAAATGGGTATTGGTTTCTACTGAATAGGTTGAGCTACTGAATTTCTTTTAAGTATTTCTTAAGCAAGTTTTTTAATGACCATAAAGATATTGGTTTACATATACATTTTTCTTTCACTCCTTGATTATTTTATACTGAAAAGCTTTCGTATTGATAAAGTGTGGCTTGTAAAAATCTATTGTTCTTTGTATTTTATCATGAGAAATTTTTTTTTTATTATTATTATTCATGTTATCATAAAGTTTTTTAAAAAATTATTGCATATGAAATATTTGATAATAGTTGAAATAGAAACTATTAATGTGTTGTTCTCATTTTGGATATGGTCTCTCAATAATCTTAATTTGAATAGGTGATCTACATGGTATAAGTATTTATAAAACTAGAAAATGCACATTGCCTAACATATATGTCAGAAAGTAAAAAAAGAACGAAAACTTTCTTATTGATGAGCTCATGACACTACAACAATTTTGACTATATGTTACAATAAAAAAATTACATGTTTTTCTACTGGTTTGATGCTAGCTCCTTTGTTCTTATTTTTACTAAGAATATATATCTAGATTGATTTCCAACAGAATATAATATAAAAATTTAGAATTGATTTTTTTTTCTTAACACATTTTCTTACATTATCTCAATTAATTTGTCTATTGATGTTGATAGTTTATTAATTGGTATGTAATTTTTCTTTCATTTTAGTGGCGTCATTGGATTTTAAATTGGAAGGAAACTTTATTTCCAACATTTTGCAAGAGGTAGCTTCTCTTACTTTTGTTTTTGTTATAATATTATGCAAATGTTAGAAGAGTTTGAATATCTTAGATATTCATCCATAGTGAAGTAGGTCCTAAGATTATTATTGTGTTGTGGTGATAACAGAAGGTTGAGAACTTGTGTGTCTTAGTGAAGTAGGATCTGAGAAATTTGTGTGCTGCGGCGAGATAAGGAAGAAAACTTGTGTCTTGTTTGAATATTTTGAATTGATAATGGTAGATGGTTGGTTGATAATATGGGAGGAATGTTTTCTGATTTTATGTAGAATTATCTTATAATTAACTTGTGTTTGGTTGATTGGTTTGGTTATTGGTAGATTAATTAGATTGTTAAAAGCATACACTTGTATGTTTATTTATTTTGTTTTTTCTTTTAATTGTTCATAGACACATAAGAAAAATTATGAATGTAATTCTACTTTCATTTTAGTGGCTCAATTAAATTTCAAATTGGAAGAAAAATTTATTTGAAATTGTTTGGAGTTTGAGTAATTAATTTTCATTTATATTGATGGACTAATTTGATGATTCTTACTGTATACTAGCCATTTTAACTTTACATGAAAACTACCATGTAACTAAGATTTTGAAATTCCTAATTTTATTTTTTTCATTTCTCAAATTGATTGCCTTGTTGTAAATTCCTTAATCATGTAAATCAACTTTCATATTTATCATCTTCTTCTTAGATCTCTATCAAAATTTGAAGGGTATCTTGTAACTCTTGTTTTTTGGTTTTTTGTTTGAACATTTTTTTTCCATGTATAGGCTTGGTTGTTCTTTTTATAGTTTAGTTAGCATGAGAATTTAAAAAATGAGAATATTTATATATGTAATTTTCTACTGTTGTTATTTGTGGTTTTTCCACATCCTTGTATATTTTATAAATTAATACAAGGCATTTTGTTTTAAAAAATAATATTTATCACTTTTCTTAAAAAGTTAAACTTTGATGACTTGTATATACAAAAAAAAAAAAATTCTTGTAAATGGTTGAAAATATATCTAGACAACTTAATTATGCATCAAAACGTCTCTGTCCATGTTCATTAGTTGTCCTTACAAATATAAATTCCAATTAAGACAATACAAATTATATAAATGCAGTTGTTTGGAACTTTTCAAGAGTAAGTACTATGAATTAAGTGTAGTGAGATTATTATTTGGTTGCCATGACAGTGACGTGTCCATCCTTAGTGACTCTCAATGTTGTATTTTGTGATTTCTACTGTCTTCTCTTTGGAGTGTATTTTTAAAATTTTGAATGTCTCATTATTTTTAAGTTTAAAAATAAAAGAATATTATATTTTGTCATCTCTTTCTTCGTAACTATTCTAATATCAGCAAACCCAAAACTTATTTCTTGATGGTCTCACCTTCTTCTTCATCTTTTTCTTCATTTTATCCTCTTTGAAGCTTATCTCTTAGTGTAAACTTATTGATATAATTTTTTACGGCATCTTTATCTCTAAAGATCATTTTTAATATTTGTGACTGCTTACCTGTTTAATGGTTATTTATATATATATTGTTTTTCATAGAAATTTAGGAATAGAAAGAAACAATCATTTGTTGGTACTCCAAAATAAGAGATAGTGACTGAAAGTATTGTGGCTGAGTTAGTGTAGGTTGAATTGCCATTCCTTCTTTTAATTTTCATGTGGCTGAATTAGTGGTAAGGTTATGTTCATTCTTTAATTTTTTTGGGATATTTTTATTACATCGGTGATTGAAAGTATTGTTTATTCTCTTCATATAATAATAACTAAGATTCATGTTTAATTTTTAGGTTTGTCATTACTTTTGTATTTTCTTCTTTTAATTTTGATGATGAATTCATGTTTTGCTATCTTACTTGTAAATAGAATACATCTGCTCAGAGTGAGGAGCAATCAAACAATGTTCAATCAAATTCTCATGTTCCTTCCCGTGCGGTGATTATGATACTAATTACATGAAAATTATAAAATTTAGAACTTATAGTATTCAATATAAAATCACTTACTTCTTACTGATGGTGAATTTGTTTTATTGATATATTTTTAGAGTGTCAAGAATCACACAATTGGCTCCAAATGCATAATATTAGATTGGATTGGATCTGGTGAAAATATTGCAGAAGGCTATTTTATTTCAAGTGACCCAAAGGATGAGGTTCACCATGTTCCTCTTGGGCCTAGTGCTATGAAAGTGGGGATAGATCTTGTGAGAAAGAATGATGCTGGAGGCCTTCAGGAGTTATGTCCACTATAGAAGATGCTATAGGTAGTATAATTGCATGACCAGTTGATAAAGTCATAATTAGGTAATTAATTTTTTTATGTACTCTTTTAGTTTACTATTAACTTTAAGTTTAAGCATAATTATTTAAATTCTTATGCAGCTAAGCAAATCAACCCACAACAAAGACAAGTGCACAATGGATGACGAATTGAAGGATTGAGCAAATTTCATGGTTTACTTTTTGTGTATCTTGCTATGTTTTTGTTTTTCATTTTTGAAGTAAAAGATGTTCAAGATTATAGAACTTAATTATGTATGTTTTCAAACTTAATTTAGAACTAAGATCTCATGAAGTGGCCACAATCATGGTTTGAATTAGTTCTTGTTTAATGTAATACTTATGGTTTATCAATCTATTTAATATTACATTTTGTGATTAATTTTGATACTTTTTTATCCAAATACGATAATAAAAACCTTTTCATTTAAAAAAAAAAAAACTTATGATTATCCTTGCACAACACAATTAAAAATATATTATCTAGACTAAAATAACAAAATTTTATTACTGGACCTTTAATATGGCATTTATGGCTGTTTTGGATACATATTATAAGTGTAACAAAATGTTATGATTTATATAATATAACAAACTAAAAATGCTATCAAAATAATCAATTATAACAGTTGAAAAGTGTTATGCAAAAAGTTTAAGATTAAACTTCAAATTTTTAACCAATTACTCTAACTAAATGTTATTATTTTAATATGATAGCAACAAAAAATGTGTTATTGAATACTTTAAGATAACATCGAACATAACATTAAAAAACTGTTATAGAAAAGACGGGACTTTTAATAACATGGGCTATGTTAGCGTTTTAAGAAGTGTTATGAATACTTCCAGTTAGCAGTTTTTAAGTGTTATGAATACTGTTTTTTCTTGTAGTATACGCCTCAAGGAAGTTGAAGGAGTACGAGCAACGCTTTCCAGCACACGATATGGAGTTGGCAGCAGTGGTCTTTGCATTGAAAATCTGGCACCATTATCTTTATGGAGACCGGTGTGAGATTTATACGGACCACAAAAGCTTAAAGTATTTCTTCACTCAGAAGGAGCTCAACATGAGGCAGCGCAGGTGGTTAGAGCTAGTGAAGGATTATGACTGTGAAATCCTATTCCGCCCGGGAAAGGCAAATGTAGTTGCTGATGCGCTAAGTAGAAAGAATTATGGAAGTTTAGCAGCATTAGTTGGAATAGAAAAGCTGCTACAGCAGGAGCTGTTCAGTGCCGGAATAGAAGTATTCATCAGTAAGCTGGCTAACTTGTCCATCCAGTCAAGTCTGTTAGAAGAGTTACGGATTGGGAAAGAGCATGATGACACATTAGTAGCACATATGGATGCAGTTAAAGAAGGAAATGCCACAAATTTCTCGATATCAGAATAGGGGTTATTGAAATATAAGGATCGGGTATGCATGCGAAATGATCAAGGGATTAAGATGAAGATTTTAGAAGAAGCGCACAATACCCCATACTCAGTTCAACCGGGGTCGACCAAGATGACCCACGACATTAAGGCAATGTACTGGTGGCCAGGAATGGAGAAATATATAGCGGAGTATGTGCCTAAATGTTTATTATGCCAGCAAGTGAAAGCAATACATCAGCGGCCTGCAGGCTTATTACAACCACTTAGCATTCCAGAGTGGAAGTGGGATGACATAGCCATGGATTTCGTGACAGGATTGCCACGAACAAATAAGCAGCATGACTCGGCTTGGGTAGTAGTAGATAGACTAACCAAGTCAGCTCATTTCTTGCCTGTCAAGACTATGTACACAGCGGATCAATACGCAGACATTCATGTTCAAGAAATAGTAAGACTCCATGGAATTCCTAAGAAAATAGTATCCGATAGAGGAGCGGTGTTTACATCGAGATTTTGGGGAAGCTTGCAGCAAGCCATGGGTACCAAGATAAGTCTTAGTATGAAATTTCATCCTCAGACAGACGGTAAGTCCGAGCGTACCAGACATATTTTAGAAGATATGTTGCGCGCTTGTGTACATGATTTCGGAGGATCATGGAGTAAGTATTTGCCACTGATAGAATTCTCCTACAATAATAGTTACCAGTAAACAATCGGGATGGCACCCTACGAGCTACTTTATGGAAGAAGGTGTCGATCACCGTTGCATTGGGAAGAGGTAGGAGAAAGGCAACTACTTGGGCCCGAAGCTGTTAGAGAAGCTCAGGATGCAGTAGTGCTGATTAGAAAGGGTATGCTCGCTGCTCAGAGCCGACAAAAAAGTTATGCAGATGCCAAGCGGCGTGATGTGGAATTCAAAGTCGGAGATAAAGTCTTCTTAAAGATATCTCCTATGAAAGGTGTGAAGCAGTTTGGGAAGAAAGGCAAGCCTAGTCCCAAGTTTATAGGTCCTTTTGAGATATTGGAAAAAGTGGGAGCAGTTACATATAGATTGGCCATACCGCCAGCTCTAGTAGATAGCCATAATGTGTTCCACATCTCGATGATGCGTAGATATGTGTCAGACCCATCTCACGTCCTCAAGTATGATACAATTGCACTCCAGAAAGACTTGAGTTACGAGGACGATCGGTTAGCATCCTAGATAGAGGGCTGAAGGAATTATGATCCAAGAGTATTCCGATAGTCAAGGTCCTATGGAGTGATAAATTTGAACGGGAGGCATCGTGGGAGTTGGAGGAGGACATGCAAGCTCGGTATCCAGAATTGTTTGGTAAGTAAATTTCGGGGACGAAATTATTTGTAGTAGGGGAGAATTGTAGAGTCCCAGAATGTTTACTTTGCTAGCTAGATAGTAGTTAGTAGTAGTTTAGATTTCATGGATTTTGGTTCAAACCGGGACTAAGTAGGACACTCGTAGCAATAGTTATGGATTTTATAAGTTTAACCTATAGTTTAGAAATATTAATTATAACATAAGATTTGATTAATATTGCTGGTCATAGCAATATTATTTATTATAACCTAAGGCTTAGATAGAGCCATTAAGAGCATGACACTTGTCATGATCTTGTTTATTTAAGGATTTATGCATTTTAAATGGATAATTCAATAATAGAAGTCTCTAGAACCTTCCAGAACTTGCTGGAATCACGTATTACTCAGTCAAACCTTATTAATAACTTTAATTATCCTAAATTCATGCAAAAACACGTTTAAAATATCTACGTATGCTGATATATCACAGCTTTAGGGGCGATATATCGCAACACGGGAGATACGGAAAACACGTTTACTTTGCACGAACAAAACCACGAACACTCAGGATATAGGGTCAAGCGATATATCGCCTAGGGTGGGCGATATATCAGCCCTAGGAGTGGTTTTTCGAACTTCGAAGAATCAGAGGTTGATTCATTCCTTAACCTCTTAACTTGCCTCTGAACGTTTTTTTGACCGAGTCTTAAGCATCTGCGTGTCGATCGAGGATGAAGTTTATTTTAGTCTTTTGAATATGTTTTTTTTTGTAATTCCGCATTTAGTTTTGAACAATTTATTTAAAGTTATGTTTTTATGTTTTATTAAACAATGGGTACCCATACCGCATTTTATTTTATTTTGTAATTTGCACAACATTTATTTTGAAGTTTTAATAAAGTTATGATTATTTCTTATGTATGTTTTCTTCAATGTAGTAGCTATTTCTAGTAGTTTTAATGGTCCAAGGTCTTAGAAATAGTTGGGTCGTTACATACTAAGTTTTTTTTTTTTTTGGGGGGGGGTCGGGAGTGTATTCTCATTTTCTTGTTCTCTTGCCATTTAGTTTTTTTTTATCAATATTCGTAAAAATATATAAATATATAAAAAAATATTAAAGAGTGCACTTCCTTGAATCAAGTGAAAGTTTGAAAAAAAAAATAGAAAAAAGAAATCTGAAAAGAAAAAAAAAGAGTAGTTAAGTATAGTTGTAAATAAGTTTGGGGTGTAGCTCTTTAAATAAAAGAAAAGTATATTTTAGTTTGTGTCCTTGTTATGTTAGTAATAAAGATTAGTGGCAAGAGTTATATTTTGTTGTGGGGTGTTCTTTAGGGAAATTGATGTGTATTTTTATGTTGGTCCTAGAAAGATTAAAGTGCTTGGGGTGATTTAAGCCAAAAATAGTCTCTTTTATTCTACCTTCACCCTAGCCTATCATTACAAGCTTGAAAAGTCTTATTGATCTTTGGTGTGGTGTTTGTCTACATTAGTGGAGAGAGAATCACTAAGTTAACTAATGGAGACAATGATTAAGCTTTAGGTCCGAGGCCTAGTTTCAATTGGGTGATCAAAAGTGTTTAGGAAAATTTATTCATGCACTAAAGGGAGAAACATTTGACTCATATTTTGACAACAACATTAGCACTTGAAGATTTTGGTTTAGGACTTGTGTAAGTGTGGAATTTAGCTTCTCTTATTCAATAATAAAATCCTGAGAGTTTTTCCATTTTTAAGCATTGGTAAGAAAAGTATATCCTTTCTTGTTGTGTCTTGTTTGTGTTGTCTTTCATTTTTTTCTTTAGTTTTTCAATTTTTGTTGTCTTTTGTGTCTTTTTAGATATCACTAGAGGGCGAGCAATGTCATAAGTTTGGGCGTGTGATCACTCTTGAATAAAGAGTTATTACGATGCTTATAAACTTGTAAATGTAGAATTAGGAAGAGTGATGAGTGACTTTTGTTGTTATTTTTAGTTAATTTATTTTGCTTTTTGAGTTGTTGTGAGATTATGGTGTCTTATTAGTTTTTAAGAGCTGAAAAATAGGAAAAAAATGAATTTATGTATGAATTATCTAAGGAGAAAGAGGAAAAGAAAATTGGTTCTTAAGTTGTTTTGTTTGTGCTTAAATTCCAGATTTTGCTGTAGTAGAGGAAATTTTCCTGGAGGATTTCCATCAGGATCCAAGTGGGAAATTTTAGCATATGAAGAATAGACACTTGACATGTCATTAATTGAGCTGTCAATGAGTGATGAGGTGGCAAAATTAGAGACAATAAGCAGCATTTAGGAGCATTTTCAAGAAGAAGAAAAAGGAGACTCACGTGTAAGAGAGCTGGATGGAAATTTTGTACTTGGAAAAATAAGGCTTTGTACCCTAGTTGAAAGAAAAGGAAAGGAGAACCCCCATTTTAGTACATTCTACCATTTTAAGTGAAAAAACACCAAGTACAGAGAGAAACCTAGTAGTACAATGAAAAAAAAAAGGAAAGAAGAAGAGGAGAAGAAGAGGACACTCATTTTATCATCATTTTGGTTTATTTCTTCTCATTTGTTTGTTATTCTTTCCTATTTTTCTCTAGCAGTTTGTGTTTGATTACTCATGGACAAATTTGAATTTTGTATTTTTGTTTTTTAATTTAGCCATGAACTAGATATTTTGAGGCTTGGATTATTAATGAACTATGTGTCTTAGTTTTCAATTTCTAGCAATTTATTTTAGCAAAAATACCCATTGTTCATTCAAGTGTGCTTAATGATTAATTCTTATTGTCGTTTGGCCATCAATGACAAGATGTTGAGTTATATTTGTACAAGAAAGTTTGAATATAATAGATGAACATGAATGACACAAGTAGATAATCTGGTTAGATTATGTTTTGTGAATAGTATAGGAATGCATTATTTTCCTTGTGTAACAATTGTGAGTTGAAGCTTAAAATTGAATTCTTAAACTTGATTGCATAGGAACATGTTTAATTAGGTGAAATAATTAATACCATAGGATTTGGGAAAGTTCTATAAACTTATTTTGAATTCTTGTTAACTTTGGGAATTTTGCTAAAATATTGTTCCAGCAAATTGTTCAGGTCACTTGATATGGATGAATTTAATAGTTCAAGCCCACTTCACCAATTTGATTCTCTCTCACTTTTAGATTGGTGTCTTAGTTTATTTTAAGCATTTTTCATTGATCTCAAGTAGTTTTAGTTTACAAGGATCAAAACAATTTAATTTTGGTTACTTTGAAATTGTTTGGTAATTCATTTTTGCATTTAGTTTTAATTTGTAATCCCCGTGGAGACGAACTTGAATACTTATTATTTTATTACTTCTTTTGTGACTGTGTACACTTGCACATAGTTGATCAAATTATATCACAACAACATCGTTAACTACTTTTTATATCATACCTTCTATCAATGAAACGTACCTGTAAAACTAACTGTAGCTTTTGGGATTAATTCTTCTAATATGATTTTATTGAAGAATAGAAATGACAATATATAGGCAGAGTACAATGTACAAGCTAGCTAAAAATAGAAAGAAATAAATTTTACAACCTAAGCTTAGTTGTACAACACACCCTATGTATTTACACATATATTATCACTATTTCTACACTCTCCCTCAAGCTAAGTTGTATATGTTATACAAACCCAGCTTGGAATTAAATTCTTCAAAACACGTCCTTGGTAGGGCCTTTGTTAGGATGCTGGCAATCTGTTTCTTTGTGGGAATGCAGTTGAGCACAATGACCTTTTAATTTACTTTCTCAAAAATGAAGTGTCGATCGTTTTCAACATGTTTAGTTATGCCGTGGTGAACCAGATTCTTAGCAATGTTGATTGCAGGTTGACTATCACTATACATTTTAAATGACTTAGGAGAGTCAATTCTCAACTCATTCATTAGCCTTTTGATCCACATTTATTCACATATACCTAAGGCCAAAGCACGATATTCTGACTCTACAATACTCATTGAGACCACATACTGCTTTTTGCTATGCTAAGTGACTAATTACCCCATACATAGGTGCAATAACCACTGGTTGATCGTCTGTCAGTTAGGTCTCCAGCCCAGCTAGAATCTGTGTAGACTTCTAAGTCTCGATTTTTGTGTTTTCTGAAGTACAAACCAAGACCTAGTGTCATTTTCAAATATCTTAGAATACGATAAACTACTTCCAAGTGCTCATCAAAAGGATTGTGCATATGTTGGCTTACCACGCTGACAGAGAAGCGATATTAGGTCTAGTATGAGAGAGAAGCGATATCAGGTCTAATATGAGAGAGATATATTAGTTCCCCAATATTCTTTGATAACTCCTCCTCTCTACTGGAGTTGAATCCTCACTTTGAATTACTTTCAAATTTGGATCCATTGGAGTGTCAACATGCTTACTCCCAATCATTCTAGATTCTTTTAGAAGATCTAGGATATACTTTCGTTGAGATATAACAATTCCATCTTTGGATTGGGCTACTTCCATTCCAAGAAAGTATTTGAGGGGTCCTAAATCTTTGATTTCAATCTCTGAGGCAAGAAGTCTTTTGAGCTCTGAAATTTTGCATGAATCATTTCCAGTTATGTTATCTACATAGACAACGAGAATTGTCAGCTTCCCTGTTGAAGTAACACATAGCGTATGATCAGCCTAGCTTTGAGTATATCCATGTTTAATAACTGACTTTGCAAATCAATCAAACCATGCTTGAGGTTATTGTTTCAAGCCATAAAGATATTTGAGAAGTTTGCACACTACTTGACCATTGGAGTATTTTTTCATCTTTGGTAGAATTCCCATATAGACTTCTTCTTCAAGTTCCTCATTCAAGAAGGCATTTTTTTTTACATCCAACTGATATAAGGGCCAAACACAATTTACAGCAAGTGATAACAAAACTCTTACTGTAATAATCTTGGCGACGGGAGCAAAGGTCTCCTAATAGTCAACACCATATGATTGAGTGAACCCTTTCATGACCAACTGATCCATGAATCTGTTGATACTCTCATCTGAATTATACTTGATGGTGAAAATCCATTTACAACCAACTGTTCGCTTTCCTTGAGGTAATTCAGTGAGAACCTAAGTACCATTTTTCTCAAGAGCATTGATTTCTTCATTGATTGTAATCTTCCATTTAGGATCTTTTAAGGCCTCATAAATTCCTGCAGAAATCTGAATAAGATCAAGGGAAGAGACAAAGGCTTAGTACATAGGTGTAAGTTTCCCATAAGCAACATATTTCTCTATTGGGTGATTAGTACAAGTTCTAACACCCTTCTAAAGAGCAATAGGCAGGTCAATGTCATCAATAATAGGATAAACTAACTCATGGGTCATAGAATCTGTACCTTCATGATTTTCAAGGTCGGGAATGCTCAAATGAGTGTCTGAATAGTCATTGTCTTGCATGTTGACCTCTATATTCCCAGCTTTTCTCTTGCTATAAACACGAAGTTCTTTGTTACCTATATCAAATTGTGCTTGAGTTTGAAGTGGCGATACACTTGAGAGAGTGTTTGGATTTTCATTGGAGGAAAGTGAGGTCAGACTGACCATAGAAAGTGAGGAGGATGGGCTGGATGTGTTTTCTAGGCTGAGATCTGGTTGGATAGGCAAAGAAGAAGGCAAGGGAGAACCAGTTGACTATGATAACACAGGTAAGGTTTGATAAGTTTGATGATGTTCATGTGTCAAGATACTGAGTTGAAGAAATGCAGCTTGATGATCCTGAAGAGTTTCCCAAAGTTGATATTCATTTGAATGCTCCTCCTGAATACTAGGTTTGGGAAAGAAAGATTGGTGTTAAAAAAAGGTGACATCCATAGTGTTATAAACCCTTTTTGTAATCGGGGAGTAACATTTTTATCCCTTTGGAGTATTGGAATATCCAATGAAGAGACATTTGTGAGACTTTGGATCAAGCTTTGTTCTTTGTGATCATATATATGGACAAAAGTTGTACAACCGAAGAATTTGAGTGGAAGATTTGAGGACAAGGTTGAGGTATGAGGGAATGTTGCAAGTAATAGACTTCTTGGGGTTTTGGATTGTAGTACTCAACTAGGCATAAAATTTATGAGATAGGTGGCTCTGAGTACGTCTTTCCCCCAAAATTGTTTAGGAACATGATTTTAAAACACAATGGATCTATAAAATTCAAGAAGATGTATTTTTTTTCTCTCAGCCACCCCATTTTGTTGTGGAGTATCAACACATGAACTTATATGAATAATCCCTTACTATAACAAGTATGCACCAAGAATGGAGTTAAAATATTCCTTCCCATTGTCAGTTTTCGGAATTTGGATTTTTTGTTTGAATTGATTTTGAGTTATGGAATGGAAATTTTTAAAGATAGAAGTAGTTTCTGATTTTTCTTTCGTGAGAAAAGTCCATGTTGTCCTTATGTGATCATCAATAAAGGATAAAAATCATCTAGATCCATTGATATTTGTTACCGGTGAGGGTCCCCAAATATCATTATGTATCATTGAAAAGGGTTTTGAAGGTTTGTTTGAAAAATTAGGATAGGAGTTTTGAGTGTGTTTAGCAAGTTGACAAGCTTCATGATGAAAGAATTTTGGTCGTTTAAGGATAAATAACTAAGGAAATAGTTTTTCAAGATAGACAAAATTTGGATGTCCAAGGCAAAAATGCACAACATGATAAGATCATCATTCGAAACACACGCAGAATGGGAAACATAGAGTCCATCATGTTTACTTTTAGGATAATCCTTGAGAATATTGAGTCCATCATGCATTTCAGCACTGCCAATCACCTTTGTCGAGTGCACAACCTGAAATTCACAAAGATTTGGATAGAATTTAGTCACACAATTCAAGTCTCTTGTGAGTTTGCTTATTGAGAGAAGATTACAGCTTAATTTAGGGACAACTAGAACAGATGAAAGGATAAGGTCATCTGATAATTTTACATAACCAATCCCTATCACTTTTGAGAGGGATCCATCGACAGTTCTGACTGTGGGGCAATGAGCACATGGTTTGTAGGTGGTGAAGATTTGTCAATCACTTATCTTATGGTCGGAAGCCCCTGAATCCATTATCTAAAGACCTTTGTTGGAGGATGCAGTGAATGTGTGAGACAAAAAACCTTGATGACACATTATACTGACATTTTCCTCGATTGAATGTGGTCTTGCCTGCTACATAAATTGTCCAAGAGGTTTCAGAGGTGCTTTGAGAAGTGGTTGACTTTGTTCCTTTGAGACGTGGCTGACTTTGTGATAGTTGGTTGGTAGAAAGAATTTGAGAAAGATTTCTGAGATTGATTGGCTAAGACTGAGCAACCATTAAATTTTGAGATTGAATTTTCATGATGAATGGGCAGCAGAGAATTGTGTATGAAAGGGTAGCAGAGAATTGTGTATGAATGGGCAGAAGAAGAAAAATGATGTACTCAAAATAGACGAAAAAATTTACACAAAAATGCAACTGTTTGATGAAATGGTGGGAGAACCCTAGATGAAGAATGACAGTCGAAGCAGGAAGTGCCAAGGAAGAAGACACCGGAGAAAGCTGGCCAGAGATGTTGTCACGCGCCTACTCGCGCGCGACACATGGGAGAAATCGTTTGGAATAGTGGCGGCGCATGTGACTCACGTGCCACTCTTCTGGACCCTGAACTTTGGGGTACTGTCGATCGATGGTGGAGCAAGCCTTTTGGGAAGGAGGTGAGACTAGAAGGAAACTCTAAAATGTTTTTCTAAGATTGAGCCTCAAGAACTTAAACCCTCATTTTTTTAAGAAATGGCAGAAAAAAATTGGAAAGACTTCCCAATTTTGGACTACAAATGCTCTTATACCATGATGTTTTGGGGATTAATTCTTCTTATATGATTTTATTAAAGAATAGAAATGCCAATATATAGGCAGAGTACAATATACAAGATAGCTAAAAATAGAATGAAATAAATTTTACAACTTAAGCTTAGCTGTACAACAAACCCTATGTATTTACACATACTCTATCACTATTTCTAATCTAATATTACTCCTCAAGAACATCTAAGTTAATGGGTTTATGACATAAACAAATAGGTGTGAAAAAAACTAGTAAAAAAGGGACAATACATTCAGTATAAAGCTTTTGTTTACTTCCATGTGTGATCGCTTCACCTTCTTGCCACGGTATGACATTCTTTGCCTTTTGTAATCTTTTTATTCTGCTAATAATTCCTCTCTAGTCTTGTTCTTGCGTGTATCCTTGTATAGTAACCAACAATAATTACAAATACTATTGAAATTATAAAATAAAATAACATGTTTCATATTCATAACAAATATGTTTTGCTACAAAACCAAATACAAGAAAAGTATAAAATATTTAAAAGTTTTGACTTTTTTTTTTTCTGTTTGAATAACTATTATATAATATCTTTTTGTAATGAAAAATTCATTTTAAAGTGTTTGGATATTAAATAAAAAAGATCTTTTATAAGTAAATTATGAATAATAAAATTATTCTAATTTGAAAAATAGCTACTCATGGGGATTTGATGTATTATTTACATTTCAATTGTATGAATAAATGTTGTATATATGTGAATTTTTATTATGATAAATATATTTTTTTACAAGTTATGGTAATAATAATTAATTATGTGAGTAATTTTTTATTTAAATTTATATCAAACTTCAATTGTTAAAAATATAATTAAAAGTTTTAAAAAAATATATATCGACATGTATTAACTGTCGGCGTTGCCAGCAATGATGACTCGTATTAACTGTCGGCGTTGCCAACAACGGCGACACGTATTAACTGTCGGTGTTGCCAACAACGACAACACCTATTAACTGTCGGCGTAGCTACCCCTACGCCGGCATAGGGAAATACGACAGTTAGTCGAATGTCGTCATTGCTCAATGACGACAGTTAAAAACTGTCGGAAATGCCCATTTTTGTAGTAGTGAATTAGTACCTCAATAGATAATTTCACCCCAGGAAGGTCATCATGCTCAATAATTAATTGGTCTATACAAGGGACTTTTTTTCGCTCTTCATCAGCTTTTTGCGACACATAATCATGCACTTCCATCCTACAATATAAATGCTAGGTAAGATTATGATATAGCACTTATCATGAGGATTGTTTGACACAAAATAAGTAAAACTATTTTCAAAAGGAAAAACTAAAAAAGTAAGCCAGCAAAAATTGAAATAATAACTAATGAATAAAATAGTGAATAGAAGAACACCATTGATAGTTATTAAGTGGTTGGTAAGACCATAGTCCATTCACTTTATCTTTAAACAAGGACATTTAATGCAATGACGCAATGGCTGGTGCTATTTGAGACACAAAAATAACCCAATGACAACACTTTCCTCTACTATGCTATTTTGTTCTCCTTCAATACTTTTTTAAAGTGGGTTTTCCACTTTCACACCACAGTACCATCATTTGAATTCTTATCCAAACTTTGATGAAATTCTTCAGTAGGAGACTCTATCACCTTATGAATAAGAAAATTAATACCCTTGATGCAGTTTCTAATATACATTGCATGAGTATATTAATGAAAAAAGCCTTTGTAACGTCCTACTAATTTAGGACCGTTACACTGTATTTCTTAAATAGTGCTTAACTTGCTAAACAAGTCATTTGGACTTAAATTGTGTAACTAAAACAACCTCCAGGATTAGGTATTAAATTTTCTGGTGAAATAGTAATCATTTCAATAAAGAGGTTTAAGTCTATACACAGGATCCCAAAATAGTTTATAAACTAATATAGATACAACATAAATATTATGATGCCCTCCTAACCAGGGACCATTACACTGTGTATTTTAAATAGTGATGGACTTGTGAAACGAGTCATTTAGCCATAACCATGTAACTAAACATGATTAATGGTTTAAGGTTAAAATTTTTGGTCATAAGGTATAATCATTGATCAAAACATTTACTTCCACACATGGGATCCCAAATTATATTCAAGAAGGTTAATTACAATTGAAAATTTATGACTAGCCAAACTAAGTGGAAAAATAGGGTTTGCCCTAGTTCCTCTGAGAAACCCCGGCCGTGGTGGTCGAGCAGCCGCATATGTAGACATCATCACCGAAGCTCTCCAACTCAAGGATGGTCCAACTTTCTTTTCCCCTTACCTACACCACATAGCACCCGTGAGCCAAGGCTCAGCAAGAAAACTTAAAAAATTTCATAAGCAGTTAATAACATGTTACCAAATCATAATAAACATGCCTAGCAGTAATAACCCTACTCATGCATGTATATCACTCATATAAATGACTACATTGTCATATGGGACCAGCTGCCCTAATTAAATGATTAATGAATCATACCGGGGTTCGTTGCCAGAAATACATCATTAATGAATCATACCGAGGTTCAGAGCCCTAATATAGGATTAATAAATCCTACTAGGGCTCAATGCCCTGGTATATGGGACTAATAAGTCACCTCGGGGACCTTTGCCCTATCATTTTTATAATCAGCCTTGGAGCTGGCCCACCATACTTGGCGCTATAATTTTCCACAATCAATAGGTCAGTCAAGCATATATCACACTCTTAATTAGGCATAATCATATTGACCAGCGCTCGGGGTGCTATCATCACCCTTGACTTAAAAGTAAATGCTTTCAACCAACACTCAACATGTTGATTTCGTTCCTTGACTTATCAGTCAAGTCCTGGCCCAGCCCTAAAATATGGAACTAATAAGTAACCCCAGGGCCCTTTGCCCTATCCTCTATATAACCAGCCTTAGAGTTGGCCCAACGTGCCTAGCGTTGAGTTTTCCACGACCAATAGGCCGGACAAGTGTATGATGCGCTCCATGTTAGCCTAACCAAAATGACCAGTGCTTAGCGCGCTATTGTCGCCCATGACTTATAAGTTAATGCTTTATCGACTAGCGTTCAGTGCTATTGTCATTCTTGACTCTTAAGTCAAGCCTTTCTCAACCAGATAATGCAGAGAAACATATATCATACCTCAGATATCCAAATACAAAGCATCCAGCATGCTTAATCAACAATCACAAGCATAATCATAATCATGCACATTCTCAGGCGTTCATGTCCTATTCATCCTCCTGTTTAACAATTCGGGTCAAGCCATAATCACATGTATCACATATGGGTGTAGTTTTCTTACCTTTGGTACAAGTACATTTTACGAATGAACGATCCTCAAGCACGATCCCGATTCCAAGCCCCTAGCAATAACCTAGTCACAACCAAGTATATAATCTCATAAAAACAAGTAAATAAAGGCTTTTGGACCGAGTCCTAGCCTCTGTAACATCAAATCCTACTAAACTGGGTAGTAGGATCGATCTCGAGCCTTTAGGTTTGAGTTCCTGCACTCAAAACCTCCCCAAGGTCCAAAATCCCTTACGTGTCATGGCCCCCAAGCATTTGAGCCATGACTCACTCAAGTCAGAGGCTCAAGCCTCATACCTGCTTGCACCTACGCCATGGTATGCACTAACAGGCATCATGGCACCAATAGCCCAGAGGCACCTGCTTCTCCTTCGTCCAATTTGAGTTGCGGCTCCCTAAGAACAGGGTCGTGGCTCGACATGAAAAATCTATTTTTCCTCTGTTTCCCTTAAGCCAAATCCCTCCAAAATTATATCCAAATAGTACCCAAGATCGTAATTCAATCCCAGAACATCATCAGTACATCCCAGGTAACAAAACGCAAATTACAAACGAATCAAAAACTCATCAAAACACAAAAATCCAATCAAACTTAAGAAACTCAAAACTCAGAACTTAAGCTTGGATTACCTCTGATTAAGTAGCTTCCCAGCTAAGTCATCTGGCTAACAAGCTTCTAATCTTCCCTAGAATCGTTATGACTCTAACCTTGCTTGAATTTGAGTCCTAAAACTCGATTTTCCTTCGAAAATGCTATCGAGCGACAAAAAGGAGAATGGGAGAGAGAGAGAGAGAGAGAGAGAGAGAGAGAGAGAGAGAGAGAATGTGTGTGTGTGTGTGTGTGTGTTTGAATGTGTTTCTGTTTCTATCAGGTTACTTTGAGCTTAAGTAACCTTAAGCAAATCTGAAGGCTCGGGGTACCCCAAAAACGTCCCCGAGGATAAAATAGTCAAAATTCCCAGAACTCCCTCCTGATCTCACTAACTCCAAATATATCCTCAAATATTTATTCTCGTTACCCAATATCCCAGTAATGTACTAAATACCTAAAACACCCCTTGACTCACCCCGAGTCAAGTATTGGTCCCGTTGTGACTTTCCGACTAGCTTGCTCCCTAGGATCGTCTTGTGTCGAGTAACCCAAATATATCCACATAATGATGTGGTCTCACACATATATCACATATATGCCAAATATAGCCATAACGAGCCAAATTACAAAAATTTCCCTTTTAATCAGAAACGAGCCCAAATGCATATTTAATACACCCAAACATGCATATCACGTCATATTATAATATAACTCACATAATCATATAATGATATACATATATATCACATAAACACATAATTTTCCCTCATGGCCCGCTAATCAAGGCCCTAAGCCTTATTAGATAATTTGGGACGTTACAACTATCCCACCCTTACAAGAATTTTGTCATCGAAATTTTACCTAAATAGCTCGAGATACTGATCTCGCATATCTAACTCTTGCTCTTAGGTTGCTTCCTTGACCTTATTATTCCTGTATAATACCTTAGCGAAAGGTATGGTTTTGTTCCTCAGGACTTTGTCTTTCCTGTCTAAATCTGAACTGGTCGGTCCTCATAGGATAACTCTGCCTCCAGTTCAAGATCCTCATAACTCAACACATGAGTCTTATCTAATACATATTTCCAAAATATAAAAATATGAAATACATTGTGTATGCCCAACAGTGCCGAAGGTAAGGCCAATCTATAGGCCACCCGACCGATCCTCTCCAGGATTTCAAACGGTCCTACAAATGTTGGGCTCAACTTGCCCTTTTTCCCTAAATTTCTTCACCCATTTCCATGGTGAAATTTTAAGGAAGACATAGTCTCCCACTTGGAACTCCACGTTCCTACATTTCAGATCAACATAATTTTTCTGTCTACTCTAAGAAGAGAGCATCCGAGCTCTAATCTTTTCAATAGCCTCAACGATTATCTGAACTACCTCAGGACCTAAATATTTCCTCTTACCCATCTCATCCCAGTGAATGGGCAATCTAAACTTCCTACCCTAAATCATCTCATAAGTTGCCACTCTAATAGTCAACTGGTAACTATCATTATATGAAAAACCCTATTAGAGGCAAAATTCATTCCAGGATTCTTCAAACTCCAATATACATGCTCTCAGCATGTCCTCAAATTTTTGAATAATCCTCTTTGAGTCACCATCAGTTTGAGGATGGTAAGCTTCACTAAACTTCAGCTATGTACTCATCACCTTTTGTAACCTTCCCCAAAATTTGGAAGTAAAGATAGGGTCCCTATCAATCAGGATAGACCTCGAATTCCCATAAAGGCGTACTATCTCTCTCACATCGAGATCTACATGCTAGTCAACTGCATTATTCGTCCTCACTAGTAAAAAGTGAGCTGACTTCCTATACCAGTCCATAATGACCCGGACTGAATCACGCCGGCCCATTATCCTGGGAAATCCCACCACGAAATCCATCGTGATGTCTTCCTTCCACTTTGGAATACTCAAAGGTTGTAATAGCCTTACTGGTCTCTGATACTATGCCTTGACCTGTTAACAGGTCAGGCACTTTGCCACGTACTCAGTTACGTCCCTCTTCATCCCAGGCCACCAATATAAAGTTTTAAGATCCTAATACATCTTCATGGTGCTCGGATGTAGAGAATAAGGGGTAGTATGAGATTCATCTAGAATCTCCCGTGTAATCCCAGTGTCCATCAGAACACAAATCTGATCCTTATACCTCAATAAACCCATGCTTGACACTGTATAGTCCTTAACTATTCCAGCTAGGACATCCCCTCCAATCCTTCCCATCTGTGGGTCACTCAACTATTTTTCTTCGATTCTCTCTAAAGGAGTAAACTTAAGCGTAATGTTGGTCAACTAGCCCACCAGTAACTCTACCCTAGCTCTGGTCATATCCTTAACCCACCATTATGCATAGGAAATCACCTTTCCTGTCTACATAAGGACATAACCTAAATCCTGTCTTGAGGTGTCACAATAAACCATAAACATGTTCTAGTCTGTAGGAAGACTCAAAACTAGAGTTGTAATCAATCATTACTTCTGTTCCTGAAAGTTGTTCTCACACTTATCTGACCATGCGAACTTTTTATTTTGCGTGTCAGTTCTATCAATGAGTTAACAATCCTTGAGAGCTCTTCCACAAAACACATGAAATACATTGCCAATCCAAGGAAACTCCTGATCTCTAAGGTGTTCCTTGGCCTTGGCCAATCTCTAACAGAGAGTATACCAGAATATCGTCGATCGAGACGATCACAAACCAATCTAGATAATCGTTGAACACTCTGTTCATCATATCCATAAAACAGCTAGGGCATTAGTCAAACCAAAAGACATGACTAAGAACTCATAATGCCCATATCTAATACAAAAATCAATCTTCTACATAATCCTTCTCCCTAATCCTCAGCTAGTGATAACCAGATCAAAGATCTACCTTGGAGACTACCGTCTTACCCTGCCACTGAACCTTTAGTTCCTATAGCTCTTCTGTAGCAACTCAATACGATGCCCTAGACACTGGTTCCATCCTTGGCACCAAGTTAATCATAACTCTATCTTCCTATGCAGAGGTAACTCTTGCAGATCCTCTGGAAACACATCTTGAAACTCACAGACTAATCTAGTCTGTCCTGGTCCCACTAGCAAGACCTAAGTGGTATCCACCACACTATCTAAGAATCTTATGCATCCCCTTTGCATTAGGTCTCTAGCTCTAAGTACATATATTATAAGTATATAGGTTCCATGCACAGTGCCAACAAATATAAAGGGTTTCTCACCCTCAGGCTCAAGGGTTATATCATTGCCCCATACTTGGCTAACCAATCCATATTCAAGATCATATAAAATTCTGTCATAACACACTCCATCAAATCAACTAATGAATCTTTTCCCACAATAATTTAACCCATCTCTTAAAAAGTTACCAGTAGGGTTCCAAATTCTCATCACAACATAACCACGTAATCTGCATACCAATTTGGTACTTTCACTAGATGCAACAAACAAAGAAAACATGGCACAAGAACCAATCAACACAATATAAGAATCAGAACTAGGAAGCTGACCTGTCACTACTGAGGGAATAGCCTCAGCCTCTGACTCTGACTGCGTCAAAGTGAACACTCGAGATGGAGTCGAGCTATCCGCTTCTTTTGGTTCATTCTTCCTCAGTCTTGGGCAATCCCTCCTGAGGTTCCCAATCATCCCACATAAGAAACATGCCTTCACTCGGCATTCTCCTAGATGGAGCCTCCTACACCGAGCACTTCTAGGTAAAGTTTCCAATCCTCGCCCTCGCCCTGATGGCCCATTTGAGCACTTCGGAACCCTTTTCTAGTCTAGAGGTACCAAATACATTGATAACTTTTCTTTTCTAATCACTAGGGCCTTTGTCCCTACCTGATCCAATAAACGGAGGTATCACTGCCTAAGCTCCGTGCTCTCCGGAACTTTCCCTCCATATCTCATTTCATGTGCTATCAATAACAAGAGCCATCCCTACCACCTGAGCATAGGTGGAGATCTCATGTACCGGGGTGATTCTAACGCTCTGAGCTATTCTGAAATTCAATCCCTAGATAAATCGCTCTTTCTGAGCCACATCCGTTGGTACCATATCAAAAGAAAACTTGGCCAACCCATCGAATTTGTTAACATACTCTATTACTGTCATATTTCCCTGAACCAGGTTTAGAAATTCATTTGTCTTTGCAGTCTTAATTGCATCACAATAATATCTCTCATGAAACAGCTGCCTAGATTCTTCCCAATTCATCGCAGTTGTATTTTGCATATGGGATGCCACTTCCCACCAAGTCCGGGCATCCTCCTGTAACACATACGTAGCACAGATCACCCTATCGTGACCGACCACCCCCCATAAAATCAAGGATGGAGCTAACCATGCCAATCCATTGCTTTGTTTTAAATGGATCTAGGCCTCCCTAAAAAATTGGAGGGTAATATTCCTGAACTCTCTCATATAGCAATTTCCACATGTTCTCAACCCTAGGCTGAGCCAAAGCTTGTGAAACTTCTAGTATAACAAAGGAATAGGTGTTCCTTGACAGAACCTGCTATTTTAAACACCTGATCTATTCCTCTTGCCTTTGCAATCTTGCTTCCATATCTGTAATCACATGCTGTCAATTCTGAGGGGCAGGTAGAGGGCTATGGCCCTGACTATAATTTCCAGCCTCAATATAAACACCACCGGGTCTCATTAATTGCCTTGGGTACATAACCTCTGAATTCATCTACAGTCAATAACTTGACCCATTAAGCATGATGAGAAAAATTAAAAGCCTTCCCATGGAAAACCAAACAGCACCACATTCACATACCATTGTAGTGCTAAAATACATGCCCATAAAATTCATGCATCAATCAATAAGCCCTGCTCTTACCAACATAATTATCATGCTCTCAACTCTAGCGTGTAGATAAAGCATTCATATATCAACCAAGCAGGCAAGCACATAATCATATCAACAGCCAAGGGCCAAGCCCTATCAGAATATCTCTTGCTTCCTAATAAGGCATGCAGATAAGGCATTTATATCCTATTTAAACAGTTAAACACATAACCACATAAATAGTTACCAAACCATGAGTGGAGCTTGTCTTTAGTGACGAATGTACATTCCCAACTTGTCTTTAGGAACCCTTAACCTTGACACGCTCTAATACCAAGTTGTAATGCCCTCCTAATCAGGGACCATTACACTGTGTATTTTAAATAGTGTTGGACTCGCTAAATGAGTCATTTAGCCATAACCATGTAATTAAACATGATTAATGGTTTAGGGTTAAAAATTTTGGTCAAAAGTTATAATCATTTCATCAAAACATTTACTTCCATACATCGGATCCCAAATTATATTAAAAAAGGTTAATTACAATTGAAAAGTTACAACCAACTGACCTAAGCGACAAAATAGGGTTTGACCCTAGTTCCTCGGAGAAACCCCAAAGTGGTGGTCGAATAGCCTCATATGTACACATCGTCACTAAAGCTCTCCAACTCAATGATGGTCCAGCTTTCTTTTCCGCTTACCTGCACCACATAACACTCGTGAGTCATGGCTCAACAAAAAAACTTAAACATGCTCATAAGAAGTTAATTGCATGTTACCAAATCATAATAAAAATGCCTAGTAGTAATAACCCTACTCGTGCATGCATACCATTCATATAAATGACTACATCGTCATATGGGACCAACTGCCCTAATTAAATGATTAATGAATCATATTGGGTTTTATTGCCCAAAATACTTGATTATTGAATCATACTGTGGCTCAGAGCCCAAATACATGATTAATAAATTGTACTGGGGCTCAGCGCCCCAATACATGATTAATAAATCATACGGGGGCTCAACGCCCTAGGATATAGGACTAATAAGTCACCCCAGAGCCCTTTGCCCTATCCTTTGTATAACCAACCTTGGAGCTGGCCCAGTGTACCTAGCACTATAATTTTCTACGACCGATAGGTTGGTCAAGCGTATATCACGCTCCTGATTAGGCATAACCATATCGACCAGCATTCCACATGCTATCACCGCTCTTTACTTATAAGTCAATGCTTTCGACCAGCACTTAGCGTGCTAATGTCGTTCCATGACTTATCAGTCAAGTCCGGGCCCAGCCCTAAAATATGGGACTAATAAGTAACCCCTGGGCCCTTTGCCATATCCTCTATATGACCAGCCTTAGAGTTGGCCCAACGCACCTAGTGCTGAGTTTTCCACGACCAATAGGTCGGACAAGCGTATGATGCGCTCCTGGTTAGCCTAACCAAATTGACCAACACTCAGCGCGCTATTGCCACCCTTGACCTATAAGTCAATGATTTTCGATTAACGCTGAGCACTATTGCCATCCTTGACTCATAAGTCAAGCCTTTCTCAACCAGACAATGCAGACAAGCATATATCATATATCAGATATCGAAATAAAAAGCATTCAGCATGCTTAATCAACAATCACAAGCATAATCATAATCATGCACATTCTTAGGCGTTCATGCCCTATTCATCCTCCTATTTAACAATTCAGGTCAAGCCATAATCACATGTATCACATATGGATGCAGTTTTCTTACCTTTGGTCAAAGAACATGTTACGAATGAACGACCCCCGAGCACGATCCCAGTTCTGAACCCCTAGCGATAACCTAGTCAACAACAAGTATAGAATCCCTTAAAAAATGAGTAAATATAGGCTTGCGGACCGATTCCTAGCCTCTATGACATCGAATCATACTAAACAGGCTAGTAGGATCGATCCCGAGCCCTTAGGTTTGAGTTCCCACACTCACAACCTCCCCAAGGCCCAAAATCCTATTAGCGTCACGACCCCCAAGCATTTAAATCGCGACGTGCTCAAGTCAGAGGCCTAAGCCTCATTTCTACATGCACCTGCGTCGCGACGCCTCACCCCAATAGCCTAGAGGCACCTGTTCTCCTTTGACCGATTTGAGATGCGGTACCCCAAGAACAGGTTCGCGGTCAACATGAAAACTCTGTTTTTCCTCCATTTTCCTCAAGCCAAATCCCTCCAAAAGCCTATCCAAATAGTACCCAAGCTCATAATTCATTCCCAAAATATCATTAGTACATCCCACGCAACAAAACCTTAATTACAAACGAATCAAAAACTTAGCAAAATACAAAAATCCAATCGAACTTAAGAAACTCAAAATTCAGAATTTAAAGCGTGGATTACCTTTGATTAAGTAGTTACCCAGCTAAATCCTCTGGTTATCAAGCTTCTAATCTTCCCTAAAATCATTATGACTCTAACATTGCTTGAATCCGAGCCCTAAAACTTGTGTTTCCTTCGAAAATTCTAACGAGCGACAAAAATGAGAATAGGAGAGAGAGAGGGTGTTTGATTGTGTTTTTGTTTCTATCTGGTTACTTCGAGCTTAAGTAACCTTAAGCAAATCCCAAGGCTCGGGGTACCCTAAAAATGTCCCCGAGGGTAAAATAGTCAAAATTCCCAGAACTCCCTCCTAATCTCACTAACTCCAAATATATTCTCAAATATTTATTCCCATTACCTAATATCCCAATAATGTACTAAATACCTAAAGCACCCCTTGACTCACCCCGAGTCATGTATTGGTCCCGTTGTGACTTTGCCACTAGCTTGCTCCCTAGGATCGTCTCATTCCGAGTAACCCAAACATATCCACATAATGATGTGGTCTCACACATATATCACATATATGCCAAATATACCCATAACGGGCCAAATTACAAAAATTTCCATTTTAATCATAAACGGGCCCACATGCATATTTAATACACCCAAACACATGCATATCAAGTCATATTATAATATAAATCACATAATCATATAATGGTATACATATATATCACATAAACAAATAATTTTCCATAATTTTCCATCCTGGCCCCCTAATCAAGGCCCTAAGCCTTATTAGGTAATTTGGGACTTAACAAATACAAAAAGCCGGCCTAGGCAGCAAAATTAGCGCTCACCCCTAGTTCTAGCAAGTAATCTCGGCTGTGGCGATCGAACAAGCTGCATATGTACACTCTTCCCCTGAAGCTCTCCAACTCATGGTTGGTCCAACTTCTCCTTGCCCTTACCCATACAACGTTGCACCCGTGAGCCAAGGCTCAACAAGAAAAGATAAACATGATAATAAACAATTATTCAACAGACTATAGATCCCGAATAGCAAGCTTAGCCTTTATAACCAATACTCAGGCATGCACCCAATCCATTTAAGCGACCATAGGGCTACATAGGTGTCCATCACACTATTCCATTTGGAAAAGGCTATAGAGTCGGTTAAGCGTGAACCACACTCTATTTTCAAAGTGACTATAGAGTCATGTAAGTGTATGTCACGCTTCCAGTTTGACCAGGCCATAACGTCATGAGTTCCACACGATATTACCGACAACAGCTTATAAGCCAAGCTATTCAACTAGATACAAACAGATAAGAATTTATCAATTAACACAAATATGCACAGTGTAATTCAATAATGTTTAATCAAACATTTCAAGCATGGTTATAACTATGTTTCCTAACCAGGCTCAAGCCCTACAATCCAGGTGCAATTTTCTTACTTCAAGTCCTGAGCAAACTAGGTATGAAGACTCTAAATGCGATCCTTTCCTCCCGAACCTAGCGGTACATTCTAATCACAACCATATTAAGGAATATTTATCAAATACTAAACCAATAAGGCTTCTGGACCACGTCCTAGCCTCCGGGACCTTGAATTTTACTAAACCCGGTAGTAGAATCATTCCCAAGCCCTTTTATTCGGGTTTCCAAAACCCTAGGCCCCATATTCCAAATTTCCCTTTTTGAGTCGCGGCACCTCCCAGCTACGCCGCGACCCCACACTTGGTCAAGGTGACAGCCTAAACTCGTAGGCAATTTGCGCTGCGGGGGCCACCACTAAGGTTCGGGGCGCCTGACTAGGCAAAGAGCCCACCAAGATTTTCTTCCAATTTTGGGTTGTGGTGCTAAGGTGGTCCAAGGCAATGCCCATCCTCTAAGATGTTCCAGCAGGGCGCGACACTACCTTGCAAACCCAGAAAACGAGCGATTTTCAGAAATTACAAGTCTCCCAAAATCGCCCCAAAACACGGTTTTGACCAGAATCAACCACAGAAGTGGTCCCAGTAACACAAATACACAGATATCAACCTTCCAAACTCCCTAAAACCCAACCAAAACCCAAAATCCAGAAATTCTTCAAAACATTGAAATAAACAAAACTCAAATACTTAAGGGATTGGATTGACCTCTGAGAATTCGAATTCCTATTGTTTTCCCCAAGCTTGACAGCCTCTAGAATCCTATAGCTAGCTCCAAATCCCCACCAAGCTTGCTTCCAAGCTTAAGATTAATCAAGAAATTACAAAGTTCTTCCTTAAGACAAAGCACAAGTGAGAGGGAGAGAGAGTAATGATAGAGAAGAGAGATGTGTGTTTGTGAATTATGAGTTAATTAACTTAGCTTGGGCATATACCACACAAATGGTCCAAAAGACCAAAATGCCCCATTCCACAATCTCCTCTCAAAGCCTATCAAGGACAAAAGCGTCATTAGACACTCTAATCCCACTAAGTCCCACATTACACTATAATTCCCAATTAATTCCGCCAAATACGACTAATATTCTAATGAGTCTCGTTAACCCACAGAATTACCAAAACACCCCTTGGCTCACCTCGAGCCGGGTGTTAATCCCCATTGTGACTTTACCGCTACTTTGCTCAAAAGGGCCGACTCATGTCGAATATCTCAAATATATCCACATAATGATGTGGTCTTAGTCATATAACACAATATAATCACAATTATGCCCTTAGCGGGCCAAAATTACAAATATGCCCATTTAAATATAAGCGGACCTTTACGCACATTTAATACACTTAAACATGCATTACTAGTCATATTATAATATAACTCATGCATTTCACATAACCACATAGATATTCAATTAAATCATATAATATTCCAATAATGTCATCTCGACACCCTAATCAAGGCACTAAGCCTTATTAGGAACTTTGGTACGTTACAACTATCCCCTCCTTATAGAAATCTTTCCCTCAAAATTTACCTGAATAGCTCGGGATGGTGATCCCGCATGTCTGACTCTAATTCCCAGGTCGCTTCCACAACCTTGTTGTTCTTCCATAATACCTTAACCAAAGGTATAGTCTTGTTCCTCAAGACCTTGTCAATTCTATCTAGTATCTGAACTGGTTGCTCCTCATAGGACAAATCTATTTGTAAATCCAGGTCCTCATAACTCAACACATGAGTTGCATTTGACAAATTTTTCTGAAGCATCGAAATATGGAATACATTATGAACCCCTGACAGTGACAGGGTAAAGCCAACCTATATGCTACTTTTCCAATCCTCTTTAGGATCTCAAAAGGTCCCACAAACCTAGGTCTCAACTTGCCCTTCTTCCTAAACCGCTTCACTCCTCTCAAAGGTGAAACATGGAGGAAGACATAGTCCCCAACCTAGAACACTATGTCTCTACGCTTGAGATCAGTGTGGCTCTTCTGTCTACTCTGTGAAGTGAGCATCCGAGCTTTAATCTTTTCAATAGCCTCATTGGTCCTCTGAGCTTCTTCAGGACCTAGATATTTCCTCTCACCCATTTCATCTCAATGGGTGGGTGATCTATATTTCCTGCCATACAACATCTCACCAGTCTGAGGAAGATAGGTTGTACTAAACTTCAGATGTGTACCCATAGCCTTCTGCAGACTTCCCCAAAACATGCAAGTGAAGGTGGGGTCCTGATCTGACATAATAGACTTTGGAGCCCCACAGAGCGTACAATCTCCCTGACATATAGCTCAGCATACTGATCCACTGTAAAACTTGTCCTCGCCGACAAGAAATGGGCTGATTTGGTATACCAATCCACAGTCACCCAAATGGAATCATGCGGACCCACAGTCCTACGTTACCTCACTACCAAGTCCATAGTAATATCCATCCATTTCCATTATGGGATACCAAAGGCTGCAGTAGCCCTACTGGTTTCTGGTGCTCAGCTTTCACTTGCTGACACGTTAGGCACTTAACCACATATTCAATCACATCTTTCTTCATCCAATGCCACCAATGTAAAGGTTTCAGAACCTGATACATCTTCATGGTGCCTAGATGCAATGAGCAGGGTGTAGTGTGAGATTCATCCAGAATCTCTCGTCCTATAGCAGAGTCCATCGAAACACAAATTCATTCTTTATATCTTAGCAAACTCATCTCTGAAATAGTATAGTCCTTAGCAACTCCAACTAGGACGTCCCCTTTTTTCCTCATCAATTGCGGATAATTCAACTGACCTTTCTTTAATTCTCTCCAAGAGAGTAGACTGTAGAGTGATATTGGTTAACTGGCCCACCACCAACTTTATCCTTGCTCTAGTCATCTCCTCTACCAACTCCTTTCATATCTTCTTCAAACTAAATAAATGTCCTGGACCTCTTCGACTCAAGGCATCTGCCACCACGTTGGCCTTCCTTGGGTAGTAAAGAATCTCATAGTCATAATCTTTCATCAACTCCAGCCAATGCCTTTGTCTCATGTTCAGATATTTCTAGGTAAAGAAATATTTTGGACTCTTGTGGTTAGTGTGTATCTCACAGTTTTCCCCATAAAGGTAGTGTTGCCATACCTTTAATGCAAAGACCACCGCTGCTAATTTCAAGTCATGTGTACGGTACCACTGTTCATAGTCCTTTAACTACTGTGATGCATAGGCAATCACCTTTCCAGCCTGCATAAGGACACTGCCTAACTCCTGCTTCAACGTATCGCAATAGACCACAAACTTCTCCTGATCTGAAGGAAGACTCAGAACCGGAACGGTGACCAATCGCCACTCAACTCCTGGAAGTTGTTCTCACATCTATCTAACCAAACAAACTTCAGGTTCTTGCATGTCAACTCCATCAGTGGTGTAGCAATACTTGAAAACCCTCCCACAAAGCGTAGATAATACCCTGCCAATCCAAGGAAACTTCTGATCTTAGAAGCACTCATTGGCCTTGGCCAATCCGTGACTGCCTCAACCTTGGCCGGATCCACCTTAATCCCGTCCTTACTGTAAAAGTGACCAAGGAACGTCACCTGAGGTAACCAGAACTCGCATTTCTTGAACTTGGCATAAAATATATGCTCCCTCAATCTCTATAGTACCAACCAGAGATGTTGCTCGTGTTCTACCTCTGATTGAGAGTAAATTAGGATGTCGTCGATGAAGACTGTCACAAATTTATCTAGGTAATCCTTGAACACTCTGTTCATCAGATCCATAAAAGTTGTTGGGGCATTAGTTAATCCAAATGACATGACTAAGAAATCATAATGCCCATACCTGGTAAGAAAAGTTGTCTTAGAAATATCCTTATCTTTGATCCTCAGCTAGTGATAACCAGATCAAAGATCAATCTTTGAGAACACTATCTTGTCATGTAGCAGATAAAAAAGTCATCAATTCTCGACAGTGGATACTTATTCTTGATAATCAGCTTATTCAGCTCTCTATAATCAATGCAAATCCTCAAAATCCACCCTTCTTCTTTACAAACAAAACTAGCGCACCCCATGGATAGAAACTGGGCCTGATAAACCCCAAGTCAAGCAGCTCATGTAACTGAACCTTCAGTTCTTTCAATTATGTTGGAGTCATTATATACAGAGCTCTGTGCGGCGACAACAAATTCAATATCCATGTGCGGCGACAACCTTGGTAAATCTTCTGGGAATACATCTAGAAACTCACAGACTAATCTAGTCTCCTCAAGTCCAACTGGCACAAGCCTAGTGGTATCCACACCACTATCTAGGAATCATATGCAACCACCTCGCAATAGGTCTTTAGCCCTCAATGCTGATATCATAGGAATGTGGGGTCCATGCACAGTTCCCACAAATAAAAATGAGCCATCACCCTCAAGTTCAAAAGTTAACATCTTCTTCTTACAATCTATGGTTGCCCCATACTTGGATAGCCAGCCCATACCCAGAATCATATCTAAGTCGTCCGTAACCAACTCAATCAAATCCATTGATAACTCTCTACGATCAACCTCTACCAATAATGATATAACTAGGGGTGAACATCCAGCCTGAAAAACTCAAAAACCCACAAAACTCGCCCTACCCGAATCCACAAAACCCAAAATTTTGAAAACCCACCCAAAATTAGGTTAAATCCAATTCAACCCAAGTACAATTGAGTTCGGGTTCGGGTTTGGATTTTACAAAATTCAAATTTCAGGTTTAAACCCGAAACTTGAACATATATGTTATTAAAAAACACTCGAGTATATATATATAAAACCTATTTTCCTAACCCTAACCCTCATTTTCTATCCCTTTACTCTCTCAGTCGTCACCCTCTTCTATCTCCTTCTTCCACAAGTCTGAGCTCTCCTTCCCCCAAGCCCAAGCCTTCTCCCTCAAGCTAGCCTAGCTCCGACCGTCTCCATCAACACTGACATCTCCGTTAGACCCACGATCCAACTTCTCCCTCAGGTACACCAACCCCTCTCATGCTCACCCCGCATCTCTTCAATCACGATCCCAGAGCTTCATTTGTCTGTGCTCAATTTTTTATTTACAAAAATACTAATATTGGGACTATGCGATGTTTTTTAGTTTGTATTGTAATGAAGTTTTGGTTTTTAGTGTGTTTGTATTATGTAATGCATATGGTTTGGGTTTTTTTCTTGTGTTGATAAAAAACTATTAATGTGTTTTAGTATATGTGTGTGTGTATATATAAGTTGTTTCTTTATTTTTAAAAAAAATAAGTTGATGAAGTATGTGTACCTGTGTGTGTATATGTTTGTGTATTATATATACACATGTGATGTGATGTAATATCTGCTTTTACTAGTAGGGGTGTTGGGGTAAATTGTATTATGTGTTTAATTATATGAATTATGATATGCATGAATTATGGTGTAAGTTTATTTTATGTTTCTGTCAAGCAATCCACACACATTAGTTCTTCAAGTGTTAAGGGCCAAAGTGTAATAGAAGTTGTGTAATGGGGGGCAAAGTAGTATTATGAGTTTTATGATAGAAAGCGTAATTATGAAAAGTTAAAGCTATTCATTTTGGATGGAAATTACAATAAGTTTCTTAAGTGATTATTAAGGATTAATTAGAGGTTGTGGATAGAAGTGTAATTTGTTTTTTTTTTTTTATGAATTAAGTCAGATTAAATAAATCAAATAATAAGTAAAATAGGTTTAGAAGTCGTATCTTTTTAGACTGTGGTTTTTGCGATAGAATAAATGGGAGACAGACCAAGAACAATCTCTCGTCCTTGATCTAAGTTTGTGAAGGCTTGAGGTTTGAAGGAGATCACCAGTCTAGGATATTGAAGGGCTAAGAATCTCATAGGTGGAAAATATCTGAGTTCTTGTGGCTGGATTTTATCTGTAAGTATTCAAACCTTTACTGCTTAAATTTTTATCAGATTTAGGTATGAAGTAATCTGGGTTATTAATTGACTTAGAAATGATAGCTTATTTTCATGTTTATAATTGAATCTATACTAGTTATTGAGGTTAGAAACATGTTAGGACTGATTTGATAGTGGATCAAGGTCATATTTTACGATTTAGGTTCGATTTTAAGGTTTAGAAATCGCAATTGCGATCTCTGAAAGTAGAGACCTAGAGCGACCGCACCCAGCCCTGGTGTGATCGCGCTACTTAGATGGTTTGGCCTGGCGCTCTGTGAGCGCGACTACGCCAGTTGCCCAGAAATGTGATTTTGAGGACTTTTTATGTACCTTTTAGATATAAGTTTGTAATTGTTGGGAGTTTATATAGAGGGGTTTTAAGACTTTGTCAAGGATAATATGGTGATGAATTAGTTTTAAGAAGAATATTAGTGGGTCTAATTATGGTTTTGCTTGGTTGAGAGTTTTAAAGCTTTGATGTTATATGTTATGTTTAGGCTCGCTGAGGATACTTGAAGAGACGTGTTAGGGTGTGTGGATCGCTGCTGCTTTTGAGGTGAGAAGAGTGGACACCTGCACACAGGGTGTACGCTTGACATGCTCTATGGTAGAAATTTTTTGATGTGATATGTTTATGTTAACACATGATTGTGCTAGTGAATGTTTATGTCTATTGAGCATATATGAACTTATAGTCCTGTGTTGTGTATGTGTATGTGATAACTGTTTGTCATACTTATGTTTAAAATGCATGTCTACGTTACGAAAATGCATGCTTATGTTATGTTAAAATTGCATGCTTACGTTATACAATACTTGTCCAACTCAACTTGGACTACGTTTTCTTTCCATGAGTTATGATTTATGTTATATTATTGTTACCGCTATTAATTTAAATTCCCAGTTAAGGTTATGGGGTTGTGTCCTACATACCTCTTCTTGCTGGGCTTTGGCTCATGGGTACTCTGTGTTGTAGGCAAAGGCAAAGATATGGCTACTACACAATAAGTTGGAGAGCTTTGGCGAAGGGCGTACATATCGAGGATTTAGCGATCATAGGGGATCAGGTCTACATTGGAAATTTACTAAGTATTTTTTTAGAATGATATTTTAGTTTTATGGATTAGATTTTAAGTTGTTTATTTTATTTTATTTATGAAAACTACGAAACTCTGGAGTTTCATTCTTTTAAACGTTTGAGTGGTGTTTATGATCGATTTTATAAATAAAAGAGTACCTTTATTTTAAACCTTAATTGCGATAATTATTAAATTAACGCTTCAATAAATTAGGGCGTTACATGTGAGCATGTGTGTGTATATATATAATTATATATGCTTGTTTATTATGTTTTTGGTGATTTTATTTTCATTTTTTGTATAGGAGATGAAATAAAAACTAAAAAGGGTGGCCCATTTGGTTTTTGGATTTTTTTTATTATATGATATTATTTATCCTTGTAAGTTTGTATATTAAGCTTTTATTACAAGTTTGTGTTTTTCAATTTAGTTAATATTTTAAGCTCTATATAATCATAGAATTCAATTAGAGGTTAAAGCCAACATTCACAATTTAAAATTGAAACCAAAATGAAAGAGGACCAAAACCTCTTATTTTAAAAATATGTAGAAAGTAGAAACGATAAAAAGTCAAACACCTCTTCTCAAAATATTAATTTTAAAAAAAGTGATATAAATACAAATTTTAATTTTTAGTCTTTAATTTTTTCAAAATAAAAAATCAATCTAAATGGGGCATAAGGCCCAATTCGGGTGTAATTCGAATCCGACTGAAATCTGCCCGAAATTTGAAACCCAAACCCATGTCAAATCTGAATATATTCGGATCGAATTCGGTAGTCATTTTTCAAAACACAAACCTGAAAATCTGAAACCCACAAAATCGGACCTGTGTGTGTTGACGGTAAGAACTCGTCAACGATTGATGGTTAGAAAACTTCAATCTCTATACTGTAAGAAGCTATGAATTAGATAGAAAGAACTCTAAACAACAGGAGAAAACTCAGGCAAGCATGAGAACCAGAAGCATATATTTCATAAGTCTCCTTTTTACATTCAGTTTTCCAACCCCTTAGCCTGAGGGGTTGGAGCCTATTTATAGGGGAGGCTCTATTGGCCCAGGATACAAACAAGTCCCAGACCACTGGGACGTACATAGGTACTCTGATAAAGTAGTTGCTCAGGGCGTAGTGGTGTCTACCCTGATGGTGTCAGAGTCGTGGCCTTGGACATAGTACTGTCGGCTCTGGCGCATGGTCGGGGGTGTCCAAGTGGTCTCACCACTCTTCGTACAGGTCCGTACCGCCACTACTCCTCAGACGCAGATCATAGGGTCGTGCCTCTATTCTCTCCATAACCGTACACCCCGTGTCAGCGCACGTGTTCCGTACTCGGTGGTCCTCATCAATTCCCGTTCAATGCTCCATGTTCGTTTGGCATATCAACAAGATTCCCCTAAGTGATCTCATGCCTGTGCCAAGGAGGCTTCATCCTATGCATGTCCTGAGAAGTCGAGGTGCCGAGGGTCAGGGCCGGCCTATGCGGATCGCATAGACACGAGGCTAGGAGCATGGGTACCTCAACACACCCCTCACCCTCGCATAGCGAGGCTGCCTCTTCTCCTTCCGAGCGCAGCGTCGCGAGGCTAGGAACACGGATACCTCAACACAGCCCTCACCCTCGCATAGCGAGGGTCCCTCGCATAGCGAGGGTCCCTCGCATAGCGAGGCTGACGTTCTTCCTCCGAGTGTGAACGAGGCTTGATGCCTGCTGGAATGGGGCGCACGCGGATGGCCAGCTGGGGGCCCTCGCATAGCGAGGGTGAAGTTTGGATTGGCAAGTGGCCGAAGTCCCTCGCCTAGTGAGGGTGACTCTCTTACCCCAACTCCCTCACCATCATGTGATTCCCTTTCAGGATGTCTCGTAGCATAGAGCTTCACTTGTGAATAGAATTCACAAGGAAAAAATTCCACATTTACACTTCCCCCCGAGTCTATAAGTGCACTTTTAAGTGTGTTTGTAGACTCTCTCCACTTCTCTTGCTTGACATGCACGGCCAATCTTGGGGGATTTTGCCTTGGCAATTTTACCAACGCCTCTTAAAGAAGCATGAGGTGAGTCTTGGGGTTGTGTTTCTTTTTTTTTTTAGTATCCAAAGAAACACAAAAGTCACCCAACACTTGAGGGAATCCATGAGAGATCCTAAGATTGCATAAGGACCAATCATCCTCCATCGCGGATCCCAAGGTTACCCATACTCTTGATCTCCACCATTTATAGGGAAATAGATCCAAGGGCTAGGGAGCATTGACTTTCCCTATAAATACTCCAAGGCTTGAAACCACTTCTCTACACAAAAACTTGCTTAGCCTAGTGGTATTCCCTCTAAGCCTCTTCCAAGAACTCCAAGTATCTATTCTCAATAGAAGCATTTTTGAGGTATCCCTTATTTTATTTCCATTCTCCTTTCTTTCTCTTCTTTTTTTTTCTTTTTGTTTTAAGAATTTTTTTTTCTTTTTAGCTTCGTGGTGAAGTTGGGCATTACCTCGCTCCTACGATCTTGCTCCTGCTCCTTTGTAAGTCTGTCCTTGCGTCCCCTCAGTTTCGTATCCCCACAGGTATGTCTCCTTCATCTCTTCTCCCTTTCGTTTTGCATTGATTATACGAGAGTAAGATTGATGGTTGCATGACATTCAACCTTCAGAGTTTAGCATTTTCTTCGCATAGCCTTTCCAGTACCCATACACCGGCCCTTTTCTTATACCCTCACACTCGTGTTGTAGATATTGAGTCGCCCTTATGCGTATACGCCCTCGAGTCTTAGCTTGTCCATGGCGTCTAGGCGATGTCCCGAAGGTCCGTCTAATGTTGAATTTATTGAGTTGTCCTCTTCCGACTCGGAGGTCGACGCATGTAAACCTTCTAACCGCGGGGGTGTGCGGGCGCTCTACCTCAGGAGACTATCTTACCTTAGACATAAGGCGTACTGTCTAGAGAGGGAGCTAGAATCTCATCCCGGGGACGCGGGTTCTGATCTCTTCCCCCGGCAAGCGACATACATTTCCCAGTTACAATCCACCCTCCAGGATTGCCTTTCCGAAATTGCTTGCCTAGAAGAAAACTTGCCCCCCGAGCCCTTTTCCTTCTGTCGTGACGAGTTTCCCGATTACGTGGATTCCTCCTTTGAAGGAGGTGGACATGAATTGGTTGAGCCGGGGTTCCTTTCCATGGTGCCGCCCGCGTTCCCTCTCCTATCCCCTGTCTTGCGCCCTAGGGTTAAGCAAAGAGCTGGTAGACATAGGACATGTGGGGGATCTTCTAGGACCCTAAGAAAGTCGGTTGCTCATAAATTGCCTTACTTTGTCCAGGTACCCGAGATGCCGAAGAGAGTCTTGGACACTTCTGATGAAGTTGGAAGGTCTACCGTTACCCTGAAGAAATTGGGCAACATGCTGAAAGCCCATAAGTTACCCCTGAACCTCAAGTTTGTTATACCAGAGCGCAAGGAACGCGCGTCTGCACTGCAAAAGGGATTCATGGCGTTTAGCGATGCCATAATCCGATCTGGTGGAGCTCTGCCACTCCACTCTTTCTTCATCAAAGTGCTGGACTACTTTGAATTGGCGCCACTACAATTGTCCCCCAACTCCTGGGTGATGCTCAGCTGTTTGTATGTGTTGTATCATCAGGTGTACTCTAGGGGGCCTTCCACAAGTGAGGTTCATTACTTCTTCACCCTGAGGGAGAATACATCAGCCCCTGGGTTCTACCAGCTCCAGAAAGCCGCGGCCCTTAAAGGGAGTTCCCTCTTGGAGGGATCTATTTCCAATAGGGGGGCTTGGAAGTCAGACTACTTCTATACTTATAGTGGGCAGACCCGATACTCTAACTTCAATGCCCCATGTAAGGCTATCATCACTCTGATCCCATATACCAGAAATTTCTCATATTAATCGACCTCTTCTTTTATAGTTCTTGTAACTGTGGTAATTTCCTTTCGTTCGATGACAGGTCTCTTAGGGGTCGTCGGTCCTAATCTGAAACGGGCAGCTCATGACCGGGTAATACAAATCCTGGCTATGCCAAAGGAACGCAAACAAGCCAGCGCCCTTTTCACGGAGAGCAATCTCCACTTATGTGGGCTGCTGACCCCGGACCAGAAAGTTACCTTATGCTCAATTTCCCCTGAATCTGAGGATCCACGCCCCGCGTCACCCGACTCTGTTGATTTACCCCCAGCGGCACCCGTACTTGAGAGTCCGTGGGTATATGGTCACGATGAAAGGAATTATGATGAAGCAGCCGATAGGGATTACGTCTATTCCCCGGGTGACCATATGGATGTTGAGGAGACCGTGGTGTCTGAGAACTACTCCTGCTTGTACTCTGTTGCTGGCAGGGCTAAGGGTGTAGCCGATGACGGTCATACTGGCGGTGCTACCTCTCGGATGTCGCCGTTAACGCCTGGCGGTGAGTTTTCCTTTGACGCCCCTGCCCCTTGCCCCCCTATGCCTAGGAGGAATTTTGTCATTCCCTCTTTTGATGGGGTTCCTTCACCCCCGAGGGGGCATTCCAGGTGGGCATCCACAGGCGTCTCTTTACCCCAGGAGACGACCCCGCACTCTTCTGCTCCTCGCACTACTGTGGACGGGTCAGGGCCTTCTCGGTCCCCATCCTTGCCAAAACGGGCCTCGACAAGCACTCGCGCCTCCCTCGGCTCAGCTCATGTTTCTATTCCCGAAGATCATCCCCTGGTGAGCCAATATGGGGAAGCCATGAGCCATCACTTGGGAAACTTCCCCAAGGGTGAATGGGGGACGCTGCACGATGTTCCTGAGGCTGAGCTAGAGAATGCCTATATGCGAGCCTCCTTGCAGGTAACTGTCGCGATACTTGGTTTATTAATTTATGATAGCCACATAAATACCTTTTATATTACTTCTGGTGTATCATCTGACCCCTAAGGCTTTGTTTCATATCTTCGTCCTCACTCAGGCCTCTATTTTGAACCATTGGCTGCTTGCCTCCCACTCTTCATCGGCTCAACGGTTGCAACACGAGCTTGAGGAGGTGCTGAGGAACCTTTCGGTGGCCCAGACTGCGAAGGATGCCTTGTCCAGCCAACTGGCCGAGATGGTATGCCAGAGGGATACCGCCTTGGCCCGGGCTGCCTCAACCTCTCAGAGCAACATTCAGTTGGAGGCTACCATCCAAACTCTGAACGGGAGGATCGCTGTGCTTGAGGCTGAGCTTGTGAACGTGGAGGATCGCATAATCGGGAAAACGTTGCATGCTGTTTAGAGGACTAACCCCACCGTTGACCTATCTCCTTTCGGGGACCATGCCGTCGAGAAGATTTCTCAGTGGAAAGATCACGGTGGAGATTCGTAGATCCCCTTGTACTCTGTCTATGTATGCTTTTGTTATGTAATCCCTTGTACCATTTCTTCTCTCTTTTTTTGTCAAACTTAAGGGGCTCTGATGAGTCCCTCTTATCATTGTTGTTCGTGGATTACATTTTTTTTTTATTTGATGGAGATAACCTTTCTGGTGCACCTTGGTTATACTTGTAAGGACACTTTAACCCGTTGGGCTGTTGGGGTCCTTTTATATTCTTTGCGCGCGCTTGTTACTTTTTGCGAGAAGCGTCCTTCTCGTCCTTATACATAGTACTATTTTTTTTCCAAGGGTCCCTTGTAAGACCCTTTTTGGGCTAGCCGGCTTAATGGCCGATCTAGACTTATTGGGTGATTCCCTCCTTACAGCCTCACCTCTTGGGGTGTCGGCCTTTCGTCGGAGGTCATCCTTTTGAACCAATCCCTTGATATTCATAAGGGTAGCTAATCCTTGTGAATATAAGAGACAAATTTTTTTTTGTTTACTTTTGTCGTCCTGCCCCCCAAGTACCTGGTGATATTTATCTCGGTGGGGACTTTAGTTGATATTCGCATAAAGAAATAAGTTACACACGAAGTGGAAGACAGTTTCATTCATGGTAGTCGGATTACAACGATATATAGATAGGTAAAAGGCTTACATCTACTTGGGAGGTTATCTAGGTAACCTCTTTGATTCTTATCTACTAAAATAGCATAACCTACAACAAACTAAGCATAGCTACTACTTGTACCAGGCGTGGGAGTCTCATTGCTAGTCTTACCTGGTTGGGCCTTTCGTGATTCTGGGGTCTTGTCCCTGTGGGTCTGTACCTCCGTGCATCACCATCGCTGTTGGTTCTGATGGCTTCTCTGACTTGTGAAGGGAGGTGTTATAACACTCCCTCGCCTCTCTTTGTTCTCCCTTCATACTCGCTACCCCACCAGGAGTTGGGAACTTGACGGTGAGGTGGTATATTGAAGTGATTGCTTTCAATTCTCTTAGGGATGGTCTCCCCAATACCGCATTGAAAGCAGAGGCGCAATCTACTACGACAAAGTTTGCTATGATCGTGGTTTGTCGGGGTTGTTCACCCATAGTGAGTGCTAATTCGATCACCCCTAAAGGTTGTATCGAGTCCCCTGCGAACCCGTATAGGGAGGATTGACAAGGCTTCAAGTGCCTGATGCCCAAACCCATCTTTTCCAGGGCGGGGCGATATAAGATGTCCACAGAACTTCCATTGTCTACGAGGACTCGATGCACCCGCCGGTTGACCAACCGAACTGTCAACACCAATGGATCATTGTGGGGGAAGTGTACCCCCCGCGCGTCCTCCTCAGTGAAAGTGATCGAGTCATTTTCTCCCTTGAAGCTCTTTGGGGGTCGTTGTTCCAAACTCATAATGCAGGGTGGTGGACTTCGCCTGGCTTCTCTAACATACCGATCTCGTCCTTTCCGGGAATCTCCCCCAAGCCCTGGACCTCCGAAAATAGTTCTCACTTCCCCCTGTATCTCTGGAGCTTCTCCATGCGTCCTAGATAGCACTGGTTCGTCCTCCGTTTTCAGCCTTTCCTTCCTGACATACCGACCTAGGTGCCCCCTGCGGATGAGTTCCTCAATTTCTTCTTTCAGGTGGATACATTCTGCTGTGGTGTGACCAATATCCTTGTGGTATTGGCAGTACTTATTGGGATCCCTTTGGGACCGATCCTTCCTCATTGGTGGGGGCTTCTTGAAGGGAACCCGCTTCTCGTTGGTGATGTAGATATGCTCCCTTGTATCCGTCAGGTCCGTATAGAAAGTATAAGCCGTTTGCCTAGGGTTGCTTCCCCGCTTGGGTTTTCTATGTTGATCATCCCTCGATCCTTCGTATGCCCTCTTCTTCTTCGCACCATTCGACCCTTCATTTGTTGGGGGCTGTGCAGGGGACTCGCCCATTCCCGCCTTTAAGTTTGCGTGACCATCCTCTACACGAATATACTTCTGCGCTCTCTCGTAGAAGTCATCTAGATCTGTGACTTCCCTCTTGAGCATATTATCCCACAACTTGCTTCCCGGAAGCACCCCGGCGGTGATGGCCATTTTTAACTCTCTGCGGGTCAGGCTCCCCACTTTGGCCGCTTCCATATTGAACCTATGGATATAGTTTTTTAGGCTCTCATTTTCGCCCTGTTTTACATTGGCTAGGCTAGTTCCTGGCATTGTATAATCACGCACGGCATGATGCTGCTGGAGAAATTCGTCTGAAAATTGTTGCCAAGACCTGACGGACCCCGGTCGAAATCTCTTAAACCATTTGTATGCGGGCCCTTTCAACGTGACTGCGAAACAGTGGCATCTAGCCCCGCTACTTATCCCCCTCAGCTTCATTAAGTCATTGAATGCGTCTAGATGGTACTTGGGGTCGGTGCTTCCTTCATACGGGGTCATATGAGGCTCCTTGAAGTTGGCTGGGAGTCGAATGGCTTGGATCTCTTTGGTGAAAGGCGATTCATAGTCGAACTCTTCCTCAAGGCTCTGCCCTCCAGACACGGTGACAATCTTACTCCGCAGGCTCTTCATCTCCGTATCGAGGTCTTGCCTCCTCTTCTTCAGGGAGTCCCTCAACATGGATGGGTTGACATCTTCCTTTCCTTTGCCATCCCGGGGGACAGTAGGAGGGGTAGTTCTCTTATTCGCCCTCTTCTTGTTGAGCTCCTCTCGTAGGTCTGAGGGTGTCCTCCTTGAGGTGACCTCGACGTCGTTGCGAGAGCCACCCTTGTTCCCTTGCTTTGGCTCCTGGGGTGGCCTCGATGGTCTAGGATGCTCTTGTGGCCTTTCCCTGGGGGTGTTACTGGTGGAGTGTCTGGTTCTTCCGTCGTCTACCGGGACAGTGGTTTCCCGACCCTTCTCTTTCCTCTTGGGCAGGGTCACGTTTGACTTACCTTGCAACAGGCCATTCAGCACCTCCTGCATGTTCTCCAGGGTAGTCTCTAGTCTTTGGTTTCTACGGTGCAGTTCACGAATCTCCTCTTCATAGAAACGAGATTTAGAACTCGAGCTCACAGAATGGACCCGGGGTTGCTTATCGCGTCTGTGCGTTGAGGGGCCTGGGTCTTGCCGGCCGGAGTTCGGTACCTTCAGTGGTTTGGGAGGAGGGAACTCGTTGGCGTTCCCGGGTGGTGCAGTAGTTGTCCTTGGAGGACTCTCACCGGGCGGGATGGCCGGAGACGAGGCCTCCTTATCATTCTGGTGAACCTCAGGGTCCATTGGGGGGTCTACGTCTCGGGGTGGAGGTGGATCCTTCATGGAGGCCTTCAGCTGGACTCCGGTAAGGTGGACCTCCACCTCTCGAGGCTCCTTGAGACGCTTCGAACGTCTCGGCATTTTTCCTTGCCGGAAGTAACAGCAGAACAGTAGCTTGGTGCTTACGTTCCCACAGACGGCGCCAAACTGTTGACGGTAAGAACTCGTCAACGATTGATGGTTAGAAAACTTCAATCTCTATACTGTAAGAAGCTATGAATTAGATAGAAAGAACTCTAAACAACAGGAGAAAACTCAGGCAAGCATGAGAACCAGAAGCATATATTTCATAAGTCTCCTTTTTACATTCATTTTTCCAACCCCTTAGCCTGAGGGGTTGGAGCCTATTTATAGGGGAGGCTCTATTGGCCCAGGATACAAACAAGTCCCCGACCACTGGGACGTACATAGGTACTATGATAAAGTAGTTGCTCAGGGCGTAGTGGTGTCTACCCTGATGGTGTCAGAGTCGTGGCCTTGGACATAGTACTGTCGGCTCTGGCGCATGGTCGGGGGTGTCCAAGTGGTCTCACCACTCTTCGTACAGGTCCGTACCGCCACTACTCCTCAGACGCAGATCATAGGGTCGTGCCTCTGTTCTCTCCATAACCGTACACCCCGTGTCAGCGCACGTGTTCCGTACTCGGTGGTCCTCATCAATTCCCGTTCAATGCTCCATGTTCGTTTGGCATATCAACAAGATTCCCCTAAGTGATCTCATGCCTGTGCCAAGGAGGCTTCATCCCATGCATGTCCTAAGAAGTTGAGGTGCCGAGGGTCAGGGCCGGCCTATGCGGATCGCATAGACACGAGGCTAGGAGCACGGGTACCTCAACACACCCCTCACCCTCGCATAGCGAGGCTGCCTCTTCTCCTTCCGAGCGCAGCGTCGCGAGGCTAGGAACACGGATACCTCAACACAGCCCTCACCCTCGCATAGCGAGGGTCCCTCGCATAGCGAGGCTAACGTTCTTCCTACGAGTGTGAACGAGGCTTGATGCCTGCTGGAATGGGGCACACGCGGATGGCCAGCTGGGGGCCCTCGCATAGCGAGGGTGAAGTTTGGATTGGCAAGTGGCCGAAGTCCCTCGCCTAGTGAGGGTGACTCTCTTACCCCAACTCCCTCACCATCATGTGATGCCCTTTCAGGATGTCTCGTAGCATAGAGCTTCACTTGTGAATAGAATTCACAAGGAAAAAATTCCACATTTACAGTGTGCAACCCTAGATCTGACCCATCTCCTAGAGTCTATCAGATCCCCAGTAGGCAAGAAGGTCACAAATCCCATAGAATAATAATCACACGGTCTACACAATATATCAATCACTCTACTAGATACAAAGGAATGCGTAGCACCAGAATCAATCAACACAGTATAAGATATACCAGCACTAGAAAGCTAACCTGTCACTATTGAGGGACTAGCCTCAGCCTCTGACTGCACCAGTGTGAACACTCGAGCTAGTGTCAAGCTGTCCACCTTCTTTGGTTCTTTCTTCTTTGCCTTCGGAAAATCTTTCTTGAGGTGCCCAAATATACTGCATAAAAGGCATACCTTCGCTCAACATTCTCCCATACGACGTCTCTTGCATCTGGCATACTCTAGATAAGTCCTTCAGCTCTCATTTTCGCTTTGGTGGCTAATCTGAATATCCTGTGGCCTCTTGTTGGGACCTAAAGTTGTAGAAGTGTCTGGGGTCTTCCTCTTCTGGTCACTAGGGCCTCCGCCCCTATCAGATCCTATAAAGGGAGGTCCCACCGTCTTTGTATCCCTTCTGGTTGCGCTCTCGCACCAAATCTTGTTCTCTACATCCTAAGCAGTAAGGGCCTTCTTGTTGGGAATATATGACTTTACTCTTTGCAAATCAATAATGAATATTCCAAACCCTAGTTGTTGATCAAGATTCGAGTTCAAAGTATGAATGCAATTCTTGATAATCAAATAAACATGTTCATGAAATGAATGTTCATCTTGAATATAAGAAACTAAATGATTAAATGATTTTAAGATGAACTTAAATACATTTAATCATCTATACCAACAATGAAAAACATAATAGAATGACAAAATACAAAATTAGGGTTAGAGAGATACAACCTTTGTATTGAGCAACTTGAATCTTCAAACTTGAAGAACTTCTAAGGCTTATACACAATATGGATATTGTTGTCCAAAATCTCTATTCCAAGCCTTCTCGATTGCATGAAACTTCAAATAAGTAGAATGAGATCTAGGATTGAACAAGCCTTAAAACTCATGCAAGTCAAGCAAAGCTTGATGAGTTTCTTAGAGAAAACCTTGATCTTAGAAAGCTAGAGAGAGAATGAGGTTAGAGAGAGTTGGAAAGTGTGCTCAAGGCTTTTCAACTCTAATAACACACACACACACATATATATATAGTGTAGGCATCATCATTAGTCTAACCAAAAATATTAGAGCATCTAAAACACATCATTTGGAGCATTTTACGTAAACTGTATGACCCTAAAAGACAGCCCAGATGATGCATCGCCTGCTATGGCTTTTGAAGCCCTTCGCATTTAGGCGATGCTACGCCACTTAGGAGGCGATGTATCGCCACCCTCTCTGACTTTGGACCACTCTAATGGTCCTAAAATTGCTCCAAATGCTACTAAACTTTTTGGGAATGTTTGGATACCTCATTGTATCACTTTAGATCCATAAAAGTCACTTTTAGATGCCTTCTGTACAATCTCATGTATTCACTTCTCTTTAAGTGAAAATCGTTAAGTGTTTTACACCTCAACGTGTAGACAACTTAACCATTATATTTAACCAATCTCAACACTTTTTTACTACCTGAGTGTAAGTCGTCACTCCAGATACAGAGGTGATTCTGACATCCCAGGCTATCATAGCATTTAGCCCCCGAAGGAACCTTTCCTTCCTAGTTACATTTGTGGGTATCAAGTCCGAAGCAAACTTGGCTAATCTGCCAAATTTTAGAGCATACTCTATCACTGTCGTGGAGCCCTACCCCAAATTACTGAACTCATCTGACTTTGCAGCTCTGATTGCATCATTGTAGTATTTCTCATTGAACAGATCTCTAAACTCTTCCCATCTCAGGGTATTCACATTCCTAGTGTGGGATACCACCTCCCACCAAATCCGGGCCTCCTATTGAAACATAAATGTGGCATAAGCCACTCTCTCATTACCTACCACCCCCTTAAGGTCCATGATGGAGGTGTTCATACTCATCCATCGCTCAGCTCACAGTGGATCTGGCCCTCCCTCAAAAGTAGGAGGGTTTGGTTTCTGAAGCACTCATATAAAGGCTCCCACCTGTTCTCAACCCTCGACTGCTGCTATAATACTGGTACCACGGCAGGTGGCACAACTGGTGTAGCATTCCTTGGCGGAACATGTTGTCTCAACAAGTGGATGTCCTCCTCTTGTCTCTGTAATATGGCTTGCAGTTCAACAAACATCTGTTGTTAGTTCTCAGGGGCTGCAGAGGGTTGTGACCCAGGTCATTATCCCTAGCTTGGATCTTGGCGCTGACTAGTTCATCTAATTTCCCTGGAAGCATACTTCCAAGTATATCTGCAATCAATGACTCAACTCATCAGGCAACAATAACAGTACCCAGCACCACCCCACGGTTCCAAAGCCGAACAAATAAGCATACACATGCAATAAAAATGCTAATAAGCATTTCAATAGCTTTAACATGCAGAAATCATGCTATTAAGCATGTCTTTTCATACTCATGCTCAACCATAGTGCTAATAAGCACATTCTAAGCATTAACAAGTAAATAACAATGCTCATAAGCATTTCCCTAGCATTCAAGTACCAATAGTGCTAATAAGCACATCTTTTATCATACACATAGCAGTCAAGGGCGAGGCCTTATCAGTATAACTCATCCTTCCTAATCACGCATGCAACTAAGGCATAGACATGTTAATGAAATAGTTAAACACGTATTCATATTAATAGTTACCAAACCCTGAGTCGAGTTTATCTTTAGCGGTGAGTGTACATGCCCAGCCAATCTTCAGGAACCCTTAAACATGGATAGCTCTGATACCAAGACCTTTACACTGTGTGTTTTAAATAATGCTTAACTCACTAAATGAGTCATTTGGACTTAAAATGTATAATTAAAACTAACTCAAGGATTAGGTATTAAAATTTTTGGTCAAACAATAATCATTTCACTAGTAAGGTTTAAGTATATACGTAGGATCCCAAAAGAGTTTATAAACTTATATAAATACAACATAAATACAAAAAGCCAGCCTAGGCGGAAAAATCAGAGTTCAACCCTAGTTCCAGCAAGTAATCATGGTCGTGGCGGTCAAGTAGGCCGCATATGTACACTCTGCCCCTGAAGTTCTCCAACTCATGGCTGGTCCAACTTCTCCTTGCCCCTACTTGCACCATGTTGCACCCGTGAGTCAAGGCTCAGCAAGAAAACATATGCATGCTAATAAACAATTATTCAAAAGACTACATATCATGAATAGCAAGCTTAGCAGTTATAAACAATACTCAGGCATGCATCCAATCCATTTAAGCGGTCATAGAGCCACACAGGTGCCCATCACACCATTCCATTTGGAAACAGCTATAGAGTCAGTCAAGTGTGAACCATTCTCTAGGTTCCAAGCGGCTATAGAGTCATGCAAGCATATATCATGCTTCTAGGTTGGCCCAGCAATAACGGCTTGCGTTCCGCATGATATTGCCCATGACAACTTATAAGCCAAGCTATTCAACCATATACAAACAGATAAGCATTTATCACTTAACATAGATATGCATAATGTAATTCAATCATGTTTAATTAAACATTTCAAGCATGGTCATAACCATGTTTCCTAACTGGGCTCAAGCCCTAATCACAATCCAGGTGCACTTTTCTTACCTCAAGTTCTAAGCAAACTAGGGATGACGACTCTGAGTGCGATCCTTTCCTCCTAAGCCTAGCAATACTCCCTAGTCCTAACCATAATAAGGAATATTTATCAAAAATTGAACCAATAAGACTTTCAAACTAAGTCCTAGCCTCCAGGACCTTGAATTCTACTAAACCATGTAGTAGAATCATTCCCAAGCCCTTTGATTTGGGTTTCCAAAACCTTAAGCCCCATATTCCAAATTTCCCTTTTTGAGTCGCGAAGCTTCTCAACAGCGCTGCGACCCCACACTAGGCCGAGGTGCCAGCCTAAATTCTTAGGCAATTTGCGCCGCCGCAGCCACCACTAAGGGTCACAATGCCTAAATACACAGAGAGCCGACCAAGATTTTCCTCCCATTTTGAGTCGCGGCGTTGCCCAATAAGGATTGAGGTTGTAAGGCTGTCTGAGGCAAACCCCAGCCTCGAAGATGTTCCAACGAGTTGCGACGCTACACTGCAAACTCAGAAAACCAACGATTTTTTTCAGAAATTGCAATGTAACGACCCAACTATTCTAAACTTTGGACCATTAATAACTACTATACTAATCTTAAGAAAACGTACATATGAACTAACCATAACTTTATTTAGAAACTGTAAAGCAAAGGTTTAAAAATACATAAAATTCATAAGTAGGATATGGGATCCCATTGTTTTGAAAATAAAATAGATCATGACTTAAATCTTAAAATTTGTTACAACTCAAATGCGGAAAAATACATATAAAGCATAATTTTAAAAGACTAGAAAACACTTCATCCTCGAATCATTTGCGCAGTCCACCGATTACATTCTGGCAACACACATTCCCAAGCTGCCAAGAACCTTTCCGCTGCCATGTTATTTTCCTGCACATATAAAACATAAAGGAATGAGCCTAATGTCCAGCAAGGAAAATCTACTATAAGCATGAAACATATACATACACATAAACTATAATCATATGACTATATAAATATAACATCTATTACAATGGCCATTATACTTCTTGGGACTTGCTAGCTAAGCAATCATATGCCCATAAATTTACGGGGCTAGTTATCTAAACAAGTCATATAAATTTATGGGGCTCGTTATCTAAACAATCATATACCCAAGGAATCTACTATTAGGACTTGTTATCTAAACAAGTTTTATATTTGTTATCTAAATAAATTATGTGATTGTTATCTAAACAATTCATATACTAAAATAACTAAAAACATATCATACTTACAACATAAACATATATCAACAACATAGAAGCATACAAATCTACCCTATTTTCCTTACCAAAAACTGGAATGTGAGAACAAGATCGGGACTTTGGAACACTCCTAAAAACCATAATAGAGAGGTGAGTATACTAAAGAAAAAAATGAAAATAATGAACTACACCATCAAAAAGATACTTACCAACAAGAACCTCAAGTTCAAAGAACTTAGATGCCTAACCAGAAATAAAGAATACTGAGTTAGGAATAAAGTAGAGAAAAACTATAAGAACTTAATGAAACAATACAGAAAGAAACTAAGAATAGGGATACCTTTGAATTTGCTATACCCGAGCTACACCTCGAAACTGAAATACACTATAAACCTTACTTCCCAAGTGTTTGATAAGCTTAAGATAATAAAGCTTATAACCCCAACCCAAGTGTTTAACACTCTAAAGTAATCCTAGCAGCTTGTAGGCTCTGAACTCAGCTTGATGAATGAAGAAATGGCTGGGTACTATGTCATATTTATAGAGTTCAAGGATGAAAAGATCTTCCTTTAGCTTGAAAAAAATAATGGCTTTTTAATTGAAAACCATTTGAATAATCGTTCAGCAGAGGCTGAAGACTCGGTCAAAAAAATTATGGACTTATCAAGAGGTTAAGGATTCAAATGAGCTCAGTTTCAAAATCATTCAAAATTTATGCCCTTGAGCCGATATATCGCCTACCATAGGCGATATATCACCTGGGCTCATATGCCCGAGGCTCGTCGAGGTGGTCGTGCAAAGTTACGTGTTTTTTGTATCCCCGTATGGCGATATATCGCCCCCTAAAGCTGTGATATATCGGCATACGCTGAAATATTATACACGTAATTACAAATTTTTAGCCGAATTTGAATTGAGTAAACAACCTTGACTAAGTCCTTTAATGATTTCAAAGCTGCTGGCAGACCCTAGGATTTTCAAATATTACTCTTAATAAACTTATTCCTCAAAAATACTTAATTTCTCATTAAACCTACACATGACAAGTGTTAATATCTTATTGGGTCTATCTAAACCTTATAGTATAATAATTATCATCTTCATAACCAATCATATTAATCAAACCTTAGGTTATAATTAATATTCTTAAACTATAGGTTAAACTCATAAAATCTACAAGTGTAGCTACGAGTGTCCAACTAAGTCCTGGCTTGAACCAAAATCCGCAGTAATAAACCTACTATAACTACTACTAGCTATTACTATTACTACTACTATCTAACTAGCTAAGTAATGTTCTTGGACTCTACACCCAAGTCTCCCTAAACTGCCCCAAAACATGGTTTCAACCAGAATCGACCACAGAAGTGGTCCCAGCAACACAAATACACATATATCAACTTTCAAAACTCCCTAATACCCAACCAAAACCCAAAAACCATAAATTCTACAAACACTCAAATAAACAAAACTCAAAGACTTAAGGGATTGGATTGACCTCTGAGAATTCGAATTCCTACTATTTTCAATATGCTTGACAACCTCTAGACTCCTATAGCAAGCTCCAAATCCCCACTAAGCTTGCTTCCAAGCTTAAGATTAATCAAGAAATTCAAAAGTTCTTGAAGGCAAAGCACAATTGAGAGAGAGAGATAGTAACGAGAGATAAGAGAGAGAGTGTCTGTGAATTTTGAGTTAATTAACTCAGCTTGGGCATATATCACACAAATGGTCCAAAAGACCAAAATGTCCCCATTCCACAATCTCCTCTCATAGCCCCTCAAGGGAAAAAAGGTCATTAGACTCTCTAATTCTACTAAATCCCACATTACACTATAATTCCTAATTAATTCCACAAAATACGACTCGTATTCCAATGATTCCCATTAACCCACCAAATTACCAAAATACCCTTTGGCTCACCCTGAGCTGGGTATAAATTCCCGTTGTGACTTTACTGCTACTTTGCTCAAAAGGATCGACTCTTGTCGAATATCTCAAATATATCCACATAATAATGTGGTCTCAGTCATATAACACAATATAATAACAATTATGCCCTCAGCAGGCCAAAATTACAAATATTCCCCTTTAAATATAAGCGGACATTTACGCACATTTAATACACTTAAACATGCATAACTAGTCATATTATAATATAACTCATGCAATTCACATAATCACATAGATATTCAATTAAATCATATAATATTCCAATAATGCCTTTCTAGCACCCTAATCAAGTCATTAAACCTTATTAGAAACTTTGGGACATTACAGTCTTCCCCTTCATTTGATTATAGAGAATGGAAAGCTGAGATGTCACCCACATCAAAACTTGAACCAGGATTAGACAATTAAAGTCTGTACTCCCTGAAATCACTTCTTTATCACCATTTTCCACAAAAGTTAGAGCTTCCTTGAAAATTTCCTTCAAACAAAGCATGCAAAGCAAAACATGTTGGGTTTTACGCCCTTATAAAATCATATTTCGTATGTAACACATTTTATTATTAATAAAGAATAGAAATCATTTTGTTCACGTGTTTTATTACATGATTATTTATTTAATACAAATGTTTGTAAAATCCTGAACATGTGTAACTAGTTATAATTATAAAGATCACAGTAGATTATAATTGTAATTACATGTTCAAAAGAATCAGTCCTAAGATCAAATAAGTGCACGGGATTTTCACTGATTTAGTAATCTATGATATGATCTACTTACACAATGGTGTGGTGTCTTATCCAAGACATTGACTAAGTAGAAAAGATCGAATGAATCTAGTTACATCAGACTAGGACCGACATTGATTATTGATAGATAAATAAGTATCGTTATTATCAAATCTACTCAGTGTCATAATGTTGACCATAGGTCAAGTCGATCTCAATTCTGAGTGATAAAATTTATATTAATTGTATTATATGAATCTTTTGACATGTTCGTTAAAAGCTTACCCTACGGTATATCCTATACTTACATCTTGAAGATTCAATGGTGTAATTGAATGGGAGTATTTATCATAGATATGAAATCTATAGCTTCCGTAATAAAAGTGAAAAGATGATTTCGTTAATAACTTAGTTCAAATAGTTAAATGATTGAATACTCGTTTATGTAATTAAGTTTACAGAATTATCATTTATAAGGAACTTAGTGGGAGTTAAAGATAAAATGCAAATGAGTAGTAAAACTAAAATGGTAAAATTCACTTGACTCATTACTAGGTCATCGATGGAGGATTGACTAAACGATACTGGTTATAACAATGGATAATGTATTTACATTAGTGGAAATATATTATATGATTCAAGAGTTCAATTTCGGGTCTATATTTGAGTCACAGGGAATTAATAAGTTGTGAGATAATTTATTCTATAAATAAACTCATGAGAACTTATTGTAGCTTGTATTCATGGTTCCATGGTCCCCACATCGTCTTTGATTAAATCAATTCTAAATGTCTCAAATAATTGATTCAACTGTCAATTTAGAATATCAAATTGACTATGCCAATTTTTTGATATTTACATTAATTATGAATTAGAGAAAGGAAGAGAGTTATTGTAAAATATTGGGCATATTTATTAATAACGATAAATTGGTGTTAATATTAATAAGTAATATTAAATCAAGTTTCAAATTATAAATAGTTACTTTGAATAAATATTTAATTAATTTAATTATTAATTATTAATTATAAAATGGATAAATAAAAGTGTCTTGAATTTGGGTCCATTGGGTCTTAAATTTAAGACACACATCATGAGCCCAACCCACATGGTGTGGGCCAACCATGATATTACTTTATTTACATTTTATTTTATAACTAATTGAATTAAGAAAATAAGTTCATGGATGTGTCTATAAATAGAATGTGATAGCTAGGGTTTTCATACGACAAGTTTTTTGGCAAGTGTTCAATCATAGAAAACCCTAGATTACACTCCTCTAGCCACTATCTTCTTCTCTTCTAGATCTATATCTCATGTGATGAGAAAATTTCTCACACTAGTTAGACTTGATCAAAGATTGGTGAGGAAGATTGTCGTTACGTTGGTGTTTTAGTTCTTGGCAATTCCTAGCAATCAGAAAAGGACAAAAGGATAGAGAACGAAGGGTGGATTATTATTAATTTCGCTGCATATAAGTAAGTAATTTACTTTATCTATATGTTTATTGTTTAATTTCATGTGTTAATTTCAATAGATGCATGTTAAAGTATTTCTATTTATGTTCGATTAAATTATAATTACATAATGATAAGTATGATCATGTATTATTTTTCTGCCAACAAAAATATGTGATCCCTCATGGTAGTATCAATGACAACTCCATATCTAGGTGAATTAGCAATGACCCATCTCACCAAGCCATGAAGACCAGTGAAATCCAACCCCCAAAATGGCATAAAGAACTCGGTACGAGTACACTGTGGGATACTCATTCAAAGTTTCAACCTCACCTCTAGAAGCCCACAACTTAGAAGGAAGAATCATTCTATGATCTCTTCCAAAACTCTTTGTCTCTACATCCCCTTTGTTGGCAAAATTTACACATTGAACAGACAAAAAAGAAGGAAGAGTAAATGTTGTACTGACACCATTTACAGCAGAAAAATTAACCACGGCGGGCAATCATGGTAGACTGAATTGCACCAAAACTCCACAAAGAAATCATCCAAGGAGAAGCAGAGGTCAGAATCAGAGCCATGAAGTGAATGACGAAAACCATTTTCAGGGTGCGAAGAAGCAGAGGATTTCAAAATTCGAGTGTTATCTATAGGTGGAAGAAGGTCAGGTTGAAGAAGGGAATGAGAGGATGGGCAACTGAGAAAATGAGCAAAGAGGGAGCTAGGTGGAAATAGGTGATGGGGGTTAAATGAGCAAGATATAAAGTAATTGAGGTTGATCTGGTTAGGGTCTTAGAGTGGGAGAAGGGTAGAAAGCGATAGAGGAGTATGCTCAGATTGTTGAATGAGAGAATTAAGAGTTGAGAAAGTAGCGAAGAGGTCCGGAGGTTGAGGAATGAGGTTTTGGGGATGTTTATGTTAGAATTGAGGGCAATGGTCAGGGTTAGAGGGGTGAGAAACAGAGGAGGTTGGGTCATGAGAGATTTGAAATATAGAATTTGAAGATGAGGAAAATTGAGATTAAGATATGGTGAACATGTATTAGTGTAGCGTACAAAGTTTGATGAGTTAAGGCTGGGAGTGATGACTGTAGCTTCAACATTTTTACACTATACACTTCTTAAGTGCAAAAAAATTCTTTTTTACATTCGTACAAAAATTTTATTGTTTTATGGTCGAATATTTTTTATTTCATTTTCACGGTACTGTAATAGAGCTCGATGGCCATCAAAGCTTCAATAACAGGGACGACCTTGGAGCTTCCTTCTAGACTCTCCATTGTCACTTTTGTTGAAACACAGTAAAAGAATCTATATATGTGTATGTATATCTCTCCTTTTTTTCTATTATTCTATCGTATAAATATGTATATATATAGTAGGTAGAAGCAATTGCTTAGTTTCAAAATTATAAACATTGTCTATAATTTTAATAATGTTATAAAACTATTAAGAATACTGAAATGTAAAATATAAAGAAAATAAATTGACAGAGAAATAGAGAGATGAAAAGAGAGAGTTAAATTCTTTGTGTTATTTCAATAGGGGAAGGACCCCTATTTATATAGATACATAAGTCCTAAGGAAATTGGGTAACTACTCTGAATACAATCAAGAATTAATGCTGATATAATACTTTAGGTAACCTAGTGATTCTTCATTATTATGGACATCCATATATATAATATTTATAACACTCCCCCTTGGATGTCTATGAAAACTGCCTCATTAAAATCCTTGCCAAAAAAACCCAGTAGGACAAAAACTTGGCTAAGGGAAAAAGAGTGCAGTGTATATTTAGCCCCCCTCATTTCGGTGCTCTTGAAGATCCTTTAATCGACGCATTCCATTCTTATGTACCATCTTCTTGAACGTTGATTTTTGTAATGTCTTTGAAAATAAGTCTACAAGAATGTCGCTTGATCGAATTTGATGAACATCAAATCACCACTCTTTTGAATATCATGTGTGAAGAAGAACTGCGGTGAAATGTATTTAGATTTATCTCCTTTAAGGTATTATTCTTTTAGTTGAGCAGTGCATGCATCATTATCGTTATAGAGAATTGTTGGTATTTCTTTATCGGGTGATAATCCACATGTTCCTCAAATATGTTGTTTCGTTGACCTCAATCACACATTTTTCTCCTGCCTCATGAATTGCAAGTACCTCAATATGATTTAAAGTTGCCTCGTTAAAAACCTTGTCAGGAAAACCCAGTGGGACAAAACTTGAACTAAAGGAAAAATAGTGCAACACGTATATATCTCCCCCTCATGCATATATCCATGCTCATTTTCGTGATCAAATATCTCATATGATTTTCATCGTAATATAAATCACCTTAAATTTTTTATGATCACAAATTTACTATAACTCTTCTAGAGCATATGTGTAGAATGGAATATGAATATTTATCCAACATATTAAATCAATCATATATATAACCTTGTTCATTATCATATCATATCAACAATGTTATAATATGCATCATATTTGTGGATATTCATTATCTATGACTATGTTCAATCCAAAATTTAAAATTTAAATATGATCACATGAATGAATATCTTCGATAATATCAATTTTTATTTTGTAGAGTCCCATAATGTTTACTTAGTTAGCTAGATAGTTAGTAGTAGTTAGTATTAGTTAGTAGTATGTTAGATTCCGTGGATTTTGGTTCAAGTCGGGACTTAGTTGGAAACTTGTAGCAACAGTTATGAAATTTATAAGTTTAACCTATAGTTTAAGAATATTAATTATAACATAAGGTTAAATTTTTTTAGTAGTTAGGATTATTATAGTATAGTATAGGTGTGTGATATTTTTTTTGGCAATAATAGGTGTGTGATATTAATAGCCTTGTTTGTGGAAAATGGGGTGATTGCATAAAAATAAATTAATTATGATATCATTAAAAAGTGTTATGGATCGAGCCTACATAAAGCCCAAAAGCCCAATACGATTTTGGGCTTAGTAAATTCAAAATCAGCCTAGGGAATTAGAGTTTGTTATTTTATGGTTAGTTAAGATATTTGTGGATTAAGTTGTTATTTAGATAATTATATAGATTTTCCGTAACTTTAGGGTACCGTAACTTCCGATCTATTTCTTACCCAGTTATATTATGAATTTCGAAAAATAATATTTCTAGAAAGTTGTAGATAATTGAATTAGCTTTCTAACGATATAAATATAGTCTAAATCAGAATCCTACAACTCCAGTTATGTTGATTTTACTATAGGAGAGTTTAGAGTTACGAGATTTAGGAAGTTAGAAGTTAGGATTCTATTTTATTTAAATTTAAATTTGGATTATAGTTTGAATGAAATAAAGTATTTTTTTAAATAAAAGAAAGCTCTAGAAACTCTAGAACCTTCCAGAACCACTAAAAGCATGACACTTGTCATAATCATTTTTATTTAAGTATTTAAGTATTTTTTTTAATAGGATAGTTTCACTCTTCAAACTTATAAATAGGACCTAGTGCTCAGCCATTTTTTTCATTCTTCAAGTACTTGATCAGAGCCTCCAAGGTGCTAGTGTTAGTATAGAGAGATACACTTGGGTTTGGGATAAAAGCTTTATCATTCTAAGCTTTCTAAACACTTGGGAAGTGAGATATAGTGTGATTTCGATGTTGAGGTTTAGATCAATCTATAAGATCAACCAAGGTATGTGTAACGCCCTACTTCCTTAGAGCCCTTACTAAGTGAGTTTAAAATGTGCAATTAACTCGCTAATCGAGGTTTTATGACAAAAGTGTAATTAAATCATAATGAGTCATAAACTTGAGAATAAACCTTTTATTGAAAATTTATAAGACACTTAACATTTGGGATCCCAAAAACATCGTCTAGAAGTATTTACAACTCAAATAATTAGAGTCGACTAAACAACAAAATTCAGGTTTTGTACAACACATCTCCCAAAAACACCCCTGGCCATGGCCGCTAGACAAACCGGACATGTACGCGCCACTCGTTCTGCTTGCCATACTCAAGGCTAATCGACTCTCCCTTTGCCTTTACCTGCACCATAGAGCTCCTGTGAACCAGAGCCCAGCCTTAAACCCTCACAAGCAGATAATAAACGCATATCAAACACTTAATATAACATCAAGCCAACACTAGTCATACATGTACAGCCATGTCATCCCAGGCGCTTTACCAGGCCCTGGGTTCGCAGTCTAAACCATAAGGATATCCCAGGTATCCCTTGGGGTCTCATCCTGGCAGCTAGCACTCCGCGTGCTAAACGCTGCACCCGGCCCCTTGTTCTCAGCCTTCGTCGTTCCCGTCCTTCACCGTTCCCAGCCTTTGCCGCGATAAAGCTAAGCAGAAATCTAAACACATTTAAATTCAATCAAAGGGCCATGCCCCGCAACATAGTCATATAGGGTCGAGCCCTGTAACTCAATCATATAGGGCCGAGCCCTGCAACACAAGCTCTATGGGAACAGTAGTTTTCTTACCTGTGTCCCGAGCTTTCTAGGCACCGATATCCCGAGCACAGTTCCCTAGTCCAAGCCTCGCCAAAACCCTAATCACAACGCATTAACAATATTCATCCATCAAATTCTAATCCATTAAGTAGCTTTGAGTCATAATTCTAGTCTCTGAAACCTTAAATTCTATCAATCCGGGTGATAAAATCCAACCCGAGCCTTAACTATTGAATTCTCAAGCCTAAAACTCCTCTAGAACCCAAAAAAAATGCACTAAGCGCCGCGGCCCTCGGGACTCATGTCGTGGCCCCCAGCTCAACCCAAGGACCTGCCTCAAAATAGCCCACACGCACCGCGGCCCTTCCTGAAGGGCGCTGCAGCGCGCCTCCAATTCCAGGCGCCCCAAGATCAAGGGGGCCGCGGCTCGGCAAGAACAAGGCGGACCGACCCCTCGAGCCCAGAAAAACTCACCATTTTCTCCTAAAAAACCAGTCCAATTATCCCCAAGATCAATCCAACAATCCTAGCTAATTATCACAGAGGTTATACTATAGATTCAATAGCGAAACCCAAAAAAAACTCAAGCCAAAAACCTTATGAAAATCAAAGTTGAATCTTCATCCCTCCAACATGAAAAACTCTAATATTCAACCTAAAACCAGTTGCAAATTAACACAACTCAACATATTAAGAAGCTTACCTTGTACAGAATTGAATACACAACTCAGTTTCCTAAGCTCCAAGCTTCCAAAACTCAAGCTTGGTTCCTAGCTTCAATTCCTTAGTTTTGGCTAGTTTTCTCGAAGATGTCACTAGGCCTTCAAGAGTGTAAGAAAACCAAAGCAAAGGAGTGGGAGTGGGTCGGTTTATAAAAAAAAGTATAAGGGTTTCCTATATTTTGTTTTATTTAACTTAAATCTATGTGGTTTCCTCAAGACTCGGGGTACCAGAAACGTCCTCGAGGGCAAAATGGTAAATTTTCCCAATATTCCCTCCTAAACATTCTAACCTCAAATATATCTCCAAATATTTATTTCCATAACCCGATAACCCTATAAGATATCTAATACCCGAAATACCCCTCGACTCGCCCCGAGTCAGATATTCAACCCCGTTGTGACGTCCTGGCTAACGACTCCCTAGGACTGTCTCGGATCGTGATACACAAATATATCACAAGCATATCTCATTTATACCCTCAACTGGCTAAAATTACAAACATGCCCCTAATATCCCAAGGGGCCCACCTGCATATTTAATCCAACTAAACATGCATCTCTATCACATATTCACATAAATTCACATATTATAATCGTAATTCACTTATTGCCCTCCTAGCACACTAATCGAGGCCCAAAGCCTTATTAGCAAATTTGGGTCGTTACAACTATCCCATCCTTACAGAAATTTCATCCTCGAAATTATCTGAACAACTCGGGATACCGCTCCCTCATCTCTGATTCAAATTCCCACGTCGCCTCCTCAACCTTGTTGTTCCTCCATAGCACTTTCACCAAGGTGATGGTCTTGCTCCGCAATACTTTATCCTTCCGGTCAAGAACCCGAACCAGCTTCTCCTCATAGGACAAATCCTGATCCAGTTCCATATTCTCATAATTCAGAACGTGCGTCAAATCTGACACATACTTCCGGAGCATGGACACATGAAAGACATCATGAATCCCTGATAAAGCCGGAGGCATCGCTAGTCTGTAAGCTAACTCTCCAACCCGTTCCAGAATCTCAAAGGGGCCAACAAACCTAGGGCTCAGCTTACCCCAAACACCAAACCGTTTCACTCCCCTCAAAGGTGAAACCCTAAGAAACACATGGTCACCAACCTAAAATTCCACGCTCCTGCGTTTCAGGTCTGAATAACTCTTCTGGCGACTCTTGGAGGCGAGCATTCGCGCTCTAATCTTCTCAATCGCCTCATTGATCCTCTTAACCATCTTAGGACCCAGATAACTCCTCTTACCCATCTCGTCCCAATGAATAGGTGATCTACATTTTTGCCCATAAAGTATCTCATACGGAGCCACTCTGATAGTTGCTTGGTAACTGTTGTTGTACGAGAACTCAATCAAAGGAAGATACTTACTCCAAGATCCCCCAAAATCTAGCACACAGGCTCGCAAGATGTCCTCCAATATCTGAATCGTCCTCTCAGACTGTCCATCTGTCTGAGGATGATAAGCGGCACTAAATCGTAACTGCGTGTCCATAGCCCTCTGCAGACTCTCCCAAAACTTGGAAGTGAAGGTGGGGTCCCTGTCGGATACTATCGACCTCGGAGCCCCATGAAGTCGAACAATTTCCTTCACAAATAACTCAGCATACTGCTCCATAGTATAAGTCGTCCTGACAGGTAAAAAGTGGGCGAACTTGGTATACCTATCCACAATCACCCACACCGAGTCATGATGACCCACGGTTTTCAGAAAACCAACCACGAAGTCCATGGTTATATCTTCCCAATTCCATTCTGGAATCCCCAGAGGCTGCAACAATCCTGCTGGCCTCTGATGTTCAGCCTTGACATGCTGACAAGTTAAGCACTTGGCCACATAATCCACCACATCCATTTTCATGCCTGACCACCAATACAAAGCTCTCAGATCTTGGTACATCTTCGTCGTACCCAGATGCAAGGAATAGGGAGTGGTATGTAATTCATCTAAAATCTCCCGTCGGATATCAGAATCCATTGGAGCACAAATCCGACCCTTGTACTTCAGCAACCCCATCTCTGAGATAGAAAAGTCCTTAGCCGCTCCGACTAAGAAGTTCTCCCTGTAACCCCTCAACTGGGAATCATTCCCATGTGCCTCCTTGATCCTCTCAAGGAGCATAGACTGAAGAGTGATGTTGGCTAACTGACCAACCACCAACTCTATACCTGTTCTAGTCATCTCCTCCGCTAGCTTATCGGATATCTGTCTCGAACTGAACAGCTGTCCTGGGCCCTTCCGGCTCAATGCATCAGAACTACATTAGCCTTCCCAGGATGGTACAGGATATCACAATCGTAATCCTTAACCAACTCCAACCACCGTCTCTGGCGCATATTCAGATCCTTCTGAGTAAATAAGTACTTCAAACTCTTGTGGTCGGTGTATATCTCACACTTCTCACCATATAGATAATGTCTCCAAATCTTAAGTGCGAATACCACCGCCGCCAACTCCAGATCATGCGTGGGATATTTCTACTCATATTCTTTCAACTGTCTCGATGCATAGGCTATCATAGGCTATCACCTTACCAGCTTGCATCAGCACACACCCCAAACCCTGTCTAGAAGCATCACAATATACCACGAACTTCTTATTATCTGTCGGCAAACTCAACACTGGCGTTGTGATCAGTCGTCGCTTCAACTCTCTGAAATTGTTCTCACATCTGTCTGTCTAGACATACTTTGTCTTCTTCTTTGTCAATTCTGTCAACGGCGTAGCTATTTTGGAGAACCCCTCAATAAACCGCCGGTAATATCCTGCCAATCCTAGAAAACTCCTCACTTTAGGAACATTGCTCGGTCTAGGCCAATTTCTTACCGCCTCAACCTTACCTGGGTCAACCAGAATCCCCTTCTTACTGACGATATGGCCCAGAAATGTAACTTGTGGTAGCCAGAACTCGCAGTTGCTAAACTTAGTGTATAACTTATGCTCTCTTAAACGCTGCAATACTAAACGTAGACGCTGCTCATGCTCCTTCTCTGACTGTGAGTATACCAGAATATCGTTGATGGACACAATCACAAACTTGTCTAAATAATCCTTGAAAACCCTATTCATCATGTCCATAAAAGCTACTAGGGCATTGGTTAATCCAAAGGACATAACCAGGAATTCATAGTGTCCATACCTCGTGCAGAAAGCAGTCTTTGGTATGTCCTCCTCTTTGATCCTTAACTGATGGTAACCTGACCGGAGATCTATCTTAGAAAACACCATCTTTCCCTGCAGCCGGTCAAACAAATAATCAATTCTAGTAGTGAGTACTTATTCTTGATGGTCAACTTGTTCAGCTCCCTATAATCAATACACATCCTGAGAGATCCATCCTTCTTCTTAACAAACAACACTGGAGCACCCCGGTCCAACCGACACAACCTTAGAGATATCCACAACACTCACTAGGAATCCTATGAAACCTCCATGCATCAGGTCCCTAGCCTTTAATGTTGAAATCATAGGTACCCGCGGTCCACCAGTTGTTCCCACAAATACAAAGGGTACCTCCCCTTCTGGTTCAAAAGTCACCATCCTGCGCTTGCAGTCAATTGTCGCCCCATACTTTGATAGCCAATCCATCCCTAGGATCATATCGAAGTCATCCATTGCAAGTTCAATCAAATCGGCAAACAATTCCCTACCATCTACCTCTACTGGTAAAGCTCTAATCCACCTCTTAAAGACTACCAGTTCCCCAGCCGGCAATAAAGTCTGAAAATCCCTAGCATACAAAACACTAGGTCTACATAGCTGATATATCACTCTAGCAGACACAAACGAATGGGTAGCTCCCGAATCAAACAATCCAGTATAAGAAGATCCAGCACTAGAAATCTGACCTGTCACAACCGAGGGGCTAGCCTTCGCCTCAGTCTGAGTCAAAGTAAACACCCTGGCAAGAGCGAGACTGTCACCCTGCTTTGGCTCCTCCTTCCTGGCTTGTGGGCAGTCCTTCTTCAGATGATTGGCACTCCCGCAAACAAAGCAGGCCCTAATCTTGCATTCACCCTGATGTCGTTGTCTGCATCGAGGACATACTGGGAAACTCCTCCAGCTGTCACTTCCGCCCTGACGGCCACTAAAACCACCCCATGCCCTCCTATCAGAACTGGGAGGAACAAAGGAATTTGGAGCCTTCCTCTTCTGCTCACTGGAGCCACTACCCCGACCCGATCCAATAAAAGGAGGCACTGTCGTCCTGGCATCGCGCCTAACAAAGCTCTCTCTCCAAATCTGGTCCTCGGCCCCCTCAGCTGTAAGGGCCTTGTCTACCACCTGAGCGTAGGTAGTAGTCTCTGGATCCAGGGTGATCTTCACATCACGGGCGATCATAACATTCAATCCCTGTACGAACCTATCCCTTCTTACCGCATCTGTCGGCACTAGATCTGGCGCAAAATTCGCCAAACGATCGGACTTCAGAGCATACTCTGTTACAGTCATCCGATTCTGAGTCAGGTTGATAAACTGATCAACCTTCGCAGCTCGGACTGCCACACTGTAATACTTCTCATTAAAGATACTTCTAAATTCCCCCGCAGGTCATAATTGTCACATCTCTCCTTTGAACTACTACATCCCACTAGATGTGGGCATCCTCTCTGAACATGTAGCTTGCACAAGCTACCCTCTCGTTCCCCTCAACCCTCATAAAATCAAGAATAGAGGAGATCATATGCATCCACTTCTCTGCCCGCAGTGGGGCTGGTCCACCATCAAAGGTGGGAGGATGTTGTTTTCTGAACCGCTCATATAAGGGTTCCCTCCTGTTTTCCACAACAGATTGAATCGGCACTGGCACGCAACCTGCTGGACTGGCAACCCAGTGACCTGTGGAGGGGTCTGTTGTCTCAACTGTCAGATTTCTTCCTCTGTTCGTTGCATTCTTGCTTCCATTTCGGCAAACATCTGTTGCCAATTCTGTGGGGCAGGTGGAGGGTCCTGACCCTGGTTATCATCCTCGGCCTGACTGACGCGGAGTCTAGATGATTGACGAGGCATCTCAACAAATATGCCTACAATCAATGACGCCGCTCATCAGACATGATAACAACATCCAAAACCACCTCCCAATCACATCAATCAACCATAAGCAACAATCCACATAACACTCAAATAACATATAGCACAAAACGGGCCATGCCCTAGCATCATGCATATGTTAACTCATTCATCATGCTCTACAAGAAATAAGCAGGAAAACAGAGCATTTAAACACATATTTCAACATATAAGTCAATTATACCAACCAACCCTAAGTAGAGCTTGCCACTGACAGCGAGCGTACATGTTCGATCATTCTCCAGAAACTATAAACCTTGGCTCGCTCTGATACCAAGTTGCAATGCCCTACTGCCTTAGAGTCGTTACTAAGTGAGTTTAAAATGTGCAATTAACTCGCTAATCGAGGTTTTAAGAAAAAAGTGTAATTAAATCATAATCAGAGTCATAAACTTGAGAATAAACCTTTTATTGAAAATTTATAAGACACTTAACATTTGGGATCCCAAAAACACTGTCTAGAAGTATTTACAACTCAAATATAATTAGATTCGACTAAATGAAAAAATTCAGGTTTTGTACAAACATCTCCCAAAAACACCCCTAGCCGTGGCAGCCAGACAAACCAGACATGTATGCGCCGCTCGTCCTGCTCGCCATACTCAAGGTTGATCGACTCTCCATTTGTCTTTACCTGCACCATAGAGCACCCGTGAGCCGAAGCCCAGCAAGAAAACCCTCATAAGCAAATGATAAACGCATATCAAACACTTAATACATGTACGGCCATGTCGTCCCAGGCGCTTCACCAGGCCATGGGTTCGCGGTCTAAACCGTAAGGATATCCCAGGTATCTCTTGGGGTCTCACCCTGGCAGCTCACACTCCGCGTGCTAAATGCTGCACCCAGCCCCTTTCCGTTCTCGGCCTTCGTCGTTCCATCATTTACATACACATACAGTAAAGCTAAGCAGAAATCTAAACACATATAAATTCAATCAAAGGGCCATGCCCCGCAACACAGTCATATAGGACTGAGCCCTGTAACTCAATCATATAGGGTCGAGCCCTGCAACACAAGCTCTATGGGAACAGTAGTTTTCTTACCTGTGTCCCGAGCTTTCTAGGCACTGATATCCCGAGTACAGTTCCCTAGTTCGTGCCTCGCCGAAACCCTAATCACAACACATTAACAATATTCATCCATCAAGTTATAATCCATTAAGTAACTTTGAGTCATAATTCTAGTCTCCGAAACCTTGAATTCTATCAATCCAGGTGATAAAATCCATCCTTAGCCATAACTATTGAATTCCCGAGCCTAAAACTCCTCTAGAACCCAAAAAAAATGCATTAAGCGCCGTGGCCCTAGGGACTCATGTCGCGGCCCCCAGCTCAATCTGAGGCCCTGCCTCAAAATAGCCCACATGCGCCGTGGCCCTTCCTGAAAGGCGCCGCAGTTTGCCTCCAATTCTAGACGCCCCAAGATCAAGGGGACCGCGGCTAAGCAAGAACAGGGCTGCAGCTTGACCCCTCGAGCCTAGAAAATCTCACCATTTTCACCTCTAAAACCAGTCCAATTATCCTAAAGATCAAGCCAACAATCCTAGCTAATTATCACAAAAGTTATACTATAGATTCAACAGCAAAACCCAACAAAAACTCAAGCCAAAAACCTTATAAAAATCAAAGTTGAATCTTCATCCCTCCAACATGCAAAACTCTAATATTCAACCTAAAACCAGCTGCAAATTAACACAACTCAACATATTAAGAAGCTTACCTTGTACATAATTGAATCCACAACTCAGTTTCCTAAGCTCTAAGCTTCCAAAACTCTAGCTTGGTTCCTAGCTTCAATTCCTTAGTTTTGGCTGGTTTTCTCCAAGATGTCACTAGGCCTTCAAGAGTGTAAGAAAACCAGAGCAAAGGAGAGGGAGTGGGTTGGTTTAGAAAAAAAAAAAGTCTAAGGGTTTCCTATATTTTTTTTTATTTAACTTAAATCTATGTTGTTGCCTCAAGGCTCGGGGTACCAGAAACGTCCTCGAGGGCAAAATAGTAAATTTTCCCAATATTCCCTCCTAAACATTCTAACCTCAAATATATCTCCAAATATTTATTTCCATAACCCGAGAACCCCATAAGATATCTAATACCCGAAATACCCCTCGACTCGCCCCGAGTCAGATATTCAACCCTGTTGTGACTTCCTGGCTAACGGCTCCCTAGGACTGTCTCGGATCGTGCTACACAAATATATCACAAGCATATCTCATTTATACCATCAACAGGCTAAAATTACAAACATGCCCCTAATATCCAAACGGGCCCCACATGCATATTTAATCCAACTAAACATGCATCTCTATCACATATCCACATAAATTCACATATTATAATTGTAATTCACTTATTTCCCTCCTGGCACACTAATCAAGGCCCAAAGCCTTATTAGCAAATCTGGGTCGTTACAGTATTCCTATTCTTAAGTTCATTTCTATACGGTTCTTTAGTTTTCTTTACGCAAATCCTAACTTGTTGTTTTTGATTCTTGGTTAGGTATTTGAGTTCTTTGAACTTAAGATTTCTTTTCGGTAAGCTTATTCTTGGTGGTTTAGTTCTCTTCTTTATCATCTCTTTTCTTTAGAATTACTCACCATTCTTATTGTTGGTTTTAGGAGTGTTCCAAATCTCGTCCTTGTTCTCAAATATCCTGGTTTTGGTAAGGAAAATAGGATAGTTTTTATATGCTTATATGTTATAATTATGCTATAATATGTTATGTTATGATATTTTATGATATATATGTTTTTGGGGCTTATAGTTGCTTAAATGGCAAACCCCAATAGTTTTATGTTTCTTGGGGCTTATAGTTGCTTAGCTAGTAAACCCCAATGTTTACCATGTACATGGGTTAGAATTGTGATATATGTTTTATAGTATATGTTTTTGTTATGGCCGTATGTTTATGTTTTATGTTATATGTGTTAGTATATTTTCCTTGTTGGGCATTAGGCTCACTCCTTTTTCTTTTAGTGTGATGCAGGAAACTAGATACGGAGGCCGGAGGATTCTTGGTGGCTTAACTTGTGTATTGAGGATGAATGGAATGAATAAGCTGCGAGTTGATCGAGGATGACGTTATTTTTAGTTTTTTTAATTATATTTCTATGTATTTTCCGCATTTAGTATTGTAAACAATGTTCTTTAGTTTAAAATTATGTTTTATGTTTTAAACAATGGTTACCCATACCAAAATTCTATTTTACTTTGTAATTTCCACAATATTATGTTGAAGTCTTAATAAAGTTATTATTATTTCTTATGTATATGTTCTTCAAAGTAATAGCTATGTTTAGTAGTTCTAATAGTCCAAGGTCTTAGAATGGTTGGGTCATTACACATTTGCAATGAAGATGGTACTTCAGGACCATATATTTGTTGCATTCTCGTTACATGTTCTTTAATTTCTACATCATATGATCATATACACTATGATTCTTTATGCATACAAAGTTCTTCGGGACTTCTCTACTCATAATTTAATCCATAAACAAAGAATATATTTAATAATTCCCAATCTACAAGATGAAATAAGAAATCCTTCTTCAATAGTTTATAAAATAATCAGAAGCTCTTCAAGAGCCTTTTACAACGTATTATATATGAATTCACATTGCATAGACAATCATACTTGTAATTTCAAATAATTATTCACCTACATGTCTTTAATCCAGATAAACATCTTTATTGTATAATGCGCGCGACTTTGAATTTATATCTCTTAAGACATGTTGAATTCTTCTGGAATTTTTCCGGTAAGGCATACTTTAAATTCTCATATTACTTGGAGCTCCAAATAAATAATTTGTTTTGCAACGTTTATATGACACACTTCAATGCTCATAAAACATATATACTCCAGGCTATAATCAAATATTGATTATATTGATTATATTTTCTCATAACAATATGTATATGCCTTTATTTCATCATTCTCTTGTCCATGCAAATTTTGTACAATAATTCATTTATGTACAAATATACAAAATTCTCATTCTAATTACCTTTTCTTGTACAAATATTTATTTGTACCCCTACATGTTTTACTTCACTTTATGTGAGTAAATTTATACTGCCTGGATTGCGTCATATAATTTTGGCCAAAACTATATATACGTCGATAATTCTCGACCTGTTTAATATCATGATCCTTGCTAACTTATATTAGTTTATTGCATATGCAAACATTTTGTATTGTCGACGAGAATTTATAATATGATAATTTCCTCCCATATTGACATAACTTAAAGAGATCTCATTATTTTCAACATACTTGTCAAACATGTATATTATTTACAAGTACCTATATAACCACTTTAAGGGCTTTAATTATTATTAACTTTGTTATGTCTATAACTTCTTTATGGAGTCTCTTCTGGAGCACCATTTTTATTTAATGCTCAAATTATCAATACTTTATAACATTAAGGTATCTTTATGAATGCATTTTACTTACAACATCTTCAGGACGAACCAAATGAACATTTGTTTTCATAATTTTTACTTTGTTCGCTTATGCTTCAAGCATTATTAGACTCATTTTGACTCATTTTAAATAATATTGATTTTCATTTGACATACATATATGTATGATTTTATCATTTTGAACTTCTAGTTCTTACTTTGTGCAATGATCATTTTTCAAAATATTTATCGATCTAACTGCATTTCTCTCCCCCTGATCGAGAGAATATTTTTTTAAAAATAATTTAACCTGTAGAGATTTCAAACTCATATATATTATTGGGTCATTGAACTTCAAGTTCAATAAAATCACGATTATGAACTTATTTCATTTTCAAGAATGGGTCATATACATATGTATAGTTGAAAATATACAAGCTTATAATTCTTGTAAGTTCATGATCATACGATCTTATCACATCGATAAAAAATTATGCAATAAAAATCCAATAATGATTCAAGAATGCAAAGATAATATAATTAAACACACTACACCAAATACCCCTTTTCTTAACATATGAATATAATACTAATGAAAAAGTATTATATGTGGCAAAGTAATAGAAAAAAGGGCGGTAATTTATTTTGGGAGCCCGCCACTTATATTTTTTTCAGACTAATTATTTTTTCACACAAAGCTCCATCCCTACTACACCCCTCCATTATCTACTCGACGAAACATTTTATTCCTTCAATATCCAAATCCCAATCCTTGCGCTTCCCCACCAATAGTAGCTACTGTTCCTCCGCTGCCGTTGATATTGTCACCGCCTTAGATGGCGCCGAAGACTCTCGTCACCCCTGGCCCAAATGGATGGCCTTCGTCGACCGATTGACCACCAAGGGTTACTTCAGCGAAACCCTTGTCGAAGATGAGGCTGGCAGTCTTTACAAGAATATGAACCTTTTGAAAGACCCCTGTCTTAGCTTCGCTCGTGACCGTTACGATGTTCTCAAGTAAATTATCTCTTTCTTTCTCTGTTTGTTTGGTTGCCCAAAAAATACGAGACAAAAACTCAACTTTATTCATACTTAGTCTCAATTTTCCATATATTTGGTCAATGTTTGTATATACATACAAGTGTGTGTGAAACTGAGTTAGCCAACTGTGAAATCTGTTTTCTTCATCTTGTGTGGTTGTTTGTTTGAGCTGAACACCAACACAAGCACACTTTCATGGGCTTTTACTAGTTATCTTGGGAGCATTTTCATGGTTTAACATTATAAATATATAAAGGATTAGCTTTTTTTGTGGGCTAATGTTACATATGTAGATCATTGTTGACGAAAGATATTGAGGTGATTGTTGGAAGTGGATGTCCTAATATGCTAAGGAAAGCTGTTAATTCAGGTAAAAGATTGAGAGCCTATGTCAGACTCGATGAAGGGGATGTATGTGATTTTCCTCTTTGTAATATTTTAGCATTTAAATTTTGAGAAAAGAAGCCATGTGCTCAAGTTTATGTGATGCAAAAACTTGTTGATGCACTAGTATTATGTATGGCCAACCTTAATATACATTTAATTTTCGAGTGGAAGTTTCATGGTTTTGACTTGGAGAGGTAAAATTCAGGAAAATTGCAACATCTCTTTCTGAATTATTTAGTATTTTCTTGGATTCAAGTTTGTAGTGCTTGCAATCTACGAGGATCCTCTGATAGAGCTTATACAATATTTAAGGAATTTGAAGCAAATGCCCAGGCAGTGGATATAGTGCGTATATTGCTCTTTTATGCTCTAGATCCAATTGTTATCTCAGGGGGTGAAAAACCTGTTGGTAGAGAGCTTGTTGAATCATCTGCAAGAAAACTACTTTCGAAGTTGCTTGAGCTCAGTGAAATGTTGGTTGATTCTTCACTTCCAAATCCTGCTGCCAAATTTCCAAAGCAGAAAGAAAAATCGTTGAGTTTGACAGATGATGATATGTCGAATAATGTTGAAATGAAGAGAGGAGATTAGATATGTCCTAAGTAAGTTCATAAAGTGCATTCTTTTAATTTTCTGTTTCTTTAATAATTTTTTCCTTGCTCTAGATTAAAATAAAAAAGTATTGAATGATTTATTACTAAATTCCTTGGATCTTAACTTTTATCAATATTATTATGGCAACGGGGTCGGGGATAAAGGGTACTCCTGTCAAATGGACAGGGTTTTTTTGTTTTTGTTTGTTTCTGCCTTTTGCCTTTTGCCGTTTACTCTTTGAATCCACATACTTATTTATAGCAAGCAATTCCATCAAGTTTAAGTCCATTGGTTAATGCCTTCCTTTTTATTTTTTAGTTGCAATTTTATGAACTTCTCCAAAAATTTACGTTGCCTAAAATGCAAGCATGATGGTCCTAAAAGTGTTGGCAAAAGCGAGTTTGAAATAAAGAAAGGAGATTGGAGCTGTCCCGAGTAAGTACCCGCTGCCCATAATGGTTCAGTGAAATTAGAGACTCATGGATTATATTTCATAGGGTTCGTCCCAGAACTTTTTACATTGAGAATATTAGATTAAGTATAATTAAGTTGAAGGATATTAAACTTTCATTAAAATTTTAAAGTAAGTTTTATTTTTATTACTCCAAATTTTCCCTACAAGTGCCCATTAGTATAGTTTTCTATCTACTCTTCTCACCACACCTATCTTTCTTTCTTGTTGTTTCTTTCCATGTGTCCTCTCCACTTCTTCTCACCACTTTCATAAAAAAAATTAAATAATCTATAGATATCCATGAACTAAATCTTTTTTGTCTTCTATGCCCCATAGATCTCTTTCTTTTTGGCCATGTCTTTTTTTTCTTTTCTTAAGTTTTATTTCCAATGTTGTTTTTTTGTCCCAAATTAGGGGTTAGGGCAGCATTGTCTTTAATGATTTATTGTACATACATTATATGCATTTATAACTTGTAAGAATCATATAGTAGCATACAGTAAAAAATAAATAAATACCATTCCTTGACCATAATATTTTGAATCAATCATCTCACTTTGAATTTAGGGTTTTAGAGAAAATGTGTTTATGAGAAAGGGTGAGAAGAGTGTTTTTTTTTTTTTTGCTTCACAGAAATGTCAATGAGTAACATTATATTTTAAATACATCATATCTTTCTCTCTCTTCAATCACTCTTTCCGTTTCTCCCAAACCCTCGATCTCTTTCTTCAATTTCTCTTCATCTCCCCCGTGATCTGATTAAATTGCTCATCATTCTTTCTCAATGACTCATAAATTCTTGATGAGAAGCTTTGGCACAAGCAACCTAGCCCGGCCTTCTTTCTGCTCCAGTCAACTCTCTCGTGAAGTCTCTCCTTTAGAAGTGAGTCCTGAATCTTTTTCGACTTTTGATTTGGTTATGTTTATCTTTTTCGCTGGATATTATTGTGGGAGCATTTCGATTAAATTAAAACATGTTTTAAGTAACTGAAGAGGGCATTGACTAATGGTAATGCACAGACTTGCAATCTTTTAGGTAGACAGCTTAGAGGAAAAGCAAGTTTCACTGTAGGATTCGTTACAAATATTGTAGGTTCAGCGGGAGGATCTATATTATATATGTTTAAATAAAAACACATTGCAAAGAACAGTCAGCAGATGATGGCAAGAGGAGAGAGTAAGTTAAATAGTAAATAATTCGAAAGATTGTCGACTAAGCATTCATTCACTGCCAATTGAAGAGTATCATCTGATAGTACCAACTGTGATAGTGCCCCTGTGCTTAAGCTGAAATGACAACACATAACACACTGAGTTTACTAATCAAGTAAGTCACCAAAACCAATTAATTTTTCTGTATCTTTTGGCTCTATTTAGCATAAGTCTTGGAACAAACTCACATCTAATCTAGGTATTTAATCATATTTTTATAGATATGGTATGTCAAACAGAACTTTTGTCCTGTATTTGATTGTTGGCATACGAAATGGACCTAAAGATTACAAGTATAGAATTGTATACCCCAAATACTTAGCTGCATCGACTATCGAACCATTAACTGCAAAAATTAGATCCAACAAAGCTTGCATTCCCTGAAAGCAAAAAGAAGAACAAACAAGAGAGATTTTTATGAGTCCATGTATATATTATATATGTATGCATGTAGATGTAATATTGAAATAGTGGATAGATATTTCCATAAATATTGAAACAAACTCCTTGACCAAACTAGTTCTTATCCAAAATGGTTTGTTCTAAAAAGATAGAAAAGTGCATACGAGTGAATGTGTTATACTAGTAAGAGTTATCCTCATGTATTGACATGTCCATTGGCTGCAGGGTTGTATAAGGAAAGAAACTATCATATAATATAATGTACTCTGTATTCTGTAACAAAAGTTTTCGTACTACGCGCAAATATAAGCATACATAATCAAAGTTGAGATACATGCATGCATGTTATTAGAATATACTACATTATATATATGTGTAATTCTGATGATCATCATTGTGGATTTATATATACATATATATCATGATTATCTTTCCTGAATTGTAGTTTAAGAAAGACAAATTAGGCCAATGTATATACATTCATTCATATTATTATGGGTTACTTTACATAATCTTATCATGACTAGCTATATAAGCTAGATATCTAGCTAGCTAGCTTACTAGATAGAGAATATCCATGCATATATAATGCAAACGAAACATATATATTTATTAGCACATAAAAATGCTAACAATATATTCTTTTGCAAATATATATATGTATGTATAATTATATGGAGTAGCTATAGCTATAGGAAGAGGGACCAGTCCAATTTAGTCTAGACAAAGTTAGATAATGAAGTTGTTTGAAGTCGTACACTAGAATTTAAGACACGAGGACAATAGATATAGATATGTCAAATTAAGGCATATGTAGTCTCTCTCGGACAAGATTTATACATCCTGTAGTATGTTTAATTATTGAGATTATAAAGTACTTCAACGCAGTTCAGTGGAACCTGTAGAGTTACTTAAGTGCTGTTTGTAGAACTGATAATGAAATGATTCAATTGCCTTCTTTGACAGGTGTGTTCTATAGAGCAGTTAGCTGATGAGTTGAAAGATCACTGCCAGAAATTATTTAAAGGCTATAAGAAGTTTATGTAAGTGTTTCAACATTACTCACACACAAATTCCAATGAAAAAAGTTGATTTATTTTTTCTTTTTCTTTTTGAATGTTGAAAATGGTCTCATTCATTGTTATATTGAGTAAGATTGACATTATATACAGTTGATTGTGTTTCAAGGATTTAACTGTGTTTCTCATTGTATATAGCTGTGATGATCTATATATATATGTGTGTGTATATAATCAGATATGAAGAAAAATTCAGAATTAAGGAACAAGAAACTGAAAACAAGTTATAAAAAATCATACCTGTCTTAACGAGGCGTTCAAGAGGTCCAGACATGGTATCACACATGATTACTTATTTTCTTTAAATTTTGCTCAATGGATTTTGAGATAGTAATAAAGGCAAGAGAGAATATATCGCAGGCACTCATCAAATACCAATAAGATAAATAATAAGAATATATCTAATACATAAATAGAGCCCTCAAAAGCTTATGCTCCACCTAATAAAACGATGCACAAGCAAATAAACAAAGTCAGTAAACCAAAAACCATGCAATAAATAATAACAAAGTGTAGATTAGACAACCCAGAAAGCCAAAACTCATAAATGAATAGTTGTGGATGATGAAAAAGTTGAAGAAAATCCAGAAACTTGATAAATAGACAATCAAATATGATCCTTTATTTATTTAGTTATAGATTTGTATTTGTTATAACGTATTTTATTTTATACAATTTTGTAACAGAAGTATACTCCTTGCAGAACTTTGATGATGTACTTGTTCCTATCGATCATGTGAGCCAAAGTTATACTATAACATCAAGGATCTCATTATAATGCTCAGTTATCAACTTCTTAACCACTAGTGCGCTTGTTTGTTTGCCTTCTCTTATCAAAGGATTTAGCTTTTAGAGTCTTCTCTTGTATTGTTCTTGTATGATATAGGGCTTGCTTGTGAAGTTCTTTGGGTGTATGTGTATTTTTTTAGTGATCCCTTTCAGTAAGAAATTAAAAAACGTGTCATGGTTTATTATATATTTTGTTGTGTATAAATATATATATATTGTTTGTTTTACTGCAATTGTGTTATCAATAGAGGTGGAAGAGGGTTGAGAGACAATGTTTTATGTGTTTGGTTTTAATGGTATCAGGAGAGTAAATATTCTCTGCCCTTTCCAACAAAAATTTGGGACTACTTGTTTAACAATCTAAGGCCTACATTTTGCAATACTTAAAAGAATCAAGATACTATTGTTGAGACAAGCTAATGGTCTTATGATCTTTATTGTTTTCTTTTTTATTTAAAAAGGCTTTTGTTTATGCTGACAAAGAACACATTCTGAATGACGATTCTTCATTTTTATTCAACACTGTTAGTTTTGATTATTCTTTTCCTTGGTCCCTATAATAATATGATAACCATATATACCCAAAAATTAATATATAAAAGAATTTTTGTACATATTGTATCATTTAATTTTAATTTTGTATTAATCTTTTAGGTATTGATTGTATTCTTTAGGTTGTAGATCGAATTGGCAAGGAGCATTGCAAAGTTAAATAACTTGATTACTAATTGCAAGAGGTACGGAAGTATGTTCTCTTAACTTTTTTATTAATATCATACAAATGTTAGAGGAGTTTTAATATCTTAAATATATATTCATTCATAGAGAAGTAGGTTCTGAGATTAAAATTGTGTGCTGCGGTGATAACGGAAGGTTGAAAACTTGTGTCTCTTAGAGAAGTAAGTTCTGGAAAATTTATTTGTGTGTTGCGGTGATATAAGAAAGAAAACTTATTGTATGTTGTTTGAATTTTTTTACTTGGTATTGATAGATGGATAGGTAACCTTTATGTGAGAAATGATGTTAGATTTTATCTAGAATTATGTATTATCTTCTTACAAATAAATTGTGTTTGCTTGAATTGGTTTGATTATATTGATAGATATCTCACCTTGGGTGTGAATAAGGGTAGTTTTCACGTCCCCAACCTTAGGGTTTGAATAATAAAACATTATACATATGAGTTGTGATTAACTTTTTTATATCTATGCTTATGATATGCAGATGGATAAAACTTGGATCCATCTTAACTATTTTAGATTAATGATATGATATTTCATGACCTCATTAGTTTTTCTTTTATGTTTTATTTACGAGATTCAACAAGTGAAGTGCAAAAGAAAATCTGATTTGGACGGCTTTGGTGTGCTGACATTTGGAAGATCATGAATTCCTACCTTTACTTTTGAATATGCAATTGTTTAAGACTATTTTGTTGACAGTTGTGAGAATGTTTTTTTTTATGTTAATTAGGCAGTGTTGAATATCTTAAGATTTTTGGATTATTTTTTTAGATATTCTTGAATGTATTTTGACACAATTATTTAGTTATGTGTTATGAACCATGTAATTGGTACTCAAAAATATATTTATACAATGTTAAGGGTGTCTTAATTATATTAAATGAAGCGGGTTTGAATTAAAGAAATAAAAAATAATTATAATGTACAGGGTTTATATAATAATAATTCAAGCTTATCCAAATATTAGAATAATACAAAAAATGTGTTATTGTATCTTTTACAATAACACTTGTTTATAAGCATAAAATTATGTTATGCAAACTATTTTCTATAATGCATAAATTGTGTTATTATAAAGTGTATCATAACACTACTTTATAAGTACAAAAAAGTGTAATAAAATCTATTTATAAATAGCATAATGAAATACTTATCTAACTATTAAAATAACACAACAAAAGTGTTATCGTAGGATACCATAACACATGTCTATAACTATGGAAAAGTGTTATGCAAAGTGCTCCGACCTACTATAACACTCTTTCCTTAACACATTAAAAAGTGTTATGATATATATTTGATAATACTTTTCGGTCTTATTGAAAGTATTTTTTTCTTGTAGTGACACTCACTATGAAAATAACATAATTTTTTCTCGTACATCTTGGACAAAATAAATAACTATATATCAAAGTAATTTACATAGGAAAAATAATTTTCAGAAGATATAAAAATTTCAACTTATAAATAATTATGAAAATTTTGATAAATGAATGCACTAACAATCTAATGAGTGACACTTTTATAAATGATATATATGTAGTAAAAAATTTAACAATAAAATTGCACGAGTTAAAATATTTATAAACAAAACATCTTAAAATTAGTTGAAATATATATATTTCTTTTTAAAATGCAAGATATTCGAATTTATTTTCATTTCCCATATACAAAATATATATACATATTTTCTTGAGCACCATATAAGAATTAAAAAGAATCTTCTAGTTTTTCATCTAAATTTAGGGAAATTTATACATTTTATTACATATGATTGATCATTCAATTAATGAACTTCAGGTTCACTATACTTTGTATTTCACTAAAATTTTCAACATATACATAACCGCAATAAAAGTTTCGTTTTTGTTTATATACTAGATAGTTAAATAATTTTAATATCCTTCAAAACATATAATAGCATTGATTTTTCAAGAATCAGATTTCTCCATTTGATTTTTGTAATATATTATGTTCAACAACATTATATTTAACAATTGTCTCTATCAAATGGTGTGCTTGCTTAAAAGCACAATTATTTTCAAATATAAAAAACTTTATCATTCATTCAAGTTAATATACAATGATAATAATCATGTTTGTTGTAGCCAAATAGGTATAATCATAATATGAATATATGACTTATTTTTCTTTCTCATTTCTTTCCAACAAGTGGTCAAATTTATTAATGAAATAAATCATTCCTTATTCTTATGACTTGATATATTATGTAATTAAATGTATGATTGGTACATATTATAAGTCATTTTTTGCCACATTCAAAATTATATAGAAATTGTACAAATGGTACATAAAATATGTTTAACTTTAGCTAGCAATTATGTTCAGGTTTCATCAAGAACATTTTCAAATAATCTTTGTGACTTTATAACACTTTGAGGAATGTAATTATACATTACATTTTGATCAATGACAAAGTTCACTATAATACTAATAATTTAGACATTCACTTCTAGGAATGTGCAATGGATAATTGACATAAGTAATGAATCGTTCACTTTAAGGAATAACATTGAAAATTCCATACTTGCTTTTGACAAGAAATATTGCATATATCATAACATGACTAATAATACAAATACTCTTTAAAATGAAATTTAATTTCTATCATTCTCTCCAGGGAATAACATTTAAATGTACTACAAAATCGATATACATGTTAACTTCTTTATTGTACAATAAACACACATCCAAGTCAATATCAAAGGTAGTTACACCTGAATTAGTTTATTCTCCTCATATGTTTTTTCAATCTTGTTCATCATTATTTCATATTTTAATATTTTGATGCAATTTTCTTAAAACTTTTGGGACTTAAAAAAAAAAATCAATCACCAACCGCATCAATCATAATAAATTTCAATGTTCAATAATTGTGTTCATATAATTTTCTATAATTAACAAATATGTGAAATATCCACTTCAAGGAATTCAACTAAAATATCACAACTCTTTAGCAATTATATTTATTTTTCAATATTGTTAAAGAACAGATATACCTTATGTTATCCCCAAAAAAATTTGTTCAATGACGTTGCAATCGGATAGAGAAGTGGCAATGCATGGTCAGTAAATGACACATTAATAGTCAATAAATGTGCTATTTAAAGAAGTGAAAAGGTTGGGAGTTGACCTGCGGAGTTGTGATATTACTGGTCATGAAATAAATTTACCTAGTCAGAAGTGATTTGCCATGGCCGATCAGTGATGTGCTTTGCCTGACCAGTGATATGACATGGCCGATCAATGATATGCATGGCCGATTAGTGTGTGCTTTGTCCGACCAGTGATATGCCATGGCCGGCCAATGATATGCCTTGGCCGACCAGCAAGGTGTCTTGGCCAACCAGTCACTTTGGGAATGGATTTGGTCAACCGGATGGATCAGAATTTAGGAGTTACCCATCTAGTGACTCTTCAGTAAAGCCTCAGTAATAGCTTCAACCCGAATCACTCGTAACTGTCGCGGGAATCTCTCAGATATTCCGAAGTAATAGCTATATTGTTGTAATTTGAATTTATTTATATTTTATTAATTAAAGTTGGTTGGAACAACCAAGGACCCCGTCAAACGGGATATTTCTCATGTACGATCCATAAGCCTATAAATAAAGGGCTCATGGAATCATTTAGGGGGATTTGGGGATTGAAAGAAAACTCTCTAGTTTGAAGACTTTGGGACCATTACTTGGGGCATTCTGGGAGCATTTTTTGAGAGTTCAGAGAGAGAAACATTGTATTTTCCTACTTATACTTGAGAAACTCAGTTGACTAAAGTTCATCTGATCATAAGTATAGGCTAAATATATTACAACTCTAAGTGGATTAGGCTATTACCATCAAATTGGGGTTGAACCACTATAAAAATTACTTGTGTTATTTACTTTCTATTCAAGGTTTATTGTCATTTTTGCGTCTACTCGTAGTTCACGAAAATCGTGGTCAACATTTTTGGTGCTTTCGTTGAGAGTCGAACTCAAGAAATACACTACTATCCTACCAACATGGCGCCAAGGAAGCCCAATACATCAAAAGAGCCTGTTAGATCAGAAGGTCCTAGACCTCAGAACCTGAGACTGAGCCCAGGGTCTTTCTCGAGGAGACAACTCCAGAAGTCGAACAACTCCAGAAAGCAATGGGGGCTTTCCAAGAGGAGATGATGCAATTCAATGCTCGGCATGAGTCTTTCGCTGAGGAAATGGCCAGGCAGAAGGCTGCATTTGAGCAGTAAAGAAGGGAGATGGATGCCAGAAGTGAAGAGATCAGGTGACGGTAAGAGGAGGCCGACCGGTGACATCGTGAGGCTGCACTTGCTCTAGAAGCGGCTACTCAGTTGACCCAGGCCAATGCCCAAAACACAGCACAAGGAGCAGCCACCTAGGGAGCAAGGAATAATAATGTTGGTCAGAGGACCGCTGGCAGAGCCAATTCTCGGGCGCCGGACAAAAGGAGGAGTAATCACTCTGGTCGGGGGGATGATGGGATCTGCTCTGGGAATGCCTCGACGCAAAGGGAGAATTCTAGAACCCCTTCCAGGGGCCACCGGTCAGAAACTTCTAGATCAGGGAGTCACCGGTCAGGCGGTAAGAAGACTCCACCCAGGCATAATCAGATCAAGATTCCTCGAGGTAAGAAAACTTCATAGTTTAAAGATGGATATGGTCGTGATGATGCTGCTAGTCATCACACAGATCGGTCAAAGGAGAAAGGGGGCAATGACCATTGAGGAAAAGACTGCCCGGGACATATCGAAAGGCCGCCACTACATCCCGGCTAGCAGCGTAGTGGGAGAGAGCAGGTCCCGTGCAGTAAGCCTTCTGAAAAATCTAAGAGCACAATGATTGATCAGTTAGGAGAACGCACTTCCCAGAAGGATCTAAGAGACGTTATCAGCAACAAGAGGAGGACCGTCCCAGTCGAAGGGCAAGATCTGAACTGCCCTGTTAGTCAAGCAGAAATACTTGATGATAGTGCACCAGATGAAAATGCCCGACCAGGCAGCCAAGACCTTGGAACCCCGTCGGTTGGACCAGCCATCCAAGCCCAGCTTGACGCACTAACAGCTGCAGTGCAAGGTTTGTCAAAATGACATTTCAGGATGGATGCGGTAGACCACAGGAGCGGTAGTCCATTTTGTGCCCAGATCAGAGCAGCCCAGCCACTGGCAAAATATAAAGCATTGGTGGAGGCAGTATATACAGGAAAGGCAGATCCCATTAGACAGGTTAGGAAATTTGAGGACCAAATGGAGCTGCTCGGGGTGAGTGATGACTATCGGTGTATAGTTTTCCCGACTACATTATCCAATATTGCCCAGGAATGGTATTGGAAGTTCAAGTCGAATTCCATTACCTATTGGGAAACATTCAGGAAAGAGTTTTGTAGACAATTCAGTGCTGCGTGGACTCCACCAGTTTATGCTAACCATTTGGCAGATATCAAACAAGGAAAGGATGACTCTTTAAAGAACTATATACAGAGGTTCATGAGAGAAGCCAACCGAGCAACTGCTGTCGGAGACGAGGGGAAGATGGCTGCCATATCCACTGGAATAACTTATCGGAGCCCTTTGTGGGATAGTATACATAAAAATCCAATTTCAACACTTCAACAATTTCTTGACCGAGCGAACAAGTATTTGAAATTGGATGACGCGATTGAGAAAGAGGAGAAAGGCATAAACAATCTGGGCAGCTTAACTGACCCTCCTAAGAATGATGGAAACGGTCAAAATGGTGGGAAGAAACATGGGAATAACGGGTCTGATCGCCATGAAGAGAAGAAGGCTAAGTCAAGTCCAAACAATAAGCCAACCAAGTATGAGACTTGGTTCATTAATTACACCACTCTCTCAGCAAGCCGGGCGAAAATATCTCTCTCAAGTCATCAAGAGTTGCCCTACCAGAAACCCCCACCCATCATGAAGGAGATGAGTAAAAGAGACATGAATAAATTTTTTCATTTCCATGGAGATTATGATCACGATACAAATGAATGCAATCATCTCAAAGACAAGATAGAATTTCTTCTCCGGTCGAGAAAGTTAAAAAAGTACCGGGCAGAGAAACCCCAAGGAGAAGGAAGCAACAACAATCCTGGGTTCAAGTGACAATAGTCTCCACCCTTACAACTTGAGCCTATAGACTTCACTTTAGACACTATATATGGAGGTCCACACTTGGCTGGGGATAGTAATAAGGCAAGGGAAAGATATGCCCAGACACTTCGACATGAATTGGATGCAACATCAACATTAGAAGTCATGACTATAGAGGAGTGACCTCCAAAAAATCCACGGTACGAAAGTGAGTCTCTTACTTTTACGGAGGATGATGCTAGACATGTAAGGTATCCTCATAATGACCCGCTTGTCATTACAGTCCAAATTGCAAACATGAATGTGAAAAGATGCCTAGTTGACACAGGAAGTTCTATGGACGTCATCTAAAAGTCATATTTCGAAAAGATGAAGTTGTCTGTCAATGACTTAAAACCATGCTCTCAAGTTAATTACGGATTTACTGGAGAAGGATTGTCACCAGCAAGAACAATCAAGTTATCGGTCACAGCAGGAGACGTTCATAGGCATGAGACACTCATGACAGAGTTTTTGATAGTGGATTGTTCATGGAGACAGTCATGACACATGCCTAGGCTATGTCCAGGGAGACCAAAGAGAAGCTAAGGAATGCTATAATGCTTCAGTGGTTAAGGCATGGAGGGGAGCCAAGGAGAATAATATGATTATGTGTGGAGAGAGAGAAGAGGTATTAGATGATATGGACATCGACCAATATAGCAATGTTGATTTAGCCGACCAAGAGAAAGTTTTAAAGGTTACTAACTAGGAAGGTGTTCTTGATGTTAATGAGCAACAGGCCTCATCTGGTGATGAAGTCACCAAATAGGGCGTTGCCCAAAGTGAGGGAATGGATATTGATCCTCGCTTTAGGAATTTGGAGAGGGAAGTAGGACCTATGGAGGACTTAGAGGAGGACCCAATAGATGAGAACGAACCGACCAGAGTGGCCAAAGTTGGAAAGAATTTAAAGATGGAGGTGAGAGCACAACTGGTAGAATTTTTGTGAAGGAATCAAGATGTCTTCGCTTGGTCTCACAAGGATGTTGTAGCATCCCAAATTTTCTAATAAGGCTTAGGGCCTTGGTTAGCGTGCCCGGAGGGAAATAATTGATATATAATATTAATATGTAAATTTGATGAATATGTGATTAGAAATGCATGTGGGCCCCATTTGGTTGTTAGGGAATATTTGTAATTTTAGCCCGTTGAGGGCATAAATGTTATATTTATGTGTATTGTGATTGATACCACATGTGAGTGGTGATATAATTGTGGTGCACGATCTGAGACGGTCCTAGGGAACTGTTTAGCTAGAAAGTCACAACGGGGTCAAATACTCGGCTCAGGAGGAGCTGAGGGGTATTTTGGGAATATTATAATGTGTTCGGGAATTATTGAGTAGCGGTTAATAATTCAGTAATGGTTTAGACTTTTCAGGATTAACGGGGATTTTTAGGTATACTTTGGGACTAAGCGGGATGTGTTAAAAGATTAAATCAACCTTGGAGATATATGGGGACTTAGGTTAACTTAAGGAGAAATTGAGTCATTTTGGGCAAATGGATATGCTTAACTTGGGAGCTGGGACTCTAGAAACACTTAACCAAAATAGAAGAAGGAAAAAGGGAACCAATTTTCTCTCTCTCTCTCTCTCTCTCCCACTTGATGCTCTCCCTCTCCTTCTCTAAAGTGACTGATTTTGAAGGATTTTAGGCCAGAATTCAAGGGATTCAAGGCTAGGAATTGGGAGATTGACCAAGGCTCAAAGGTAAGTTCTAATTCAGTTTCTTGATTGAATTCTGCTAGGAAATGTTAAAGTTGGGAGCTGATATGTGTTTTTGCTTGTTGGATTCTTGGGATGAAGTTTGGCTAGGTTCAGCTTGGGATTAGTGGATTTGAAAGAAGCTCAGGGATGAATTTCTACTTGAGGTAAGGGTTCTTGCATCTCTGAAGATATTTTCTGGTTTGTGGTTTAAGTTTTGTAAAGTTTTAAACAACTATGTGATTCTGAGTTTGGATGAGTGTTTGGGTGTGTTTCTGGTGCTCATAAATTGTTATATTGTTTATATGAAGCTCTAGGCCAAATTGGGGACTTGGGTGTACTTGGGTATTGATTTGGAAGAGTTGTGGCTCAGGCAAAATGTTAGGAAAAATCCAGTTTTCTGGGTTCGCGTATGAGCGTCGCAACCCTGTTCTTCCGTGCCGCGACGCTAGGTTGAATCAGGAGAAGGGCACCACTCTGAGCGTCGTGGCCCCTATAGATTTGTGCTGTGGCACTAGGCCAATTTCTGGGAAGGGGAAATTGTGTTTTTAGGGTTTTGGCTCTGGACGCTCGGGGAACGCTATCGCTACCTTGTGTGGGGAAACGGGAGGTCCCGAGAGCAGGGGATTGGTTCCAGGAGATGATTATGAATTGGTTAGTAATGAGAGTGCTATGTATGTGTTGTGACTAGGTTCTCGGCGAGGCTTGGGTTAGAGGACTGTGCTCAAGATTTCAGTGCTCAAGAAGCTCGGGCACAGGTAAGAAAACTGATGTACCCGTAGAGCAGGGCGAGGCCCCATAGTTGTGTTGCAGTGCACGACCCTATGTGATTATGTGCAAGGCGTAGCCCCATTAATTATGTTAATACATGTTTAAGTATTTGTTTAATTATGCTTTGTGTCCATATATGTGTGACGACCAAACTTATTCTAGACTTTGGACCACTAATTACTACTATTCATAGATACTAATCTTAAGAAAAACTTACATACAAAATATTCGTAACTTTATTAAAAACTGTAAAACCAAAGTTAAAATACATAAAATTCAGTTAGGATATGGGATCCCATTGTTTGAAAATAAAATAGAACATAACTTAAATAAATTGGTTACAAGATTAAGTGCGGAAAATACATATAAAGCATAATTTTAAATGACTAGAAAACAACTTCATCCTCTAATCGTTCACGCAATCCATTGATTCCATTCTCCCTCAATACACATTCCCAAGCTGCCAAGAACCTTCCCGCCACCATAACTATTTTCCTGCACATATAAAACATAAAGGAATGAGCCTAATGCCCAGCAAGGAAAATCTAATACAAGCATGAACATAATCATACACATAAACTATGACCATATATCAAATACTATAACACATATCATAATTCTAACCCATGTACATGGTGACTATTGGGGTTTGCTAACTAAGCAACTATAAGCCTCAGACTATAACGAGGTTTGCTAGTTAAGCAACTATAAGCCCCAAAAACATAAAAGTGTTGGGGTTTGCTATATAGCAACTATAAGCCCCAAAACATAAAAGTGATAGGGTTTGCTATATAACAACTATAAGCCCCACACATACATATATCATAACACATAAAGTCATACTATAGCATAATCATAACACTTTTATATAAACATAGCACATATCACATAAGAACTATCCTATTTTCCTTACCAAAATACCGGGATGATGAGAACAAGGTCGGGATTTTGGAACACTCCTAAAAACTATTAATAGAGAGGTGAGTTTTCTAAAAGAAAAGAGATTAAAAGAATGGACTAAACCATCGAGAAGATACTTACCAACAAGAACCTCAAGTTCAAAGAATTTAGATGCCTAATCAAGAATAAAGAATACTGAGTTAGGATTTGAGTAGAGAAAAACTATAAAATCTAATGAAACAATACTGAAAGGAACTAGAATAGGAATACCTTTGAAATTGCTATGACCGAACTACACCTCGAAACTGAAATACACACTATGAACCTTACTTCCCAAGTGTTTAATAAGCTTAAGATGATAAAGCTTATAACCCCAACCCAAGTGTTTAACACTCTAAAGTAAACCTAGCAGCTTGTAGGCTCTGAACTTAGCTTAAAGAATGAAGAAATGGCTGGGTACTAGGTCCTATTTATAGAGTTCAAGAATGAAAAGATCTTCATTTAGCTTGAATAAAATAATGGCTTTTTAATTGAAAAACATTTGAATAATCATTCAGCAGAGGCTGAAGACTCGGTCAAAAAGATTCTGGCTTATCAAGAGGTTTATTGAATAAAATGAGCTTGGTTTCAAAATCATTTGAAAATACAGCCCTAGAGTCGATATATCACCTACCATAGGCGATATATCGCCTGGGCTCATATTCCCGAGGCTCGTCCAGGTGGTCGTGTGAAGTTACATGTTTTCTGTATCCCCGTATGGCGATATATCACCCCCTAGAGCTGCGATATATCGACATACGCTGAAATATTATACACGTAATTACACTTTTTCAACCTAATTTGAATTGAGCAAATAGCCTTGACTAAGTCCTTTAACAATTTCAAAGCTGCTGGCAGATTCTAGGATTTTCAAATATTACTCTTAATAAACTTATTCATAAAAAATACTTAGTTTCTCATTAGACATACACATGACAAGTGTTAATATCTTACTAGGTCTATCTAAACCTTATAGTATAATAAATATCATCTTCATAATTAGTTATATTATCAAACCTTAGGTTATAATTAATATTCTTAAACTATAGGTTAAACTTATAAAATCTACAAGTGTTGCTACGAGTGTCCAACTAAGTCCCAACTTGAACCAAAATCCACAATAATAAACATGCTACTAGCTATTACTATTACTACTACTATCTAACTAGCTAAGTAAAGTTCTTGGACTATACAATATGTGAATGAACGGCAAGAGCCGGGAATGGTGAAGGCTGAGAACGGCAAGGACCGGGAACGGCGAAGGCCGAGAATGGCAAGGAGCCAAGAGTAGCGTTTAGCACATGGAGTGTGAGTTGCCAGGGCAAGACCCTAAAGGATACCTTGGTTATCCTCACGATGTAGATCGCGTACCCAGGTCCTGGTAAAGTACCTGGGACGGCATGGCCGTATGTGTTTAGCCTGTTGGCAGTTTGATTACGTGTTAAGTGAAAGATATGCATACGTTTTCTGTTTATATGAGTTTTCTTGCTGGGCTTCAGCTCACGGGTGCAAGTAAGGGAAGGGAATAGTCGACCAACCATGAGTATGGAGAGTGTGAAGCGGCACGTACATGTTTGGCCTGCTTGCCTGCCATGACCAGGGGTAGTTTTAGGAGATGTTTTGTACTGAACCTTATTTTTTCGTGTAGTCGACTTTAACCTTATTTTGAGTTGTAAATATTTATAAACAGTATTTTGGGATCCTGAATGTTAAACACTATATAATTTTCAATGAATGGAATCATTTTCAAAGTATGTGACTATGTTTATGGTTTAATTACACTTTGGTCTTAAAACCTTGATTAGCGAGTTATTGCACGTTTTAAACTCACTTAGTAACGACTCTAAGGAAGTAGGGCATTACAACTTGGTATCAGAGCGAGCCAAGGTTTATGGTTTCTGGAGATTGACCGAACATGTACGCTCGCTGTCAATGACAAGCTCGACTCAGGGTTGGTTGGTAATAATTGACTTATATGCTTGACTATGTGCTTACATGCCATGTTGACTGCTTATTTCATATAGAGCATGATAAATGAGTTAACATATGCATGATGCTAGGGCATGGCCCGTTGAGTGTTATATGTTATTTGTTTATTATGTGAATTGTTGTTATAGTTGGCTGATGTGAACTGGGAGGTGGTTTTGGATGTTGTTATCATGCCTGATGAGCGGCATCGTTGATTGCATGCATATTGTTGAGATGCCTTGAAAATCATCTAGACTCTGCGGCAGTCGGGCCAAGGATGACAACCAGGGTCAAGACCCTCCGCCTGCCCCACAGAATTGGAAACAGATGTTTGCTAAATGGAAGCAAGATTACAACGAACTGAGTAAGAACTTCAACAGTTGAGGCAGTAGGCCCCTCCTGAGGCCATTGGGTTGTCAGTTCAGCAGGCTATGGCGCCAGTGCCAATTCAGCCTGTTATGGAAAACAGGTGGGAACCTTTATATGAAAGGTTTAGGAAGCAGCATCCTCCCACCTTTGAGGGTGGACCAGACCCACTGTGGGCAGAGCAATGGATGAATATGATTTCCTCCATCCTAGATTTTATAAGGGTGGAAGGGAACGAGAGGGTAGCTTGTGCTAGCTACATGTTTAGAGAAGATGCATGCATCTGGTGGGATGTAGTGACTCAGAGGAGGAATATGACAGTTATGACTTGGGAAAAGTTCAAGAACATCTTTAATGAGAAATATTACAGTGTTGTATTCTGAGCTGCGAAGGTTGATGAGTTCATCAACCTAACTCAGAACCGGTTGACTGTTACTGAGTATGCTCTGAAATTTGACCAGTTGGCGAAGTTCGCACCGGATTTGGTGCCGACTGATGTGGCAAGAAGGGATCGGTTTGTATGGGGATTGAATGTTATGATTTCCCGTGATGTTAAGATTACCTTAGATCCAGAGACTACTACTTATGCTTAGGTAGTAGACAAGGCCCTTACAGCTGAGGGGGCCAAGGATCAGATTTGGAGAGAGAGAGCTGTTAGGCGCAATGCCAGGAGGATGGTGCCTCCTTTTATTGGATCTAGTCGGGGTAGTGGCCCCAATGAGCAGAAGAGAAAGGCCTCCAATTATTTTGTTCCTCCTAGCTCGGATAGGAGGGCACAGGGTGCTTTTGGCGGCCGTCAGGGTGGAGGTGACAACTAGAGGAGTTTTCTAGTATGTCCTCGGTGCAGATGACGAAACCAGGGTGAGTGCAGGATTAGGGCCTGCTTTATCTGTGTGAGTGCCAATCATCTGAAGAAGGACTGTCCACAAGCCAGGAAAGAGGAGCCAAAGTAGGGTGATAGCCTCGCTCCTACCATAGTATTCACCTTGACTCAGACTGAGGTGGAGGCTAGCCCCTCAATCGTGACAGGTCCGATTTCTAGTGCTGGGTTTTCTTATACTGCATTGATTGATTCGGGAGCTACTCATTCATTTGTATCTGCTAGAGTGATAGATCAGCTGTGTAGACCTAGTGATTTGTATGCTAGGGGTTTTCAGACTTTATTGCCAACTGGGGAACTGGTAGTCTCTAGGAGATGGATTAGAGCTTTTCCAGTAGAGGTAGATGGAAGGGAGTTGTCTATTGATCTGATTGAGCTTGCGATGGATGATTTCGATATGATCCTGGGGATGGATTTATTATCAAGGTATGGGGCGACGATTGATTGCAAGCGCATAATGGTGACTTTTGAACCAGAAGGGGAGGTACCCTTTATATTTGTGGGGACAGTCAGTGGACCACGGGTACCTATGATTTCAGCACTGAAGGCTAGAGACCTGATGCAGGAAGGATGCATAGGATTCCTGGCGAACATTGTGGATACCTCTAGGGTTGTGTCGGTTGGACCGGAGGAGATCAGATTAGTATGCGAGTTTCTAGATTTGTTTCCAGCAGATCTACGAGGGTTGTCGCCACAGCGAGAGATTGAGTTTGTCATTGAGTTGGTGCCAGGGGTGGAGCCAGTATCTAGGATACCTTATAGAATGGCTCTGGCGGAGTTGAAGGAGTTGAAGATTCAGTTGTTGGAGTTATTGGATTAGGGATTCATCAGACTGAGTTTCTCGCCATGGGGTTCTCCCGTGTTATTTGTAAAGAAGAAGGATGGATCTCTTGGGATGTGTATTGACTACAGGGAGCTGAACAAGTTAACCATTAAGAATAAGTATCCATTACCTAGGATTGACGACTTGTTCAATCAGCTATAGGGGAAGACAGTGTTCTCTAAGATCGATCTCCGGTCAGGTTACCATCAGTTAAGGATTAAAGAGGAGGACATACCAAAGACCGCTTTTCGCACAAGATATGGACATTACGAATTCCTAGTTATGTCCTTTGGATTAACCAATGCCCCAGCAGCTTTTATGGATATGATGAACAAGGTTTTCAAGGACTACTTGGACAAGTTTGTGATTGTATTTATCAACGACATTTTGGTGTACTCTCGATCAGAGACAGAGCATGAGCAACATCTACGTTTGGTGTTACAGCAGTTGACGGAGCATAAGTTATATGCTAAGTTCAGCAAGTGTGAGTTTTGGCTAACGCAAGTCACGTTTCTGGGCCATATTGTCAGTAAGGAGGGGATACTGGTTGACCCAAGTAAGATTGAGGCAGTGAGAGATTGGCCTAGACCGAGCAGTGTTTCTGAAGTTAGGAGTTTTCTGGGATTGGCAGGGTATTATCAGCAGTTTGTTGAGGGGTTCTCCAGGATAGCTATGCCATTGACAGAATTGACAAAGACGAAGACAAAGTATGTTTGGACAGACATATGTGAGAACAGTTCTAAGGAATTGAAGCGGCGACTGATCATCGTGCCAGTGTTGAGTATGCCAATAGACAACGAGAAGTTTGTGGTTTATTGTGATGCTTCCAAAAGGGTTTAGGATGTGTGCTGATGCAAGCTAGAAAGGTGATAGCCTATGCGTCGAGAAAGTTAAAGGAATATGAGCAGAGATATCCCACGCATGATCTAGAGTTGGTAGCGGTGGTATTTGCACTTAAGGTTTGGAGACATTATCTGTATAGTGAGAAGTGTGAAATATACACCGACCATAAGAGTTTGAAGTACTTCTTTACTCAAAAAGATTTGAATATGCGTCAGAGACGGTGGCTGGAGTTAGCAAAGGATTATGATTGTGATATCCTATACCATCCTGGGAAGGCTGATGTAGTGGTTGATGCACTGAGTCGAAAGGGCCCAGGACAGTTGTTCAGTTCGAGGTAGATATCTGATAAGTTAGCTGAGGAAATGACTACAGCGGGTATAGAGTTGGTGGTTGGTCGGTTAGCCAACATCACTCTTCAGTCCTCACTCCTTGAGAAGATCAAGGAGGTGCAGGGGAAGGATTCCAAGTTGAGAGGGCACAGAGAGAGTGTTTTAGCCGGAGCGTCTAAGGACTTTTCTATCTCGGGGATGGGGTTGCTGAAGTACAAGGGTCGGATCTGTGTTCTGATGGATGTTGATATCCGGTGAGAGATCTTGGATCAATCGCATACCACTCCCTATTCCTTACATCTAGGTACGACGAAGATGTACCAAGACTTGAGAGCTTTGTATTGGTGGTCAAGCATGAAGAGTAACGTGGTGGATTATGTGGCCAAGTGCTTAACTTGTCAGCAGGTCAAGGCTGAACATCAAAGGCCAGCAGGGTTATTGCAGCCTTTAAGAATTCCAGAGTGGAAGTGGGAAGATATCACCATGGACTTCGTGGTTGGTTTGCCGAAGATCGTGGGACAACATGGCTCGGTGTGGGTGATTATGGATAGGTATACTAAGTCCGCCCACTTTTTACCTGTCAAGATGACTTATACTGTGGAGCAGTATGCCGAGTTATATGTGAAGGAAATTGTTCGACTTCATGGGACTCTGAGGTCGATAGTATCCGAAAGGGACCCCACCTTTACTTCCAAGTTTTGGGAGAGTCTGCAGAAGGCTATGGGCACACAGTTATGGTTTAGTACCGCTTGTCATCCTCAAATAGATGGATAGTCTGAGAGGACGATTCAGATACTGGAGGACATGCTACGAGCCTATGTACTAGATTTTGGGGGATCTTGGAGCAAGTATCTCCCTTTAATTGAGTTCTCGTACAATAACAGTTATCAGGCGACCATCGGAGTGGCTCCATACGAGATGTTATACGGGAAGAAGTGTAGATCACCTATTCATTGGGATGAGACAAGTGAGAGAAGGAACTTAGGTCTCAAGATGGTCCAGAGGACCAATTAGGCGATTGAAAAGATTAGAGCTCGAATGCTCGCCTCCCAGAGTCTCCAGAAGAGTTATTCGGACCTGAAACGTAGGAGCGTAGAATTTCAGGTCGGTGACCATGTGTTCCTTAGGATTTCACCTTTGAGGGGAGTGATACAGTTTGGTTTTCGGGGCAAGCTGAGCCCTATATTTTTTGGTCCCTTCGAGATTCTTGAATGGGTTGGAGAGGTAGCTTATAGATTAGTGATGCCTCCAACTCTATCGGGGGTTCATGATGTGTTTCACATGTCCATGCTCCGGAAGTATGTATCAAATTCCACACACATGTTGAGTTATGAGAACTTGGAGCTAGATCAGGATTTGTCATATGAGGAGAGGTCGGTTCAGATTCTCGACTGGAAGGACAAAGTCTTGCGGAGCAAGACCATCACCTTAGAGAAAGTACTGTGGAGGAACAACAAGGTAGAGGAGGTGACATGGGAACATGAATCAGATATGCGAGAGCGATATCCTGAGTTGTTCAGGTAATTTCGAGGATGAAACTTTCTATAAGGAGGGGATAGTTGTAGCGTCCCAAATTTGTTAATAAGGCTTAGGGCCTTGGTTAGCGTGCCTGGAGGGCAATAATTGATATATTATATTAATATGTGAATTTGATGAATATGTGATTAGAAATGCATGTTTAGGTGAATTAAATATACATGTGGGCCCCATTTGGTTGTGTTGACGGTGAGAACTCGTCAACTAAGTTGAGTTGGAAGAAACTATCAAGTAAGGATCGTCAATAAAAAAGCTATAGAAATCAAAGTAATAACTCAAGAACAATGACAGAATAACAATGGAGAAATCAATCAATCTTTCATTCACTCTCAAGCCTTTGCTACAGTAAAACTTCCAACCCCCCTTCAAGTGGTATTAGAGTTCATTTTATAGTAGGCTCTAATGGCCTTAGATACATGGTGGTCTAGGAGACCAAGGGGTACATAAGTACTATGTCAGGGGAGTGGCTTCAGAGGTTGTGGTCGTACATCCAGTACAGGAGCAGGTGTCAGGAGAATGTCTCCACTACTTGTCTGTACCCGTGTCTGATGAGTGGTTGTAGGCATTATGGCGCAGGTGGTAGTGGTGTCGACTCTGACCTTGGGTCGTAGATGTACGGACCATAACTCTTGTCCTAGCAGTCCCACTGGTACTGGTGTCCGTACCCAGTACTAGATCATACAAGTATGTCCCATTCGACTCGTACTGGAGCCTCTAAGCATAAGGGTCTCAAGGTGTAAGGAATGGGACCCTTGGTGTGTGTTATGGTCGTGGCATGAGATGGGGATCTTGGATCCTAGGCACGAGATGCCTGAAGCCTCCCAAGGCCACTCACGAGTCTGAGCGATAGGCATGTGGCCTTGACGGATGTCCAAGGATGCGAGGCGAGACGCCCTCCTTGCGACCCCCTTGGTGGTGCGACTCCACTCATGTGGCCACCAGGTGGTGTGGCTCACATTCCTTCGCGAGGCCACCACGGGGACTAGATGGCGAGGCCACCACGGGGCCTAGATGACGAGGCCACTCCGCGGCCATAGGCGAGGCCACCACGGGGACTAGATGGTGAGGCCACTCCGCGGCCACAGGCGAGGCCACCACGGGGCCTAGATGGCGAGGCCACCACATGGGCCTAGATGGCGAGGCCACTCCATGGTCATGGGCGCCGAGGCTCGGCCGAGCGAGGCCATGGAGACGCGCGCGCGAAGCGGGCCGCGTGCCTACGGTACCACCGAGCGACGCCAGGGAGATGCGTACGCGAGGTGGCCGAGCGACGCCAGGGGACGCGCGCGCGAGGAGGGCCTCGCGCCTGGGGCACGGCCGAGCGACGCCTGGGGGGTGCGCGCGCGAGATGGGCCTTGCACCTGGGGCATGGCCGAGCGAGGCCATGGTGACGCGGCTGAGACCTCATGCATCGCGAGTTGATCCGAAGTTGCCGTCAAAGGACGATGGGCCTTCATGGGGTCTTTTATGGGCGCGGAATATTGAGCGTCCACACTTGCCCCCCAGTCTAGGAGAGGACCTTTAGGTGCTCTTGTAGACTATTCACCTTGATTCTTATAAATAGGCCCTCATGCATGGCCTAATATTTTCACCTTATTCCTTTGGCTTAGTGGTTTGGAGAGCCCTTCCTTTTTCAAGAGGTAAGGGGTTCAATCCCTCACAACCTCATTTTTGCCATAGTTTTTTTTATTTTACTTTTTCACTTCATTTTCATCATTTCATCATCACCTTTTTTTTTTTTTTTACATATGAGCTAATTTCTTGGCATGACTATTTGAAGACTAACACATCTTTCTGGTCCATTCTTGCAGACGCGCATTTTCGACCCTTTGGTGCTTTTCGCCCCTCGACCTCCTTTTGACCCCCGCTTCGCTCTCTTAACCGCTTGAGGTATATTTTCTCTCCTTCTCCTCTTTTTTTTTTTTTATTGGGTCCAAACTAGAATTACTCGGGATGGGGCACCTTAGCTTGAGCTTGTAGTGAGATTGACCATACACATGCCCTTCTTTTTTATACCTGTGAATGCTAAAAAATGGACCAGAGCCATAGTCAACAGTTTCCCTCAATTAGCCATGAGCAAGCAAAGCAGCCTAATATCTTGTCCGACACGAGACCCATGTCTCACAGGAGCCCTTAGCAAAAGTGCCCGGAAGGACCTAAGGGGCCTCGCTACGCAAGCCTGTCCTTCCCCCACGGCCTCGGCCCCGTGGCTCCACGCACATGGCCTCGGCCCCATGGCCTTACGCCCATGGCCTCGGCCCCATGGCCCCGTGCCCATGGCCTCATCCCCATGGCCTTGCGCCCATGCCTTCGGCCCCATGGCCTCGCCCCCATGGTCTCGGCCCCATGGCCTCGCCCCCATGGCATCGGCCCCGTGGCCTCATGGCCTCGCCCCCATGGTCTCGGCCCCATGGCCTCGCCCCATGGCATCCGTCCCATGGCCTCATCCCCATGGCCTTGCGCCCATGCCTTCGGCCCCATGGCCTCGCCCCCATGGTCTCGGCCCCATGGCCTCACCCCATGGCATCCACCCCATGGCCTCATCCCCATGGCCTTGCGCCCATGCCTTCGGCCCCATGGCCTCGCCCCCATGGTCTCGGCCCCATGGCCTCGCCCCCATGGCATCGGCCCCGTGGCCTCATGGCCTCGCCCCCATGGTCTCGGCCCCATGGCCTCGCCCCATGGCATCCGCCCCATGGCCTCATCCCCATGGCCTTGCGCCCATGCCTTCGGCCCCATGGCCTCGCCCCCATGGTCTCGGCCCCATGGCCTCGCCCCCATGGTCTCGGCCCCATGGCCTCGCGCCCCTTGGCCTCATGCCCATGGCCTTGCGCCCATGGCCTCACGCTCCATGGCCTCACGCCCATGGTCCCGCGTCCATGGCCTTGGAGGTGAGAATACTCACAAGTGGCAAGGTACACGCATGAATATGGAATGTACCTGCAAACCTAAAGAAGTCAGAGTACGGATATGGTACCCCTACCAGAAAAGTAGTGGGAATGCAAGGATAGGAGTTAGAGCCCGTACGTCTATGGCCAGGAGTCAGAGTCGACACCACTACAACCTGCACCACTGCGTCTGCAACCACTCCTCTGGCATGGGTACAGACAAGTAGTGGAGACATCCTCCTGACACCTGCTCCTGTACTGGATGTATGACCACGACCTCTGAAGCCACTCCCCTGACATAGTAGTTATGTACCCCTTGGTCTCCTGGACCACCATGTACCAAGGGCCATTAGATCCTACTATAAAAGGAACTCTAACACCACCTAAAAGGGGGTTGGAAGTTTGACTGTAGCAAAGGCTTGAGAGTTAATGAAAGATTGATTGATTTCTCCATTGTTATTCTGTCATAATTCTTGAGTTATTGCTTCGATTTCTATAGCTTTTTATCGACGATCCTAACTTGATAATTTCTTCCAACTCAACTTAGTTGACGAGTTCTCACCGTCAACAATACCCTGTAGTGGGCCATTTAGGACGCTTGTATCTAGAGATATTAAGCCTATTCCTTTGTGTTTGTAGCCATCCCCTCATTTATACGCGAACCCCTTTTCGCCTTCAGGACGAGGTCTCATGGCCAGTGACGGCCCGGCTGACATACCTCCGGGGGCTGAATTTATTGACCTGTCCTCAGACTCAGAGTCCCCTGAGGGCAATCCTCACCAAGACTATGACTCCTTAAGGCAGGCTCGCATCCGCCACCTTGAGTGCATTGCTGAACTTAGGCGCAAAATTTGGGTAGTGGAGAGCGAAATTGACTCGGTGTCGAAAGGAGATGGAGGGCCTTCACCCCCAGACCTTAGTGACCATATATCGCGTCTTAGGATGACCCTTTTTGAATTGCGGTGGGAGTTAGAGTTTATGGAGGGACACCTTCCGCTAGAACCTCCCAACCCTTCCTCGCCTGATGTTGGTCATGGGGCTGCTACCGCCTCTCCTCAGCCCCTAGTCTCAGTTTTTCCTAGCTTAGCGCTTCTGCCATCGCTCCCTCGATGGAAAACTCTTGCTAGGAAGAAAAAGTGGAGGGTCAAGTGTCCTGTCTCTTCCTCACATTTTTCTTTTGATTTTGCAGATATGTCGAGGGCACGCCGACAGGTATATATCCAGGAAGAGGACGACGCCCCTTTACTGGCTTCCAACCTGGTGTCGCATGTGTCTGTGAACAAATTGAAGGAAATAGTGAAGCACTATCGTGTTCCCCCAGAATACGCCTTGTATGCTCCTCAGGAGGCATGTCGGGCCGACCGCCCTAGGAAGGGTCTTATGGCTTTGAGTGAACACATTTTGAAAGCGGGTGGCACCATTCCCTTGCACCCGTTTTTTGTAGCGGTTCTCAACTATTTCGACTTGGCCCCTCTTCAGCTGTCACCCAACAATTGGTTGACCCTAAGTTGTCTTTTTGTTTGGTTCAAGGAACGGGCTGAACACGCCCCAATGGCACAAGAGGTGCATTTCCTGTACAATCTCATGGGATCCCCCAAGTCCAAGGTAGAGGAGGTGACATGGGAACTTGAATCAGATATGCGAGAGCGGTATCCCGAGTTGTTCAAGTAATTTCGATGATGAAACTTTCTATAAGGAGGGGATAGTTGTAGCGTCCCAAATTTGTTAATAAGGCTTAGGGCCTTGGATAGCGTGCCTGGAGGGCAATAATTGATATATTATATTAATATGTGAATTTGATGAATATGTGATTAGAAATGCATGTTTAGGTGAATTAAATATACATGTGGGCCCCATTTGGTTGTTAGGGGCATATTAGTAATTTTAGCCTGTTAAGGGCATAAATGTTATATTTATGTGTATTGTGATTGATACCACGTGTGAGTGGTGATATAGTTATGGTGCACGATCGTAGACGGTCCTAGGGAACTGTTTAGTTAGAAAGTCACAACGGGGTCAAATACCCAGCTCGGGAGGAGCTTAGGGTTACTTTGGGAATATTATAATGTGTTCGGGAATTATTGAGTAGCGGTTAGTAATTCAGTAATGGTTTAGACGTGTCGGGATTAAATGCATAATTTTAGGTATACTCGGGGACTAAGCGGGATGTGTTAAAAGACTAAATCCCCCTTGGAGATATATGAGGACTTAGGTTAACTTAAGGGGTAATTGAATCGTTTTGGGCAAATGGATATGCTTAACTTGGGAGCTGGGACTCTCGAAACACTTAACCAAAACAGAAGAAGGAAAAAGGGAACCAATTTTCTCTCTCTCTCTCTCTCTCACGCTCGATGCTCTCCCTCTCCTTCTCTAAAGTGACTTATTTTGAAGGATTTTAGGCCAGAATTCAAGGGATTCAAGGCTAAGAATTGGGAGATTGACCTAGGCTCAAAGGTAAGTTCTAATTCAATTTCTTGATTGAATTCTGCTAGGAAATGTTAAGGTTGGGAGCTGATATGTGTTTTTCCTTGGTGGATTCTTGGGATGAAGTTTGGATAGGTTCAACGTGGGATTAGTGGATTTGAGCTTGGAAGTGGATTTGAAAGAAGCTGAGGGATGAATTTCTACTTGAGTTAAGGGTTCTTGCATCTCTAAAGATATTTTCTGGTTTGTGGTTTAAGTTTTTTAAAGTTTTAAACCACTTTGTGATTCTGAGTTTGGAGGAGTTTTTGGGTGTGTTTTTGGTGCTCATAAATTGTTATACTATTTAAATGATGTTCTAGGTATAATTGGGGACTTGGGTGTACTTGGGTATTGATTTGGAAGAGTTTTGGCTCGGGAAAAATGTTAGGAAAAACCCAGTTTTCCGTGCTGTGGAGCTAGGGTGAATCAGGAGGAGGGCACCACTCTGGGCGCCGCGGCCCCTATAGGGTTGTGCCGCGGTGCTAGGCCAATTTCTGGGAAGGGGAAATTGTGTTTTTAGGGTTTTGGCTCAGAGGGCTCAGGGGACGCTTTCGCTACCTTGTGTGGGGAAACGGGAGGTCCCGAGAGCATGGGATTGGTTCCGGGAGATGATTATGAATTGGTTAGTAATGAGAGTGCTATGTGTATGTTGTGACTATGTTCTCGGCGAGGCTTGGGTTAGAGGACTATGCTCGGTATTTCGGTGCTCAAGAAGCTCAGGACACAGGTAAGAAAACTGGTGTACCCGTAGAGCAGGGCGAGGCCCCATAGTTGTGTTGCAGGGCATGACCCTATGTGATTGTGTGAAGGGCGTAGCCCCATTAATTATGTTAATACATGTGTTAAGTATTTGTTTAATTATGCTTTGTGTGCATATATGTGAATGAACGGCAAGAGCAGGGAATGGTGAAGGCCGAGAACGGCAAGGGGCTGGGAGCAGCGTTTAGCACGCGGAGTGTGAGTTGCCAAGGCAAGACCCTAAAGGATACCTTGGTTATCCTCACGGTGTAGACTGCGTACCCAAGGCCTGGTAAAGCACCTGGGACTACATGGTCGTATGTGCTTAGCCTGTTGGCGGTTTGATTACGTGTTAAGTGAAAGATATGCATATGTTTTCTGTTTATGTGAGTTTTCTTGCTGGGCTTCGACTCACGGGTGCTCTATGGTGCAGGTAAGGGCAAGGGAATAGTCGACCAACCATGAGTACGGAGAGTGTGAAGCGGCACATACATGTTTGGCTTGCTTGCCTGCCACGGCCAGGGGTAATTTTGGGAGATGTTTTGTACTGAACCTTATTTTGTTGTGTAGTCGACTTTAACCATATTTTGAGTTGTAAATATTTATAAACAGTATTTTGGGATCTCGAATGTTAAACACTTTATAATTTTCAATGAATGGAATTATTTTCAAAGTATGTGACTCTGTTTATGGTTTAATTACACTTTGTTCTTAAAACCTCGATTAGCGAGTTATTGCACATTTTAAACTCACTTAGTAACGGCTCTAAGGAAGTAGAGCATTACAGATATAGTGGGTATCTCACCAATTGTGATCAGTCACGTGCTCAACGTGGATGAAAACTACCCAAAAATGCAGCAGAAGAGAAGGTTGCTTGACAAGGAACGAGCGAAAGCTCTAAAAGAATAAGTCGAGCGACTGATGGAAAATGGGTTCATAAAGGAAGCTTATTACCCCAACTGGGTTTCTAACCAAGTGTTAGTTCCCAAGTCCAATGGGAAGTGGAGGACCTGCGTGGACTTCACCAATTTGAATAAAACATGTCCCAAGGACTATTTTCCCTTGCCTAGGATAGACCAGTTGGTTGACGCAACTTCTGGTCATGAAACTTTGTCCTTCATGGACACTTACTCTTAGGTATAATCTGATAAGTATGCACCCTCCTGACGAGGAGCATACCAGCTTCTGGACAAACATAGGATTATATTGTTATAAGGTTATGCCATTCGGCTTGAAGAACGCAAAAGCCACCTACCAGCATTTAGTGAATGGCATGTTTCGCGACTTGATCAACAAAAACATGGAAGTGTACGTCGATGACATGTTGGTCAAGTCAAAGGAAGTTGGGGGGCATGTACGAGATCTGGGGGAGTGCTTTGTAATACTTAGAAAGTACCGCATGAAGCTGAACCCCCTCAAATGCTCGTTTGGAGTAAGTTCTGGAAAGTTTCTCGGATTTATAGTTAACTCACGAGGGATAGAAGCCAATACTAAGAAAATTAAGGCACTCATGGAAATGAAGTCTCCGACCAGAACCAAAGATGTATAGAGTTTGACCGGACGAATTGCTACTCTAAGTAGGTTTATTTCCAAGTTAATGGACAAGTGTGTCCCGTTTTTTAACTTATTAAGAGGAAGCAAGAAATTTGACTGGACAGAAGAATGCGAGCAGGCATTCCAAGCCATAAAAAAATATTTGGCTCAGCCTCCAGTTTTATCGAAGCCCATAGATGGAGAGGACCTTTTCATTTATTTGGCAGTCATAGAACATGTCGTCAGTGCTGCTCTAATACGAGAGGAAGATAAGGTGCGGCATCCGGTTTACTATGTTAGTAAGTAGTTGGTAGGAGCAGAGTCAAGGTACCCTATGATTGAGAAGTTAGCATACTGTTTAGTGCTTGCGTCTCGCAAATGACGGCCATACTTCCAGGCACATCCCATAAAGGTGCTTACCGACCAGCCCTTACGTCGGGTCTTACAAAAACCAGAAACCTTTGGTCGTTTACTTAAATGGTTCGTCGAATTAGGCTAATTTGAGAAAATCTCTAGCGGACTTCATTGTTGAATGCACCGAAATTCCTCCATCAAATGAAAATCTCTAGCGGACTTCATTGTTGAATGCACCGAAATTCCTGATATTCCCGACGAGACAGAAAATGTACCTAGGCAGAGAAAAGTTTTTCCTACCTAGCAACTTTACATGGACGAATCTTCAAATGAACATCAAGCGGGGGCCGGACCTATATTGATCACACCAGAGCAACATCGAATTCATTGCGCATTAAGGAACATATTCAATGCCTCCAATAATGAGGCAGAATATGAAGCCCTTTTAGCAGCATTACGATTGGCCAGAGATGTACATGTCCGGTCAGTCGAAGTAAATAGTGATTCTCAGCTGGTGGTTTACCAAATTTTGGGAGAATATCAGGCAAGAGGTTTTCATATGGTGGCATACTTAAATAAAGCTAAGGACTTGTTAGCACAGTTTGAAGAGTACACAATCAAGTTAGTGCCACGAGAGCAGAATTCCAACGCAGACACCTTGGCAAAATTAGCCAGTGCGAAGGATGCTAACACTCTGAACATAGTACTAGTTGAATACTTAGCAAACCCAAGTATTACCAAGCAGGAAGCAATGCCAATTACTGTAACTGACACTTGGATGACACCCATCATCACGTACCTCGAGGAAGGGACCTTACCAGATAACCGCAATGATTCCAAGAGGATAATGAGACGGGCTGCTCGGTATGTCATGATGGAGGGGGTGTTGTATAGAAGAGGGTACTCTATGCCATTACTCAGGTGTATGACGCCCGATCAGTGGAACAACCTCTTAGCTGAAGTACACGAGGGATTTTGTGGAGATCACGCTGGGGGGCAAAGTCTCTCTAAAATGATTTTGCGACAAGGATTTTCTTGTCCTACAATGAACGAGGACTCCATGGAATATGTGAAGAAATGTGATAAGTGTCAGAGATTCTTTAAGATACCTAGAGCACCTCCAAATATTTTAAAACAAATGCAGAGTCACTGGCCCTTTGCAGTATGGGGAATTGATCTGATTGGGAGGCTACCTAAAGGAAAAGGAGGAGTGCAGTTCGCGGTAGTTGCTATGGATTATTTCACTAAGTGGACTGAAGCTAAACCATTAGCCACAATCACGTCAAAGAAAGTGTTAGATTTTGTGGTGAAAAATATCATATGTCGCTATGGCCTACCAAAAAAGATAGTGTCTGGTAATGGTACATAGTTTGATAGCTATCTATTTACTGATTTTTATGCTAGGCATGGCATCACGAAGAGCTTCTCCTCGGTGGCTCACCCACAAGCGAATGGACAGGTAGAAGCGGTAAACAAAATGTTGAAAGACACTCTAAAGAAGCAGCTCGAACAAGCTCAAGGATGTTGGGCAGAAGAATTACCAGAAGTTCTCTGGTCGTATAGAACCACTGCTCAGACAGCAACTAGTCAACTCCTTTTTCCTTGGCATATGGTTATGAAGCTATGATACTGGTCGAGATCAACCCCCCATCCCATCGAAGAAGCACTTACGACCAGGAAGAAAACAATCTATTACTGACTGAATCTTTGGATTTTATTGAAGAAAAGCGAGAAAAGGCGAGCATGAGAGTTTCTTCTCATCAACAAAAGGTGGCCCGCTATTTCAATTCCAAAGTTAAAGATCAAAAGTTCCAGGTTGGAGATTTGGCTCTCAGAAAATTTTTCATCAAAGACTCAGGAGCTAGAGTGCTAGGACCAAATTGGGAAGGACCATATCAGATTGAGCAAGTCTTGCCACCAAGCACTTACAAACTTTCTAGGCTGAATGGTGAGCTGATCAGAAACTACTGGAATGGCGAGCACCTTAGGAAATATTATCAATAAATACCACTTGCATAGTGGTAGCTTAGATTCAAGTGTTTTACTTGTTATTTAAGTATGTTTATGATCTGGTTATTTACTGACCAGGCATTTATTTTTAAACATTTTTTGTTTGTTTGAGACTCATTATTAGACACATTTTTTCCTTTTCAAATTTATGAGTAATAAAAGAGAATATGCGTAGCATGGTCGATTCTTGCTACAAATATGCATACGTGTTAATTTTTCGAACAGTGTTTAACTGATCGGTAAAATCGGGCAGTGTTCAACTACTTGAATATTTTCTTTATATTCAATGTGTTTCACGAGTAGTTTTTGCTCGAACAGATTCGGTCAAGTAGCAAGTGACCAAGGATCTTACAACCCTCAATCACTTGGGGGGCACATGGGGTATACTGGTGAATAATTCAACACAAGCAATGAGAGCACGAATTAATATATTTATTTTTAGGCTGACTTGTAAATTTTCAAAGTCGAAAAGGCCATTGAGCTAACTTGTTTATCAAAAGCTTAAGTAACTTGGCATATTTCAAATTTCCAAGTTAAAAGAAAATATTCGTGTGAAATTAAAACATTAGGCTCATAAAATGTTAGAGCAATAAGAGTGTGAGAAAGTATACTTAGCAGGGACTTATGAAACTAAGTACTCATGCGAAAAATTCATGGCATAGATGAAAGAGATTTTACTATTCACAAAAGACTTGGGATGTTTTAAGAAAAGTAAAGTAAAGTGTTAGGCAGCTCGGTCGTACGAGAAAATATAATAACTACTGAGCAGTAATTGTCTTCACAAAAGTATGAGAAAACGAAATAAACTACTAACTAGAAACAAGGTTTTCACTAGTCAAGTTGAGCATGCTCTCTGTTCGGCCCAAAATTCTCACTGGATGGGTAGACTATTTCCTGGTTGGTCAACACTGTCCTCAGCATCAGGGACATCCTCTGGTTGAAATGATAGAGCAGGAGAAGCAGGCACAACACCAGCTGGATTAGCTTCCATATCTGAGAGAAGCACTTGCCCTGGCCTCACATTTGGCAAGCTCTTCCGCCCTTGCCTCTTCTGAGAGAAAGTCGAGGTTGAGGGGCTTGTTTAGCTTCCATATCTGAGAGAAGCAGTTGAAATAGATCTCTTCATAACGAGCAAGATCAGCTTCTTTGTCTTGCTTCAACTCTTCATTCTCATGAGTCATTTTATCTAGCTGGTCAGTCAACGCCTTGTTGGTTTGGATCTCTTTTTTATTTTCATTAGCCAACTCCCTTAGAGATCTGTCTCGCTCATCAATTGTCTTCTTTGCCTGCTCAGCCTTGGATTGAAGATCTTTCTCATATTTAGTCAAAGTTTCAATCTTAGCTTGAGCTTCCACCAACTGATCATTCAAGACCTTGATCAACTCTTTATAGTCGATTGTTCGACGTTGGGCATGACTAACAGTGATAAGTCCCTGGAATAAATGACCGAGAAATATTGAAATACTAGTGATCAATAAGAAAGTAAATGTTTCTGATAAGATGCTTACCCTCATAATTTGAGCAAGGCCTTTGTGGAGGAAAACTTTGACGCTTTGTCAGGGTAGAGTCTCAAAGGTTTGAGTTGTAGTTGCATGGTGAGTTCAGAATCCAATTATGGTTACTGTCAGCAAAACCTGAGTTCAGAATTTCATTAAAAATCTCATCCTCGTCCTCGTCCTCCGACGATGAGCTGTCTTCTCTAAAGAGCTCAATACTTTTGCCTTTACCAGGCCTGACGGGGAAGGCGAGTCGGTGAGGATTTTCATAAGGAGGCTCTCTAATAATGGGACCGCCTGGTCGGCGTGGATGAGGGGATGGAATAGGAGAAAATGGGTCGGTCACTACTTCGGTATCGACATTAGACTAATCAGTTGTGTCAGTTTCATTAGTTGTACTACCCGCAGCAATATCTTGGTTGTTCAATAACAATCCCACCAAACCGAGATTCTCCAAGGAGACCAACTGTTCAACGTCTTTTTCATCTAGAGGCATGTTGGCAAGTTCTTCTGCTCGAGCGTGCATTTCCCTGGTTGGGAGAGGTTGATCAAAAGGGTCGTCATGTGTAAAAGCCAGGTTATTGGCTTTAATGTCTGTTGTAAGGAAGTATTTTGTATAATATTTCTCGGGGTTTGATTTATGGGCTATACCATGAAGGTACTTAACCCCTTTTTGCCTATAAAAGAGGTGAAAAAAAAAACATGTATCCTTGTGACTGGGGTTTGTCCTAAAATTGAACAAATAGTGTATCTCGTGAGGGAGAGGCGGATTCCAACCTTGAAAGTGGTAGAGAATGTATAGAGCAGACAAGGCTTGTACACCATTTGGAGCAAACTGGAAGGGAGACACATTGAAGTAATCTGTTGTTGATCTAAAAAAGAGATGCAAGGGGATTGTGGCTCCTGCATAAATGTGATACTTAGACCAGGCACAATAGGCTCCACCAGGATTGTTGGCTCTTTGGTTAGGGTGTGGACATATCACATTCACTCCTTCAAGACCCAAAGTCTCGATATGCTTATCAAACATTTTGGAATGTAGCTTAGAAGGCTTAGCTACAGATCAAGAAGGCACACCATCTTCTTCTTTCCTCAGTCTAAGTGTAGCAATTTGTTGGATTTCTATTGCGAATGTTTGGGTAACCTTTCTCTTGGGTTTTCCACTTTTTTGAGCTTGGCGAGGGGGTTTTGAAGAAGCTTCAGTCTTGGCTTCTCCTAATAAATTTTCTCCCACACAGGGTACTCATTCTACCATATTTCGTGTTGCTCTACGAGCAACCTAGGGATCTTGTTCTTGAGGGAGTTGATTAGACTTCTTACCCTCATCGATTGGTGCTGGTGTTGTTGCTTAAGGAACTGATCTTCGTGAAGAAAATATAAGGCTGACCGCAGAAGGATTTTCTTGAGACGATGGAGATGGTCTTTAGGAGTTCGTTTGCTGGGGGATTTGGAAGAAGAATAACTGCTCGGAAGGGTGTCCCTTGAAGCAGGAATTGAGGAATCGGATTCTATTTTGTTGTCACCTCCCTTGTAGTCGAAGCGATTCATCTACAAAAACTAAGGGGAGGTGAGTAAAACAAACCATTAAGTGAATAAAAAAACAAAAAATATACAATACTCTGTGAAACAATTTCTTTGAGAAGAGAAATCAATTTTCCCCAGATAAAGACATTTTTTTTGGGAAATAATAATAATTTTGAGAGATTCAAGCAGATTATTTCGAATGTCGAGTGTTGTTCGGTGGAATAAGGCCTAAGGTGGTGTCCGAGTGATTTGGTGTGTGTCCGAGCATTCAGGTGTGTGTCCGAGCGGCTGTGCGATGCCCGAGCAGCTGAGAGCATGTCCGAGGAGCTGGGCGTGTCCGAGGAGTTGGGAATGTCCGAGGAGCTGGCGTGTCCGAGGAGCTAGTGTGTCCAAGTGATTTGGTGTGTGTCTGAGCATTCAGGTTTGTGTCTAAGCAGCTGTGCGGTGGGCCGAGTGGCTGGGAGCATGTCTGAGGGGCTGGGCGTATCCGAGGAGCTGGCATGTCCGAGGTGATGGGGTGTATCAGAGGAGTTGGGCGTGTCCGAGGAGCAAGGATGTGTGTCCGAGCAGCTGGGAGAAAAAACACCTGAGGGCCAAGCTTGGGTCTGATCTGCTAGGTATGGAAAAAGGAACAGGTTCGATGGGCTAAAGGGTAAAGAGCATAGCATGATGTATAAACATATTTTCTTAATCTTGGACTATGCAAACAAGATCAAAAAGTGGAATTCCAAGAGTTCAAACAAGTCTCAAGAAAATATCATATGCTTTTCTAGAACCTATGAACCCAAAACTAAAATGTGTAATGGGAAATCATTTTTCTTTCAAAATTTCATGAAATTGAAGGAAAAATTGACTAACTCAAAGCCTAAACTACACTATATCATCCACAAAGTCTCTATTCTACAAAGCTTTATCACAAAAAATCCAAGAATATATTTCAAAGGGGGTTTCGGCATGTGTGTATTCTAACAAGTTTTTTGTGTAGATTTTTTGAGTTTAAAAAAAGCTTAAAGATAACGATGAAGAAGGAGAAGCTTACCCAAATGTATTGAAGAGCCTTTGATTTCTTGAGAAAGCTTTGATTTGCTTGGAGAAGTTGAAGCGCCTTGGAAATTTGTGGAGGTTTCGGCCAAGAGAAAGGAAGAGTGTTGTCGATGATGAAATTCTAGCTTATGAGTAGTGGGCATCTGTGGGTCTATTTAAAGGAGAGAGAGGGAAACTCCCACTTACCCTGAAGACTCTTGGTATTCTCTCTCCCATGATTGGAAATGAGTAACTTCCATTTTCATGGCTGAAAAATTTAATTATACCTTTATTTGCAAAAGGCGGGAAAATGCCAAAAGTCAATTTTGGAATTTTAGGACATAGTAATTATTAAATTTACTGTGGATCCTTACTCGGAGTAGGAAAATTTTATGATATGAGAAAATCATATAATAAACTTGGGGCAAATGTTATCCCAAAAAAAAAAAAATTCAATGACGTGGCAATCGGATAGACAAGTGACAATGCATGGTCAGTAAATGACACATTAATAGTCAATAAATGTGTTATTTAAAGAAGTGAAAAGGTTGGGAGTTGACCTGCGGAGTTTTGATATTACTGGTCAGGAAATAAATTTACCTGGTCAGAAGTGATTTGCCCGACCAGTGATATGACATGGCCGATCAGTGATGTGCTTTGCCCGACCAGTGATATGCCATGGCCGACCAATGATATGCCTTGGCCGACCAGTAAGTTGTCTTGGCTAACCCGTCACTTTGGGGAATGGATTTGGTCAACCGGATGGATCAGAAACTCAACAGTTACCCATCTAGTGACTCTTCAGTAAAGCCTCAGTAACAGCTTCAACCCGAATCACTCGTAACTGCCGCGGGAATCTCTCATTTATCTTGAAGTAATATCTATATTGTTGTAATTTGAATTGGTTTATATTTTATTAATTAAAGTTGGTTGGAACAACCAAGGACCCCGTCAAACGGGATATTTCTCATGTAATTTGAGCCTATAAATAAAGGGCTCATGGCATCATTTAGGGGGATTTGGGGATTGAAAGAAAACTCTCTAGTTTGGAGACTTTGGGACCATTACATGGGGCATTCTGGGAGCATTTTCTGAGTTCAGAGAGAGAAACACTGTATTTTCCTACTTATACTTGAGAAACTCAGTTGACTAAGGTTCATCTGATCTTAAGTATAGACTAAATATATTACAACTCTAAGTGGATTAGGCTATTACCAACAAATTGGGGTTGAACCACTATAAAAATTACTTGTGTTATTTACTTTTTATTCAAGGTTTATTGTCGTTTTTACGTCTACTTGCAGTTGACCAAAATCGTGGTCAACACCTTAATAAATAATTATAATGATGAATATAATTTTCAATTTGCATAATCTAAAGGATATATGCAAGATCTTATTAAGGATCTCTAATGAAATATATTTTTTCTTCTCAATATGCCATGGGACTTTACAATTTCTAATGGAAACATAATTATAAAATAAATACTATAGTGAAATCAATATCAAACATGTGATAATATTAACACATATATAAATATAACCATATTTATGATAATAAGTTATTAAACCATCTCATACAATCACAACGATAAAATAGCAACTCATATATATACAAGTCTTATCAAAATATATAATATGATAATTATATAAATATACACTCGCAACAAAATATTTTTACCTCAATGAAATATGATAACTAGAGTTTTGAAGATGATTTTTGATATCAACATATGATGGCGGCAGAAGATTGAATCATCAAGTTCAGATTCAATGAATGATTATGGCTAGAGAGCCGTGGTAATATTTTGAACCTACAAACAATGGTAGTTAGAGAATCATGCTGGTAACGTATTATAAAACTTTTAAGAATACTGAAATGTAAAATATAAAGAAAAGAAATTGACAGAGAAATAGAGAGATAAAAAAAGAGAGTTAAACTCTTGTGTGTAATTTCAATAGGAGAATGACCCCTATTTATACAGATACATAAGTCCTAAGGAAATCAGGTAACTACTCTGAATACATTCAAGAATTAATGTTGATATAATACTTTGGGTAACCTAGTGATTCTTCATTATTATGGACATCAATATATTTAATATATATATATATAATAAAATAAATTATAGTTCTATAGTATATATAAATATTTATATCAATAATTTTTAGTTTTTTTATGTATCTGACAATGTCCTGTGGTGAATTTGATGAAGAAAAATAGTTTCAATCACTTGATAAAAAACAAGCAATCACACAAATTTATAAGATAAAAAAAATGATATGAATGGCTTTATTATTTTTAAATAAATATGATTTAATTATTTAAATTATCATAAAATATCTTTAAAATATCATATTTTAATTAATTAATTTATTTATTTTTGTTTAAGTTTATATTTGTTATAGTTTTTTAATTTGGCAGTGACAATAAAATATGACATATTATATGTTTAATATAATATTAAATTTAATTATAATTAAATTTTATTTAAGTTATAAATTATATGGTTTTATTATTTTTAAATAATTATCATTGTAAAATATCTAAAAAATATCTTATTTTAATTTGTTTAATTATTTATTTATTTAATTTTATTTAAGTTTGAACTATGTTTACAATCTACCTTTAAATATAAGAATATTCTGTTGAACTCGAATCAAGACAACAAAAGTTCTAGCAAAGAAGTCCACGTTTACTTTGTTGAAGTAAGTACAATTCATCTCATTCACGATTTCCTAAGAATCAACTTAGTGAAATCCAATGTTTGGTATATCAGAAAAAAAAAATGATTCATTGGTATTTGTAGTGTTTTTTTTATTTAGTTTAATTTAAATTTACTTTAGGTAAATTATTATTGTACTTTTAGTATATATATTTAATTATTTTTATTGTTATGTTAGTTGATTTTTCCTTTACTTTGGGTATATGTTTAGTTTTCCTTTGGTTTAATTTTAGTTTATTTTAGGTATACCTTGGGTTTATATATATATATATATATTTTAAAATCAATTTTGTGTTTAATGTTAATATTTTTTCAAGTTGTTTTTTAGTTTATTTTGGGTATATGTTTAGTTGTTTTAAGATATATTTGAATTTTATTTTTGACATATTTTAAAATACAGGCATAAGTTTTTCGAGGTTGTTTTTTTTTTGTCTTTTATTTTATTTTGGTTAATTGTTTTTTCAATACTGTATTGATGTAGGGTTGTTGTCAAGTTGATTTTAAGTTGTTTTTTCAACATTGTATTGTTGTGGGGTTGATATCTTGTTGAGACCGTATTTTTGTAATTATGAAACTTTAAAATCGTATTTCTGTAACACCGTATTTTTTTAGACCGTATTTTTGTAAAAATGAAACTTTAAAATCGCATTTTTGAAAACTTGAGTTAGTAAAATTGAAAAAAAATAATAATTAGGGGCCGTAAAAATGTGAAAAATATATATATAAAAAATGTGTATTTATCCTTATATTTATGGGGAAATTCTATAGCATGGGTGCCAGTTTAGCCCATGTTTGTAGGGGTATTTCTGTTTCATTATGTAGATAAATTATAACTAATTTTTTTTTATAGGATGATGTATATTATAGTTATAGTATGTACTCCACCAATTTTCAAAAAATTCTAAATACTTTAAAATACTGAAAATTAAAGTTCAAAATGATAGTTGCACACATATAAAAAAACACTCTTGAAATTGACTATTGAAATCATATTTCAGACATCGTACATTATTCTAAATTTCCCAAAAATCGGTGGGATACCTGTTATAACTATAATATACAATGTTATATAAAATATTTGAATTATAATTTCTCTACATGCCAGAAATAAAAACACCCCTACTAGTAAGGGCTAAACTGACACCCTGCTATGAATTTCCCTGTATTTATGTAGCTGAAGAAAAATATCAAATACACTCTGGGTGCGTTCGGTGCAGAGAGAAACCAGTAGACAACAAATACTTCTCCTAAGATCAATGAATTGTTATAATTAATACACAATGAGCATTAAATAAACAATAATCAATATCAAATCATGCTCATGAATTTCCATGATCAAACATTTTATTTAGGGCATTAATATAATAATATACGTACTTCCAATTATCGCATTGATCTCTAACAATCATGTTGATTACACTTCTATGATCTACACATTTAGAGAAAAGGAGAGCTTGGGAGTAATGAACACTACTCTATCATTCTCTCTACACCATAGCCACACTCATTCCACCTTAATCATCAATCAAGAGCACAACCCTTTATATAAGGAATTATGGGCCAATTGGGCTTACATGCCCAATGTGAGAGAATTAGTTGTCTTGGCCCAATGGGCTGACCAAAGACGTTTTAGAGCGTGTCCATGGGCCCCGAGCATGTTAGTACGTTATGTCCATCCTATTATGGCCCAATGGTAATATCATGCATTACCGATTATATAGTTATCATTACATGCTAATATCGACACTGTATAAGCAACACTTAATTATGTTAGTCCATATAAAATATTCTAACATTCTCCCACTTGGACTACATAATTACACCAATATGTGCTCACTAAGCAACAGTATCAATACACAGAAATCTCAAGAAACAATAATGTCTATAAACTAATTATGCACCATATTGTATCGACAGGACACAAATATAATACATAATGAGACATCTGAGATTCATAAAACATGATGATAACTACTGATCTGGATCCACTCAAACATAGCACCGAGACTAAACCACTGGCTTGCATCAACAAGTGTGTACACACAACATCAAAGAGTTATCTAGAATATGCATATATTCAACAACCAATAGCAATCCTTAACATGTCGATCATACATGAAAAACAATGACTCCCACTGATCAAATACATCTTTGGCTCCCAACAATCCAAACAAGAAATGACTTCTTAGTACATACGTTCAGGTAACTCGTGTTAGTGTAGTCATTAGCATGTTGTTTGTAAGTGCGTGTTATGATACTAATAGAGGACTCCACAACTTTCTCACTACATATGGAACATCATCATCATTAATGGAGCAATATTACTCCCCAAGTTCCGAGAGATAGATATCATTGCGATATTTATCACATAAGTTCAGTAAGTTCACAATAGAGTCAACTACTCTTAACACTGAAACGGAATATCGCAATTGTAATGTACAATCAATGTCCTCGTAACACGCCACACACTCTACCTTCACATACGAGGATGCTGTCAATGTCCATGCAACACCTAATCACATATAACTTCCTTTACCATTATACTCACTTTGTATGAGAGAGGAAGTTGTAGGTGTTCATATGACATTTAATTACAAAATAGCTCCTCCTAGAATCATGAATGCTTATAAGTGGATTTTTATCATCCATGCAGCCTTTCCAATCGATATCACTAAAACCAACTACTATATGTCACAATGTTGGTTTGTCGATTGCTAACACATCCTTGGTACCATAAGGATGACAACTCAAGTACCAATCCAGCATGCCTGTAACAGATATCACGATAGGAATGTGTATACTTGAGTAAGCCCTAGGCTGCCTTCAATAAGCATATATGTGAGATAATCTCAAACTTGATCTCTCGTCATTACTAATATCATGGACTTTAGGCCGTTCATAACACATCACAGTTTAGACTATTTAAAGATTCTCAATGAAATCGAAACATTAATCACTACAATAGTTAGTCAATGCAAACTATGAGACAATTCAGTCTACCGTTGATCTCATCACGAAGAATCTAAATTTTTAGACCATACAAGGTTTATCAAGAATTCTTCATCTGACAGATATTATCAAATAACGGCTTAATTTGTCTCCAAAATAGATCAAAATCATAAGATATGAGCAATGTACTATATCAAGTGACAATATAAACATATCATTGCTCCCACTGATCTCTCATATAGTGTTGACTAACGATAATGTTTCGAATTGACTATTTTGAGAATTATAGTAATCACTATCTTGATGTCCTGCCTCAAAATGGATTTAATGCATTGAACTCGGGTGTCCTTTAAACAAGAATTTAGTTCTTGCATCCTTATATATTGATTTCCAAATAGTCACCACTTTACAACTCAATAATAGTAATGAACAAATTCATTGTTATAGTGGAGACTAGCTATAGGCTTTAATTCACCTTACTTTAACCATCAAATAACTTATTCTTAAAATGAACCACCATCAAGAAAATCTCCCAATTATTATGGGATTAAGCCTAAACTTTCACGCTTGATCATAGCTTGGAAATCATGAAATAACCATATCAATTCTCCAAATAAGGATTAAGAACTACCAATGACTATCGATTAGAAATTTAGAGGTATATGTAATTAAACTTATCTCGTGTATGGAATCACAGGTTTATCAAACTGTCTCGATCCTTTATCTTTATTTGTCCACATATGGAGTTTCTTACAATAATCTGGCCAATTGTAGGTCATCAATAATAACAGCGGAAGCAAAAAAATGAGGGATAAATCCAATTATTCCCTAAATAAAATTTTAACCCTTGTCTAATGCCAACTTAAAACTCCAACATAGATAACTTTATATACTTATCAAAAATATTAGCTAGAAGAGCCATACATATTAAACTTGATATTCTCAATAAAACACTTAAATGTTCATCTTCTCTCATATGATTAAAATCCAAGATTGTCAAATGCAATGTCCTATATTGCCTCATAATATTAGAACTTCTGAAATAGCCTTAGATGTAAATTCTTATTCAATCACAACATTCATGAGGCTATTCAGAATAAAACGATATGATCCATTGAGTCTTAGTATCTTGAGTGTTGCTGCGAAAGACTTATCTCACATTGTCTCTTTCGAAAAACAACTAACATGGTTGTGAATATGGAATTATGTTTGTGATTATATTAGTCCATACAAGATTCAAATATCTCTCCCACTTGGACCAATATAATCAACAAACACCATATTAATCTCCAGCATGCAATAGACAATCAAATAAATTATGTATGATATCATATCGATAGGATATGTATACTACACATAATTTGGCCTGAGAGACATTCAAATATAATAACAACCATCAAACCAAGATGCATGGAGTACAACAATTAAGACTATCTACCAGTCTTGTTGTGTCCTTGTCACTTCGAGAAACAATACACATAAAAAAGTGACTGGATATCATTATGCATGCATGGTTTAATCCCTCAGGTGTTTTCCACAATAAAGCTTTCTAAAACATAAAATCTTTCAAACTTTGATGAGTCAAAACTTTGAGAAGACTGTGCTCAAGATAATAATGCATGAGAGATCTTAACAAAAGAGTGATAAATACTCGATATCTCTCAAAATTTGTATGCATTATAGATTAATCATTGTGGAAAATTGGGTTGTAAAACTATTATCAATAATTATGATAGTCATTAGCGATGAATATGTGTACTGAGATTGAATAAGCCAAAAAACTTATATCCTCTATTCTTTCCATTTCTCATCCAAGATTGTAACTAAGTTATCAAAGTCACTATACTGAAAACTTTGTTCAGACTTAAATCAATCCAAAATTGTTGCCTAAATATAGCTTAGCTATCCTCAATTTTACTAGCAACAACGATATGATATCGAGCACATATGCATTAACCCATTATCTTGAATTCACTATATTTACAGACATTCACAATTAACACAATCATCTCTTCGGAATAGACAATGGCAATCATACATCCATTGTAATATTGATCCAAAACTTGTCAACTTATTATCTATGCCTTATCTTGATCCTTAAGCATAAAAGTATTGTAATAATTGATTCATTAGTTCCACCGAAACTATTTCAAGGCACAAAACCAACGTACTAGTCTCCTAGACTCATCATTGTGTAGCAAACGTAGGAATATCACTTTAGATGCCCAAGAAAAATTCCTAAGTGATTCCATCCTCATAAAATTTGTCAATAGGGATCGATCGACACATATATACCTTACTAAAACCAACTGACACCCATCGCAATACTCCCACTGAGCATGCAGTAACTTGGCATCTTTGAATTCAAATGATTTCAAGATTTATCAATTTCGAGGCCTAGTCCAATTTTCTAATGAGAGATCGATATGACAAGACATATTATAGTCCCATCCGGTAACTAAGCAGTAGAGGTTTTAGGATTTCTTAATACTAAAAAAAATATCTTAGAGCAGTGCCACTATGTGAAAACAAGGATTATGCAATCTGCTCGTTTTCTTAGCTTTCTCAATGATCTATCAACGGAAACGATCATGTCATGTTAGAGTCGTTCAAACAAAACATATGACTCTTACGCAGGTAAGGACAACTACTTTAAATATCATAACCAAATTCAGCTAATCCACTACCGATAGGGTAGAAAAGATTGTGTGGTTCATGACATCTAATGAGTTTCCTTCACCATCTAAGCATCCTACTTTACAGTAAAATCATCGACAGGATGACTAAATTGCATGTATGGACCTTAGTTTTTAATTGTGATTGATACGGGAGAAAAGTATTTAACATGAATCACAATTTTCGACAATTGACATGTGAAAACTTACGACAGGTAAGCACAACACATTCAATGAAAAAATTTAATCTCATAATTATCTAATAAGGCCGATTGCGCATTTTTGTATTTCTAGCAAATTTTATTACCAAAAATATTAATTAAATATTGACAATAATTTTTATAATAAATGCACAAACCATGATCAATATCTTATTACACATTTTCCATAGTATATGCCCCGAAAGAATTCATAATAATAACAACAATGAAATTCACAAAAAATTATCAAAATCACGAAAGGCATATATATAACAAAATTATGGAATGATAAACAAATAAAAAATGACATTGTATGAGATTAAATTAATTAACGATAAATTTATCACAATTCTCACAATTTTATGAATAACAAAATTGACATGCTTACACTCACGATAGGTGAGTACATAAGCACTCAATTAATTATTCACTAACATAATTATATTATAAAAAAATTCAATCATCTATCAAATAATTTTTATGGCATGAATATAATTATGTCTTCATCCAATGAAATAAATAAAAAATAAAATTGTGAGAGAAAAAAAAATTAATTCAAATTAATTATGTGATTATGCGTCAATTAACAATTTAAATCGACCAAACCCAAAATATAATCACACAATCAAATGAGAAAAATTAAAATGAGCAAAATGGTGAAAATTTGGTCCAAAATGGAATCTTCACGCGCCCCCACACGCCCAAAAAAGTTTAAATTTTTTTTGCTGAAAAATGCCCAAAAACGACATGTAGTTTTTCAGCAAACTACATGTAGTTTGTCAGAAAACGACATAAATCATAAAAAACGACAGCACTTCGAAAATGACAAAAAAACCAAAAAGGACACTAAATCAGAAAAATGACGACACTTCGTTTTGAGGTTGTCTTCAACCTCCAGCGGGTCTGTTCGACCCGTTTCAAACCCAAATCCTGACCCCGTTGGATTTTAGCCACCAGAGCTCCGATTTTGATGTCGTTTGAGGGGTTTTTCTCCATTTTTCATGCTCTTTCTATTTCCAGTACCCATTCAAACTTATAAACATCCGAAACACGTAGATCTAATAGCCATTTTCGCCCATTAACAAGCTTTGAAAAAGCTTGGAGTTTTTGGTGTTTTCAACGTAAACGAAACGGAAAATACAATCTAAAATATTGATAAACTCAATACTCATCCTCCAATCTGATTTTATCTATCAATAATATATAATTTCGATTTTTAATTTTTTTTTTATGTAAATGAGATTTGAAAAAAAAAATTTATTCTAATAAGTCCTAAAATCAAATAACCTGGCTCTGATACCAATTGTTATAATTAATACACAATGAGCATTAATTAAACAATAATCAATATCAAATCATGCTCATGAATTTCCATGATCAAACATTTTATTTAGGGCATTAATATAATAATATATGTACCTCCAATTATCGCATTGATCTCTAATAATCATGTTGATTACACTTCTATGATCTACACATATAGTGAAAAGGAGAGCTTGGGAGTAATGAACACTACTCTATCATTCTCTCTACACCATAGCCACACTCATTCCACCTTAATCATCAATCAAGAGCACAACCCTTTATATAAGGAATTATGGGCCAATTAGGCTTACATGCCCAATGTGAGAGAATTAGTTGTCTTGGCCCAATGGGCTGACCAAAAACGTTTTAGAGCGTGTCCATGGGCCCCGAGCATGTTAGTACGTTATGTCCATCCCATTATGGCCCGATGGTAATATCATGCATTACCGATTATATAGTTATCATTACATGTTAATACCAACACTGTATAAGCAACACTTAATTATGTTAGTCCATATAAAATATTCTAACATTGTTTAGATACACTAATATCCAGTGCTTTGTTGGATGCAATTAGTGCTTTGTTGGATGCAATTAAAAAAGTAACCAATTTTCAACAAATGAAGTTTTAGATGGATTTTTTATTTTTAAAAACTTGATAAGAGAGAGCTTGCTTACCACCACATCCGAAATTTAACAAGGACTGATCTTAAGATATTAGTTAAAATTTAATATTATTCATTACATTAAAATTTAATATTACAATATGAATACTACAAAATTATTTACATTATAATATACATTTTATAACGCAGTTATAACTTAATATTTATTTATTTGCTTTTTTATACTATTTGATTGTTTTGAATTTTTTTAAGAATTTTATTTTATTTTTTATTAATGTGTTGATTAAAATATTGTATTAATTGATTTTATTAAAAGAAATTACCTTTTTGGATCAAAAAAGTTTCACTCTCTTTATTTTACGTCCAAATTCTTTGATTATGGTCATAGTATGTGAGTGACTTCCATTTATTTTTAGTTTTTCAAAAAACTAATTAAAAGGAAAAAGTCAAACAAAAACCATCATTTTCTCTCTCTTTCTCCTGACCGATATCTCTCTTTCCCTTCTCTTCTTCTACACAGCCCACGTCCATGGAGGAACACAACATGTGGATGCCCCAAGACACTAAGCACAACCATGTCCATCAGATGAACATCAATCGGCAAAGAGATTAAAGATGCCGAAATTAGATGAGTTTTTTATTCTTATATGTGTGTTAGACGTTTTGGTTTGTTATGTGTTTGTTGGTTTTGATTTTGGATGTAATTTTATTTAGATTGATTTGATTTTTTTTTTTTTTTGTTCTAAGATTATTGGAGGTTATAGTTTTACTTTGCATGTTTATTTTAGCTTTTATAAATCTTTTTGTTCATCTAATATTTTTTTCTTTGTGTAAATTTGGGGATTTTATATGTTTTGGTCTTTGGGAATCTAGAATTTTGGTTTAAAGTGTTATAAACATTTTCGTTTATTTCGTTCTTTGTGTAAATATTGTTATTTTGCTACTATGCATAAACAATTTTGTTTACTTGATATACTTATGAAGTCAACCTGTTGGTGCTCCCATTGTTGTCATTAAATTTTTTGGAAAGGTGGTTCAATTAAAATGGTTTATATTTGATTTATTTTTTAAATATTTATTAATAGATATGATGGATATATTGATTTGCGTAATCAATTGATAGCATTATATATATATTCTATATAAAAAGTTTATAGATAACGAGAATTCTTGGTTTTAACAGTTTTTTAATTTTTTTCAGTTAATTTTAACGGAATATTTTTAGATTTAACAGTAGATTGTAAACATGACTTAAACTTAAATAAATAAATAATTAAACAAATTAAAATAAGATATTTTTGAGATATTTTATAATGATAATTATTTAAAAATAATAAAACCATATATTTTATAACTTAAATAAAATTTAATCAAACTTAATATTATATTAAACATATAATATATAATAATTTGTTGTCACTGCCAAATTCAAAAAGTATAACAAACATAAGCTTAAACAAAAATTAATTAATTAATTAATTAAAATAAGATAATTTTAAGATATTTTATGATAATTTAAATAATTAAATCATATTTATTTAAAAATAGTAAAGACATACATATTATTTTTTTATCTTATAAATTTGTGTGATAGTTTATTTTTATCAAGTGATTGGAGCTTTTTTTCTTCATCAAATTCACCAAAGGACATTGCGAGATATATTAGATTCTAAAAATAGTTGATGCATATATACTACTGTCTACACTATGACTTTTTCTATTATTATTTTATTTCTATTATCAATTTCTTTTTAAATATTATTCTATTTTATATATATGTCATGTAATCATGTAAATATATATCTATGTCAACGTTATGTTTAGATGTCATATATATAAAGATTATTAATATAAATATTTATATATAATATAGAACTATAATTCATTCGATTATAAAAATATATATATTTTCAAAAAGATAATGAACCAGTTTTTATTAAAATTATATACAATGTTTACAACTTTAAAATTAAGCAAACGTGCATTGCACGTTGCTTTTACCTAGTGTGTGTATATATATATATATGTGTGTGTAAATTGCCTTGATTGGTTGTATTATTCAAAGATATGTTTCATATTTTGTTATATTTTATATAGTATAATGTAAATATAATATAGTGTATTAATTGTGTAATTTCTTTATTTTAGTTGTATATAGATAAAAATATCACCTTAAAAAAATAAGTATAAAATAAGTGATATTAGTGAGTGGTTCGGTCAACTGTACAAAATGTTATATTTATTTAGGCTATTTAGGTCTTTTACACCCCGAATTATTACATATGTATTATTGTGCCCCCCGAATTTTTCAGGCCGTTAAAAATTCCCCCCGATCTATTCACAGTCATGTAAATTAGGACTTCCGTCCAATTCCGTTAATTTTTTTTAACGGGAGGATGATGTGGCCTTTTTTTTACATAATTTGGGATGACATGTGGGACTCTAAAGTTGGATATTATAGAGAAAATAACAAAAATAAATAAGAATAATTTGTTATAAACCGAATTTTTTACAACAAACTTAGAACCCTAGTTTCAATTTTCCCCCTTTCTGCCGACTTTGAAGATAAATTATTGCTGCCTATTTCTCCATGGATGGTGGTCGAAGGTTTGAAGACGAATGGAGTAAACCCAATTATGATTGTGGGTTTCAGTGTGTACTACGCACTACTTGGACATTGAACAATTCTACTAGAATGTTCTATGGCTGCCCAAGATACAAGGTTTGTAAATTTATTGGTTTCCTTTGATTTGGATTATTGGTTCTGATTTTTGTTTTTATTTTAGAGGAATGAGGTCGATGGGTGTGGATTTATCAGATGGGTGGACCCTCCATCATTCCCTGTACATGGTGAAAGGTTTAAGGAGGAAATAGGAGGGTTTTTGAAAAGGTTAGAGGAGATGGAAGATAATGTTAAGCAACTACAGATTATGGCTGAAAAAAGAGAAGAAGAACTTGGTTCAATATTGAAGATGTTAAGAGATTTGAAATCTGGTGTTTGTTTTTGTGTTGGAATATTTTCGTGTGTTTTGTACATCTTAGTTATGTTGTTTATTTCTTAATTGGGAGTATTAAGCAGTCATTGTTGAAAAATCTAATGTAACTTTTAGACTTACTGAATCAATAGTTGTTTATTAAGTAAGCAATAGTTGTTTATTTCTTATTGTTTTATTGTAAAGTAAAACAAATGGAACATCTTGTTGAATCTTGTTGAATCCTGTTGAATCAAGATGTATTGGTCATACAGAATTAATGAATTAAACTGTGATGTGTTGTTTAATGAAAAATGGAATTTGAATTATATAGTTTTTTTTTTTTTGGTAAATTAGAGAATAGTATATTAAACCAACAAATTTACAACCTACAGCACCATAAAAGGCCTAAATTCTTTACTGTTCTAATTACAAATGATCAATCCAAGACTTATCTCTAAGTGCTAATTCCCTGTACCTAATTCCAATAAACCTATATTTGACCACATTCTTTATGGTCTGTACAATTGAACATGTTTGTTTACATCTAAATTGCCACAAAACCTCATTTCTGTTGAGCCAAAGTTGATAGCATAAAGCAGCCAATGTGACAGTAAAAACTCCATTTTTAAGTCTGCTATGCTTGTTATGTCTTATATTACTCAGTAAGCCATGAATTGAGATAGCTGGTGTCTTCCACTGTAACCATGTCTTAACTTCTTGTAAAACTCTACTACTATACAAGCATTCAAAGAACAGATGCTGAATATTTTCTAAACCAGATCCACAAACAGCACAATCTGTCTCTCGACAGATGTGAAATCTCTGAAGCCTCTCTCTAACAGGCAATCACCCCACCATGATTAGCCAAACCATAAATCTATGCCTTGGTACATTCAGTTTGTCCCACACCAGATGATGCCAAGTAATTGTATTCTGTATTGGACATAACATCAAATAACCTTGTTTAATCTGGTATTTCTCAGACACAAATTTCTGAGTGTCCAAAGTCTGTTTGAGTCTATTTTTAACACAATAAAGCTATCTCAGATCTAATATTTTCATTGAATACTTATCATGCTTACAATCTGAGTGTATATAAATAAAAAGGCAATTGTTCTTGCTGCAAATGTATCAAAATAACTGACAAAAATTACATTTGATTATGTTGAGATGCTATACAGTACACTGACTTATCAAAATGATATTCCTTGTCTGACTTATCAAAATGTCATTTGCTATACAACCACATCCAAAATGAGTCCAAGCATCCCATGTCCAAAAAAAGGGTCTTCTGTCATGTTTAGGCTCCTCCTCCTGCAAGTCTGGTACTCCTTCTTTGCGCCAGTTCCTTATACCTTGGCCTTTTCTGCTGCAGTGGTTTAAACAACATGATTATCCATAGGTTTAAGCAAAATATATGAACAACACTAACTATCCAGCCTTATAACCACCTGCCGCACTTTATTTCAGTAGTAAACTGAATAAAATATAGCAATATGGGTCTTTATTTCAGTAGCACAGACCAACAAAATATAACAACATTGATTTTAGATTGGAATACCTGTGGTGGATTCGTGACTTCTGAAGCAGCCTGTTGTGAAGAAGAGCTCACAGAACCGTGAGGTAAAGGATCACTATTCCTCCCATCAGTAGAAGGATCTTGTGGAGGAGCTTTGTTTGCCTAGGGAAGCATATTCAACAAAGTTATTAACCATTAAAAATAGCAAAACATACCCAACATCAAAATTAAAATGGCAATGTCTACATAGCGATTTTTTTGTTGTTTCTTGAACATGTTCTGAAGTTGTGTCCCTTTGCACCACAACCAGAACATCTAATGCTAATGTATCTTCTTTTCAACTTCTTTCCGGTAGCTACTTCATCAAGTTCCAAAGTCCTGCTCTTCTTTGGCCTACCAGGCTGTTTTTTGTTAATTGGGCCAACCATTCCAAGCTTTCCACTTATAGGCCACTCATCTTGATTCCTAATTGGAAAAATCTGCACTGAGTAAGCCTTCATGTAGTACTCTTTGGTATACCATTTGCTGACATAGAGATCTGTATCTTGCCTTCTTTGCCAAATCACAGCCACCGCATGACTACAAGGAATGCCGGTCAATTCTCATCTTCTACACGAACATACCTATGCTTTCAAATCAACTGAGTACATTCCCCCATACATGTTATGGACCTGGTAAATGTCATCTGAAGACTTTGTGGGTATGTGGGATGAAGCCTCAACCTTGTTCTTCTCAAGAATTGTGGTAATTTTTGGAGCAATGTTGGACTCCCATCTGACAACTGACTGTCTATTTTTGCTGATCCTTTGCATCAAATACACCCGGATACGCTCTAGCATAGAAAAAATGAGTCTATCTCTTGCTGCCAATATTTCTGGTGTCCCATTGAAACCCTCACACATGTTATTCAATAAAATGTCACACTTAGGATTAGTCCTAAAGTGTGACCTAGCCTAGTGTTTTGGTCCTGTAGCCATCAACCACTCATAAGCTGCTTCATTGACCATTCTAATCTCATTCATCACAACTTCAAACCTTCTAACAGTCACTTCTCTAGCAGCCTTCCATAATAAGTCTTTAAGAATTTTATCCCTGAACACCTTAATGAAGTTCTTCTCCAAGTGTCGAGCACAATGTCGATGCTCGGCCTCAGGTATCCCTTCATCCCACATTCCCTTCAAAGCTTGCTCCAAGCCTTTTTGCTTATCTGTTATGAAGGTCCAGTGATTAGAGTTCTCAATTATCAAGTCAACTCTAAGTAGATTGAGAAACCAACTCCATGAATCCTTATTCTCTATTTCAACCACGGCAATGGCAATAGGATACATCTGGTTGTTTCCATCTATTCCAATTGCTGTCAAAAGTTGCCCAGGATGAACCCCTTTAATATGAGCTCCATCTAAACCAATCACTGGTCTTCATCCTCCATTGAAACTTTCCCTCAACCCAGCAAAGCATAAATACATCCTCTTGAACCTTGGTTTTCCATTCTCACCTGGTTCAGTCAAAAATTCCACAGTTGAACCCCTATTGGTGTTTTTAATCTCCTCGGCATAGTCCCAAAGAGCATCATACTGCTCTTCATAGCTTTCTTCAATGGCTTTTGTTGCTAAAAGTCGAGCTCTGTATGCCTTGTCCCTTGTTATGTCTAGCACATGGTCTTTGTTAACTTTGTGCACGAAAGAGGAAACACCCAACTTCTCATTGATCTTGAACTCCTATAAATACTTCTCACTCAACCATTTGGAAGTTGCGAATCGGTTAGTATTTGTCCTAGAACACCTGTGTTCATCATTCAATGTTTTGATGATAAAGGTTGGAGTGTCATCAATTTTCGAAGCAAAACATACCCAAGGACAGTTTACACCCTTACATTGTGCTCTAACCCTGTGCGGGTCATTCTTCTTAAAGAATATATCCTTCCCGTTTTGTATTGAATACTCCCTTACTGCTTTCTTAAACACTGCACCAGATGGAAAGGATAATCCTAACTTGAATTTGGGTTTGGCCATGTCAATTGTAGTGTTAAACTCAGGCAACTCTGGCATCTTGACTTTTTTGGACCTCTTCTTTGGTTTGTGTGGCTCACTGTCGTCACCAATAGTTTCAGTAGTGTCCTCATCATCTGTGGAGCTATCATGTGCACCATATTCAATGTCAGAATCTTCTTGAAAAGTCTCATTACCTACATCAATCTCTATAGGCCTTTTACCTTTCCTAATCAAATGTTTCTCAGCAATATCATTTACTTCCACTCCGTCATCCTCTTGTTCATATTCCGGGTCTGCCTCATATTCATCCTCATCATCACCACTGTCTTCACTAGTATCAACCCCTGCCTCACTTGTTCCATGATCCAAACCCGCCCCTGCCTCACTTGTTTCATCAACAAAACCAGCCCTTCCCTCACTTGTTCCATGATCCAAACCAGCCCCTGCCTCACTTGTTCCATGATCCAAACCAGCCCCTCCCTCAGAAGATTCATGAACTAAACCAACCCCTCCCTCACTTGTTTCATGAACCACAGTAGAACCATCCAAACCAGCCCTTGTAACCTCAGTTTCTATGACATTTTCCTCACATATAGCAGGCCCAAATACTTGATCTTCACTACCCAAAGCAGGCCCAGATTCATCAGTATTTAAACTCACCCCACCTCCCTCACTTGTTTCATTAACCACAGTAGAACCATCGAAACCAGCCCTCGTAACCTCCGTTTCTATGACATTTTCCTCACATATAGCAGGCCCAAATACTTGATCTTCACTACCCAAAGCAGGCCCAGATTCATTAGTATTTAAACTCACCCCACCTACTTGGTTCGGCCCAACTACACTTGAAGCTTGACTTTCATTGAAGACATGTTCACAGAAAAAACAATCAAGGACTCGATTATTCCTCACAGATGCCCCAACTTTCTCAAGCAAAGTATTGTCATTGGTTACACATTGCAAAGTCACACAATCTGCCCACTTAAAATAATAACTAATAGAAGAAGGATCTGAGTACCCCAAGTCTTTTGCTATTCCATGCAATTCAAATATGCTCATATTATCCACATCTTGATAATGAACATTGGTAACAACCCCACCAAAGTAACTAGGACTATTACCTATCATTTTTAATTGTCCCTTATGATTCACTTTCAGAGTGAAGATACTAGATGTTGGTCTGCAAAAAAAAGAAAAAAAATAGCATATATTACTTATTCAAAGCCAAAACAATGGGTGGTCCCAACACACACACACAAATTTAGGATCCATTAATTTATTGAATGGAATCTAGTCAAAGTAAAACACAACATACACAAACCAATACATAACAGATGCCACAGACCCCACAAAGACCAAATAAAAGTCTTAAAAACTTTAACTATGTTTCCATGTGCACACTGACCACAAAATGACTAATTAACACATTGTAGTCAGACCCACCAACACCAAAATGACCAAAAAACACTTGTGTGTGTATAAATTACAATCTGTAGCATTTATATTTCGAAATACCTATACCCACCAGTTAGTTCAAAAGTTAAAATGCCCACCCACCATAATGCATTCAAACACAAACCAAGAACCCACAGAAACAAGAAGAAAAAAAAAACCTTACCATCAAATGGAACCTCATTCACACTTTCATGGGGTTTTGGGTATCCTTTCCTCTTTGCTAAAGATTTACGATTCCTCCCCATGTTTCTCCACCACACGATCAGTCAGGCGTGGTTGTAGCAAACTCAGGCGGAACTCCACCACATATGCTAAACGTTTGGCTCGACGTTTAGCTCGTTTGGCTTGTAGAAAACTCAGGCGGAAATCACCAATATCACCTCCCTAAACTAATGGTTCAAATCTGAAAGTAATCCCTAAAATCCCAATTGACCCGACCCCCGGTTGAAAATCATTCTCTTATTATTTACTTTCTTTTCTATTTTCATAATACATTTGGGTTAAAATTAAATTTCCATGTCAGCGAGTTATAAGTCCCACGTGTCATCCCAAATATGTAAAAAAAAGGCCACATCATCCTCCCGTTACAAAAAATGAATGGAATTGGATGGAAGTCCTAATTTACATGACTGTGAATAGACCGGGGGGAATTTTTAACAGCCTGAAAAATTCGGGGGGCACGATAATGCATATGTAATAGTTCGGGGGGTAAAAAACCTAAATAGCCATTTATTTATGACTGCAAGTGATAAACGATATTTGGTCATTCATGAACTAATTCTTTGTTATTTGGTAGCTAGATTGTTGGATGGAGTAAGGGAAGTGTGTTAGAATTTCTAATATACTCAAATAACATGAACAAACAATAATCACCAACACATAATCCAAAATCATGTCACTATAAATGCGTATATGAGAAATCATAAATCATGACTCTATAGATCCTTTGCTAAATTAAAGAAGAAGATAAATATGAGAGCAGAAGCACTAACCTAAGGCCATTGTTGGATATTGCACAGAGAGTTTAGATATTCCTATATAATATGTATCTCTATGAGAGAAGAGTCTCTCTTTTCTTTTCTATTAATGGGATGACAGACAGAGTATAATGATACATATATATAGGGGACCACAACCCTAATTTATAATTAGTGATTTTCAATTTTTCCCATTATAAAATTAAAAATTCACTTTCTTGTTTCTACACATTAAATCTATGACACTTTATTACCCTATGATATTTATAACATAATTGGCCACTTAATTTTATATCACACTTTATAATAGCATTATACATATGTGCCCATAAAATATGATTTTAATCCAACAATCTTCCACTTGGACAACATATGTTTCCTTATAAATGTACACCCTTATGAGCTCAAAATTTGCTATCATATAAAGGTATTCTTTAACAATCTCGTCCATCAACCATATCCATATAGGATCAAAGCGGTCTTTGTCATATTAATCATGACTAAACCCATCAATGGTCACATATACAAATACAGTCAAATGACATAGATCAATCATGGATACGTAGCATGGAAATTACATGCAATGTGAACCAAATATGTCTATTTCCAATTGGTCCTCCTTAAATTTTAGTGAGGTCAGAATAACAAAAAACTGAGTGAATGAACTGAAAAACTTCATTTCTGATCAGAAAAATAACCAAATACATAAATGTCTGAAATAAAAATAAAGCAAATAAAATACAAACTCCCACTAAATCATGATATCCTCAAACAATATAACACCCATATGAGCAATGTGCTCATGAAAGACCTTCGGTGGTAATCCTTTGTGACCAGATCCGTTATCATGGAGTGTGTCCCAATGTGCTCTATGGATATTTGTCCACTCTGCACTCTTTCTTTCACAACTAGAAACTTTATGTCAATATGCTTTGACTTGGATGAGCTCCTGTTGTTGTTGGAATACAATATTGCTGAATTATTGTCGAAAAATAAATTCAGTGGTTTTTCTACATTCTCCAAAATGCGCATCCCAGTGACAAAGTTTCGTAGCCATATTCCATGATTCGATGCCTCATAGCATGCTACAAATTCTGCGACCATAGTGGAAGAAGCTACAAGTGTCTGTTTGGCACTTTTCCAAGAAATAGCTCCTCCAGCTAACATGTAAATATAGCCTGATGTAGACTTTCTGCTATCTTGGCACCCAGCAAAATCAGAATACGAATACCCTACAACCTCCAAACGATCTGATTTCTTATATGTGAGCATGTAACATTTTTTTCTCTGAAGATACCTCATTACCCTCTTGGCTGCTATCCAATGGTCCATACTAGGGTTGCTTAAATATTTGCCTAACATTCCAACAATGTACGCAATATCCGGATGCGTACAAACTTGAGCATACATCATACTCCCAACAACTGGTGCATAGGGAATCTTTTGCATTTCCTGAATTTCAAGATTACTTTTAGGGCACTGACTAAGACTGAATTTGTCTCCTTTAGCAACAGGGGTATCACCTGGTCTACAATCTTGCATGCCAAATCTTTTGAGTACTTTATCGATATAGCTCTTTTGTGATAATCCAAGAATACCTCGAGAATGATCTCGATGTATCTGAATTCCTAATACAAAAGAGGTGTCCCCAAGATCTTTCTTCTCAAATGCTTCAATAGAAATCTATTGGTTTCATGCAATAAGCCTATATCATTAGTGGCATGCAATATGTCATCGACATATAGAATCAGGAATATATACTTACTCCCACTGAACTTGTGATATACACAATCATCAACAACATTCATCTCAAAACCGAATGAGATAATTACTTGGTGAAATTTGTGATACCATTGACGAGAAGCTTACTTGAGTCCATAGATGGATTTTGTCCATTTGCAAACCATATTCTTTGGGTCTCCTGACACAAAGTTTTCTGGTTGCACCATATAAATTGTCTCGTCAATGTCTCCATTGAGAAACGCGATTTTAACATCCATTTGATGTAGCTCAAGATCAAGGTGAGCAACAAGTGCCATTATTATTCTAAAAGAGTCTTTCGATGAAATTGGAGAGAAATTCTCTATATAATAAATGCCTTCTTTTTTAGTATAGCCTTTAGCTACAAGACGCGCTTTATACCTCTCCACATTACCATTTGCATCCCTCTTGGTTTTAAATATCCATTTACAACCAATTGGTTTTGCACCATCTGCTAATGGGACAAGTTCCCAAACTTTATTGTCTTGCATAGACTTATACTCTTCTTTCATGGCATCAATCCACTTTTGAGAGTTAGAAATTTTAATGGCCTGATGAAATTGGATCATCTTCCACCATTCCATTGTCATCCTCATGTTCTTGAAGAAATACAACATAATCATTCGAATCTTCTTTCTCTTGTGGACCTTCTTAATTGCTCTGGTTCTTGAAGTTGTTGAGTATGTTCTTCTAGAAAAATTACCTCATCTTGAATTGAAGGTTGTTCAACATTATCTTGTTGAGGTTCTGGATTCATTTCTTGAACAATGACAGGTGTAGAAGCCAAAACATTGTCAAAAATGATAGTAGGAACTGAGTTTGAACTCAATTCATCCTCAAAAGCAATGTCTCTAACCTTAATTCTCCCCCCAAACTCAACATTCTCAAAAAATGTTGCAGTTCTCGTCTCAAAAATAATTTTAATTGTGGGATCATAAAACTTATAGCCCATAGATCGCTCAGAATAACCAATAAAGTAGCTGCTTACTGTTTTGGAGTCCAATTTCTTTTCATGTGACTTATAAGGCCTTGCCTCAGCTGAACATCCCCAAATGTGAAAGTGTTTTAGACTAGGCTTTCAACCTCTCCAAAGCTCATAAGGTGTTTTTGCAACTGCTTTAGTTGGTATTCTATTCAGAATGTAAGTTGTTGTCTTTAATGCTTGTCCCCATAGGGACTCAGGTAAGGTAGCAATCATACTACTTAACATATCCTTAAGAGTCCTATTGCATCTTTCAGCAACACCATTCATGCTAGGTGATCCTGGCATGGTGTATTGTGGAACAATACTGCATTCCTCTAGGAATTTAGCAAACAGTCATGGACGTTGTTCGCCTGAGCCATCATATCTACCGTAGTACTCACCACCACGATCAGATCTGACATTTTTAATCCTTTTGTTGAGTTGATTCTCAATTTCAGCTTTATAAGCTTTGAACACATCCAGAGACTGTGACTTTTCATGAATGAGATATAGGTACCCATAACGTGAGTAATCGTCTATGAATGACATGAAATATTGTTGACAATTCCATGATGCTGTAGGGGATGGCCCACAAATATCTGTATGAATCATTTCTAAGACATATGAAGATTTGTTGGCACCCAATTTCTTAGTTTTGGTCTGTTTTCCCTTGATACAATCGACACAAACATCAAAGTCTGTGAAGTCAAGAGAATATAAAATGCCATCAGACACAAGGTGTTCAACTCTACCTTTTGAGATATGAGCTAAGCGCTTATGCCATAATGACGCTGAATTTTCCTTATTTAATTTGCATTTAGTACCACGTGATTCCACATGCAATGTTTCATTATAGGATGCGATTGTTTCTAGCAAATAAAGGTTGTCATAAGCATTCAAGTAACCAGCTCCAACAACATTTGAATTTAAAGACAAACTAAACTGATTGTTTCCAAAAGAACAAGAATATCCAAATTTGTCCAACAAAGAAGCAAAAACTAAATTCCGTCTAAAAGATGGTACAACAAAAGTGTCTTTCAAATCCAAATAAAAACCAGTTCCTAACAACAACCTAAAATTCCCAATTGCTTCCACTTCCACTGATTTTCCATCGCCCACGAAGATGTGTCTTTCACCATCACTTGGCTTTCAGTTGCTCAGGCAATCCTGCATAGAAACACTTATGTGAGTAGTAGCACCAGAATCTATCCACCAAGTGTTCCTAGGTACTGAAGCTAAATTAACCTCATAACAGACCAAAGTAAGAATCATACCTTTCTTTGCATGCCATGCGTGATACTTGGCACAATCTTTCTTCACATGTTCAGACATGTTGCAAAAGTAACAACCTTCTGAATCATTCTATTATTTCTTTTGGGCAGGACCCTTAGCAGCTTCATTCTCATATTTCCTTTTCTCACCCTTATCCTTAGAGGCAGTGGCCAAGAGAGCACTTTCAGTCTTGTCCTTTTTTAACCTTTCTTCCTCTTGCACACAGTGAAAAATGAGCTCATTGAGAGTCCATTTCTCCTTTTGACAGTTGTAACTAATTTTAAATTGGTCAAACTGTGCAGGAAGCGTTAACAATACCATAAGCACAAGCACATCATCAGAAACCTCGATCTTAAGTATCTTAAGCCTTGAGACAATATGATGCATTTCCATTATGTACCCCCTTACATTTCCTTGACCCTTATACTTCATGGTCATCAACCTAAAAGTGTTGTCATTTCAACCTTATCATTTTTAGCCAAACGTTCCTCAATTTGTTCAAGAAAATTCTTGGCCTTAGTAATCCCTTCGGATTCTGTGCCCCAAAAGGCTTATGGGATGTTGTGTTTCATAATCATTAAATCATGCGATTTGAACGATCCCACCTCTCAAAATCCACTTTCTCATCACGGGTTTATTCCTTAGTGAGAGGTGCATGTTTTTCATCCCTTAATGCTTGGGCTAAATCCATACATCCCAGAATTATAAGTAAGTTCCTTTTCCAATCCTTGAAATTGGTCCCATTAAGCATAGGAATAGAATTAATATTAGCAGATATGGAGGCAGCAGAAGATGAACTAGCTTAATATAGAACAAAACAAACAAAACAAGCTCACATCAATATGCATAATCAAACAATAAATTCAAAACTTGGTTAATCACATCTCAAGATACCAAGCACAACATTAATATTAAGTCTTTGGACAATAATATTAACTATAAAGCGATACTCTTGTTGTAGCAATCAAACATTGACAATAAATTATGTTAAACAATAAATCAATCTTTGGACTGACATATTGCTCACACAAAATATCATATAATTGTCATATATTTATCACCACAGGTATGCATGAAACTTGGCCAAATATTAACTTACCTTTGGGCCAGTTAATAAATGCATGAATTACATACACACAATTATCTTAATATTTTAATTAAATTAATATACACAAAAGAGATCACTTTGATGATATTTTGTTTCAATTAATTATTTTAAAATATTAGATATTCTAGATAAAATCCAAAACCAAATTTGAATTTAATTGTTGCTGTATTATTTTTTTTTATCAAGAAGAAGGGATTTACTTCATTAATCAAACAAGCAAAAGAATACAATATCCAGTCTAACAGGCGGAGGCTAAGAACAGCAAGCCTCACCAAAACTAACAGAACATTCTAAATACAAACATATTCAGGAAACCAACAGCTCAGCTCAACCAAAATTTACATAGTAAATTGTGATAACACTCTTTGCTCCTGGGAAGATAGCTTCTTCTTACTAACAATGTAGAGTCGATGATGAATTAATGATTTTACTTCAGAAGCTATAATAGTAGCAGACCTAGAGTAATTGTCAAAAATACAACCATTGCTATTCCTCCAAATGCTATAAACTACAACTGCTAATATCATGGTAGATATATGAAAAAGGAAGCCATTATTTCTGCTAGAGAGCCAGGACCTCCAGCTATCAAACTCATAAGGCCATGCACTGAATGCCATCCATTCAAAAATTTGATCCAACACCTGTTTTGACAGAGTACATTCAAAGAACAAATGGGAATGACTTTCATCAAAACTACCACAAACCGGGCACAGCAAAGAGTCAAGAGGCACTCTGAAACGAAGCATGTTATCACAAGTAAGCAGCTGAGTATTAACAACCTGCCAAAACAGGAACCTGTGCTTAGGTAAAGATAATCTACACCAAACTGCTTTGTAGTAGCCAACCTGTTGATGGCACAAAGAACTATTGTATAGGATAGAGGAGTGAAATTTCCCAATTATACCAGCAGCTTTAATATCATCCCAACTGAATTTGCCTCTCAGTTTGCATAATTTCCTCCAGTACCAGCTGGTATCCGGAGGCAGCCTATAGGACTAGAATTCTGAGCCTTTCAGATAGATTGAATTTATCCATTTTACCCACAGCAAGCCATTCTTCTCAGATATCGCCCAAATATACTTAGCCAATATAGCATAATTCCAAATCTATCCATTTCTGAATTCGAGCCCCCCATATGCCTTAGGAAGACATACCTTTTCCCATGAAGCCATATGAATCTTGCTCCTATTGCCATTAACTCCCCATAGAAAACCATGACAGAGCCTCTCAACTTCCTTTATTATGCTTTGGGGAAGAACAAAAATACTCATCCAATAGTTCCTCAGCCCAAATAAAACCGAATGAATTAGTTGTATTCTGCCAGCAAATGACAGGTGCCTACTTGCCCAAGTGTGTAATCTCATTTTGATTTTTTGAATGATGATATCACAATCTTCGTGCTTCCATTTGGTAGGCCTCATAGGGACACCAAGGTATTTAAGAGGAAATGATCCCTCTGACAGATTCAATTCAGCATAAATTTGCATTTTTTCAGCAGCTAAAACTCCCCCAAAGAAGACCTGAGACTTGCTCTCATTGATTTGAAGCCCTGTCACAGAACTAAACTCCCCAATCACACTCTTAATAATTTTTACTATTGATAGGTACCCTTTACAAAATAGCAATAAGTCATCTGCAAAACATAAGCTAATGAGTTTGAGACTCTTGCACATAGGATATGGAGGCTTCGGGTTAGATATTCCATGACTAGAACAAATAACAGTGGGGAAATTGGATCCCCTTGGCGAAGACCCTTCTCACATTTAAACCTGCCTTGAACCCTTCCATTCAAGAGTTATGAATATGAAGTATTACTCAAACAAGTCATAATCCAGCCAATGAATCTTGTTGGGAAACATAAGGCCTTTAGAAGCTCCTCAATAAACCTCCAATCTATTGTATCATAAGCTTTGCTTATATCAATTTTAATTGCACACCTTGGTGAGATGGAATATCTTCTATAATTATTGATAATATCTTGACAAATTAAGACATTGTGGGCTATAGATCTTCCTTGAATAAAAGCTCCCTGGTTTGTATGAACTAAAACAGGGAGGACTTTGGCTAATCGAGAACAAATAATTTTGAAACACATTTATAGATTGTAGAGCAACATGCAATAGGCCTGTAATCCACTGCCCGAATAGGATTGTCAACTTTAGGGATCAAGGACAATGAAGTATTCAGGAGCTCTTCTGGTATGAAACCTGTCTCAAAAAATTGACCTATAGCTCTACAAACTTCATCACCAATGTCTTGCCACATCACCTTAAAGAATGCTGAACCATAACCATTTGGGCCCGGAGATTTGATGCTAGAAATACTGAACATGGCACCTCGAATTTCCTTATGCGTGAATGGTTTCAATAACAGCAGATGCTGATCTAACGAAAGCTTTAACCCCATATCAACACACTGTTTATTTAACTCCTTGGAAGCAAAACTAGGACTCCCCATTATACCTCTAAAATGATTCAAAAAATGAGAAACAACTTCAGAGTAATTATCCACCACCCTTCGTTGCTCATTTATGTAAGTTGCTATTCTATTAGCCTCCTTACGCTTCTTCAAACATGCATGAAAAAAGGCAGTATTCATATCACCGTGTCTCAGCCAATTTATCTTACTCCTTTGAGTAAAAAAACTGTGATACCTTTGCTCTTGAATTCTGAAATTTTCAGCAGTAACCTTAACTTTGTCTTGAAATGTAAGATTGCTAGGATGGTGTTGAGCAAGAAACAAAGCTTCCTGATATTGGTCCTTTGCCTTTTGATAATGGACTCCTATATCTCCAATACAGTCCATGTTGAATCTTTTTAATTTATGCTTTAACCTCATTGTCTTCAAAAAAATTGACTTCAATTCTGTCCCCTTCATCGGCTGCCTCCAATTGTCTAATACCATCTGCTTAAAGTTAACATGTTCAGTCCAGAAATTGTAAAACCGGAAAAGCTTTATACCCAAATTCTCTACTGGCATTACAGAAATGGTACACGAGCAATGGTCTGAAATTGTTTCCCAATTATACACAGTTGAAGTGTTAGGAAACCCATCCAACCATTCCTCATTTATAAAAACATGGTCTATCTTGGAGTAAATACGAGCAGCTCCATCTTGATTGTTAGTCCAAGTAAAGAAGGAGCCAGTACTTTTTAGAGCTTCCAAATGATTCATAGCAATCCAATGAGAAGAATCCACGAGTTCCATCTGAGAAACAGGCTTTCCCCCACTTCTATCCCTTGCTGTAAAAATAGCATTAAAGTCTCCCAAAATCATCCAAGAGAAAATTGGACGAACAATCTGAGATAATCCTTGCCATAAGGCCTTCCTCTCCTCCAATGTGTTTCAGCCATAAACAAAAGTAACATTAAAAGAGTGTTTGTGACCTGTCATTTTAACAAGGCAGTGAACATATTGATTATTCTCCTCTAAAACACTTACTTTGACAAATACTTTCCTCCATATGATCAAGATTCTTCCCTCCGTCACAGGACTAGTGTAAAAGTCCCAATTCCTGAATTTATTAGACATTAATTCCTGTACTCTTATTCCCTTCATTTTAGTCTCCAAAATAGCTCCAATCCCTACTTTATTTTTACTACAAATATCTAACACAACAATATGTTTTTTCAGGCTATTCAATCCCCTAATATTCCAGCTTAGAATATTACAATTATCCATTTGAAGATTGCGATTTATCCCTGCCTCCTTCATTCCCCTCTGTCTGCTCCTGAAGCACCCCAAACAGATTTGTCAAATTCTTCCCTTGGACCTCATTTTTGTTTGTATTCTTGTTATTACTGCCTATTTGGCCTTGCTTATTCAGAGGCCCTGGTTTCTTAGGTGTCTGCCACTTATTTTTTGATTTCTGGCCCTCAACATCAGTTGTCCCCTCAACCACCTCCTTAGTTCCTGAACACTGTCCCTCTCCGGCATCAGCATCTACATTAAGCTCCTTAGGCAGTTCTGGAGTTAAATTCAGCACTTGTTTTTCCTTATCCCGTCCAATCTCATGAGATGTTTTAGGGAGATTAACTTTCTGAACCAGTTGTGGCTTCAGCTCCTTGCGGCAATCAGTCATAATATGGCCATAACCATCACATTTTTTGCATTTGACAGGCAGCCATTCATATTCCACCCCTTGCTCCACTAGTTGACCTTGCTCATTCCTATAATGTATAATCCTAGGAGGATTGTCTGAGAATTCAGCCTCCACCAGAATCCTAGCAAACTGAACTCTATTTCTCTCTCGAGTAAACTTATCGACCATTATCGGTTTGCCTATAGTGCTAACTAAAGCACTAAGACATTTTCTTGCCCAATATTGAAGGCCAAGATCATGTAATCTAATCCACAGAGGTACTGAGCGGATCAGACGAATCGCACTTAAATCGGTTGTCCATGGTCGAACAATCACTGGTTTTCTGTCAAAATGAAGGCTACCATTCTCCAAAACATGGTTTCGAGTAGCCTCATCATTAAACTTAACCATTATCAGACCCATTGTCATCCTAGCAATTTGAGCAATCCCTAGATGACCCCGAACTCTCTTGATAAATCCTTCAAACACAGCCATTGGAGGATTAGCTCCAAGATCCATACAAATGACTGCTGAGTTCCAGTTAGTCGACTGGCTTCTCACTTCATCCTCATCAATTAGAGCAATCCTCTTACCATCCTTAACCAGTGGTTCAGCATATTCTAGTTTCTGACCACTAAAAGAAAGCTTACCCGATTTGAATTGATTCCAATGCTTTTGGGCCAAAGATTGATAGTCTCCAGTTTCCACTTTGTCCGCCCAGCTAGAAGCAGCCAATTCAGGAGCTTTTGGCTCATCTTCCTGTAATTCACCATCGGCGATCTCTCCTAAATCAGACTCAATTAGGGTCTTGTCCAGCGCCTGAACATTACCCTTGACGACAGCCTCTTCATGAACGATTTCGGTCTGAATATTCTCATTTTGGATTGAAGGCAGGCCTTGAGCTACTGATCTTGTCACCGATTTCCTTGCCGATTTCTTCTTCTTCGCCATGGAAGAAGGGGGAAATCGCGGGAAACTTTTTAGTTGTTGCTGTATTATTATTATTATTATTATTATTATTATTATTATTATTATTATTATTATAACTGAAACTATTATATTATATTCAATAAAATAATAATGATAATAAAACAAAATCTAAAAGGATGAAGTTTTCATCATATATGCATTACATAAAGCAAAAAAAAAAAAAAAAAAAACAGGATGAATCAATAAACTGAAGTCAAAGTGATGATCAAATTTTGCTTTGTCCGAATCAATCATTTATTAAACAATTGTGTCAATTATATATATATGGTCACAAAAGAATGATTTGATTTCTGAAGCTTGAAGCTTTTGTACGATAGATAACCAGAATTTTCAATAGCACATGACAACCACAAAATTATTCGACCAATTTATATATGCATCTTTACATATACCGTAACATAAAAATATGCACATAAATGCAATCAAGAAATAACAGAAGCAGTAATATTATCTTATAATCAAAACCCTAATTTTATAAAAGCCCAAAATTTATTTCAACAAAATCATACAATCTTCAATTAATCTAGCAAAGGTGGCTCTGTGACCACTTGTTATAATTTCTAATACACTCAAATAACATGAAAAAATAGTAATATCTAATACATAATCCAAAATCATGTTACTATAAATGGATATATGAGAAATCCTAAATCATGACTCTATAGATCCTTTGCTAAATTAAAAAAGAAGATAAACATGAGAGCAGAAGCACTAACCTGAGACCATTGATTGTTGGAGATTGCACAGAGGATTTAGATCTTCCTATATAATATGTATCTCTATGAGATAAAATCTTTTTTTCTTTTCTGTTAATGGGATGACAGACAGAATAAAATGATACATATATATAGAGGACCACAACCCTAATTTATAATTAGTGATTTCTAATTTTGCCCATTTTTAAATTAAAAAATCACTTTCCTGTTGCTACACATTAAATTCATGACACTTTAATACCCTATGATATTTATAACATAATTGGTTACTTAATTTTATATCACACTTCATAATAGCATTGTACATTATACATATGTGCCCATCAAATAGGATTTTAATCCAACAAAGTGGTGTAGGACCGTGAGGCAGCAACCATGGACAGATAAACAAAAGCACATTTCAAGAAACACCTTATATGTATAGTATGTGCACAGTAGCTTAATCAAATTAAAAAAAAAAAGGAGAGTGAAAAAAAAAGTTAAACTGAACCAAGTGCTTCTCTCCAGAATTTATTAAGTTCAACAAGTTGGCATGAGTGAAGTAGCAACATTAATAAATTAAAAAAAAACCTGAGACTGAAGTCGACAAGAATTCAATCTTTTGTGACCATGAACGTGGAGATAGTTGTAACCATCTGAATGCAGTACTAGTTCACAATTCGTGTATCTGAATGTTGTAGGTTAGACTTGGTCTCGTAGATTACAAAAACTACGATTATGGAATGACCACATGGGTATGGATTAATGGGTACATTGAAGTCGTTGGGCTTATCATTAGTTGGGTTGTATAGACTGTACAAACTTCAGTTAACAAGAAATGTAGGCTGCACGAACTACAATTAAATGGGCTCATTGTTGACTGCACAGACTACAACTATGGCTAGTCATCTAAGGTCTATTTTGGGACTTTTGGACCTTTAGTCACGGGCGAATAGGCGAAGTTTTTTGTAGAGTGTAGGCTCTACAAATGTGTACAATCTACCAAGATTTATAGGCCTAGGCCTAGGCTTATGGCAAGGCCTAATGTCAAATTTTATCCTTACAAGCACTTCATTACTCTATGGGAAATTTGACTTTTGATGCATAATAGGAGATGATATGTCAAAATAGTACTTTGCTAAAAAAGCATCACATTTTTATCTTAGTATTCTCTTTCATACCCAAAATGCCCCTGACATAAGTTTCCTTCTTTTTTTCTCTTCTTGTCTTCTCTCTCTCTATCTCTCTAAGGTCTCATACACAAATGCAGCCAGCATTATCTAAATATATACTAATTTTCGAGGTCATTTTGTATTTCGAATCTAGGGGCAAAAATTGTATGGGTAAGTATATATTTGTTATATGTAGTGAGGAAACTTGTTTATCTACATTGCTTGTGTTATTTCGAATAGATCTGTGTATGTCTTCATGTTTTATTGTAATTTTTTACTGTTGGAATGGATTTTCGTTTTTTTATCCCTCAAACATACGAGGATGACATGACGAATGAGAATGTGACATGTGACATCACAAATCAAGAAAAAATTACAAAGTATTGAGAAAAGACCGACGGGCAAAAAAGATAGGTCCAGGAGCTAGGGAAGTCAACCAAGCCTAAAACCCCTAGGGGTGGTCGGCCTAACCCCTACCTCTAGGGGTTGTCGGCCTAAGCAGGCCCAAGGCCCTAGGAGTGGTTGGCCTGACTCCCTACCCCCGGGGTGGTTGGCCCCAGCATGGTCGGCCACCCCTAGGGTGGTTGGCCGAAGCAGGCTCAAGAGCCACCTGGGTGGTCGACCCACCCTATCTTTCATAGGGTGGTCGGCCTAAACCCCCAAGTACACTTCACTGAGAAATACTCTCATTCAAACTGAGATCAATAGGCCTAGTACCCCGAAGATCAATAGGCCTATCACCCAGATGGTCAACAGGACCAGCACCCAGAAGGTCACAGGTCCAACACCCAAGCTTTGGCCGTCGAGCCTAGCACCTAAGTCTCATATACCAACGGAGACTTAACATTTTCCCAGAAGTTTCAATCGTGCATTATCTACCACGATCTAAAGAAACAACGAGAAGACCCACAATCTCATGATCATGGGAAGGTGGACACATCTCTCCATTACATGATAATCGTGTACAAAACCACGATCCCAGTAATACTAGTCATGTAACAGCCCCTGGGTACTATAAATAAAGAACCCAGGGCTTCATTTATGGGGACTTTTGGGACTCTGGGCTAGATCACTTTTTCTGGAATTTTGGAGATCTAAAGAATATTTGGGGAGAAATTCTGGGCAAGTGAGAATGAGTGGATATTTTGGTTCAGTGGTGTAATTGTCGTGTGATTCAATACTAAAAGCTAAGTGGATTAGGTTATTACTGTTCATCAGAACAGGGCTGAACCACTATAAAATTCATGTGTGTTTATTTAAGATATCGTACTCTATCATTTATTTTATTTATTTCGTTCAAAAGGTGTTGTATACTGCACTTACGACCGTTGGAAAATTTCATAGGTCAACATTTTGGTGCTTTTATTGAGAGAACGAAATCAAGAAACACAATTTTATCAGTTTACGATGCCTCCAAAACCTAGTCAGACAAAAAAGATTGCTCCCAAGGATCCCCCCACCCAGGATCCCATAGATCCCGTTAACACCTCATTTGGAGGTAGGAGATCAACCTGATGCAGAAGATGCACAGGACGCTCACCAGGAGGAGATGGCGCAATTTCTGGCGAGGCAGGAGGCCTTTGCTGCAGAAATTTCCCTTCAGAGGGCGACTATGGAACGGCAATGACGGGAGATCGATGAGCAGGTCCAGAGGATGATCCAGAGGGAGTAGGAGGCTAACCGAAAGCACCAGGAAGTCGTTGTGGCCTTAGAGGTGGCTACTCAGTTAGCCCGAGCTAACGTTGAAGCTGTTGCTCAGGTCATGAGGGAGACTCAAGCCAAAGCAGCAGGAATGTGAGACAACAGTAACAGAGATTCCCAGGGGAGGAGTCGGACCCCAAGGACACTCTCAAAACCACTTTTCCAGAGACAGGATGAAGAGGCACAGTCCAAGACTGCCTCCTCCATGACTAAGAAGAATAACACTCCATCTCAGAGTAGGAGTATTGCCAACCCGAAGGTCCCCTCCCAACGGGACAGATGAAACAACGCAGGAGATGAGGGTCAAACATCTGAAAGGTGTGAAAGAAATGGAAATGGACGCTCAAAGTCATGTAGGAGGAGAGGATTGGGTGCAGGGTCGCACTGACAAGGGCAAGGCAGACTTACCACCCCTACACCCTCAGTCTCACAAGGGAAAAGAACCAATGAATAACATAAGTACTGTGTTCGATAGGCTGGGAAAAGATGCGCAACCTTAGGATTTGAGGGAAGTCATCAACAGGAGGACCAGTGCTCAGGAAGGGGTACCAAGGACCTCTACCTCACCTAAAGAGCGATCCCACCAGCAGTACAGGCTCAAATAGATGCACTCGTTATGGTTGTTCAGGGTCTATCAAATAAACCTTCAGATATCGAGTTGGCTAATAGAAGTGGGAGTCCTTTCAAAGCCAAGATCCAAGCTGCCCAACCACCACCGAAATACAAGACCCCGAAACTTCCTACATACACTGGGAAGGAGGACCCAGTACGACACATTGGGAAGTTCGAGGATCAGATGGAGTTACTCGGTGTGGAGCATGATTATAGGTGCAGGGTATTCCCTTCCACTCTCTCTGACTCAGCTCAGGAATGGTATTAGAAATTCAAACCTGGATCCATCACTTCCTGGGAGCAGTTTAGGAAGGAATTCTGCAAGGTCTTTAGTGCTGGGCGGATTCAACCGATTTATGCCAATCAGCTAGCTGACATCAAGCAAGGGAAAGATGAGTCCCTGAAAGAATACATTCAAAGATTCATGAGAGAGGAAAACTGAGCAGCCACATTAGGAGATGAAGGGAAGTTCGTTGCCATCTCGGTAGGAATAACTTATCGAAGTCCCTTGTGGGATAGTATACACAGGAACCCTATCAACACCTTGCAAGAGTTCCTGGACCGAGCCGACAAATACATGAAGCTAGATGATGCTATCATGAAGAAAGAAAGCTAAGTCAGCACCCATCGACAAACAATCTAAGCATCAACCCTACAAGCCCAGGTTCACCAATTATACCATCCTGACCACATCAAGGGCTGAGATTTACTTGGAAACATACCAGGAGGTACCATACCGAAAGCCACCACCCTTGCATTCAGAAGGAAAAAAGGACAAGAATAAGTTTTGTCATTTCCATAATGATTATGGGCACGACACAAATGAGTGCAAACAATTGAATGATGAGATAGAGTTTCTTCTCCGATCAGGAAAACTCTCGAGGTACCAAGGCAAGACCAAGACCCCAAGCAGGAACCCAAAATTTCGAAGGCAGAGAAGTCCACCACTGGAGACAGCAGCTGTAGACTTCACACTAGATACCATATGTGGAGAGCCCCACATAGCAGGCAACAGCAACAATGCTCGTGAGCGATATGCAAGGAACCTCAGGCATGAGGTAGGGGAGTTTTCCCAGTGTATGGTGGTCGAGGAGCGGTCTCCAAAAAATCCAAAGTATGAAAGTGAAACACTCACTTTTACAGAGGATGACACCCTATACGTGAGGTATCCCCACAATGACCCTCTAGTCCTTACCATTCAAATCGCCAATGCCTGAGTGAAGAGATGCTTGGTGGATACAGGAAGCTCGATAGATATCATCTACAAATCATCCCTCGAGAAGATGAAGCTCACGGTCAAGGACCTGACACCGTGTTCCCAATTGATATATGTGTTCACGGGAGAATACCTAGCACCAGCAGGAACTATCAAACTACCAGTCACAGTGGGGGATGCCCCCAAGCACGAGACTGTAATGTCAGAGTGCCTGGTGGTAGATTTCTCATCAGATTACAATGTAGTACTCAAGAGACCCCTCTTGATGGCATTACACATAGCAGTATCTATCTGGCATCTATCTTTGAAGTTCCCCTCCAGTGCAAGGCAAGGATGCATACAGGGTAACCAAAAAGAAGCACGAGAATGCTATAATGCGTTAGTGGTCAAGGCAAAGAAAGGACTATGCGTAAACAACATGATAGTAACCTTCTGCGAAGAGTGTGAAGGAACTGATGAAGTTTTCAACATGGAAGTTGACGTTGAAAGAAACATTCTACTGGAGTCGAGGGCTCCTTTTAACGAAGATTTGTTATTATAGCAAGTTTCTCAAAGTGAGGGAAACGACATCGATCCTCGCTTTGGGGATGACGTCATGGGGGTAGGACCAGTCGAAGATCTTGATGAAGTTCTACTAAGATGAGGAGGACCCAACTAGAGTAATCATAGCCGGGAAAGAGTTAAAGGTGGAAATTAAAACACGATTGGTGGAATTTTTGAAGAAAACCCAGGACGTCTTTGCCTGGTCACGTAAGGACGTGGTTGGAATTTCTCCATCTGTGATAAGTCATGTCCTCAATATAGACAAGAAATACCCACCAGTGCAACAAAAAAGGAGGCTGCTTGACAAAGACCGATCTCAAGCCCTGAAGGAGGAGGTCAAGCGACTCAAGGAAAACGATTTTATAATGGATGCCTACTACCCTGATTGGGTATCAAACTCCGTGCTGGTCCCAAAACCAAACGGGAAGTGGAGAACATGCATGGACTTCACAGATCTGAACAAGGCCTACCCCAAAGACTGCTTCCAACTACCCATAATAGACCAACTGGTCGATGCAATGACAGGACATGAAATAATCTCTTTCATGGATGCGTATTCTTGGTATAATCAAATAAGTATACCGGCTTCCGGACAGACAAGGGATTGTACTGTTATAAGGTGATGCCATTCAGTTTGAAGAATGCAGGAGCCACCTACCAGCGTTTAGTGAATGGCATGTTCCGAGACTTGATCGACAAAAATATGGAGGTATACATCGATGACATGTTGGTCAAGTCCAAAGAAGGTGGAGGGCATGTTCAAGACTTGGAGAAATGCTTTGCAATACTTAGAAAGTATAGCATGAAGCTAAACCCTCTCAAGTGCTCGTTTGGAGTTGCATCTGTAAATTTCTTGGATACATAGTCAATTCACGTGGAATCGAGGCTAACCCCAAGAATATCAAAGCATTGATTGACATGAAATCACCTACCACAATCAAAGAAGTGCAAAGCTTAACCGAGAGAGTAGCTGCCCTCAATAGGTTCATATCAAAGTCTACGAACAAGTGTGTCCCTTTCTTTAACATACTAAGGGGCAGCAAGAACATCCAATGGACCGAGGAGTGTGAGGAGGTTTTCCAAGCCCTGAATGAACACCTCACCCAACCTCCCCTCCTAGCAAAGCCAATATATGGTGAAGTACTATTCATCTATTTAGCAATCACCAAGCATGCAATCAATGCTGCTTTGGTAAAGGAAGAGAACAGTGTACAACACCCTGTATACTATATCAGTAAAAGGCTAGTAGGTGCGGAGTCTAGGTATCCACCTCTTGAAAAGCAAGCCTATTGTTTAGTAATTGCCTCTCGAAAGCTGAGACAGGTTCTTCAGAAACCAGAGGCCTCGAGACGATTACTCAAGTGGGCAGTGGAACTAGGACAGTTTGATATCACTTATCATTCGAGGATGGCGATAAAAGGACAAGCATTGGCAGACTTCATGGTTAAAGGCACCAACCTTGAAGACACTTCCTACCAATCAGAGAATGGAGATACCGAGAAGGAAGGAGATACTCCTGTATGGAAGCTATATGTTGATGGAGCATCCAATGAACACAACTCAGGTGCAAGAATCATACTAATCACTCCGAAGAATCATCAAATCCATTGCACTCTCAGATTTGGATTCAATGCCTCAAACAATGAGGATGAGTATGAGGCATTATTAGTTGGATTACGCTTGTCGCAGGATGTACATGCACAATCCCTAAAGATATTCAACGATTCCCAGTTAGTGGTGTACCAGGTACTGGGGCAGTATCAAGCCAAGGGACTTAGGATGGTGCAGTACCTGAACAAGGTGAAGGACTTGTTAGCATAGTTCAAGAAATACTCTATTATACAAGTCCCGAGAGAGCTGAATGCCAATGTCGATGCCTTAGACAAGCTTTCCACTGCCAAAGATGCAGACACCTTAAATGTTGTTCCCATCGAATACTTGGCGGAAAGAAGCATAACCGAGCAAAAGGCACTACCTGTTGAGTTAGAAGATACATGGATGACCCCTATTATTAACTATCTCAACCAAGGAGCAGTGCCCAGCAATATGAACAAAGCAAGGAAGTTGGTGAGACAAGTTGTACGATATATAATAGTCGAAGGGGTACTGTACCGATGAGGGTACTCCTTACCACTGCTAAGGTGCATTACACTCGACCTGTCAAAGCTTTTAATGATCGAGGTACATGAGGGGTTTTGGGGAGATCACGCTGGGGGGACAGAGCCTATCGAAGAAAATCCTAAGACAAGGATACTTTTGGCCGACGATGAATGAAGACTCGATGGAGTATGTCAGAAGATGCCACAAATGCCAGATGTTCTCCAAGATACCCCAAGGGGCACCTAAAAAATTAACACAGATGAAGAGCCCTTGGCCTTTTGCTGTATGGGGGATCGACCTAATTGGAAAGATACCCACGGGAAGGGGAGGAGTCCAATTTTTTGTTGTAGCTGTGGACTACTTCACCAAATGGACTGAAGCAGAATCGCTCGCCACCATAACCTCAAAGAAGTCTTAGACTTTGTGGTGAAGAATATCATATGTCGATTTGGTGTACCAAAGAAGATAGTCTCAGATAATGGGACTCAATTCGACAGTGATATGTTCACCGAATTTTGTACAAGGCATGGAATCACAAAGAGCTTTCCTTGGTAGCACACCCCCAAGCTAAAGGCCAAGTAGAAGCAGTGAACAAGACTATCAAAGACACTCTGAAAAAACGCCTTAAGCAAGCCAAAGGAGCCTGGCCAGAAATACTTCTGGAGGTCCTATGGTCACATCGAACGATGGCGCGAATGGCGACAGGGCATATGTCATTCTCTTTGGCGTTTGGGTATGAAGCCATGTTTCCAGTTGAACTCACTCCCCCATCGCATAGACGGGAGACATACGATCAGGGGAGGAACCATCAACTAATAGAAGGGCCACTCGATTTAATTGAAGAAAGACGAGAAAAGGCAAGTCTCAGAGTAGCAGCATATCACCAAAAAGTGGCTAGATACTTCAAGTCCAGAGTAAAAGATCACAAATTCCAGGTTGGGGACTTAGTACTCAAGATGGTATTCCTAAACACTAAGGACACTACGGCAGGGGTACTAGGACCTAACTTGGAAGGACCATACCTTGTGGAGGAGGTGATACCACCAGGGACGTACAAGATAGCTCGACTGAATGGTGAACTAATAAGAAACTACTGGAATGGCGAACACCTCCGCCGGTACTATCAATGAAGTTTCTCAATAGCAATACAAGTCTTAATTTGCAAATGTATTATTACGAATTATCTATGTAACAACCATTGTGCTTCAGTGAATGGATTTAATTTCTAAAGTTTCTCTTAGTTCTTTAAATTTTGTTCTACGAAGGACTTGTCATGTAGACCTGTCAACCCCATCGGATCATGTTCGATTCTGGTCCCTGAGGGACCTATCGACCCATACAATCCAAAAGAGAGACTAGTCCTAGGACCTTGTCGCCAAATTTATGGATCATGTTCGATCTTGGTTCTTGAGGAGCCTATCGACCCATACGATCCAAACGAGAGACTGGTCCGAGGACCTTGTCGCCAACTATTTGATCATGTTCAATCCTGGTTCTTGAGGAACCTATCAACCCACATGATCAACAAAAGAGATAGGTCCTAAGACCTTGTCGCCAAATTTATGGATCATGTTCGATCTTGGTTCTTGAGGAGCCTATCGACCCATACGATCCAAACAAGAGACTGGTCTGAGGACCTTGTCGCCAACTATTTGATCATGTTCAATCCTGGTTCTTGAGGAACCTATCAACCCACATGATTAACAAAAGAGATAGGTCCTAAGACCTTGTCACCAAATTTATGGATCATGTTCGATCTTGGTTCTTGAGGAGCCTATCAACCCATACGATCCAAACAAGAGACTGGTCTGAGGACCTGTCGCTAACTATTTGATCATGCTCAATCCTGGTTCTTAAGGAACCTATCGACCCACATGATCAACAAAAGAGATAGGTCCTATGACCTTGTCGCCAAATTAAGGGATCATGTTCGATCTTGGTTCTAGAGGAGCCTATCAACCCATACGATCCAAACAAGAGACTGGTCCAAGGACCTTGTCGCCAATTATTTGATCATGTTTGATCCTGGTTCTTGAGGAACCTATCAACCCACATGATCAACAAAAGAGACAGGTCCCAGGACCTTGTTTCCAAATTAATGGATCATGTTCGATTTTGGTTCTTGAGGAGCCTATCAACCCATAAGATCCAAATGAGAGACTAGTCCAAGGACCTTGTCGACAACTTATTTGAACACGTTCGATCCCGATTCTTGAGGAACCTATCGGCCCATACGATCAAAAAACAAGAGACTGGTCCGAGGACTAGTTGCTATTATTGGATCATAATCGAATCTGGTCCTTGAAGGATTGGTCGATAATTTGATCTAAGACTCGTTACAAGCTCGATTAGCCCATCTAGACCCGGTTGGTCCACAATCTGTCTACAATCATTATAACGAGTACATGAGAGATTATGTAGATCGTGATCGACACTTGCTACACAATATGCATCTGTGTATAGGTATCATTACTACTGAGTATGAAACCATCACCCAACTACCAATGAGGGATAAGCATTTACTGCTTGCATCATTGGGTGAAAAGGATAGTACTATGTGTCTAACGCTCGAAGCAAGGCATGGTCAAGTAGAAAGTGACCAAGCCTTTTAAACCCATGATCACTTGGGGGCAAATAGTACATACCGATTATGGTATACACGAGCAATGAGGGTGTGACCTTAAGTACTAAGCAAGCTCAAGTTTTTCTAGGACATTTGTTCAACATATTTTCCGAAAGTGCAAAAAAAAAGCAAAAACAAAAAAGGCATTGGTAGGGAGATTCCTAACCATGTCCCTTATGGGGTGGTCGGCTAGTCCATCAACCTTATAGGGTGGTCGGCCTATCACCCATGGGGTGGTCGACCTGACCGTTTTGTTCATGGTACTTAGTGAAGTATCATACTTCTCACATTACCATGTTTGTTTGCATGAAAAACGTAAAGGAGTAAGGTTAGTATGGCACGTAAAATACATGTGTTCAGAGTATACTGATACCTGGACCAATGAGGGTTATGAGTTGATATAATTAGTAAGCATTGGAAATAAAAAAAAAATCAGTTAATACACTGAGTACTCATAACAAAAAAGCATGAAGGCATAAAATGTCATATGTAAAAAATATCAAGTACAAGGTGCCCCACCAGTGGCATGAGAGGAAAGATAGAATAAAGGACCAAGAAGACTAACTAGGGCAAGGAGTATTATCTGAAAGACTACCCTGAACCTCAGCAGCCTCACGAGCCAGACACTTTCTAAGCTCCTTAGCTCGCATCTTCTCGGGAAGGAAATCCAAGTTCAGATTTTTGTTGGACTTCTAGATCAAGTAAAAGCAAGAGAAGGTTGTCTCTGTATACTCCTCTTGAGCCTTGTCCCAAGCAGCTTTGACCTCTTACTCCTTCTCAACAAGAGAATCCTTCTGCAATTGGTCCATGTTGGCAATCATCTTCTATTTCTCAGCTTCAGATTGTCGAAGCTGATCGGCAAGTTTCCCCTCCATCTGGGTTTTCTTGAGAGTCAACTCGATCACTTCCTTCTGTTTGAGCTCCACGGTACTGTTGAGGGTGTTGATCTCTTATCCATTGAGGCAATGTCAGCATCCCTAGAGCCAAGAATGCGCCTAAGGTCCAGTACCTCTTGGCGAACAGCTTCAAGCTCAAAACGAAGGTTGGAGATCGTAGAAGTACACTCTACAGACCTATCACGGACATGAGAGGCCAGCATCAATGCCTACAAAAAACATACAAGTGTTAGATAAATTTCTAAACACAAGCTAAATAGACGAGAAGGGAACTATAAAGGACTCACACTCTTAATGTCTAAGAGTGACTTCGTGAGAATGGTGTTCAGGTCCTCATTCTTGATCCCATTAAAGGTTATTATTGTTTGCTCCAAATGATATGCTCGGTCCATGAAGGGGCTTAAGTTCCGTATAGCAGACTGATGCTGCTCAGATAAAGGAGCAGGCGCAGAACAAGAAGCACATGCATTAGTGAAAATGGGAGGAACTGATGTAGACAAAGATGGCTCTACCTTTTCCACAAGGCTAGACACCAAAAAAATTGGACTAGACGCCAAAGGAGTTGAAGGAGACACCTCAAGAGGAACCTCCATGACCGACTCAGTCTCAACCCTGGCCTTTTTTGCCGCTCGAATAGAAGGACTGGCCTCGGTGGGAGTCGACCTCTGCTGGGTGTGGAAAAAACCAAACATGTCTGAGCCTGCAAAAGAAGATCAAATGTTAGAAGGATATTAAGTACAGATGAATCATAAAATAAAGGTGGTAAAGTGTCAAACCTTCTAAATGTGATTCAAGTTCATTCGTAGCCTCATCAAAGTCTTCTAAAGAAAGCGATGAGTATGCAGCAGATGCACCCACCTTATCACCCTCATGTCTAGCTAGCACTGGCGAAGAAGGTACCTCCTCGACATGAATGGGTCCCGGGGAGTCTATGGCCATCGCGGGCTCAGAACCATCATCATCCAGAACATCTGATATGGTGGGAGGAAACATCCCCACCTTCCTAAGGTACTCTGGAGTAACGACGGTCTTGACATTCCTCTCCTCAGGGGTCATGGAAATCAGTGCCTTGGCCCTAACTGTCATATCCTAGGTCGGGAGTGGTCTATAAAAGGGCCGAACGTGCTTAAACTTGGAGTAGTTGGTATCTGCGTCCTTAGTAAAGAAATAGTTGTCTGCATATCTAAATGCCCTGTATTTCCAGAGATCTCTTCCAAGAAGGTGTTAGTACATAATTGTGGAAGTGGAAATACCCCGAGTTGCGTTGAGAAGGATTTGTCTTCAGGTCAAACAGATAGTGGATCTCGTGAGGCACTGGAGCAGCCCATTTTTTGCGGTGATAGATAATGTACAGTGTAGATAAGGCCAAGATCGCATTAGGAGCTAGTTTAGAAGAACTAATACCAAAATAGTATGCTATACTTCGGATGTACGGATGAAGAGGAAGTAGGGCCCCAGACCTAATGGCAGAATGTGTCCAAGCGCACATACCTAGAGAAGGGTCCTCAGCTCTATCATCTGGACCAGGGATAGTGATGGATACACCAGAGAGGTCAAGGGTCTTCCTCAAGTTCTTTACCTTCTCTCCAGTCATGTCAGAGGCAATCCCCTTGAACCAAACAACCTCATAATCAGCAGGGAGAGGCTTCTCAACCAGTTTCCATATGATCTCACTGGCAAAGGTGGCCCCAAAATCTAATAAATGGAACTCCTTTTTTCATCTCTTTTTCTACTGCTCAGTTGGCGAGATTTTCTTACTCTTGGAATGAGGGCGAACCATCTTAGGATAGAATCTGTGAATGGGACGCTCCTAATGATGAGTAGTATGGCGATGAGAGCCCTCGGTATAATCTTGTCGAGAAGAATATTGATGGGGAACCCGACTAGTATCTTGGTGCGAAGGGTGTTGCAATGGTTCTCGCTGACCTGACCTATCCTACTGAGAAGAATGACTCCGCTGAGGTGTACCTTGGGTGCCTTGGTAATCGCGGGGTATACTGTGCTAAGAAGTAATCTGAGAAGAGCCCGGCGAGGATCCCTGAGTGATATGCCTGGCAATCTGAGGATCATCTTTAGAGGGTTGTCGAATTGTCTGTTTCTCTCTCGCCATTGGATAGTACCCCTTTAAGAAATCTTCCTCATTGAATAACTATAAAGAAAAACAAGGGAGAATCCTTTTCAACCTTTTCAAGAACTCCTGGGGAGTACGCTCACTTACTGACTTGTCTAATGAAGAGGAGCTGGACATCTGCAACAGAAGAAAAATAAAGATTAAAGTTAGTAAATGAGCATAATGATGCCAACAGCTGGGGGCATGTTCATGAACTAAAGAGTAAAAATGAAGAAATCTGGAGCAAGATTCTATATAGGGGGTTGGCCCAGTGAGCCTAAGCATAGGCCAACAACCCCAAGGAAGTAAGCTTTAGAAAAATGCCAGAGGATCGTTCAAGTCTCCAAAAAAAATTAATGTTTACAGTACAAGGAAGACCTCCAAGGAAATCAGCTGAGGTGAAAAAATTATTTTTTAGGAACCCAGGTGGTCGGCTTATGCTTGGGCCGACCACCCTGAGTCCCTGAAAATCGCCTAAGGCAAGAGGTACTCGGCCCATGAACCTCTAAGGTGGTCGGCCTAGCCTAATTCTAGGCCTGGAAATCGCCTAAAGGAAATAAAGGGATTACTCGGCCCATGAAGCTCTATGGGTGGTCGGCCTAGCCCTAATTATAAGCCTGGGAATCACCCAATACAAGGATTGGGAGCTCTGTAGGTTCTCGGCCCAAACACTAATTCTAAGCCTGGAAATCGCCCAAGGCAGGGATTGGGAGTCCTGGAGGTGCTCAGCCCAAACACTGTCCTAGAAATCGCCTAAGGCAAGGATTGGGAGCCCTGGAGGTGCTCGGCCCAAACATGTTCCTAGGCCTAGAAATCGCACAAGGAGAATCCAAGAGGTACTCGGCCCATGATTGGGTGCCAGGGAGGTGCTCAGCCCAAACCTGATCCTATCCTTGGATATCGCAGTCACTAGGGTTTGGAGTCCCTGAATCTAAGCACATTTAAATTAAATGATGTGAAGATTAGAAGAGAGTACTTACCAAAGATCTAAGTTTGATGAGGAATTGGAAAAATTAGACTTGAATCCTATTTGAAAGTGGTGCATGGAGCAGGAATGTCCCGAGGGACTTGACTATCTAAGTACTGCTACGATATGTTTCTCGGGCCGGGATCAAGTTTACCGTAATGTTGAAAACATTACAATAAACTTGGGGGGAAAATGTTATCCCGCAAAAATACGAGGATGATGTAGCGAATGAGGATGTGGCACGTGACATCATAAATCAGGGAAAAACAACAAAGTATTGAGAAAATACTGACGGGCAAAAAAGATAGGTCCAAGACCTAGGGAAGTCGACCAAGCCTAAAACCCCTAAAGGTGGTCAGCCTAACCCCTACCCCTAGGGGTGGTCGGCCTAAGCAAGCCCAAGGCCCTAGGAGTGGTCGGCCTGACCCCTTACCCCAGGGGTGGTCGGCCCCAGCATGCACAAGGACCCCTAGGGGTGGTCGGCCTGACCTCAACCCCTAGGGTGGTCAGCCTAAGCAGGCCCAAGAGCCACATGGGTGGTCGGCCCACCCTATCTTTCATTGGGTGGTCGGCCTAAACCCTCAAGTACACTTCACTGAGAAATAATCACTCTCATTCAAACTGAGATCAATAGGCCTAGCACCCCGAAGATCAACAGGCCTAGCACCCAGAGCGTCAACAGGTCCAGCACCCAGAAGGTCACAGGTCCAACACCCAAGCTTTGGTCGTCAGGCCTAGCACCTAAGTCTCATATACCAATAGAGACATAACATTTTCCCAGAAGTTTCAATCGTGCATTATCTACCACGATCTAAAGAAACAACGAGAAGACCCACGATCTCATGATCATGGGAAGGTGGACATGTCTCTCCATTACATGATAATCGTGTACAAAACCACAATCACAGTACTAATGGTCATGTAACAACCCCTAGGTACTATAAATAAAGGACCCAGGGCTTCATTTATGGGGACTTTTGGGACTCTGGGCTAGATCACTTTTTCTGGAATTTTAGAGATCTAAAGAATATTTGGAGAGAAATTCTAGGCAAGTGAGAATGAGTGGATATTTTGGTTCAACAGTGTAATTTTCAAGTGATTCAATACTAAAAGCTAAGTGGATTAGGTTATTATTGTTCATCATAATAGGGTTGAACCCTATAAAATTCCTGTGTGTTTATTTAAGATATCGTACTTTTTCATTTATTTTATTTATTTCGTTCAAAAGGTGTCGTATACTGCACATACGACCGTTGGCCAATTTCACAGGTCAACACGTTCCTTTCTTGGTTTTTTTTTGGGTTTTTTGTCTACCTCGATGAGACTCCATGGACCTCGATAAAACCCTCATATGTTTATGTCAATTGGGTACCTCGATATGCCTCGATGAGACTCGATGGTCCTCAATGGACCTCGATAAAGCCTGCATACATATAGGGAAATTGGCCACCTCGATATGACTTGACAGTCCTAGATGGACCTCGATAGAGGCATAGAACTTAATGTATGTATTATGTGCCTCAATGGGTCTCAATGGGGCTCGATGGGTAAATAAGAAATTTTTTGGGCAGTCTGCCTCGTTGTACCTCAATTGTACTTGATAGACCTCGATAGGTTGACCTTGACAGGCCTCGACATATCTCAATAGAAATCAAATTTTTGTTGTTTTATGTTATAGTTTTAATTTTTTTACCTATTTTTTTGTTTTTTTATTTAGATTCGGCTATTTCCTTATTTGTTGCATTCAATGGTGTTTGGGAATCGGGAAATAGGGATTGGATTTTTAGGGATGCTGAAAATCAAGTTCTGCCTTTGGAGAAGGGTGTGACATATGAGCAACTGCTTGACATTCTGTATGATGAGCTTGAAGTGGATAAATGTGTGTATGACTTGAAAATTGAGGTCCCATACACATGCCTCTCACAATTAGTCAAACCTACTGTTATAAAAAATGATAGGCATGTGCATGCATTCATTGGGTTAGCATCGAAATCTATGGAGAAGTTGATTCCTCTATGTGTGACATTGGTTAAGAAGTGAGGTATACCAAATACATTGGCCTCTTCTAGTGTTAATAAAAAAGTTTGATTTGAAGAGACCATTTCTCCCCCATGTCATGGTTTCAAAGGAACTCAAAGTGAGGTTGGGACATTTGTTCCCAAGACAAATCCAGATGTTATAGTCCATGATGATATCCCTGTTACAGATCTGCCATATTTTCATGACCCAGCGGAGTACGATCCCTATGGCTACGATCCTTATGTCAACAACGATCCTATTGTTGATGCAGTAGATCTTGGTGGACCAGATATTAGGGCAGATTTGCCAACACAGAGTTCAGATGTTATGGTAGTTGAGGAGCACATAATAGAAGATCGGCAAACACTTGGGACCAGCAGTAGTCGTCTAGGTCCAAGTAGAACCGATGATAGTTATAGATGGAATTCTCCATTGGACTTAGGTGAAGATCGTAGAACATGGAGTGCTCCCATGTTCACCAAAGAGGATATAGAGGCCTCACATCAACATCATTCCTAAACCGATAAAGCTTCAGGAGAATTGTACCTTGGCAAGTTCTTTCAAAACAAGCTTGAATTGAAAACCAAAGCATCCATATTTGTGATGAACAATAATTTTGAGTTTATGGTGAAGAAATCTGGTACTTATGTGTGGTACATTACTTGCAAGGATCCTGATTGTGGTTGGAGATTGAGGGGAAAGAAAAAAATGTGATATGAAATCTTCGAGATTACTGTATACAACGAAGTACACACTTGCTCACAAGAAATTCGAGATAAGGACCATTGTCAAGCATCACTGTGGGTTGTTGGCCACCTAATCAAGAAGAAATTTGCTACTGATGGTACTCGGTATATGTCAAACAACATAAGGGAGGACATGAAGCACCATTTTGGGGTCGAAATGAGCTACGAGAAGGCATGGAGATGCAGAGAAAATGATCTTATGTATTTCAGAGGGACACCTGAGGAATCATACTCCAAGTTACCTGGATACCTGTGTTAGTTGGAGCATAAGAACCCAGGTACAATTACTAATTTTGTAGCAGAAGATTGTCATTTCTTGTATTGTTTCTTTTCCCTCGGTGTTTCTAGGCATGGATTCCAGTACTATCGTCCTATCATTTGTGTGGACGACACATTCTTGAAGAATAAGTATGGTGGCCACATGCTCTGTGATGTTGCATTGGATGCAAACAACCAGTTGTTTCCAATTACGTTTGCATTGGTGGACAGTGAGAACCATAACTCTTGGACTTATTTCATGAGAAAATTGAAGGAAGCCATAGGGGACGTTGACAACCTAGCTTTTCTATCGGACAGGCATAAAAGCATTAATCATGCTTTGGAGCTTGTGTTCCCAGATGCTTATCACGGTGCATGTTACCACCACATCTGTATGAATGTGGTGGCAAAATTCAAAACTGACCACTGTCAAGACATCATGGGGTGTGCAGCGTACACATTTAGAAGAATAGAATTTCACAAGTTCTTTGACAAGATTAAGGTAATTGATCCGTTCATTGCTCAATATCTTGGACGAATTGGTTTTGAAAGGTGGAGTAGCGCTTATTTTCCTGAAAACCGATACAATATTATGTCGAGTAACTACTCAGAAAGCTTTAACAATAAAACCAAGGAGGCAAGGAGCTTTCTATTTGTCACTTTCCTTGAATTCATAAGATTCATTCTTCAATCTTGGTTTGCCGATAGACGTGAAAGAGCTGCAAAAGCAACAATTGTGTTATCATCTGAGATGGAAAAAGATGTGAAGCAAATAGGTGAGAAAGCAATTTTCCTAGATGTCCAATTCCTTGGTCATCATGAATTCCTTGCGGTCGATGGTAATGGTGATGGTGAGGTGAACTTGGCCACAAAACCATACTCTTGTTGCATATTCCAAGCCATTGGGATACCCTGTGTCCATGCTTTTGCTGCAGCGAGAAAAAGAAGCACAACCATTTACTCATTGTGTTCCCCTTACTATAGAATCGAGGCATTGAAGGACATTTATAAGGAAACTATTTACCCTGTTGGGAACGAGGATGAATGGGATCACATCAGAGATATGGTTGTCGGTGTCCTGTTTAGAAAACCCCTATAGGAAGGCCCAAGAAGAAGAAAGTGGGTAGGCGAAAGACAAACTTCTATGCTTCATGCAAGAGATCATGAGGTAAGATATCAGACTCTGTATCTAATTGTAAGTGGGTGGGTCGGCTTTGTTCCATGGATCGGCTTTGTTCCGTGGATCGATCTGATACCATTGAAATTAGTTGCGCCAACTAAGCCATAATCGTAGTCTGATTCTGAAGTAAGGTCGCCTGGCCCTCCTCAACCCTCTATAGCCTCTGGGCATAATCAGACTGGCCCTCCTCAATCCTCTTGAGCTTATACATCAACTGCTCATAATCAGGCTGGGCAACCTGACTAGAGGAAGGTGCACAGGCCTATGAAGTGCCATCCTCAACTCTCGGGACATCATCGTAAAAAATAGAAGCTTCCTTTGCAACCTCTGCCAGCTTCTCTACCTCCTTCTCGGGCTCTACTTCCTCCGCTGCAGTCTCAGCCTCCACTACAATTGATTCCCACTCAGGGAATAACTTGGAATCAACGTATGGGAGGCTATTATAGTAGACTGCCTCATAGGGACGTGGCTTCAGCATGGAAAATACCACTAACTGCATGGTCGAATAACATGTGTCAGAAAAACTTTAATAAAATAAACTATTAATCAATTAATTTGTCACATTTGACAAGATAAAGTGGAACTTAGTCGACGCTTGGCGAACATAGGAACCAACTCAACTATCAAAAGAGTGATCTCGGTCTTCGTAGCCCAACTAAGCATCCTGGGAATCTGGTTCCCACTATTCTCACTTTACTTACTCCCAATAGCTGGCATGGCCTCAAAAGCCCAGTATAGAAGTGCGGGGGCATAGCCATAGAAACTATACTTCGACTCCTTCTGTTTTTCTCTTGAACTCTCTTTCTTCTCCTCCTCATAATGCTTCAATTGCTTATGCATGTCCTTCTTAACTCCTCTAATAACCTTCTTGAAGGACAGCTTCCCCCACAAATACTTGAAAAAGTAGTCAAGATCCTCAACCATCTTCAGGGAATCACCCCATATCTGTGTTGTCTTCCTAGGGCATTCAGTACCCCTCTATCAAATAGCAAAAAACCCAGCTTAAATGCATCTTCTGGGTTTCTTGATGCCTTCAAAGCATCTTCCAACTGGCCCAAACTAACCTTCGAATCACCATTAAAGTATTCTTGGATGATCCAATCACATGAAAGATGCTCTCTCGACTCATCTAGGGATGGAGTGTTCCCAAAATTTATCCCGGTGACTAGGGAAAACTCTACAATCCCAAATCTGCAAAGAGTGTTTCCCAAGTAGAACTGGCCCTCTTCAGGCTTCTTGCTTTCCACCATCCGCAACATAAGCTGATGCAGTAGAACCCCAGAAAAACTAAAGGGTTTAGCCTTGAAGAACTGTCCCAACGGGCATGCCTCTACCCGTTCAATTAGCCATGCCTCCTAAACTGCTCTATAAGGGTATCCAAGTAAGCACCACCCCTATAGGTGACACGACTAGGAAAGTGTTTCTCCAATGGTACAATGAAATCAGGCATTTGAAAAAAAAAACAAAAAAAAAATTGTTAGGAATATATTTTAAACAATCTGGTAAACATCAAGGACCATCGAGGCATGTTGAGGCCCATCGAAGTTTTAAAAAATCAAACGACAGATAAAATATCGAGGTCTGTCGAGGCCTATCGAGGCTTGTTGAGGTACCACACAATAGTTATGCTAACCATTACTATCGCGGCCTATCGAGGTATGTCGAGGTCTATCGAGGCACATGCAAAATTAGAATATACATATTCCTTTCGAATCCTATCGAGGCCCATGCTAAATCATAAAAATACCTAACTCTATCGAGGCTTTTCGAGGTACCACACAATAGTGATGTTAACCATTAATATCGAGGTCTGTTGAGGTCTATCGAGGCACAGACAAAATCATAATAGACATAATTCTTTCGAGTCCTATCAAGGCCTATGCCAAATCATAAAAATACCTAACTCTATCGAGGCCTGTCGAGGCCTATCAAGGTTTATCGAGGCAATGCAAAATAAGAATATATCTAACTCTATCGAGGGATGTCGAGGTAGATGCAAAAACAGAGTATGCCTAATTCTATCGAGGCTTGTCGAGGCCTATCGAGGCACAATCAAACACAGAACCTAACTTAACTATCGAGGCCTATCCATTTCTATCGAGGTGAACAAAAATCTCGAAGAAAAAAAACCCAGATTTCTTTATTCCTCAGCCCCGATCTATCCTATGAACAAAAATTAACAAATAAATCAGGCCCAGATTATTTATTGCATAATAAGCAAGTAAATCCCTCACTTTTTTCTATTTCGGGGTTGTTTCGACGGTCCTCGTGGGTTTTCTAGCCTTTGCAACTCTGGTTGAGATTTCTTGCCACTTTCTGTGCAGTCATGGTCGTGAAAGACAATGCCATAGATTCAACAGTGAATGCGAACGGAGAGTGAGAGATTTTGGGGATTTTGGTTTCGGGACCGAGAGAGTGAGGGAGAGAATAGAGAGAGTAGAGAGAGAAAGTGGGAAACAAATGATAAGGGTATTTTTGGAACTAAGGAAAATACTAGGATCAATTGGACATGTAGATTGTAACGCCCTGGATAGCCAAGAGCATTAAACTGTGTGTTTATAAAAGTGCAAGACTTGCTAAACAAGTCATTTAATTAAAAATGTGTTACTGAAACTATAATTGAACTAGGGTTAAAACATTTTGGTCATAAAAGTCACATTTCTTATAAATAAACATTTCTTGTTTACACGGGATCCCGAAAATATTAAAATTAAAACCATTTACAAAAGATTCGAGGGTTAAATACAGTACTAGCCATATTAAGGCAAAACAGACAATTAGGCAATCTCTGTCCTGATCCACTCCTCAGCCATGGTGACCGAACAACTGGCTATGTACATTCAACCCCGCAGCTCTCCATCTTAGGATTGGTCCAACTTGCCTTTGCCTTTACCTGCACCACGTAGCACCCGTGAGCCAAGGCCCAGCAAGAAAACACAACAACAGAGCATAAGCAATCAACAGACAATTCAATATCTCATATTGCATAACATGTACTCAACCATATAAACATTCAGAATAACCAAGTATTCAACATACTAAACATATCAACTCATATCATACATCAATTTACAAATGATAACTAGGGTTAGCGCCCTCAGGCCGCACCCTCCGTTATCCCACTGACTCCAGCCCGCTTAAACCGAGCTCAGTGAATATTAAGCTGTCCTCGGCTACCAGTGGCTAAGCCGCGCCCTGTGTGCAAATATTGTGTACGGCACCCTTAGGCCACTATCACATGTCCCATGGCATAATACCATCATTGAAATTATACAGATATCGAGAGCTCTTAGTCCCATCACAAACATATAACCGGGTGCAGTTTTCTTACATTTGAATTTGCTAGCTTTGCTCAATGAAATCCTTAAGCACGATCCTTCCCGATCCCTAGCGCAAACCTAATCAAAATCATAGGCCAAAGTCATCACCAACCCTCAAGTCCATAACCTAGCCTCGGGACCAATCCCGAGCCCTCGGGAAGTCCTAATTCCACCAAACAGGGTGGTGGGATCGAACCCCGAACCCATGGCCAAAAACCCTTGAAAATAACCCTAAAATCCTTTTCTGAACACAAGGTAGTGCTACAGCGCTCATTGGAGGGCGCTACAGCGCTACAAACAGAACCAAAATACCCTCAGCATGCTTGGCCTAGCGCTACAGCGCTAATCACAGACTGCCAACACCACATTTTCCCTTCCTGCGATTTCCATGAGCCAAACTTAACCAAAACTTCTCCAAACCTTCACCAAACTCAAAATCAAGCTCACTAACATGTCTAACTTATCCCAAGCATCATAACCACATAAAATCTAACCATGTGCACCTCTAATCCCAAAATTCACCATAGTCACTTCTAGACTTCATAATTCAGCAAAACACAGTCAAAACTTCAAAGTTTAAAGTTCAGAATTTATACCTTTGATGGAAATTCGATTTCAAGTTAACTTCTTGACCTCCTTAGCTTGTTCTTCCCCAATTCCTTGGCTTGAATTCCCCTAAAGTTCCCATCAACTCAGCTTAGACACCATAGTTTAAACTAACCAAACCAGAAACTGAAAACTCTAAAGCCTTACCTCAAATATTGATGTGTTCTTGCTAATCCCTTGCCAACCTTTCAAGTTTTATCTCAATACTCCTGTTGCTCAGCCTAACCTAGCTCCCTTCTGAGTTTTGCTCCAAAAAAATTGAAGAGAAAGGGTGAGAGAATCACCAACCGACCCTAAGAAAACTGCTCTGTTTTCCTTCCTTTTCTTTTTCTTTCTTTTCCTTCTTTTCTTTCTTTCCTCAGCCTTCTACCTTTTTCTACAATTCTCACTAAGTATAAAGCCTCAGCATACTTATCTCTTGCAAGCCAAATGACCATAATGCCCTCCCTTTTAATTTTAAACCTTTAAGTGCATCTAGGGTGCTTTGGTCATTTCACCCCAATTCCCTCTAATTCCTCAAATGTCTCTAATATTTTCTGCTTAATTCCCGATACCTAACTAATCTCCAATTATATTCCTCAATACAAAATAATTGCCAATATATTACCTACATTCCCAGAAATACCCCTGGCTTGCCCCGAGCTGGGTATAAATCCCCACCGTGACTTTTCCGCTAACTCGCTCACAAGGATCGTTTTGAATCATCGATTATAAATATATCAACATAATAATGTGGTCTTATCAATTATCGCATATATATACAGTTATGCCCACAACGGACCAAAATTACGATTATGCCTTTCTAACTTAATCAGGGCCTACATGCATACTAATACGCATAGTCATGCATCTCAAATATACAAATAACCATATAAACATGCTTTTCACATAATCATGCATTTTACTCATTTAAATCACACATAATTCCCATTATGCTCTCCATGCACACTAATCAAGGCCCTTAAGCCTTATTAGCGAATTTGGGTTGTTACAACTATCCCCTCCTAATGAGAATTTCGTCCTCGAAATTTACCTGAATAACTTGAGATACTGATCCCGCATCGCTGTCTCAAGCTCCCAGGTCGCCTCCTCGACCTCATTATTCCTCTACAACACTTTAACAAGAGGAATCATCTTATTCCGCAATACTTTATCTTTCCGATCCAAGATCTGAACTGGTTACTCTTCATAAGCCAAATCTGTCTGTAACTCCAAATCCTCATATCCCAACACATGAGTCACATCTGAGACGTACTTCCAGAGCATAGAAACATGGAATACGTCATGAACTCTAGACAACGATGGCGGCAAGGCTAACCTGTAAGGCCCCTGACCAATCATTTCCAAGATCTCAAATGGTCCAATGAATCTAGGGCTTAGCTTGCCCTTCTTTGCAAACCTCCTCACCCCTCGCAATGGTGAAACTCGAAGAAACACGTGGTCCCCAACCTGGAACTCCACATCCCTACGTTTAGGATCAGCGTAGCTCTTCTGTCTGCTCTGAGAAGCGAGCATCCTAACTCGGATCTTTTCTATAGCTTCACTTGTCTTCTGAACCATATCTGGTCCCAAATACTTCCTCTCACCCATCTTATCCCAATGAATGGGTGATCTACACTTCCTCCCATACAAAATCTCATAGGGAGCCACTCCAACAGTTAACTGATAACTGTTGTTATATGAAAATTCAATCAATGGGATATACTTACTCCATGAACCCTCGAAATCAATCACACATGCTCTGAGCATATCTTCCAACACCTGAATCGTCCTCTCAGACTGTCCATCAGTCTGAGGATGAAAGGCTGTAATGAACTTCAATTGAGTCCCAAAGCCTTCTGCAGACCACTCCAAAACTTGGAAGTGAAGATAGGATCCCAGTCTGACACTATAGACTTAGGAACCCCATGGATACGTACGATCTCCCTCACATACAACTCTGCATACTGTCAATCTCACTGGGAGAAAATGGGCTGACTTGGTGTACCTGTCTACTATCACCCACACCGAGTCATGAAGCCCCACTGTCCTGGGTAAACCTCCCACAAAATCCATAGTAATGTCCTCCCATTTCCACTCAGGAATACCCAAAGGCTGAAGCAACCCTGCTGGTCGCTGATGCTCAGCTTTCACCTGCTGACAGGTTAAGCATCTGGCAACGTACTCCACCACATCCCTCTTCATCCCGGGCCACGTCCGTAGATCTTGGTACATCTTCGTGGTACCCGAATGAAGCGAGTACGGCGTCGTATGAGACTCATCTAATATCTCTCGTCTGATCCCCTCATCAGCTGGAACACATACCCGTCCTTGATACCGAAGTAACCAAACCTCAGAAACAGAATAGTCCTTAGCTACTCCCGCTAAGACATCCTCCCTAATCCTCTGTAACTGAGCATCTGCCAACTGTCCTTCTCTGATCCGTTGTAGCAGAGTCGACTGCAGAGTAATATTGGCCAACCGGCCTACCACCAACTCTATCCCTGCTCTAACCATCTCATTAGCTAACTTTCTTGAGATCTGAATGGAACTATATAACTGACCTAGGCCTCTCCGGCTCAATGCATCTGCCACCACATTGGCTTTCCCCGGATGGTAAAGAATATCTCAATCATAGTCCTTTACAAACTCCAGCCAACGCCTCTGTCTCATGTTCAGGTCCTTCTATGTAAAGAAATACTTCAGACTCTTGTGGTCAGTGTATACCTCTCACTTCTCCCCATACAGATAATGTCACCAAATCTTCAATGCGAATACCACCGCTGCTAGCTCCAAATCATGGGTAGGATACCGCTGCTCATATTCCTTTAGCTGTCATGATGCATAAGCTATAACCTTCTCATTCTGCATCAGCAAACAACCTAAGCCTAACCTTGATGCATCGCAGTACACAACAAACTTCCCATCCCCCGAAGGAAGACTCAACACTGGCGATGTAATAAGCTGCCGCTTCAGCTCTTGAAAACTGTCTTCGTACTTGTCTGACCAGATAAACTTCAGATTCTTCCGTGTTAATTATGTCATCGGTGCTGCTATCTTTGAGAAGCCCTCTACAAACCGTCTGTAGTAACTCGCCAAACCAAGAAAACTCTGCACCTCCGAGGCGTTCCTTGGCCTCAGCCAATCCCTGACTGCCTCCACCTTAGATGGATCCACCTTAATCCCATCTGCACCCACGATATGTCCGAGGAATGTCACTTCTGGTAACCAAAATTCACATTTCTTAAACTTAGCATACAACTGATGCTCCCTCAAGCTCTGAAGCACCTGTCGAAGATGAAGCTCGTGCTCTGTCTCTGAACTGGAATACACCAAGATGTCGTCGATGAAGACAATAACAAAATGATCCAGAAAATCCTTGAACACCCTATTCATTAGATCCATAAAGGCTGCTGGGGCGTTGGTCAAACCAAACGACATGACCAGAAACTCATAGTGCCCATACCGCGTTCGGAAGGCCGTCTTCGGTATGTCCACATCCTTGATCCTCAGTTGGTGATAACCAGATCGAAGATCAATCTTTGAGAACACCGTCTTACCCTGCAGCTGGTCGAACAAGTCATCAATCCTTGGTAAGGGATACTTATTCTTAATAGTCAACTTGTTCAATTCCCTGTAGTCTATGCACATTCTCAAGGTCCCGTCCTTCTTCTTCACAAACAAAACTGGAGCACCCCATGGCGAGTAACTAGGCCTGATGAACCCCAAATCCAGAAGCTCCTGCAACTGTATCTTCAACTCTTTCAGTTCCGCCGGTGCCATCCTATATGGTGCCCTCGACACTGGCTCTGTCCCTGGCGCCAACTCAATAACAAACTGAATCTCTCTACGCAGCGGAAACCCTGGCAAGTCCTCAGGAAACACATCTAAGAACTCGCAAACCAATCTGGTCTCCCCTGATCCTACTGGTGAAACTCTGGTGGTATCCACCATACTAGCTAGAAAGCCTATACATCCACCCTGTAACAAGTCTCTGGCTCTCAACGCCGATATCCTAGGCACGCGGGGTCCATGCACCGCTCCCACAAAAACAAAGGGATCCTCGCCCTCTGGCTCAAAAGTTACCATCTTCTTCCTGCAGTCAATGGTAGCTCCATATCTAACCAACCAATCCATACCTAGAATCATATCAAATTCCTCCATACGCAACTCAATTAATTTTACTGATAACTCCCTTCCATCAACTATCACTGGCAGTGCCCTAATCCACCTTCTAGATACTACCAGTTCTCCTGTAGGCAAAATAGTCCCAAACCCTGAAGTACTATACTCACTAGGTCTACACAATCTATCAACCACCTTATCAGATACAAACGAATGCGTAGCACCAGAGTCTATCAAAACAGTAAAAGAAGTGCCAGCACTAGAGAGCGGACCTGTCACTACCAAGGGACTAGCCTCGGCCTCTGCCTGAGTCAAAGTGAATACTCGAGCTAGATTCAAGCTATCCACTTTTCCTACTTCACCCTTCTTCACTGTCGGGCAGTCTTTCTTGAGGTGTCCCACCACCCCGCACACATAGCAGGCCTTAGCCCGACACTCGCTTGGATGACGCCTCTTGCACCTCGTGCACTCAGGATAAGTCCTCCATGTATCACCGCCTCCCTGAATACCCCGACCTCTCCTATCAAGACCAGGAGCGATCGAAGCATCAGGAGTCTTCCTCTTCAAATCACTGGGGCCTCCGCCCCTACCAGAACCAGAATATGGAGGCACCGCCCTGCGGTCCTCCCGCCTCTCTGCACTCTCTCTCCAAATCTTGTTTTCCGCTTCCTCAGTGGTAAGAGCCTTCTCCACATCCTGGGCATAAGTTGTCCCTCCAGGAACTGTGGTAATTCTCACATCTCGGGCTAACATAGCATTAGGCCCTCTGATAAATCTGTCCTGTCTAGCTGCATCAGTAGGCACAAGATCTGGTGCAAACTTCGCAAGTCTGTCAAACTTCAAGGCATATTCTGTAACTGTCATACTGCCCTGAACCAGCCCCATGAACTCATTTACTTTCGCTACCCTAGTGGCAGCATTATAATACTTCTGACTGAATAGATCCTTGAATCCTTTCCAAGTCAATGCAGTAACATCTTTGGTCTGTGATGCCACCTCCCACTAGATTCGGGCATCCTCCCTCAACATATAAGTGGCACAGGCCACTCTATCATGTCCTTCTACCCTCATGAAATCAAGAATGGTAGTAATCATGGTCATCCACTACTCAGCCTTCAGTGGATCTGGTCCTCCCTCGAAGATTGGGAGCTGCTCCTTCCTGAATCGCTCATACAACGGTTCCCATCTATTACCAACCTCAACTAGCTACACAACATATACCATTATAAGTGGCACAACAGGGGTAACACTCCCAGATGGAGCCTGCTGCCGTAGAATTCGAATCAGTTCATCTTGGCTCTGAAGCCGAGCCTGCATATCTGCCATCAACTACTGCCAGTTCTCAGGAACTGGCGGAGGGGTCTGGCCCTGTTCATCATCTCGAGTCCCAGACCTGCCGACTAGTCGCGTGGATTTTCTTGGACGCATAATTATCCAAGTCAATCTGCAATCAACGACTCGGCAATCAGACTATGATGACAGGGTAATAATCCTTTCATGATCTTTCACTGGAACTCCGATCATTCACAAGCAATCAAGATATAGCAATTTATCCAGATATTCACCCACATGCATAGCAGTGCTGATAAGCACGCCTCAATAACATCATGCAATAGTCAAGGGCCAGACCCTATCAGTATCTCATGCTCCCTATTCATCAAACAGATATCAACAATCATATCTCACTCAAATCATTTAAGCACATAGTCATGTGTACACAATTACCAAACCCTGAGTCGAGCTTATCTCTCGTGGCGAATGTACATGTCCAGCCAGTCTTCAGGAACCCATAAACCTAGGACGCTCTGACACCAAGTTGTAATGCCCTGGATAGCCAAGACCATTACACTGTGTGTTTATAAAAGTGCAAGACTTGCTAAACAAGTCATTTAATTAAAAATGTGTTACTGAAACTATAATTGAACTAGGGTTAAAACATTTTGGTCTTAAAAGTCACATTTCTTATAAATAAGCATTTCTTGTTTACACGGGATCCCAAAAATATTAAAATTAAAACCATTTACAAAAGATTCGAGGGTTAAATACAGTACTAACCATATTAAGGCAAAACAGACAATTAGGCAATCTCTGTCCTGATCCACTCCTCAGCCATGGTGATCGAACAACTGGCTATGTACATTCAACCCCGCAGCTCTCCATCTTAGGATTGGTCCAACTTGCCTTTGCCTTTACCTGCACCACGTAGCACCCGTGAGCCAAGGCCCAGCAAGAAAACACAACAACAGAGCATAAGCAATCAACAGACAATTCAATATCTCATATTGCATAACATGTACTCAACCATATAAACATGCTTTTCACATAATCATGCATTTTACTCATTTAAATCACACATAATTCCCATTATGCCCTCCAGGCACACTAATCAAGGCCCTTAAGCCTTATTAGCGAATTTAGGTCGTTACATATATAGTGGGTAGGGTATTTTTGTTATGGTACCTTATTTGATGCATCAATAGTCAAATTTTCGTACTCTTTTTCTTGGCAACCATAGGTGCTTGACCATTAAGTTCTAGGTAGATACATACATAACAACTTTTGATTGGTCAAAGTCATTTATTTTTTATTTATAAAATTAATTTGAATCTTAAAAATTAAATTTTTATACATACTTAAAATTCAATTAAAAATTAAAAAGTACTATTGTTTTATTAATTTACAATTTAAAAAAAAAATTAATTTTAAATAAATGGAAATAAAATCTTAAAAAAACTTAAAATTTCAACTAAATTTTAAAAATATATTAAACTTGTAACGTCCTACTTCCTTAGAGTCGTTACTATGTGAGTTAAAAAATATGTCATTACCTCACTAATCGAGGTTTTAGGTTACAAGTGTGACTAAACTGAAGTTAAACTCGTTTAATGACAAAAATTATAAAATTTGGACATTCATTGAAATTATAGAAAGTTATACAGTTGGGATCCAAAAAATATTGTTTAGAAAATTGTATTACAACTCAAAATATACACACGACCTAAGCGACAAAACAACCATTACAGTACATTTACCCAAAAATAACCCTGGCCATGGCAGCCAGGCAGGCCGAACATGTACCTGTCACTCCACGCTCTCCGTACTCATGGTTGGTCGACATTTCCTTTGCCCTTACCTGCTCCATAGAGCACCCGTGAGGATATTTGTAATTTTGGCCCATTGAGGGCATAAATGTGATTATATGTGATTAATTGTTGAGATCAAATTATTATGTGGATATATTTGCAGCATTTGGCTCGAGACGGTCCAAGTGGGTGGATAAGCAAAATAGTCACGGCGGGGATTCATACCTGACTCGAGGGAGCCTAGGGGTATTTTTGGGAACTTAGAAAAATTATTGGGGATTATTAGACATTGGGAAAAATAATCAGTAATTAATTGGCCGATGGGATTAATTGGTGGATTTTAGGAACACTCGAGGAACTAGCGAGAATTGGGAGCAATGACCATTATACCCTTAGATTGATTAATGGATTAAAGGGTTAATTTGTATATGAAGGGGAAAATGGGTTTTTTGGCTATTAGAGATATATTAATATTTATAGGAATATAATAGAAAGTGGTAGAAAATTCAAGGGAAGAAACTCTCCGCTCATTTTTTTTCCTTCTCCCTCACGGCTGCTCTCTTTCTCACTTGGTGACTAAATTTTGAAGCTAATTGAAGGGGGTTAAGACTTGAGAGCTAAGGAAGACGGAAGGGCAGAAGCTTAGGCTTGGAATTGGAGTCTTAGACAGAAAGCTAGTGGGGATTCAAGCTGGAATTGGAGCTGGAAAATAGAGAAGAAAGTCTGTCATAATTGAGGTAAGGATTGTGGTTTTCAGCTTTGAAGTTTTGCTAGATTTTCTTAGTATAAATAGTAGATGAACTTGGTTTAATTATGTACAATTGAGCTAAGTATTTTGAAGCTTAGAGTAGGTTCAATTCTAGGATTTTGAGTGTGTTTTGTGTGTTGAATTTTGGTTGAATTGAGAGGGGTAATTGAAGTGAAATTGCTTAGAATTTGGGGTGTCTAGATTGGTAGTTTAATCTTGAATACATAACTTGATTGGTGTTGAATTGAAGGGATAAGTGGGGAAAAATTCTGGGAAGAACTTGGGTGTTCTTGGCTAGGAGAAGGAGGAGAAAACCTAGGTTTTCACTGGGTTCGTAGGGCGCACCACGACCCAGCCTAGGGGGCGCCACGGCGCGTGTGGCCCTTCAGGCCTGAGTTGCTCTCTGACTTGGGGCAAGTCACGACTTGCTAAGCCAAGTCGCGACCTGCCTAAGAATTTTGGCCTTGGAAGTGTTTTAATAATTGTTAGGGCTTGGGGGTTCAAACCTAGGTGCTTGGGGACAATTTCTACTACTCGGTTTAGTAGAAATTGAGGTCCCGGAGGCTAGTTTCTGTCTCCTAGGTATTTTATTTTTTGTTTGGAAGTTAAGGGAAATCAATGGCCCTTGTGACTAGGTTTATCACCGAGGCTCGAGGCTAAGGACTGTGCTCGGAACCAGTTCACTTTCTCCGCTCGAAATTAAAGGTAAGAAAACTGCACCCGTTTATGTGGCTATGGTGGGACTATGGTTCCCTATATTTGAATACAATGCAGTTTGATTATGATATGCCATGTGAGCATGAAATAAACGACCTAAGAGTGTCAAAATTGATACTTGTGCACAGGACGCGACTCGGCAACTGAGAGCTGAGGTTAGCTAAACAATCACTGAGCTCGGCCTAAGCGAGCCGGAGTCAGTGGGTTAAATAGAGGGTGCGGTCTAAGGGTGTCGACCCTGAGTATTGTATGATGAGTATGATATGTTTATTGTTGCTAAGTTGATGTTTATGGCTTGTTGAATACTGAGATTAATGGCTTGTGATTCGTTGATTTCCATCACTAAATACGTGTCTGTTATAACATGTTGAATACCTAGTTAACTGCCTGAGGGATTATTTGATTGTCTGTATTGTTTATGCTATGCTTTATGGTTTTCTTGCTGGGCCTTGGCTCACAGGTGCTACGTGGTGCAGGTAAAGGCAAGAGTAAGGTGGACCAATCTTGAGTTGGAGAGCTCTGGGGGCGAGATGTACATAGTCAGCTGCTCATCTGCCATGGCCGAGGGATAATACAGGGACAGTAAAACCTAAAATGTATATTTTGCCATTAGATTGGCTTGTGATTGTATATAACTTTTGAAATTTTGTAAAATATCCTTTAAACTCTATTCTTTTGGGATCCTGTGTACCAATGTTTATTTAAGTGAAAGTTTATCTATTTATGACCAAAATCTCTTAACCCTAACTCGTTTATGATTTTAGGGTCACATTTTCAACTGAACGACTTGATTAGCAAGTCCTGCACATTTATAAACACACAATGTAACCGTCTTGGTTATCCAGGGCATTACACCGTGATCCCGAGCACATTCCTCTAACCCGAGCCTCATTGAAAACCTAGTCACAATGCATTCATAATAACCATCCATCAAGTTCTAAACCAATAAATAACTTCATAATATTAATCTAGCCTCCAGGACCTTGAATTCCACTAATCCGGGTAGTAGGATCTTTCCTGAACCTTAACTTTTGAATTCCCAAGCTTAAAACCTTAATTCCCATTTTGTTTCTATTTAGGGTCGCGACATGCCCTATAGGGTCACGGCCCGCTACTTGGTCAAAGGTGAGGCCCTCCCTCCTGGAGGACAAAGGCCGCGATGCGCTCCTCAACGGCAGCGGCGCCTGGGTGAACCAGAGGCTTCTCTAGCCTCTTCGAGCATGCGGACTGCGGCGCCTGAAGAACAGGGTCGTGGCCCGAGCCCCCAAACCCATAAATTCTAGCTATTTTATGCTTTTTTACTCCAGCCTAAACCCCAAATTCATACCCTAAACACCATTTAAACTCATAATTAAGCCTAGAATCCCTTTTCACTCAACCTAAACATCACAACAAATCCATAAACAACTCCATACACTCATCAACACTCAAAATCAAACTTAGAGTTTAACTCTCATGCAACCTTCAATTCACAGTAAAATTCAGCAGAAAGATTAAGTTTAGAAGCTTACCTCTGTACTAAATTCGACCCTGAGCCACTTCCTAGCACAGCAAGCTTCCAATTCTTCACTTCCTTAGCCTAGGATCCTCAAGTTTTTCAAAAATATCCAAGCATCAAAGAGAGTGGGAGTGAGCCGAGAGGTAGAGTGAGAGACTTAGAGCTGAGGTTTTCTGTTTTGTCTTTTACTTAACTCCAGTATTTTCTCAAGCCACTCAGTTTCCTGAGTGTGTAAATATATCCCTAGCCAAAAAGTCCAAACTACCCCTTAAGTCTATCTTAATCCTCAAGTGCCACCAAGGGAAATTTTGTCATTTTCCATGTCCCGCTAATTCCTCGAGTGTTCCTATACATCCATGTTCAGTCCCGACATGTCCAAATAATTGTTAAATTATTACATGTCACCCGGTAAATCCTGAACACCAATTGTGTTCCCAAAATACCCCTAGGCTCCTCCCGAGCCGGGTGTTCGACCCCATTGTGACTATTTAGCAAAACTGCTCCCTAGGACTGTCTCGGATCGCACATCACAAATATATCACCACTCACTTGTGGTATCAATCACAATAAACACAAATATCACAGTTATGCCTTCAATGAGCTAAAATTACAAATATGCCCCTAGTAACCAGATAGGGCCCACATGCATATTTAATTCACCTAAACATGCATTTCTAATCACATAATCATTAAATTCACATATTAATATAATTAAATCAATTATTTCCCTCCCAGCACGCTAATCAAGGCCCTAAGCCTTATTAGCAAATTTGGGACGCTACAACTATCCCCTCCTTACAGAAATTCCGTCCTCGAAATTGCCTGAATAACTCGGGATACTGATCCCGCATATTTGTCTCAAGTTCCCAAGTCCCCTCTTCTACTTTGTTGTTCCTCCACAACACTTTCACTAAGGCGATGGTCTTGCTCCACAAGACTTTATCCTTTCAGTCTAGAATCTGAATCGGCTTCTCTTCGTATGATAAATCCTGATCCAGCTCCAAGTTCTCATAACTCAGCATATGCGTAGAATCTGACACGTACTTCTGGAGCATGGATAGGTGAAATACATTGTGAACCCCTGATAGAGCTGGAGGCATCGCCAATCTGTAAGCTACCTCTCCAACCCGTTCCAAAATCTCAAAGGGGCCAATAAACCTAGGGCTTAACCTGCCTCTTACTCCAAACCGTTTCACCCCTCTCAAGGGAGAAACTCTGAGAAACAAATGGTCCCCGACCTGAAACTCTACGCTCCTACGACTCAAGTCTGAGTAACTCTTCTTCCGACTCTGGGTGGTGAGAATTCGAGCTCTAATCTTCTCAATCACCTCATTGGTCCTCTGAACAACCTCAGGACCTAGATACCTCCTCTCACCCGTCTCATCCCAATGGATGGGTGATCTGCACTTCCTCCCATATAACATCTCATACGGAGCCACTCCGATAGTTGCCTAATAATTGTTAGTGTAAAAAAACTCTATCAGAGGGAGATACTTACTCCAAGATCCCCAAAAATCCAGCATGCAGGCTCGTAACATATCTTCCAGTATCTGAATTGTCCTCTCAGAATGTCCATCTATTTAAGGATGATAAGCAGTACTTAACTGCAACTGTGTACCCATATCCTTCTGCAAGCTCTCCCAAAACTTGGAGGTGAATGTGGGGTCCCTATCAGATTCTATCAACCTTGGAGCCCCATGTATTCGAACAATTTCCTTCACATATAGTCCAGCATAGTGCTCCACAGTATAAGTTGTCTTAACAGGCAAAAAGTGGGCTGACTATGTGTACCTATCCACAATCACCCACACTGGATCATGTTGTCCCATGGTCTTCGATAATCCAACCATGAATTCCATGGTGATATCTTCCCATTTCCATTCCAGGATCCCTAGAGGCTGCAGCAACCCTACTGGCCTCTGATGTTCAGCATTTACTTGCTAACAAGTCAAACACTTTGTCACATAATCCACCACATCCCTTTTCATTCCCGGCCACCAATATAATGTTCTCAGATCTTGGTACATATTTTCTGTACCCGGATGTAAGGAATAGAGAGTGGTATGAGACTCATTTAAGATCTCTCACCAGATACTGGAATCCATCGGAATGCAAATCTGACCTTTGTACTTCCCTAATCCCATTTCCGAAATAGAAAAGTCTTTAGCCGCTCCGGCTAAGACACCCTCTTTGTGCTCTCTCAACTGGGGATCCTCCCCCTGTGCATCCTTGATCCTTTCAAGGAGTGTGGACTGAAGAGTGATGTTGGCTAGCTATCCAACTACCAGCTCAATACCTACTCTAGTCATCTCTTCAGCTAACTTATCTGATATCTGCCTCAAACTAAACAACTGTCATGGGCCCTTCCAACTCAATGTGTCAGCCACCACATTGGCCTTCCCAGGATGGTATAGTATATTACAATCATAATCCTTTACCAATTCCAGGCAATGCCTCTGGCGCATACTCAGATCCTTCTAAGTAAAGAAGTACTTCAAACTCTTATGGTCAGTGTATATTCCGCACTTCTCGCTATATAAATAATGTCTCCAAACCTTTAGTGCAAATACCACTGCTACCAATTCTAGATCATGTGTGGGATACCTCTACTCATACTCCTTCAATTGTCTCGATGTGTAGGCTATTACCTTTCAGGATTACATCAGTACACACCCCAAACCCTGTCTAGAAGCATCACAGTAGACTACAAACTTCTCATTGTCTAACGGCGAACTCAATACTGGAGCAGTGATTAGTCGCCGCTTCAACTCCTTGAAATTGTTCTCACACCTGTCTGTCCATACATACTTAGTCTTCTTACGAGCCAATTCAGTCAATGGTGTGGCTATTTTGGAGAATCCCTCGACGAATCACCGATAGTACCCTACCAATCCCAAAAAGCTCCTAACCTCTAGTACACTGCTCGGCCTAGGCCAATCTCTCACCACCTCAATCTTACTTGGGTCCACTAGAATCCCCTCCTTACTGACAATATGACCCTAAAATGTTACTTGGGGTAGCCAAAACTCACACTTGCTGAACTTAGCAAATAACCTATGCTCTCTCAACCGTTGTAATACCAAGCGTAGATGTTGCCCGTGCTCTATCTCTGAATGGGAGTACACCAATATGTCATCAATGAATACGATCACAAACTTGTCCAGATAATCCTTGAAGACCATATTCATCAAGTCCATAAAGGTTGCTGGGGTGTTGGTTAATCCAAAGAACATAACTAGGAATTTATAGTGTCCATACCTCTTGCAGAAAGCGATCTTTGGTATGCCCTCCTCTTTAATACTTAATCAGTGGTAGCCTGACTGAAGGTCAATCTTAGAGAACGTTGTCTTCCCTTGTAGCTGATCAAACAAGTCTTCGATCCTAGGTAGTGGGTACTTGTTCAACTCTCTATAGTCAATACACATCCTTAAGGATCCATCCTTCTTCTTGACGAACAACACTGGAGCACCCCACAGCGAAAAACTCGGTCTGATGAATTACAATTCCAGTAACTCCTGGAACTGAATCTTCAATTCCTTCAACTCTGCCCGAGCCATTCTTTAAGTTGTCTGAGATACTGGCTCCGCCTCTAGCACCAATTCAATGACGAACTCGATCTCTCGGTGTGGTGGCAACCCAGGAAAGTCTGTGGGGAACAAATCAAGAAACTCACATACCAGTTTGGTCTCATCCGGTCCAACCGAAAGAACTCTAGAAGTATCCACAATATTTGCTAGGAATCCTATGCAACCCTCTTGCATTAGGTCTCTAGCCTTCAATGTCGAAATCATAGGTACTTGCGGTCCACTCACTGTCCCCACGAATATAAAGGGTACCTCCTCTTCCGGCTCAAAGGTCTCCATATGGTGCTTGCAGTCAATCTTCGCCCCATACTTCGATAACCAATCCATCCCTAGGATCATATCAAATTCATCCATTGCTAGCTCAATCAGATCCACAGACAACTTCCTACTGTCTATCTCTACTGGCAATGCTCTAACCCGTCTCCAAGAGACTACCAGTTCCCCATTCAGCAACAAAGTCTTAAATCCCTTAGCATAAAAATCACAAGGCCTACATAGCTGATCTATCACTCTAGCAGATACAAATGAGTGAGTAGCCCCTGAGTCAAACAATGCAGTAAAAGAAGAACCAGCACTAGAAATCTGACCTGTCACGACTAAGGGGCTAACCTCAGCCTCAGTCTGGGTCAAGGTAAATACTCTGGCAGGAGTGAGACGGTCGCTCTGTTTTGGCTTTTCCTTCTTGGATTGTGGGCAGTCCTTCTTCAAATGACTGATGCTCCCATAAGTAAAGCAGGTCCTGATCCCGTACTCTCCCTGATGTCGTCATTTGCATTGAGGACACACTGGGAAACTCCTCCGGTTGTCTCCCCTACCCTGATGGCCACTAAAAGCACCTCGTGCCCCCCTATTCGAACCAGGAGGAACAAAAGAGTCTGGGGCCTTTCTCTTCTACTCACTGGCGACACTACCTTGGCTAAATCCAACAAAAGGAGGCACCGTCCTCCAAGCATCACGCCTAGTAGCGCCCTCTCTCCAAATCTGATCCTCGACCCCCTCAGCTATAAGGGCCTTATCTACTACCTGAGCATAGGTGGTAGTTCTCAGATCCAAAGTTATCTTGACATCATGGGTAATCATAACATTCAATCCTTGCACAAACTGATCTCTTCGTGTCATGTCGGTAGGCACCAAATCCGGTGCGAACTTTGCTAACCGGTCAAACTTAAAGCATACTCAGTAACCGTCATCCAGTTCTGAGTCAGGTTTGTAAACTCATCAACCTTCGCAACTCAGATTGCAACATTGTAATACTTCTCATTGAATATATTTATGAACTCTTCCCAGGTCATGAATGCAATATTCCTTCTCTAAGACACAACATCCCACCAGATGCGGGCATCCGCTCTCAGCATGTAGCTGGCGCAGGCTACTCTCTCATTCCCTTCCACCCTCATGAAATCTAGGATGGAAGAAATCATGTTCATCCACTGCTCTGACCGCAGTGGATCTAGGCCACCCTCGAAGGTGGGAGAATGTTACTTCTTGAACCTCTCATACAAAGGTTCCCACATATTTTCCACAGCAGGCTGGGCTGGCATTGGTGCCATAGCCGGTGGAACCTGTAACCCAATGCCCTGAGAATGGGGCTATTGCCTCAACAGTCAAAACTCTTCTTTTATTCGATGAAGTCTAGCTTCCATCTTGACAAATAACTTGTGGATGCCAAAACTCCACCAAGGAAAAAATATCTGATCCCTGGTTGAAATACATGGCTAAGGGTCACTTAGTCATGCTATCAGGCTCAGGCCTATAGGTCTCACGAGACCACATTCTAGCCAACACTCCTAAGTTCCCCGCAGGTCTCTTCCTTGTTAAAGATTTGAAGGCTCACGACACCCTTGTGTGTCTCGCACCCCTGGGCCTTGCGAGGCCCCCGCCTCGCACCCATGAGTTGGGCGTCCATGTGCCTCACGAGACCCTTGCCTGGTTGAAGACCCAAGTGCCAAGCTCTTAGGAGTCATGCTCCCATGCAGCTCACGAGGCCTCTGCCTCACTGAAGACTAGAACCTCTCACACCCAGGTTCCACGCACCCTTGCGCCTCGAGAAGCCACTGCCTCGCTGAACACCAGAATGCCTTGCCCCTAGAGAGGCTCGCGCTAGAAGGAGCCTCACGCCAAGGGTGTCTCACGCTTGGAGGGTGCCTTGCGTCAGGAGGAGCTTCGCACCAAGGGCACCTCATGCTTAGAAGGGCCCGCGCCAAGGGCGTCTCGCGCACCAAGGGCGCCTTGCGCTTGGAGGGGCCTTGCGTCAGGAGGAGCTTCGCACCAAGGGCACCTCGCCCTTAGAGGGGCTCGCACCAGAAGGAGCCTCGCGCCAAGGGCATCTCACGCACCAAGGGCGCCTCGTGCTTGAAGGGGCCTCGCGTCAGGAGCAGCTTCGCACCAAGGGCACCTCATGCCTAGAGGGGCTCGCGCCAGAAGGAGCCTCGTGCCAAGGGCGTCTCGCTCATGGCGCGCGCCTCACACTTGGAAGGGCCTCGCGTCAGGAGGAGCTTTGCACCAAGGGAACCTCGCCCCTATAGGGGCTCACATCAGAAGGAACCTCGCGAAAAGGGCATCTCACTCATGGGGCACACCTCGCACTTGGAGGGGTCTCGCGTCAGGAGAAGCTTTGCACTGAGGGCACCTCGTGCCTAGAGGGGCTCGCGCTCGAAGGAGCCTCGCAACAAGGGCGTCTCGCGCATGGAGCGCGCCTCGCGCTTGGAGGGGCCTCGTGTCAGGAGGAGCTTCACACCAAGGGCACCTCACGCCTAGAGGGGCTCGTGCCAAGGGCGTCTTGCACATCAAGGGTGCCTCGCACTTGGAGGGGCCTCACGTCAGTAGGAGCTTCGCACCAAGGGCACCTCGCACCTAGAGGGGCTCGCGCTAGAAGGAGCCTCGCGCCAAGGGTATCTCGCTCATGGGGACCATGAGGCAACAGTCTAGTGAATTGAGACCCTCGCCACATACAGGGGTATCATGTCTTATAGCATACATCGCAGGCCTCGTTGAAAAGGCTTTATCTCCCTCCCTATGATAAGCACCACCAACGAGGCACCTCTTTCCCTGTGGGTCTAACAAGATGCAGAGTCAAAGACCTCTTGAACATGCATTCTAGGAAGGTTAGAGAAGACCTCACAATGATTTAGTATTAAGTCAAAGGATGTGGGGACAACGAAGCATGTCATCTATAATAACGTATAAGAACTCCCCAAGCACACCTATGAGGTTCATACCCGAAAAGCAATGGTAGCACAAGAATAGTACATAGTAAGGACTCCCCAAGCACACCTATGAGGTTCATACCTGACAAGCAGTGGTAGTACAAGAATAGTACATAGTAAGGATTGTCCAAGCACGCCTATGAGGTTCATACCCGAAAAGTAGTGGAGGTACGACATGGTGCCATGGTAGGAGTACTTTTGCAGACTCTTGACACATACTACATCCGACCACCACTCCTCCAGCACCACTACCACCTGCAGCCTGGCTATGTAGCTCCTTGTCTCTTCGGGACCATAATGTAGCACGAGCCATTAGAGCTCACCTATAAATAGGACCTCAATTCATCATTGAAGAGGGTTGGAAAATTCATTATATACTCAAGCTATTAAGCAATATACGAGTTTTTACTCCATTGTTGATCTGCATTTATCTTGCCTCAAGTCTAATCTAAATTCTTATTTAGTTATTCTCTTACTAAACTTTGAGTTTTCTGACCTAACATAGTTGACGAGTTCTCACCGTCAACAGTTTGGCGCCGTTTGTGGGAAGGACGACTATTAAGATGTTGTTCTTCCATCAATTTTGACAAAAAATGCCAAGGTTCTTAAAGCGCCTACTGGAATCTCAGGAGGCTGAGATCCACCTTGATGGAGGCCAAATAAAAGCCTCCAGAAGAGACCCTCCACCACGAGAGAATGGAGATATGCCGGTGGAACATTCAACCCCTAGAGAGGAGAAGGAGGCAACACTCCCGACAGTCCAACCTAGGGGAGGTCATCATGAACCATCTACGACCCGTGTGGGTGTCCTGAGTACGCACCCTCCTCCTCAACAACCAATTGCACCACGCTCTGGCTAGCGGGATCAATGCCCCACTTTGCACAGGCCTGATAACAGTTTGCGGGTGCACTCTGTGAGTTCCAGCTCCAGAACTCACTTTTACGAGAATGAGATACGCGAGTTGCACATAAAAAATAGAAGGCTGGAAGCCACAATAGAGAGCATGCAGAAGGTGTTGAACGACCTGTTGCAAGGAAGGTCAAGCATACCCCTTCCCCATCATAGGAGAAAAAAGCATGCATGAGGAGAAACCATCATACCCGTGGATGGTGACAAAACACCACTCTCCACTTGTATTACCCCTCGCCCAGAACGCAAGGTATAATATACACCAGTGGCGAAACCTGGCGCGAACCCCACTTATGGGAGGTGCGGACATTACCCCCACAAAAGCCTCACCTGACTTGAGGGAGAAATTTAACCAGAGGGGGCCTAGGGTAAAATCTACACCCCCCGCAGCTCCCTCGAGGGACACAACCAAAGCAAGGATTCAGTCTGAGAACCCGCAAGACTCCTTAAGAAAAAAGAGGAAGGAACTAGACACCGAAATGCAAAGCCCTCAAGGAAAAATTATCACTGCGCCTGGGGGGCACATAGATGACGAAGAATTTGACCATGAATCTCCCTTGGCAAGGTAGATCCAGGATTTACAACTCCCCACCAGCTTCAAAGAGCCTTGCATGGCTCCGTACGATGGCACTATGGATCCAAAGTATCACTTAGACTCCTTCAATAACTTGATGAGGTTAAGGGGGGTTAACAGCAGAGCAAAGTGCCATTGCTTTGTCGTTACACTTAAAGGAGTTGCGTACAAGTGGTTCAAGAGGTTCAGGCCAGGAACCATCAAGTCGTGGCAGCAATTCTCTGGCGAATTTCTTCAGTAGCACCGTGTAGTCTATGATTACGTTATGCCAATTACCAGCCTCACTAACATAAAACAAGGTGAGAATGAAATTCTAAAGAGCTATATCCATAGGTTCAATATGGAAGCGACCAAGTTGGGAAGTTCAACTAAAAAGGAGCTCAAGATGGCTATTATAGCCGGAGTTCATCCAGGAAGCAAGTTATGGGGTAACATGCTCAAGAGAGAGGTTACAAACTTAGATGACTTCTTCGAAAGAGTACAGAAGTATTTACGTGTGGAAGAGGGCCATAAGAACTTGCATGTTGAGGAAAGCTCACCTTCCTCCAATCACCCTTCTACCAATACGTCTGAGGATTTCGTGTAGAAGGGAACGTTGTGATAGTGGGGTCGCTGATCAAGTTGAAAATTGGAAGAGGACTACAAAAAGGCTTCAAAGAAGAAGCTAGTAGGATTCATCAAATCATCATAATCGTCCCCCATAAGTTTCCAAAGGAGTCGCCTAGCTGATTCCAGAGATCTGGAATTGTTAAAGCTTATCGGAGTGAACGAAAAACAAAGTACTTGGCTAGAAAAATCTGACAAACCACTTACAAGGTATTGGACCCGACCTCAACATGCACCTAGCCATGTGCAAAATAGGTGCCTAGCCTTGTGAGCCTCAACAGGCATCTCACCTTGCACAAATTAGGTGTCCAGCCTCGCAAACCTCTACAGGCACTTAGCCATGTGCAAAGTAGGCGCCTGCCTCATGAGCCTCAATAGGTGCTTGGCCAAGTGCGAAACAGACATCTAGCCTTACGACATACATATATAAAAGTACTTATAATATATTTATGTGAGAGCAGTGAACCTTATGAGATAGCATTTGAATCTATAAGGACTATCTACCCTTATAGAATCTAAAAAAAGGTCAAAAGTGACCTCTTCACGAACAAACCCATCCTGTAAAGGGACCACGTCGTAGAAGACAAAATGGGAATCCAAAGAGATCCCCAAGTCTAGATCGACGGAGTCACCTTACCAAGGGAAAAAGGGCCTTGAAAATAGGTGTTCGTAAGGTTTCACAAGGACCATCTCCCTACAAGGGTCCCGACACGAGGAAAGATCACCTCAAAAAAAAAACAAAAAAGGGTCTCAAAGAAGACGCTTATGAAAGGGTCTCAAAGAAGACGCTTGCGAAAAGGGTCTCAAAGAAGACGCTTGCGAAAAGGGTCACAAAGAAGACGCTTGCGAAAAGGGTCTCAAAGAAGACGCTTATGAAAAGGGTCTCAAAGAAGACGCTTCCAAAAAGGGTCTCGAAGAAGACACTTGCAAAAATAGTACTATGTATAATGACGAGAAGGACGCTTCTCGCCCAAAATAAAACGCGCGTGCGAAAATATATAAAAGGATAATGAGAACCCAAAGGGTCAACATGTCCTTATAAGTAATCAAGGTGCACCAACAGACACGAATCACACACAGTAGAGGGGTCCCAAAGGGAACCGTTTCAAAATAAAACTATTGACCATGAGGACTTGCGAAAGTCCCTCACAAAAAAGAAAAAGAAAAAGAATGGCTTGTCAGAGTCCTAGACTAAGGAAAACAAGGCAACGAGACACCTCACACCTTGCAAGAGGATCTTGCATAGCAAGGGCACCCTCCCTCGGCAAGGCTACCCTCGACTTTATAACTCAATTGGGCTCCATTCCTTCATTGGACATCTATATAAATGCCTCCTTCAGACATAAATGAAAAATGAAGTCACGGAAACACAAAAGAAGGTTGAGAGGCCTCGCACAGTGAGAGGGCCCTCGAATGGCGAGACCAACTATAGCCTAGTGCTTCCAAACACTCCTGTCTAAATGTTTAACGTGCCCCTAAGCCTCATATAAGCCTTATCCTTGGAAGGAAGGTCGATGAAGGTTCCGGGATGTCAACGAAAGAAGCGCAAAGAAAAGGAGGCAAGCCTCACCTTGTGAGAGAGTCTCTCCGTGCGAAACCATCTCGCATAGCAAGGTCTTCATCGCCCAATAGTGCGGAATGACATCGCGTCCATGTGCCTCGCGAGACCCTTGCTTGGTTGGAGACCCGAGTGCCAAGCTCTTAGGAGTCATGCTCCCATGCAGCTCACGAGGCCTCTGCCTTGATGAAGACTAGAACCCCTCGCGCCTAGGTGCCACACACCCTTGCGCCTTACGAAGTCACCGCCTCGCTGAACACCAGATCGCCTCACACCTAGAGGGGCTTGCGTCAGAAGGAGCCTTGCGCCAAGGGCCCCTCGCGCTTGGAGGGCGCCTTGTGTAAGGAGGAGCTTCACACCGAAGGCACCTCGCACCTAGAGGGGCTCGCGCTTGGAGGGGCCTCGCATCAGGAGGAGCTTCGCACCAAGGGCACCTCGTGCCTAGAGGGGCTCGTGCCAGAAGGAGCCTCACGCCAAGGGCATCTCGCTCATGGGGCGCACCTTGCGCTTGGAGGGACCTCACATCAGAAGGAGTTTCGCACCAAGGGTACTTCGCTTCTAGAGGGGCTCACGCTAGAAGGAGCCTCGCGCCAAGGGTGTCTCGCTCATGGGGCACGCCTCACGCTTAGAGGGGCCTCGCGTCAGGAGGAGCTTTGCACCGAGGGCACCTCCCACCTAAAGGGGCTCACGCCAAAAGGAGCCTTGCGCCAAGGGTGTCTCACGCTTGGAGGGGCCTCACATCAGGAAGAGCTTCACACCAAGGGCACCTCATGCCTAGAGGGGCTTGCGCCATAAGGAGCCTCGTGCCACCAAGGGCAATTTTGTCATTTGTCATGTCCCGCTAATTCCTCAAGTGTTCCTATGCATCCCCGTTCAATCCTGACATGTCCAAATAATTTCTAAATTATTACCCGTTACCCAGTAAATCCCGAACACCAACTGTGTTCCGAAAATACCCCTAGGCTCCTCCTGAGCTGGTTGTTCGACCTCGTTGTGACTATTTAGCTAAACTGCTCCCTAGGACCGTCTCGGATCGCACATTACAAATATATCACCACTCATTCGTGGTATCAATCACAATAAACACAACTAACACATTATGCCCTCAACGGGCTAAAATTACAAATAAGCCCCTAGTAACGAAATGGGTACCACATGCATATTTAATTCACATAAAACATGCATTTCTAATTGCATAGTGATTAAATTCACATATTAATATAATTAATTCAATTATTGCCCTCCCAGTACGCTAATCAGGGCCCTAAGCCTTATTAGAAAATTTGGGACGCTACAAAACTCTAATGTTAACTTAAACCCTAAAATACTTTATTAAAAAATAAATAAAATACAAACAAATTAAACTTAAAAATTAACCCAAAATTAAAGCAATTCATTCCCACAACACATTCCACGAATTGTGGGGGTGAATCCCTCAATGATGAGCATCTACCATCTCAACATATAAAACAAAGTATTTTTTAAGGTTCGAAATTTTCATTAATTCTAGAATATTTAAGTTACCTTTTTTACTATTTAAGATACCTATTGAATATTAATTACTATATAAAATATAACTTGATTTTAGGTTATATTGTTATTATTTGAAAGTTTATTATTATAGTTACTATTTGGTAGCTTTTAACTGTAGTTATTATTTGGTAACATATTATTGTAGTTACTTTTTGTAACTTTTTAATTATGATATTTTTAAATTATCTTTTGGTTACCTTATAAACTATCTTAGACACTCACGAATTTTATTTTATAACAGTGTTTTGTTTAGGTAACTATTTAGTAACTTTTAAATAGAAAATAATAGCATGTTTTTTGGTTGCTTTTGAAGTGTATTATTTTTGTTAACAAAACTAAAAAACTAAAAAAATTACTTTTCATGCATCACAAATCCAGTAACAATTTTGACCATTCAAATCATCCTTTTCAACAATGGTGAGGAATATGGTCTTGATATACACCAAAACAACTCTCTCAAAGTGTAGGTCATGTTGAACCACCCTTAAATCCAAACATCCATTCGAAAATACTTTTAAAATGGCAAACTTACTCACAAACTTGCTAAAGAACATCTTCAAATTAGATGGAATGAATGGTTGAATTTTTTTCCTCTTAAGGAATTCATTCTATTGGCACCACCCTTTTGGCCTTGGAGAGGCAGGAGCTCACCGAAAACTGAGGTTAAACACCACAGTTGTACAACCTTTGATCGACACGTACGATTAGCTAGGACATTGTGTGGCAGCAAAACTTTGGCGTCAAGGTCATTGGATGGCAAGTTTTTTGGGGCACTCATGTATGGGGGTCAGAGGAGTAGTGGTTAGCTATTGAGTCATGGCTGGATATTCGTGGACAATGGAAAACCGAGTAAGAGTCCAAGGGGGGTTTGAGGCACCATTAAAAAAAAATAGTTAGGGCACGCTTGACATGCCATATAAGAAGGTTGTATTGTATTAAATAAGTAGAACACTATGTTTGGATTGAATTTTGTATTATATTAATTATTACAATCACAAATTTTAATACAATAGCAATTGTATTATTAAAAACACAAGAAATGGTATGTGTTAGCACGTATTGTAATATTTTTTAAATTAGGTTATATTGTGGTGAGGTATGAGTTGTGGTCGAGGTCGGGGTCGAGGGTCGAGGTTTGGGGGTCGAGGTCAGGGTCTGAGGCTAAGGTCGAGGGTTGGGGTCAAGGTTCACGCTAGGGTCAAGGTCAGGGTCGGGCTTCGCAGCCGAAGGTGGGGGGTAAGAGTCACGGTTCGAGGTCGTGGCCGAGGGTAGAGGTAAGGGTTGGGGGTCGGGCTAGGGTTGGGGCCAGGGTTAGGGCCCTGGTTTGGGGACAAGGTTGTGGGTCAGGGTTATGGTTCAAGGTCGTGGTCGGGGCTGGGGCTGGGGGCCAAGGTTCAGGGTCGGGTGTCGGGGCCGAGGTTCAGATTGGGGGTCGAGGCCCGGGGTTGAGTTCAGGTTCGGGGTCTGGGTCAGGTTTGGGTGTCGGGGTCGGATTCAAGATCGAGGCCAGGTTCAGGATTGAGGTCGGGTTCGGGGTCGGGGTCAGGAGCCGGGGTAGGGGTAGGGGTTAGGGTCGAGGAAGGTGGCGAGGTCGAGTCTACGACTGGGTTTGGGTCAAGGGTTGGGGCTTGGAGTCGGGGTCGAGGGTTAGGAGCAGCCTGGGTCAGGCTCGAGGTCGGGGGGTCGGTGCCGGAAGTTGGGCTGAGGGCCGGGAGTCAGGGCTGGGGGCCGAGGTCGCAACCAGGGCCGGGTTTCAGGGTCTGGGTCAGGGCCAGGGTAGTATCACAAATGATATCATTTTAAAATATCTATTTTATTTAGTTTTAATTAATACAATACAATACAATTGGGTATCAAACTTAATATTAACTAATACAACATTTCCATACAATTGAATACCAAACATAGTGTTGTATTAAACTAATATTATGCAATATTGTACTATACAATCTTATACAACACAATACAATATGGTGTACCAAAGGTGCCCTTAAAAATTTATACATCATTGTTTAATTTGATAATTATCCACCAAAATATTAAAAAAAAAATCCCTCACAAATATTTTTTTATAATAATTAAGCTCTCACAAAAATAAATAAATTTACTAAAAGAATTGTTTGAAGTAAGAAATTGTAGATTTTATGGTTCTTGATACCAATTAGTATATATTGTTTTAGGAAAAATTGCAGATAAAGTTCCTAAACTTTGTATTTAATTGGGGATAAATACCAAAAAAAAAATTGAATGTTACTTTTACTGTCATTCCGTAGGTACCAACCGTAAAATCTTATTTTTATTAAGTAAATTTGTGGCTAAAATACCAAAACTTTATTTTTTTTAACGGTAAAAGTACCAAAAAATTTTAAATCATTTTTTTACCATTATAAAATACTATAGTAATTTTTAAATTAAAATATGTTTATCTTTTATATATATTCCTATGATTTCTTTTCAATACCATTTATTAAATAATAGATAAACATTATTCATTTATTATTATTATTATTATTATTATTATTATTATTATCATTTAAATATAAGTTATTCATCATTATCATTTATTAATCCAATTATTGAAGAATTAATGAACATTTAACATAGATTTTATTTTAGGATATTTGCGGAAAGACCCCTATTAGTCCAATGGTTTGTTGCAATCAAACTCTATCTGTTGTTAAATGCCAATTAAGTGAGTTAAGTGCCACCTAAGGGACACATGTGGGCACGTTATCAGGACACGCATGTAACGTCCCAAATTTGCTAATAAGGCTTAGTGCCTTGATTAGCATGTCGGGAGCGCAATAACTTATTTAATTATGTTAGTGCATGGATTAAATGATTATGTGATTAGAAATGAATGCTTAGGTGAATTGAATATGCATGTGGGCCCATTTTGGTTAGTAGGGGCACGATTGTAATTTGGCCTGTTGAGGGCATAAATGTAAATTATATGTATGTTATGCTTGATACTACAAGATTGTGGTGATATATTTGTGATGTGCGATCTGATATGGCCCTAGGGAGCAGAATAGCGAAATAGTCACAACGAGGTCGAATACCCGGCTCGGAGTGAACCTAGGGGTATTATGGGTACATAGTGTGTGTTCAGGACTACCGGGTAACTGGTAGAAATTTAGTGATTGTTTAAGTGTGTTGGGGATTAAATTGGGAATTATAGGAACGCTCGAAGAATTAGCAGGATGTGGCAAATGACGGTATTTCCCTTGGGGCGTTAAAGGGCAAGTGTTTGTCTAAGGGGCGTTTTGGTCATTTTGAGGCAAGTGATAACATTGGACTTAGGCAGTTGAGGATAGACGCAAGCCCAAAACAAGACTCTAGAATTACCTAAAGAACAAAAGACATAAACCTCTCAGCCCTCACTCTCTCTCACGGTTTACTCACTCTCTCTTGGTGGCTTGGAGAGTTTTGGGAAATTTTGGTGGTGAAACTCATAATTTGGGGCTGGGAATTGAAGAATTGGAGGCTTGAAGTGATTGGGGTTTAGCTCAGACTAGAATCATAAAGTGAGGTAAGAATTCTGGTATTGAATTGTGAAGTTTTGCTGTAACTTCTTAAGCTTTTCTTAGGTGTAAGCTTTGGTTTGATTTTTTGAGTTTTGATGGGTTATGGGCTAAGAATTGGGGTGGTTTTGCTGGTTATGTTGCTGTGATACGAATTGTAGGCTAAATTTTGAGTGTAGGGGTTGATTTTACTGATAATTTGTAAGTTAGGCTGAGGAAAACGTAGTGAAAATGCATGGAATTCTAGGTTTTTGGGGCTCGCACCGCGGCCCTGTTCTTCAGGCACCGGATACCCTCTTCATCATATCCATAAAAGCTACTGGGGCATTGGTTAATCCAAAGGACATGACCAAGAATTCATAGTGTTCATACCTCATGTGGAATGCGGTCTTTGGTATGTCCTCCTCTTTGATCCTTAACTGATGGTAACCTGACCGGAGATCAATCTTGGAAAACACCATACTTCCCTGTAGCTGGCCAAACAAATCATCAATCCTAGGTAGTGGATACTTATTCTTAATGGTCAACTTGTTCAGCTCCCTGTAGTCAATGCACATCCTAAGGGATCCATCCTTCTTCTTGACAAACAACACTGGAGCACCCCATGGTGAGAAACTCGGTCTAATGAACCCCAAGTCCAGTGACTCCTGTAACTGAATCTTCAACTCTTTCAACTCTGCTGGAGTCATTCTATAAGCTGTCCTGGATACTGGCTCCGCCCCTGGTGCCAACTCTATAACGAACTTAATCTCCCACTGCGGCGGCAATCCTGATAGATCTGCTGGAAATAAATCTGGCAACTCACACACTAGTCTGGTCTCTCCCGATCCAACCGACACAACCTTGGAGGTATCCACAACATTCGCTAGGAATCCCATGCAACCTTCCTGCATCAGGTCTCTAGCCTTCAGTGCTGAAATCATAGGTACCCATGGTCCACTAACCATCCCCACAAATACAAAGGGTACCTCCCCTTCAGGTTCAAAAGTCACCATCCTGTGCTTGCAGTCAATCATCGCCCCATACTTCAATAACCAATCCATTCCTAGGATCATATCAAAGTCATCCATCGCAAGCTTAATCAGATCAACAGACAATTCCCTTCCATCTACCTCTACTGGTAAAGCTCTAATCCATCTCCTAGAGACTACCAGCTCCCCAGTTGGCAACAAAGTCTGAAAACCCCTAACATACAAAGCACTAGGTCTACACAGCTGATCTATCACCCTAGCAGACACAAATGAATGGGTAGCTCCTGAATCAATCAATGCAGTATACAAAGAACCAGCACTAGAAATCTAACCTGTCACAACTGAGGGGCTAGCCTCTGTTTCAGTCTGAGTCAAAGTAAACACCCTAGCAGGAGCGAGACTGTCACCCTGCTTCGGCTCCTCCTTCCTGGCTTGTGGGCAATCCTTCTTCAAACGATTGGCACTCCCACAGACAAACACAGGCCCTAATCCTGCATTCACCCTGGTGTCGTCGTCTGCACCGAGGACACACTGGGAAGCTCCTCCAGTTGTCACCTCCACCATGACAGCCACTAAAAGCACCATGTGCCCTCCTATCCAAACTAGGAGGAACAAGGGAATCTGGGGCTTTCCCCTTCTGCTCACTGGGGCCACTACCACGACTGGATCCAAAAAAAGGAGGCACCGTCCTCCTGGCATCGCGCCTAACAGCGCTCTCTCTCCAAATCTAGTCCTCGGCCCCCTCAGCTGTTAGGGCCTTGTCTACAACCTGAGCATAGGTAGTAATCTCTGGATCCAAGGTGATCATAACGTTCACATCACGGGCGATCATAACGTTCAATCCTCGTACAAACCTGTCTCTTCTTGCCACATATGTCGGCACTAAATCTGGCGCAAACTTCGCCAATCGATCAAATTTCAGGGCATACTCTATCACGGTCAACCGATTCTGAGTTAGGCTGATAAACTCGTCAACCTTCGCAGCTCATACTGCAACACTGTAATACTTTTCGTTGAAGATGTTCCTGAATTCTTCCCAAGTCATAATCGCCACATTCCTTCTCTAAACCACTACATCCCACCAGATGCGGGCATCTTCTCTAAACATGTAGCTGGCACAGGCTACCCTCTCGTTCCCCTCAACCCTCATGAAATCCAGGATAGAGGAAACCATATTCATCCACTGCTCTGCCCACAGTGGGTCTGGTCCACCCTCGAAGGTCAGAGGATGCTGCTTCTTGAACCTTTCATACAAGGGTTCCCACCTGTTCTCCATCACAGGCTGAATCGGTACTGGCGCCACAACCTGTTGAATTGGAAACCCAGTGACCTGTGGAGGGGCCTGCTGCCTCAACTGTAGGAGTTCTTCTTCTGTTTGTTGCAATCTTGCTTCCATTTCGGCAAACATCTGTTGCCAATTCTGTGGGGCAGGTGGAGGGTCCTGACCCTGGTTATCATCCTCGGCCCGACTGCCGCGGAGTCTGGATGATTGTCGAGGCATCTCAACAAATATGCCTGCAATCAACGACGCCGCTCATCAGGCATGATAACAACATCCAAAACCACCTCCCAACTACATCAGTCAACCACAAACAACAATCCACATAGCATACCAATTGCATATAACACTCAATGGGCCATGCCCTGGCATCATGCATATGTTAACTCATTCAGCATGCTCTATATGAAATAAGCAGGCAAACAGGCATATAAACACATATTCAACATATAAGTCAATCATTACCAACAAACCCTGAGTCGAGCTTGTCACTGACAGCGAGCGTACATGTTCGGTCAATCTCTAGGAACCATAAACCTTGGCTCGCTCTGATAGCAAGTCGTAACACCCTACTACCTTAGAGTTGTTACTAAGTGAGTTTAAAATGTGCATTTAACTCAAAAGTGTAACTAAAATGTATTAAAGCCACATAATTTGATAAAGTAAACATTAACTGAAAATTATAAGTGTTTTACATTGGGGATCCCGAAAATACTGTTTATAAATATTTACAACTCAAAATATGTTTTAAGTCGACTAAACGAAAAAATAGGATTCAGTACAAAGCATCTCCCAAAAATACCCCTGGCTGTGGCAGCCAGGCAGACCAGACATGTACGCGTTGCCTCACGCTCTCCGTACTCATGGTTGGCTGATCTTCCCCTTGCCCTTACCTGCACCACAGAGCACCCATGAGCCGAAGCCCAGCAAGAAAACTCCACACAAATAGATAACATATGCATACCAATCACTCAACACATAGCGAACCTGCCAACAGGCTAAACATATACAGCCGTGCCGTCCCAGGCGCTTTACCAGGCCCTGGGTTCGCAGTTCACGCTGTAAGGATATCCCAGGTATCCTTTAGGGTCTTACCCTGGCAACTCACACTCCGCGTGCTAAACGCTGCTCCCGGCCCCTTGCTGCTCTTGGCCTTCGCCGTTTCTGGCCCTTGCCGTTCTCGGCCTTCACCGTTCCCGGCTCTTGCCGATTATTCACATATATGCATACATAGCATAATTTAACAAAAACTTAAACATGTATAAATGCGATCAAAGGGCTACGCCCTGCACATAATCTTATAAGGTCATGCCCTGCAACACAACTATGGAGCCTCGCCCTGCTCTATGGGTACAACAGTTTTCTTACCTGTGTACGGAGCTTCTTGGGCACCGAAATCTCGAGCACGGTCCTCTAACCCGAGCCTCGCTGAAAACCTAGTCACAACACATACATAGCACTCTCATTACTAACCAATTTACAATCATCTCCCGGAACCAATCTCGTGTTCTCGGGACCTCCCGTTTCCCCCCACAAGGTAGCGGAAGCATCCCCCGAGCCCCCTGAGCTAAAACCCCAAAATCACATTTTTCCCCTACCCAGAATTTGGCCTAGCGTCGCGACACCCCCCATAGGGGCCACGGCGCCCAGAATGGTGCCCTTCCTCTGATGCATCCTAGCGCCGCGGCATGGAAGAACAGGGCCGCGGTGCCCATACGCGAACCCAGAAATCTGGGTTTTTCCCCAACATTTTCCCGAGCCAAAACTCTTCCAAATCAACCCCAAGACATACCTAAGTCCCAAATTCAATCAAAAACCCCAAATAGACCATAAGACAACCTAAAAACATCAATAACAAGCCCATACACACATTCAAACCCATGATTCACAAATTGGTTAAAAACATCATAAAACTTAAACCAGAACTTACAAAACTTAAACCACCCTTCAGAAATCTTAAACCACACCAGCAATCAACTTCAAAGATGCACGAAATTCTTACCTCAAATTGGAATTCGACTCTGAGCTTCTTTCAAATCCAACTCCAAGCTTAATTCCTTTGATTCCCAAGCTAAATTCTCAAAATAACAAGCCACAAATCTAGCTTTCAACTTCCATTCTCAAACTCTCAAAACATGCTTGGAAACTTAGAGCAGACGGGGATGAATTCCTTACCTCAATATGCAGAGCAATCCTCTAGTTTTCCCTTGGCTTGATCCCACAAAATTTCAGAGATCTTCCCTCCTTCCTTCCTGGTTTCTAGTTCTCTCTAGAGCTCCCAAAACACAATTCTTTCATAAGCCAATATGTGAGAATGTTCTAAGCTTTTCCCTCAGCCAAAGCTTATCTACTTCCTAAGCCAAATGACCCAATTACCCTCCTTTCTAACTTGGATTCTAGCTAATCCTCAGGGGCATCCTAGACTTTTCCTTAATCTCTTTCAAGAATACCACTTTCCCACTTAAAACAACTATTCTCAAGAGTTACCTATAGTTACCCAAGTTACCAAAGTGCCACTAACCATTCCTCAATAACTCCCACACTCAAGTTATAATATTCCCAAAATACCCCTAGGCTCCTCCTGAGCTGGGTATTTAACCTTGTTGTGACTTCTAGCGAGATAGCTCCCTAGGACCGTCTCGGAATGTGCATCACAGTTATATCACCACCCACACATGGTATCAATCACAACATATACAAATATTACATTTATGCCCTCAACGGGCTATAATTTACAAATGTGCCCCTAACAACCAAATGGGGCCCACATGCATATTTAATTCACCTAAACATGCATTTCTAATCACACATTCATTAAATTCACATATTAATACAATATAACAATTATTGCCCTCCAGGAATGCTAATCAAGGCCCCAAGCCTTGTTAGCAAATTTAGGTCACTACATTGAGAATGGTAGATGCACCATCACATCATGGGGAGACCTGAAGATAGAATTGAAGACACAATTTCTGCCAGAAAATTTCGCCTACATGGCTCGACGCCAGTTGAGAGAGCTTAAACAAGTTGGGACAGTCCGAGAATATGTGAAGAAGTTTTCGGGACTGATGCTCGATATAAAGGACATGTTCGAAGTAGACAGGCTCTTCTGCTTCCTTGAGGGATTGAAACCGTGGGCCAAACAAGAACTTCAGAGACAGTGTGTGTCTGACCTGGCTACCACTCAAGCTGCTTCTGAACGCTTGACAAACTACATTCCGGAGAGCAGCCTGTTAAAGAGGGCTACCCCTCCAATTAGATCAAGTAGCACTGGGAGTAAGAGGTCTGGGAAGTCATGGCAGGGCAAGATTAGGGGAGAGAAAAGGACATCAAAGTCCAGTTCTTCTAGCGGTACAAATGTTGTAGCAGGGAAGAAGCTGCTAGCTTATTGGCTCTGCAAAGGACCACATAAGTCGACAGTTTTCCCTTACAGAGGCAAGTTGAATGCCCTTATTGGTCAAGAAGAATAGCACGAAGGAGAAGGAGGATGAAGAGTACGTGCACATGGGTGTTGTCCGTCTGTTGAATGCTCTCAAGAAGCATGGCGAAAAAGGGAAGAAGACACTGGGGAAGGGGCTAATGTTCATGGATGCCACCATCAATGACAAGTCAGCCAAGAGCGTGATGATTGATACTGGCGCCACCCACAACTTCATCTCAGAACTCGAAGCCAAGCGACTGGGACAAAAACTGGAGAAAGATGTAGGTTGCATGAAAGCGGTCAACTCAAAGGCCTTGGCCACAACTGGAGTGGCTAAGGGCGTAAAAGTTAAGATCAACACGTGGGAGGGGAAAACTGACTTAGTGGTGGTCCATATGGACGACTTTGATGTAGTTTTAGGAATGGACTTGCTAACCGAGAAAGGTGCCATCCCAATTCCTACTACTGGGAGTTTTCTCATAATGGGAGAGACTCCTTCAATGGTGCCTGCAAAGGTGATACCACCTCCTGGTGTGAAGCTTCTATCAGCTTTATAATTGAAGACTGGTGTGAAGAAACAGGAGCCCACTTATGTAGCGGTACCCACTATGTTCGAAGAAACAGTGGAAGAGATTGTTCCACTTGAAATTACGAGGGTCTTGAAGATGTATGGGGACGTGATGCCAGATAAACTCCCCAAAGCCTTGCCTCCAAGAAAGGGGATTGATCACCAAATAGATTTGGTGCCGAGAGCAAAACCTCCAACGAAATCGCCTTATAGAATGGCACCCCCTGAGCTAGAAGAGTTGAGAAAACAACTATAGGAGTTATTGGAGGCAAGCTTCATCAGACCGTCAAAGGCGCCATTTGGCGCACCTGTGCTATTCCAGAAGAAACACGATGGGAGCTTGAGACTGTGCATCTATTATAGGGCTCTCAACATGGTGATAGTTCGCAACACCTACCCCTTCCCTCTAATCGCTGATTTGTTCAACCAGCTAAGTGCAGCCAAGTATTTCACAAAGTTGGACCTGAGATCGGGATGTTATCAAGTGAGGATTGCAGATGGGGATGAACCACGTGCATTACTCCATATGGAGCATTTAAGTTTCAAGTAATGTCGTTTGGGTTGACGAATGCACCTGCAACTTTCTACACACTGATGAACCAGGTATTCCATGAGTACCTAGATAAGTTCGTGGTGGTGTACTTAGATGATATCGTGGTTTATAGCGCCACGATTGAAGAGCATCGAGAACACTTGGCTCAGGTGTTTCAGAAGTTGAGAGAGAACCAGCTATATGTGAAGCGCGAGAAATGCTCGTTTCCACAATAGAGCATCAAGTTCCTAGGCCACATCGTGGAACGTGGCCGAATTCGTATGGACCTGGAGAAGGTGAGGGCAATCCAAGAGTGGAAAGCCCCCACAAACATGAAAGAACTACGCTCTTTCCTGGGCCTAGCCAATTACTATAGACGATTTGTGGACGGCTACTCAAGAAGAGCGACACCCTTGACCGAGCTATTGAAAAAGGGTGTGATTTGGGCGTGGATTGAAGCATTCAGCAATTTGAAGGAAGCCATGATGAAGGATCATGTTCTTGCCTTGCCAGATGTTAGCAAGCCCTTCAAAGTACAGACGGATGCGTCAAATTATGCTTTGGGAGGGGTACTGGTACAAGAAGACCACCCGGTAGCATATGAGAGTCGCAAGTTGTCCAAAGATGAGAGGCGGTATACTTCCCAGGAGAAGGAACTCCTCGCGGTTATCGATTGCTTGCGGGTGTGGAGACATTACTTACTGGGGTCGAAGTTTGTTGTGAAGACGGATAATGTAGCGATTAGTCATTTCCTTACCCAACAGAAACTGAACCCTAATCAAGCTTGATGGAAGGAGTTCGTGGCGAAATTCGACTTCCATTTTGAGCACAAAGCAGGATGCTTGAACCAGGCAGCTAATGCCTTGAATCACAAAGCAGAATTGGAAACTCTAAAGATCTTGGCTAGTTTGTTGGCTAGCATGGTAAACACTCCACTCAAGGAGCGCATCAAAGAAAACCTGGATAAAGACCTAGTTGTCAGAACCATCCTGAAGCTCGTGAAAGAAGGCAAGACTCGCCAGTTCTGGGTGGAGAATGATCTTCTGTGGGCCAAAGGGGGCCGCTTCTATGTTCTGAAAGATGGAGATTTGCGAAAGACATTACTAAGCGAGTGTCATGACACCTTGTGGGCAGGTCATCCAGGGGTGGCAGAGGATGCATGCCCTTTTGAAGCAGAGATACTACTAGCCACAGATGCAAGATGATGTAGTGGAGTACACCAAGACCTGTCTCGTCTGTCAGCAAGACAAGGTCGAGAGGAACAAGACACCTGGGTTGTTGGAGTCGTTGCGAGTCCCAAGCCGACCATGGGAGAGTGTGTCGCTTTACTCTATAACCATTCTACCGAAGACATGGGATTTAAGTGCGATCTTGGTGGTCGTGGATAGATTCTAGAAGTACGCAACATTCATCCCGATGTCGAAGTACTGTTCGACAGAGGAGACAGGACAACAATTCTTCAAGCATATTGTCAAATATTGGGGAGTGCCCCAGAATATTGTTAGTGACCGAGATGGGAGATTCACTCGAAACTTTTGGTCTGAACTATTCAGTCTCTTGGGGTCACAACTGAACATATCCTCGAGCTACCATCCACAGACAAATGGGCAGACAAAAAGATTCAACGGGATGTTGGAGAAGTACTTGTGCCACTTTTTCAATGCCAATCAGAAGAACTGGCTACAACTACTCGATGTAGCTCAATTTTGCTTCAACTCTCAAAAGAGTTCTTCATTGAATAAGAGCCCTTTTAAAGTTGTTAATGGACAGCAGCCACTGTTTCCCCCACACAGTGGATGAATACCACGGTCGGAACCCACGAGCCTTTCACTTCACAAAAGACTTGAAGAAATCGACAGAGATTTCCCAAGCTTATTTGGAAAAAACATCAAAAAGAATGAAGAAGTGGGCAAATCAGAAGCGCAGACCACTGGAGTTTAAAGTAGGTGACTTAGTGTTAATCAAGCTGAGGCCCGAACAATTGAGATTCTGAGGGGACAAAGACATCAAACTCATTCATAAGTACGAGGGTCTGGTCTCAATCATCTCAAAAGTTGGCCTAACTTCCTACAAAGTCGACCTACCAGCATGGATGAAGATACACCCGGTCCTTCACGTCAGCAACTTGAAGTCGTATCATGAAGATCCAGCAAATCCAGAGCATAACTAGTCAACCAGAAGTGGAGTCATCATTCAGCCAAGGAGTAAGCATCAACCTGAAGAAATCCTGGTGGAGAGGACGGTCACCACTGATCGTAAAAAGCATAAGGAATATCTGGTAAAATGGAAGGGGCTCGCAGATGACGAGATAAGCTAGGAGAGGGCGGAAAACTTGAAGAAGCTCACGCAGAAGATTGAAGATCTACAAGCTACTTCATCGAGGACGCCAAAGAATTGAGTGGGGGAGAGTGTGGCGTGCTGCCCCTTTGGCACACCCACATGGGGCCATTTTGTAAGTGAGCATGTATTGGTGCTTGATCATTAGTCAAGTCTTGCACCAAGCAACCTCATGGAGTAGGGTAGTGGCAATTTTGTAATTATTCATAGGTCTCCCAGAAAAAAAATCATATATGTTACTGGGAAGACCTTGTATCCCTAGAAACCTCCTTAGGGGGAGGTGACCTGGTGACTTAGGGAAGCACCATGGCCACCAGCAAATAGGGGCCAAAGTTGTGTACTCCCTTGCCCTATCAAGGCTATATATTAATAAAATGATGTTTATCCATACTTGCCCTTATATGCTTCCTTATTGCCTATGTGTTACTTGTTTGTCGTCTTCGTTGGGCCATCGCGTGCCACTTGCCTTGTTGTGTGCTTTGTGTTGTGTGGGCGTTCCAATGAAGGACTTGCTTTGTGCTTGCTCATACTTCGTTATTGCCTGTTGCATGTCCGAGATGTGTTTGTGGCTAACCACTAAGTTTGTTTTCCCACAGGTCTGTGTTGTAGGCTGACTTGCTAGCTTGGAGTGTCCGCAAGTGTTGCACGTTCAATCTACTTGGAGTACCCAAATAGTCGGCTTGTGACACGTCGCAGCCCGTGTTCCCCAAATGAGAGAGTTGTGCTCTCTGACATGCAGCGCACCGTGACTCTAGGGGTGGGTTGTGACTCAAATTAAGGGAAATGGTCTATGTTGGGTTTTAAGCTCGGGAACCCAAATCTTAGGGCTCGAGAAGCACCCTACTACTCGATTTAGTGGGATTCGAGGTCCCGAAGGCTAGTATTTTAATATGAAGTTCTTAATTGGTTAGAGATTGATGATCATTATGGCATTGTGACTAGGTTTTATGTCAATGCTCGGGTTTAAGGGATCGTGCTCAGGATCGCGTTAATCTGTCAGCTCGAGACATAGGTAAGAAAATTTTTTGTGCCCGTAGAGTAGGGCATGGCCCGATAATCTCTGTTTAAGTGTTTTATGTGAATGTTATGACTTGCTATGCTATGTATGCATGATTGTGAATAAACGAAGAAGGCCGGGAACGGCGAAGGCCAAGAACAACGAAGATGGAGAAGGCTGGGGACGACAAGGGTCGGGATCGGCGTTAAGCACGCTGAGTGCAGGACGCTAGGGCGAGACCCTCTAAGGGTGTTGTATCTACCCGCTCAGTGAAGACCGCGAACCCAAGGCTTGGTAAAGCACACTTGGGTCGGCATAGGCCGTTATATGTTTAATATGTTGTCTATTTAAACTGTACATTATTGGATTGATTGTGATATGTTATGTGTTGAGTTTTCTTGCTGGGATTTGGCTCACGAGTGCTCTATGATGCAGGTAAGGGCAAGGGAAAGGTCAATCAACCATGAGGTTGAGAGCATAGAGTAGCATGTACATGTTCGGCCTACCTGGCTGCCACACCCGGGGTTGTTTGAGGAATTTACTGTAGATGGCTGATTTTGTCGCGTAGGTCGACTGTATCATTACCTTTTTAGTTGTAATACATTTTCAAAACAGTATTTTGGGATCCCAAATGTATAACTTTTATAATTTTAATGAATGTCCAAATTGTTCATGATTATTGTTGTCAAATGAGTTTTTATTTTGATTTAATCACATTTTTCAACTTAAAACCTCGATTAGCGAGCTAATGACACATTTATAAAACACATGGTAACGACTTTAAGGTAGTAGGGCGTTACAACACATTTTATTATTAATCAATTTTTTTAAAATTAATTTTAATGAATTTAAGAAAAAAAAACAAAAAAATAATTTAAAACATTAAAATATAATTAAAACTAAAATATCTTACTTAGTTAATTAAAAAACATAAAATAAAAAAAATTAAACAGAAGTTGATTGTTTCTTCAATGCTCGACTAATTGCTTTTTCAACCTAGAAAGAGAGAAGCTTGATCAATCGAGGATGGAAGCTTTACACCAGAGCTATGGACGACGTTGATGGAGCTTTGATGGAGTTGTGGACTCAGAGCTGGGGATGAGTGACGACGGAGGCACTTGAGGTGACGACAAGGCTCTCATCTCTGGGTTTGTGCTCATCTTGAAACATAACCATGGTTGCTGACAAAGAAGGAGAAAAACCCAGTGACCCATCTTCACTACTTCAACTCAGATGTCTCTGGCAAGTCCCCATCGACTTTGGGAGATGATAAAACGATAGAAGTTATACCAAAATAAATTCAACAGATCTCTTCCAATCAACTGGGTTTGCAAGATTTTGCAACAAATATATAGGCTTTATCTGGGTTTTCCTTTTCAAAAGTGTGAATTGGGTTTGCAAGATTTACCAAAAAAACAAAATTTACTTCAAATCTTGGTTTTGTTCACATCTTGAAATGGACCTAAGGAAAATAATTTTTTTTGTTATAGTGTGAAAAATAAAAATCAAACCAGCATTTGAGACGTGATGGAGCATATTAGTGATGAATAGTAATAGTAATGGGATGAGAAGTTTCAAACCCAAGGCTTGTTGGAAATAGTGTCCTTAAAGCAATTCTAGTTGACAAATATTTTAAATGAAATAAATAATTGAACTGAATTATTATATGTACTATGTCCGATATTATACTAATAATATTAAGTAAATATCAAAAGATTCCAAAGTTTATCTATGTGGTCTTAATCTCATATTGGAATGAGAGGATCAAGATTAAGATAATAAACTTAAAACAGTTCGCAGTAAAATAAAGTTATGGAATCTTTAGATTAATTACTGCTAGTATGGTTCGCTAGTATTATGAATACAAGTGACCTAGATCCGGGTCACTAGTGTAGTAGGACACTTTAGTGAAGGTACTTTATATATAGTGATGTATAGAACTGGACCAGATGTGATTTGTTAATACTTGTTTAAATACGGTTTCATAGTATTAATCAAACACATCAAACGATGATCATAGACACGATGATCTTAATCTTGAGGTTACTATGAACTCCTATATATGTCATATGATCATTTGATTCATGCGTTAAGGTTTGTTAGAATGATCAGGCTAAGAACAATTGTTTTGGGGACTCAATGATACATATGGCTGGGGACATAGTTTAACAGATATGGAATCTATACCTTCTTATAGAATGAATAATGGTTCCCTATTGGGTTGACTTTTGGAACTGAAAAGGTTATGAGTGCTCACGTCCCAAACTTGTTGTGACACAACCTTCACTTGTAAAGGCAATGGTACTCTAGGAACAAGATATAGTTAAAAGGGTAAAACTGTAAATTTATTCCCTTTTAATTATGAACCATTAATAGATGATTAACGTTGTATACAATGATTATATCAATGGACACTTTATTCTTTAATAAAGTACTCTGTAAATATATGTCTATAATTATCAAGAGTTCAATCTCATATTTATAGTGGAGTAATAATGAGATTAATAAATATGAATATTTAATCAAAGATATTTGATTTATAATCTAATATTTATTGGAGCTTGATATTATAGGATCATAGGTCCCCAAGGTGGCTTTATCAACACCATATCAAGGTAAGAGTTGATACAAGGGTAAAACTACAATTTGGAAATTTGAGAAGAATTTTATTCTTCGGGTCAAGTATACAATTATATAATAATTGAGGTTGAATAATTAATTTCGAATTAATTATTAAATTTTCAAAAATATGTTTATTAATTTAAATATATAAATTCGAAATATATATAAATTAATTAATTAATTTTTAAAATTAGTTATTTTATTTGAGAGGGAGAAAATAAAATTGGTAAGTCAAAATAGTTTTTGATTTATTGAATTTTAAAAGATGACGATAATGATTATCATCAATTTGAATTTTCAATTTTGAATTCATAATTTAAATTTTGAAATATGGTTGTGATCGTTTTCCTTAAAAAGATAATATCATAATTTGTGGAATGATTGATTTTAATTTAATGAATAAATAAAGGAAAAATGTAATATCCCTAAAAAGGGAATATTGCTATCATGCATGACACAGTTCAGGGACTGTGCCATGCGTGTAGCAGTATATAGATAATATATCTATCTTGTTTTTATTTTATTTATTTAATTAATTAATAATTTGAAAATAGATATTTTCAAATTTGGTAATATATTTACCTAAAATCAATTGCTATCATCATTATGATATTATTATATTACTATTATTATTAGGAATAATAAGGTAATACATAATCTCTCTATATATATAATATAGAATAACAAGAAGAATAATATATAAGTCAGTGAGAATTCAAAAAAGTTTCAGAATTTTTGTCGGACAAAGATTATTTTCTTCTTCTTCTTCTTCTTTTATTCTAACTTTTCTCAGGTCATAATCTAAGTTCTCATGTATTGAGATATACTTGTGATTCCTAAATTACAAACTTATGTTCTCTATGTGCCCACATACATCTTGAGGTGTAGAGAACACTCCAGAAGATCGTGGTTTGAGCACTCAAAGCATTGGATAGGAGATATATATACAAAAAGACTCAATGACACTTAATAGGCTTCAAGAGGTAAATACTTTTGTTCTTGAATATTTGTGTATATGTGTATATGATGTATATAAATATGTGTATATTTATATATATGTTGCATGATTAATAATATTGTATATTAATGTTTCTGTCTGGATGTTTTCTTGAACATATAAACTATTTATATGAGAGATGGAAAAATTTTGTGTTATATACACTGGGCCCACCACACTCATTTTGTTGCGCACTCTGATTGTTTTTCCAACAAGGTTTTGACGTGAGGTTATGAGGATGATGAAGGGAATAGATTGGTTGAAGAAGAAAAACCCTACATTTGATTTTAGGTTTTGTTAAGTGTGATTTAGTTTAGTTTTTAAATGAGTTTTTTCAACTGCATTCTTCATTCTTTACACTTTGTAACATTTATGTCTCAAAAGTTGATTTTGTATCAATTAGGTCCTCAACCTTCTCAAATCGTATCACTTAGGTCCCTAAATGTTATTTTTATTTATTTTTTCTTTTATAATATATTAAAAAATACAAAACAAATGGTGAATCAATCTTAAAAAAAATTGGACACTTAATTTATGACAATAATAAACATGATATTGAAGAAAAAAATCATGCCATTTTTAATAATATTTAATATTTTTATAAATTAAATTAATATTTCATTAAAAAAATATATTCTTACCTACATTTACGTTTTTATATTAACATTAATAATTATATTATCTCGATAATATTAATATATTTCTTTGCTTATTTTTTTTATACATTTTTTTAAAACAATAAGTGAATGGTGTATATAAAGCTATTTATGTGCATATATATGATTAGTTGTACTTTGCATTATAAAAGAACTTTACAAAATAAAAATAAATGTGTACATGACAAATATCGATAATCTCGAGATAATTCAGTTTTTAATATTAAAAAAATGTAGGTAATTTTTTTTTAATGAAAAATTAATTTAATTTATAAAACTATTAAATATTTTTAAAATATGATGAATTTTTTTTCAATGTCATGTTTGATATTGTCATAAATTAAGTAGTCCAAACTTTTTAAAATCGATTCACCTTTTTTTTTGTATTTTTTATGTATTTTAAAAGAAAAAAGAAATAAAAATATCATTTAGGGACCTAAATGAAAAGATTTTGAAAGATAGAGGAGCTAACTGATACAAAATCAACTTTTGGTATCTAAGTGTTACAAAATGTAAAGAATGAGGACTGCAGTTGAAAAAAAAAACTCTTTTTAAATTGATTTTATTATTTAATTTGTTAAACTAAGTTTAATTAACAAATTAAATTAAGTTAATTAATAAATTAAATTACTTAAAACAATTTAAGAAGTTTAAATGTGTTTTAAAATTATTTTAATAAAAATATATTTTTAAAATTAATTAATTAGATTTTAATTAAATAAATAATTATTTATTTAAAACGTGGTCTAGTGGAATATGGCCATGTGTCCCCAAGGTGGCATTTAATTGGCTTAGTTGGCATTTAACAGCATAAAGGGTTTGACTGCAACAAAGCATTGACGGAAGGGGGTTTTGCTGACAAAAAATTTGTTTAGGGGGGTTGTCATAAATTTTGCAAAAAAACAAGGGGTTTTGTCGCAAATATCTCATTTATTTTTAATTATCTTCTTCTTATTTTCATTAAAATATTTTTTGTTATTTTTATTTTTAAATTAATTAATATATTTAGTTTTTTTTATATTTTAAAATTACTATTGTTGTATGTGTTTTCACCAAAGGACATGTGACATTCGTTAGAGGAGTAATTAAGCTCCTCGAGCGCTAATGAGGTTTCGTACTATGATATGATTGGGCGTGGATGTCTCCAAGGGAGGTCATGCCCCGAGGTCTGTCCTCGAGGCGCGGATGTATCAAGGTGAGGCCACGTCCGTTGACCCATTTCCAAGGAATGGATGTCTCCAAGTAAGGCCACGCCCTGAGGTATGTCATCGAGGCGCAGATGTCTCAAGGCGAGCCCACGTCCAGTGACCCACCTCCAAGGAATGGATGTCTCCGAGTGAGGCCACGCCTCGAAGACCATTCAGATGATCATCGCTCTCTTCCTTCACCAATCTCCCAAGGCTAGGATTCTTGTCCTCGGACCTAGAGTTACTGCCAGGTGTCAGTCGCCGCAACTATTGCCCACCAGATCATCTGACAACTTTTGGTGAGCCTCAATTAGTGGTGTCGAGTTCGTACTCTCAACAATCGGCATTTCCCACAATGTCGTCTGACATGGGCGAACATGCGTCGTATCCTGACATGGTTAGATCCCTATTCTCCATGAAATTGGTGGGCAGCTTTCTGCATATGTTCCCCGTGCAATACGCCTGGGCTCGTGGTCTTTGTTAGTGAATCTATGTGTAATTAATTAACAGTTTACTCTCCAAATAATCGGGGAACGTGTATTAAATGTTCATTAAGGGTGTTAATGACCCAGACCTCTATAAATAGGGCTAGGGTATCTCCTTGTAAATGGTTCAGAATTTTTTGCTAGAAAAAGCATTGTAGACTTAAAGCAATATATACGTTGTCTTAGACCCAAGTGAAGCTTGCTCAAACAAGCTTCTAACTTACTACTATCAAAGACTCGTAGACTAGAGATCTTTTATAGCCTGAACCACGTAAAACATCTGTATTATTTTCTTTTAGTTTATATCAAGTTCTTAGTTTAGGTAGATAGCGAAAAATGCAGTCAACAACTGTAGGATTTCAAAATGACAAAAAAATGATTTTTTTTAATTATTTTAAAGTTTGGGTACTTTTACTGCCAAAAAAATAAAGTTTTGGTATTTATCTACAAGTAAATACAAAGTTTAGGTATTTTAAGAGCAAATTTACTAAATAAAAATAAGATTTAATAGTTTGTACCTAAGGAACGACGGTAAAAGTAACGTTTAGGTACTTTTACCACTGAAAAAAAAAATTGTATTTATTCACAAGTAAATACAAAGTTTAGGTACTTTATCTACAATTTTCCATTTTTTTTTATTCCAAGCCCCCATCGAGCAAAATTTCTGGGTCTGTCTTGCTTTACTATTTGATATTTTTTGTAATTAATGTTTTGATCGTTATAGTTGTAAATAAAATTCTAAAACATATAATAGATGTAAATATTCCATGTTATCAATAAAAAATAGAGAATTTATTTATTTAGTACTCTGTGTTTTTTCAAAGTATTATTTTGATACATTCTTTTTTTAATAATGCTCACATGGTGTCATCTATTTTAAAATCATACATATTTAGTACCCTAGATAAATAAAATTTTATTAATAAGATCAAACTGTTATCAACTATATGTAATTAAGTAATTAAATTTTAATAATTAAATATATAAAATTTTAATAATTAAATTTGAGTTTAAAATATCAAATAAATACAATTTCAAAATACAGGAAAGAAATATTATTATAATCATAGGATACCAACATTATAATCTACGAAAACACTGTTAACAAATAATTACTATATAAAAAAAAAAAGAATATCCATAATCAAATTCGAAAAGGACATAAATATAAGTGGAGTCACGAATCTCCTCTCCTCTCATTTTTAATCTTATTAATTTCAATCACAAAAATAAATAAAGAAACCGAAATAACGATAGTGACGTAACCAGAAAAGGAAATACACCTTGCAAAATAGCATCTGCTGCTTGCTTGTGGGTGATTCGCTGTAGATTCCTTTTTGCTCATATATAAGTGTTCCGATCCTTTTGTCTTCTATTTCCTCATCTACTCAAAATGACAGGTTCTTCTCCTCAAAACTCTCTTGACAACAGGTAAAACTACTCTCTCTCTCTCTCTCTCTCTCTCTCTCTCTCTCTCTCTCTCTCTCTCTCTCTTTTCATTTTTGGATCATGATTTTTTTGTTTTTCCAAATTTGATCAAAATTTTGATCTGGGTATTCGGAATGTTTAATTTATTTTACCTTTTAAATGACATCCCAGTCCCACCATTGAAAGAAGATGAACAACTTCATGGCTGTATTGAGTTCAATGCTCAATGCCATATCTATCATATAAACATATTATCATTTATATATAGCTAATGGCTAATAATGATATGGGGCCAATGTAAGGAAATTGATTTTTGGGGGAAAACGATTAACTTGTTGTTGTGATATGTATGACAAATAAGATCTCACTTCGTTAGAAGTTCAAATTGGCTCTGAATGGAACTAATGAAATTAAGGTTTGCCTCAAGTATGTGAAATCTTAAATGTGTTTTGAGAATCGTTACTAAGTGAGGTCTTGTGTCTTGCTAAACCAGATTCACATTAATGACCATGTAAATCACAATTTTGATAGAACCTTGTCTATCGATAATGGAACAAAATGAAGAAAACAAACAGCAAGAGAACCAATGGAATGGAAATAGAGTTGTATTTCTGTAATAACCAGGAATTAGAGAGCCTGGACCCTCCTACAGAGACAGAGTTCACTCCCAAAATATCTACCTGAATACAAATGAAATTAATCCTCTTATTTATACATAGCCTCTAGGATAAGTGGTGCACCTAGGTACTACCCAAACATACCCCTCATAACAGAATTAGAATGTAGTATCCCCTACAGCCCTCTCCACGTGTGCCCTCTTGTGCCTCCTAGCATAGACGTATGTTAAGGGGGGTCTATCAAATTTCCCCCACCGAGATATAGATCCTGTATCACATACTTATACACTTGCACTATAACATGACCATCAAAGCTTTCTCCTTTACCATTTTGCATGACATGCAAACTCCATTTTTTAAAATAACATAAATTTGAGATGAGTTTCGTTGATTTGTTTAACTTTTCATTCTATAAAGTTTACATTAGACAGAAATAAATTTTGCACTTTTGCTCATTCTCTCTCTGGCCCTTTTTTCTGTTGAACCAGCAAGAATGTCCTCGCTGGATTAGCTCCACTGGAAGCTGTATTATTTGATGTTGATGGAACTCTGTGTGATTCAGATCCATTTCACTATCAGGCTTTCTATGTAATGCTTCAAGAGGTCAGATAATATTTTTTACAAGCTTAATGAAGTTGAATCTCTGAACCAAAATGAATTTCACCCGGAGTAATGTTATATTGTGAGTCATCAATTACCAGTGATTAACAAGAGTCTGATGTGGTTACCAGATAGGATTTAACGGAGGAGTTCCCATAACTGAGGATTACTACATCGAGAACATTGCTGGCAAACATAATGATGATGTTGCTAGGCTACTCTTCCCTGATGATTTCGAACGTGGTGTAAAGTTCACAGATGACAAAGAAGCCATGTTTCGCCGGTAAATTTCATTTTCACCTACATAGAGTTTTTTTTATGCTTCCGACGAAATAATGTCCTTAATGATAAAACAGACTTGCAGCAGAAAAATTGAAGCCTCTGGATGGTCTTGAAAAAGTGAAGAAATGGGTTGAAGATCGTGGTCTGAAACGCGCCGCTGTTACAAACGCTCCAAGACCAAATGCTGAACTCATGCTCACTAGTCTCGGGCTTTCAGATTTTTTTGATGTTGTAATCATTGGGAATGAATGTGATCATGCCAAGCCACACCCAGAACCTTACTTGAAGGCCCTGGAAATACTAAAGGCATCCAAGGATCACACTTTTATATTTGAGGTCTGTCTTGTTTTCAGATAACTACCCTTTTTTGGTAGTTCAAGTTTATTCCAACTTTTCTTGATAGTCCCATTTTTTCTACTTGCTAGGATTCTGCGTCGGGGATAAAAGCTGGCGTGGCAGCTGGGATGCCTGTTGTTGGTATAACCATCAGAAACCCAGAACATTTACTTATGGAAGCAAAGCCCACCCTACTTATAAAAGATTATACTGATCCGAAATTGTGGGAGGTACTCGAAGAGCTTGATACGAAAGGAGGTAATGCTACTAATGCAGCTTGAAATATCTTTCACCTCAGCAAACTGATTAGAAAAATTATGTGGTGAACTTTCAGTTAAATAATTTTTTGGAGGAGCCTTTTGATCCTCCCCCATCATAGCTGTTTCTCCTGAGACATTATATCATTATTCCTTCTTATCAATGATAAATTTATAAGTAGCTTGATTAGCTACATATAAAATGTATTTAATTACTATAATCTGTTTTATTAGAATTGTGTTTCTAGTAGTTCTAAAGGGTGCTAACTGCCCTATTTTATTGGAATGACTTTTATATTATTTTGTTGGAAATGGCTATTCTTTCCAAAAATGGAAAGAAAGCTCATTCCATTGTATAATAATATTCTTATTATTAATAATAATAAATTTTTATTTTATTATTATTAAAATTAAATATCGTCCCATGTTTTCATTACTCCCAATCAAAATCAAAATGGACATGAGTAGTTCTTTTAATTGCATGCTTTCCTTCTTTATAGTGTGTTTGTATCTATAATACTTGCATGTATATTTTAGGATAAAAACACATTAATATCAAGCTGGGTCATTCACAATATTGTTTGAAGTTCAACTCCAATATGTGTACTTTAACGAATGACTTTGCTATATGCTATATTCGAACCCAATTACAATGCAAGGAATTCATGTTCTACTTCACAAGATCTGTCAATAATATACAGAATTTCTGGAATAAACAGGCTTATCCCCACACCCAAAAAAAAAAATCCAGTGGTACGTAATATGTTTACATTTATCATAATAATGAAAAATAAAACTGTTTCCACCATGAAATACAACTTCACAATTTTAGTCATCTGTCATTTCATCTGGATTATTAGAATGTGGTGGAAAGTAGTTTAGAAAGGAGAAAATGGTACATTGTAAGAAATATGGGGTTCCATTTCAAAACCAATTGGTGATGAGTGGAGTAACCCATGCTCTTTTAAATGGTTTGATGATCCCACATACTTTCCATGTGTGATTCTATTCTCTAACATCCTCCCTCAAGATGGTGACTATTTTTGCTCACCAATCTTGGACGGCTCGATCGCAAGTGGCTCGTTGGCTCTTTTGGCTCTTTTTTGGCTCACTATCCTCGAATCACAAAAGACTCTTTTGGCTCTCTTTTTGGACCGGTTTTTGGATTTAGATCAGATATATACTCGTTAGAGTTTTTCTTTAGCTCTGATACCATGATAGAATGTGGTAGAAAGTAGTTTAGAAAGTATGAAAGGGTGCATGGTAAGAAGTATGGGGTTTCATCTCAAAATCAATTGGTGATGAGTGGAGTAACTCATGCTCTTATAAATGGTACGATGATCTCACATACTTTCCATGTGTGATTCTATTCTCTAACATGGATTAATCAGCAATTCTATCATAAACTGAAGATGGAATGAAGAAAATTAATGAACTAATATGTAAAATCTCAAATCATTTACATGCAATTAAGAAAATTGGGTATTGAATAAACCCTATTAGCGAAAATATAGCAAAAAAAAGGAACCATTTTTAGAACGTTCGCCACACCCTACAACTAGCTATTAACATACACAAGTTTCTTTCTTGGGTTACACTTGGATTGCACCTTATCTGGACCACGATACCGAGTCAATCTCGTCCCTGGCAGACTTGTACAACTCAAGCCGCTTTGCACATTGCACCCTCCTTTCCATTAATGTTGAATCTTCATCCAACAGTTGAGCAAGTTCCTTACCCTATAAAAGTACATGACAATAACCAATTGATACTCGAAAATAAAACAATGTACCAGCATTACCATAACCACCCCATTTATTTTCACAGAATGCAAATACATATAATATGTATATAAAGAGTGAGGACGAAAGGTGATAGGAAAATTTCCGCATACCTCTTTTCTGCCCAGTTGAGCGTAAAAGTGATGAAGTAGAGACTGCTTAGCCTCTCTGACTTGACAATGAACAACAGCCTTCGGAATGGAATTCTTCAGTGTCTCTGAAACCATCCCAACATAGGAGGAAACATTGGATCCAATCCTGCGGAAGTGCCCCTCTGAATATCGGTCTCCAGAAGAGGAGGCAACTTGGTTTCCCTCCTTCTCTATTTCCTGAGGAAGTTTACGGAAGAATTCCACAGTTAGATATGATGACTCCATGTCTACCAATCGCAAAGTTGTCTTCTTGCTGTCCTCCCGAAACCTCTCCAGTGCTTCATTTGCGGCCGCTGCTAATTCAGCTTGAAGTGTTGGAAACCGTTTTAGCTCCTGCTCCATTAACAAAAAGGTCAGCCTACGGCTTTCACTTGTTACTAAACCACAACTGCTATGAAATATGAAATGAATCTATTGGAAACAAATTATGAACCTTAGTTTCTCCAATCGACCTCCTCACAAGCTCCTTCAAAACAAAGTGAACCTACAGTGCCAGAATGCTGGTTAAAAATATCAAAATTTAAAGTTGCAAAGACCTGTAACTTGTCATACTGTCAGAGTATGCTTTCAATAACCATAAAACTAAGTCTTGGTAAATCACTACTTCAATCTAGCATTTGAGATTTCAACAGTTAACTCCTGTAACGAGCACCCTTTCTTTAATATATCTAGCCAACTATATGGTACAGAAATCTAGAAAAGAAACAAATGAATATCAAACAGTATTTTATTGAGTTTCTCTTCTTCATGACACACGATGATCAAACAAAACTATTGATCCAAAGTCAAAATAATTGAGCTTCCTCTACAATGTTAACATCTTAAACTGATGGGCATTGATCATAATCATTAATCAACTCTGGCCCTCATAAATCACACAGAAAAAAAAAAGAGCAATACTTACAGCATCTACGGAGGCTTCAGCCGGGCCTCGGAAATAATTAAGTGCACTATCAATAAGGCGCCTATAACCTTGCTCGGGTGCAACTAGATGAGGTTGGTAGCCATCTGCCTCAGAAACCACTTTCCTTACATTTTGAAACGAAAGATGACGTTCAAAAGGGAGCTTCCTCAAAGCAGAAGGGAGCTGATGGTCAAATACGCCATAAATACAATCACCACCAGGTCGTCTGAGATAGAAAAGAATATATAAGAAAAATGGACTATATATAGCTCAATAATTGATGATATTGGCAGCTACACAATAGAACAAGAACCTAAAATCTCCCAAGCAAAGTTAATCATGAAAGCATGATCACATTAGAAGACGGATTATAATATGAACTAACAGCTGCAGGTTAGGAGTCAATCTGCTAGTTATGAAGTGTGTGAGACTTTAGGTATATATATATGATTTTCATTTTTGAAGTTCCAAATTGATAACTCTAGAATATAGAGTTATCTTTAATACTTTTAGTTTATAATTTGATTAAAAAGACGAGTGATTTGTGTTTTTGACTTTAGAATTGAGTTATTTTCTTTTATTTGGGTTTAGGAGTTAGCTTTGGTTTTATGAGGGAAAATAAGCAAGAAAATGATAAATTAGATGAAGTTGAGTGAATTGGAAATGAGCTAATGTGATTTAATATGATAATTTTTTGTGCAGGAATTCTCAGGTTGCTGCAGCAATGCTTCTGTCCAAGCAACAAGCATTTTTTGTGTCATGTGAGAAGTTGCCAACTCAGTAGTATAAATCTATTTTTTTTAATTAACTTGACTTTAGTTGAAGATTAAATGAAGAGATTTGAGTCTTTAATGGTGTTGGTGCATGTTTAGCAAAAAGACAACAAATGGGGGAAAAAGGCCCACATGAGCTTAAGGAAAAGAAAGAAAATGAGAGCCCTAATATCATATATGATGATCCTCACTTTTGTAACACGTGCTGCAAGGGACACAACCAGTAGCCATTAGAGAGGAAAAATGGATAAGAAGAAAAAGCAAAAGAAAGAGAAGGATTCAGGAGAGGATAACCATTTTGGGAACATCTTTTTGCCTTGATTCTCTTACCCTTCTCCTTAATATTTTATTTTATTTTTCTTGTATTTTCTAAACTATGATTTATTTTGTTATGGGCTGTTTTGATTTTGGATTTGCGCTCTTGAATTCAGCCATGAACTAAATCTTTTGAGGCTTGAATTATCAATAACTCTATGTTTTAATTCTAATTTTCTAGCATTTTATTTTAGCAATTTACCCATTGTTCATTCAAATGTGCTTATTGATGATTTCTTGTTGTTGATTAGCCAATAATGGTAAGATATTGAGTTATATATTTGTTGAGAACTTTGAATATAACTGATAGATTTGAATGACACAAGTGAGTAATCTTGTTAGATTATGTTTGTGAATAACATAGAAATGTGTTATTTACCTTGTGTAACCATTATGAATTGATGCTTAAATTATGAGTTCTTAAACTTGATTGACATAGGAATATGTTAAATTAGGTGAAAGAATTAATACCATAGGATTTGGAAAAGTCCTATGAATTAATTTGTAATTCTTGTAACTCTGGGTAATTTTGCTAAGATTTTGCTGCAACAAAACATACAAGTCAATTGACATAGATGAATTTAATAATTCAAGCCCATTTCACCAAATTGAATTTTTCTTGCTTTTAGATTGTCATCCTAGTTTATTTTGAAGCATTTTCAATTTATTTTTCATCACTATTAAATTACTTGGTAATTGATTTGTGCATAATTATTTGCTAATTAAATCCCTGTGGAAACAATACTCAATTTATCACTTTATTACTTGTTTGCCGACTATGTACACTTGCACAATTTTAATTGCTTAAATTTACGCAACAAGTTTTTGGCGTCGTTGCCGGGGATTGATTCAGTGAATTTTTTTTTTGTTAAAATCAATTGCTTTTCAATTTAGTTGCTTATTTTTCATTTGTTTATTTTTGTTTTTCCTTGTTCTATTTTACGCTTGCTTTGTTTGGTTCTTTTGCGAGGTACTTGAGATGTTTGTTAAAATCAATTGCTTTTCAATTTAGTTGTTTATTTTTCATTTGTTTATTTTTGTTTTTCCTTGTTCTATTTTACGCTTTGTTTGTTTGGTTCTTTTGCGAGGTACTTGAGATGTTTGTTAAAATCAATTGCTTTTCAATTTAGTTGCATATTTTTCATTTGTTTATTTTTGTTTTTCTTTGTTCTATTTTACACTTTGTTTGTTTGGTTCTTTTGCGAGATACTTGAGATGTCTTATCGGCAAGTCCTCATTAACTTTGTTCAACATGACTTGGAGCCTTTACATAGAGCATGGTGGAGATACAAAAATGTGTTCATGAGGTTCCCTTACCATAGTTTCTCTAGAGAGTGTTTACTTGAAGTCTTTCTTAATGGGTTGCATGCCACCACAAGAGAATGGGTAGAAAGAGGAGATGATACCACCAATTTCTACCAAATATCCATTAATGAAGCCTATTGGATGTTGAAAGACATGGCAGAATATAACGAGTGGTGTTGTTTAAATTATCCAATATCCAACCAAATTTGGGAGAATAATCTTAGCCATATGGAGCCTATTTTTGAAAATTGCACTCGAAAACCATTGAGGGAGACATTGAAGGATTTTCAAGACCTCATCATGGAAGAACCTCAACAAGTTGATCACTCAAGTTCGTTGGAGGCGTTGATGATGGAGTTTATGGCTAAAAATGATGTCTTCATTCAAAGCCAAGCTACATCCTCGAGGAATTTGGAGAAATGGTGAAGATTTGGAGATGCTTTGGGAAAATTTTGAAAGGCAAAAGGAGCCCACTTCAATCCAAAGTAGAGAAGAAAAGAGAGAGAATGCATTTCCAAGATAATCAAGTCTTTACTCTCCAATTTAAAGAGTTGATGGTCATAGAAGAGTATGCATATGAAGATCTTTTTTGGAAACCACCACCATTGGCATGGTTCCTTGGCATCCATCATGCACATTCATCAAAAGTAAGTTGAGTTGAGTTCATGAGCCATTCCATTTCGCATCTCGCCAAGCTTGAGGGCGTCCACAATGAAGATAAATGTGTGAGGGCATATGCCACTCTCTATTGGCGAAAGTTGCTCTCTGATGAGCACTTTTCAACAAAGTCAAGTCGACGACTTTAAATCAAGCGCTTCTTGGGAGACAACCCAAGTTTCTATACTTTGTTCTTAATTTTGTTTCATTAATTTAGTCATGTTCATTGCATTTCCTTTATTCAATATTTTTATTTTTGTTAACTGTATTTCAAGAATGAAAAAAAAATAGATTTTAGTTTTACTTATTTTTCTTGATTTTCTTCTTTCACTTGGTCTTTGGTGTTGCATTTTATGGTGCAGGAGTTAGGTTCAGAAAGATAGTGATTTGGAGTGAACAAATTGAGTTTTGGAATGTTTTGGAGGTGTGGTAGCTGAACAAAAAGGTGGGGAGCTAAGAAAAGAAAATTTGAAATACTGGGTTGTAATGTTGTAGCAATCTGGGCCAAGTTCACAACATATTCAGGGCATTTTGGTAGTTTTGGGCAAAGAGACTTGCAATGTATCACCCAGTAAGTGGGGACACATCGCCTGAAATTTAAAAAAAATCAAAAGTGGCCTGAAGACCCTAATCTTTCTCTTTCCCTTTCCTTCTCTCTTTCTTCCCTAGCCGCCCAAGCTTCCACCACCACCTGACCCACCATCCTCACCACTTTCTCCGTCACTGTACCCCACCTGCACCGCACCCTCGCATTCTTGGCCCCTCTCGCGCATCCCAGAATCTTGCACACCCAGAAATCCCCAAGCACCCAAACTCACGGTGCCCCATGAACCCAAGTAACCCAGCCGCCTACCCCAACCCATAGCATCCCGAACCCGGGCGAGACCCCGAGCGTCGACCACCACCCAAGCCCAGAAACTAAATGCCCTCCGCTCTGCTCCTAACCCGTAGCACGCACAACCCCCGTGCAACCCTTATCCTTCTGCAATCCCGTGCCGTTCTGAGCACCCAAGCTGCCCCAGTTTTGGGACTAACCCGTCGCACCCATGGAAATAGGACCCAACCACCTATTTCATCACCATGGCACCCTCCTCTCTTCACTCCAAGTATACAGAGATTGTTTGGCTACTTTCTGGTTTGAGCATTGCTGAGTTTGCTTGTGGTATTCTTCCCTGTTTTGTCAAGTGTTATTGTGACCATCATTGGGCTCGGCTACAAAGACGAGAGCTAATAGGAGACAAGCATCGATTCCCTCAATCCTGCCACCATCTTCTTGAATGAGCATTTCTCAACTCAACTCTCTAATTTTGTTTTGTTTTGTGAATTTGTGTCTGTGATTAGTTTTTGTTTGAAGTTTTGGATGGATTTCTTAATTTGTGACTATGTTAATGTTTTTTTTGTGTGTTGTTTTTGTTCACAATTTTAATTGTCTTTGGTCATAGAATAGGTGCAATACAATCTCATCTCCTTTTGAAAGTGGTGGTGTGTTGTTTTGGTCATTTAGGTTGTATTGGTTAATTTAAGTCATTTCGTTTTGTGTTTGTACTTTGTGTTGTGTTGTTGCTTTGTGTAATTTGATATTATCTTTTTTTGTTGCTTTTGTTGTCTTTGAGAGGATTTTGTTTTGCTATTAGTGGTGCTTAACTTGGGGCTCGATGATGACCAATTTAAAACAAATAAAAAAACTTTAAAAAATGCATTCATGTCACATATCCATCACCTCGCCTCTTGTTTTGTGTTCTAGGCTAATAGTACTCAAGTGTTAATGTAGTTTGAAAAATCTTGATGATAGTGTGGATCCTAATTTTGTGTACATAGCTTGACCAATAATTCTTGAACCCGTAAAGTTAGCTAGATTTTTTAGAGAACTTAAGTCTCTAGAATTGCTTAGTGGTTCCCTTGAGGCGAAATCCTAGACAACACTAAACCGAGGACATGATTTAGGCTATTGTTGGACCATTTGAGCCTTTTGAGCCAACCATTATATACATTTTATCCCTAGTTACCCCATTGTGCTTAATTGAATCCCTTTTTCTTTACCACATGCTAGCCACATTATACACACATCCATTCACCATACCCTTTGAGCACCTTGGTTTTTCTTGGATATATGTTAAGTGTTGCATCATGAGAGAGGGTGAGAGGAGTGTGCCTTTGTGAGTGGTATTTTGGTGAGTGTTACATTTTTTCTTTCCTTGTTTTCCACATGGGGGACAATGTTGATTATTAAGTTTTGGGGGGAGTGTGGATCTCTTCTTAAGTTTTGGGGGAGTGTGGATCTCATCTTATTGTCTTCTTGCTATTATTATATTTACATTTATATATATATATATATATATGAGAAAAAAAAGTGTATTTGTAAAGAAAATAGTGCACCCCTAGAAATGAAAAAAAAAATTGTACAAATAAAGTTTGCAATTAAGTTTGGGAGTGTAACATCTTATCAAAAAAAAAAATCTAAAAAAAACAGTAAAATATAGTTTTGGTATTGTGTTTCTTTCTTTCTTTGTTTTTAATAAAGAATAATGGCAAGAGTATCATTGATTTTTGTAGGGTAATCTTTTGGGGATGTGATTGTGAGTTCTTACTTGGTCTTGGGGAAATTAAAGTGCTTTTAAGGTGAATTGAACCTAAAATGACTTCCACTCTCACCTAAGCCTTACATTACAAGTTTGATAAAGTCATTTTGATCTTTGGTTTAGTGTTTGTCTACATTAGTGGAGAGTGAATCATTAAGTCGACTTATGGAGGCAATTATTAGGTTTTAGGATCAAGGTCTAGTTTACTTTGGGAGAGAATTGGAAATGTTTGGGAAGAGCTATGTCCACACTTTAGGGAGAAATGCTTGATTCTTGGTTTGATAACATCATTAGCATTTGAAGAATTTGGTTGAAAGCATTTGCAAGAGGCATCATCATCATCATTCTTCATTTCTTAAATAAATTTTGGAGAGCATTTCCCTTGTTAAGCATATTTCTAAGTTAAGCGTTTCCTCTCTCTTTTGTGTGTTTTTTGTAGTGTTTAGTCATTTTGTGTGTTTTTCTTGTCTTGAGTTGGATTTCCTTGTTATATTCTTTTATTTTTAGAGTCATCACTCGAAACGAGCAATGAGATAAGTTTGGAGGTGTGATAACTCTAGAATATAGAGTTATCTTTAAAGCATGATCACATTAGAAGACAGAATATAATATGAACTAACAGCTGCAAGTTAGGAGTCAATCTGCTAGTTATGAAGTGTGTGAGACTTTAGGTATATATATATAATTTTCCTTTATGAAGTTCCAAATGGAAAAACCAAAAAGGTGAGGAAATATTACCCTCCATCCAAATGCTCCTTAAATATCCGATCAAATGCACGACATAGCTCTAGGATAGTATATAACTGTGCCTAATCAACATAAGCAAAACAATGTCACATAATTTAGGTAATTGTCTCAAACTCAAATTCCTATAAAAAAAATAATCATATAGATAATTGTGAGTTCCTCACCCCAGCATCTACAGCAACAGGCCGACCAAGATAGTCCATCTCTCTTTCAATTTCATCAATACTTTTGTTAATCAAAGACAAAATTCCTGGGAGACGAGCTTTAATAACAGATTCTAAATGCTGCAACCATATGACATTAATAAGATTGCTATTTATATGACACTAGGGAACCTACTCGATTTTAAATAATGTAAAATGAGAATAACAAATAAAACAAGTTGAACCTTTGAAAGAAGTTTTGCAAGATATTCAGATCCCATTTTGTTTGCCAAGTGTCCATAATCAGGACTACTGGCAAAAAATTCACGCTCCCTATGCCGAGCAGCAATCATTTCCACATTTTTATTTATATCGGATTGTGAACGGTTCACTATACCAACCCAAGGGTGTTGAAGACGATAGGATTTTCCTTCAAGAACCTATTAATACAATAAAATATAAGAGAAAATAATGTGTTGGCATAGCGAACACACAATGAAAGGCCCAGCGATTGTCTTTTAGTGTTGAAATTCTGTTGGTTGTTGAATGCATAATATCCACTTCAAAATGAAATACCAAGCTTTGAAACACATTCCTCTGGCCCCGTTGCAAATAATCAGTCTAACTTTATCTTTATGTTAAATTTTGATCTTGCAAAAATTAAAGTAGTAGGAAAAAGAAAATCAAAACAAGACAATTTCTTACATCCAAAGCATTTGTTCCTTTATCCATCAAGTCAAGCTTTGTCAACACACCAAATGTCCTGTCACCTACATAAGAATTAAGTCCACCAAGAAGAAAAGGAAACTATGTTCATGTCTTATCTCCATACAAAGGTGGTACAATTTAACCATAAAGTAGGAAATTAGGAATATGTGGAGAAGGCTACCTGTGGGATCAACTTCTCTAGCAAGCTTGATAGCATCAGATGTTGCTATATCCTGATTGGCTGGAGTTATGGCCAGAATGATACAATTAGGCTGCAATCAAGATCCATAAGTTCATTTATAAAACACAATGCAAATATGCAAACATAAATAATGAACATTCCATTAAATTACGGGACATATTGCAATGGGAAAATATGCTTGATTTTACAATAAAAATTCACTAGATTGAGGAAATATACTTGATTTTACATTAATAGTTAAGTATATAATTTACTTAAGATCATGATATCCTTGCAGTCCAGCTCAATAAGATAAGAAGACCAGCAAAACAACATGCTTGGCAGCACCAATTTAACTCAACAAGAGTAAGAGATCTTCTAAAAAAACTACCTTCTCAACGTAGGAGCGAACCATGTTTTCTATGTCTTCAACAATACTCTCAGGTTGTCCTTCTGTAAATAACAAACATCTCTTGCTTAATTTTTTGCAAAGGAAATGAACACAAAATGTACATCTAATTAACACCGGTGAAAAAAATAGCAACAGTGAGGCCAATATACCTACAGCAACCTTTGTTAAACCAGGCAAATCAATCAAAGTCAAATTGACAACTGCCAAAAGATAAACCATGATTATCAGTTAATGGATAGAAACAATAAGAACAATTCACACATCAAGCAAAATGAAAATATGTAGATATATTTTGCAACTTTAGAATGATAACCACATTGAATACCCACGTTACTAGTTTTGACATCAAAATTCAAAAATAAACCACAAGAATATCAATGTAAAAAGCAAATAAACTATTCACTAGTCTAAGCTATTAGAGTAAGATTAGACTAATTGAATGCACAAGCAATGCAAGGAAATAGCCTGATGCTATGGAAAACCAATAATAGCAAGAAAAGGTATAACAATCTAATGGATGGTAAAATCATAATATTTGTTTATTAAGCCAAAATAAAATGCCACTTTGTAATGGAAACACACTTCTGAAAAATCAAAACTAAGTTTTTTTTTCCTTCTGAATATGTAAATTTTCATCCTATAAAGGCATGTCAATGAATCAGTTCTCATATATACATGTATTACAATAAAAATCAAACGCAATAACAAATAAAATAGGTACTTGGACAGGAGCAAAATCCAGCTTTACCATTTTGGGAGAAAATACTGAGCTGAATGGGGACTGAAGAAATCTGTTTCGACCTCCCTGTCATTTTGTCAGTTTCATCCTGAATTTCCTTCCGAACCATAGCTGTGCAAGAAAACAAATTAATGAAATTGCATTTTATTTATTAAAAAGAGCAAGGCAAATTATTATTGAACATTTTTGCAAACTCAGCTGTATTTTTACTTAGATCACACAAGCCAATCAACAAAACGCAATACAATAAGGAAACAACAGATATTTGTTGGGTGTACTCAAGGTGAGCAGCCTACATCCAAGGCAGGTGTCTTTACACTACACACTTGCAAACTGTCACAATAGTAATCAAGATTATCTCAACAAAAATTCTAATCACCTAAGTGCAATCGCAATTGGAAGAACCACTTGCCACTCAAACAAGTTTCAGACATCCCTTTAAAACTTTAGAGAGACTTTACAAAGTGAGTATTATAGTTACAAGGGCCAAGCATTCTTATATAGGCTTTAAACCTAGAGAAATCTAAGATTTGGTGATAACAACTATGGTTAAACTAACATAATAAAAGATAAACTTTGGTTAACAGACTCTAGTTATTAAATTTGAGTCATATGTCACAACACAGCCAAGCAAAATAAAAGAAAATAGAAAGAACATACCAAAATCAGTGAATCTTTTCTTTGGCAAATGAAGGAACTCTGCATACTCTTGTACACCTTGTTCTGCTTTGTGCAGCTGCAAAACTAACGGTCTCCTAGTGACAATTCCTGTAAATCCTTTTATTATAAGAACTCAAGAAAATAAAACTTATCTTATACAGTTGAATGAAGAAAAAAATATTGTAATTATTAATATAAAAATCATACAAATCTAACTGCCCAATTGTGCAAGCTAAGCTTCTAAACGCTTTCCCATCTCTTTTTTATATTTCCCTTGTATTTTCCCAGAAACCAAGCAAAATTATTTCTTCCCATCTTTTTTCTTCACTCTGCTTCTGAAACAGAATGAGTATAAAGTAGCATTTGGTTGCCAAAAAAAATTCCCATCAGAATTTATTAAGTTAGCCACTCCCCCACCCCAAAATGAGTGTTCTTGTTTATTTGATATTGAAAAAATAATAGAAATAGACCCAATACGATGAGAAAAAGTAGTTTGACTTTGCTGACTCTCCTTTTCTTTTTCTCCTAAAATGACAGTCAGGGATAAACAGTTGACTTTACACTTCAATTCTTTTATATTGAAATTCCGACAAAAAAAAAATTAAATGGCACATAACTCGAAATATATTATTATTATTTTTCGCCCAAAGCTAGAACAATTTTTCAAACATATAATTATATATATAACACATAAGTAAGTAAGAAACGGGAAACCTGATCCTCTGGGAAGAAAATCACGGCCAACGATGCTCTCCAAAACAGACGATTTTCCAGAACTCTGCGCATGCAAAACCTCAAACTCAAACGACAACATCAAAATATTAAATTCAATTAATAATAATAATAAAGCTCCGGACCTGGCCGCCAACGACGGCAACAGAAGGAAGAGATTCCCAAAGAGTTGGCAAAGTAGAGTCACCGCCATGGTCACCGAGGACAGTACAAGCCCTCTGAATACGATTAACGAGTCCAATCAAGCTCTCCATGGTCGCCATACTGCAGTCCACAATGCCGCCACGTGGCTGGCGAGGTACGAGAGAAGGTTTCCCGGTTCGAACGAGCTTGGCGGCGACGACGAGGGTGACTGTGAGAGAGACCAGGAAAAGATAGGCAACGATGGTAATGACCAGGAAAGCTATTTTGCCGTTTCTTAAATTAAATAAATTATAATTAATGAAATAAATAAATAGTCGGTTTGATTCTAGTTAAGAGCGGAGGAGGCAGAGTAGAGTAGTTAGTAGTTACTTTACTTGTTTGAGAGAGAGAGAGTTGTTAAAGAGTGGGTCTGAGAGAGAAAGTGAATGCCCCTCTTGCTGCTCCTCCCACGTGACCACTTATTTCGTTTATGTTTTTTAATATTCGTGGGTAATAACCGTCTCTTTCTTTTCTGTCTTTGTTGGAGGAGTGTTATATTATTCTTCTTTGGCTTGTTGTTTACGAGTGGTGTGTGAAGCGAAGGGGTTTGAAAGTATTTGAATTTGGTTTTTGGGCGGGCTTATGTTATATAATTTTTTTTGTCATTACTAGTAAATCCTGATCCGCACATTTTATAATCATTCATTAATACAGTATGCATAATTGGTGGGGGGGAGTTTACTCCAATTAGATTTCGTTGTAGGTTTTATATTTTAAGAATTTTATTAATGATTGATTGGTAGGTTGGAAAAGCTCAATAGACTAATACAAATCTTAATAAGAAATGACTTAAATATACCAAATTGTTATATCCAAATTTCGAGCATAATCGTCAACTTGGGTGACAACTATCATTTATGCTATGTTTGATATGGTGGATTGGAGGAAGGACGAATTAAGAGATGTGGAATGATGTTATTAATCCTTACATTTTTTTTTTTGTTTGGTAAGAAAGAAGAATATGTAGGATGGAAATAATTAAGGATTGCAAATCTTTTGGATCCACAAAAATCAATCCTTTGATATATGGATGGATTGTAGAACAAAAGATAAAAAAAAATTCTTAAACAATTAAAATGACTAATTTTTTTGATATTGTTATTTATTTTAAATTGTAAAATAATTTACTTCTTTCTTTCCTTTCTATTATTATACCAAACAATTCTAAGGATTGTCACTCTCCTTCCTTCTTCTTCTTCTCCATCTTTCTTAATTAATCCATCCCTTCATCTCTCCATCTTTCTTATGGCATGTTTACTTAGAGGGTATGGAATCACTTAAATGTTAATTATTTTCATTCAAGTGTTTACTAAATTTTAAGAATGGGAAAGACTAGTGGGACCCACATAAATTTAGGAGAAAAGTAAGGGAAAGGTTCTCCTCTCATCTCTTTAATGAATGAGATTACACTGAAAACTTATTTTGATATTTTATTTTTTATTTTTTATATTTAAAAATTAATAGATAATTCTACCCTATAAATATCAGTCTAATTTATCTAACGTAAGCATCATTTTTTTCTCTTCTTATCGTTTTTCTTCTGACTTATTCTCTTCTTCATTATTGTTATTGTGCTTTCATCATTTTTTTTCTCTTCTTGTTTTTCTTCTTGACTTTTGTTTACACAATCAAATCTACATTTTACTTCCATTGTGGTTATTCCAGATGTGCACTTCACCTTCAGGTAACATATTATATATATTTTTTAATTTTTAATTCTTTTAAATTAAAGATATGTTATGTTATGGTATAGATTTGTGTTTGTGTTTTTCACTTTAGTTGTAATTAATCTTCTTGCATCTTGTTTATGATACATATATAGATAGTTTCAATTCCCAACATGTTAACCCAGATATAATTATTTACACATATATAGATAGTGAACATTAAATTTTATGAATCTTTTTTTATTATCAACTTTCCAAAACAATACATGATAGAAGTAAATTTAAATGATCTTAATCAAAACTAATTTACATCATTCTTTTATATAAAAAAAAAATAGAAAAAAAAATCGACATATGGATATTCAAACAGATATTTAAGAATTTGAATTTAAAAAGTTATTATTTTCATTATTAATGTTATTGTGATTATTATTATTATTTAGGATAAATATTTTGTTGAAAATTTAAATAAAGATGCATATATAACTAGAATGCTATAAAATCTCAACTAATAATGAGTTTTGTTTTGAATAAATTTAAAAAAAAAAAAAATTGGTAGGCATGTTAGGTTAGTTTTAGAACTAATATATATATATATATATATAATGATCATGTTATTTATATTCGTATTATTATTAAAATAGTTTATAAATAATATATTGATAAAGTAGATACAGAAATATTCATTGAAAATCAAAATTAGGAAATATATACTTAATATTTAACTAACATTCAAATTATTATTTATACTAATTTTTAAGTTTGATTTTTTTTGCAAAAGAATGTTAAATTATTATTTTTTTTAATTATTTTATTAGAGAAATGATTGACATATTTATGATTGATTCTTTTTTTTTTCTTAAGCGTATTCATGGTAGGTGGTGTTTAATGTTTGCATATAAGCAACAACTTTGCAAGAATATTATTGATAGGTCCAACATATTTGATAATATATATATATGATAGATTTTTTTATTCATATTTGGTGGAATATAATTTATTAATTTAAATAGCTTTTAGTTATTTAAGTTATTATTATTATTATTATTATTTTGTACCAAATTAGTGTTTGTATGTATTTATTTTTTTAAAATATTTATTTATTATATATACTGCACTTATTACATTTTATTTTTGTTCTAAAAATGTAGTTGACGTTGTTGACACTCGTTTTGGTCAACAACATGAAGTCTAGAAAACGACAGAAAAATAATATAAAGCTTAAGAAAACGATCTGATGGAAAATAAAGAACACAGAGAATTATAGTGGTTCGGCCCTAGTGATTGGTAATAACCTACGTCCACTTGATACTATTATTGGTATTGAGCTCCAAAGGTGTGATTAAAGAACTAGGGTTCCTGAGTTTCACAGATCTTAGAAGAAGAAAACAATACAAACGATGGATAATAGCAATATAATTCAGAAAAAGAGAAAAAGATCCCATTCCTTGAGCTATTTCTTGTGTATTTATAGGCTCAAGAAGGATTACATGAGGTCGAGGGTTCCTTGCTCGCCCGCTATTTCTTGGTGAATTTCAGTTCATACCGATTACCTTTGGGGCGCTTACTCTCGGAGGTCGAGGGTTCGTTGCTCGCCCGCTTTCCACCATTCTTACCATTGCCATTCACGTTGCCTTTGTCGTTGCCATCGGGCTTAGACCCGTTGGCGGCTTTGGCGGGTTCTTCCTTGGGCCTCTTGTCCTTTGCTGGTGATTTCCCTTCATTGGCAATCGCGTCCTTGAGCTTGATGTACCGATCAGCTCTATCTAAAAACTCCTGGGTACTTTTAACCCCATGCTTCCTGAGGCTACTCCATAGGGGAGAATGGCGCCTAACCCCAGCGGTTAGGGCCATCATCTTGCCTTCATCTCCCACAGTCTTGGCTTATGCTGCGACTCGCATGAAGCGCTGAATTTAATCCTTTAAAGGCTCCCCCTCTTTCTAGCGTATCTCAACCAGTTGGTTTGCCTCGGTGGGGTGCACATGACCCACGTAGAACTGTCCGTAAAACTCCTTCACGAACATATCCCAGGATACTATACTTGCAAGAGGGAACTTAAAGAACCACTCCTAGGCGGCATCAGAAAGTGTCGCTGGGAAGATCCTGCAGCGAGCATCTTCAGAGACTTTCTGAATGTCCATCTGTATCTCAAACTTGTTAACATGAGATACCGAGTCTCCATACCCGTTGAAATTTGGCAGAGTCAGCATCTTGAACTTGCTGGGGGTTTTTACCACAGCAATCCTTTGTACGAAAGGGGTGATTCTCCTTTGATCGTACTCGATGTGCGATGTCCGCCCCCCGACTAGCTGCTGCACAGCCTATTTCAGGGCATCAATTTGAGCCTGAACGGCTTCCGGAATTGCTAGGGCCTCTGGTGCCGGGGGAATGTACTCATCGTGTCTTTCTCGACGGTCGTTGAGTACATCCCTCAAGTCATCATCTCTTCGTCACTGTTCGCTGGCTCCGAGCTGGCTAAAGACGTTATTTTTCCTGGGCTGCCCTCCAGCGTTATGTCCTGCTTGTCGGTCTTCTCTAGGTGGGAGGCTCTTGCCTCCACCTCTTTCTTCGTTCCTCCGACCAGCATTTCCTCTGCCTGAGTTGGCCTCATTGTAGCCGTGGCCATCTCTAAACCGTGACTGGCTATGATGCGACCAACTATTTCCTGTGTTGCCTCCTTGGGCTGGCATTTCCTGAGCGTTAGGGGGAGGTCTGCGTTGGTCGGTGGGTCCCCGTGCATTGTCATGCCGTGGGGGGCCCCTGACCGCAGAGCCTATCTTTGAGTTCCTTCTGTTGGCAGAAGGACACTGCCCCTACTCAGTGGATTCGGCTCTTCACCCCCTGGGCGTCTATGGCTGCGGGGTTGTTGCCTGGCCCTATTTTGCCTCGGGAACGGGGCATTGCCTCAACCAGCGTGAGACGGAGGTTGCGTCTCAGGATCCCTAGGTGGGATTCCATCCTGAGGCATAGGTGGCTGCTCCAGCCTCTGAGGGCTTATTGGCTTGAGCAGAGGGCTAGGATTGGGACCCCTTTGAGGTGGCCCGCTTGGGGGTTAATCAGGCTGGGAGGCTAGCAAAGCCTGATTCCTAGCCAGCTGGATGGCTACTTCGAGGGCTGCCATGGCATCCCTCTGCCGACAGTCCATCTCCGCCTGCCGATCGCTCAGCTCCTAGCGCTGACACTCTATCTCCCTTTGCTGCGACGCCATTATCTCGGCAGCATTCTCTTGATTGGCCCTCATATTGGCCAACTCATCTTGCAACACCCCCAGTGTTGTCTTCAGGGTCTCAGAGTCCAACTCCTCCTCATCAAACTCCAAATGAGGTTCGTCTTCAGCCACATTTGGGGGAGGAGGCTGGGATGGTGCACCAGCAGCCTGTCCAGTCTCCTTGGTAGTTCTTTCCATTAGATCTTCTTGAGTTCAACTCTCAACGAGAGCACCAGAATGTTGAACCTCGTTTTGGTCAACGACACGGAGTCTAGAGAACGATAGAAAAAGAATATAGAGCTTGAGAAAACGATCTAATGGAAAATAAAGAACACAGAGAATTATAGTGGTTCGGCCCCAGTGATTGGTAATAACCTACGTCCATTTGATACTATTATTGGTATTGAGCTCCAAAGGTGTGATTAAAGAACTAGGGTTCCTGAGTTTCACAGACCTTAGAAGAAGAAAACAATACAAACGATGGATAATAGCAATATAATTCGGAAAAAGAGAAAAATATCCCCTTCCTTGAGCTATTTCTTGTGTATTTATAGGCTCAAGAAGGATTACATGAATCGAATAATAATATCTTCCCTTAATAAATGGATCTTCAAGTCATAATGAAGAGTTATTATCAGATATCATTACAACTGTAGAGATCTTTTCATAAATGAACGGAGTATACGACCAGTATGGTCGTATATAAAACTTGATATTCGCATGTAGAAATATTTCTGGTCGATAGGCCAGCAGTATCTCTGCCATGTGTTGAAAATTCTTGCCACGTCATCAACAGTTGTTTTTTGGATAAACAAACGTGTTTTCCAAAAAAAGAAAGATAAAAAATTTGACGTGAGATGATTAATGTATAATAGAAAATTAACTTTTATTAATAAAAATATTTAAAACGCTCTAAAAACATATCACTTTTTTTAAAATAATAATAATAATGAAAGTAGTAGAATAATAGGCAAATTTGAAACATTGAAACAAACATTTTTAAACAATCTCTCACATTTAAGTATTACTTATTTAATTTTTAATATTAAATTTTAATCTTTTAAAACTAATCGTTCAAATCAATGAGCCACGAATCATAAAACCAGTATATATATAATGATGCTTAAATATTTTTATTAATCCAAGAAAAAAATACTTTTTTTTTAAATAATATTAATTGTTAAGCAATAATATATTAACTATATATGTAATATATTAATATGTTTTTTTTTATATAATTGAGGAATTATATATGAGTTACTGGGGAAAAAAATAGAATATCATTACTCATTTTAAATTTTTTAAAATTTACATCGTTTCTTGATTTGTGTTTCTTAAAGGTTTATGTATATATTCATTTTTTTGCCTTCTAGTGAAATGTATTGTATTATAATAATAGTATTTATGTAAGATATTTTTATTAAAGAAATAAAATTTTATTTTTTAAAAAAGTTATTATTTAATTAATTATTACAAAATGTTACAACAAAATAAAGTGGCACAATAGTTTTTTTTTAATACAAGAAGTCTAACTCATTTATGTACAATATAGTGGCAAGAAGAAAAGAGAAAAGTCAATTAAAAAAACAAAAACAAATAATAACAAAACAAAAGAAAACGATAAAAGAATGTTGATAACCAAATTATTTATATATATATACATAGTATATATATATATATATGTATGTTGTTAATTAATTGGTTGCTATTTTTATATTTTGAAAAGAGAATTTGACTATTTATTTTTTATACCAAAATATTTTGTTAATTTATGTTTTTTTTTAGACGAATGACTTCATTAAGTTTGACAAGGAAACAAAAGATTATTGTTGTAGTACAAAATTTGATTGTACTATTACAAATTATTTTGAGTGTATGTACAACTACATGTGCTTATGCATGGATAGGTTACAAAAAACGTCTCAATCATCTGTTATCTATTGTGAGAGTCTATAGACAATTAGAAAACGTACATGATTTAGTGTCTGAAAGTGATGTCAAATGTGTTTCACAATTAAGAATGGATAGACAAACTTTTCAAAAATTATGTAGCATACTCACTACAAGAGGAAATTTAAGAAGGACACGCAATGTATCGATTGAGAAGATGGTAGCAATGTTTCTATATATTCTAGCACACCACCATAAGAATCGTGTTGTTGGTTTTAGTTTTAAGAGATCAGGAAATACTGTTAGTAAATATTTTCATGAATGTTTAAAAGCAATGATTCGCTGCCAAAAAGAATTTTGGAAAACACCTGAGCCAGTATTAGAGACCTCAATCGATCCAAGGTGGAAGTGGTTTAAGGTATGAATTATAGATTACAAAATTTAGTTGTTGATTGTTAACTAAAATTTGTTATAATAAGTGGAATGAATTTGATGTAGAAATGTTTGGGAGCATTATATGGAACCTATATAAGAGTGCATGTACGCGAAGCTGATAAACCAAGATATAGGACAAGAAAATGAGAGATCGCAACCAATGTTTTGGGGGTTTGTTCACAAGACATGCAGTTTATATATGTCTTACCAGGTTGGGAAGGTTCAACACACGATGGACGAGTATTGAGAGATGTCATGACTAGGAGAAATGGGTTAAAAGTCCCTAATGGTAAAATAATAAATTATAGCAAACTTGTAAAAGTTTAATCTCAAACTAACAATGTAGTTTTCCATCGAATAACAAATTTTATTTTATGTTGGTGGTAGGTTATTATTATTTAGTTGATGCTGGATACACCAATGGTCAAGGTTTTCTTGCACCTTTTCGAGGAACACGATACCATCTTAATGATTAGGATGATGGACACCTTCCAAACACACCGGAAGAGTTCTTCAATATGAAACACACAAGTGCTAGGAATGTAATTGAGCGTTGTTTTGGATTGTTGAAAATGCGATGGGCAATTCTTAGAAGTCCATCTTTTTATGACTTGAAAACACAACGACGTATAATTTCTGTTTGTTGTATGTTGCACTATTTTATTCGAAAAGAGATGAACATTGATCCAGTGGAAAATGAGATGAATAATTTTCCAGAAAATCATACTACAACAAATTATAATTATATAAATAGTGTTGAGTCTTCAAATTCTTGGACCACATGGAGACAAAATTTGGCAGAAGAAATGTGGAATACATGGCGAGCAAATAGAGGTTTAGGATAATTTTTTTTTGTATTTATTATTCTACTGTTTGTATTTGAGCACTTTGATCATATTTTGATGTATTAACGACATATATACATTAATTTGAAATGTGCATACTTTTTGTCCAAGTTGTTTGAGTTTAATTTCATTCATATTGATTTATGAGTACTTAATTCTTCTGAGTTTTGTTTTTATACTCATGAGAAGTTTTATATGAATGTACAGGATGAGTTCTAACTCTAATGTAGGTCAAAGAGGGAGAGGTCAAAATAAACATTACTAGACTCCAATGGAAGACAATGCTTTGATCGACTGTCTTCTAGAGTTAAGCCAAAATCCTACATGGCGGGCTGATTGTGGATTTAAAAATGGATATTTGCAACAAATAGAGATTATGTTAGAAACAAAATTATGGCGTGCTGGATTGAAGGCCTCACCTCATATTGAATCTCGTATTAAAACTTTGAAGGGAAAGTATTGTTGCTTGACTGAATGTTGTCTTTAAGTGGTTTTGGTTGGGACAATGAGCATATGATGTTTGTACACCATAAATATCCACGAGTTATTAGCGAGCTAGAAAAGGGCATAATTCAATCCGCCACGTGGAGACCATCTACCCGGAGTTGCTGTCACAAGTCTCCACCTCTTTAGCCCGAGCTAATTAAAGAGCTAGCAAGTATACTCGAAGGTAACAGGTCAGCAGTATGGATAGCACGAGCTGGTGCTACATCAAGCTCGAGCTGTGGCATAGATCTGGCATCCCCGACCATTTGTGAAGTCAACCACGCAATGTAAACATGCGCATACCAGACATCACGTGTCTACTCCATTCCTGAATTCTCGGACACGCAGCATAAACGTGCGTGTTTAGGCACCCCACGACTGGGTTGGGCAATGCGGCCCATTATCCCCCTTTCCTATTGATTAGACAACACTTCATTGTCAGGTTTTAAGAATTAATCACAAGTGTCACACATGTGACATGATGGGTAAGAAGGTCACGGGATGACCCCCTTTACCAACACCCAGATATCCTCTCCCTATAAATATGGAGACCCTGGGCGTTGCAAGGGGTTGGCATTTTGATTGTAAAGAAACACTCTGTAATGAATAATCAAGAGATATCAATAATATAGACTGGTGGACTAGAGGGATTTTAACCTTCGAACCACCTAAAAGGAAAGGAGTGATAACCTTCCCACCATACTAATTTTGCCAGTTTGGAATATAAATATTTACATACTAATCCATCCCGTTTATTCGTATAATTATCTGTTGGCGAAGAACCGCGTCAATAGTTTGGTGCTTTCATTGAGAGGATTTAGATTGGTGCTATTGCAGAAACCTGAGCATGGTGGTTACTCGTTCGAGGCATGGTAATGAAGCAGATCAACGTGGTGGGCAGGAGGCCCACCATGCCGCCATATCCGATGAACAAAACCCCGAGGTTCAGCAGCGACCGGGAAAGCAGCCAATGGGCCAGGGCGACACCGGAAGTTCAGCCCCCCGGCCGCCAAATCCGAACCCGGATTTCTACACGGCGATAGAGATGGAAAACCCATAGTTGAGAAGTCAGCTGTCAAAAGCAAACAAGCAAATCGAAGAGGTCTTGGCCCAGTTACCCCTTCTTACAACCGACACTAACGTCGGAAAGAGGCATAGTGGGACTCATAAGTCCTGCCAGGATAATCAGTCCAGGCCCAGCTGGTCAGTCAGAACCTCGACTCCGAGTTCTACTCCCACGTCACACCACCACCAGGAAGCTGTGTTTGAGGAATTTCCTAGGGCCGATCAGCAATTCAGTTGATCAGTCCGGACCTCAACTCTTAGCTCGATTCTACCCTCAAGCGCACCCAGAAGGGCCCGAGGTAGCTCACGTAGGAGATCCAGGGAGGGCTCGCGAAGACAGCTTGTCCCGGCCAGCCGTCCCGCACCACGGTTAGACTACCGAGCGCGGGACGCGGGGAATGGTAGAGTGGAGCGGCCACGACCTAGCTTAATCCGCCCAGACGGGACTAGGATCGCATCACCAGTTAGGCATCCCCCGTCACCAATAAGATACCCATCTCCTCCCCGTCCAGTCCGAGACATTCCGGCTCATGGGAACATCAGGAGAGATCCTCCTTCCGCCGGTCCTTCCCGTCGTAGCTGAGCACATGGGGAAATCCCGGATCCTCACCTTCACCGGTGAGCTCCGAGTTTTTCAAACGGGAGTTACTGGACCGGGAGTCATCGAAGTGGCATGTCCGCCGAAGACCTGCGCCATCGTTTGAGTTCGGCTCAAAGCCCCTGGGCCACCCCAAGGGCCGACCTTCGAGATTGCCTCAATTCTCAGAGAGGAGATCCAGCTAGAAATGGTAGTCGTGCTCACCAAGGGGAGGGTCTGTCGAAAGTACGTGACAGTGGGAATGTCCCACCTAACCTAGCTCAAGCTAGGAGGGACAATGACCCGCCTAAAGCTTACAATGGAACTGGAGCTGTTGAACAGCCCCAGAACAACCAAGGAAGTAAGGACCAAACCCTAGAACGTCTAGCTCAGATAGAGGAGCTGATGAAGAAGCTCTTATCGGAAAAGGAAAAAATGAGTACGACTCGGGGGACGAACTTGAGCTCTTCGCCCCCAGCATAGCAGCCACGGCGTATCCACCTAGTTTTCGTATGCCCCACTTGTCCAAGTTCGATGGAGACGGAGACCCGTCGGATCATTTGGGTATGTTCAACACCCTGATGATGGCCCACAACATCGGTCCCGAGCTAAGGTGTTTGATATTTCCTTCCACCTTGACTAGGCCGGCCAGGCAATGGTTCAAGCAGAATAAAAAGCAGTCCATCAGCTCATGGAAAACTTTTTTGCCGACTTCAAAAGGGCATTCCGAGCTTCTTAGGCTGCCCACGTCAAAGATGACACCCTGGAAAACGTAAAGCAGCAGCCCGAGGAACCTTTGAAAGCTTACCTGAGCAGATTCGCAAATGTCGCGGCTCGAGCCAGGGACGCGGACGATAGTTCCAAGCTTATGGCCTTGAGGACTGGGATCCTCATTGGAGGCGGACTCTGGAAAGAGATACAGAGAAAAGGTGTCAGCACCGTGGATGAATTCCTAAATAAGGCCCAGGGATGGATAAACTTGGAGGAGGCGCGAGCGTCGGTCGCGGGAACCAGCCAAGCCCCTGACCAGCCCGCTGAAGTGGGAACGAATGTGAAAACGACTCAAACCGTTACACAAAATAACCAATTGGGTGGAGGCAAGAGAAAATGGAGCAGCGAGGGCGGCCAGCACGGCCCAAAGAAGAACAAGCCCATGGAAAAATTTAAGCCAGTCTACGTGACTTACACCGAGCTCACAAACACTAGGGAAAATATTTTCCTAGCAAACTCTGCCCGCCTCCCCTAGAAGAAGCTGGAGCCTTTGAAGCACCAGAAGGCCAATCGGGACCCCTCCAAGTTTTGTCAATTTCACAATGACATTGGCCACAACACTGACGATTGTAGGCATTTGAAGGATGAGATCGAGACTCTCATCAGAGCCGGACCCTTGGCTCAGTATGTGCGGAATAGAGTTCCCGCCGGTCAATCGGCTCCAGAAGCTCCGATAAGTCAGCCTGGACCCCGGATAAATCAGGACGCCCCTCCTCCTGTGATAGGAGGAGAGATATCCATGATCTCCGGAGGCCCCCATTTGGCCGGCACGAGCAGGGGTGCCCAGAAGAGATATGTCAATGAGTTGAAGGCTCATAACGAAGTGGAGTTCGTCCCAGAGCAACATCTACCCAAACAGAAATGACTGGAGAGGCTACCAATCATATTCACCGAGGAAGATGCTAGTCACGTCCAGTTCCCCCATAATGACCCTTTGGTCATAGCCGCCTAGCTCGCTAACCGGAGAGTTAGGAGGATACTGGTCGATAATGGGAGTTCGGTGAACCTGCTATTCCGGTCTACGCTGGAAAAGATGGGTTTATCTGTCACCGAGTTGAAAGCCACCTCCATGATGCTATATGGATTTTCCAGAGAAGGGTCGGCAGCAATAGGAACAATCGAGCTGGTGATTACCTTGCGAGAGGGACCCCGGACTGTCTCAAAACTCCTTGAGTTTGTGATCATCGATTATCCCGCCGCATACAATGCTATTTTGGGCCGACCTACATTGATAGCATTTGAAGCTATAACCTCCATCTGCCACCTCGCACTAAAATTCCCCTCTTCCACGTGGATATGCACGGTCTGAGGTGATCAGCTCGCTGCTAGGGAATGCAATAGCATTTCCATGAAGGGAAAGTCAAGACCCGGGCAGCAGACGATGACCATCCAGGGTGGGAGTGAGGAATCTCAGGAAATTGTGCCTATTCCTAAGATAGAAAAAGCTCAGAATGCCAGAGGGGAGAGTATCATCTTAAATAATGATATTGACCCCAGAATAGGTGAGGATAGATCCGAGCTCCAGGCCATCGAAGAGCTTGAGGAGGTGAATATCGACCCACAAGACCCCTCGAAGGTGGTAAAGCTCGGGAAAAACCTATGTAGCGAAAGGAAGGCGGAGCTGATTAGGTTTCTATAAGAAAATCTAGATGTATTCGCCTGGTCTCATGGAGACATGGTAGGGATCAACCCGAGCGTCATCATGCACACCCTCCACTTGGATAAAAACGTGCCTGCAAAGTTCCAGAAACAAAGGCGCCTGGGAACGACCCGAGTTGAGGCCCTAGAGGAGGAAGTAGTCCGGCTCTTAAAGTGCGGCTTTATCTGCGAGGCAAAGTTCCCGATCTGGGTCGCCAATCTTGTGTTGGTCCCAAAGCCCAATGGGAAATGGTGGACATGCATTGACTTTTTCGATCTAAACAAAGCCTGCCCCAAAGATTGCTTCCCTTTGCCAAGGATTGACCAATTGGTAGATGCCACGGCGGGGCACGAGCTCATGTCTTTTATGGATGCGTACTCAGGCTATAACTAGATCGTCATGAATTCGGCAGACCAGGAACACACTAGCTTCATGACCCCAACTAACATTTATTGTTACAAGGTCATGCCTTTCGGGCTGAAAGATGCAGGAGCTATGTACCACAGGTTGGTAAATAGGATGTTTACCAATCAGATCGGGAAAAATATGGAAGTGTATGTTGACGACATGTTGGTAAAGTCAAAAACTGTCGGTAACCATGTCTCCGATCTGGAGGAATGCTTTAAGATTTTAAGAGAATACGGCATGAGGCTAAACCCCCAAAAGTGTACTTTCGGGGTTGCGTCAGGAAAATTCCTGGGTTTCATTGTCAATACCAGTGGAATAGAGGCGAACCCCGATAAGATCAGGTCGCTACTCGAGATGCCCCCACCCCAGTCGCGAAAAGACATTCAAAGTCTGACAGGAAGGGTGGTAGCCCTTAATCGGTTTATTTCCAAATCTATCGACAAGTGTTTGCCATTCTAAAACCTGCTTTGGGGAAATAAAAAATTCAAGTGGACTAAGGAATGCGAACGTGCCTTCCTCGACCTGAAAGCACATTTAGCCGAGCCGCCCGTATTGTCCAAACCAACAGCAGGAGAACCTCTTTTCCTTTACCTAGCTGTCACGTAAGATGCGGCTAGCGCCGTACTGGTCCGGGAAGAAGACTAGTCTCAAAAGCCAGTCTATTACATCAGCAAGAGGCTTCTCAGAGCTGAATCCCGATACCCGTTGATGGAAAAGATGGCCTTTTGCCTTATTACGGCCTCCTGAAAGCTCAGACTATATTTCCAGTCCCACTCAATACACGTCATAACCGATCAGCCTTTAAGGCAGGTTTTGTAGAAACCTAAAGCATCGAGACGTTTGTTGAAGTGGGCTATCGAGCTCAGCCAATTTGAGATACTGTACATGCCACGAACTGCTATAAAAAGCCAAGCCCTGGCTGATTTTGTGGCAGAATGGACAGGATTCCGAGAAGACCCGGTGGAAGAATCAACTCAAGCCTCATGGAAAGTCTTCGTAGATGGCTCGTCTAACGAGAACGGCTCCGGGGCTGGAATCATATTGATATCCCCAGAGGGACATCGATTCCACTCGGCGTTACGATTTGGATTCAAAGCGTCCAACAACGAGGCCGAATACGAAGCTTTATTGGCTGGGCTAAGGGTGGCCCAGGAGCTGAGGGCCAGCTCCGTCCAATGTTACAGCGATTCCCAGCTCATGGTAAACCAAGTGTTGGAAGAATACCAAGCACGGGGAACCAAGATGGCTGCTTACCTGGATAAGGTAAAGAAAGAGCTATCCACATTTGAGCACGGCTTAATTGAGCAGATACCTCGGGAGCAGAATGCCAACGCTGCCGCCTTGGCAAAGCTCGCCACCTCCAGGGAGGCAGAGACTTTGGGGCTAGTGCTAGTAGAGTTCTTGGAAAGACCAAGCATAGAGGAAATTGAGGCGGAGGTCGAGATGATCGACACCAGACCGACTTGGATGACTCCCATACTTGAGTATCTCACAGCAGGGAAGTTACCCGAGGAGCGAAACGATGCAAGGAGGGTACTTTACCAGGCTCCGAGGTATATAGTGATAGACGGGATATTGTACCGGCATGGCCTCTCTTTACCTCTTCTACGGTGTGTTCTGCCAAGCGACCTGGTACTCAGAAGAGTCTTCTTAGCCGGTAAGGATCCCAAGGACGGAGTGTTGGGACCAAACTGGGAAGAGCCCTATCAAATAACAGAGGTCTTGAAAGAAGGAACCTTTAAGTTAGCTCGGCTTAATGGAGAAGCGGTCCCACGGACTTGGAACGCGATACACCTGAAGAAATATTATCAGTAATACTTTTGTAAGGCTTAATTAGAAAAGCCACCTTTGTTTATTAAATAATGAGAGATAGTCTTTTCGCGTTGTCGTATATGTTTGTGGATTTAATGTTAAAAAAAAAAGGGGGGGGGGGCACGTTTCAAGTAACCACGAAAAGTCCTTTCCTGATTACTTGGGGGGCATATGTCCTGGATACAACCAGGTCCTAAAATTTAGAAGTTGATTCAAATTGATTAATCGATGTTTTTCTTAAAAAGCACGAGATATCAATAATGAATTAACGCGAACTAAGCTTTTAAAGTTAATGTCCTGGATACAACCACGTCCTAAAACTTAGGTTGATTCAAATCGATTAATCGATGTTTTTCTTCAAAAGCATGAGATATCAATAAAGAATTAATGCAAACTAAGTTTTTAAAGTTAATGTCCTGGATACAACCAGGTCCTAAAACTTAGGTTGATTCAAATTGATTAATCGATGTTCTTCTTAAAAAGCACGAGATATCAATAAAGAATTAACGCGAACTAAGTTTTTAAAGTTAATGTCCTGGATACAACCAGGTCTTAAAACGTAGGTTGATTCAAATTGATTAATCGATGTTTTTCTTAAAAAGCACGAGATATCAATAAAGAATTAATGCGAACTAAGTTTTTAAAGTTAATGTCCTGGATACAACCAGGCCCTAAAACTTAGGTTGATTCAAATTGATTAATCGATGTTTTTCTTAAAAAGCACGAGATATCAATAAAGAATTAACGCGAAATAAGTTTTTAAAGTTAATGTCCTGGATACAACTAGGTCCTAAAACTTAGGTTGATTCAAATCGATTAATCGATGTTTTTCTTAAAAAGCACGAGATATCAATAAAGAATTAACGCGAACTAAGTTTTTAAAGTTAATATCCTGGATACGACCAGGTCCTAGAACGTAGAACAGATCCTAGAACGTAGAAGTTAGTTTAAATTGATTGACCGATATTTTTCTAAAAAAAGCACGAGATAGCAATAAAAACACTAACAGAAACTAAGTTCTTACCAAATGCGTTGAAAATGAGTAACAATAAAGGAAAAGGAGCGAGGACCGTTCGATCGCCTTAATGCGAGATACGAGGGTCACAACTCGAAAGATGAAACGACGGCCGAAGATAGGCTAGGCCATTTAATGCGATTCTCAGAAGTCGGACCGTCGCCAACCACGATGCTCCACGTGTCTAATACCAGCACAATTGGTGGGACATGAAGAGTCGAAAAAGAAGCCTAAAAGCCCTCACTGTGGCCGCAGATGACGTCACGTGTCACGAGCAGTGGCTTGGGGGGGAAATGTATGCCCTAAATATCCACGAGTTATTAGCGAGCTGGAAAATGGCATAATTCAATTCGCCACGTGGAGACCATCTACCCGGAGTTGCTGTCACAAGTCTCCACCTCTTTAGCCCGAGCTAATTAAAGAGCTAGCAAGTATACTCGAAGGTAACAGGTCAGCAATATGGATAGCACGAGCTGGTGCTACATCAAGCTCGAGCTGCGGCATAGATCTAGCATCCCCGACCATTTGTGAAGTCAACCACGCAATGTAAACATGCGCATACCAGACATCACGTGTCTACTCCATTCCTGAATTCTCGGACACGCAGCATAAACGTGCGTGTTCAGGCACCCCACGACTGGGTTGGGCAATGCGGCCCATTATCCCCCTTTCCTATTGATTAGACAACACTTCATTGTCAGGTTTTAAGAATTAATAACAAGTGTCACACATGTGACATGATGGGTAAGAAGGTCACGGGATGACCCCCTTTACCAACACCCAGATATCCTCTCCCAATAAATATGGAAACCCTGGGCGTTGCAAGGGGTTGGCATTTTGATTGTAAAGAAACACTCTGTAATGAATAATCGAGAGATATCAATAATATAGACTGGTGGACTAGAGGGATTTTAACCTTCGAACCACCTAAAAGGAAAGGAGTGATAACCTTCCCACCATACTAATTTTGCCAGTTTGGAATATAAATATTTACATATTACGGTTCACTATTTAGCACTAATCCATCCCATTTATTCGTATAATTATCTGTTAGCGAAGAACCGCGTCAACAATTTTATTATGTGAAAAAAATGCATTTGATGAGTGGGTGAAGATAAATACAATATAGTTTGACATATATATATATAATAATATATATATATATTAATGTCTGTTATTTATGAGAACATGTGATTGCATTATTTTATGAATACACAGAAACGTAAAGATGCAAGTGGATTATATGGAAATCCATTTCCTTATTACTACAAGCTAGCCGAAATATATGGTCGAGATCGTGCTACTGGAACAAATGCTGGTAATGCTGATGATGATGAAGAGGAAATACGACAAGAGGATACAATTGGTGTGAATTTTGGAGTTGATGATAATATAGCTGATGGAGGGGATGATGAAGAAATAGATGAGTTTGATGGTGTCTCAAATACTCAAAACCCTAATACTATGTGTCGTAGATCCACTGAGAGTCCTACAAGTGCCCAACAGCGTAATAAAAAGAAAACATCAAAGGTAATGGATGGTATGTCAGCTAATATTGGTGCATTAGCAGAATCTATATAAGAAATCGTCCCCAAGCTTCAAGGATTGATCAATGCATTATCGAATGATAAAGAAGTAGCTGATATGCAAGCCAATTTATATACAGAAATAAGCAAGATTGACAGCCTAACTGCAATACAATGTATTAAAGCCACCAACATGTTAGCAAAAAAGCCATCATTGATGCGAGTGTTTTATGCAATGTCAGATGAGGTGAAAATGCAATATATTATGAATATGTTGCAAAATGATGCCTAATAGTTATTTTGAGATATTAGAACATTACTATTTATGTTACAACCTAGACTTTTGTGTTTGCATTTAAGTTTGACATTTTTTAAGATTGTTATTATCTATAATTTTTTTGATTTGGTTATATTGACTTCATAAATAAATAATGTGTATATTTACTTTTTTCTTAACAATATTATGCTAATCTAGCAAGTCTAAGTCTACGATTTGATAAATAACATTAAAAAATATTATTATATTTATGTGTAACATTTTGGTTGTGTTTGGTAAAATTTTTGTTTTTGAATTTTTAAAATACAAAAATAGAATTATTATTTATATTTTTTTCTTTATTTTTAAAAAATAAACTGTTATCCCAAAAATCAGAAGTAAATGACGTGGCAGGAATTAATTGTATGTGGCTGACACCTGGAAAAACCTGTGTTCGACTATCGACCAGGAAGATGTTCAGGGTTATGCGGTCGATCTCTTCATACGACCAGTCTGGTCGTATGCACGTAACACGCGGAGGAAATCTTAGGCAGTTATGATGGAATATGAAATTCTCTCCCATGATTTCCTGAGTATCCGATTATTTAGGAAATAATATCGGTAGCAAATCAATGTAAATCTTCCCTGATCTTATAAATAGAAGAAGAGGGCTCAGGGAAGGGGATTCGACCCTTTTTCTCTTTTCCTGACTTCTAAATCGCTAGAGTTTAGAGTAATCATATCAATCATATTGTATTGTTCTTTAGAGGTTAGTGAAACTCATTGAACCCTAGTTCTTTGATCACTTCTTTGACTCTTACATCAATAACAATCTAAGTGGACGTAGGTTATTACCAGATTATGGGGCCGAACCACTATAAAATACAGTGTTCTTATTATTTTCGCTATTACGTTCTTTTCAACGCATTCATCCACGTCAAGCGTATTTTGACTCCGTGTCAGTTGCCCAAAATCAGGGTCAACATTCTGGTGCTTTCGTTGAGAGCTTGATATATCATCGTTGAAAAAACCAATGGCGAAAACTGCAAGGAAAACTGGACAGGCGGCCGCCGCTACACCATCAAACCCGCCTCCCCCTCCTCCTCCTGCAAGCGTGGCTGAGGATGAGACACATTTGGACTTTGAGGAGGAAGAAATGGATGACGCGATGCTAAAGAGTACCCTGGGGGCGTTGCATGAAGAACTGCCCAATTTGAGGGCCGGCCAAGAAAGTGCTGCCGAAATCATGGCGCGACAGCAATAGGAAATCGAACGGCAGCGCCTAGAGTTAAGCGAGAGGCAGGCGGAGATGGACCGCCGCCAAAGTGAGGCCATGGCAGCCCTAGAGGCAGCCTTGCAATTAGCTAGGAATCAGGCCGCACCTATCTCGCAGCCTGATTAACCTGCGAATGGGCCACCCCACAGGGGTCCCAATCCTAGCCCGCCTATCCAACCCTCGAGCCCGCAAAGGCCCGAACAGCCTCAGGTGCCTCATGACGATGTCCCACAGGACCCTGAGGCACAACCTCCATCCCAAGCTGGTCGCGGCAATCCCCCGCATCAGAGGCAGAATAGGACCGAGCATCAGCCTCGCAGTCCTAGATGCCATAGGGGCGACGACCCGAATCTACCGAACAGAGGTCAGAATCCTCCTGGTAACAGGAGGAACTCAGAGTTAGGCTCTGCGGTCTGGGGTCCCCCACGGCATGATAATGCACGGGGACACAACGACCAGCGCAGGCCACCCTCTAACGCTCGGGACGCTTCAGCCCGGGATGGAAATCGAGGGAACAGTCGATCCCACCATAGCCAATCAAGGTTCAGAGATGTCCTGGGGTATAATGAAGCCGACTCCGTTAGAGGAAATGCCGGTCGGAGGAATGACGAAAGAGGTGGGAACAGGAATCAGCCACCTCAGGATGACCAACCCGGCAGACGGGACGCTGGGGGGCAATCCAGACAGAATAATGTCTTCAACCGGCTCGGAGCTAGCGAGCAGCGGAGAAGAGACGAGGACTTGAGAGATGTACTCAACGATCGCCGCGAGCGGCATGGCAAAAATGTCCCCCCAGCAACAGAGGCCACAGCGATTCCTGTCGCTGTGCAGGCCCAGATAGATGCCCTTAACCAGGCTGTGCAACAGCTGGTCGGGGGAAGAACATCTTACATCGACCACGACAGGAGGAAAGGCACTCCTTTCGTCCAAAGGATAGCTATGGCAGAGACTCCTAGCAAGTTTAAAATGCCTACGCTTCCGAACTTTGATGGGTACGGTGACCCGGTATCTCACTGTTGCGAAATTTAAAGCTATGCAAGTGCACACAGTCGCAAACTTGTAATAAAATGGTAAAACCAAGTATCGTCCTCAAGGACTGATTTATCAATTACCAATCAATTAATCCCTTAATTCTATTTGATTAAACAATTATCAGAGATTTTAAACTAAGAAAAATACTAACAAAGCGTAGTGAAGAATTAAACAAATTAACAAAGAAGATACAATTAGGACAATTATGATTCTCTATTTTTCCACCCTGTTATTTCCTAATGCAAGCATCTATATCCCCTTCTCCCTATTCAAAAATAAGTTGCAACAACAATTCATAATCTAGTCAAGACTTATGAAATTCAATCTAAATGACAACTTCCTATATTTCTATGGTAAGTTGAATCATGTAGAGGGCATTAGCCACGCACTCAGAAAATAAACAAATAATCTAGATACTTTCGTTCTAAATTAAATTTGCATCCAAACAATCAAAGCATATCAAATTTCACTTTTCAGATTTCAATTTGATTCATAAAATAGCAATTAGAGGTGATCAATCAATAATCGCACAATTAACATAGATTGCAAGGAATTGAAAGAGATGAAGAAGAATATCAACTTTGCATTAAACCATAACAAGGGTTTCCAAAAGATTCACATAAAAGCCCTAAAAGAAAATTTAGCCTATGATATTCATTCTAGCAATAAGATAATTCAATTACAAACATGAAAATTGACAGAAAAAGATGATGAAAACTCAGGGACGAATCCTCCAATATGGTGTTCTTACTCCAGCCGTCGTTCTCCTTTCAGACCCCCTTTACGTCGCATCATATGTTTCTCAAAAATCCCTACCAAAGTTCCCAAGTGAAAGGACCAAATTGCCATTCAAAAAGTGGTAAAAAATGTGAAAATCGCGACCCTAGCGCTGTAGCGCTACTTCTGGAGCGCTATAGCGCTATTAACAGTGCCAACATGCTTCAAAATCTGGTGCACTAGCGCTGTAGCGCTCTTATTATGGCCCTGTAGCGCTAAAGTCAGAATCGACAAAACTCGGTTCGAACAGCCTGCAGCGTCAGCTCATCGTATTTTGATTATAACTCCTTCGATATAACTCCGAATTGAATGATTAAAAAAGATATGGAAAGCTGAGAGAAATATCTACAACTTCTATTTCTAGAAGTGTTTCCAGAAAGTGAATAAATCATTGTAAAACGGCGGCTTGAAGTCTCAGACTTGCGTTATAGAGCATAAATGACGTGTGTTGAGCATCTTCAATGTAGTATTTTCCACACATAATGTCTTGAAACTCCACAATCAACATGAAATCCATCTTATTTATCATATTTAACATGTTTCTTCTCATTTCACTCCATATTATGTAATTGACCATTAAAACCTGAAACAAAAAGAAAACAAGCATAAATCTGCACTAAACAATCCTAAATAACTAAAAACACAACCTAAAACGATCTCTAAAACAAACCTAAAATGAACCTAACACTCACGTTAATAAGTTTGAGATACAAATGGACATTCAGAAAGTGTCCGAAGATGCTCGGTGCAGGATCTTCCCAGCAACACTTTCTGATGCCGCACAGGAGTGGTTTTTTAAGTTCCCTCCTACAAGCATAGTTTCCTGGGAGATGTTCATAAGGGAGTTCTACAGACAGTTCTATGCAGGTCGTGTGCATCCGACCGAGGCAAACCAACTGGTTGAAATTCGCCAGCAAGATGGAGAACCGCTGAAGGACTACATCCAGGGCTTTATGCGAGCAGCACCTAGAGCGAAAATAGTGGGGGACGAGGGCAAAATGATTGCCATAACCGCAGGGGTTAGGCGTCGCTCCCCCCTCTGGAAGAGCCTTCGCAAAGATGGAGTTAGAACTACCCAGGAATTATTGGACCGGGCTGATCGTTACATCAAGCTCGAAGATGCCATTGCCGATGATGGAAAGCCTTCAGGCAAGGATAAGAAAGCAGCCGAGCCCGCCAAAGCCGCCAATGGGTCTAAACCTAATGGCAACGACAAAGGCAACAGGAACGGTAACGGCAATGGCAAGAATGGTGGAAAATGGCCACACAATGAGCCTTCCACCTCCGACAATAAACGAGCCAAGGGTAACCGTTATGAACCTCGGTTCACTAACTACACTGCCCTTGTTGAGTCTCGGGGAGAGGTTTATCAGGCCACGAGTTCCAGTGTGCCTTATAAGAAGCCTGCCCCCATTCGAAAGGATATTTCGAAAAGAGACACTACCAAGTTCTGTCGCTATCATAAAGACTATGGACATGATACCAACGAATGCAACCAGCTGAAGGATGAAATCGAGTTCCTTATTAGACAAGGACACTTGAGAAGATACGTACGGGCCTCTGGGAAATTCCCAACAAGAAGCTCCAGGTGGCAACGAGCAAGCACCAACACGCCAACGCTCGCCACCTTTGCAGCCTGCCCCCGTGACTGGCACACTGTTAACCATTTGTGGAGGCCTGCACCTCGCGAGAAATAGCGGAAAGGCCAGGGAACGATATGCTCGAACTCTGCGCCACGACCAGGACATCGAGATGATGACTGTGGAGGACCGCGCACCAAAAAAGGCTCGATCAGAAGAGGGTGAGATAACCTTCTCTGATAGCGATGCCCAACATGTCCGGTTCCCACATTCTGATCCGCTGGTCATGGATATCCAAATGGCCAACATGATGGTGAAGAGAGTGCTGGTCGATACAGGAAGTTCAGTGAATATCCTGTATAAGTCTTCGCTGGAACGCATGAAATTGTCCGTTAAGGACCTAGAGCCTTGCAACCAAACAATATACGGCTTCTCTGGCGAGGGGCTCGCCCCCGCCGGATCAATCAGACTACCAGTGACGACAGGTACAGCGCCTGCTACCAGGACATTACTCGCTACTTTTGTAGTAGTCGATTGTCCTTCGGCGTACAATGCCGTCATCGGGAGGCCTATACTGGTTGATCTACGAGCCGTCATCTCTATGTGGCACTTAGCCATGAAGTTCCTGACAGACGCAGGGGTAGGACGCGTGTTGGGGAACCAGAGGGAAGCCTGAGAGTGCTATAATGCCTCAGTCACGAAGGCGAAAAAGGGAACATCAAAGAGCACTACCTCAGATAGGTTGCAAATGGAAATTGATACACAAGCCCAAAGTGAGGATAGAGATCGAGATCCTCGCTTTGGGGATTTTGAAGAGAACGTTGGACCCGTCGAGGACCTGGAAGAGGTCCAACTCGACGAAAAAGACCCGACCAGAATCGTAAAGGTCGGGAAAAATCTAGAACCAACCACGAAGCATACACTGGTGGAATTTTTGCAGAGGAACCAGGAATTCTTTGCCTGGTCGCACAAAGACATGGCTGGGATAGACCCTGCAGTTATCAGCCATGTCCTGAACATAGACAAGACTTTTCCACCCGTGCAACAAAAAAGAAGGCTGCTCGATAAGGATCGATTGAGAGCCTTAAAAGAAGAAGTTGAAAGATTAAAGGAGAATGGGTTCATCAGGGTGGCATTTTATCCATCGTGGGTCTCCAATCCAGTGCTGGTTCCCAAGCCTAATGGCAAATGGAGAACCTGTGTGGATTTCACAGACCTCAATAAAGCCTGCCCAAAGGATTGATTCCCACTCAATAGAATCGACCAGTTGGTCGATGCTACTGCAGGACACGAGATCCTCTCATTCATGGATGCATATTCGGGCTACAATCAGATTAGCATGCATCCCCCTGATGAGGATCACACCAGCTTTCGGACCGATACGGGCTTATACTGTTATAAAGTAATGCCCTTCAGACTGAAAAATGCAGGCGCGACTTACCAGCGGCTAGTCAACCACATGTTTAAAGAGCTGATCGGAGTAAACATGGAGGTGTACGTGGATGACATGCTGGTAAAGTCTAAAAAGGCAGAAGGACATGTGAAGGATTTACAAGAATGTTTTGATGTACTGAACAAGTACCAGATGAAATCAAATCCTCTCAAATGTTCCTTCGGAGTTGGATCAGGGAAGTTTTTGGGGTTCATTGTAAATTCAAGAGGAATCGAGGCCAACCCCGACAAGATAAAAGCCCTGATCTACATGAAATCACCAGAGAGAATCAAAGATGTACAAAGTCTAACCAGGAGAATCGCAGCCCTGAGTAGATTTATTTCGAAGTCAACGGACAAATGTGTCCCTTTTTTCAATCTACTTAGAGGCAATAAGAAGTTTGAATGGACAGGAGACTGCGAGCAAGCTTTTCAGGCCTTGAAAGCACACATGGCACAACCTCCCGTTTTATCCAAGCTGATCGAAGGAGAAGCTTTGTTCATTTACCTGGTGATCACGGAAGTTGCTGCGAGTGCGGTACTAGTACGCGAGGAAGAAGGCGTGCAAAAAGCGGTCTACTATGTTAGCAAGAGGCTGATTGGGGCAGAACTGAGATATCCGCCCATTGAAAGGTTAGCATATTGCTTAATCCTGGCCTCAAGAAAGCTACGTCCTTACTTTCAGGCCCATCCTATCACAGTGCTAACCGACCAGCCCCTTCGGCAAGTCCTCCAAAAACCAAAGGCGGCTGGGCGCTTATTAAAATGGGCAGTCGAACTAGGGCAGCTCGATATCACATATTCACCACGAGCAGCAGTAAAAGGACAAGTCTTGGCTGATCTTATTGCGGAGTTCACCGAACTTCCAGACAGCGAACAGTGCGAACAGCCTAGTGCGCCTGAGCCTCAAGAGAAAGCTCCTTCGTGGAAGTTATTTACGGATGGGTCGTCCAACGAATCCCACGCAGGAGCAGGAGTGATATTGATAACGCCGAAAGGGCATCGGTTTCACTGCGCCATTAGGTTCGACTTCACCGCGTCAAATAATGAAGCCGAATACGAAGCCCTCCTCGCTGGACTGAGAATGGCCAAAGACATGGGCATAAAGACGCTTGATATTTACAGCGATTCACAGCTGGTGGTGAATCAAGTTCTTGGGGAATATCAAGCGCGGGGCTTAAAAATAGTGGCCTACTTGAATAAAACCAAAGACCTGCTAGCCCAGCTCACAAAGTATACCCTCCAACAAATACTGCGGGATCAGAATTCAAATGCAGATGCCTTAGCTAAACTCGCAAGCGCGAAAGATGCTGACACTTTGAAAATTGTGCCAGTAGAAAGATTGAGTGAGCCAAGCATACGGGAAATAGAGGCCAGTATGGAAATTCGAATGGAGGATACATGGATGGCACCTTACTTGGAGTATCTGACAAGAGGTGTATTACCAACAGATAGAAACAAAGCCAGAACTCTGCAAAGGCAGGCCGCTAGATACATACTGGTCGATGGTGTCATGTACAGAAGAGGATATTCCATGCCACTACTCAGGTGTATTACACCAGAAAAAGCTAAGGAGCTAATGAGAGAGGTACATGAAGGCTTCTGCGGGGATCACGCTGGGGGGCAGAGTTTGGCAAAACAGATTCTAAGGCAAGGATACTTCTGGCAAACTATGAACGAGGATTCGATGGAATTTGTACGAAGATGTGATAAATGTCAAAGGTTCTCCAAAATTCCACGAGCAGCTCCAAACGAGTTGAAACAGATGCAGAGCCCGTGGCCTTTTGCGGTATGGGGGATAGATTTGATTGGATCCCTACCAACAGGAAAAGGCGGAGTAAAGTACGCAGTCGTGGCAGTTGATTACTTCACCAAATGGGCCGAAGCTGAACCACTCGCTACCATAACGACCAAGAAAGTTCTTGACTTTGTCATCAAGAACATTGTTTGCCAGTATGGTTTGCCCCGAAAGATAGTTTCAGACAACGGAACCCAATTTGACAGCGACTTGTTTACCGACTTCTGCGAAAGGCACGGAGTTATTAAAAGCTTTTCTTCAATTGCACATCCCCAAGCAAACGGGCAGGTCGAGGCTGTAAATAAAACCCTTAAGGACACCCTGAAGAAGAGGCTTGAAGACGCTAAAGGAGCATGGCCAGAGCAACTGCCTGAAGTCCTCTGGTCGTATAGAACGTCTCACCAAACAGCGATGGGTCATACCCCATTTTCCTTAGCCTACGGATATGAGGCTATGTTACCTGTCGAGCTAGATCCCCCCTCACATCGACGCTTAACATACGATCAGGACCAGAAGAGCCAATTGATGATGGAGTCCCTAGACTCAATTGATGAGATACGAGAAAAAGCCCAACTCCGAGTTGCTGCGTACCAGAAAAGGTCGCCCAGTACTTTAACTCAAAAGTAAAAGAAAGAAAATTCAACGTTGGTGACTTGGTGCTACGACGAGTTTTCTTGAACACCCGCGACCCCACTGCTGGAGTACTCGGACCTAACTGGGAAGGACCTTACCAGATTGAAGAAGTCCTTCACCCGGGCACCTACAAACTTGCACGCCTAAACGGAGATCTCGTTCCACGTTATTGGAATGGAGAACACCTGCACAAGTATTATCAGTGAACAGTCCTTTTTAAAGAACTGGCTTGTATTAAAATTCTACTTTTTACAAGTTTTGCAAAAAGGGTTAGCCACGTTGTATGGCTAATCGCTTATAAATGTAAGATCTTTTTTTTAAGATCACTCATAAAGACATGTTTAGTCTATTTTTAATACGAGATTATAAGGGACTGTGCGCAGCCAGTCATTCTTGCCAACTATTGTAAATTTATTTTTACAAGTATTTGTTCATTACGTGTGTTGTTTTGCTGTATTACAAGGGTTAAATTTTGCAACGAGCAGTAATGTTCGCACAGGTCGTGGTCAAGGCAAGTGACCCAGGACCTAAAGCTCCTCGATCACTTGGGGGGCATATAAGGTACATCGATAACAAAGCATACCATGAGGTATGTAAACACATGAACAAAATAAGTGAAAGCATGCTACGGTACTTAGAGTATTTTTCAAAATTTATGATTTTGTTAAATCAAACCAAAGTACTATGCTAAGTTCGCTCATGCGAACAGGTATTATAATAAAAGTATAATATCAAAGGCAAACGTTTACACCGCGAGCATTAGCGCTCGGATGTAAAAATATAATTAAAAGGAATAAAAACCTTTACACCGCGAGCAGTATTGCTCGGATGTAATTGTTCAAGCATAAGCAAAAGAGCTGCCCTCGCAGCAATAAAATTAAAAAAGGATTGTCTATACAAAAAGACCCATGGTCCATAAAGCAAAAAAAGAAAAAAAATAAATATTAATTTTGCTGGGGGGCAGGAGGGTCTTCTGGATTAGGAGCGTTTGGACCAGCCGGAGGTTTAGCCACAGCAGTAGCAGCAGGAGTTTAGGCCTTGGCTATCTCTTCTGCTTCCAGCCGAGCAACACACTGCGTCATCAGCGTCTCTTGCAACTGCTCGGAGAGATAGCTGATGTCTGCCTCCCGATTGTGCTTCCAGAGGTCGTAGAAGCTGAGGAAGGTGGCTTCCTTATACTTCTTCAGAGTTTTAACTCCGTCCTCCTCGAGCTCGCGCACCCGTTCCTCAAGCTTCCTTACCTCATCCCTGCTGGCGATCAGGTCGAGTGTGAGTTGCTTGCACTCTTGGGTGTTGAGTTTTCAGTTCTCCTTCCATTTGTGCCGGTCGTCGATGGCTTTGTTCTGGGCCGCTTCGCTCTCTTGAAGCTCTCGGGTAAGAGTGGATTGGTCCTCGCATAGCTGCTCGTTCAGCTTAACCAGCTCCCTATTCTCCTCGAGCAGCTTAGCCTTCTCATCCTCAAGCGCTTGCGTGGCCTGGGCAAGCTTGGAGTCAAAGTTCCTCTCTCGAGAAACCATCGCCCCCGCTCGATGCCAGCTGGCAGTCAAGGACAAAAACCCCTGAAGAAAAAAGTGAGTTAAGAAAGGAAGTTTAGCATAAATGACAAAGCAGCGAAAGACGACTTACACTGGCTATCTCGTTTAGCCCCCTGTTGATGATTTCGTTGATGTCCATCATGGCAGTATCAGTGATGGCGACCTGGGCGCGCTTATGCTTGGAGAGCCGGTATAATCTTTCCCTGGCCATGCCAACTATGTGGCTGGGCAGGGAGCCTTCGGACAATTGGTCCGTGGTCTCTTTGTCTGCGACCTTTGAGGAAGGCCGACGGTCAGTAGGCGTGGGAGTTTGCTGCTCGGGGGCAGGCGGATGTGTTAAGTTCTCTTTGAAGGGGGTGTCGGTGGGGGCATCTTCTGTTCGGGCTTTCTTTGAAGGGGTCTTGCTACTTTCCCACGAGTTCTTTTGCTGTCCTTCTTCGGGAAGAAGCTTCGGCAGTAGCTTGATAATGAGCAAAAAAGTCCCCGGGGTCCATGCCTGCACAAAGAATGACATTTCAAGCAATGAGATTAAAGGGTCGCAGAGAGACAAAGGATAAAATATAAGAGATGCAAAAGTAAGGTACCTGAGCTACACCTACTGATCGGAACATTATCTACTGAACTATCTAGTTCCTGGAAGAAATCTGAATTTAAAGAAGGAGCGTTCCTAAAGTTGCCGTCCCCATCAAACAGGTGGATGGGAATGGGCAAGTTATTTAAAAATGAGAATGGTGTACCGTTTACATCCGATGAGTCGTCAGACTGTTCGGCAGGCTCAGCAACCTTTTGTTTCCCATTGCCCTTGGGGGCCGACGGTTCTGCTGCTCGGTGGGGAGCAGCGGGTTCCCTAGTCGTAACCCCAGTTGGCCTCCTCCTAGGAGGGAGTGACTGAGGCTGCTGCTCGGGACCCTGCTCGCGTCCTACGCCAGCATGGACACCACCCGCCGTAGGTTCGCTGGTCGCAGGAGGGGAGCCCTTAAGGCCAGCCAACCTAAGGTTGGCCTCAGTAATCAAGTTTTTCACACTCTTAGCAGCATTGGACATGCTGGCTAAGAGTGCTGCCCTCGACTCCATTCCTGGAGTGGGGGTCGGGCGCAATCATGGACCTGGAGTACAATGGAACAGTAGAGTATTATGACAAGAAAAAATTTAAAGGGCAAGAACTACTGGTTTAAGGCTCGTTATTCCCCTTACCTCCTCGGGTGAATGCCAGGTTGTTCGCAGCAATGTCAGGTGTGAGAAAGTATTCCAGGTGATACTTCCCCACATTGGAGATATGGGTGGTCTCGGACAGAAACGTGCGTCCAGTCTCCTGATGGCAAAAATGGAAGAACCCCGTACCGTCCGGGTTGGGGTTGGACTTAAGGTCAAAAAGATAATTGACCTCATGAGGAGAGGGGGTTGGGCATTTCTTGAGTTTGTATAGGATATAGAGCGTGGTCAGCATCCTATATCCGTTCGGGGTAATCTGAAAAGGGGCCACCCCGAAGTAATTAGCCACCCCTTGGAAAAATGAATGCAGAGGCAGGGTGGCACCTGCCTCGATATGGTATCTTGACCAGGCGCTGTAAGCCCCCCTGGCAGGTTGGCTCGCTGGTCGATGGAAGGTTTGACTAGGGTCACTCCCGTCAGATTGTACTTAGTTAAATAATTGGAGACCATGCGAATGGTCACCGTGCTCGGAGATACCACGTGCCACTCGACAGCCGGCTGCTCGGCATGACGAGGACGGGCACGCGCCTGGACTTCAGTCTCAGGAGGAAATTCTCGTCGACCACTGGTCGAGGGGGCATCAACAGGAGGCTGACTTGGAGAAGGGTTGCGCCTTTTTCTGGCCTTGGTTTTTGTTCTGGCCATTTTCTGGGTAGGAGCTGGTGGAGGATTTGGGTTAGAGCGTGAGAATGGAATTTCTAGAATTAACGTGGATGGATTCTCTTCGCCTTCGAGCAGTTGGGCTAGGAGATCGTCTTCGATAGGTCTTTCTCCCCCCCAAGGGTCTTGCATATGAACTACAAATAGACAATGGAGGAGATAAGACAATCCGCGAAGTAGTGTGGGGAAGCTGGGATAACGTTGCTCGTGCCTAAATAGCCAGCAGCATCCTAATCCTACGCTAACTTCAACGCGGGTAAATAAAAAAAAAAGAGCAGGGAAAGAAGAACGTTTTCTAAAAAAAAACCTTTTTTCAACTCCCAAAGGGCGAGAAAAAATTTCAGTTTTTTTCGTCTAGCTTAAAGGTTGAATCTTTTGACAACCTAATGTCCCAAATTAGAAACTCTATCTATCAAAGTGTTGATCTAACCCATACAAGGCATGACGATGCACTTCTACAGAATATTATACCAAAAACCCTAAAAACCCTATTCAAGAACGCAGACATATCAGAGCAAGAAAATAACATGCATGGCATAGTACAGAGCTTAAAGGATGGAATCCTTACCTGAGAGGAAGAGGGGATTCGCGAGAAAATGAAAACTTGAGGCAGAAGACCTGCGGCACGACGTCGGACTGGTTTTCGGAGCTCTGAACACTGGTGCAAGTTCTTGAAAATTTTGGCGAAAATGACGGGTAAAGGTTTTTGAAAAAGAAGAAAGGCTACTTATAGAAGATCACAGGGGTAGCCAAAAGGCGGTAATCATCACTTCCCACTTTCAAAACGAGGGGAAGTGGACAAGCCGTCAGATTGCCTTTTTGGAAACCGAAAAGACTTGATTAGACATAATTATGTCATAGTTTTCAAAAATGCACGTGGATTCTGACAGACGTGGGAAGACGAACGGTTGTTCCCTTAAGTTTCTTTATTACTGGTTGCACTAAACAAACTTGGGGGGAAAATGTTATCCCAAAAATCAGAAGTGAATGATGTGGCAGGAATTAATTGCACGTGGTTGACACCTGGAAAAACCTGTGTTCGACTATCGACCAGGAAGATTTCGGGGTTATGCGGTCGATCTCTTCATACGACCAGTTTGGTCGTATGCACGTAACACGCGGAGGAAATCTTAGGCAGTTATGATGGAATCCGAAATTCTCTCCCACGATTTCTTGAGTATCCGATTATTTAGGAAATAATATCTGTAACAAATCAATGTAAATCTTCCCTGATCTTATAAATAGAAGAAGATGGCTCAGGGAAGGGGATCCGACCCTTTTTCTCTTTTCCTGACTTCTAAATCGCTAGAGTTTAGAGTAATCATATCAATCATATTGTATTGTTCTTCAGAGGTTAGTGAAACTCATTGAACCCTAGTTCTTTGATCACTTCTTTGACTCTTACATCAATAACAATCTAAGTGGACGTAGGTTATTACCAGATTCTGGGGCCGAACCACTATAAAATACCGTGTTCTCATTATTTTCGCTATTACGTTCTTTTCAACGCATTCATCCACATCAAGCGTATTTTGACTCCGTGTCAGTTGCCCAAAATCAGGGTCAACATAAACACATGTTTGATAACTATTTTTGTTTTTAAAAACAAAAAATAATAAATGTGTTTGATAACTTTTATATTTATGTTTTGTTTAACAATATAAAATGATGTGCTGATTTGAAGAAAAGAAGAAAAAAAAGAGAAACTAAAAATAGAAAACGGTTTAAAAAAAATTAAAAGTGAAAATTTTCTATTTTCAAAATTTAATAAATTTTGTTTAAAATTTTAAAAAATAATAAATAAAAATAGAGTTATCAAACACTATTTTATGTTTAATTGTCAAATTTTTAATTAATTAAATAAAAAACTATTTTTTTAATTGTTACCAAACAACACCTTTATAATTATAATATTGTATTTTAAAAATATATACCACCCATACCATATGATATACATTTATGAATATATATTTTTATTCATTACTTACTTTTTAATTATATATATTAATAAATAAAAAATAAAATAAAATTCTTTTTAAAAGGGCAATTTTGTCAATTAAAGCATTCTGATTCCCTTTCTTGGTTATATAAACAAGATAAAATGATTATGATTCCTTTTCCACTTAGTTTTAGTAAACAACATAATACAATAATGATTCCGATTCTTCTAGATTTTTTTCCCATTCATTTCTCTCATTGATTTATTCCAATTTCGATTACTATTTAATAAACGTGTCCTTAATTAATTCATCCCTTCATCTTTCCTACCAAACATAGTGTTAAAGACAAGCATGTTGTAAGGAACCAATACAGCCATGCAAGAGCTTGGTTCGAGATTATAAGAAAAAATCTACAAAAGATGTGGTGACGATCAACTTGGCTCCACGTTGTTAGAGATAATAATATTGTTCCAATGGAAATAGGAAAAACAAAGTACAACTCTAGACAACAAATACAAATGACAAGATGATTGATTAAATAAAGTTACAACTCTATTGCAAAAATATAAGTAAATATAGAAAGATACAGATAAAGTGAATAATAGAAACAACAACTCTATGACAAAATATACAAATAAACTATAAGATGTATAATAAAAGATGTAGATTGAAAATACAACTTTAAAGCAAAAAATACAAATAAATATGTGAAGATGAAACAAAAGTAATAGAAGAAATAAGATAAGAACAAAAACAATGCGGGGAAGCTCTCCCACTCACACAACCGAAGTGAAGAGCATTGGGGATCACCAACTTGAACAAGGTTTACAACCTTTCTCCAAAAACTTATTTCCCCCAATCTCAAGCACTAAGGGAACTCTCACAAATGGAAATAACTATCTGGAATAAACAATCATTTTTTGTGTATTTTTAGCTAAGTGCTCTAGTGGATAAAAATGATGTGTCTTACAAGTGAGCATTATGTTACTATCTATAGAGTTTTGAGACACCCTTTGAATTTCAAATTCCACCAACCCTCTTGGTTGTTACCAATGTTTAATTGGATGTGTAATGCCCCGACTAATTCTAAGACCTCGGACCATTAAAAACTACTAAGACATACCACTAGCTTTTGAATATATACATAAAATAATAGATTTTATTATAAAAATTCAAAATACGGGATCTCATTTTTATATCATAAAAACATAAAGAAAACATAACCCTTTAATAATTGTTCAAATACTAAATGCGGAAAAATAAATACATAAATTAAAGAGACTCAAAATATAAACTTCATCATCAATCTTTTCCAGCAGCCCATTCATTCAGTCTTCTCCCAATACACATGTCAAAGCTACCATGAATCTGTCCCGCTATCCAAGCTTATTTTCCTACACCATCTAAAATAAAAAGGAATGAGCTTAATGCCCATTAAGGAAAATCTACTAAAAAATATCATACATCATAAGACTAAAAACATAAATCATAAAATATATGACGTAAAAATGTAAATCATAAAACATAGGACTACAATATTAATGGTCATTAACTCATTACCGTAGTATGTGATAGAAATCATCTAAGTCTTCTTGCTACTATTCGAGGTAGGTTTAAACACAATATAGTATATGATAAACCATCTATGTTCTCTTTCTACATTTAGAGATAGGTTAAATCATAACTATAGTCTACAATAATGATAAAAATATTGGGATTTGCTTATTTGCTATCTAAGCAACTATATTTCCCAAGCGACTACAACATAAAAATATACATATATACATATAACATATAAACATAATCATAACACATAAAATCTAACATATTTTCCTTACCAAAAACCGGGATATTGGAGACAAGAGCGGGATTGAAAACTCCTAAAACCAAATAGTAAGATTCATAAGTTTTCTAAAGAAATGGAGATGAAAAGAAGATCTAAACCATCATGATAGTAACTTACCAAAAACTTTAAGTTTCAAGAAATTCAAACACCTAACCAAAAGCCATAATAACAAGTTAGGATCTGGAAGAAAATGAAAGAATAAAAAGAACTATAATGAACTAAACCTGAGGATAAGAATACCTTGGATAGACTAGGACTTGGATCTACACCTCAATACCGAAATGTCACTCTATCTTACTTCCCAAGTGTTTAGAAAAGCTTAGATTGGAAAGCTTTTAATCCCCAAACCCTAGTGTTTTCTCTCTAGAATAAACTTAGCAGCTTGGAGGCTCTGAAGAATGCTTGAATGATGAATGAAATGGCTGAGTGAAATGTCCTATTTATACAGTTCTAGGAGTGACACTAACCATTTAAAAAAAAAAAAAGAATATTAATTGAATAAATTTGAATTTTATGTTCAACAGATGCCCAGAGTTTGGTCAAAAACGTTCAAGAGCAAGTCCAAGTTGTTGAGGGCTGTTTTAGGCTTGGATTCCACGGAATTTCAAACTATGCTGAAGGAGCCGATATATCGCCCCCTATAGGCGATATATCGCCTACCCCTATATCCCGAGTCTCCGTGGTTTCGTTCGTGCGAAGTCAACGTGTTTTTCATATCCCCCATAGGCGATGTATCGGCCCCTATAGCTGCGATATATCGGCATACGCTGATATTTTAAACACGTTTTTGCACACTTTCAACACACTTGAAGTTTGTTAAAACAACTTTGACTGAATAAAATGTGATCCTAATAGCTGCTGGAAGGTTTTATACCTTCTAGATCTATCCTTTATTAATTTATTCATCTAAAATCCTTAATAAACATGTATGTGACAGGTGTCACGTTCTTAATTATTATATCTAAACATTAGGTTATAATAAATATTATTTCTAGGACTAGCTATATTAATAAAATCTTATGTTAAAATTAATATTTCTAAACTATAGGTTAAACTTATAAAATCCATAACTATTTCTATGAGTTTCCAACTAAATCCATGCTTGAACCAATAATCACTAAAACTAAAATACTACAAGCTACTACTACTATTATCTAGCTAAGTAAAATTCTGAGACACTACAATTCTCCCCTACTTAAAAGAATTTCGTCCCCAAAATTTACTTACCAAACAATTTCGGATACCATGCTCGGATGTCTTCCTCCAACTCCCATGTTGCCTCTCGTTCTGTACTATTACTCCATAAGACCTTAACTATCAGAATAATCTTAGACCGTAATTCCTTCATCCCTTTCTCTAGGATGCTAATCGATCGTTCCTCGTAACTTAGGTCTTTCTGAAGTGCTAAAGTATCATACTTGAGAACGTGAGATGGGTCTAACACATATCTACGCTGCATCGAGATGTGAAAGACATTGTGGCTATTTACTTGAGCTGGCAGTAGGGATAATCTATATGCTACTGGTCCCACCTTGCCCAATATCTCAAAAGGACCTATAAACCGGGGACTAAGTTTGCCTTTCTATCAAAATCGCTTTACTCCTTTCATAGGAGATATTCTTAAGAACACTTGATCTCCGACTTTGAATTCCACATCTTGCTGCTTGGCATCTGCATAACTCTTTTGTCGACTCTGAGCAGCGAGCATATGATTTCTAATTAACTCCACTACATCTTGAGCCTCTCTAATAGCCTCGGGTCCAAGAAGTTGTATTTCTCCTACCTCGTCCCAATGTAACAACAATCAACATTTCCTTCCATAAAGTAACTCATAGGGTGCCATAACGATAGTTGCATGGCAGCTATTATTGTAGGAGAACTCTACAAGTGGTAAATACTTACTCCATGATCCTCCAAAGTCTAGTACACAAGTGCGCAACATATCTTCTAAAATCTGTATGGTACGCTCGGACTGTCTGTCGGTTTAAGGATGAAATGTCGTACTGAGACTTAGCTTGGTACCCATGGCTTTCTGCAAGCTTCCCCAAAATCTCGATGTAAACACTGATCCTCTATCAGATACTATGGTCTTAGGGATTCCATGCAATTGTACAATTTATCGCATATAAATGTCTGCGTACTGGTCCGCAGTGTATGTAGTCTTGATAGGAAGGAAGTGAGCTGACTTGCTGAGTCTATCTACCACAACCCAAGCTGAGTCGTGTTGCTTATTTGTTTGTGGTAATCCTGTCACAAAGTCCATGACTATGTCTTCCCACTTCCATTCTGGAATACTAAGCATTTGCAATAAGCCTGCGAGTCACTGATGTTCCGCCTTTACTTGCTGGCATATTAAGCATCTGGACACATACTCTGCTACGTCTTTCTTCATTCCCAGCAACCAATATAGTGCCCTAAGGTCGTGAGTCATCTTGGTCGTCCCCGGGTGAACTGAGTATGGGGTAGTGTGTGCCTCTTATAAAATCTTCATCTTAATCCCATAGTCATTCGGCACGCACACCCGACCTTTATATCTCAAGAACCCCTGTCCTGATATGGAGAAATCTGTAGTCTTGCCTTCTTTGACTGCATCCATATGCGATACTAATCTGTCATCATGCCCTTGCCCGATCCGTATATCATCTAGTAAACTCGACTGGATGGACAAGTTAGCCAGTTGACCCCTGACTAGTTCTATTCCGACATTAATCAGCTCTTGCTGAAGCGACTTTTCTATTTCGGATAATGTTGCCAGATTTTTGAAACTCTTTTGGCTTAAAGCATTTGGAACTACATTCGCTTTTCCTGGGTGGTATAGTGTTTCACAGTCATAATCCTTTACTAGTTCTAACCACCTGCGCTGCCTCATGTTGATCTCTTTCTGTGTGAAGAAATATTTCAAGCCCTTGTGGTCCGTATAAATCTCACACCGTTCTCCATAAAGATAGTGGCACCAGATTTTCAATGTGAAAACCACTGCTGCCAACTCCATATCGTGTGTTGGATAGTGTTGCTTGTATTCCTCCAGCTGCCTTGAGGCGTAGGCTATTACTTTGTCATTTTGCATCAGCACACAACTCAAACCTTGCTTCGATGCATCATAGTATACTACAAACTTGTCGTTGGGTGTCGGTACACAAAGTACTGTTGCTGAGCATAATTTATCCTTGAGCAACTGGAAGCTTTCTTGACATTTATCCGTCCAGTTGAACTTTTGTTGTTTCCAGGTCAGGTTGGTAAGCAAAGTGGCTATCTTAGAAAAGCCTTCTACAAATCTCTGATAATATTCTGCTAACCCGAGAAAACTTCTAACCTCTGACGCATTCTTAGGTCCTGGTCAATCCTTCATAGCCTCTACTTTAGTTGGGTCTACTATGACTCCATCCTAGGATAATATATGGTCGAGGAATGCCACATGCGATAGCCAAAATTCGCATTTCTTGAACTTGGCATATAGTTGATGCTCCTTTAGTCGCAGCATGGTTAGTCTTAAATGTTCCTCGTGCTCGACTTCATCCTTGGAGTACACCAAAATATCGTCAACGAACACTACGACGAATTTATCCAAGTAATCCTTGAAGACCCGATTCATTACGTCCATAAATGCGGCTGGATTGTTGGTAAGACTAAAAGACATGACTAGGAACTTGTAATGTCCGTATCGAGTCCTAAAAGCTGTTTTTGGTATATCATCTTCCCTTACCTTGAGTTGGTGATAACTGGACTGTAATGCCCCAAATTCCCTAATAAGGTTTAGGACCTTGATTAGGAGGCCGGGAGGGCCATAATTGATTTATTATGTTATTAAATTATTATATGCATTTTTATCTGAATTATATTATTATATGATGATAAATGCATGCATATGTGTCCATTTTTAATTATAAGGGCATTTTGGTAATTTGGCTCATGAGGGCGTAATTGTGTATTTTCATGCATACGGGTGCATTAAAAATAAGACCACATAATATGTGGATTGGTTCGAGCCATTCGGCATGAGACGATCATGGAATGCAAGTTATTGGTCTAGTCATAACGGGGTTAGTTTCGGGGCTCGGGGTGAGTCTCGGGGTGATTTAAGGATTAGAACGTTACCGGGAATTAAAGGGTAACAGGATATGAATTATTGGTGTTTGAGAATAACGGGAATTAGAGGGTGTTGATTATAATTAACGAGATAGGCGGGAAAGGACGGTTTTGCCCTTACTAGCCTTTATAGAGTTTTATTTAACCTAGGGGAAATAGGGTCATTTGGCATGGGATATATGAGAATCTAGTAAGTTGTAGAAACAGAACCAAAAAAACAGAGCTGCATCATCCCTTCTCACGTTCATCATCCTTCTCCTTCTTCCTTTCAATTTTTGAAAGCCAATTTGAAGAAACAAGCTAAGAAATCAAGGATTGGAGTTTATAAACTTAGTTCATCCATTGAAGAGGACACAAACCCAGCTTGAGGTAAGAATTCATTCATGAATTTAAGTGATACTCTGTTTTTCTTATGGTTTTTAGTCAAGAGATTTTGATGTGGTTGGTTGGGAATTAATGGAAGTTTTTGAGTAAGATTGCTTAGGTTTTGATGAGGGTGTGATATAGATGAAGTTTTGGGGTTGAATTTGATGTTTTGGTGATGTTTGGGATTAGTTTGGAGGTTTGGTTTCCAAGGGAAGTCGCAAGGAAGAAGACTAGAATTTTTCTGGTGTGCAGATGGCGCCCCAGCTCTAGGCAGAGCAGGGAGGGGGCCTTCTCTGGTTTGGGACAGCGCCCCAACACTAGGCCAACTTCTACAAGTCCTATTTTTAAGGCTCGGTTTGACTTTTAAGGCTCGGGGGTTGGTACCTTTACCCCGTTTGGGTGGATTAAGAGTCCCGAGAGTGCGGGATTGGTCTCGAGAGTGAGGTTTTAGATTATAAACCTTTTTATGATTTATTTTATTGATGGGATTCCATATTTGGTTATGACTAGGTGACCACTAAAGGATTAAAGGATTGATCATTCTCAAGGGTCGTTCTTTTACTAATTCTTGCTCGAACCTGAGGTAAGAAAACTTGCACCCCCAATATGTGACATGCATGGTTATTCTTGATGCATGTTGGATGTTTAAATGTGATGCACGAGAAACATGTGATTAGGGCATGTCGGGAATATTGAATATGAGATTGATCAGAGCTTGAGTCTCTGTGTTTATGCATGATCCTAATTATGCTAGCAATTTTTAAGTAAGCATGATGAATGCCCTATATTCGGATGTTTGACATATAATATATGTTTGGTAGCATTGCTTACTTGTGTGTGGCACTAACTATTTAGGTCGGCATTGGTCGCGTATTACTGACCTGAGAGTCAGAAACGGCGTAAGCGTCACGAACGCAGAGTCGATAAAAGATTTGATCTAATCGATATCAGCGTTGAATGACTCTAGGAGCATTAATGCTGGACCGACCCGAAGGTAGATGAAAGTTATAAGCGTTTGTCTAGTCTAAGACTAGTTACTCAGAGTCAAGGCCAAAGGCCTAGGTGACTGTTTTGTCACATGGCTGAGGGAGCGGAATCCCATGTTAGTGACTTGATAATTAGTCACTCGTTTAAAGGTACTGACCCCCTAATAGAGACTTGATGGTTAGTCACTTGTTTAAAGGTACAGACCCCCTGTTAGTGACTTGTTGATCAGTCACTCGTTCATTGTTTGCACTTATTTGCCTGCTTTAATAAGGCTCTATTTGTTAGGCATGCACCTTATAATTTGATGACATGTTATTAATGATCATGAGCATATTAAGTTTTCTTGCTAGGCTTCGGCTCACAGGTGCTATGTGGTGTAGGTAAAGGTAAAAGAAAGCTGGACCATCCTTGAGTTGGAGAGCTTAGGTGACGATGTGTACATATGCGTCTACTCGACCGCGATGGCCGAGGGTTGAAAGAAGAACTAGGGTTAAATCCTGTTTTGCCGCTTAGATCGACTGGTTGTAAATATTTTCTTGTAATAAACCTTTAAATTATATTTTTGGGATCCCAATGTTTACAGTAAACGTTCTAATGAAATGTTGTAACTTAACCAAAAATTTTAATCCCTAAACCGCTAATCATACTTAGTTACACAATTATGGCCAAATGACTCAGTTAGCGAGTTTAGCAATGTTTAAATGCGCACCGTAATGGTCCTTGGAGTTTAGGGCGTTACATGGATCGTAGATCAATCATTGAAAATACGGTTGCTCCTCAAAGTTGATCAAATAATTAATCGATCCAGGATAGCGGGTACTTGTTCAGCTAGCGGTTGCTACCCAGGGACCGTTGCACTGTGCATTTTAAACAGTGATAAGCTCGCTAACCGAGCGATTTGGCCATAATCATGTACCTAAGTATGATTAACGGTTTAGGGTTAAATTTTTTGGTCAAAGATACAACGTTTCACTAAAACATTTACTGTATACATTGGGATCCCAAAAATATAATTTAAAGGTTAATTACAATAAAATATTTACAACCGCTGACCTAAGCGGCAAAATAGGGTTTAACCCTAGTTGCTCTTTAAACCCTTGGTCGTGGTGGTCGAGTAGCCGCATATGTACACATCGTCACTTAAGCTCTCCAACTTAAGGATGGTCTAGCTTTCTTTTGCCTTTACCTATACCACATAGCACCCGTAAGCCGAAGCTTAACAAGAAAACTCAATATGCTCATGAACAAGTAATAACATGTCACCAAATCACAATAGGCACGCCTAGCAGTAATAACCCTACTCATGCATGCAAGCAGGTCTAAATAAATGTTTGTGGAGTCCTGCGCTCTGAGTAGATGACTAATAAGTCTCTCGCTCTGAGGTAGATGACTAGTAAGTCTCTCTGAAGTAAATGACTACTAAGTCTATCTCTGTGTAGATGACTGATAAGTCTATCTCTGTTTAGATGACTGATAAGTCTATCTCTATTTAGATGATTGATAAGTCTACCTCTGTTTAGATGACTAATAAGTCTATCTCTATGTAGATGACTGATAAGTCTACCTCTGTTTAGATGACTGATAAGTCTACCTCTGTGTAGATGACTGATAAGTCTATCTCTGTGTAGATGATTGATAAATATATCTCTGTTTAGATGACTGATGAATCTATCTCTGTTTAGATGTCTGATGAGTGTATCTCTGTGTAGATGACTGATAAGCCTATCTCTGTATAGATGACTGATAAGTCTATCTCTGAATAGATGACTGATAATTCTATCTCTGAGTAGATGACTGATAAGTCTATCTCTGAGGTCCCACACCCTCGTAGCCATGTGATGTATCAATGACCGTAGCTTATAGCCCTGGCTCTATGTAACTAGCCTTTAGACTAGACAAACGCTTTTGTTTTCATCGAACTTAGGGTTGGTCAAGCATTTCATACTTATGTTGATAATGCTTATGTCGATTAGATCTAATCTTTTTGGCTTGCGTTAGACACGCTAATATCGTTCTTGACTCATAATCCAATACCATACGACCAGTGCTCAATACCACTGAAGTAGATGACTACTAAGTCTATCTCTGTGTAGATGACTGATAAGTCTGTCTCTATTTAGATGACTGATAAGTCTATCTATGTTTAGATGACTGATAAGTCTATCTTTGTGTAGATGACTGATAAGTCTATCTCTATGTAGATGACTGATAAGTCTATCTCTGTGTAGATGGCTAATAAGTCTATCTCTGTTTAGATGGCTGATGAGTCTATCTCTGTTTAGATGACTGGTGAGTCTATCTCTGTGTAGATGACTGATAAGTCTATCTCTGAGTAGATGACTAATAAGTCTATTTTTGAGATCCCACACCCTCCTAGCCATGTGACGTATTAGTCACCGTAGCTTATAGCCCTGGTTCTATGTAACTAGTCTTTAGACTAGACAAGTGCTTTTGTTTTCATCAAACTTAGGGTCGGTCAAGCATTTCATACTTATGTTGATAATGCTTATGTCGATTAGATCTAATCTTTTTGGCTTTCGTTAGGCACACTAATATCATTCTTGACTCATATGCCAATACCATACGACCAGTGCTCAATACCATTGCCGAACTTGACTAATAAGTCACAGCTTCACAGTCAATACTGACACCATTGCCGATTCTGACTAATAAGTCAGTTCCACTCACAAGTAAGCAATGCAACCAGGCATATATCATATGTCAAATATCCAAATATAGGGCATTCAACATGCTTACTCAACATTCACTAGCATAATTATGATCATGCACATTTATAGAGACTCAAGCTCTGATCAATCTCATATTCAACATTCATGTCATGCCCTAATCACATGTATCTTATGCATCACATTATCACATACTGGGTGAAGTTTTCTTACCTCTGGTTCGAGTGTGAAACAAGTTAAAAACAACCCTTGAGAACGATCAATCCTTTGATCCCTTAGCAGTCACCTCAAACTAAGGATTACACCCCCTTCAATGGCTGAACATAAGCCTAGAATCTCAAGCTTTGATTCCCTAGCTTGAATCCTCAAACTAAGCTTCAAAAATTCAAAGGAAAAGAGAGAAGAAGAGGAAGGAAGAGCACTCTGTTTTGGCCTCTTTCTTCTACAGCCATCCTACTTTAAACATATCCCTTGGTCAAAAGACCAAAATGCCCCTAGGTTAAATAATTTCCTTTCAAGGCTGGCAAGGGAAAAATCGTCTTTTCCTGTCTATCTCGTTAATTATAATTAACGTCCTCCAATTCCCATTAGTCTCAATATTCTCAAATAATAATAAATCATATCCCATTACCCTATAATTCCCGGTAATGTACTAATCATTAAATTAGCCCGAGACTCACCCCGAGCCCGGTAAATAACCTCGATATGACCAAACCGATAATTTGCATTCAAAGATCGTCTCATGCCGAATAGCTCGAACAAATCCACATTATAATGTGGCCTCATCCATAAATCACCAACATGCATGAAAATATACAAATATGCTCTCAACGGGCTAAATTATGAAAATCGCCCAATTAATCAGGAATGGGTCCACATGCATATTTAATACACCTAAACATGCATATCAAGTCATATTATGATATAACTCACATAATCACATAACAATACACATAAATATCACATAAATCCAAAATTTTCCATCCTGGCCCCCTAATCAAGGCCCTAAGCCTTATTAGGAAATTTGGGTCGTTACAACTATCCCCTCCTTACCGAAATTTCGTCCGCGAAATTAATCTGAATAGCTCGGAATATCAATCCTGCATAACTGATTCCAGTTCCCTGGTCGCTCCCTCAACCTTACTATTTCTGTATAATACCTTAACCCAAGGTATAACTTTGTTTCTCAGAACTCAGTTCTTTCTGTCTCATATCTAGACTGGCTATTCCTCACAGGATAACTTAGCCTAAATCTCCAAATCCTCATAACTCAACACATGAGTCTCATCTAACACATGTCCTCAACATGGAAATATAAAATACATTGTATACAGCTGACAATTCCAAAGATAAGGCCAACCCAAAGGCAACCTGTCCGATCCTATCCAGGATTCAAATGGTCCTTACTAATATAGAGCTCAACTTGCCCTTATTTCCTTACCCCTTTCCATGGTGATATTCTAAGGAAGTTACAGTCTTCCACCTGAAACTCCATGTTCCTGCATTTCAAATTATCATAATTTCCCCATTTACTTTGAGAAGCGAGTATCCAAGCTCTATCCTTTCCAATAGCCTCAATGATCCCCTGAACTACCTCAGGATCCAAATATAACATCTCACCCATCTCATTCCAATGAATGGGTGATATACATTCTCTACCATACAACATCATATAAAGTGCCTTTCCAATAACTGGATAACTCTCTCTGATTTACCATCAGTCCGAGGATAATAAACTGTACTAAACTTCAAATGTATAATCATCGCCTTCTGCAGCCTTCCTCAAGACTTGGAAGTAAAAACAGTGTCCTTATCTGATAAGATAGACTTTCAATTCCATGAAGGTGTACTACCTCTCTCACATAGAGGTCTATATACTGATCAACTATATCACTTATCCTTACTGATAGAAGTGAGCTGACTTATATACTGGTCCATAATGACCCAAACCAAATCACGCTAGCCTACTATCCTAGGCAGCCTCACCGCAAAACCCATTGCGATGTTCTTTCACTATGGAATACACATAGGCTGTAATGGCCCTACTGATTCCTAATACTCTGTCTTGACCTGCTAACAGGTTAAGAACTTTACCACATATTCTGTTACGTCCTTCTCCATCCCAAGGCACCAATATAAAGCTTTCAAACTCTGTTACATCTTCATGATGCTTGGATGAAGAGAATAAGAGGTAATATGAGATTCATCCATAATCTCTCAATTAATCCCAGTGTCCATCGGATCCCAAGTTCGATCCTTATACCACAATAAACTCATACCTGACATTGTATAGTACATAACTAATCCAGCTAAGACATTCCCCTCAATTTTCCATTTATGGGTCACTTAACTGTTTTCCCTTGATCCTCTCTGAAGAGTAAATCAGACATAATGTTGGCCACCTAGCCCACCAGTAACTCTACTCTAGTTCTGGTCATATCCTTTAACTAACATGATGCATAGGCAATCACTTTTCCCTGTCACTGAGGTGTCATAACAACCTACAAACTGATTTTGATATGTAAGAAGACTCTGAAATCTTTCCCAAAGCACATATAATATCTTGCCCATCTAAGGAAACTCCTGCCCCTAAGGCGTTCCTTGACCTTGGAAAATCTCCGCAGAGAATAAACCACAACACCGTCGATCAAGATAATCACAAATCCAATTAAGATAATCCTTGAATACTCTGCTCATCTAATTCATCAAAACAATTAAGCATTTACCAAATCCTCAAAACATAACTCAGCACTCTCCCTGAACTTCAGCTGATAATAATTAAATCGAAGATGCACTTTAAAGAATACCATCTTACTCAATAACTGAGCCTTTAGCTCTTACAACTTTGCTGAAGCCATTCAATTCAGTGCCCTAGACCTGATTCCATCCTTGGCACCAATCCAATCACCATTTTATCTCTTTATATGAAAGTAGTCCTGACAAATCCCCTGGAGACACATCCAGACGTCTTGATCTCACTAGCACAACCTAATGGTATCCACCTCACTAGCTAGGAGTTCTATGCATCCTCCTGCAATAGATCTTCTAGCTCTAAATACAAGTGTCATCAGCATAGTGCCAACTACTGCAAGGGTTTCCCACTCTCAAACTCAAGAGTCACTATTCTTTCCTTACAAACCATCATTGCCCCATACTTGGCTAATCAATCTATATCCAGGATCATACTGAAGTCAGTCATAACCAACCCTATTAAGTCAACTGATGAGTCCTTTCGACCATAATCTAACTCATCACAACATAACCATGCAATATGCATATCAAGTCTATGCCTTTCTAGATGCAACAAGCAAAGAACAACATGGCACAAAAATCAGTCAGCACAATACAAAAATCAAAACTAGAAAGCTGACTTACCACCCTTGAGGAACTAGCCTCAGTCTCTAACTGCATCAGAGCGAACACTTGAGCTGGAGTCGAGTTGTCCACCCCCTTTTTCTCATTTGTCCCTCACCTTGGGCAATCCCTCATGAAATGCCCAACCATTCCACATAAGAAACATGCCTTTGCTTGGCATTCTCCCAGATGACGTCTCTTACACCAAGCACATTTTGGATAAGTCCTCCAGTTATATTATTCTTACTCAAACCAATAAACAGAGGTGTCACTACTTGAGCACTATGCTCTCCTCCACCCTTCTTTATAATCTCATTTCATGTGCTCTCAACAGTAAGAGCCTTCCCTACCACCTGAGCGTAGGTAGAAATTTCATGCACTGGGGCAACTCTAATGCCTTGAGCTATTCTAGGATTCAATCTCTAGATAAACCTTTCCTTCCGAGTTACATCCATGGGTGCCATATCAAAAGCAAACTTGGCCAACCCATCGAATCTGTTAACATACTCTATTACTGTTGCGTTTCCTTGAACAAGGTTCAGAAACTCATTCATCTTAGTAGTTTTGACTACATCACAATAATATCCTTCATTAAACAACTGCCTAAATTCTTTCCAGTCCAACACAGTTGTATCTCATGTCTGGGATACTACTTCCCACCATGTCCAGGCATCATCCCACAATACATATGTTGCACAGATCACCCTATCGTGACCTATCATCCCCATACTGTCGAGAATGGAACTGATCATGCCCATCCATTGCTCAGATCTGAATGAATCTAGGCCTCCCTCAAAGACTAGAGGGTAATACTCCTAGAACCTTCCACAAAGAAATTCCCACATGTTCTCAAACCTAGGCTGAGCCAATACTGGTGCCAATCTTGGGATAGCAAAGGAAGAGGTGTTCCCTAACAATTTCTGCTACTGTTTTAAACACCTAATCACTTCCTCTTGCCTCTGAAATCTTGATTGCACATCTGTAAACACATGCTGGAAATTTTAAGGGGAAGATAAAGAACTCAAACCCTGGCTATAATTCCCAGCCTCAGTATAACCACCACCAGGTCTCATTATCTGCCTTGGATACATACCTGCTAATTGAATCTGCAGTCAATAACTTGACCCATTAAACATGATGAGCATATTTAGAAGCCTTCCCCACGGGAATAATCATACCACACTACATTCACAAACCATTTCAGTGCTAAAAACATGCCCATAGCATTTGTTCATCAAGACTTAACCCTTGCTCTTCCAATATACATACCATGCTTCCAACTCCAACATGAAAATAACACATTTATATATTCACTGAGCAGGTAATCATATAATCATATCAATAATCAAGAGACTGGCTCTAACAAAATCCCATGCTCCCTAATTCAATATGCAGGTAAAGCATTTACATTCTATTTAAGCAGTTAAGCACATAACTACAGAAATAGTTACCATACCCTGAGTGAAGCTTGTCTTTAGTGACGAGTGTACATCCCAACTTATCTTCAAGAACCCTTAACCTTGGCTCGCTCTGATACCAAGTTTGTAACATCCTACTACCCAGGGATCGTTATGTTGTGCATTTTAAACAGTGATAAACTTGCTAACCGAGCCATTTGGCCATAATCGTGTAACTAAGTATGATTAATGATTTAGATTTAAAATTTTTGGTCAAAGATACAACATTTCACTAAAACGTTTACTGTATACATTGGGATCCCAAAAATATAATTTAAAGGTTAATTACAATAAAATATATACAATCAATCGACCTAAGCGGCAAAATAGGGTTTAACCCTAGTTGCTCTTTAAACCCTTGGTCGTGGTGGTCGAGTAGCCGCATATGTACACATCATCACTTAAGCTCTCCAATTTAAGGATGGTCCAGCTTTCTTTTGCCTTTACCTATACCACATAGCACCCGTAAGCCGAAGCTTAGCAAGAAAACTCAATATGCTCATGAACAAGTAATAACATGTCACCAAATCACAATAGGCACGCCTAGCAGTAATAACCCTACTCATGCATGCAAGCAGGTCTAAATAAATGTTTGTGGAGTCCTGCGCTCTGAGTAGATGACTAATAAGTCTCTCGCTCTGAGGTAGATGACTAGTAAGTCTCTCTGAAGTAGATGACTACTAAGTCTATCTCTGTGTAGATGACTGATAAGTCTGTCTCTATTTAGATGACTGATAAGTCTATCTATGTTTAGATGACTGATAAGTCTATCTTTGTGTAGATGACTGATAAGTCTATCTCTATGTAGATGACTGATAAGTCTATCTCTGTGTAGATGGCTAATAAGTCTATCTCTGTTTAGATGGCTGATGAGTCTATCTCTGTTTAGATGACTGGTGAGTCTATCTCTGTGTAGATGACTGATAAGTCTATCTCTGAGTAGATGACTAATAAGTCTATTTTTGAGATCCCACACCCTCCTAGCCATGTGACGTATTAGTCACCGTAGCTTATAGCCCTGGTTCTATGTAACTAGTCTTTAGACTAGACAAGTGCTTTTGTTTTCATCAAACTTAGGGTCGGTCAAGCATTTCATACTTATGTTGATAATGCTTATGTCGATTAGATCTAATCTTTTTGGCTTTCGTTAGGCACACTAATATCATTCTTGACTCATATGCCAATACCATACGACCAGTGCTCAATACCATTGCCGAACTTGACTAATAAGTCACAGCTTCACAGTCAATACTGACACCATTGCCGATTCTGACTAATAAGTCAGTTCCACTCACAAGTAAGCAATGCAACTAGGCATATATCATATGTCAAATATTCAAATATAGGGCATTCAACATGCTTACTCAACATTCACTAGCATAATTATGATCATGCACATTTATAGAGACTCAAGCTCTGATCAATCTCATATTCAACATTCATGTCATGCCCTAATCACATGTATCTTATGCATCACATACTGGGTGCAGTTTTCTTACCTTTGGTTCGAGCATGAAACAAGTTAAAAACAACCTTTGAGAATGATCAATCCTTTGATCCCTTTGAAGTCACCTCAAACTCAGGATTAAACCCCCTTCAATGGCTGAACAGAAGCCTAGAACCTCAAGCTTTAATTCCCTAGCATGAATCCTCAAACTAAGCTTCAAAATTTCATAGGAAAAGAGAGAAGAAGATGATCGGGAGGAAGAGGAAGGAAGAGCACTTTGTTTTGGCCTCTTTCTTCTACAGCCATCCTACTTTAAACATATCCCTTGGTCAAAAGACCAAAATGCCCCTAGGTTAAATAATCTCCTTTTAAGGCTAGCAAGGGCAAAATCGTCCTTTCTCGTCTATCTCGTTAATTATAATTAACGTCCTCCAATTCCCGTTATTCCCAATATTCTCAAAAAATAATAAATCATATCCCATTACCCTATAATTCTCAGTAATGTACTAATCATCAAATTACCCCGAGACTCACCATGAGCGCGGTAAATAACCCCAATATGACCAAACCGCTAACTTGCATTCAAATATCGTCTCATGCTGAATAGCTCGAACAAATCCACATTATAATGTGGCCTCATCCATAAATCACCAACATGCATGAAAATATACAAATATGTCCTCAACGGGCCAATTTATGAAAATCGCCCAATTAATCAGGAATGGGTCCACATGCATATTTAATACACCTAAACATGCATATCAAGTCATATTATGATATAACTCACATAATCACATAACAATACACATAAATATCACATAAATCCAAAATTTTCCATCCTGGCCCCCTAATCAAGGCCCTAAGCCTTATTAGGAAATTTGGGTCGTTACAGCGGTAATCGATACACATCCGCATGCTTCCATCCTTCTTCTTAACAAATAGAACTGGTGCTCCCCATGGCGAATGGCTTGGTATGATGAAACCCAAGTCTAAGAGCTCTTGTAACTGCATTTTCAACTCCTTGAGTTTGATTGGTGCCATCCAATATGGTGCCTTTGAGATAGGCTCGGTTCCCAATACTAGTTCGATTACAAAGTCAATTTCCCGAGTAGGCGGTAACCCTGGTAAATCGTCAGGAAATATCTCTGGAAATTCCTTTATAATGTGGACATCTTCAACCTTATTGGTGTTTCTTGTGCCACATCCATGACTCTTTCTAAGAATGCGTGACATCCTTTCTCAATCATCCTTTGAGCTTTGAGAGATGAGATAAGCGATGTCTGTAGTCCTGAAACCTTTCCCATAAAACATAATTTCTAACCGTCAGAAGTTTTGACTGTCACTTGCTTGCGTCTACTGTCGATGGTTGTGCCATGCCTTGCTAACCAGTCCATGCCCAGTATTACATCGAAGTCCTTAATCTCTAGCTCTATCAGGTCTCCTTCTAGCTATGTGCCCTCGACTTTGATCGGTACTCCTCGTACTATTCGTGATGATAGAACTACTTCACCTGAAGGCAGTTCCGTAACAAACCTAGTTCTAAATCTTTCACAAGGTTTGTCTAATTTTTCTATCATTCCTAACGAGATATACGACTGTGTGACGACTGTGTTGCTCTCGAATCAAACAATACTGAACATATATTATTGAGGATAAGAAGCTGACCTATGACCACCTTGTTACTAGCTTCGGCTTCTCTCTGGGTCAAGGCAAAGACTTTGGCTGGAACCATCTTATTGTCCTTCTTTTCTTCAGTTTTGAGTTGCAGACACTCCTTTTTCCGATGACCTTCCTGGCCACAATTGAAACAACCCTTGGTGTTTGCACGACACTCCCCAGGATGTATTTTTTGGCATTTGGAGCACTAAGGGTATTCCACATAACCCGACCTATTATTATCGTTATTAGATCGTGCTCTTTTGTCACCATTGGCTTGCTTATTATTAGGATGCTTTCTTTTCTGCCCATTATTTCCATTCTGGTTGTTGTTGTGGTTTCGACCATTCTGAGTCTGCTGCTTGGGTTCAGACTTGCTTGCCTCCTCCTTACTAACATTTGCTTCGAGCCTTTCCACCTCTATAACTGTTTCTAGGACATTGGCATAAGAAGTTGTTCCAGGATATGCAAGCTTGACACCTAACTCAATCTTGGGTTTGAGTCCCCTGGTGAACTTGGTAACCCTCAAGAAATCGGTTGGGACCAACTCTGATGCAAACTTGGCTAGACGATCAAATTGTCGAGCACACTCGACTACTGTCAAATTTCCATGCTTCAGAATGGCAAACTCTTCTACCATGGTAGCGATAACTGTCGAGTTGTAATAATTTTTGTGAAATAGTTCCACAAATCTAGCCCAAGTCATGGTGGTGACATCATGAGTCTACTGTATCGAATCCCACCAGATTCTAGCATCCTTTTTCAGTAAAGAGGAAACGCAGGATATGCGTTCCGTGTTGCCGAGGTTCATGTGTGCTAGAATATGCTCTACATTCCTGAGCCATTCTTCTGCCTCAAAGGGGTCAGTTGTCCCTTCAAAGTTTAGAGTGTGCTGCTTATAGAAACGCTCGTAGATTGGCTCTATATACTGAGCTGGATAAGGCGCGTAGTTTGCCATCGGCCATCCCCCATATGGACCTACTTGCTGGGGTGCTTGAGCCGCTGGCTGAGGTTGCGGCTGAGGTTGGGGCTGATGTTGCGACTGCAGCTGTTGTTGTTGGTGCAGCAGTTCTTCCACTTGTTGTCGTAACCGGATAATCTCAGTAGTGTTGTCAACTGGTGTAATGACCCACTAATCTAGACTTTTGGACCATTAATGAAACTATACATACAATCCTTAATAAAACTTACATTTACGAAAATACCATAATTTTATTAAGTAACTTGTAAAAATAAGAGTTACTTACAAAATAAACACTAAGAAGGATATGGGATCCCATTGTCTTTAAAAACAAAACATGATTTAAAATAAAAAGACATTACATAAATAGTGCGGAAAATACATGTAAAATGACATAAAACGAAACTACATCCTCGAATCGAATAACGCTCGGCTCCTTGACTCCATTCACCATCGATACACATTCTCTAAGCGTCCATGAATCTTACCGCCTCTTAAAGCTATTTTCCTGCACATAAAACAAAAGGAATGAGCCTAATGCCCAACAAGGAAAATCTAACACATAGTCATAAACATAAATTTCATAATAACATAAAGACATATCATGACACTTATTACATACACTTATTATAATGGCCATTATTACTTGGGGTCCCATAGACTAAACAAGTCATATGCCCATGGGATTAATGGGGTCCTACTAGCTAAGTAGGTCATATGCCCATAACCCATTTGGGGTCTTGTTAGTCATATGGGTCATATGCCCAAGCCTACAAACATACATATATACACATCATAACACATTTGATAACATAAAACATAAGATAACATAAACATATAACATATTGATTCTAGCCTATTTTCCTTACCAAAGTTACCGGGATATGTGGACTGAGTTGGGACTTTTGGAACACTCCTAATACCATATATAACAGGGTGAGTCTAATGAAGAAAAAGAGATGAAATGAAAGGAATGGAAAGACTAAACCATTGAAAGTCACACTTACCAAAACTTATGTGCTCAAGAACTTAGATTCCCTAACCAAAAATGAGAATGAGGTTAGGAGACTGAGTAGAAGACTATGAGAAAGAAATAACATAAAACAAATGAACTAGAGCTTTGGTTTACCTCAAAGACTTGTAAGATCAATCCACACCTCAACCGAAATACTATAGAACCTTACTTCCCAAAGTGTTTGATAAGCTTATAATGTTTAAGCTTATGATTTCCCCACCCAAGTGTTTAACTCTCACACTCTCCTAGCACTTGCAGCTTCTGAACTTAGAGTAAAAGGTGAATAATGGCTGGGTACTAGGTCCTATTTATAGAGTTTGGGAATGAAGGAATCTTAATTTTACTTGAATAAAAATAATAGCTTTTTAGGTGAAAATAATTTGAATAATCGTTCAGCAGAGGCTGAAGACTCGTTCAAAAGATGCTGGATTTATGAAGAAGTTGAATGGCTGAAAGGGAAAAGAATTCAAAAACATTTGAATATACACTGAAGGAGGCGATATATCGCCCCCTGTAGGCGATATATCGCCTGGGCCAGTATGCCCGAGGCGACCGTGCATCGTCTCGTGTTTTTCGTATCTACGTGCTGCGATATATCGCCCTTATAGCTGCGATATATCGGCACACGCTGAATATTTAAACACGAAATTACACATTTTTAGCTAAGTTTGAATGGAGTAAACAACCTTGACTAAGCCTTCAACGTATTCCAAGCTGCTGACTGACCCTATAACATTCAAACTTTACTCCTTATTAAATTAAATCCTCAAAATAATTAATCTTTAATCACCCATTCATAACATGTGCTTAAAATCCTATTGGTTGATATCTAAACCTTATAGTATAACAAATATTATCCTTAATATCAGCTATATAATCAAACCTTAGGTTAAAGTTAATATTCTTAAACTATAGGTTAAACTTATAAAGTCTATAAGTACTACTATGAGTGTTCAAATAATTCCCGGTCTGAACCAAAAATCCACAGTAACAAAGATAATACTATACATACTATAATACTACTAAATAATTAGCTAAGTAAAGTTCTTGGACTCTACAACTGGAGGTGGTGCATTTCTATTAGCAGCAGCATTGGTAGCACACGTTCCCCTTCTTTGGAGTGGAGGGGCTTCATGAGTCTCATTGGCAGTGCTAGGGGCATTGCCATTCGTGCGTGCAGACCTTCGTAGCGACATCTTCAGTAAAGTTCTAACAATTGAGAAAACATGTTAGAGCTTACCCTAATGGGTTCTAAGGCAAAACTTATTCTAAGTAAACATAACTCAGACCTATCAATTATGATTTCTCATTAATATTTTTTTGGTAAGCCTTCTTTATAAATTAGGGTGTGTTATCATACTTAGAACAATAAGCCATCTTTATTATTTTTTAAGTCTGTTTCTAACCACCCTATATGACTTAATTCTCAGGCTCGAAACTCATTACTGTTCCAAAGTTAACCATATTGAGGGAGGGCTAGGATCAGTAGAATCGTTCCCACTACTATGGCCTCCTAAACTCTCAATACAAAACCTGACCCATTGATTTGTATCCACCCTCACCGAACTCAGTCATTATTTATTGAATTTATTCTAAATTTATTATGATTGTAGAAAAAAAATCAAACTCTTACATGTCATTTAAAAATAACAACTTATTCATTTGGAAAAATATTTTCATTAATTACAATCACAAATTCAAAATAAATAAAGAAACTATACTAATAATAATCTAGGGTAAAATTTCTAAAAATCAGGATCTTCTACATCTGACCCTTCATCTAACATATCATAATTTATTTCTTCATAATCATCATTACTATGAGCCTCGAAACTACCTCGGGAAATATTCATTAAGATATTATGCTTTTGTTCATTAGTGAATTGGAACTCAAACTTAGAGGTAAACCTAAGTATACGAAAATAATATCTCATGGCTACCGGTAAATCATCTTCATCATCCGTAATCTCCCATAATTCTTCTAATTTTGAAACTACAGTCAGAAAATCCTTAAAAAGCCTAATTACTAAGACATATTGTTCCATGGCTCTCATCATGATTTGCCTAGCGATTTGAAGGTGAACTATCTCCTTGTGAAATTTGACCAATCTTTGAGTGATTCTTTCTAGCACTCCTATTGTATCCCTTGGCACTCTAATCCTTTTTAATGCCTTAATAGCTCGGTTATCTTGATAGGTCAAAGCTCCATTCATTTTGACTGAAAACATAGTGACTAAAACGTTAGCTATTAACATAAACATAACATTCATAACATAAACACTTACATTGGCGGTTAGATCATGAGTTTTTGTGTATCAAGGAGAACTTCATGCATATGAATCGTGGGCTCTGATACCAACTGTAATGCCCTGACTAATTCTAAGACCTTGGACCATTAAAAACTACTAAGACATACCACTAGCTTTTGAATATATACATAAAATAATAGACTTTATTATAAAAATCCAAAATACGGGATCACATTTTTATTACATAAAAACAGAAAGAAAACATAAACCTGTAATTAATTGTTCAAATACTAAATGCGAAAAAATAAATACATAAATTAAAGAGACTAAAAATATAAACTTCATCCTCGATCTTTTCCAACCGTCCATTTATTCAGTCCTCTCCCAATACACATGCCAAAGCTGCCATGAGTCCGTCCCTCCATCCAAGCTTATTTTCCTACACCATCTAAAATAAAATAGAATGAGCCTAATGCCCAACAAGGAAAATCTACTAAAACATATCATACATCATAAGACTAAAAACATAAATCATAAAACATATGACGTAAAAACATAAATCATAAAACATAGGACTACAATATTAATGGCCATTAACTCAGTATCATAGTATGTGATAAAAACCATCTAGGTTTTCTTGCTACTATTCGAGGTAGGTTTAAACACAATATAATATATGATAAACCATCTAGGTCCTTTTGTTACTACTCAAGGTAGGTTAAATCATAACTATAGTCTACGATAATGATAAAAATCTTGAGATTTACTTATTTTCTATCTAAGCAACTATATTTCCCAAGCGACGAAAACATAAACATATACATATATATAACATATAAACATAATCATAACACATAAAATATAACCTATTTTCCTTACCAAAATTGGGATATTGGAGACAAGAGCGGGATTGAAAACTCCTAAAACCAAATAGTAAGATTCATAAGTTTTCTAAAGAAATGGAGATGAAAAGAAGATCTAAACCATCAAGATAGTAACTTACCGAAAACTTTAAGTTTCAAGCAATTCAAACACCTAGCCAAAAGCCATAATAACAAGTTAGGATCTGGAAGAAAATGAAAGAATAAAAAGAACTATAATGAACTAAACCTGAGGATAAGAATACCTTGGATAGACTAAGACTTGGATCTACACCTCAATACTGAAATGTCACTCTATCTTACTTCCTAGGTGTTTAGAAAAGCTTAGATTGGAATGCTTTTAATCCCCAAATCCTAGTGTTTTCTCTCTAGAATAAACTTAGCAGCTTGGAGGCTCTGAAGAATGCTTGAATGATGAATGAAATGGCTGAGTGAAAGATCCTATTTATAGAGTTCAAGGAGTGAAACTAACAATTTTTTTTTTTTAAAAAAATGAATATTAATTGAATAAATTTGAATTTTATGTTCAACAGATGCCTAGAACTCGGTAAAAAATGTTCAAGAGCAAGTCCAAGTTGTTAAGGGTTGTTTTAGGCTCGGATTCCATGGAATTTCAAACTATGCTGAAGGAGCCGATATATCGCCCCCTGTAGGCGATATATCGCTTGCCCCTATATCTCGAGCCTCCGTGGTTTCGTTCGTGCGAAGTCAATGTGCTGTCCATATCCCCCATAGGTGATGTACTGGCCCCTATAGCTGCGATATATCGGCATACGCTAATATTTTAGACACGTTTTTGCACACTTTCAGCACACTTGAAGTTTGTTAAAACAACTTTGACTGAATAAAATGTGATCCTAAAAGCTGCTGGAAGGTTCTAGACCATCTAGATATATCCTTTATTAATTTATTCTTCTAAAATCCTTAATAAACATGTATGTGACAAATGTCACGTGTTTAATTATTCTATATAAACCTTAGGTTATAATAAATATCATTTATAGGACCAGCTATATTAATCAAACCTTATGTTAAAATTAATATTTCTAAACTTATGTTAAACTTATAAAATTCATAACTATTTCTACGAGTTTCCAACTAAATCTCGGCTTGAACCAATAATCACAAAAACTAAAATACTACAAGCTACTACTACTACTATCTAGCTAAGTAAAATTTTGAGACGCTACAGAATGTTTATGGAATTAAAATGAAATCTTGGGAGTTACTTGGGGTGTTAGAAACGTTCAAAAACTGAAAATAAAGAATTGGAATTTGGTTGTCAGCATGCCTGGTCGAGGCAAGGAGTATCAGTGGTTGTTGGCCACGACCAAGGATGATAGTGGTCGTGGCCACAGTGCATTTCAGCCTCCTAAATTCTCACGAATTTCCAAAACGTCCCAAACTCCTTTCCACTAGATTTTGTAACCTCCATACACATAATAGAAGCTAAAATCACATCTTCAACAAGCCATATCACATTATGGCTTTGTGAAATTCAAACTCAAATGTGTAACTCTCAATCTACACATTATTGAGTAATATTTGGGAGTTACAAATTTATAAATAAATTGTAACTCCAAAATATGTTACATTTGGACACACATATGTGTCTACCTTTGTAACTCTCAATACTATGTTACAATGTGTGACAAATCACATTTTGTCACATTATTTAATCTAACATTATATTATATAAAATAATATAACATTCCCCTACTAAGATTAAATAATCATATTTTGTAACATTTATTTAATCAATCAAACATTATATTAAATATAATATTCTTCCCCACTTGATTAAATAATTACTCTTTCTATAGGAACCATTGCATTAGTGCATAAAGTAAAATGTCTTTCGACTTGAATTTTACCTTAGTGTAATTATCACAAAGTTTGTTGAAAATTTGGTTGCACTAGGCATTGAACCAACTTTTCTTTATAACAAAATAACACGCAGACCTTTGCTATGTTCACTTGAGACCTCAATGTCTCGCTTTACATTGTTAATGTCCATGTGCACTTTCCATTCATAGACATTCTTGATAATACTCTCAATTCTCATGAGGGGTGGCACCACCCCTAGGAATATATAGGTACAACTCTTACAGTATTTTGTTACCTTAAAATAATTGTCTTCTCAAGACTCAGTTCTATTAAAAACCTCTCGGTTTTAACCCTCGATTTGGTAACTCACAAGTACTCATGCCTCAAATGGGACTATTTTGAGTACTACTAGTATTCACTTGAGTGACTGGTTATTACCTAGTGAGCCTAACACTAGTTAAGTAACTAATGTTAACATAGGTTATCATCAATTATGAATCTCTTTAGGGACTTTTAGTCACATCCCTCGAGATGAGGCAACCACTAAATCTCTCGTTAGTGGCTTAGTGAAAGGATCCACCATGTTTTCACTTGCTCTCACATAGGATATTGAGAAGACTCCTCTTTGAATCAATTCTCTTACATATCCTTATCTTAGACTAATGTGTCTAGACTTCCCATTATACACTCTGTTGTATGCCCGAGCCAATGCTGCTTGACTGTCACAATGTATCGATATGGTGGAAACATTCTCTTTGATGAGAGGAGTCTCTATCAAGAGATCTCTTAACCATTCGACCTCTTTACCAGTGGCAGATAGAGTTATGAACTTCGCTTCCATAGTAGAGTGAGATATACAGGTTTGTTTCTTAGAACCCCAAGAAATTGCACCCCCACCAAGTGTAAATACCCAACCAGTGGTGGACAAGTAATCCCCAAGATTGGATATCCAACTTGCATCCTTATACCCTTCTAAGATTGAAGGAAATTTGGAGTAGTGAAGGCTTAGTCCTTTGGTTTTCTTAAGATAACTTAAGACTCTCCCAATAGCCTACCAATGATCCACACTTGGATTACGTGTAAACCTACTAAGTTTACTTACCACAAATGTTATATAAGGTCTAGTACGTTGGGTGGCATACATAAGACTCCCTATAGCACTTGCGTACTCCAATTGAGGCACCGCTCTTCCTTCATTCTTCTCTAGTTTTACATTATGGTCGAATGGATTATTGACTTCTTTAACCTTGAGATGGTTAAATTTGTTCAATGCTTTCTAAATATAGTGGGCTTGTCCCAAAGCAAAACCCCCACTATTTTTTCTTTTCACTTTGATACCAAGTATGGTATCAACTTCTCCAAGATCTTTCATCTTGAAAGTTGATGATAGAAACATCTTCGTTTCTACTATCCCTTTCATGTTATCACTTAAGACAAGCATGTCATCCACATATACACAAACAATGATCATATATTCCTTACAAGTTTTGGAATACAAATACTTGTCTCCATTGTTATGTCTAAATCCATTAGACGAAATGACTTGGTCGAAATTCTCATGCCATTGTTTTGGAGCTTGTTTCAATCCATATAAGGATTTTACAAGTCTACACACTTTATGTTCATATTTTGGTAGGGCAAACCCTTCAGGTTGTTCCATATAGACCTCCTCATTGAGGTCACCATTAAGGAATGTTGTTTTGACATCATTTGATGAACATACGAGTTGTGTATAGAAGCCAAAGCGAACAAAATTATTATAGAAGTTGTTTTTGCAATAGGCGCATAGGTATCAAAATAATCAATACCCTCATTTTGCCTAAACATTTTAGCTACTAATCTAGCTTTAAAGGTATTTCCTCCTAAATACCCACTTACACCCAATTGACTTAGACCCCGGTGGGAGGTCTACCAATTCCCAAGTGTTATTGGAAATAATAGAATCCATCTCATCATTGATGACTTCTTTCCAAAAGGCACTATCTCTTGAGTGCATGGCTTCTCTATAAGTCTTAGCGTCATCCTTAACAAGAAGTACACACTACTACAAAAACAGTCTTTTAGGACACTTTTTTAGGGCACTCACCTAGATACGAGCCCTAAAAACAACTACTGGACTTTTTAGGACACTCATTGAGAGTACTTAAAGAAGTTCTTTTAGGACACGTGGTGCGAGCCCTAAAAACTGATGTGTGTCCTAAAAGTTTGAAGTTTTTTTAAACAAAAGTTCCTGGAATTTTTAAGACACTCATTGAGAGTCCTTAAAAAACAATTTTAGGACTCGCAATGAGTGTCCTAAAAACATATGAATGTCCTAAATAAAAAATTAAAGATTTATTAATAACTAAAGTAAAAAAATAAAGAAAAACACTTAGAGTAAAATTAAAGTTTTACAAAATGTTTTAATTTAATTTGAGTTATTCTTATTGTTGACGCGGTTCTTCGCCAATAGGTAATTAAGAAAAGAAGAGAAAGGGATTAGTGCTTAGGTTGAACCGAAACAGATATATGATCTTAGAAATGAAATGGTGACTCAAGACACGTTTTTTAAGTGGTTCAAAGGTTAAAATCCTTCTACTCCACTAGTCAGTATTATTACTGTATACTGGGTGTTTGATTACAGTGTATTTCTTACAATTGAGAATCCAACCTCTATTAACTCCCAAGGTCTCCATATTTATAGGAGAAGGAACTTGGGAGTTGGTAAGAAGGTCATCCCATGACCTTCTTACCTATCATGTCAACTCTGTGACATTCATGATTAATTCCTAAACCTGACACATAAGTGTGGTCAAATCAATAAGTAAGGGGATAATGGGCCGCACGGCCCAACCCAGTCGTGGGTGTCTGAATACGCACGTTCCTGCTGTGTGTCCGAGAAGTCAGGGGTATATCAGACACGTGATGTTTGATATATGCACGTTTATCTTGCGTGATTGACTTTATAAAAGGTCACAGCCTCCAACTCTAGCTCGTACAACGAGCTGGATGCTTCCCTCGACCTGCGGTCCTTAGAGTCCAGGTTCAGTCCTTGAGCAATCTTGGCGAACCCTTAGGTTACCCCGAGCTAAAGAGATAGGACCTTATGATGGCAGCTCCGGTACTGGGGACATCCATACAGTAATCATGATTAGGCCGTGTCTCAGCTCGCTAATCAGCTCGTGGGAAAATCAGGGCGTACACTTATTTATTAGGAAATAATTAATAAGAAATAATTATTATATATTGGGAAATAATTAACAAGATGTTTTTTTTAACATTTCATTTTAATTTTATAATTGTTATATCATTAATATACTACCTAAACCTAACCTAATTCACTTTAACTCTATCTGTCGCCTCCCCTCATTCTTCTTCAACACAAAGCACTCTTCCCATCTACAACTCTCCTTCAACATAACAACACCCTTAGCCGCTCATCTTTAACGCCTGCGGACGACTGCCGATGGTGGCGTAAGGCTTTGGGTTGGGTGGTTCTCGACGACAGCAGCCGACGGCTTCAGGCTACGAAGGGGCTCATCGACGCAAGGCTTCTGGCTGGGACTCGACGTTGACGGCGAAGATGACTGGTGGTTCTCAGTGCCGATTTCTAGCTTCAGCCTCTGTCCACCACGGTAGTTTAGTTTATTTTTTTAATATTTAAATGTTATTTCTAAATTATATATTGATTTGAATTTTATTTTTGGTATGTTTTTAAGGTATAGATTAATATTTCAGATTACCAATTTCAATTTATTTTGGGTATGTTTTTAGGGTATATTATTTTTGCAATGTTGTTGTTTTTAGGTTCATGTTTTTTCTCTTTCAGAGTAACATGATCCTATTTTTTTTTTGTATTTTATTCTATTGATTAAATACAAGATCAATAAAGAAACTACAATATACAATATGAAATTCACATTCAATAGAAACAAAATATGTTGTGTTTGTTTCTGGACTGCCTGAGATTGTTTATATGTTGTGTTTGCAGGTTTTTAAAATTTGGGGATGTCCGATTTGCAACTGTTATGCTGCCCGTTTTTCTAAGAAAATTTATGGACTCATGTAAAGTTAATTATATAAAATTTTTGTTTATCTTTATAATTAATTAGAATAGTTGTTTATTGTTGTGTTTCATTGAAGATCAATTAAAATTTTGAGGAATATTCATATGAAAAGATTGATTATTTATATTTGTTCCAAAAATTAATTTTTTAAATTTGTAACTATCTCATTGAATGTACAAGTTTTGTTATTTTAATCTATAAGTTTTTAGTTTTGTATATAAATGTTTCACTTAAATAAATATAAATTATTTTTTAAAAAATTAAAAATAAAACTTTACAGGACTCGCAATGCGAGCCCTAAAAACTGCGAGTCCAATACAACCTCACTTTTTAAGGCTCTCAAAAAGAGGAGTCACGCCCCACGAGTCCTATAAACTTTTTTGTAGTAGTGACAATTGAAAATTTTCTTATGACTTCTTCTATATTTCTTTCTACCATGAAGAAAGAAATTCGTTGAGAATCTATCTCATCCAATCCTAGACTTTTCTCTTTTGTAATCATTTCACTTCTTCTAAGTTCAATGGGTTTCCCTACAATCCTTTGAGAATTCTCCTCTTGAGAATCATTTTTGGAAGTAGATGCTTGAGAATTGTTCTCAAATAACAAATTCTCCTTTAGAGATGTTGAAGTTTGAGAATTGTTGTCACATAACATATTCTCAAAAAATTCAACTTCTCTAGATTCTATCACAACATTAGATTCTAGGTTTAGCAGCCTATAAGCTTTACTATTATTGGCATAACCAACAAAAGCACACTTAATTACTCTTGAACCTAACTTTTTTCTATTAAGTTCATTTTTCTTGCAATAGGCAAGATACCCCCACACTTTGAAGTACCATATGTTAGGTTTTCTTCCTTTCCACAACTTATATGAAGATATAAATACCATGTGAAAATTTCTGAATCAAATAATCACTAATTTTCACTTCTAGTTGTCTAAATAATCTCAAAATCACTTAAAAAACTTTTGTGCATTTTCTAAGAGTCTCTTTAAGATTCTTTTGAAAACACTACTTTGACATTAATTGATTTTCTCATCAAAATCAATTTGAAGATGTCAATTTTTAAACACTTAAGTCAAAGAAAATAAACCCTCATTGATTTATTTTAACCATTTGAATTCTCATGTATTAGTTTAAAATTATCTCCTCATTGAGATTAATTTAAACATATCACCATCTTTAACCAAATTGAATAAAATTCTCTATAATCTATTCACCACTGGTGTAAAGATTCAAAATTGGTTTTGTAATGTCTCCTCATTGAGACATTGAATATTTAAGAATTATTGTAACTAAACAATTCTTAAATATTTTCCTTTTTGACCGCACTTTAGACTCCAAGTCTATAGGTCAGTTTGTCATCTCATAATTTTGGATCCCCTTGTTCCAATTTTCTTGCAATAGCAAGAAACATTCATAAAAAGATGTAGCCCCCATAGGTTCATCTTCTCTTATCTCATAATTGAGATGCTCAACACTTTAAATGAGAAATTTTAACTTCCCAAATAATTCAGTTTATTCACCAAATAAATGGTGACTTATCACATTCCAATAATATAGAATAAAACTTATTTATATTATTATCACCTTAATAATCATATTATATGGAACACCATAAAATCATGATAATTCACATGTATATATCAATATTGTAACGTCTCAAAATTCATAATAAGGCTTAGTGCCTTGATTAGGGAGCTAGGAGAGCATTATTGGAATATTATGTGTTATATGTGAATTAATTGAATATTTATGTTATTATGACTAATTAATCACGTTTAAGTATATTAACTGTGCATAGAAGGCCCACTTTTATTTAGACCCACTGAGGGTATATGCGACGTCCCTAAGGTAGGGTACGTCTGCCACATACTCGTAATACCAGGGGTTACGAGTATATTAAGCACTTGACCAAACGAATTAAATATAATGATACTATGAAATACAAATTTTTTTTAAAGCTTTTATATCATCTTATTAATAGAAATTATTACACATATAAATACTTTAAATTTAAATATAGCAATATGAAAAACCCTAAACCACTATTGCACTGATACTGAGTCCGTGCTCCCCAAGTTGCCCAACATCTAAATCCACACCTGGAAAAATGTTGGAAAATAACATAATGAACTAACGCTCAGTAGGTAAATCCCATGCATACACATACACATGAATATCATTAGTTTGAAGTACACATATACTTATATGTGTTGGGAATTGTGCCCTTAAAACAATTGTAGTTGACAATGGTTGTAATGAAATGAATAAATGAATTTAATTATTGTGTATATGTAGATTATGTACTGTAGAGTCCAAGAACATTACTTAGATAGTTAGATAGTAGTAATAGTAATAGCTAGTAGTAGTTATAGTATGTTTATGACTGTGGATTTTGGTTCAAGCTGGGACTTAGTTGGATACTCATTGCAACACTTGTAGATTTTATAAGTTTAATCTATAGTTTAAGAATATTAATTATAACCTAAGGTTTGATTAATATGACTGATTATAGAGATGATATTTATTATACTATAAGGTTTAGATAGACCCAATAATATAATAACACTTGTCATGTGTATGTTTAATGAGAAATTAAGTATTTTGAGGAATAGTTTATTAAGAGTAATATTTGAAAATCCCAGAGTCTACCAGCAGCTTTGAAATTGTTAAAGGACTTAGTCAAGGTTGTAAAAGTGTAATTACGTGTATGATATTTCAGCGTATGCCGATATATCGCAGCTCTAGGGGCGATATATCGCCACACGGGGATACGAAAAACACGTAACTTCGCATGACAACTTTGATGAGCCTCGGGAGTATCAGTCCAGGCAATATATCGCCTAGCATGGGCGATATCTCGGTTGCAGTGCATGATTTTTGAATAATTTTGAAACCGAGCTCATTTTAATCCTTAACCTCTTGATAAGTCCAGAATCTTTTTGACCAAGTCTTCAGCCTCTGCTGAATGATTATTCAAATGTTTTTCAATTAAAAAGACATTATTTTATTCAAGCTAAATGAAGATCTTTTCATTCTTGAACTCTATAAATAGGACCTAGTACCCAGCCATTTCTTCATTCTTCAAGCTGAGTTCAGAGCCTACAAGCTGCTAGGATTACTTTAGAGTGTTAAACACTTGGGTTGGGGTTATAAGCTTTATCATCTTAAGCTTATCAAACACTTGGGAAGTAAGGTTTATAGTGTATTTTGGTTTTGAGGTGTAGTTCAGGTATAACAATTTCAAAGGTATTCCTATTCTCAGTTCCTTTCTGTATTGTTTCATTAAGTTCTTATAGTTTTTCTCTACTCAAAACCGAACTATTCTTTATTCTTGGTTAGGCATCTAAGTTCTTTGAACTTGAGGTTCTTATTGGTAAGTATCTACTCGATGGTTTAGTTCATTCTTTTCATCTTTTTCTTTTAGAATACTCACCTTTCTCAATTATGGTTTTAGGAGTGTTCAAAAATCCCGACCTTGTTCTCATCATCCTAATATTTTTGTAAGGAAAATAGGATAGTTCTTATGTGATATGTGCTATGCTTATATAAAAGTGTTATAGTATGATTTTATGTGTTATGATCTTATAGTTGTTATATAGCAAACCCTAACATTTTTATGTTTTGGGCTTATAGTTGTTATATAGCAAACCCCAATATTTTTATGTTTTTGGGGCTTATAGTTGCTTAACTAGCAAACCTCATTGTAGTTTGAGGCTTATAGTTGCTTAGTTAGCAAACCCCAATAGTTACCATGTACATGGGTTAGAAATATGATATATGTGTTATAGTATATAATATATGTTTATAGTTTATGTGTATGATTATGTTTCATGCTTGAAGTAGATTTTCCTTTCTGGGCATTAGGCTCATTCCTTTATGTTTTATATGTGTAGGAAAATAGTTATGGCAGCGGGAAGGTTCTTGGCAGCTTGGGAATGTGTATTGAGGGAGAATGGAATCGGTGGACTGTGCGAACGATTCGAGGATGAAGTTGTTTAAGTCTTTCAACCATATTTTCTATGTATTTTTCTACATCTGAGTTGTAACGAAGTTTAAGATTTAAGTTATGTTATGCTTTATTTTCAAAATAATGGGATCCCATATCCTACTCATGAATTTTTATGTATTTTAAACCTTTACTTTACAGTTTTTAAATAATGTTATGGTTATTTCATATGTATGTTTTCTTAAGATTAATGTTTGTGTATAGTAGTTATTAATGATCCAAAGTCTAGAATAAGTTGGGTCGTTACATGTGCTATATTATTGTTAATAATATTGAGTAAATATCAGAAAATTCTCAAGTTCATCTATGTGGTCTCAATCTCATATTGGTATGAATGGATCAAGATTGAGATAATGGACTTAAATACTTCGCAGTAAAATAAAGTTGTGGAATCTTTAGATTAATTACTGCTAGTACGATCCACTAGTATTATGAATACATGTGACCTAGATTCGAGTTACTAGTGTAGTAGGACACTATAGTGGAGGCACTTTGCATACTGAGAGTATGTAGAATTGGACCAGATGTGATTTTATAATACTTGTTTAAATATCATTTTGTAGTATTGTAAAACACATCAAATGATGATCATTTACAAACTGATCTTAATCCTGAAGTTACTATGAACTCCTATATATGTCATTTGATCATTTGATTCAAGGGTTATAGTTTGTCATAATGATCAAGCTAAGAACTATTGTTTTGGGGACTCAATGATGTATATGGCTGGTGTTGACTGTGTTTTTAGCCAACGACGTGAGAACGTCAATAACGACAAGCTTTCAAGAGAATGTAAACGACACAGACAGTTTAATCAAGAAAAGTAAATAACACACAAGATTTTTATAGTGGTTCAGCCCCGATCAGTCGGTAATAGCCTAATCCACTTAGAGTTGTGATTATAGATCTGTACTCAAGATCAGATGGACTGAGCCAACTGAGTTTCTTCAGTACAGATTGCAAAAATACAAGAATCCTTTCAAATATTAGCACTTTCTCTCTCTAGAATACTCAGACCCAAATTTTCTCTCTCTAGAATACTCAGACCCAAATTTTCTCTCTCTGGAAAGAAGAAGCAGAAGAAGCCCCTCTCTAATCCCATAAGCATTCTATTTATAGGCTTAGGGTCATACATACGGTATCCCCTAGAACTGGGATATTTTATTATATTTATTACATTTAAATTACAAAAAACATTCAAAATGTAACAAACCCCCCATTTGTGGGAAGAATGAGAGATTCCCGCGTATCTTGTTGAAGTTGTTTCTGGGAGTCTTGACTTAGTCCTCCTCTAGCTAGTTGATCCACTTCCTACTGACCACCCATGCAAGTGCTGGTCGGACATGTGCATGGTGGTAGGACATGTTTTTGTGGGTCGGACAAGTGCATGGTGGTAGGACATGCACTCCTCTCCTCTAACATGGCACTCTCCTCTAGCATGCCATATCTCTCCTCTAACATGGCACTCTTTTATTTGGGCAACCATGCACTTGTTGGACATATGTATAAAGACCAAATTCTTGGACTCTCCTCGGACAACATCCTTGGGGTCTCCTAGGACCACTCTCTTGGGGTCTCCTAGGACCACTCTCTTGGGTTCTCCTCGGACCAAAGTCCCTTGGGGTCTCCTCGGACCACACCCTTGGGATCTCCTAGGATGCACTCTCCTTAGCTCTCCTAGGATGCACTCTTCTTAGCTCTCCTAGGACCACCCCCTTGGGGTCTCCTCGGACCACACCCTTGGGATCTCCTAGGATACACTCTCCTTAGTTCTCCTAGGACCACCCCCTTGGGGTATCCTAGGACCACCCCCTTGGGGTCTCCTATGATGCACTTGGCTTGGTTATGACATCTTTCAAGCAGTCCAAACTCTTCACCAGTCTACCGGGTCACTTTATCACAACTCTGAGGAGTCAATGTATTTATTGACTATTTAATGTGTCTTTTACAGACCATGTACTGCCATGTGTCACCTCTATTGCCACGTCATCAATCTCCATTTTTGGGGATAAATGTTATCCCCAAAAATTGGAGATCAATGACGTGGCAATAAAGGTGACAAATGGCAGTACATGGTCTGTAAAAGACACATTAAATAGTCAATAGATACATTGACTCCTGAGAGTTGTGATAAAGTGACCCGGTAGACTGGTGAAGAGTTTGGACTGCTTGAAAGATGTCATAACCAAGCCAAGTGCATCCTAGGAGAGCTAAGGAGAGTGCATCCTAGGAGAGCTAAGGAGAGTGCATCCAAGGAGAGCTAAGGAGAGTGTATCCTAGGAGAGCTAAGGAGAGTGCATCCTAGGAGATCCCAAGGATGTGGTCCGAGGAGAGCCCAAGGGACTTTGGTCCGAGGAGAGCCCAAGAGAGTGGTCCTAGGAGACCCCAAGAGAGTGGTCCTAGGAGACCCTAAGAATGTGGTCCGAGGAGAGCCAAAGAATTTGGTCTTTATACATATGTCCAACAAGTGCATGGTTGCCCAAATAAAAGAGTGCCATGTTAGAGGAGAGATATGGCATGCTAGAGGAGAGTGCCATGTTAGAGGAGAGGAGTGCATGTCCTACCACCATGCACATGTTCGACCAGCACTTGCATGGGTGGTCAGTAGGAGGTGGATCAACTAGCTAGAGGAGGACTAAGTCAAGATTCCCAGAAACAACTTCAACAAGATATGCGGGAATCTCTCATTCTTCCCACAAATGGGGGGTTTGTTACATTTTGAATTTTGAATGTTTCTTTGTAATTTAAATGTAATAAATATAATAAAATATCCCAGTTCTAGGGGATACCGTATGTATGACCCTAAGCCTATAAATAGAGGGCTGATGGGATGAGAGAGGGGTTTCTTCCGCTTCTTCTTTCTAGAGAGAGAAAATTTGGGTCTGAGTATTCTAAAGAGAGAAAGTGCGTGTATCTGAAAGAATTCTTGTATTTTTGCAATCTGTATTGAAGAAACTCAGTTGGCTCAGTCCATCTAATCTTGAGTACAGATCTATAATCACAACTCTAAGTGGATTAGGCTATTACCGACTGATCGGGGCTGAACCACTATAAAAATCTTGTGTGTTATTTACTTTTCTTGTTTGAACTGTCTGTGTTATTTAAATTCTCTTGAAGGTTTGTCGTATTTGATGTTCTCACGTCGTTGGCTAAAAACACAGTCAACATTTTGGTGCTTTCATTGAGAGCCTGAAGAGAAGAACAGATGGTCCCTGAAGCAAGATGGCGCCTAAGAAAACCAATACAGTCTCCAAGAAGACAGGCTCCTCTAAAGAGCCTGCTAGATCAGAAGGTCCTTGCCCACAAGACCATGAGAATGAGCCTAGAGTCATGCTCGAGGACGTGACCCCAGGAGTTGAAGAGCTCCAAGAGGCCATGGGGGCCTTCCAGGAGGAGATGGCACAATTCCACGCTAGGCAAGAGGCGTTTGCTGAAGAGATGGCCAGGCAGAGAGCTGCGTTAGAGCAGCAAAGATGCGATATGGAGGCTAGGAGCGAGGGGCTCAGACAACAACAGGAGGAGGTCGACTGGAGACATCGTGAAGCAGCACTTGCTTTAGAGGCAACTACCCAGTTGGTCCGAGCCAATGCCCAAGCTGCAGCACGAGGAGGACTCCCTCCAGGAGCAAGGACCACAGAAGCTGGTGGTAAGAACAATGATAGACCAAGGAGGGGTGGTAATAACCCACCTGGTGAGGAAGAGGGAGTCCGATCGCACACTGCCTTAACACAAAGGGAGCACTCTAGGACCCCCTCCAGGAGCCACCGTTCAGAAACTTCAAGATCTGGAAGTCACCGATCGAGCAGTAAGAAGACTCCACCTGGGCAGGAGCAAAATAGAGCTCCTCAAGATAAGAGGACCTCATAGTTCAAATATGGGCATGGTCGTGATGAGGCTAATAATCATCCCACCGACCAGTCAAAGGAAAAGGAGGGCCACAACCCACAAGGAGGAGAAAACTGCCCAGAGCGCGCCAAGAAGCCTCCACTGCACCCCGATCAGCAGCGTAGCAGGAGAGAGGAAGTCCCGCGTAGTAAGCCCTCTGGGAAATCGAAGGATCTAAGGGATGTTATCACTGACAAGAGGAGGACCGTCCCGGTCGAAGGGCAAAATCTGGACCGCCCTACCAGTCAAGTAGAAATACTTGACGGTGGCGCACCAGATGGTAATGCCCAGCCAGGCGGTCAAGACCTTGGAACCTCATCAGTTGCACCAGCCATCCAAGCCCAGCTTGACATGCTAGCAGCTGCAGTGCAAGGTTTGTCGAAGCGACCTTCCGAGATAGATGCGATAGACCACTGGAGTGGCAGCCCGTTCTGTGCTCGAATTAAAGCAGCCTAGCCACCAGCAAAGTACAAAGCACCGGTATTGCCAATTTATACAGAAAAGGCAGACCCGATAAGACATGTTGGGAAGTTTGAGGACCAGATGGAACTGCTCGGAGTGAGTGATGACTATCGGTGTAGAGTCTTCCCCACCACCTTGACGGACACCGCCCAGGAGTGGTATTGGAAGTTTAAGCCAAACTCCATTACCTCTTGGGAGGCATTCAGGAAGGAGTTTTGTAGACAATTTAGCACTGCCCGGACTCCACCAGTTTACGCCAATGACTTGGCAGATATCAAACAAGGAAAATATGAGTCTCTAAAGAGCTATATACAGAGATTCATGAGAGAAGCCAATAGAGCAACCGCTGTAGGAGACGAGGGGAAGATGGTTGCCATATCTGTTGGGATAATTTATCGGAGCCCTCTATGGGACAGCATCCATCGCCATCCAATTTCAACACTTCAACAATTTCTTGACCAGGCGGACAAATATATGAAATTGGATGATGCAATAGAGAAAGGGGAGGATGGCATAAACAACCCAGGCAGACAAACTGACTCTCCTAGTGATGGTGGAAAGAAGCGTGGAAATAATGGGTCTGACCACCATGAGGAAAAGAAAGCAAAGTTGGATTCAAGTGAAAAACCAACCAAGTATGAGCCTCAATTCACTAACTACACCACTCTCTCAACCAGCCGAGCAGAGATATATATTGCTAGTCAAGAAGAGGTTCCTTACAAGAAGCCTCCACCCATCAGGAGAGAGATGAGGAAGAGAGACATGAACAAGTTTTGTCGCTTCCATGAAGATTATGGTCACGACACGAATGAATGCAACCACCTCAAGGACGAGATAAAATTTCTTCTCCGGTCGGGCAAGTTGAGGAAGTACTGGGCGGAGACACCCCAAGGAGAAGGAGGTAGCAGCAACTCTGGTCTCAAGCGACAAAGATCTCCACCCTTGCAGCCTGGACCTGTGGACTTCACCTTAGACACTATATGTGGAGGTCCACACTTGGCTGAGGAGAGCAACTAAGCAAAGGAGAAGTATGCTGAGGAGGAGTGCTAGGAGCAGGAATCACTGGAGTGGCGTGCACATAGAGCATCGAAGGAGATATTATTTTTAAATACCGCTTTCAGAGTGGTAGCTTGATTTCGAGTTTTTAGACTTGTTATTTAAGTTTGGTGTATGAGCTGGTTATTTGCTAACCAGTCATTTTATTTTTGAACAATTTTTGGTTGTTTAAGACTCGTTATTAGACATGTTTTGTCCTTTTTAATTTACGAGTAATAAAAGAGACTACGCGCAGTGTGGTCAATTCTTGCTACAAATATGCATGTGTGTTAGTTATCCGAGCAGTGTTCAACTGGTCGGTAAAATCGGGCAGTGTTCAACTGGTCGATATGTTCAAGCAGTGTTCAACTGCTAGAATATTTTCCATATATTCTATGTGTTTCACGAGTAATTAACTGCTCGAACAGATTCGGTCAGGTAGCAAGTGACTAAGGATCTTTCAACCCTCAATCACCTGGGGGCACATGGGGTATACTGGTATATAATTTAACACAGGCAATAAGAGCACGAGTTAATATATCTGTTTTTAGGCTGACTTGTAAATTTTCGAAGTCCAAAAAGGCCATTAAGCTAACTTGTTTTACAAAGCTTGAGTAACTTGGAATTTATTTCTAAAAAATTTCAAGTTAGGAGCAGATATTCGTGTGATAATAAGCATGCTCATAAATTGTTAGAGCAATAAGAGTGTGAGAAAGTATACTTAGCATGGACTTATGAAATGTCTAGAATTTCTAAGTTAGAAAACTAAGTACTCATGCGAAAATATGAGGCACACACCAGAGTGACTTTACTCTTCACAAAAAACTTATAACTTTTTAAGTCTAGAGGAGACTTAGAATGTTTTAAGTTAACAAGGAGAAGTAAAGTATAAATGCCAACAGGTACAAGCTTAGCTGATCAGGTGCAAAGTTTTCTTGCTCAGGAGAGCAGATACAACTTCCCTGGTAGGCTAAGCATGTATCATCGATCAACTTCCCTGGAGTGAATCAAACAAATGCATGCAAAATAAATGCTACATAGTAAAAAGTTTTCTTTGAGAGGAGAAGTCAAGTTTTCATCAAGATTGATTGAGAGAAATCAATCTCTCAAAATAATTATGGGAGGTTCGAACGAGGTGCTTTGATGGTTTTTCCTAAAAGTGCCTAAGAGTGGCCAAGCAAATGCATAAAAAATGTGTGTCGAGCATACACCTTGAGATGGCCGATCGGATGCATGTTGATCCAAGGAGCATCTCACCTATGTCCAAGGATCTAGGCCCAGAAATTTTGTGCCTAAGGTGCTACATCCGACCAAGAGGAGCCAAGATGTGCTTAGCATCCGAGCGGTGTGTCTAGTGCCTACGGTGTACGGGTCCAAGCAGCTACATCCGAGTAGATGGCCCTTGCCTGAAGAGTGCATGCCTTGTGTCTAAGAGTATATGCATCCGGTCGGACACTCATCCGAGCGGCTGTGTTAGTCCGAGCAGCCCATGCATCCGATGAGCCAAGATGAGTCTGAGTAGTCTTGTGTCCGAGGAGCCAAGAAGTGTCCGGTCGGACCTAGGTCCTTGGCACCTCAAGAGAAGGGCTCGGACCCTAGTCCGAGGAGAGGCACAAGTAATGTGCTCGGACCTTGGTCCGAGGAAGAAGCCTCATGTAGTCCGGTCGGACCATGATCCGAGGAGAAGCCTCATGAAAGTGTGGCTCGGGCCATGTCCGAGGAGAGACCCCATGCATGCCAAGAGATGGGCTTAGACCTTGGCCAAGGAGAGGCCACAAAGAGTCCGATCGGACCTTAGTTGGAGGAACTAAGTGCTTGGCTCGGACCTATCCTAGGTGAGCTTCCAAGTGCTTGGCTCGGACCTATCCGAGGTGAGCTTCCTAGGTGGTTGCCTCGGACCAAGTCCGAGGAGAGGTCCCATGCATGCCAAGGGATGGACTTAGACCTTGGCCAAGGAGAGGCCACAAAGATTCCGATCGGACCTTAGTTGGAGGAACCAAGTGCTTGGCTCGGACCTATCCGAGGTGAGCTTCCAAGTGCTTGGCTCGGACCTATCCGAGGTGAGCTTCCAAGATGTTTGGCTCGGACATGTCCGAGGTGAGCTTCCAAGATCATTGGCTCAGACCTATCCGAGGAGAGGTCCCATGCATGCCAAGGGATGGACTTAGATTTTGGCCAAGGAGAGGCCACAAAAGGTTCGATTGGACCTTAGTTGGAGGAACCAAGTGCTTGGCTCGGACCTATCCGAGGTGAGTTTCCAAGTGCTTGGCTCGGACCTATCCGAGGTGAGCTTCCAAGATGTTTGGCTCGGACATGTCCGAGGTGAGCTTCCAAGATCGTTGGCTCGGACTTATCCGAGGTGAGCTTCCAAGTGCTTGGCTCGGACATGTCCGAGGTGAGCTTCCAAGATGTTTGGCTCGGACATGTCCGAGGTGAGCTTCCAAGATCGTTGGCTCGGACCTATCCGAGGTGAGCTTCCAAGATGTTTGGCTCAGACATGTCTGAGGTGAGCTTCCAAGATCGTTGGCTCGGACCTATCCGAGGTGAGCTTCCAAGATCGTTGGCTCGGCCCAAATCCGAGGAGAGGCAAGGGTGATTGCCCATGGTCCGATCGGATCACAATGCTAAAAAAAAAAAAGACATAGCTTAACAGAAATAAAATTTATACATTCTTATAGATTGAATGATGGTTCTCTATTGGTTGGCTTTTGGAACTGAAAAGGTTATTGACGTCAAATTCATAATATATGGCTGGGGACATAGCTTAACATATATGAAATTTATACCTTCTTATAGATTGAATGATGGTTCCCTATTGGGTTGGCTTTTGGAACTGAAAAGGTTATTGACGTCAAATTCATAATCAGAATATGAATTAACATTCGCTAGTAAACTCAATGGTACACTAGGAATCAATATATAATTAAAAGGGTAAAATGGTAATTTTGTTCCCACTTAATTATGAATCATCAATAAAGGATTATTTTGTATGTAATGATTATATCATTGGACATTTTATGGTTACAATAAAGTACTTAGTAAATGTATGTCTTTAATTCTCAAGAGTGCAGTCTCATATTTATAGTGGAGTAATCATGAGATTAATAAATATAATTATTGAATCAAAGAGTTTTGGTTAATAATCTTTTATTTATTGGAGCTTGGAATTATTGGTCCATAGGTCCCCAGGGCGGCTTTATAAATATACAATTATGTGATAATTGAACTTGTACAATTTATTATTGCATTAATGCAATTTTTGAAATTGTATAGAAATAAAAGATGTTGATTTTATCAATTATTTTATTTAAGTAAGAAAGGATAAATATGGATAGTCAAAATTAGTTTTGATTATTATACTTATTTAATTAATAATGAGATGATAATAGAAATTCAAATTTTGAATTTTGAATTTTGAAATTTAAGTTGTTATCTTTTCCTTAAAAAGATGATACCTTATTTGAATTTCTAATTATTAATTAATTAAAATAAAAATGCATGAAAAATCAAATTTCCTTATTTTAGGGAGGTATTACACGCATAGGGGTTCCTGGACTGTCCTATGCGTGTGCCACTACTGATAGTGATTAGTTATTGGTTTTTTATTTTATTTAATTAATAAATAAAATATTTTGAAAAGGGTTTTAAAATAGAATGTAAGACTGTCTTTAATTTTCATTTGTTTATTATTATTTAGATGATCAATTTTATTTGATTATTATTATTATTATGATAATAATACGTATCTATTCTATATGATAGAAATTAGGAAAAAATATAAGTTACACAAGAAGCCTCAGAAAAAGAAATCATCTTTTTCTCACAAAAGATAAACATTTCTCTCTAGCCTATAATCAAGCGTCTCATGAGTTGAGAATACTTTTGATTCACAAATTTGATTCTTATCCTCTATGTGCCCACTCACATTTTGAGGTGTAGAGAACGTCTTAGAAGATCTTGGTGTGAGTACTCAAGCGAGGATATGAAGATCGAAATATATACGAAAAGATTCAATGAATCTCGACAGGCTACAAAAGGTAAATCATTTTGTATTATTTTTACATATACATATTTTGTTGATTAACATATTGCATATTAAAGGACCCTCATATAAAGTTGTTTATATGAATTTTTTTTGCTATATACAATACTATCAGTACCGCAATTTCTGCTGCGCACTAGGAACAGTTCCTAACAATTAGTACCAGAGTCATCTTTAATCCCTGCGTATGTTAATTACTGTCTGGGTATCATATGCATTTTTTATATTATGTGTAATATATGAATTGATGGATGTTTATATATGAATTGTTTATGTTCTTAAAGATTGGTTTTCATGATGCTTTTGGGTTATGAAAAGTTATTAAATTTTATAAAAATACAAAAATTGTAAGCCAAATTGGGGCATAGAAATTTTGTAATTTATTTAATTTTTTTTGGATAAAATTCTATTATGGCCCGAGCCCCGAGCACGAACCTGAGGCTCGAGCCGCACCCCGTGCCCGTGCGCCCAAGCCGTGCAGCGCCCAGGCTGTGCGCGCCCCTACCAGCCTCCACCCACGGCCCTGCCAACCACCGTCGACCTCCCTTACCACCGCCCACCATGACACACCCATTAGGGTTTGTGTCATGCAAACCCTAATGGATGTGTAATTATCTATTTGAGCCATTTTGAGCCCAATATAATTAAAAGTATTTTAATTATAATTTTTGAATTAATTATGGCGAGTCCAAATTCCAATTGGGCCTCAATAACTTGTTGGGTATTAAAACCCAAAGTTTGATTATTTTAAAATTGTTTAAAATAATCAAAAGGTTATTTAATTCATAATTGATAATTAAAATTGTAATGACCCAAAGACTAAAAGAGAAGGTCCAAAGATCAAAGGAGTTTCTCTTCATTAAGCCTTAGTTAGTTTAATTATTTTTGTGTATTTTTTGCAAGTGTCGTAATTTTCTAGAAATACCCAAAGCACCCAACTCGCATTTATTTATTTGCTTGAACGCGATTAAATTGTTTAATACTTTATCATGCATTATAACATGTCATATATATTACCCACACAGTACATATTAAGCATGCATTTTTTTAGAAACATGCTTAGGATTGATTATATATTTTTATTTGATAACTCATATAATTAATTTAGTCTTAATTAGTTAAGATGGTAAAAAGAATTTAAAGTTGTTTATTTTCTTATTTAATAAATTCTTTATTAAATTAAATGGTATTCTACTTAAAAAATGCAAAATAAAATTAATCTAGGGCACGATTATTTATTTTGCATAATTGGATTAGTATTTATTAGAATATCATTTGGTAAAATTAATTTAATTAGTTTTACAACCAAATTGAAAAATATTGATTTTGAGAAAAACACATTTTTTTTAAATAGTGAGTGGGTGATGGAATTATGACAATAATTCTCATGGTCTCCATTATTGGTTGAACACCGAGAGGCATAGGAAGGGCCTTGTGTCGCCTCTGTTTGCAACCTCCCTAAGGAAATGCTTTCGAATATGTTTATTTTATCTCAAGGTTGACTTCTCATAAGAGAATAAGATCAGTGATGTATTTCAAGTTTGACTAACCCTAAGGCACACTCTTGAGTTAAGTCATTAATCGAAAAATATTGGGTAACACTCCGAAGATGTATCTAGGCTTTCGAGCATTACTAGTATATTGACCAAACTAACGGTAATTCATAAGTCAAAAGAGAAAAATGAGTTTTTAAGTTTTCACTTATGGAGTTGAGATCTTGTCTCAAGGTTAATTTGTGATTAGTCTGACCTACTCTAAGGCTGATCCATTAATTTTCAAATTAATCTATCGCGGAATAGTAACTAATTTTTGTGTGTTATTTTATGTGTTGCATTCATGCATCATGTATACTATTCCAAATATAAATTGATATTTATTATATGCATTAATTCATTATATTTTATTTATTTATTTTTTAGCAATATGTCCAATCCAAACCCTGTAACTACTTTACTTAGTAATGAGAAGTTGACTGGTTATAACTACATGAAATGGAAATCGAACATGAACATTGTTTTGATATTTGAAAACTACATGTTTGTCCTGAATGAGGAATGTCCTGAGGTTCCTGCTCTCACTACTGCCAAAACTGATAGACAAAAATATGACAATTGGATCTTATCTAACAATAAGGTCAAATGTTATATGCTTGCTAGTATGAGAGATGTGCTCGGATAGAAGTTTGAAACTGTTGAAACAACTTATGAGTTTTGGGAATCTCTACAAGGCATGTTTGGCCAGCAATCTGATAAGTGGAGACATGATGCTACTAGAAGCTTCATGAATATGAAAATGAAGAAAAAAATTTATGTCAGATAACATGTCCTAGACATGATCAACATATTGCATGATGCAAAAATCCATGGTACGACCATTGATGAGAGAACTCAAGTAAGTGTGATACTTGAATCTCTCACACCAGCTTTTGCGACATTCATTGCCAACTATGTTATGAACAAGTTGGAGTAAAACATGACCAACTGCCGAATGAGTTGCAAACCTTTAAGTCTCTAAAAAAAAGGTTCCACTAAGGTTGAGGAGGCACATGTTGCTAAAACCAAGCCTTCCACTTCAAATGGTAATTTGAAGAAAATGAAGGGTGGCCAAGGAAAGGACAAGAAAAAGGACAAACAACCAGAGAAGACCAACAAGTCTTCCAAGAAGAATAATTCTGCAAAGAACTCCAAAAAGAAGGCACCGAAAGGATCATGCTTTCATTGTGGAGTTGATGGTCATTGGAAAATGAATTTTCCTAAGTACCTGGCTAAACTGAAAGAAAAAAAGAAGGGTAAATTTGATTTACTTGTTTTAGAATCTTGTTTAGTGGAAGGTGATTTTTCATCTTGGATAGTTGATTCCGGAGCCACTAATCATGTTTGTTTTTCTTCGCAGAGTCTTAATAAGTCGAGGAAGCTGGCTCATGGAGAGGTGACCATAAGAGTTGGAAGTGGACAGGAGATCTCGGTAGCTACAGTTGGAAAAGCTCGCCTAGTTTTTTATAATAATAAATTTACTGTGTTGGACAATGTTTATTTTATTCCTAGATTTTCTAGAAATTTGATTTCCTTATCAAAATTGCATGAAAAAGGTTTTAATATTTCTTTTAATAATAACTCGATTGTTATTTAGAAATATGGTTTTGGCATTTGTTCTGGAAAGTCGTAAGGTGGAATTTACAAGTTAGAGTCTAATGTTGAGCATGTTTATAATTCTAAATTATTTAAAACTACAAATCTCAGACCTATTAAAAGACAAAAGACAGATTCCGATAGTGAAACATATCTGTGGCAGTTAGGTAAATCACTAAAAGTACTTCGATCAGATCGAGGTGGAGAGTACTTAGATTATGAATTTGTGGATCATTTACGTGAGCATGGTACTCAATCCCAACTCACTGCACCTGGAACGCCACAAAAAAATGGTGTTTCAGAAAGATGGAACGAAACTTTATTGGATATGGTTAGATCGATGATTAGTTTCTCATCACTGCCTTTGTCATTTTGGGGTTATGCAATAAAATGTGCTCTATACATACTCAATGTTGTTTCATCTAAGTATATTCAGAAGACAACATTGGAATTATGGAATGGTACTAAACTTAGTTTACACCATTTTCGTATATGGGGTTGTCCTGCACACATGCTTTGATAATACTTGTTTAAATATCATTTCAGAGTATTTTAAAACACATCAACTAATGATCATATACAAACTGATCTTAATCCTGAAGTTACTATGAACTCCTATATATGTCATTTGATCCTTTGATTCATGCGTTACTGTTTGTAAGAATGATTAGGCTAAGGACTATTATTTTGGGGACTCAATGATGTATATGGATGGGGACATAGCTTAACAGATATGGAATCTATACCTTCTTATAGATTGAATAATGAGTCCCTATTGGGTTGACTTTTGGAATTGAAAAGGATATTGACGTCAAATTCATAATCAGATTATGAATCAACCTTCACTAGTAAAGTCAATGGTGCACTAGGAATCAAGATATAATTAAAAGGGTAAAATGGTAATTTTACTCCGACTTAATTATGAATCATCAATAGAGGATTATTTTGTATGTAATGATTATATCAATGGACACTTTATGGTTACAATAAAGTACTTAGTAAATGTATGTCTTTAATTCTCAAGAGTGCAGTCTCATATTTATAGTGGAGTAATCATGAGATTAATAAGTATGATTATTGAATCAAAGAGTTTTGGTTAATAATCTTTTATTTATTGGAGCTTGGAATTATTGGTCCATTGGTCCCCGGGGCGGCTTTATCAACACTATTCAAGGTAAGAGTTGATATAAGGGTCAAACTATGAATGAACTATTTGAGAGAATATTTATTATTACATTTATGCAATTTTCAAAATTGTATTGAAATAAAAAAAGTTGATTTTATCAATTAATTTATTTAAGTGAGAAATGATAAATATGGATAGTCAAAATTGGTTTTTATTATTATATTTATTTAATTAATAATGAGATGATAGTAGAAATTCAAAATTTGAATTTTGAAATTTGAAATTTAAGTTGTTATCTTTTCCTTAAAAAGATGATACCTTATTTGAATTTCTAATTATTAATTAATTAAAATAAAAATGCATGAAAAATCAAATCTCCTTATTTTTGGGAGGTGTTACATGGATAGGGCTTCCTGGACTGCCCTATGCGTGCACCACTACTGATAGTGATCAGTTATTGGTTTTTTATTTTATTTAATTAATTAATAGAATTTTGAAAAGGATTTTAAAATGGAATGTAAGACTTTGTCTTTAATTATCATTGTTGACTGCCTTTTTTGCTATCAACCTTAAAACATGAGAATAAAGAAATAAGTAACACGAACACAAGATTTTTACGTGGTTTAGGTTATAAAAGAACCCTAGTCCATGAGTCTCTAGTATTAAGAGGATTGGAAACTTATTATGGCAAGTTTCAATGGTCTATTCTCAGGCAGCGTTTAGATTGCTCTTAGTACAATGTGTTTTCTCCTAAAAAATCGAACCCCTTACAATGAGACTCCTAACACTCTTTATAGAGGAGGGTGGGGTAATTAATACTGATCATTTGTAATTAATATACACTCTCCCTGTTATTGGGGGATTAATACCAATTCAATGCATTGGGCTGCATTGAATAGAGACCATAGCCCAAGTGAGATCTGCGGGGCCCATTGCAGAAAGGTACCTACTTTATGGGGACATGCCCCTGGTGCTGTCAGGACATGTTGTACATATTTTCGTGTAAGACGGCGTAGTGGGAATGCGAATTGTACAGTCGACAAAAATGTAGGCGGATCACCTAAAAGGTTGTCAGGTGCTCCTCTGATGCTGTAAACCCGCACTGGCTGACACCTGGCGCCACATCTTAGGTCTGAGAACTAGAACCTCAGACCTGGGAGGGAATTGGGGGGAGGAGAGCCTTTGCTTTAATTTCCTGAGCTGGTGAACCTCTTGCTTTGAGGGTAAGCCTCAGAGAGTAATCTACCTTACCCACTGGCAGAGACAGACGGCCTAATCTAAAAGCATATTCGCCTCAAATAGAGCCCTCGGGGAGTAACATACTCCAAAGGCGTCTAAGATCGTCTGAACCAGTCATTGTGAGTTGCCATGTGTCGGAGGAGAAAATATGGACAACATTTTCCCCCCAAGTCTCTACTCGCCCTCGGGCAGTGGAGACTTAAATTAAGATGAGTGATTCGAAAGAATTGGAGGGAAAAACTTTTGGGCTTTCCTCTGACGTCACTCTAAAAAGTGAACCCACGTGTCGACACCCCATTGCTAGGCTCAGCAATCTGTGCATTTAATTTGGGGTCAACTTTGGGATCCCAATCGTCTACTCGGCACCCAAGGCGTCTTTTCCCGAAGAAACAATGATTGTGTTCCTACCTTTTGAAACCTGACTGCTGGATCATCCCTGTGATCTTATAAGAGGAAGCCATCTGACGGTCGTGGGGAAGTTGCTTTCCCCTTAAGTTCTATTGGGTATAAAACCCAGAAAAAACCTCCCCACTCTCACACTGTAACCATACGAAAACCAAAATCCTCTCAGAAACCTCTCTCCTTCCTCACCCTTATCTTCAACCATTTTTCTCGAAGCTCTGGACGGTTGGAGTGAATCATCTTACTTTTGGGCGGACGACAAATGATACTTCAATGTTAGGACTCGCCTCAGCACCTACCTTCGTTTCATCTTGGGAAGTGCCTTTCTGTTTCTATTTATGCTTGAGGATTCTAGATATATGTTTAGGAATGCAGTGAGATGGCATTTAGGAGTTTTTTTTTAGCTTTCACTAGTCTTCTTAGGCACATTATGATATTAGGGACGTTCAAAATGGCCCTCAAAAGTTTTTATGTCAATTTTGCGTTTTTGGGTCTGTGACCAAAATTTGGGGAAATCCCATATTCTGGTAGGTTCATCCCCTCCGGCCTGTCCTTAGGCACCGGGGATACCCCGGAGTTCCAAAATCTTTCTCTTCTCCTCGAGAAGTATCCCTAGAGTCATCTGTGTTTTGCCCATCTTTCCTTCGGTTAGAATACTAACTACTTGGTTTTTGTCTCAGATGTTTGAGGAACTCCGATAGCTACATGAACACGGGTTCTATCTCTTCGACCAGGAGATTTCTGATATGGCCAGATCACAAGGTGCCTCCAAAGGAAATACAAGGATGGGGGCCCAAGAGCCAGCTGGGGAGTTAGTCGTTCGTCCTAATAACCAAGTGCCAGAGAGACCCGAAACGCCCGAAGACAGGGGTTAATTGTTGAGGAGGTTAACAGGGCCTCACTTCCACACCCTACACAAATGTAGGAGGGCGATGTGTTCGAAGCAGAGGATTACCACACTCTGTTTTGACACCACGATGCCATTGAGGCTATCATGAGGCACTATTCGGTTGGGTACGTGTCTTATCCACCTCTGTCGGGAGTCCGAAAAGGCGCACCATAGCCTCAACGGCCTAGGCGCTTGGAGCCAAGCGCATCTGATGGTAAGGGCTACCCTACCCCTTAAACAATATTTTGTGAACTTCCTAAGGTTTGTGGGGATAGCCCCTTTCCAGCTTTCCCCCAATGGCTACAGAGTGCTTGCGGGATGTACATTCTGTATTAGAAGCAAAAATGGCCTGAGCCTTCGCTGGCGGAGATCCTCTACTTCTACAGCTTTCGCACCAGTCCACTGAAGAAGAACACCAGACAAGATGACTTTCATGCCCTGGCGAAGTACGCGGCCTTGTCGTTCAAATACAAGGCTCCTCACCATAATGAGAATCGTTCTCGAGATTAAAAGGACGCCTTTTTCTTTACGAATGGATTCCCAACTCGCAGCAATTCGACCTTGATTCTCAACTTCGCTAGAGTCGGTGAGTATCTTCTCTAACGTGTTATTTTGCACATTTTGAGGGCTTTTTTGTGTTCGACACTTAGTCAATTCCTTTTGAATAGGTCCTTTCCGCCGAACACACTACGTCCAACTCTTCGAGGATTATCTCCAGGTGATGAAGGCTCTCCTCGACCAAGATTTGGACCTTAGCATCCTGGTAACTGAAGCAAACCTCATTAGGTTGGGGCTTCTTAACATGGAACAAAGAATTAGCAACCTGAAGCTGACCAAGTATCGACAGTCCAAAAAGTTTTGGGAGTTGGTATAACGTCCCAAATTACCTAATAAAGCTTAGGGCCTTGATTAGGGAGCCAGGGTGACAAATTATGGAAATTATGTGATATATATGTGTATCATTATATGATTATGTGAGTTATATTATAATATGACTTGATATGCATGTTTATGTGTATTAAATATGCATGCGGGCCCATTTCTAATTAGAAGGGAAATTTTTGTAATTTGGCCCATTATGGGTATATTTGGCATATATGTGATATATGTGTGGGACCACATCATTATGTGGATATATTTGGGTTACTCGACACGAGATGATCCTAGGGAGCAAGCTAATGGGAAAGTCACAACGGGACCTATACTTGACTCTGTGTGAGTTAAGGGGTATATTGGATATTTAGTACATTACCGGGTTATTGGGTAATGGGAATGATTATTTGATGATATATTGGGAATTAGTGAGATCAGGAGGGAATTCTGGGGATTTTGACTATTTGGCCCATGAGGACGTTTTTGGGTACCCCGAGCATTGAGATTTACTTGAGGATACTTAAGCTTGAAGTAACCTGATAGAATAAATAAAAGAACGTATGGTTTTCTCTCTCTCTCTCTCTCTCCCTCTCTCTCTCTTGTTCTCTCATTTGGTGTTCGTGAGCATTTTCGAAGGAAACTAGAGTTTTAGGACTCGGATTCAAGCAAGGTTAGAGTCATAACGATTCTAGGGAAGATTAGAAGCTTGTTAGCCGGATGATTTATCTGGGAAACGACTTAATTGGAGGTAATCCAAGATTTAAGTTTTAAGTTTTTGAGTTTTTAAACTTTGATTGGATTTTACGTTTTGATGAGTTTTTGAATTGATGAGAGCTTGGGTTTTGATGGTTTTAGGCCATGGAGTTGATTGTGAACTTTGATTTTGGGATTTGGATATTTTTGGATAGGTTTATAGAGGGTTTTGAAATAAGGAAAACAGAGAAAATGGTTAGGTTCGAGGTTGGGCCACAACCCTATTCTTGGGCGTTGCGGGCCAGGCTTGACGAAGGTGGAGGATTGGCTATTGGGAAATTACAGCTACGACACCTGGTAGGCGCGCCGCAGCGTGAGGCGCAAGCAGAGAAGGGGTTGAGCCCGTGACTTGAGTGGGTCGCAACTCAGGTGTTTGGGGCCGCAACTCAAAATGGGAAAAAAAGAGGCCAAAATGGGTTTTTAGTGATGGGAACATAAACATAAGGGCTCAGGATCAATCTTATTGCCCGGTTTAGTAGGATTCGATGTCCCAGAGGCTAAGAATCGGTCCAGAAGCCTTTATTTACTTGTTATTGGCGAGATTCTATATTATGGTTGTGACTAGGTTATCGCTAGGGGCTTGGAAGCAGGATCGTGCTCAAGGGTCGTTCATTGGTAACCTGTGCTTGGGATAAATGTAAGAAAACTGCACTCAGTATGTGATACATATGATTATGGCTTGGCCTGAATTATTGAATAGGAATATGATTAGAGCTTGAACGCCTGAGTATGTGTATGATTATGATTATGCTTATGATTGTTGATTAAGCATGTTGAATGCTTTATATTTGGATATTTGATATATGATGAATGTCTATTAGCATTATATAATTGAGGAAAGCATTGACTTATTATTCAAGGACGACGTTAGCATGTTGAGTGCTGGTTGTAAGGCATTGACTTATTAGTCAAGGACGACAATAGCGTTGAGCGCTGGTCGTAAAGAATTGCCTTATTAGTCAAGGACGACATTAGTACGGCGAGTGCTGGTTGTAAGGCATTGAATTATTAGTCAAGGATGACAATAGCGCTGAACGCTGGTCGTAAAGCATTGACTTATTAGTCAAGGACGACAATAGCACGGTGAAAGCTGGTCGTAAAGTGTTAACTTATTAGTCAAGAACGACATTAGCACAGTGAGCTCTAGTCGTAAAGCATTGACTTATTAGTCAAGGACGACATTAGCATGGTGAGTGCTGGTCATAAAGCGTTGACTTATTAGTCAAGAAAGACATTAGCATGGTGAGCGCTGGTTGTAAAGGATTGACTTATTAGTCAAGAGCGACATTAGCGCGGTGAGTGCTGGTCATACAGCATTGACTTATTAGTCAAGAACGACATTAGCATAGTGAGTGCCAGTTGTAAAGCATTGACTTATTAGTCAAGGACGACCTTAGCACGTTGAGTGCTGGTAAAAAAGCATTGACTTATGAGTCAAGGGCGGCAATAGCGCACTGAGAGCTGGTCGATATGGTTTAGTCTCACTAGGAGCGCATCATACGCTTTACCAATCTATTGGTCAGGGAAAAACTAAAGCGCCAGATACGCTAGGCTATCTCCAAGGCTAGTTATACAGAGGACAGGGCAAAGGGCCCCGGGGTGACTCATTAGTCCCATATCCTAGGGCGTTGAGTCAGTATGATTTATTAATCGTGTGTTTAGGCGCTGAGCCCCAGTATGATTCCATAATCATGTATTTTGGGAATTGGGCCATGGTATGATGCATTGATCATTTATCTAGGGAAATTGGCCATTGTAGTCATTTATATGAATGGTATGCATGCGTGAGTAGGGTTATTACTGCTAGGCATGCTTATTATGATATCGAGATATGTTATTAATTGTTTATGAGCATGTTTAAGTTTTCTTGTTGAGCCTTGGCTCACGGGTGCTATATGGTGCATGTAAAGGGAAAAGAAAGCTGGACCATCCTTGAGCTGGAGAGCTTAGGTGACGATGTGTACATATGTGACTGCTCGACCACCATGATCGATGATTTAAAAAGGAACTAGGGTCAAACCCTATTTTGCCGGTTAGGTCGGCAGGTTGTAACTCTTTTATTGTAATTAACCTTGTAAATGTATTTTGGGATTCCATGTATACAGTAAACGTTTTAGTGAAACGTTTGTATCTTTGACCAAAAATTTTAACCCCAAACCGTTAATCACGTTTAGTTACATGATGACCAAATGACTCGTTTAGTGAGTTTAGCACTATTTAAAATACACAGTGTAATGGTCCCTGAGTATAAGGGCGTTACAGTTGGCGTCCTGTCACATCAACTACATTGTCGGGCTAGTCCAGAGGGCTTTACAAAAACGACTGGCAGAGGAAATGCTGGAGAACATATGTGTCGCGGAAGAAGCCCGAGAAGCCCAGGAGGATCGGGAGCTCGAGGAAGAGCTTCAGGTGGGGATGGAAGCCTCACACGCTGCTCCAAGTAAACTACCCCTCACCTTATATCACGCTCCCAGGGTAGGGGATAAGATATGTCCCGAGCATGTTTGGGCCTCCACAGCTCTTCTTCACTGTGGACAAATTTCATATCGGTGCTGGACTAGGGAAGAATTCCAAGATTTCATAGATTTAATAGGCGTGTATCTCCACCACCCTAGGAGACAGTCAACTCCTTGGGGCTTTGTACCCCTAGACACAGTGGCGTCTTTAAACTTGAACTGGTTTTGTCAATATGGCACCAACATGAGTGTTGAGGTCAGAAATAGAATAAGACACCCTCAATGTCTGCACCGAGGCTTAACCCACGGTGGGTCTCCGAGTACCTTATGTTATGGCATTAATTTACTGATGGGAAATACACTAACTATTTAATTTGTTCTTGTAGCTCACATGAGGTTAGTCGACATTGCCTGGTTCGCCCTAAGGCTCGGAGAGCCCCCAAGCTCTTCAGCGGGAGAGGGGTCGTCACGTCCTCGGGAGCAACCAAAACTCTCTCCTTTGGCCAAGAGGTAGAGAGTCCCCACTCCCCCTACGGATATTTTTGTGGTTGACTTGCCCCTGATCATGGAGATTCCTTCCTCACCTGGGTTAGAAGAGGCGATCCAAGAGTCGGTCCACGGGACGGTTCATGACTCGGAGCAAGAGGCAGTGTCACCCAAGATGCGTCTTTTGGTATATCCCGAGAAATATGAGGGGCCCTTGCTAGAGAAATACTAGAAGATGCTTCAACATTTTGAAGTAAGGCAGGGGAAGGTAACAAGGCCCTACACGAGACACCCGAGGCCCTTCGCCAACTTAAGCCATCCTAAGAGAGGCCAACTGTTCCTCCAATAGGTCGGGCTGAGCTGGAGACTTTGCCAAGCTAGGGGAGATCGTTGCTCCTTTCACCATCGAGCTCCTTCAGGGGGTCAACTCCACTATGTGCGAGTTGACCACCCGAAGCATCTCCCAACTAGGCGACAGTAACGAGGCTTCTCTCGTGGCCTCATGTCGATACTCGTCTGTCCGGGTAAGTTATTCATTCTTGCGCTTGAATTCAATTCAGCAAGGTTGTATTAGGCTAACCTTTTCCCTCCTTTTGCTTTCTTTTTGCAGTCCACCTTGGCCTACCAACGCCTGGGAGACATCATGATGGAGAAGTCGTATGAAGTCCAGAGGTCCCAGGAAAAAATAGCCTTCCTCAAGGATAAAAAACAAGGCCCTTAGGAAGAGCTTGCCCAGGCCAAGGCTGCCCTCAAAGCCGAGTGAAAACGCTCTCAGGAGCTTGAGGAAGCTGTCTAGAAGGCCACCAAGGATATGCAGCGGGACAAAGAGGAGACAAAAATGGTCGCTAAGAGTATGCAGCGAGCCCAGGAGGAGGCTAAGAAGGCCACAACTGAGGTCGACTGAGCTGAGCTAGGGGAGAGAAAAGCCCTCCAAGCCATGGAGATGAACATGTCCTCTCGGTGTCAGGTGGAGAAGCTGGAAAGAGAAATCAAGAAAATTGTCAAGGATGTCTTCTATGTGGCCTGGTATCACAACCAACACATGAGCTTGGATTTCACTGGAGAGCCCGAGAAGTATAGACTCCTCTTCAAAGAGCGTCTCTAAGCGACTCAGGCTGCAGAACAGACTCCAGATACTGAGGCGATCCAAATGGCTTGAACAGCCGAGGCGACCTCATCCAACGAGGCCACTCAACAACCTGAAGTGACTCCAGCTACTGAAACAGCCCAGGCAGAGGGTGCCTCTAATGTAGACCTGATCACTGTACTGGTGGAGAAGGTCCCGGAGGACTGTTCATAATTTTCATACTTAGGCCTGTGTGTCATAGCGCATTGGGGTATAGACAAACAACGCTCGAGCCCCCAAGCATAGTTGTAATTTAATTTCCTATTTTATGAATTATACAGTTTTCCTTGCTTTTTATTTTGGCTTGGTTATATGAATTCAACGTAATCTACCTGCCACGAGAATAAGTACTCAAACCACTTTAAACACTTGGTTCTATAAATTCAATGTAACACAACTGCCACGAGAACAAGAACTCAAACCGTTTTAAACATCTGGTTCTAGAAATTCAACGTAACATGCTTGTCACGAGAATAAGAACTCAAACTGTTCAAACACATGGTTCTATATATTCAACGTAACATGATTGTCACGAGAATAAGAACTCAAACTATTTTAAACATATGGTTCTATAAATTTATTGTAACATGACTGCTACAAGAACAAGAACTTAAACCTGTTTAAACATCTGGTTCTATAAACTCAACGTAACATGCTTGTCATGAGAAGAAGAAATTCAACGATTTTAAAGGTGATTCTAGCATTTAGTGTCTCCTGTTGGCTCATAGTCCTAGAGGTAAATTTAACGTGAAATTTACTATTAGTCTTAACTCGGCATCCTGCATCCCCCCAATCCAAAGATTCGGGCTTCCAGGGGGCCTTGCACATGGAACTGCCTGCCCCTAAGTAGTCGGTCAGGGACTTTCGGAGATTCCACTTGCCATTTTAGATCTCACTTCTCCTCAGGAGATGATGTTAATAGGGTGTACAAGTACAAATGAATTTGGCATGCGTTCACATCTCTAGGATTAGGATTTGGTTATTACTCCTCGAGCGCGCGCTGTCCTTGGGAGGTAACCTAAATCTCTAAGTTCTTGGTGTGCTGGGTTTTTTCCAGGTTTTCTAGCTATGGGAGATGGTGACACTAGGGGTGCTTCACTCATCAACTAGCAAAGCTCCCCATATCACAGGAATGGTGACACTAGGGATGGTGATGCTAGGCTTACTCCTTGACAAGCTTAGTTTCCTAGCTTGTTCCCTTTGAAGCGTAATGCTGCCCTAACCCCATGCCCCCCAAGTGATCGGAGACTAGTCTGCGATCACTTGTACATGTGAGTGGGTGCTTTTACATAGCATTAACATAATATAAAGGAAACCAAAGAATATAAGCAGACAATAAATGTATTACCGTGTTTTACATACAAAGTTTCCATTACATGTGCTCGAAGGCTTCAGGGGGTATTATAGAAATAAACAATATTTGGTGCTCATATCAGTGGTAATACCAGCGAAGATGCTCAACATTCTAGGCATGAGGAATTAGCTCCCCACTCAGTCGGGCTAACTTGTATGTTCTCGGACACACACCACTCTAGACTTGGTATGGGCCTTCCTAGTTAGGTCCTAGCACTCCTGCACTGGGGTCTCGGGTGGCTAAGAAAACTCTTCGTAACACCAAATCTCTGACGCCAAACTTTCTATCCTTTACTTTGGAGTTAAAATACCTGGCTACCTTCTACTGGTAGGATGCTTCTTGAAGTTGAGAAGCTTCGCGTAACTCCTCCACAAGGTCCAATGATTCTCGTAATAAAGCATGGTTCGTGGTCGGGTCATACGTGTCCCGTCGATGTGTGGAGATTGCTGCTTCAGCTAGGAGCATAGCCTCATACTCATAGGCCATCGAGAAAGGAGAATGGCCTATGGAAGTTCTGGCAGTGGTGCGGTAGCTCCACAATGCCCTAGGCAGCTCCTCGGGCTAAGCTCATTTTGCCTGCTTTAGTCTCTTCTTCAAAGTGGACTTGAGTGTCTTGTTAACTGCTTCCACTTGGACATTGGCATGCAGATGGGCCATGGAATATAAGCTCTTAATGACACCATGTCATTGATAGAAGTACGTGAACACTTCACTGTCGAACTGCAATTTGTTGTCGGAGACTATCTTCCTCGGGATCCCATACCGACAAACGATGTTTTTAATGACAAAATCCAAAGTCTTTTTGGAGGTGATTGTATCGAGTGGCTCGGCCTTGACCCACTTTGTGAAGTAGTCGATGACCACTATGGCATATTTCACTCCTCCCTTCCCTGTAAGCAGGGACCCGATAAGGTCGAAGCCCCAGAAAACAAAAGGCCATGGGCTGGTCATCAGTGTAATCTCATTTGGAGGTGCTTGGGGGATGTAGTCGAAGTGCTGGTACTTGTCTCATTTCTTGACATAATCCATCGCGTCTCCATTCATGGTGGGCCAAAAATATCCTTGCCTTAAGATCTTCTTGGAAAGGCTCTGCCCCCCAGCGTGATCTCCGTAGAAACCTTCGTGTACCTCTCGGAGTATTAGACTGGCTTCTTGCTTAGACACACACCTAAGCAAAGGCAAAGAATAACCTCACCAATAAAGCCTATTATCCATGATTATGTATCTCGGTACTTGATAAAGGAGCTTCCGAGCTGCTTCCTTATCTTGGGGAAACTCCTCGGAGACGAGATATTTAACTATTGGCTCCATCCACCCATCTCAGGGGGGTACAGACTCCACCTCGTCTAGAGATGGGATACTCGGGGACTCCAAGTAATCAATGGGTACCACATTGATCAACTCAGCGTCTTTGGTTGTGGTCAACTTAGCCAGGGTGTCAGCATTGAAATTCTGCTCTCGCGACACCTGCTGAATAGTGAATCTTCGGAAGTTATGCAACATTTCTTGATCCTTTGTCAGGTATGCTGCCATTTTTGTTCCCCGGGCCTGGTACTCTCTGACAACCTAGTTCACAATGAGTTAGGAATTGCTAAAGATCTCAAGACCCTCGGCCTTGAGTTCCAGAGCCACACGGAGCCCAGTAATTAAGGCTTCATACTCTGCTTCATTATTAGAGGCGCTAAACCCAAAGCAGAGGGCACTATGCACCCTATGCTCCTCGGGGAAAACCAAAATAAGTCCCACCCCGGTGCCATTGTTGTTCGAAGACCCATCCACGAACAGCTTCTAGGCTGGTCTTATAACGTCCTGCGTTTTCGAGTACCTTTAAACGACTCGGGTTGGGATTTTTTCCCGAGTTAAGAATATTATTTTAAATAATATTATATTTGTTTGGAAATTATTCTATGAGTTATTGCTAGCCAAAATATTAATTTTGTGATTTAAAAGTCAAGATAAGACTTACTATGGTAAATATATTTTGGGCATAAAATACATTCATAAAAATTAAAGTTTGGTCAAAAATAATAAACCTAAGGGAAAATGGAAATTTTAGGGCATTTTGTGTTAGATGCTTAATTTTACCGAAATGGGGAATTTTATTCCATGAATAGACCTTAGGTTAAATTTGATTGTGTGATTAATTAAATTAAATATGAGAGACATTAAATTTAATTATTATGTGTTAAGTTTTGTGTTTAAAACATAATAAGAGTGAAAAATGTTATAGGAAGTCAAATTGGATTTTTCTTCTTAAGAATTATTTATTAACCTTTATATATATATATATAAAAAAATATGATTACAAATAAAACAAATGGGTGGCCGGCCATGTGATATGGTTTATTAGGGTGGACCAATTTTTTTTTTTTTTTAGTTTAATCCCAATTTAAAGATAAGGGTTAAGGCAAGTGGGTAGTAAAACACTTTAGTGTTTTTAGGATAATTTTAGAGTTGTATAAACTCTTCTAACCACCCCCCCTCTCCCTAAAACCTCTCTCTCTCTCTCTCTCTCTCTCTCTCTCTCACTATCATCTTTTTGAAAACTCTCTCAAGTTTTCTCTCCATCTTCAACCTCAAGAACACTAAGGAGGCTTGGAAGCATTTAAGCCTTGGTCTAGGAAGGGTTTTCCCTAAGGTAAAGTTTCCATAAACTAGACTTTTGTAAAGTTTTAACCATAGATTTTTCATTAGCTAATTATCTATGTTGTTGGAGGGAGTTGGTTAAGGTTTTGAAAGGGTTTTGAAGGAGCCAAAGCTAATAGGAAGATCCAAACCTTAAGCAAGAACATCAAAAGGTAAAAAGTTTACTTTTATGGTTGTTATTGTATGGTTTTTAGTTTTAAGCATTATTTTGTATAGTTAATACTTAAAGTTTCTTATTGGTGATGTAATAAAGTTATGGTAGTTGTTTTATAATTTTTATGATGCTTGCGTGTTGATTTTGGAAAATAGGGATCAAAACCCCCAAGTGTTTTGTAGGAAACCCTAAAACAAAATACATGTTTTGAGCTGTGACTTCCAAGGGGTCAAGCATCCACTGTATATTGATTTTGTAAAATTTAATTGTACTGTGATGTTTTTGAGATTGAGTACATAAAATTGAGCTTTTGAAACATGCAAAAATATTTAAAAATGAGTGAGTTATGCTATTTCAAAGTTTAGGTAAAAAAACTATTTTTTCGTATTCTTAATTTCGGGACTAGGTTTGGACAGCCACTGTATAGGGCAAATGAACCCAGTTTTTTCTAAACTTTGGTGGACATATTATTGGCATAACCTAGTATTCCACTGTAAAATTTGGTAAGAAAATACTAAACAGTTTGAAAGTTATTAAGTGTCAAAGTTTGGAAAAAATAAGGACTTGAAAATAAGGTCATTTTTACCTCATTGTTGGCAAATAATTTTACCAATAAAAAATGCTCCTTTTTGACCTAAGATTTTACAAAGACCTAAAAGGTATACCAAAAATGGAATTGGAAAATTTTGGTAATAATTGGGTAAGTAAATTTCAAGTTATGAACTAACAACGTATGTAGTTAAAAATATGAAAAATAAGGTTTTCACACTTAGTGCAAAAAAAATGAGATTTTGGAACTTAAGATAAAAAGTAAAATTTTTCTTATTGCAAGATAAAAACTTGGCAAGTCTTGAAAACATATTTTGACCTAAAATACCACTTTGAGTTTAGTGGGAATTATTTTTATTAAAGAATTTTTATTCTTTCTAAAAATAAAAGAATTCATTTATGAATAAGTTAATAAATTAAATGAGGGTTTAAAACCCTACATTTTGAGAAAATAATAATTACTTTTCTAGTAAGTAAACTTGATTAATTAACTTCGAAAAATTAACTAGCCAAGATGGGAAACTTTTAGCAGTTTTCCTAATTAAGACAAATTAGGCAATTTTCTTAAAACTGTTTTTAGAGATTAAAACCTTAAGAAAAATAAAACGAAAATTAAGAGTTATTTTCTTTAAAAATAATTAAGGAATTTAATTAGTATTTTCGAGATATAATAGTGGCTAAAATCTTTTATATATTTTACCGAATGTTGAAAGTACGGGTTAATAGCGGAACTTTTAAAGAAAAAGATTTGTAGTGTATTGTGAGAAAATACTATTGTGATACTCGAGCCTAGGCATCGAGTCCATAAGGTAGGTCTCCCCGAGACTTAGGGCTTAGTCTCAAATATTTTTGTATGAATTTCCTTAATGAGTTTAAATCGCAAATAGGGATCTTTAATCCTTACTAATGATTTTAAAAAGGACCAAACTGCCCAAAATAATAATAATGAATTATGAGTGCCATAATTAATCCGAGTATACTGTATGGATAACTACAGTATTGGCTAAGCGTAACTAGATTGAACGTTGGAGGGTGAAAACCTGCTGAGTGCTAAGGACTCCAAGTAAGTCAACTTATATTGTGTGGCTGCAACATGAAACGACTATTGTATTGTATGTTAGTACAGGGACACATGCACATATATACACTGTCGTATAAAGTTGCTTAGAGATGTTAGTCTAGTGAGTGCTGATTTAGAAAATATGAATGGTAGATATCCGTCATATCCTAGACGGCTGATCCCCGTCACACTGCTTGATTTTATTATGTCCGGTTCATTACCGCCATGAGTCACCAAGACGTGAGGATTGCTGGTTAAACCTAGGGGCGCCAAAATGAATGGGACCTAGGGGCCCTCATGCTTACTTAATCAGTGAACGATTAGAACCCAAGCAAGTGCTCTGATAGTTATTCTCGAATAGCAGCCGTGAATATTGGCCATTCAGTGAGAGTGCCTAGAGATACTAGGCATTGCCAAGTTTGAGTGAGGCTGAACACCCTAGGGGAAACTGCTCACCAGCACCACTGATTAACATAGAAGTCTCTGTAAAACCGTGTAAATTCGATTACACTCTTGGATATGTAGTGATTCCCTAGGTAACTTGATGGTAACCCTTGTGAGGGATTTACTCTTGGATAAGTAGCGATGCCCTAGATAAAATGATGGTTACCCTTGATGGGGATATTTATTGGCTAGATCTTAGTGTTGAGACTCGTTTCTCTCTTACAGATTAGCATTTATGCTGGAGGGTGTGTTACGCCCGAATTGTTGGAAATTGTCGAGCGTTGGTCTCGAATTATATTGTGATACATTATATATGCTTGCTCTGGGATTTTCTGAGTGCAGGGATATATTTGTTGATAAGATATAATTGTGATATAATATATCTGCTTGTTCTAGGATTTTCCGAGTGCAAGAATTTATTTGTTTATATGAAATAATTTGTCATTGGTTATCAGGCATGACCATAAGTTTGCCAGGACACTTTTGCGTTCTTGAAATTGATTGTGTAGGGTCTGGATGGATTCAGAACTGTAATTCTCTGCATGCTTTTGTTTTAAGGTTGAACTTACTAAGCGTTTTTTCTTACCTAGTTGTTTCCTATTGTAGGTAAGAACAAGGGCAAGGTAGAGCAGTGAGCGCTAGAGTCTACCTTGCAAATGTACATGTGGACCGACCTTTTGGGAAGCCACTTTATTTTTGGAAATGTTGTGTAATTTTCCTAAACTAGGTTCACTCTACTCTTTATAAAATAGGTTTGTAATTAAATGTTAAGTATTTTTTTATACGGGTTTTTGAGACATTTTGTTAAATGAAAATATTTATATTTCCGCATTATCGAGTCTTGAAAACTGGGTCATTACAGGTCTGACCATTGGGGTACTCTCAGCCTTCTCCTGATTTCCCGTGCACTCGGTGATAAAATCAGCGAGTGCCTGACCTTTTATTGCAGTCCTCGGATGGTATGTGATGTCAAACTGACTTAACTCGACCAACCACTACAAGAGTCTTCCCGATGACTCAGGTTTCTGAAGAACTTGTTTGGGGGGATGGTTTGTGAGTACCTTTATCAGATGTGCCTGGAAGTAGGGTCTTAGCTTTCAAGAGGCCACCATTAAGCAAAAAGTTAACTTCTCCATCAGCAGGTACCTAGACTCTGCCCCGAGGAGTCTTTTGCTAACATAATAGACGGGGGTGCTGAACACAACTTTCTTCCTTTACCAATGCAACACTAATGGCATCCTCCGAGATAGCCATGTAGAGCAGGAGAGGCTCTCCATCTATTGGCTTAGACATAATTGGAGGGTTTTCCATGTGTACCTTGAGCTGTTGGAATGCATGTTCGCCTGTTCGCATTCTTCCATCAATTCAAACCTCTGACTTCCTCAGAGGACATTGAAGAAAGGGACGCACTTGTCCGTTGCCTTGAAGACAAAACGACTCAGAGATGCGATCCTCCCTATGATGCTCTGATCATCTTTATGTTTCCAAGGAGATGGCATCTCGATTAGGACCTTGATCTTCTTGGGGTTCGCCTCAATTCCCGAAGCACTGACAATGAAGCCTAGGAACTTACCGGAGGCGACCCCAAATGTTCACTTTTGGAGGTTTAATTTCATTCTGAACCAGTGGAGCATCGTGAAAACCTCACTCAAGTTGCCCACATGGTCAGGGGTGGTCCTGGACTTGACCAACATGTCATCCACATAGACCTCCATGTTCCACCCCAACTAGTTCTTGAACATCTTGTTAACCAGCCTCTGGTAGGTGGCGCTAGCATTTTTCAACCCGAAAGGCATCACGACATAGGAATAAACACCCTTATCAGTTCGAAAGCTAGTATGCTCCTGATCTGCGACGTGCAAGGACATTTGCTTATATCTCGAGTATGCATCCATGGACGACAACAACTCGTAACCAGAGGTGGCATTGACCATCTCGTATATCTTGGGGAGCGGAAAGTAGTTCTTCGGAAAAACCTTGTTAAGGTTCAAGAAATCGATGCATGTCCTCCAAGTGCCATTCGACTTGGGTACGAGAACAAGATTGGATAGCCACCTGGGGTATTGGGCTTCTCAGATAAACCATTTGGAGAGGAACTTGTCCTCTTCAGCCTTGAGAGCCTCTTTCCGAGTATGATCAAACGTCTGTTGCTTCTACTAGATGGGAGCAAAGCTAGGATTGATATTCAAGGCGTGGCATATGATATTTGGATCAATACCAGTCATGTCAAAATGTGACCATGTGAACACATCTTGGTTTTCTTGGAGGAAGCCCACCAATGCCTCTCGGACTTCCATTTTAAGCTTCCCCCCACTTTTATTTTTCTGTCGGGGTTGGAGGTATCAAGAACTATCTCCTCCACCTCCTCTATCGGTTTGATGGACCTCTCTTCTTAAACCCTTGGGTCTAACTCATCGGGCCCAGTCTCGTGGACAGCTTGTACCTCTGAGGCCTCAGACTTCTCGGGGCCTTCCTCCCCCACCATCATCATAAGAGCTTTGAGGGAGACCGTGCCAATTCCTGCATCCATGGGGAACTCCATGCACAGATGGTAGATGGAGGTGACGGCTCTGAACTCCACCAGCGCAGGTCATCCCAAGATGGCGTTGTACACTGAAAAATAGTCCACAACCACAAAGGTGTAATATTTGAAGGCCTGGCGAAGCACCTCTCCAAGCGTCATAGTAAGCTTTATCTATCCCATCGGGATGAGGGCTTCTCCCGAGAATCCATAGAGTGTCAAGGCGCACGGGGACAAGTCTACCGTGGCCAGCCCTATCTTCTCGAAGGCTAACTTAAACAGGATGTTCACCGAACTCCCGTTGTCTACTAGAATCCGCACCACCATTTTGTTGGAGATTTGGCTCTCAATCACCAAAGGGTCGTAATGCAGGAAATGCACTCTCCGAGCATCGTCTTCGGAGAATGTTATGACTTGGTCAGTCATTCGTGGCATTTGGGTAGGTAGCTGGGTCAAAGCCATTACCTCATCATCGTGATTCAAAGCTCGCACATACCTGTTCTGCGAGCTTCGTGAAGTGCCTCCCAAGTGAGACCCTCCTGAGATGGTTCCTACCCGCCCGTTCACTGGAGGAGGTCCTTGGGCCACTGGATGTTGGGGAACTACAAGAGCTACTGTTATAATGCCCTACTTCCTTAGATCCGTTACTAAGTGAGTTAAAAATGTGCCATTAGCTCGCTAATCGAGGTATTAGGTTGAAAGTGTGACTAAATTGCAACAAAACTCATTTAAAAACATTAAGTATAAAACATTTGATTATTCATTGAAATCTTAGAAGGTTTTACAATTGGGATCCCTAAATATTGTTTAGAAAATACATTATAGATCAAAATATAGATAAAGTCGACTTAGGAGACAAAACAACTATTACAGTACATTTTCCCAAAAATAACCCTAGCCATGGCAGCCAGGTAGGCCGAACATGTACCCGTCGCTCCACGCTCTCTGTACTCATGGTTGGTTGATGTAAAGAACGCCCTAAACTAATACTTAATAAAACATTCACATAACATTGTTTATAAAAGAAAACCACTTATTATCAAGGTCTCAGTGGGGACTTGCTTAAAACCATGCAAGTTGGCGCCATTAGTTTCAAAACACTACAAGAAAATGAGGTCTTTACCTACCAATTGTAAGTGTAGGTAAAACTAACCTAATGGTGGGTAATATGGTTTACCTACCAATATTGAATTGGTAGAGACTGGTAGGTAAAGGTTAGTGGGGAAAGAGTCTTTACCTACACTTATTGATATTGGTAGGTAAAAGAATTAGTGGACCCCACTAAGTTATAAATCATTTGATGAGTCATTAGATGACGTGTTTGATAACTTGTCATCCTACGTGTCTGCTGACATGGTTTCCATAGTAGCATACACGTGGCATACGTCAATACCGCCACTTGGCATCTTGTGGTTACTCCATGTGTCAAACAATAATTTGTCCACATGTCGTTTGATAATTAGTACATATGTCATCATTTGATATAGGCCACGCGGCATCATTTTATTAGTCCACGTGGCATCATTTTATTGGTCTACGTGGCACAATATTATTGGACCACATGGGGTCATTTTATTAGCTCACATAGCATGATTTTATTGGTCTGTTACATAATTTATATTTTGGTCAAATTTATGGTTATGTGTAAGTAAAAGATAATAACAATTATTTATAAATATTCTATATTAAAAATAAACTAGAAAAAAACCATACAATCATCTTGTGACTACTGAACCGAACTCAAATAAATTATTTAACATTAATAATAAAATAAACTTACGCATATTATAAAATATTCATTGCTTATTAAAGATGAGTGTTAAATTACATTACATAAAAAATATCAACAAGTCTATTCTTCACTTTGAGATTATTACACGAGAGCATCATTTTTCTCGAACTTTGTGAATGTCGATGATGGCTTTGTGAGGTGGACAACGACGATGGTTGGAGGTGGGGTTCGGGTTGGCAACAATGGGAAAATATAATTAATCTCAACACAATAATTATCCCCAATTTAATCATCATAAGGATTTTAGAAAATATGACTTATTATTATGGGCATTTATGACACTTTATATACCAGCATATATTAAAATCAAATATATGAGCACATCAAGTCCCATAATCACCAACATAAAATAAAATCATTTATCAACATCATAGGCAAAAAAAAAAAAAAAAATCAAAGTAGCATAATGATCCAAATCAGAAAAAGAAAATATAAGTCAACATTTAAAACTACTTTTAATAGGCAATATGAATCGAAAACTAGAATTCATGTGATAAAACAAAGAATTTCATATGCAGTATATATGAACATGTAAACAATGATGAAGATAATACAAACTACATTCAAAGTTTAACATAAAAAAACTCAAAATAAAAAGTAGATGTCTCTTCTCATTTTTAAAAAGAAAAACAGATTCATGTATATAATCAATGAACATAATACATAACACATCTCGGAGCCTCAGAAAATTTGAAACAATAATCTAGACAATGAAACAAAACTCTAGAACACAACTTAATACCTCAAACCAATAAAACACATAAACCTCATTAAAGTACTTAATATATCAGCATAGCCAAATTAGGCAGTTGAGTCTATACCAAATTTATAAACCTAATTCATATTTGATAGCAAGAGCATTGGACTTTGGATATACCATATATTTATTAGAAAAGGAGCAAATAATTATGTCAAACATTATCTCAATAAAACAATAAATAAATTTTAAATATGCAAAAGAATAATAAAAACTAGTTTCTTAATTACATATATAGATAGCAAGCATATAAGTTAGTTCAAACATATCCAGAATTATGTCAAATTCAGCAAGCATAAAGATTATGATGTTACAATCAAAGAATCTCACCAAAATCAGTTTTTCACCCATACTCAAAATCTTATATTTCATTGAAGCCAATTAGTCAACAACATACAATATAATTTGACATAAATCATTTAATAAATTTGAATAATCACAGAAAAACTAAAAAAATATCGTAGAGCTACTCTCATTAGAAACAATACATCATAAGCAAGCATGAGAAAAGAGTAAGACAGTAATGAATGAGTTACTCTCATTAGAAACTAACTGAACCCCCTTTTGATGAGTAGATTTGCATTTCCCTACAGAGGAAACAATTAATCTACATAACAGTGGAATAAACATTTAATTTCTCACTAACATATATCACCCATTGATTCATTGAATCCAAACTTTTAATTTCAAAATCACACAAAATGCAAAGAACTGATAAATGTTCACCATCACAGTAGGCAATATTACACAGATAATAAAAACTCATCAAAATATCTAGATTATAAAAACTCATCAATATTAATAACTATAGCTTTCAAACAAGATAAAAATGAAGATATACAAGACATTCAAGAGCCACAAACTGTGACATTTAAAGCTTTTCATCTAAACACAACCAAGCTTGTAATTCATAAATACAAGAAGTATCCAAAGCCCAAATGAAGACAACAATGAAGAAAATACAAACCAGAAAGCAGAGTCCCTAATCTGAATACAAATCATTTAAAGTCCCTTAAAAACATGTTCATTGGTAATATGTTCTTAAAAACATGAGACATTAAGCTAATATGTTCTTGAATAAACCCATATCAATTTAAAAATCAGGAACACACGCAAGAAAAGATAGATCATATCCAAAAATACTCAAACACTGAAAATTTAATCTCATAAAGAGATCAAAGACCAGATCTGAAATATGCCACTGTCAGAAGCAAAATGCCCAAAACCAACAACATAGCAAGATGCAAACAGAACCACTCAAACTAATTGTTACATCATATCAAACACTTGCATAAAAAAAAAATCATATAATAGGATCAAATATCAGGTCCAAAAAAAAAATTAGAAACAATAAAATATCTAATCAAATTCAAATCATACTCAAAACACAGAATCACAAAATAGCATCATAAATCAAATCTCCAAAATATATTCAAACAAAATATGCCTCAACAATTAAAAATTCATCATCAATCCTTCATAATTGGGGATTTTCATCAACCTAGATGCTGAAAATATACCTCAAAGCCACCAGGCCAATAATTCAACATTCCGAGAGCCACCAAGCCAAGTGCTCATCAATCTAAAAGCCACCAAGAAAAATCTGAAACCAAATAACCATCCAAAGAAATCAAACCAACAAAACAATGTAGAAATTAATATCAAAATTCACAATAGCACAAACTACAATATTTACCAATAAATATAAAAGAAAATACCCATGGAACAGTCAGATTAGGGATAGAAACCAAGGCAGAGACTCACAGTGAAAGTGAACAAGGCGGTGACCCACGGTGAAAGCGAATAATGCAGTGACTCACCGTGAAAGCAAACAAGGCAGAGGCTCACAATGAAAGAGAACCAGGCAGCGACTCACGGTGAAAGCGAACCAGGTGGCGGCTCCATGAAAGGGAACCAAGCGACAGCGCAAGGTGAAAGTGAACCAAGCGGCGGCTCAAGGTGAAAGTGAACCAGGCGGCGGCTCAAGGTGAAAGTGGACCAGATGACGGCTCACAGTGAAAGAGAAGAAGGCAATGGCTTATCATGAAAGAGAACTAGGCAGCCACTCAAGGTAAAAGCATAGCAAAGGGAGGGAGAAAGGATGACAATGGTGGGAAGGGATGGATTGGAGAGAATAACAGAGAGAAGAAAATTTAGGGGCAGCTGATAAGATTAGGGTTGTTTACAACCCTAATCTATTTCTATAAATAAATAAATAAATAAATAAATATTTTAATAAAAATGTTTTTTATATATAACATAATTAAAATGTATTATAAATATATTTTATTTATATTTTTTCCAACTATGTACACACGTGGCATGCCACATGTTATACAATGTGTACACATCATATTATTTACTCCACATAAGCTTCCAAATAAGCATTTATAATAATAAAATAATATAATGAAAATAAAAAATGGGGGGAAATTGAGCGGGAATGGTTAAAAAATTTCCCTCCATAATATACGTAGGTAAAGATCATTACCTACTGATATTATTGGTAGGTAAAGCTATGTTCCGAAATATAATATAATGGACTAGCATTTACCTACTAATATTATCTACCAATAAATATTGGTAGGCAAAACCCTACTTTCCCTACCAATATATATTGGTAGGTAAAGATCAGATTTCTTGTAGTGAAAGAAAACATGAATTTTTATGCAAAGTTCAAAAGAAGCAAAAATTTAAATAACTAAGTCCCACTGATAATTTGGAAAGTCTCTTAAAACATAACATAATTTAAATGGCGTTCTAAGATGATCGTTTTTCCGTCCATAGGATGCCCCACGCCATACACCCCACGACGATAGAACTCCTCACGTCACCACGAGTGCCATAAAGAAATCCTATTTGCTACCTGGAAGGGAAAGTAAGGTGGGTGAGCTAAAAGCCCAGTAAGAAAGTACAAACAATAAGCAAGTAAGGATACAAAAGATACAAAATCTAACGTTCATCTAAAACATCATGGCATATCATAACAATATCATAACATAACAGCATAGCATATCGTAACGTTATCGTAACATATCATCATAGCATATCATAACGTTATCGTAACATATCATCATAGCATATCATAACGTTATCGTAACATATCATCATATCACATTCATACAACATTCATGATGAACATGGCCCGCTACTTGTCCATGTCACCCTATGAGGTAAACAAGAGTCTCTGGTCCTTGAATAACCTCGGCGCGTCCGCCCTAGGAGTTACGTCTTTATATCCTTAGTAACTCGGGTTACGTCTTTATATCCTTAGCAACCCATTTGATGTGTCGCGTTCATCACTGTAATGACCCACTACTCTAGACTTTTGGAACACTCCTAAAACCATATATAACAGGGTGAGTAGATTTGAAGAAAAAGAAATGAAAGGAATGGAAGGACTAAACCTTGAGAAAAATACTTACCAAAACCTTTTTGCTCAAGAACTTAGATTTCCTAACCAAAATAAAGATTAAGGTTAGAGGCTGAGTAGAAGACTATGAGAACTTAAAAGAACAAGTACAGAAATGAACTAGAGTTTTGGGTTACCTTGAAGACTTGTAAGACCAATCTACACCGCAAACCGAAATACTATAAAACCTTACTTCCCAAAGTGTTTGATAAGCTTATGATGATCAAGCTTATGATTCCCCAACCCGGGTGTTTACACTCTCACACTCACTTAGCACTTGCAGCCTCTGAACTTAGAGCAAAAGATGAATAATGGCTGGGTACTAGGTCCTATTTATAGAGTTTAGGAATGAAAGGATCTTAATTTTACTTGAATAAAAATAATAGCTTTTTAGGTGAAAATAATTTGAATTATCGTTCAGCAGAGGCTGAAGACTCGTTCAAAAAGGTGCTGGACTTATCAAGAGGTAGAATGGCTGAATGGAAAATGATTTCAAAATGTTTCAAAATATACTGAAGGAGGCGATATATCGCCCCCTGTAGGCGATATATCGCCTGGGCCAGTATGCCCGAGGCTGTTGTGCATCGTCTCGTGTTTTCCGTATCTACGTGTTGCGATATATCGCCCCCTATAGCTACGATATATCGGCACACGCTGATTATTTAAACACGAAATTACACATTTTTAGCTAAATTTGAATGGGGTAAACAGCCTTAACTAAGCCCTCAACGTATTCAAAGCTGCTGACTGACCTTATAGCATTCAAACTTTACCCCTTATTAAATTTAATCCTCAAAATACTTAATCCTTAATCACCCATACATAACATGTGCTTAAAATCCTATTGGTTCTTATCTAAACCTTATAGTATAATAAATATTATCCTTAATATCAGTCATATTAATCAAACCTTAGGTTAAAATTAATATTCTTAAACTATAGGTTAAACTTAGAAAATCTATAAGTACTACTATGAGTGTCCAAATAATTCCCGGTCTAAACCAAAAATCCACAGTTACAAAGATAATACTATAAATACTATAATACTACTATCTAACTAGCTAAGTAAAGTTCTTGGACTCTACAATCATGCTAACATCCATTCATAAACATATCATATTCATACAAGCCACACATCATCACAAAATGACATTCATAATTCATAACAATTCATTCATACAACAGTCTTACAATTCATAGCATAAAATCATAGAATCTATCTAACTTCCTTACCTCAGGTCCGAGCTAAGAAATTTCACAACCTTTCAACGAGCCTATACCATAACCAAAACAACGTTTCTTAGGTTCATAAAATTACTATTTTGCCCTTCCAAACAACTCATCATAATAACAGTTACACATAACATGCAATTATTCTTAACTACACATAAAGCCATAAAAGAATAATGCTCATTTTACCTATTTTACATGCATGATCTTTCCATAAAAACCACATGGTTGAATAATAGACATAATTTTGGACGTAAAAGTGGATTTGTATGTAACATGCATACGTGGGAACATTGCGTAATTGAGACGTTTTAAAAATGATAATTCTACATTTCTTACTTTTATCGTTTTAAAATTAATAGACTTATAACATGCTTTATTTTTCTTAAAATTTCCAGGTTGATTAAATTTCTCAAAACATTATTTTATTTTATAAAATAATTTGATTTAGCTTAAAAAAAATATATGTGACAATTTCATTTATTATTCTCAAAGTACAAAGAATTAACAAAAAGCTTGGAATTAATTAAAATACCTATGATTAATAAGTTTCTTTAGAAAAATAAATTTTAACATTGGTTAATTGTGTTACATAAATAATGTGAGAAAAAATATATCTTTAAGTGTGGGAAAAAATATATTTTTATTGAAATTATTTAAGACTTAGTTTTATGTAACATAAATCCATATGTGACAATTAAATAATTATTTTTCACCTTTAAACCAAACTTTCAGCCACTATTTAATTTCTTTAAAAATCACAAATAAATTGAATTTAAATATTTTTCTCAATCAAAATAAAGAAAAATCATAACTTATCAAAATATGCATTCATACCATATTAAAATACCACTTTTAATATTACCATAATTTAGAGTATTAATTTTATTTCAAAAACTCATCAAATTCATTTTATTGAAACACTTCACATTTTTTTACAAAAATTCCACCAACCATTTTTATCTTTAAAAATCACCATATTCAATTTAAAACCTCATATTTTTCTAAAAATACAATAAAAATTCTGTAGATATTTATTTGAGTAAAATATCATTTTATTGGGACTTAAACTACCCTTTTTAATTTCATAAAATTAACATAACATCAATGACATTACTTATGCATGCAAATCATTTTTTTTTATCAAACTTTTACCCAATTATTTACAAAAATCAGCAAGCTTAATTTCTCATGAAATTCATCTTTTATCCCAAAAATTTCACATAAAATCATACATGTCCAAAATCTCATCATACTCTTATTATATACATAATTCTAAGAATATTACTAATATATTCACATGCAATCTTATAAAACCCATTTTTCTATTCCATTGAATCTACACATGAAATCCAACAAAAATAACAAAGGCAATAACATACATTAATTCATAAACACCATATTTCATTCATGCCTTTATAATAACCCTAACATATTTCTATCATTTCTCCTTTTATGCATATCAAGATTCATTGGTACAAAAATCACATACATCTTATCATATTTCTAAAATCATCATTATTTCAAAACACACAAGAAAATACATATGATTGAACTTTTTACCCCTAGGCCTAAACATTTAAGATCCACCATAAAACATCACAAAATTCCCATCTACCTTCACATAAAACCTAGTATGCATCTATCATCATTTTTGCCATTTTACATAAATCAAAGATTTAAAAATAACCATAGCAATATAAACATAAAATATAACCTCATATAAACCCTATCAAATCCATTTTCGCAATCATTCCCATGAGCCCTTTTTAAACAAAACATATTCCCTTAAAATACAAATCATAATCATCAATCCTACAATAATCAAACCATTTACATCACCATCAACAACCTCAAAGATAAACCCATCAAAACCAATATATAGGCTAAGAAAAACCATTACCTCTCTAGATTGTTGAATCAAGAACACTTTAGCAAGAAAACCTTGTCACCTATAGAGGATTTCTAAACACCATACACCCAAAGAAAGAAACCCCAAAATCAACCTTAGATTAGAGAAGATGAGAAGATACAAATGCACATATGTGAAACTAGTAGATGGACTCTTACCTAGGGTTCGAAACCCTCTTCTCCTTCTCCTTCTCTTTCGTTTCTTCTTCTTCCTTTCTTCTTCTTCTCTAGAAAAATATGGCAGCCTTCCTCTCTCTCTCTCTAGCTCGCCTCCCTCTCTCTCTACTCTCTCTAGATGTCACGGCCAAAATGGCCTATTCCCTTCTTAATCCCCTTTTTAAATTCTCATTTCCATAAAGCCACCATCAAGAGGAAATGGTAAGTTTCCTTTCTTCTCTATTTTCCTTTAATTTCTTTTATTATAATAGATTGGAGTCAAATGGTGATTTCCCAAAATTGATTATCCTTATCCAATCTAGTTTTAGTCTCCTAAAAAAATGGAAAAAAATATCAACCAATCCCACAATTGCTACACGCCACTTACTTGCCCCTTTTGTATTTTATTTATTTATTTTCCTATCAATTAAATAAAACTACTCAAAAATATCAAATAAATGGAAATTATAAAATGTGTAGAAAATTCACACATGTGCATCTTATTACCATATACTTGCACACACTAAATCACTAGGGTGCATCACTATCTACCATGCACCTTAGTGCATTCAACCAAATCTCACATAATCACATTAATTGTCACACTTATTTAAAATGTAACACTAATAGTAAAATAAACATGTTACACAATTATTCACTTATTAAAATAAATAACCAAACAAACAATTAACAAATTTAAATTAAAAAAGGTTATACCAAACAATTCTAACAATTAAATCAAACAATCAAATAAAGCAAACAACAACTAAATAAAATAAATAACATTTAAATAAAACAATTCATCACACTTAACATTTAAATAAAATAAAACACAAAATTTAAATAATCTAATTTTTTTTTCTCATCTTCTCTCCTTTTTAGCCTCAAAAGTCTTTCTTCTTCCAGTTATCATCCCCAAGATCCCTACGCTCTTGCCACAAGATTTTCTTCGTGAATCCAGTTCTAAAGGCTCCACCAGGATTCTGATTCCTACGCTTTTTGCGACTTTCACACGGAAAAAACACTGTAAGTCCTCTGCCTGTTGCACATTTTGATATTTCTGTTTCTTTGTTAGGTAAACTTCTTTCTTAGTCGCACACTGTAGGTTATCTTTGGCTGGTGTTTTGTGCGTAGGTTTTGATCCTAGGGGTATCGACCATATGAGAACATGTATAGGAATGTGATGTATAGGACAAGATAATTTCTGGGTAGCTTTAGGGAATGCCTGTTCGGAGAGGGGAAGGCGAGAGGTTTCTGGGGTGCAAAACTGGGTAGCTTAGGGGTCACGCTTCCTAGGAGGTTTTGCTTTTTGAAACTTTCCCTCCAAGGAAAGCATTATCCTGACCCTCCTGACACATAGATCCCGAGCAATCGGGGATCCGTTGGAAACATGGGCACGTGACCATGGTAACGTGTTGCTTCACACACCGCAGGCTAAGGTGCACGAAAATCACTTCTCACGCTATATTCCCTTTTCTATTTTTAGGTCGCCTATTTAAAATTTTCTTCATCTTTGTTCGTTAGGCGACCAGATGGGGCCCAGGAAGAACATACCTAAAAAGAGCGCTGTCGGCTCATCATCCCAGCAGGCTAGCAAAGGGAAAGAGATAGTTGCGGAATCTCCAATCCCCCACTTCGGTCCCACAGTGGAGAAAGAGGTCGAGGTGGGACCTGATGCCTTCTTCGAGGCAGAGAGGATAGTCTCGAAGATTACGACCCAAGGGAGGGTCAACAAGATCCTGCTATCCCATAACATCAAAATTGGGACAGGCGCTCTTGTTGCCCGACCTCCCCTCGAGGGTGAGAGGAGCTGCACGCCCCTCGACGAGGATTTCGCGGCCTGGAGCAACGAACTCCTCAAGGCCGGGGCCTTCCTACCTCTGGACTAGTACTTCATGGATTTTCTGAATTATGTGAAGCTGGCTCCCTTCCAACTGCCCCCTAACTCCTACCGTCTGCTAGCGGGGCTGAGGTACCTCTTCCCGAAGCATGAGTGGGAGGTCCCTACACCAGCGGACATCCTTTATTTCTTTTGCCTCAAAGCCAGCCCGGATCAACGGGGGCGAGGCGAAAGATTCTACTATCTAACCCGTTTTCCCTACTCTCCTGCAGTCATCGAGCTGCCCAGCCACCCCAACGACTTCAAGGACCAGTTCTTCATGTCGACGGGGTTTCGCAACTGCGATCACCACTACTTAAACCGTCCTCGTAAGTTCTTTCTATCCTCAGCTTGAAAATCGCCACATTGCTTTATTTCTTTTCATGTGTATTGACTTGAATACCATCGTGCATCCATTTTTGCGAGGACGGCCAATTCGGTGACCCTCGGGGGTCAATATGATACCTTGGTGAGGCTCCCACCAAGTGAAAAAGACTACCGCCAGCTCGTATCTGATGAGACGATGCTGGCGTGCAAGTTAATATCTCCGGGCCAGACCCTGGCCTTAAGGAGGTCACGGGCTATCCCAGTAGCTCGCGAGTTGATGCCCATCCCCGAGGGGGATGTTGCAGACAATGACGAGCAGGATGAGGAAGACGAGGTGCCGCTCGTGCGTCGGAAGTGGGCTCTCGAGGTTGCCCAGGGCCTCGACGCGGATCAGATCCAGTCCGGGGTAGTAGCTGGCCCCTCCGACCAAGGTAACCAATACCTGTTTAGGGACTTAGATAGGGCTGCCGCAGACCTACAGCTTGCTAGGTTTAACCCAAGCCAGCTCGTACATCGTCATCAAGATGACCCAGACCTTAACATAACCCTACTCCAGTGTGTAGATTAACTAGTGTTGCGCCATGACATGGGCCGCCCTAGGGGCACTGTAGTTATAGACAACACCTTGGCTTTTAGTTCGGTCTTTTTTGAGGAGTACGAGACCAACCTTAGGTCGTGGCCCTCCCTTCTGGAGGGTGTAGTCACTCCAGGGCTTAGGCAGTATGTAGAGGGGTCCAGTCCTGAGGTGGATCCGGACCCAGAGCCCCCTCTCATTCGCGAAGTTATAAACTTAGACTCCCCCATAGAAGCTCCGCGGACGGAGGTCGTGGCAATAGATTCCTCCTCTAGATCGGAGGGTAGGACCTTTTCAATACACCCTTAGATTTTTCTTGTGATCAAGTACCCTTACATGTATACTAACGCTCCCTTCTTTTTATTTCAGGCGAAGAGATGGCACAACCCGGAGACAACATCTTGCGGTCCATCTTCCAAGGGGGGAATCCTCCCTCCGGATCATTCGGGCCACTGGTCAAGAAACCCCTGCTGACCAAGAAGACTCCACCCGGGACCACCTCCAAGTCTCCCGCTAAAGGGAGGGGCCAGGTTCCTGCAACTGCAGAGAACATGCCCCCACCTCCTTCGTGACCTCTAGTCCCTATTCAGGAATAGGAGGCACCAGCTGAAGCCCCGCCAGATCCCACTCCCACCGTGCGTATACCGGTTAACACTCAGGCTCTGAAGAAACTCCCCGAAGCCTTTCAAGGGACGGTCTATGAGACCGCGAGCTATATGGTGGAGCATTACTACAACGCCACCCCGAGGGACTTGCGGGATATCGAGACGAGGAGCCTCGTGAATGTCATGGAGTCTTCATTGGGGATGACCCTCACAGTAAGCTTACCTAGTTAACTTAGTTAACTTTCTCTACTTTCTCTTTAGCACATGCCTTACTATCTATGTCTTTGCAGGCGACTTTGGCTCTACACCGTAGCATAGCTCAGTCCAGGACAAGGATAGGTGAGATCAAGGGCAAGCTCCAGGCTGCCCAGACCACTCTTGCGTCTTCCCAATAGCAAGGGTAAAGTGCCAAGGTTGCCCTGACGGGTGCCAAAGAAAACGAATAGGCCGCACAGGTCGCCTTGGCGGCGACGAAAATCGAATTGGAGGCGGCCAGCGTCAAGAAACTGGAGGCCGAGGCTGCACAGGTCGCCTTGGCTGCTGCGAGGACCGAGCTCGAGGAGGCCAAGGCCGCCACCGTGGCAGAGAGGGAATCTTCCAGTTCCTCCATGGAGGCCATGCTTTATCACTGCTGGGCCTTCAACCAGGATGGCGACTTCTCCTTCCTGGCGCCTGAGGTGTAGGAGCCCTTCCTCAAGAAGTTCAAGGCCCGTCTTCAACAGGAGTCACCCTTTGAGACTGGGGAGACTTCCGCTGCAGGCGAGCAGGAGACCGAAGGGGTGACCTCATTGGAACGGCCTGGGGGGGCCTAGGACTTTTGTTTTTATTTATTTGTAATCTTTTACCATGAGATTTTTTCTCCTTGAGACAATTGGTTTCCCTGAGTTTCATTTTAATCTTTTTTTTTTTATCATTATTTTTGTTATTTATTTTCAGCGCATTTGGTAAAAACTTAGTTTGCGTTAGTTTATTGACTTTTTCTTTGAAACCACAAAGCACTGTCAGTCAATTTTAACTAACTTCTAAGTTTCAGGACCTGGTTGTATCCAGGACAGTTAACTTTTAAAAAACTTAGTTCGCATTAATTTTTTTTATTGATATCTCGTGCTTTTTAAGAAAAACATCGATTAACCAATTTGAATCAACTTCTAAGTTTTAGGACCTGGTTGTATCTAGGACATTGACTTTAAAATTTTAGTTCGCGTTAAATTTTTATTGATATCTCGTGCTTTTTAAGAAAAACATCGATTAACCAATTTGAATCAACTTCTAAGTTTTAGGACTTAGTTGTATCCAGGATATTGATTTTAAAAACTTAGTTCGCGTTAATTTTTTATTGATATCTCGTGCTTTTTAAGAAAAACACCGATTAACCAATTTGAATCAACTTCTAAGTTTTAGGACCTGGTTGTATCTAGGACATTGATTTTAAAAATTTAGTTCTCGTTAATTTTTTTATTGATATCTCGTGCTTTTTAAGAAAAATATCGATTAACCAATTTGAATCAACTTCTAAGTTTTAGGACTTGGTTGTATCCAGGATATTGATTTTAAAAACTTAGTTCCCGTTAATTTTTTATTAATATCTCATGCTTTTTAAGAAAAACACCGATTAACCAATTTGAATCAACTTCTAAGTTTTAGGACCTGGTTGTATCCAGGACATTGATTTTAGAAACTCAGTTCGTGTTGGTTTTATCGACACCTCGTGCTTTTTAAGAAAAACACGGGTTAGTCGATTTAAACCAACTTCTAAGTTTTAGGACCTGGTTGTATCTAGGATATATGCCCCCCAAGTAACCAGACAGAGACCTTTCTTAGTTACTTGGAACATGCTCTTCTAACACTACACTCACGAAAACATGCAATGATACGAAGAGACTACTCATTATTTAATAAAAAAAAAGGTGGCTTTCATAACTAAGCCTTACAAAAGTATTACTGATAATATTTCTTTAGGGGTACAACGTTCCAAGTCCGTGGGACTACTTCTCCATTAGGCCGAGCTAGTGAAAAGGTTCCTTCCTTCACAACCTCTATTGTTTGATAGGGTCCTTCCCAGTTTGGTCCCAACACTCCGTCCTTGGGATCCTTACCAGCTAAGAAGACTCTTCAAAGCACCAGGTCGCCTAAGTTAAAGATGCGTTTCTTGACCTTTGAGTTGAAATAACGAGTGATATTTTGTTGATAATGCACGGGCTGCAGCTACGAAGCTTCTTGTTTTTCGTCAATTAGGTCGAGGGACGCGCAGAGCAATTTGTCATTCTGGTCTTGGTCAAATGCCCAGACTCTATGCGAGGCTATCTTTGTTTTGATAGGAAGGACGACCTCACTCCCGAAAGCCAGGGAGAAAGGAGTGTGACCCGTCGAAGTTCGGTGCGAGGTCGAGTATGCCCACAGCATCTGGGGGAGTTGTTTGGGCCAAACTCCCTTGGCTTCATCCAACCTCTTCTTAAGGCTCGCTTTTAGTGTCTTGTTCACAGCCTCGACCTGCCCATTAGCCTGGGGGTAGGCCACGGAGGAGAAGCTTTTAACTATGTTGTGCCTCTTAGAGAATTCGGTGAAGAGATCGCTATCAAACTGGGTTCCGTTATCCGACACGATCTTCTTTGGCAGCCCGAATCGGCAGACAATACTCTTAACCACAAAGTCGAGGACCCTCTTTGATGTAATCATCGCCAGGGGCTCTGCTTCTGCCCATTTTTGTGAAGTAGTCAATAGCCACCACCGCATAGCGAACTCCTCCCTTTCCCGTGGGAAGGGCACCAACTAAATCAATCCCCCAGACCGCGAAGGGCCACGGGGACGAGATCATCTTTAGCTTGACTGGAGGGGCTTGGGCAACTGTGGCGAACCGTTGGCATCTGTCGCACTTTTTGACATAAGAGATCGAGTCCTTTGATAGAGTGGGCCAATAATACCCTTGCCTCAATACCTTCAAGACCAGGTTTTGTTCCCCAGCGTGATCTCCACAAAATCCCTCATGCACCTCCTACATAATGGTTTTTTCTTTGCCTGGCAGAACACATCATAGAAGAGGTAAAGAGAGACCACGCCGGTACAATGTCCCATCTATCATTGTATACCTCGGAGCTTGGTAAAGTACCCTCCTTGCATCGTTTCGCTCCTCAGGTAACTTTTCTGTTGTGAGGTACTCAATTATGGGAGGCATCCAGGTCGGCCTGGTGTCAATCATTTCGACCTCCATCTCGGCTTCCGCTATGCTTCGTATTTCCAAGAATTCTACCGGTACTAGGCCCAAAGTTTCGACCTCCCCGGAGGTGGCGAGCTTTGCCAGGGCGTCAGCATTGGCATTATGCTCCCGAGGTATCTGTTCAATTAGGCTGTGATCAAATGCGAACAACTCCTTCTTTACCTTGGCCAGGTAAGCAGCCATCTTAGTTCCCCGCGCTTGGTATTCTCCTGATACCTGGTTTACCAGGAGTTGGGAATCGTTGTAGCACTGGACGGAGCTGGCCTTCAGCTCCTGGGCCACCCTTAGCCCAGCCAATAAAGCTTCGTATTTGGCTTCGTTGTTGGATGGTTTGAATCCGAATTGCAACGTAGAGTGGAAACGATGTCCATTTGGGGATATCAAGATGATTCCAGCTCCGGATCCATTCTCGTTAGACGAGCCATCTACAAAGACTTTCCACGAGGCTCGAACCAGTTCTTCCACTGGTTTTTCTCGGAATCCCGTGCACTCTGCCACAAAATCAGCCAGAGCTTGGCTTTTTACTGCAGTTCGCGGCACGTGCAGTATCTCAAATTGGCTGAGCTTGATAGCCCATTTCAAGAGATGCCCTGATGCCTCAGGTTTCTGCAAAACCTGCCTTAAAGGTTGATTGGTTATGACATGGATTGAATGGGACTGGAAATACAGCTTGTGCTTTCGGGAGGTCGTAATAAGGCAGAAATCCATTTTTTCCATCAACGGATATCGGGATTCAGCTCCGAGAAGCCTCTTGCTAATGTAATAGACTGGCTTCTGAGATCGGTCTTCTTCCCGGACCAGTACCGCGCTAGCCGCATCTTCCATGACAGCCAGGTAAAGAAAAAGAGGCTCTCCTGTTGTTGGCTTGGACAACACGGGTGGCTCGGCTAAATATGCTTTCAGGTCGGGGAAGGCACGTTCGCATTCTTCAGTCCACTCGAATTATTTATTTCCCTGGAGCAGGTTGTAGAATGGAAAACACTTGTCGGTAGATTTGGAAATGAAACGATTAAGGGCTGCCACCCTTCCTGTCAGACTTTGGATGTCTTTTTGCGACTGGGGTGATGGCATCTCGAGTAGCGACCTAATTTTATCGGGGTTCGCCTCTATTCCTCTGGTGTTGACTATGAAACCCAGAAATTTTCCTGACGCAACCCCAAAAGTACACTTTTGGGGATTCAACCTCATGCCGTACTCTCTTAAAATCTTAAAGCATTCCTTCAGATCGGAGACATGGTTATCGGCAATTTTTGACTTGACCAACATGTCGTCAACATACACTTCCATGTTCTTCCCGATCTGATTAGTAAACATCCTGTTGACCAACCTTTGGTATGTAGCTCCTGCGTTTTTTAGCCCAAAGGGCATGACCTTGTAGTAATAAATGTTAGTTGGGGTCATGAAGCTAGTGTGTTCTTGGTCTGCTGGGTTCATGGCGATCTGGTTATAGCCCGAGTATGCATCCATAAAATACATGAGCTCGTGCCCCGCCATGGCATCTAACAATTAATCAATCCTTGGTAAGGGGAAGCAATCTTTGGGGCAGGCTTTATTCAGATCGGAAAAGTCGATGCAGGTCCGCCACTTCTCGTTGGGCTTCGAGACCAAAACAGGATTGGCGACCCAGATCGGGTACTTTGCCTTGCAAATAAAGCCGCACTTAAAGAGCCGGGCTACTTCCTCCTCTAGAGCCTCAGCTCGGGTCATGCCCAGGTGCCTTTGTTTCTGGGACTTCGCAGCACGTTCTTGTCCAAGTTCAGGGTGTGCATGATGACGCCCGGGCTGATCCCTATCATGTCCTCATGAGACCAGGCGAACACATCTAGATTCTCTTGTAGAAATCTAAGCAGCTCTGCCTTCCTTTGATTACACAGGTTTTTCCCGAGCTTTACCACGTTCGAGGGGTCTTGTGGGTCGATGTTCACCTCCTCGAGCTCTTTGATGGCCTGGAGCTCGAATCTATCTTTTCCTATCCTGGGGTCGATATCATCATTTAAGGCGATATCTTCCCCATTGGCTCTCTGAGGTTTTTCTATCTCAGGAAGAGGTCCTACTTCCTGAGATTCCTCATTCCCACCCTGAATGGTCATTGTCTGCTGCCTGGGTTGTGACTTTCCCTTCATGGAAATGCTATAGCATTCCCTGGTAGCGAGCTGATCACCTCGGACCGTGCATATCCTCGTGGAGGAGGGGAATTTGACTGCGAGATGGCAGATGGAGGTTATGGCCTCGAATGCTATCAATGTAGGTCGGCCCAGAATAGCATTGTAGGCAGCAGGATAATCGATGACCACGAATTTGAGAAGTTTAGAGACAGTTCAGAGCCCCTCTCCCAAGGTAATTACCAGTTCGATTGTTCCTATCGCTGCTGACCCTTCTCCGGAAAATCCATACAGCATCATGGAGGTGGCCTTCAACTCGGTGACAGATAACCCCATCTTCTCCAGCGTAGACCGGAACAGCAGGTTCACCGAACTCCCATTATCGATAAGTATCCTCCTAACTCTCTTGTTGGCGAGTTGGGCAGCTATGACAAGAGGATCGTTATGGGGGAACTGGACGTGACTAGCATCCTCCTTGGTAAAAATGATTGGTTGCCTCTCCAGTCGTTGTTGTTTGGGTAGATGCTACTCCGGGACAAATTCCACTCCATTATGAGCCTTCAACTCATTAAAATATCTCTTCTGGGCACCTCTGCTCGTGCCAGCCAAATGGGGGCCTCCGGAGATAGTGGATATCTCTCCCCCTATCACAAGAGGAGGGGTATCCTGATTTATCCGGGGCCTGGGCTGATTTACCGGAGCTTCCAGGGCCGCCTGACTGGTAGTAACTCTGTTCCACGCATATTAAGCCAAAGGTCCGGCTTTGATGAGTGTCTCTATCTTATCCTTCAAATGCCTACAATCGTCAGTGTTGTGGCCAATGTCGTTGTGGAATCGACAAAACTTGGAAGGGTCCCTCTTGGTCTTCTGGTGCTTCAAAGGCTCCAGCTTTTTCCAGGGGAGGCGGGCAGAGTTTGCTAGGAAAATGTGTTCCCTAGTGTTTGTGAGCTCGATATAAGCCGCGTAGACTGGCTTAAATTTTTCCACGGGCTTGTTCTTCTTCGGACCGTGCTGGCCTCCTTCGTTGCTCCCCTTTCTCTTACCTCCGCCCCCTTGGTTATTCTGTGCAACGATTTGAGTCATTTTTACGACATCCGTTTCCACTCTAATGGGCTAATCAAGGGCCTGGCTGGTCCCAATGACCGCCGCTCGCATCCCTTCCAAGTTTATCCATTCCTGGGCCTTGTTTAGGAATTCATCCACGATGCTGAAACCTCTTCTCTGTATCTCTTTCCATAGCCCACCTCCAACGAGGATTCCAGTCCTCAAGGCCATAAGCTTGGAACTGTTGTCCGCGTCCCTGGCTTGAGCCGCGACATTTGCGAACCTACTTAAGTAAGCTTTCAAAGGTTCCCCGGGCTGCTGCTTCACGTTCGCCAGGGTGTCAACTTTGACGCGAGCAGCTTGAGAAGCTCGAAACGCCCTCTTAAAGTCAGCAGAAAAATTCTTCCATGAGCTGATGGAATGCTTTTGACACTTTTTGAACCACTGCCTAGCTGGCCCAGTCAAAGTGGAAGGGAATACCAAACACCTCAGCTCGGGGCCGATATTATGGGCCATCATCAAGATATTGAACATACCTAAATGATCTGACAGGTCTCCGTCTCCATCGAACTTAGACAAGTGGGGCATCTGGTAACCCAGTGGGTACGTTGTGGCTGCTTGCTGGGGGCAAAAAGCTCGAGTTCGTCCCCCAAGTCATACTCGTCCTTCTCCATTTCTGACAAGAGCCTCTTCATTAGCTCCTCCATCTGAGCTAAACGCTCTAAGGTTTGGTCTTTAATCCCTTGGTTGTTCTGGGGCTGTTCAACAGCTCTATTTCCATTGTACGCATTAGGCGGGTTATTGTCCCTCCAAGCTTGAGCTTGGTTAGGTGGGACATTCCAACTGTCACGTCCTTCGGAAAGACCGTCCCCTTGGTGAGCATGACTTCCATTTCTAGTCGGATCCCCCCTCTGTGAGTTGAGGCGATCTCGAAGGTTGGCCCTCGAGGTGGCCTGGGGGCTTTGCGCCGAATTCAAGCGATTACGCTGGTCTCTACCAGATTTGCCACTTCGGTGGCTTCCGGTCCAGTAGCTCCTGTTGGAAAAGCTTGGAGCCTGTTGCTGGAAATGAGAATCTGGGACCTCCCCGCGTGCTTGGTTGCGATAGGAGGGACCGGCAAGAGGAGGATTTCTTCTGCTGTCCCCGTGTGTCGGAATGTCTCAAACTGGATGGGGAGGAGATGGGTATCTTATTGGAGACGGGGGATGCTTAACTGGTGACGCGATCCTAGTCCCGTCCGGGCGGATCAAGTTAGCTCGCGGCTGCTCCACTCTACCATCCCCAGCATCCTGCGCCCAGTGGTCTGACCGTGGTGCAGGAGGGCTGGTCGGAGCAGGCTGTCTTTGCAAGCCTTCCTCAGATCTCCTCCACGAGCTGCCTCGAGCCCTTCTGGGCGCGTTCGATGGTGGAATCGAGCTTGGAGTTGAGGTTTGGAATGATCGGCTGAATTGCTGATTGGCCCTAGGAAACTCCTCAAACACAGTTTCCTGGTGGTGGTGTGACGTGGGGGTAGAACTCGAAGTTGAGGTTCTGACTGATCGGCTGGGCCTGGACCGGTTATCCCGGCGGGACTTGTGAGTCCCACTTTGCCTCTTTCCAATGTTAGCGTTGGTTGTAAGAGGGGGTAGCCGGGCCAATACTTCTTCGATTTGCTTGCTTGCTATGGATAGCTGACCCTCAACAATATGTTCTCCAACTCTATCGCTGTCAAGAAATCCGGGTTCGGATTTGGCGGCCGGGGCGCCGAACTCTCGGTGTCGTCCTGGCCCATCGGCTGCTTTCCCGGTCGCTGCTGGATCTCGGGGTTTTGTTCATCGGATATGACGGCATGGTGGGCCTCCTGCCCATCATGTTGATCTGCCTCTTTACCATGTCTCGAACGAGTAACCACCATGATCAGGTTTTTGTGATAGCACCAATCTAAATCCTCTCAATGAAAGCACCAAATTGTTGATGCAGTTCTTCGCCAACAGATAATTATACGAATAAACAGGATGGATTAGTGTTAATTAGTGAACCGTAATGTGAAAATAACTTAATTCTAGATTGGAGAAATTAGCAACGTGGGAAGGTGATCACCCCTTTCTTTTTAGGTGGTTCGAAGGTTAAAATCCCTCTAGTCCACCAGCTGATATTATTGATATCTCTTAGTTAATCCTTACAGAGTACTTCTTTACAAAAAATGTGCCAACCTCTTGCAATGCCCAGGGTCTTGGTATTTATAGGGAGAGGATACCTGGGTTGACAAGGGGGTCATCCCGTGACCTCTTTACCCTTCACGTCATCTCAGTGACACTGATGATTAATTTCTAAAACCTAACAGTGAAGTGTGGTCTAATCAATAGGTAAGGAGGGATAATGGGCCGCATGGCTGAAACTAGGCATGGGATGTCTGAATACGCACGTTTACACTGCGTGTTCAAGAATTCAGGAATGGAATAGACACGTGATGTTTGATGTATGCACGTTTACATTGCGTGGTTGTCTTTACAAGGACTCGGGTGTCAGATCTATGCCGCATCACGAGCTTGATGTAGTGCTAGCTAGTGATATCCATACTGCTGACCGGATGCCTTCGAGTAAACTGCTAACTCTCTAATCAGCTCGGGCTGGACAGGTGGAAACCCGTAACAACAGCTCCGGGTGGACGATTTACACGTGGCGGATCGAATTAGGCCCTTTTCCAGCTCGCCAATAGCTCACGGATATTTAGGGCGTACACTAGTTAAACCCAGAACTAAGCCTAGATTTCCTTTCCACACAACCTTGGCTCCATAACAAATCCATAGACAATCCCATAAACTCAGCCAACACCCATAATTAAACTTAAAATCTATTCCACATGCAAGCTTAAAACTCTAAAAGAATTTAGCATAAACTTAAACAATTCAATGCTAAATTTCTTACCTCTTGAATGAGTTCAATCCTTGAGATACTCCCCAAGCACTACAAGTCCACTACTTCAACTTTCCTTAGCCTAGAGTCCCCAAAGTTCATTAGCCACCAAGCAACAATGAGAGGAAGAGAAGAAACCGTGAGAGCCTAGAGTGAGAAGCTGAGAGAAACTTTTGTTTTGTTTTCCTTCTAACTCCCTCTAGAGTCCTAACAGTCAAATAGAGTCTAAGCCTATCCATTTCCAAAAATCTAAAATGCCCCTTAAGTCTATCTAAATCCTCAAGTGCCACCAAGGGTAATTCTGTCATTTTCCATGTCCCGCTAATTCCTCGAGTGTTCCTATAAATCCCCGTTTAAATCCTGACATGTCCAAATCATTGCTAAATTACTACCCATTACTTGATAAATCCCCAACACATTACGCTCCCAAAATACCCTTAGGCCCCTCCCGAGCCAAGTATTCGACCCCGTTGTGACTTTCTAGCTAAACTGCTCCCTAGGATCGTCTCAGATCGTGCATCATAAATATATTACCACTCACTCGTGGTATCAATCACAATATACACAAATATTGCATTTATGCCCTCAATGGGATAAAATTACAAATATGCCCATAATAGCCAAATGGGGCCCACATGCATATTTAATTCACCTAAACATGCATTTCTAATCACAAAATCATCAAATTCATATATTGACGTAATTAAATCAATTATTTCCCTCCTGGAACGCTAATCAAGGCCCTAAGCCTTATTAGCAAATTTGGGACGCTACACTACAGCTGGGACCTGTGATGCAATAGGTGGGACCACCGGTCCTGCCATGAGAGGTTGTGCTTGACACACTCCACCCTTAGCATATTGATGGAGGTGTCCCAGCTTGATGAGATTCTCAATCTCATCCTTGAGTTGATGGGACTCATTGGTGTGGTGCCCTATGTCGTTGTGGAAATGACAAAATTTTCCAGGGTCCTGCCTATCCCTGTCTCTTCGGATGGGCTGCGACTTCCTGTAGTGAACGTGTTGTGTCATGGCCGCGAAGATATTCTCTCAGGAGTCTACCAAGTCGGTGTACTTGAAATACTGCAAGACATACTTCTCTCCAGATGTGACTCCTTGCTCGGCCTGTGCGGTTCCACTTCCCCTGGGCTTTTGGCTCTTACATTTCCCTCTGCACCTATTTCTACTGGGAGCTCAACTGGATTCAGCAGGCTAGGAGGGGGCAACAACTCCAGCACTGAATGCAGGCTAAAAAGCATTGTATCCAATGGGTGCTTCCCCGTACCCTACTGGATCCATACTGAATCCAGGAGCGGGTACGATGCTATAACCGAAAGGTAGAGAACTTTGGCTAGATTGGACTCCCCCCGAAACCATTTGGACGACAGAGAAAGGGGAATATTGGATTCCCATAGCCACGGGACCAAGCATGGTTGAAGTTGGGAAAACTGCTAATGCTCCGAACGCTCCAATCTCGGCATCCTCCCAGCTGATATATTCTTACGCTCGATGAATTAAGTCATCAAGTCGTCAATATCCCCTCCGCTGGAGGTCATCCCAGAGCAGGGATCTCACACGGATGCCAGCTTGTAATGCCATCAATTGCTGGTCATCATCAACCCTTTTGGTTCTTGCTGCTTCCTCCTTGAAGCGTTTTATATATGCCTTAAGAGTCTCGAAGGGCCCTTGCTTTATATTGGCCAAGGCATTGACCTCAAAGCTTACCTTTCAAACTCCTTTGAATTGCCTTCGGAAGGCAAAAGATAATTGGTGCCATGATTGAATGGATCCTGGTCAGAACTTTTTGAATTATTCATCTACTGGTCCTGTCAGGGTGATCGGGAACACATGGCACTTAGCAACATCAAAGACGCGAAGCATCGACATCAACCTGTTGAACATAGATAGGTGGTTTGTGGGGTCCCAGCGACCATCATAAGGTGGTATGATCGACATCTTGAAGCCTTGTGGTAGAGGGGCCTCAACAATGTGAGGAGCACACGACTCTACTTCTTCATCTTCTGAGTCAGACTTGTGGCCTTGTCGCCTGGACATTTTGAGCATTATCCGCTTTAGACTTTCTAACTCTGCACGAAGCGGGTCATACTTTCGATTAATGCTCTGAGCCAGGTTGTCTCTTCTCCGAGTGTTGACATTATCCCGGAGGTCTGACAGACCTCTCCCAACAGGCTCATGACCTCCTGCCTTATTACATCTTTAGGCATTGAGGTTGTCTCTCAGGTTAGCTTGTCCTTGAAATGCACCGTTATCCTCGGGATAAGCCACTTCGGTCTCTCCATCGAACTCGACATTTTTGTTTACCGAGATACTGATACCGCATTCTTGATTTTGCGGGGCATTCCTCGGGTGGATCCCTGGACCGTTATTCCTATGGGGCTGGCTAGGTCCCAATGGGACACCAACTCCAGGCCTCGCGCGATCCGTATGGGTGCGTCGGGGCGAAACGCCCCAAGCTCCACGAGCGCTGACTGCATGGCGGTGTCCTCGAGCCCCTAGGAATTTACCTTTACCAACATGCTGAGGAACCTGGTGGCCTTCGGGTTCTTGACAAGCCCTCTTCTGCTTTGGATTAGGATTATCGTCAGCCTTTCCCTTACCATGATCCTGCGGTGGCATCGGGGTTCCAGCTCCTATTGGGTGCCTGGTGGTCACCCCAGCTGGCAGATCTTTCTCTTCTATAACCGGGTGCTCGGGAGGCACTCCAGCTACATTGACAGGTAGCACTCCAATGGGGTGTGCAGGTGGCATGCCAGTTGGGTGCCCAGTTGGTGCATTTCCACTGGGGACCACTCGCAACCGCTGGGCTGCAAGATTGGCCTTCATGGCAAGAACCATCTCCTGTAGGGCGACAATGTTACCCTTGCACATCGATCTTTTATTGTTGGGTGGCCACCTGCTCACGGAGCATCACCACCTCCGGTGTCTCCTCTTTATCCATGGACTGAGGGTATTCTTCCTCATAGTACCCTTGGTCGACACCGTCATCTTCACTGTCGTACTTGTCGTCTTCATCGTAATCCTCTACCATCTCAGGTACGTCCTGAGGTGGCTGCCGATTGGGCTCACCTCCTTCGGCTTCGGTAGGAGGGAGTACGTCATCTGTAGCATTTCATCGAGTAGTCACCATAGTTGTAAGTGTTCCAAATGATTTCTCCAACCTCTCAATGAACGCACCAAAATGTTGTCTGCCTTTTTCGCTATAAACCTTAAAACATAAGATTAAAGAAACAAGTAACACAAACACATGATTTTTACATGGTTCAGGTTATAAAAGAACCCTAGTCCACGAGTCGCTAGTATTACTAGGATTGGAAACTTGTTATGGAAAGTTTCAATGGTCTATTCTCAGGCAGCATTTAGATTGCTCTGAGTACAATGTGTTTTCTATCTAAAAAACCGAACCCCTTACAATGAGACTCCCAGCTCTATTTATAGAGGCTATGGTAATTAATACTAATCATTTGTAATTAATATACATTCTTCCCATTATTAGAGGATTAATACCAATTCAATGCATTGGGCTGTATTGAATAGAGACCACGACCCATGCGAGATCCACGAGGCCCACTGCAGAAAGGTACCTACTTTATGGGGAACATGCCCTTGGTGCTATCATGGCATGTTGTACGTATTTCCCTGTCAGACGGCGTAGTGGGAATGCAAATTTTGAGTCGTACAATCAACAACACTATAGGTGGATCGCCTAAAAGGTTGTTAGGTGCTCCTCTGATGCTGTAAACCCACATTGGCTGACACCTAGCACCTTATCTTAGGTCCGAGAACCGGAACCTCGAACCTGGGAGGCGACTGGGGGAGGAGAGCCTTCGCTTTAATTGGTTGAGCTAGCGAACCTCTGGCTCTGAGGGCAAGCCTAGGAGAGTAATCTACCTTACGCACTGGCAGAGACAGGCGACCTCATCTAAAAGGATCTTCACCTGAAATAGAGCCACCGGGGAGTAACATACTCCGAAGATGTCTAAGACCACCCGAGCCAATCATTATGAGTTGCCACTTGTCGAAGGAGAAAATACGGACAACAATCATTTATTTATTATTATTAAAATGATCAATCTTATTTGAATATTATTATGATAATAATACATATCTATTCTATATGATAGAAAATAGGAAAAAATAGAAGTTACACAAGAAGCAGCAGAAAATGAAATCATTTTTTTCTCACAAATGATAAACCTTGCTCTCTAGCCTATAATCAAGAGTCTCATGTGTTGAGAATACTTTTGATTCACAAATTTATTCTTGTTCTCTATGTTCCCACCCACATCTTCAGGTGTAAAGAATGTCTTAGAAGATCTTGGTGTGAGTACTCAAGCGAGGATAGGAAGATCGAAATATATACGAAAAGATTCAAGGATTCTTGATAGGCTACAAGAGGTAAATCATTTCATATTATTTTTACATATACATCTTTTGTTGATTAGAATATTGCATATTAAAGGATCCTCATATAAAGTTTTTTATATGAAATTTTTTGTTATATACAATACTACTGTTACCGCAATTTCCGCTGCGCACTAGGGATATTTCCTAACAATATGCTGACTTATAATACTTATGCATTTCATTTATTGATCATGCACTTTCAAATTTTACTTTTATGTTTTTGTAACGCCCTGGATAGCCAGGATCGCTACACTGTGTACTTATAAAGGTGCAGGACTTGCTAATCAAGTCGTTATTTTTAAAAAAACATGTAAGAGCTAGGGCTAAAAAGGTTTTTGTCTTAAAAGACTCATTTTATATAATTAAACTGTTGTATTCATGGGATCCCAAAAGAAACAGTGTTTATAGTAAATTTACAGATTCCCAAAGATACATGAGAAGCCACTAGCCATTCTAGGGCAAAATAGACAGTCTTTGGGTCACGCGTCCCTGCCTAAACCTCAACTGTGGCGGCTGAGCAACTGACTATGTACATTTCACTCACTGAGCTCTCCAATCAGGGCTAGTCCAACTTGCCCTTGCCTTTACCTGCACCACGTAGCACCCGTGAGCCAAGTCCCAGCAAGAAAACATCATATACAACACAATCAAAGATAACAGGCAATTAATTCATTACACATGTACTCCCATCAAATAATCCACAATAAACATTCAGCACATACATTTAGATTCAAGATACAATCAATCACATATCTCACTCATATCACATAATATTCAGGGCAGACGACTTAGGCCGCACCCTCTGTTTAACCCACTGACTCCGGCCCACTTAAACCGAACTCAGTGCATAATAAGCTGTCCTCGGCTACCAGTGGCCGAGCCGCGCCCTGTGCGCTAGTGAAACCCTTGGCACCCTTAGGTCGTTGGTTCACTAAATAGCTTGCATGGCATAATACCATAATTTCAAGCCTTTACAATAGGGAACCCTTAGTCCCGTCACATATATTCAACCAGGTGCAGTTTTCTTACCTTTAATCTTTATAGTTATTGAATTCCGAGCAACGCCCCTCAAGCAAGATCCATTCCCGAGCCTAAGCCTTTATCACCTAGTCACAACCAAAGTATAGAGTTCCATTAATATTCAAATATAGGTTTCCGGTTACAAAACTAACTCCCGGGAATCCGAATTCCACCAAGCACGGTGGTGAAATCAATCCCGAGCATACTAGACCACATTCCCATGCCTAAAATCCTCAAAATTTCATGTGCACAACTAAGGGCTGCGGCCCTTGAAGCTTAGCCGCGACCCTAGCCTCAAAACAGAACCAAGGCCAACCTAAACAAAGACATGCGCCGCAACCCTTGCTTTGGGCGCCGCGGCGCCCACCCTTGGTCGAGCCTCCTTGGCCTTTCTTCATCCTAGGGCCGCAGCGCTCTAGAATAGAGTCACGGCCCTTCCCTTCGTGCCCAGAAAACCCATCATTTTAAAGCTCAAAACCTTATCCAAAACCACCCCTAAGCTCCCTACTTCAACACCCAACATATCCACAACTCATGCTACACAATTCAACAGAAATTCAGCTCAATAACCCATAGAAAACTCACTTTCAACCCTTGAAACTCTAAGAACTTGAACGCCCAATTTTAATCAGTCAAAACTCCAACTCAAATAATAAATTCATGAAACAAAGCTTACCTTCTTGATTGAACCCTTTCTCTAGCCAAAACCTAGCTGATTCCAAGGATTTCTCCAGCTCAATTCCACCCTAATCATCAATTGAACAATACCCCAATACCCAGCTGAAACTCAAGTTCTAACCACAGAAAGAAGGAATTTCATGCTTACCTTAGCCCTGATTTGATCATTGATTATTTGCTGAACTAAACCTCTAAGTTGCCCCTGATTTCCTCTAAGTTCCAGCAATTCTTCAGCTCAAATTCCCCAATTCCCTCTGTTTTTCCCTTGAGTGTTTCTAGTTTAGTTTCCTTTGTTTTGCTTGAGAGTGAGAGAGAGAGAGTAACCAGTTGAGTAGGAAATTAAGTCAGTTTATATTTTTCCTAAAGGCTTCCTAACTTTTGTCTTACTTGTTAAGTTAATCCCAAGGCTCGGGGTGCCGGAACCGTCCCCGAGGCCGAAACGGTAAAATCCCCCAATATTCCCACCTAGACATCCTAACCTCAAATATATCTTCATATATTTATTTTCATAACCCAATAGTCTAAATAGCTACCCGATACCTAAAGTACCCCTGACTTGTCCAAAGTCATATTTTAAGTCCCGTTGTGACTTTTCCCGCTATCTGACCCTAGGATCATCTCAAGTCGTGCTCTGCAGACCTGGCCACATAATAATGTGGTTCTCACATATATCACATGTTCATTTCATATTATTATAAAAACATTACAAAACATATAATTACACATTTAAATCATATAATAATCTAGTGATGCCCTCCAGGCACACTAATCAAGGCCCTTAAGCCTCATTAGCGAATTTGGGGTCGTTACATTTTTTTTCTTGTAATGCCCTAATTTCTCATAGATTACCGAGAACACAGCGTTAGGTCATAATCGTAAATATTGCTTTTTTATTGAATAAAAAATAAAAATAAATAAATACATGGATCCATGGTTTTTACAAAAATAAAATAATTGTCTTTAACATAAAAAGGAGCAACATTTAAGTAAAACTTTAAAATAATATGCTTTTATAAAAATAAATAAACTAGGCCCGCTTGATCTTCCTCGACTATATGGTCCCCACGAATACATCACGAAGCTCTTAGATCCCAGACTCGCCATCGGCCTTTCTATCCTTAATTTCCTGAAATAACAACATCATAAGGAGTGAGCTTCTAAGCCTAGTAAGGCAAATACAAAAAAAAGTAAGTCATATAATCAAACATATCATAAATTTCACCAAAGTCACACAAACCTCTAGGTCATATCATAGCTTAAGTCATAATTCTACATCATAATCTAAGCCAAAAATCATAAATCATACTCTAAGTCATAAGTCATAAGTCATAAATCATAACTATAGGTCATAGGTCATAAATCATAATCATAACTATAATAACAAGTCAAATATAATAAAAATATAAGTGTTTATACAGGGGTGGCAATTAAGCCCCAGAAAAAAGTCTGTCATACACCGTACATAGGTCCGTCATAAAGTTTTGGCAACTGAGCCTACCAAACATAGTCCGTCATACATCATTGGACACCTTAGGTCCAAACACACTTACCCCTTTATTGTACCTAAAATGTTAGGTCATACAAACATAAACTATATCATAAACTACATAAACTAAGTCATAATACTAAACTACCTAATTTTCCTTACCAAAAACTAGAATATCGGAGACAAGAGTGGGATTGAAACTCCTAAAACCAAACATAAGAAACCATAATTTTCTAAAAAAATAAAGTTGAAGAGATGATCTAAACCATCGATATAAGAACTTACCAAAAAATTTACGTTTCAAAGGAATTGAACACCTAACCAAAAGTAACTATCACAAGTTAGGATTTGAAGAAAAATGAAAGAATAAGAAGAAACTATAATGAAATAAACCTGAAGATAATGAATACATTGGATAGCTTAGAACCTTGATCTATACCTCGAAAACTGAAATCACACAAATACTTACTTCCCAAGTGTTTATAAAAGCTTTAGATTTGAAAGCTTTAACCCCAAAACCCTAGTGTTTCTCTCTAGAACAATCTTAACAGATTGGAGGCTTAGAATTGTGCTTGAATGATGAATGAAATGGCTGAGTGAAGGGTCCTATTTATAGAGTTCAAGGAGTGAAACTAACTCCCATTTCAATGAATAAATAAATGATTAAAAATGAATAAATTTGAATTATCTGTTCAACAGACGCCCAAAACTCGGTCAAAAACGTTCACGAAGGAGTCAAGGTTGTTGAGGGTTGTTTCTAGTTCTGAATTCTATGAAATTCAAAAATTGGCCACTGGAGTCGATATATCACCTAGGGTACGCGATATATAACCTCTACCATGATATCAAGGGTCTGTTGTTTTGTTCGTGTGAGTTCGACGTGTTTTCCGTATCAATCATAGGAGATATATTGGCCCCTATAACTGCGATATATCGGCATACGCTGATGTTTCAAACATGTTTTTGCACATTTCAGGATAATTTGAAATTGATTGAAACTACTTTTACTGAGTAAAACGTGATCCTAACAGATAATGGAAGGTTCTAGAGCTTCTAAATCTTTCTTTTAATAAAACTATTCATAAAAAATACGTAAATCCTTAATAATCATACATGTGACAAGTGTCACGCTCTTAATTATTCTATCTAAACCTTAGGTTAAAATAAATAATATTCTTAGGACTATATTCATAAATCAAACCTTATGATAAAATTAATATTTCTAAACCATAGGTTAAACTTATAAAATTCATAATTATTTCTACAAGTTTCTAACTAAATCCCAGCTTTGACCAATATCCACGAAAACTAAAATTCTACAGCTACTACCACTACTACTACTACTACTATCTAGCTAAGTAAAATTTTGGGACGCTACAATGAAGTGGTGATTGGCATTTCCAACCATATAGCATCTCATAAGGTGCCATGCCTATCGTTGCCTGATAACTGTTGTTGTAAGAGAATTCTATCAATGGAAGATACTTGCTCCATGATCGTGAGAAGTCTAATGCACATGCCCTCAGCATATCTTCTAATATTTGTATGGTGCATTTTGACTGACCATCGGTTTGAGGGTGAAATGTCGTACTTAGTTTTAACTTAGTGCACATTGCATGTTGTAGACCTTCCCAGAACTTTGATGTGAAAACCAATCCTCTATCAAAGAATATCATTTTTGGAACTCCATGTAATGTGACTATCTCCACCATGTAAAGCTCTGCGTACTGGTCATCGTTATAAACTGTTCTCACCGGCAAGAAGTGAGCAAATTTTGTGAGCCTATCTACTATCACCCAAACAGAGTCATGCTGCTTGGTGGTTCTTGGTAATCTCGTCACGAAGTCCATCGCTATATCTTCCCATTTCCATTCAAAAATCTCTAATGGTTGCAAAGTTCCAGCGGGTCTCTGATGTTTTGCCTTAACTTGTTGACATGTAAGGCATTTTGCTACAAAATTTGTTATGTCTTTCTTCATCCCTGGCCACCAGTACATTGTCTTGACATCGTTGTACATCTTGGTTGATCCTGGGTGAAGTGAATACAGAGTAGTGTGCGCTTCCTTCATAATACTTTCTCTTAATTCACCACTTTTGGGCACACATACTCGGTTCTTATATCGTACCATGCCTTCTTTTGTCAAGGAGAAATTAGCATTTTCTGAGCTCTGTAGGTCTACCTTCATCTTAAGAAGAAACTTGTCTTCTTGTTGTTTCTCCTTTATTTCCTCCATTAGTGTTGACTTGATCGTGAGGTCAGCTAGTTGTCCAGTTATTAGCTCAATTCCAGACCCCTTAATATCATCTTGTAAGTGTTGAGCTATTCCCTTAAGTGTTGACAAACTTTCGTAACTCCGCCTACTAAGTGCGTCTGCCACGACATTAGCCTTCCCCGGATGATACAAGATCTCATAATCATAGTCCTTTACTAACTCCAGCCACCTTCGTTGCCTCATATTGAGCTTCTTTTGCGTAAAGAAATACTATAGACTTTTGTGGTCCGTATAGATTTCACACTTTTCTCCGTACAGATAGTACCTCCAAATCTTTAGAGCGAAAACCACCGCCGCTAATTCTATGTCATGGGTCAGATAGCGTTGTTCATACTCCTTTAGTTGTCTCAAGGCATAGGTGACCACTCTTTCATCTTGCATCAAAACGCATCCAAGTCCCTGCTTCGACGCATCGCAATACACTACAAACCTGCCTTTATCATTTGGGACTCATAGAACTGGGGCTGATATAAGCTTGTCCTTTAACGTTTGGAAGCTTTCTTCGCATTTCTCCGTCCATACAAATTTATGTTGCTTCCACGTCAAATTTGTTAAGGGTGTAGCTATTTTGGAAAACCCTTCAACAAACCGTCTATAATATCCTACCAATCCCAGAAAACTTATCACCTCCGTGGCACTCTTGGGTTTGGGCCAATCCTTCACTGCTTCGATCTTTGCTGGATCTACTTCCACGCCATTTTTAGACACAATGTGTCCTAGAAATTCCACCTTCTCTAGCCAGAATTCGTAATTCTTAAACTTAGCGTATAATTGATGACTTTTGAGTTGTCCCAACGTCAGTCGCAGGTGCTCTTCATGCTCGGCTTTCGTCTTTGAGTAGATCAATATGTCGTCTATAAACACCACAATGAACTTATCCAGGTAGTCCTTAAATACTCTATTCATAAGATCCATGAACATTGCTGGTGCGTTCGTTAAGCTAAAAGACATCACCAGAAACTCGTAGTGTCCATATCTAATCCGAAAAGTCGTCTATGGGATATCTTCTTCTGGTACTCTTAGCTGATGATATCCTGACCGTAAATCTATCTTCGAAAATACCGTAGATCCTTGTAGTTATTCAAAAAGATCTTCTATTCAAGGCAAAGGGTATTTGTTCTTGATCATCACTTTATTTAGTTCTCGATATTCGATGCACATCCTCATACTCCCGTCCTTTTTGACAAAAAGCACTGATGCTCCCCAAGGCGAATAGCTCGGTCAGATGAAACCTTTGTCTAAAAGCTCCTACAGTTGGATCTTTAACTCCTTTAACTCGGTAGGCGCCATTCTATAGGGAGCTTTTTAAATTGGTGCTGTCTCTGGTGCCAATTCTATTTCAAACTCGATTTCCCTATTCGGAGGTAATCTCGGTAGATCTTTTGGAAATACCTTGGGAAATTCACATACAATGGGTAAATCCTTTGGTTTGAGTTGCGTCTCTCGTGTCTTGTCCACCACACTGGCTAGAAACGCTTGGCAACCACTATTGATTAATTGCTTAGCTTTGAGAGCTGAGACTATTGGTATGCGAGTTCGGGAAACTTCTCCTTTGAAGGTGAACTGCTCTCCGCCTCTGTTTGAAAGTAGACTGTGTTACCCTTAAAGTCTATCATTTCCCCATAATTTGCTAACCAGCCCATGCCTAAAATTACGTCATAATATTTAAGGTCTAACTTGATCAAATCTACTGGTAATACTTTTCCTTCGATTCTAACTACAACACTACGCACCCCTCTACTAGATAGCATTCTTTCCCCCGAGGGTAACTCTGTGACAAACTTATCTCTAAAAAGTTCGCATGGTCTATCTAAGCTATCAATCATATTCATAGAGACAAAAGAATGCGTAGCTCCCGAATCAAATAAAACATTACATAATTCACCAGAGATAGTGACTTGACATGTTACCACTGTATTACTAGTTTCTGCTTCACCTCTAGTAAGAGCAAAAACTCTGGCTGGCACTAGCTTATCATATTTCTTTTGGTCTTTCAACTTTGGGCAATTCTTTTTAATGTGTCCTTCTTCTCCACAATTTAAACAGCCTTTCGTCTTATATTAGCATTCCCCTGAATGCTTCCTCTTACAGATAGGGCACTGGGGATATTCCACATAGGGCTTCTTATTCCCGTTACTTTCTAATGCAGTCTTATTCTTCTTGTCGGCCTTTTGATTTTGACCACCATCATGTTTTCGTTTGTGGTCGTTCTGTTCATTGTTATTCTTTTTGGCATCCCTTCTGGCCGCGCCTTCTTTCCAGTTTCTTTCTTCTGCCTGCTCAGCTTCTAGGCTATCTCTAATGTTTCTGCATATGTGGTTATTCCCCAAATCAACTTCACGTCATGGGCTATCATGGGTTTTAGTCCTTTCACGAATATTTGAATTCTTAGCGTCTTAGTGGGTACCATGTCCGCTGCGAACTTAGCCAACCTATCAAACATCCTAGCATACTCCGTCATAGTCGAATTCCCTTGAGTAAGCGCTATGAATTCGTCCACCCTTGTGGCTAGAATCACAAGACTATAATACTTCTTATTGAACACTTGGATCAACTCATCCCAAGTCATGACGTTCACATCTCTAGTCTGCTTCACTATATCCCACCAGATGCGGGCGTCTTTCTTTAGCAAGCTTGAAATGCAAGAGACTCGATCTTCGTTTCCCAGCCTCATGTGTTCTAGAATGGACTCCACTGATCGAAGCCACTCTTCTGCTTCTATTGGGTTTGACCCGCCATCGAAGTTCGGTGGTTGCTGCTTTCTAAAGCGTTCATACACTGCCTCGTAGCAAGGTTCTGCCAACTGTAGTAATTGTGCTAGAGGAATGACTTACTGCGCCACTTGTTGTTGTTGCCTTGAGTTTATTTGGAACTCTTCTTCCCTTCTCCTTAGCTCTGCCCTAAGACGGGCATTTTCTCTTTCCAATTTTATTCGAATAGCAGCAGCTGCAGGATCTTCTACTACATTGGGTGCCTCTGGCACTCTTGGGGCTGCTGGAATTTCTTCATATGTGGGGGTGGCGGCTACTCTTCTTCCTCACCCCCTTCCCCCTTCCTCAGCCTCTACCTTTGCCATTTAGTCTTTCAGATCTTCTTGGTTCCTGCTCCATGTGTCTTTTCTGTTTCCCCAAAAGAGAAAAGTTGAAAAACTAAGACAAACAAAACAAGTAGAGGCTACAACTTAGCCTATTGTACTATTGTCTATGAGGTCCATCTATCTATTTAAAACTACCCTATTACAATTAAGTCCAACTCGGGTAAATGGGCCTTAATAATTGAATCTTCCATGGAGGAGGGTTGGGTTCAGTAAATCGTACCCACTACTAAGGCCCCCTAACTTCCACTTGGACCCAAAAGACAGGAATTTGAAGCCTTGCTTTATTAATTGTTATTCATTTAAATTGGACCCAATCTAATAATGCAAAGCAAATGTGCTAACCCATAAGAGAGGAATTTAAACTTTACACTTTCAATTGAATCCAAAAATTCTTAACACTTACTAAACTATAAAATAATAATAAAAGCAAATAACATGTTTTAAAAAAAACTAGTGAAAATATTCTAAAATAAAATTTAACAATGTGTTCTTATATGCGTCTAATCCTTCACATCGGATCCATTGTCATACTCAGGGTCTGGTATTCTTCTTATAGTTTTAACCTTTCTAACCACACTTGAGTCCATTGGGCTAATTTCTGAAAAAATAACACAAGAAAGACATTACAAACATATTTGAAAATAATGTGTATACTTACTTGGAAATGAGTAGGTCTTTTGTAGCTATCATGTGTATTTCGTGGGAACGTTCACGACCAATATAGCCGTGGGCTCTGATACCACCTGTAATGCCCTAATTTCTCATAGATTACCGAGAACACAACGTTGGGTCATAATCTTAAATATTGCTCTTTTATTGAATAAAAACTAAAAAATACATGGATCCATGATTTTTACAAAAATAAAATAATTGTCTTTAACATAAAAATGGCAACATTTATATAAAACTTTAAATTAATATGCTTTTATAAAAATAAATAAATAGGCCCGCTTGATCTTCCTCGACTATATGGTCCCCACGAATACATCACGAAGCTCTTAGGTCCCACACTCACCACCGGCCTTTCTATCCTTAATTTCCTGAAATAACAACATCATAAGGAGTGAGCTTCTAAGCCCAGCAAGGAAAATAAAAACAAAAGTTAGTCATGTAATCAAACATATCATAAATTTCACCAAAGTCACACAAACCTCTAGGTCATATCATAGCTTAAGTCGTAATTCTACATCATAATCTAAGTCATAAATCATACTCTAAGTCATAAGTCATAAATCATAACTATAGGTCATAGGTCATAGGTCATAAATCATAATCATAACTATAATAACAAGTCAAATATAATAAAAAGATAAGTGTTTATACATGGGTGGCAATTAAGCCTTGGACAAAAGTCTGTCATACACCGGACATAGGTCCGTCATAAAGTTTTGGCAACCGAGCCTACTGGACATAGTCTGTCATACATCATTGGACACCTTAGGTCCAGACACACTTACACCTTTATTGTACCTGAAATGTTAGGTCATACAAACATAAACTATATCATAAACTACATAAACTAAGTCATAATACTAAACTACCTAATTTTCCTTACCAAAAACTAGAATATTGAAGACAAGAGCGGGATTGAAACTCCTAAAACCAAACATAAGAAACCATAAGTTTCTAAAAAATGAAGTTGAAGAGAAGATCTAAATCATCGATATAAGAGCTTACCGAAAACTTTATGTTTCATAGGAATTGAACACCTAACCAAAAGTAACTATCACAAGTTAGGATTTGAAGAAAAATGAAAGAATAAGAAGAAACTATAATGAACTAAACCTGAAGATAATGAATACCTTGGATAGCTTAGAACCTTGATCTATACCTCGAACACTGAAATCAGACAAATACTTACTTCCCAAGTTTTTATAAAAGCTTTAGATTTGAAAGCTTTAACCCCAAAACCCTAGTGTTTCTCTCTAGAACAATCTTAACAGCTTGGAGGCTTAGAACTGTGCTTGAATGATGAATGAAATGGCTGAGTGAAGGGTCCTATTTATAGAGTTCAAGGAGTGAAACTAACTCCCATTTCAATGAATAAATAAATAAATGATTAAAAAATGAATAAATTTGAATTATCTGTTCAACAGATGCCCAAAACTCGGTCAAAAACGTTCAGAAACGAGTCAAGGTTGTTGAGGGTTGTTTCTAGTTCCGCATTCGATGAAATTAAAAATTGGCCACTGGAGCCAATATATCGCCTAGGGTAGGCGATATATCGCCTCTACCATGATATCGAGGGTATGTGGTTTTGTTCATGCGAATTCGACGTATTTTCCGTATCAATCATAGGCGATATATCGGCTCCTATAGCTGCGATATATCGGCATACGCTGATATTTCAAACATGTTTTTGCACGTTTCAGGATAATTTGATAATGGAAGGTTCTAGAGCTTCTAGATCTTTCTTTTAATAAAAATATTCATAAAAAATACTTAAATCCTTAATAATCATACATGTGACAAGTGTCACGCTCTTAATTATTCTATCTAAACCTTAGGTTAAAATACATAATATTCTTAGGACTATATTAATAAATCAAACCTTATGATAAAATTAATATTTCTAAACCATAGGTTTAACTTATAAAATTCATAATTATTTCTACGAGTTTCTAACTAAATCCCGGCTTTGACCAATATCCACGAAAACTAAAATTCTACATCTACTACCACTACTACTACTACTATCTAGCTAAGTAAAATTTCGAGACGCTACATTTCTCTCTGTACTTTCACATTTTTATGGGTCATTATCTTTTGTGCACACTGTTCGATTAAGTCAATGCATGCATGGCTTGTCACACATATAATATAAAATCTCATGGGTTCTCCTCCGACTAGCCATCATCGCTACTGGCTCATCATATTACTCATTTCATCGTTGTCATGGCTGTGATACTTATTACACATATAAATGGAAGAGAAAGACGGGAACATGGAAAACATATCTGAATGGTCAACTATGACCTAGCCCACATTAGTGGGCTGCCACTTTAAGCCTTATAGACCTCCATCTTCTTTACTGAACTTACTTAATTGCTTCCTCAAAACAGTGGCACCCTTTTTAAACATCTTATTATCACTTTGCTTAAGCCTTGTTGTCATTAAAATGTTCAACTTTATATATGACTTTTCAAGGCATTTCATAACTTTTCTCATATTCTTATGCATGGTCTTATATTACATAATAATGTATCACATAATTGTACATGTCATGCATACATGCTAATGCTGAAATGCCAATGTTCATGTTCATGATTCATGTTTGATGATATTCAATCAAGGCACTGCATCACATCTCATATAACTCAAAACATCTTTAGTCATAATATATGAAGCTTTGGGTTGGTGGCGTTGTTATACCTTAACGTAGAGCTATGACTCAAGTCTAAGAGTTTTAGCCTAAAAACTTAAAGACTTCGTAAATTATAACAGGTAACAAAATCATGAACATAGAAGGTAATCCACATATTCATCAATATGAGAACACATACTTGTACATAACTCATATCAAACTTAACCAATTAAGACAATTTTCACATATCACGAAATTCATCTATTATATGTCATACAATCCATTATGGTATTCATACAACACATAACTCATATAATTATTCATCACATACTCATCATATGCATTATCATCCCATACTTAACACATCAGACATACACAATCAATGTAGTCAGACATATCACACTTAAGCACAAAAGGTGAAATTTACTTACCTTAGGTCCTTAGCTTATTTTAAAACTACTTGTCAAGAGTCAATCAATTCAATCCATACAAATCATATTCAAGCTACATCATTTATTAAATTCTATCAAAATCGTAAATATACACAATTGATAGTGTATATTAACAATACCAGAAATCACATAAATGATAATAATAATAATTATTAGCATCATAATGTTAATATTCTTCATACATCATAATCCTATTTACAAAACAATGCTTTAAACCTTGCTCATAATATAATGTACATTAATAATAATAATAATAATTTTCGTTTATAAATAAACTTATTTCAATACTAAAAGAATTTTAAACATATTGATAATACTAATAACAAAATACATGAATAACAATATGTATGAGAATGTATATATTCCAATAATCATTTTATAAAAGAAATCATATTTTTTAACATAAAATTGTAATAATCGACATAAAGATAATAATATAAATATTTATATTACTATTAAACGGCCATAAAATCGATCACATTGATCAAATAAATATAATTTCTAAAAAATTTAATGTTCTTGCAAATATCAATAACTATATAAAAATAATATTTTATATTATTTTAGTATTCAAATATTAACCAAAATATTAATACACCATAATAATTATTAAATAATAGTTTAGCCAGAATCACACTTTACATATAAAAATTATATTCTTGATTTACCAAACAAAATAATAAATATAAATTATTAAAATTAACTATTCATAATAATTTCCATATTAATAGAATATCGATTAAATATCTCTTTTTACAATATATTAAGTTTCTATTATTTTATAGAAAATTTGGACAATACAACGGCTATAAAATGGACAATCCCAAAATCAAAACTTGTATAAAAAATACATGTAATTCCAGACAGCCAATATAATTATAGAAATATTCAGTGCATCAAGAATATATAAATATATGTACTATAAATACATTTAATAACAATTACTCTAATTAATAATAATTAAATCAAAATATATTAGTCAAATAAATTATACCACAATGATCGGGTGTAATGACCCACCTACTCTAGACTTTTGGACCATTAACGAAACTATACATACAAATCCTTAATAAAACTTACATTTGCGAAAATACCATAACTTTATTAGAAACTTGTAGAAATAAGAGTTACTTTCATAAAATATCAAGTAGGATATGGGATCCCATTATCTTAAAAACAAAACATCATTTAAAATAAAAGGAGTTACATAGAAAGTGTGGAAAAATACATGTAAAACCATAAAATAAGACTACATCCTCGAAAATCGAACTCTCGACCCCTTGACTCCATTCACCACCGATACACATTCCCCAAGCATCCACGAATCTTACCGCCACTATAGCTATTTTCCTTCACATATAAACAAAAAGGAATGAGCCTAATGCCCAGCAAGGAAAATCTACCACATAGTTCATATACATAAATTTCATAAGAAACATAAAAACATAACATTACACTTATTTCATATACATACTATAATGGCCATTATTACTTGGGGTCCCATAGACTAATAAAGTCATATGCCCATGAGATTAGTGGGGTCCTACTAGCTAAGTAGGTCATATGCCCATAATCTATTTGGGGTCTTGTTAGTCATATGGGTCATATTCCCAAGCCTACAAACATACATATCATAACACTTATCATAACATAAGAAACATAAGATAACATGTAAAACATATAACATATGAATTTCTATCCTATTTTCCTTACCAAAATACCGGGATAAGAGGACAGCGCTAGGACTTTGGAACACCCCTAAAACCATTATGAAAGGGTGAGTTTAATGAAGAAAAGGAAATGAAAGGAATGGAAGGACTAAACCATTGAGAAACATACTTACCAAAAACTTATGTGCAAGCTCTTAGATTTCCTAACCAAAATAAAGATTAAGGTTAGAAGGCTGAGAAGAAGACTATGAGAAAGAAAATAACATAATACCAATGAACTAAGGTGTAGAAATACCTTGAAGACTTGTAGACCAATCTAAACCTCGAACCGAAATACTATGAAACCTTACTTCCCCAAGTGTTTGATAAGCTTATGATGATCAAGCTTATGATTTCTCCACCCAAGTGTTTACACTCTCACACTCACCTAGCAACTTGCAGCCTCTGAACTTAGAGTAAAAGGTGAATAATGGCTGGGTACTAGGTCCCATTTATAGAGTATAGGAATGAAAGGATCTTAATTTCACTTGAATAAAAATAATGGCTTTTTAGGTGAAAATAATTTGAATAATCGTTCAGCAGAGGATGAAGACTCGTTCAAAAAGGTGCTGGACTTATCAAGAGGTCGAATGACTGAATGGAAAAAGAATTCAAAAGCTTTCAAAATAAGGTGAGAGGGGCGATATATCGCCCCCTGTAGGCGATATATCGCTTGGGTCAGTATGCCCGAGGCAGTCGTGCATCGTTTCGTGTTTTCCGTATCTACGTGCTGCGATATATCGCCCCCTATAGCTGTGATATATCGGCACACGCTGAATATTTAAACACGAAATTATACATTTTTAGCTAAGTTTGAATGGAGTAAACAGCCTTGACTAAGCCCTTTAACGTATTCAAAGCTGCTGACTGACCTTAGAGCATTCAAACTTTACCCTTATTAAATTTAATCATCAAAATACTTAATCCTTATTCACCCATTCATAACATGTGCTTAAAATCCTATTGGTTCTTATCTAAACCTTATAGTATAATAAATATTATCCTTAATATCAGCCATATTAATCAAACCTTAGGTTAACATTAATATTCTTAAACTATAGGTTAAACTTAGAAAATCTATAAGTACTACTATGAGTGTCCAAATAAATCCCGGTCTGAACCAAAAATCCACAGTCATAAAGATAATACTATAAATATTATAATACTTACTATCTAACTAGCTAAATAAAGTTCTTGGACTCTACAATTCTCCCCTACTAAAAAGAATTTCGTCCTCGAAATTTACTTACCAAATAATTCCGGATACCGGCCTTGCATGTCCTCCTCCAACTCCCACGTTTCCCCTTGTTCAGAACTATTACTCCATAGGACTTTGACTATAGGAAAGCTCTTGGACCGTAACTGCTTCATCCCCCTATCTAGGATGCTAACCGATCGTTCCTCGTAACTTAAGTCTTTCTGGAGTGCTATCGTATCGTACTTGAGGACGTGAGATGGGTCTGACACATATTTGCGTAGCATCGAGATGTGGAACACGTTGTGACTATCTGCTAGTGCTGGCGGTAGGGCTAGTCTATATGCAACTGCTCCCACTTTGTCCAATATCTCAAAAGGACCTATGAATCGGGGACTAAGCTTGCCTTTCTTTCCAAACCGCTTTACACCTTTCATAGGAGATATCTTCAAGAAGACTTGATCTCCGACTTGGAATTCCACATCGCGTCGCTTGGCATCCGCATAGCTTTTCTGATGGCTTTGAGCAGCAAGCATACACTGTCTAATAAGCGCTACTGCTTCTTGAGCTTGTCTAACAGCTTCGGGAAGCTGTTAGACAAGCTCAAGAAGCAGTAGCGCTTATTAGACAGCGTATGCTTGCTGCTCAAAGCCATCAGAAAAGCTATGCGGATGCCAAGCGACGCGATGTGGAATTCCAAGTTGGAGATCAAGTCTTCTTGAAGATATCTCCTATGAAAGGTGTAAAGCGGTTTGGAAAGAAAGGCAAGCTTAGTCCCCGATTCATAGGTCCTTTTGAGATATTGGACAAAGTGGGAGCAGTTGCATATAGACTAGCCCTACCGCCAGCACTAGCAGATAGTCACAACGTGTTCCACATCTTGATGCTACGCAAATATGTGTCAGACCCATCTCACGTCCTCAAGTACGATACGATAGCACTCCAGAAAGACTTAAGTTACGAGGAACGACCAGTTAGCATCCTAGATAGGGGGATGAAGCAGTTACGGTCCAAGAGCTTTCCTATAGTCAAAGTCCTATGGAGTAATAGTTCTGAACAAGGGGAAACGTGGGAGTTGGAGGAGGACATGCAAGGCTGGAATCCGGAATTATTTGGTAAGTAAATTTCGAGGACGAAATTCTTTTTAGTAGGGGAGAATTGTAGAGTCCAAGAACTTTACTTAGCTAAGTAGATAGTAGTATAAAAGTAATAATAGTATTATCTTTATGACTGTGGATTTTGGTTCAGACCGGGATTTATTTGGACACTCATAGTAGTACTTGTAGATTTTCTAAGTTTAACCTATAGTTTAGGAATATTAATTTTAACCTAAGGTTTGATTAATATGACTGATATTGAGGATAATATTTAGTATACTATAAGGTTTAAATAAGAACCAATAGGATAATAGCACATGTTATGTATGGGTTTATTAATGATTAAGTATTTTGAGGATTAAATTTATTAAGGTTAAAATTTGAATACTCTAAGGTCAGTCAGCAGCTTTGAAAACGTTGGAGGGCTTAGTCAAGGCTGTTTACTCAATTTAAATTAAGCTAAAAATGTGTAATTTCGTGTTTAAATAATCAGCGTATGCCGATATATCGTAGCTATAGGGGGCGATATATCGCAGCACGAAGATACGAAAAACACGAAACGTTGCACGATTGCTTCGGGCATACTAGCCCAGGCGATATATCGCCCCTCTCAGCATAATTTGAAAGTTTTTGAAATCGTTCTCCATTCAAACCTTCAAACTCTTGATAAGTCCAGCATCTTTTTGAACGAGTCTTCAGCCTCTGCTGAATGATAATTCAAATTATTTTCACTTTAAAAGCCATTATTTTTATTCAAGTTAAATGAAGATCTCTTCATTCCTAAACTCTATAAATAGGACCTAGTACCCAGCCATTATTCATCTATTACTCTAAGTTCAGAGGCTGCAAGTTGCTAGGTGAGTGTGAGAGTGTAAACACTTGGGTTGGGAATTATAAGCTTGATCATCATAAGCTTATCAAACACTTGGGAAGTAAGGTTTTGTAGCATTTTGGTTCAAGGTTTAGATTGGTCTTATAAGTCTTCAAGGTATTTCCACACTCTAGTTCAATTGATATTATTCTATTTAAGTTCTCATAGTCTTCTACTCAGCCTTCTAACCTTATTCTTTATTTTGGTTAGGAAATCTAAGAACTTGCACATAAGTTTTTGGTAAGTATATTCTCAATGGTATAGTCCTTCCATTCTTTTCATCCCTTTTCTTCAATTTACTCACCCTGTTATAAATGGTTTTTAGGAGTGTTCCAAAGTCCCAACTCTGTCCTCATATCCCGGTATTTTGGTAAGGAAAATAGGATAGAATTTATATGTTATCATATGATTTTATGTTATGAAATATGTTATGTTAAGTATGATTGTAGGCTTGGGCATATGACCTATATGACTAACAAGCCCCAAATAGATTATGGGCATATGACTTGCTTAGCTAGCACGATGTAGTGCACCAAAATTTTTTTTAGATTATTTAAAATTTTGTGCTTTATTTGATTTAAATGTTAAGTGTGATGAATTGTTTTATTTAAGTGTTGTTATTTTATTTAATTGTTTATTTGTTGTATTTGATTGTTTGTTATTTTATTTAATTGTTAGAAATGTTTTGGTTAATTAATTTAATAAGTGAATAATTGTGTAACATGTTATTTTACTATTAGTGTTACATTTTATTTAAGTGTGACAAATGAGGTAATTATGTGAGCTATGGTGGAATGCACTAAGGTGCATGATAGATAATAATGCACCCTAGTGATTTAGTGTGTGCTAGTGCATGGTAGCATGGTGCACATGTGTAGATTTTCTACACATTTTATGTTTCCTTATTTTAGATTTATTTGGGTAATTTATTTATAAAAAAAAAAAAAAGGAAAAGAAGAGGGAAATAGGAAGTGGGCGTGTGACCTAGTGGGAAAGGAATACTTTCCTTAAGATGGTAAAAATCAAAACATGAAGACCATGATCATTTGGGGATAGGCATGATCACATTTTATTCCCTTGTATCTTTTTGAAATAAAGAGAAATTAAAGAAAAATAAAAGAGAAATGGAAACTTACCTTATTATTGTTTGGGAAGACTTTATGGGAGGATTTGTGATAAAGGGGCTATGAAAGGAGAGAAGAGCCATTGCTCTTGTGTGTGTGTGTGGCTGCCGTGACCTAGAGAGAGAGAGAGAGAGAGAGAGAGAGTGGCGTGTAGAGAGAGAGAGAGAGAGAGAGAGGAAGAAAGAAAGAAAGGAAGAAGGAAGGAGAAAGTGAAGAGGAACCCCCTAGAGTATGTCTTCTTGTTTTTCTCTTTGCATAATCTTTTTTTTGATAATATGATTTTGATTTGTGTTATTTTCTTGTGTGTGTTTGGGTTCTTCCTCCTCCTCATGGTGGCTTTCCCATAAAGACCCTAGGCTTGAACAAGGGTGTGGAGTTTGGGGTATTGATCTTTTGTGTTCTTGATTTTTACAATCAAGAGAGGTAATGGTCTTTTCCTTAACCTTATATTGTTTTTGGTGGGTTGTATATGAGGTTTTGCTAATGGTGCTAATGGTTGATTTTGGTAGGATTGATGTATAGGATTTGGATTTTGTGAGAGTATGATTTGTGTTTAAGGGTTGTGATGTTGATTTTGCTATGCATAAAAAAATTGTAATAATCTATGAATACTTGTATGGTGATTTCGGCCTAGGTACACCCAAGGGTGTTCTTGATATGTTGTGTGATTTTACAATATATTTGATCCATGTTTTAGGACCTATGATATATGGGTAAGAGAATAAGTGGTAATCTTGATATGTTGATCATGAAATTTTGTTAGATGCATGTTATATTTTGAATGATTAAATTATAAGATGCATGAAAATAATGATAGAAACATGTTAGGTTAATATAAGGCACATGTGAATATGGTGCTTATAAATTACTATATGTTATTTCATTGATAGTGTTTTGTTGGTTTTCATGGAATTGCAACAAATGGTTTTTAAAAGGATTCATGTGAATATGTTAGTGATATTAGAATCATGCATATTATAAGAGCATAATGAGATTTTAGGCATGAATGATTTTATGTAATTTTTAAGACAAAAGTTGAGTTTTACAAAGAATTAAGCTTGCTGTTTTTTTTCAAAATAATTGGGTAAAAGTTGATAAAAAGATGAGTTGCATGCATAAATAATGTTCTTGATGAATGTGTTAATTTTTATGAAATTAAAAGAGGATTTTAAGTCTCATGTTATGATATTTTACCCAATTAATTTCCTACATAATTTTTATTGAATTTTGAGAAAAAAATGAGTTTATAAAATTGAATATGGTGATCTTAATGATAAAAAAATGGTTGCTGGAATTTTGTAATAAAATATGAAGTAAGTTTCACTAAAAATGAATTTGATTAATTTTTGGAATAAATTATTTTTCCTAAGTTATGGTAATATTGAAAAATGATATTTTAATGGTATGAATGCATATTTTGATAAATAATGATTTTTCTTTATTTTGATTGAGAAAAATATTTAGACTCTATTTATTTGTGATTTTTGAATAAAATAAATAGTGGCTGAAAGTTTGTTTTAAAAAGGTTAACAATTGTTATTAAATTGTCACATATGGGTTTTTACTACTTAAAAACTAAGTCTTAAATAAATTAAATCAAAATGTATTTTTCCACACTTAAAATATATTTTTCACATCATTTTTGTAACACAATAATAAAATATATTTTTCTAAAGAAACATGTTAAAATAGGTATTTTAATTAAATCCAAGCTTGTTGGTTAATTCTTGATAAATTAATATTTATTTAATGAAAATGTCACATATTTTATTTTGAGCTAAAATAAAATAAATTTTTGAGAAATTTAATCAACTTAGAAATTTTAAAGAAAAATAAAGCATGTAATATGGCTATTGATTTTCAAACAATAAAAGCAAGAAATGTAGAATTATCGTTTTTGAAAACGTCTTTATTACACAACATTCCCACGTATGCATGTTACATGCAAATCAACTTTTACGTCCAAAATCATGATTATTATTCAACTATGTAATTTTTATAAAGCAATCATGTTAGTAAAATGGGTAGAACGAGCATTATTCTTTTTGGCGATAATTGCATGTTTTAGTGTAACTGTTATCATGAGTGCATGGCCCATGCACACATGAGTTGTATGGAAGGGAAAAATAGTAATTTTATGAACCTAAGAAACGTTATTTTGATTATGATATAGGCTCGTTGAAAGATTGTGAAATTCTTAGCTTGGACCTGAGGTAAGGAAGTTAGATAGATTTTTTTATGATTTTATGCTATGAATGGTAAGGCTGTTATATGAATGAACTGTTATGAGATTATGAATGCCTTAATATGATGATCTGTTGAATGTGATATGTGTATGGATGTTAGATACATCAAACAGAATGCGATGTTAGATACATCAAACAGATTTCGATGTCAGATACATCGAACGAGTTACTAAGGACATTGAGACGTGACTCCTAGGGTGGACGCGCCGAGGTTATTCAAGGACCAGTGATCTTTAGTTTACCTCATAGGGTGACATGGACAACTAGCGTTCCATGCTCATCATGTATGCTGTATGTTTGTGATATGATGATATGTCACATTTATGTTATGATATGTTGATATGTCACATTTATGTTATGATATGTTGATATGTCACATTTATGTTATGATATGATGAAATGTTACGATTATGTTATGAGATACCATGATGTTTTAGATGAACGTTAGTGTTTGGTTGTTTGTTGTTTTTCTTACTTGCTTATTTGCTTGTACTTCCTTACTGGGCTTTTAGCTTACCCCCTTACTTTCCTTCCAGGTAGCAAATAGGATTTCTCTATGGCACGCGTGGTGACGTGAGGAGTTCTTCATCATGGGGTGTATGGCGTGGGGCAATCCTATGGACGATAAAACGATCAACGTGGAACGCCATTTAAATTATGTTTTGTTTTAAGAGACTTTCCTAAAATTATCAGTGGGACTCTGTTATTTAAATTATTTGGTTTCTTGAACCTTGCATAAAAACCTATGTTTTATTTTAAACTTATGGCGCCAACTTGCATGATTTTAAGTAAGTCCCCCTGAGACTTTAATAATGGACGGTATTCTTTTATAAGCTATGTTATGCGAATGTTTTTGTAAGTATTAGTCTAGGGCGTTCTTTACACAAGACCCCACTAATCTATTGGGCATATGACTTGTTTAGTTTATGGGACCCCAAGTTATAATGGCCATTATAGTATGTATGTGACATAAGTGTTATAGTATGTTTTATGTTACCTTATGAATTTTATGTGTATGGTTATGTGTTAGATTTTCCTTGCTGGGCACTAGGCTCACTCCTTTTTGTTTATATGTGAAGGAAAATAGTCTTAGAGGCGGGAAAGATTCTTGGAAGCTTGGGGAAAGTGTATTGAGGCGGAATGGATTCAAGGAGTCGAGAGTTTCGGTTTCGAGGATGTAGTTTTTGTTTCTTATGGTTTTTATATGTATATTTCCGCATTTTATTATGTAATCTCTTTTTAATTACCATTATGTTATGTTTTGTTTTTAAAACAATGGGATCCCATATCCTACTTGAGATTTTATGTAAGTCTAACATTTGTTTTTACCAGTTTTTTTAATAAAGCTATGATCTTTTCACTTGTAAGTTTTGATAAAGATTAGTGTCTATGTATAGTTTTTGTTAATGGTCCAAGGTCTAGAGTAGTTGGGTCATTACATCCCACGTGGTCGATAGTTCGGAGGATTCTGCGCATTTTGGTAAGGCGCGTGTCTATATGTGGCAGCCGGAAAGTGGTCGTTCGTCGTCGGCAACAGTAGCACATAAAGAGGAAAAAGAGAGAGAAAGAAAGAGTAAGAGAAGGAGAGAGAAAGAAAATAAAAAATTTTAGGAGAGAGAGAGAGAGAGAGGCTACGATAAAATAAGACTAAAGCCTTTTTTTAAATTACATTTGGACCCAAAATATTAAAATTCTTTTCAAATAAGCCATTTAGCAAAACTTTCTTAATTTTATAAAAATCCCTAATTAAAATTATATGGCATTTGGATCCAATACTTGACTACTCAAGTTCCTCTCTCTCTTTAATCTCGTTAATAACATAAAATCATGTTACTATTTTTCCATTACTATTTCTTATTTGTAAACTTGTACATTTTATGTATTGAAACTCTGATTTATAATAAAAAAAAATATTAGCAAAATATTGGGTGTTACATTATAATTGTGATTAAATGATTATAAATGATCGAGACCACATTATTATGTTGATATATTTGAAATATTCGGCAAGAGTCGGTCCTTTTGAGAAATATAACAGTTTAGTCACAACGAGGGATTTATACCCAGCTTGGGGTGAGCCAAGGGGTGTTTCGGTAATTCGGTGAGCTACCGAGACTCATTAGAGTATGAGTCATATTTTGGAAGAAATAATGATATTCCAAAATTGGTGGAATTATTTGGGAATTATAAGTGTAATGTGAGACGGGAGAGTAAAATGACATTTTTGCCCTTGAGGGGCTTTGGGAGAGATTTAGGCGAGTGGGGGTATTTTGGTCATTTGGACAATTTGAATATATATGGCAATTGACTGAGTTTATTAACTTAGAAATTTTTTGAAGTTATTCCCTCTCTCTCCTCACATTCTCTCTCACACTCACTCTCTAAGTTGGTTTGAAATTTTGGAGGAAACTCTTGATTTTCTTGAGTTTGGAGGCAAGTTGTGTTGGGAATTAGAAACTGTTGAGTGTTCGAACAGTTAGGGGATACGATTGCAGTAAGGAATCAGAGGTAATTTGAGTTTTTTGTTAAGTTTTAGTTTTAAAGTTTTTTTAAAGCTTTATTGAATTATGAGTTTAATGAAGTTTTAATTGAGTTTTAAGGTTGGTTATGTACAGCTGAGACCATTTTGTGGTCAAAACTGGTTAAAATCATTTTTTGGGATGATTTTGGATTGGTTTATGATTCTTAAAATCGCTGGTTTTCTGGGTTCCCATGTCACGCCATGAACCTCATGAACTTAGAGAGGCAGGGAGATGCCTCAAACGTCCTTAGCGCAGCGGCACTAGGTGGGTTGTGTCGCGGCACATGCCCTATGGTTCGCAGCTTAGGGCTCTCTGACTTGTGGAGCGTCGCGGCTCTAATTGGGGGAAAATTAGAAATTAGGTTTTGGGTTATGGGAACCCAAACCTAAGGGCTCGGGAGTGATTCTACTACCCGGGTTAGTAGAATTAAGGGCCTCAGAGGCTAGGACTCGGTCCTAAAGCCTTTATCAGTTGATTCGTGATAGTTATTCCTTGTTATGGTTGTGACTAGGGTGAACCGTTAGGCTCAGGAGGAAATGATCATACTCGGGGTCGTCATACGGTATTCACTAAGGACCTGAGGTAAGAAAACTGCACCCGATCTATGTTTAGGGCTTGGCCGGGCTATAGAACATGGTTATAACCATGATTAGAATTTTTATTAAACATGTTGATTGAGATGTGCTTACTTGTGTTAAATAATGACTGCTTAACTGTTATATCTGATTGAAAAGGCTCAAATTATAAGTCGAGAGGTTATCGATTATATTCGACTGAAAAGCTCAGCTTATAAGTCAAGGATCTACCTATTGTATCTTATTAAAATCTAGGCTTATCAGTTGAGATTATATATGGTTAAAAGGCTTGACTTATAAGTCAAGGGTTTACAAGGCTTGGTTTATAAGTCGAGAACGACAATAGTGTGCTGAACGCCGATCGATGTGGTTAAGCTAACCTGGAAGCGTGGTATACGCTTGAATGACCCTATGGCCGCCTGAAATATAAAGCGCCAAGTACGCTTGGCCACCCCTAAGGCTAGTTATAGAAGGAACATGACTTATACCCTAAGTCAAGGGTTTAAAGGCTCGTCTTATGAGTCGAGGGCAACAATAACATGTTGAACGTAGGCCGAGGTGGTTAAGCTAACCCAGAAGCGTAATATACGCTTGAACGACCTTATGGCCACCTGAAATATAAAGCGCTAGGTACACTTGGCTAGCCCTAAGGCTAGTTATACAGGGAATAGGGAAATGGGCCATGTGTGGGTCTATAGTCACTTATTTGGAGAATAGGGCAATGGGCCCTGGTGTGGCTCTATAGTCACTTTTCTGGATTGAATGCATGCATGAGTAGGGTTATTATTGCTAGGCATGCTAATTATAATTCTGTGATCTGATGATTTACTGCTTATGAGCATGATTATGTTTTCTTGTTGAGCCTCGGCTCACGGGTGCTATATGGTGCAGGTAAAGGAAAGGAAAAGTTGGATCAGCCATGAGTTGGAGAGCTTCAAGGGTAGGGTGTACATATGTGACACATCGATTTATGAAAGTTAATGTGTAATCCTTAGAAATGAACTTATATTGTGAACTTTCATAAGCTGAACCGTTAGTTGTTAACATGTTAACACAATATGAATAAGTGTGTAGTTGTTAACATGTTGTCACAATGTATCTCATATTGTGTTAACATGTTAACAACTACACACTTATTCATATATTAACATATGAAAGAATGATAATATAATTTCATCACTATTATATAAAATAGTATATACCTTTTACACTTATCTTGTCTTACCACCTTTTAAAGTTAGATCCAACAAAACTATCCCACTTTACTAGGTTTTAATTCATGATATTGATAGTCTCTCCGTCCATTGAAACAAACAAAGGGTTAAGCTTTTGAATGTTAGAGATAATAATATTGTTCCAATGGAAATAGGAAAAACAAAGTACATCTATAGACAAAAAGATACAAATAACAAGATGAATGATTAAATAAAGTTACAACTCTATTGCAAAAATACAAGTAAATATATAAAGATATAGATGAAGAGAATAATAGAAACAACAACTCTATGACAAAAGATACAAATAAACTAGTTGATGTAGAACAATTATGTAGATAGAAAATATAACTTTATAGCAAAAAATACAAATAAATATATAAAGAAGAAGAATGAAGATGAAACAAAAGTAATAGAAGAAATAAGACAAGAACAAAAACAATGTAGAAAAGCTCTCTCACTCACACAATCAAAGTGAAGAGCATTGAGGATCAACAACTTGAACGATGTTTACAACCTTTATCCGAAAAAAAAATTTCTTCCTATCTCAATGTAATGACCACTACTCTAGACTATTTGGACCATTAACGAAACTATACATAAAACTTACATTTTTACGAAAATACCATAATTTATTGAGTAACTTGCAAAATAAGAGTTATTTACAAATAAATAGAATACTAAGAAGGATTATGGGATCCCATTGTTTTTAAAACAAAAGATGATTTAAAAATAAAAGACATTACATATTTGGTGCGGAAAATACACATAAAATCATAAAAACATAAAATGAGACTACATCCTCGAATCGACTCCATTCACCATCGATACACATCCTCTAAGCGTCACGAATCTTACCGCCTCTAAAGCTTATTTTCGTGCACATAAAACAGAAAGGAATGAGCCTAATGCCCAGCAAGGAAAATCTAACACATAGTCATACACATAATTTCATAAGAAACATAAAGACTTAACATAATACATATAACATACACTTATTATAATGGCCATTATTACTTGGGGTCCCATAGACTAAACAAGCATATGCCCATGGAATTAGTGGGGTCCTACTAGCTAAGTAAGTCATATGCCCATAACCCATTTGGGGTCTTGTTAGCCATATGGGTCATATGCCCAAGCCTACAAACATACATACATATCATAACACATTCAATAACATAAAACATATAGATATCATAAGCACATAACATATTGATTCTAGCCTATTTTCCTTACCAAAGTTACCGGGATATAATGGACTGAGTTGGGACTTTTGGAACACTCCTAAAACCATAATGAACAAGAGTGAGTTGAAAGAAGAAGAAGAAATGAAAAGGATGGAAAGACTAAACCATAAAAAACATACTTACCGACTTATATGCTTAAGAACTTGGATTCCCTAACCAAAATAAGAATGAGGTTAGGGGACTGAGTAGAAGGTTTTGAGAAAGGAAATAACATGAAATAAATGAAGTAGAGTTTCGGGTTTACCTCAAAGATTTGCAAGATCAATCTAACCTCCACCGAAATACTATAGAACTCCCTTCCCAAAGTGTTTGATAAGCTTATGATGTTTAAGCTTATAGTTTTTCCCCAAACCAGGTGTTTACACTCTCACACTCACTTAACACTAGCAGCTTCTGAACTTAGAGCAAATGGTGAATAATGGCTGGGTACTAGGTCCTATTTATAGAGTTTGGGAATGAAAATATCTTGATTTTACTTGAATAAAAATAATGGCTTTTTAGGTGAAAATCATTTGAATAATCGTTCAGCAGAGGCTGAAGACTCGTTCAAAAGATGCTGGACTGTTGAAGGAGTTTGAATGGCTGAGAGGAAATGAATTCAAAAACATTTGAAAACATACTGGAGGAGGCGATATATCGCCCCCTGTAGGCGATATATCGCCTGGGCCAGTATGCCCGAGGCGACCGTGCATCGTTTCGTATTTTCCGTATTTACGTGCTGCGATATATCGCCCCCTATAGCTGCGATATATCGGCACATGCTGAATAATTAAACACGAAATTACACATTTTTAGCTGAGTTTGAATGGAGTAAACAGCCTTGACTAAGCCTTTAACGTATTCAGAGCTGCTGACTGACCCTATATCATTCAAACTTTACCCTTATTAAATTTAATCCTCCAAAATACTTAATCCTTAATTACCATTCATAACATGTGCTTAAAATCCTATTGGTTGATGTCTAAACCTTATAATATAATAAATATAATCCTTAATATCAGTCACATTAATCAAACCTTAGGTTATACTTAATATTCTTAAACTATAGGTTAAACTTAGAAAATCTATAAGTACTACTACGAGTGTCCAAATAATTCCCGGTCTGAACCAAAAATCCATGGTAACAAAGATAACACTAAACATACTATAATACTACTAACAATTAGCTAAGTAAAGTTCTTGGACTCTACACTCAAGCACTAAGGGAACTCTCACAAATGGAAATAACTATCTTGAATAAACAAGCATCTTTGGTGTATTTCTAGCCAAGTGCTCTAGTTGATAGAAATGGTGTATCTGACAAGTAAGCATTAGGCTTCTATTTATAGCGTTTTGAGACACCCTTTAAATTTCAAAATCCATCAACTCATTGGTTGTTATCAATGTTTGATTGGATGTTTATGAAATTAAAATGAAGATTTGGAAGTTAAAATCACATCTCCAACAACCATATCACATTATGGCTTTGTGAAAGTCAAACTCAAATGTGTAACTCTTAATCTACACATTATTGGGTAATATTTGGGAGTTACAAATTTGTAACTGAATTGTAACTCCAAAATATGTTACATTTGGACACACACTTGTCTAACTTTGTAACTCTCAATATTATGTAACAAATCACATTTTGTCACATTATTTAATCTAACATTATATTATATAAAATAATAAACACATATTAGAAGAAGTAATCAACTAGGGAAAAGAATAGGACCGAGCAAGATGGCAATACACACCAACATAAACGACCACCACGCAAATTAGAACAACTCGAAATAATATGGTGACCATAAATGAAGCATGACTCACTACATCATGAATCCAAGTCAAGCTTGGACAATCTTTCATTCAAATCTTTTAAGTCCCTGTTTTAAATAGTGAATCGGCCTATATAAAGATAAATAATCAGTCAACTCTTGGGAATATGGTTCTTTTTTTTTTTTTTACTAAATCAGAGTCAATCACATTAGTTAAGGAGTCCAAATATCCCTAATTTCGAGGGGCAATCAAAGTGTAAAAGAGGAAGACAGAAAAATAAGAGAGAAAAAAAGGGAGATGACAGCTAAATTTTGGTCTAAAAAAAGAGAACATTTGTACTCACACAAACCATTAAAGAGCAATAAAAACACTACAATGGACATAAGTCACATTTTGGGTTGAACCACCATAGAACATTGTTTGGTTTTTTTTTTTTTGTCTTTTTTCTTTTTTTCAACATTATATGTATTTTTCACACACTTTTATCGACACTACTTCAACAACTCCTCCCTCTTATTTTTTGTTGGTGAAATCTTGCAACAACATGGAGGAGTAACACAAATTCATAATGAAAGCTAGATCAAAATCTCACCCACATAAAACAACAAATGAAACCGTCTTTCTTAGACAAGACTTTTGTATGGGTTCGTCGGACTAACAAGGGTACAAACCCAATAAATTTGTGGGCAAGAATAAAAATCGGGTACAAACCTATGTCAAAAGCCAAAATCGTCAAAAGACGAAGGGTGACAAACACCATTATTCAACAACCTAAAATTAAACACATCATAACAGTAAAACTAACAAAAATATATATAGAGAGAGAGAGAGAAGAAATTTTATGGTAGATTTATTAATTAAAATAAATTGGTATCTAAATTAATAAATAAGTTTGAATCAAGGTTCAAATTATAAATAATTAATTTGATAAAGGATTAAATAATTTTGGATAGTTTTACAGAGTTATACAATTCAGAGAAGAAAAGAGATTTTAGGGCAGATTTATTAATTATAATAAATTGGTATCTAAATTAATAAATAAGTTTAAATCAAGGTTCAAATTATAAATAATTAATTTGATAAAAGATTTAAATAATTATTTAATTAAATTAAATCAATAGAAAATAATACAGGCATTGATTTTATGTCCAATGGGCTTATAATTAAATGGGAAATCTCACGGGCCTAAAGCCCATGAGAATTTCGACCTAGGGCTCTTAATTGGATATTATTTTATTAATTTTTTAATTAAATAAGTGACCTAATTGAGCATATAAGGAATGCTTAATGAGAGTTGAAAATAGATGACTATTACAAGTTTTTGAGAAGATCAAAAGATTATTATGTTTTAGATTCTCTCTACTGCATAAGTCATTTTCTAAGCCTCAATTTTTCACTTCTATTCTTCTTCTCTTTGTATCTATCTCATGTGTTGAGAATTACCCACCCTAGTCAAGGTAATTCTAAGTATACTTTGGAAGGTTGTGAAGTAAATTGAAGAACGGTTCAGTTTCTTGGTAATACTCTGCGACAAAAAGGATATAAGGGTTAGAGAAACTGAATGAAGGACTTTATCATCCCACTGCGTATAATGTAAGCATTCTTATCATTATTTCTCTTTGAATTCAATTTTAGAAACATGTTATAGGTTGTCCCATAGTAACTTGTTTAATATTAGATCTACATGAAAATAAATAAAGATCTTGTATAAGTTTTCCCAAAAACTGGCTTCAGACCCTTTGGTAATCTCTATTTTCATGCATGAACATGGTAAAATTGAGTTATTTGATGTGTTGAGTAATTAGATGGATTTCATGTTTTTATGAAACATATTGAATTCTATGTGATTATTAGCAGTTTTTGGAGAACCATAGTCATTAGTTTTCGAAAATTAATTATAAAAATACTTTTTTATAATGAGCTTATTTTATAAGAATAATATTTGATCTCCACCGTTGGTTTAACAAGGTCAATAGCTTAATGGGGGTCTCAAGACGCTTTGATTCGTCCCCCTACGGAAGGTGTTCATTAGTTATTTTGACAATGTTAGATTTCAAAATATAGATAATTAAAGGTCAAATTCTACTAGACTCACCCTACGGTGACTACTAGGACTAAATCTATTGATTATCGAAACCGTGGGTCTAGCTCATAAAATAAGAGATTTTTTTTTCTTATTTTGATTGAATAGTAGGTTATTAATAATGGTGTCCATTATTAAATAAGTTTACAACTTTATTTAACTAGTGGTATTTTTTACTGTCGCCAACCAGACAAGGATATCATAGATTAGTTAAAAACCTAAAGAAATAGAGATGTGCTAGTTTTGGTATTTTTTTTCATATCTTGCATGTTTTGGTATATGTTGTACTATTTCTTGAAATTAGAGTGAATAAAAGTTTTATTGAGCAAAAGTGATTGATTTCATTATGGTTGTGTCATTATGGTTGTGTCATTGATAATTTGTAGTATCATTATGGTTGTGTCTACTCCCATCCTTTCTCAACTTTTTATGGAGAAACTCACTAGAGAAAACTTCCTTAAATGGAAGCAGAATATCAACACAGTGTTGATTGGTGACAACGACGAGTTCATTACGACTAAGGAATCCCTAGAACGAGCACCATCTCCGCACGTTCGTGATGGAACCGTGAATGCTTGGATGGCATTGTGTCCGCACATTCGTGATCAACTCAACTATGGTCTGACGCTACTCATGAACGTGCTTCAAACTTTCGAGTCTATCATGAATGGACCAAGTAAGGGATGAGAAAATAAGACTATTGTTGTTGCTGCTGATCCAGCTAAGGCTGAAGCTAACCCAGCTTCGTCTTCGAAAGCTAGAAACAAGTGGAAAGATGGACAAAACAACAACCCCAGGCCTCCAAAGGCTGCAAAGACGAGTGCACAACCTAGTGCACAAACGCCTAAGTGGATAAACAAGAAAAGCAATAATGGTAAAGGTAAGTGTTTTCATTGCAAAGAGAAGGGGCATTAGAAACAAGATTGCCCCAAGTTTCTAGCAGCTAAAAACAAAGGTAATGATTATAGTTCATATATCTTAGAAACATGTGTTTTAGAGAATGATAAATCTGTTTGGATTGTTGATTCTGGATCTACTAACCATGTTTGTAACTCTTTATAGCTTCTTGAATCGTGGGAGGAAGTGGACGAAGGCGGCTTAAAGCTTAGAGTTGGGAACAGAGCATTCGTTGCGGTCCAAGCTAGAGGAAGAGCTCGCCTGAAGTTCGGAAATAAATTCTTAATTTTGAAAGATGTAATTTTATTCCGGATTTTAGTAGAAATTTAATTTCAGTTTCCATGTTGCAATTAGAACAATTTTTTATGACTTTCACAAGTTTTAATATATCTATTTTTTTCAATGGATCACAATTGTGTATTGCATGTTTGGAAAACGAACTTTATATTCCGTGACTTAAAGAACCCCTTACTCTTAACAATGATTTATTCAAAGTAGCTAAACCTAGGACCAATAAACGTACCGAAAACGATAACATGATGTATTTATAGCATTTGAGACTAGGTCATATTGGCTATGATAGAATTCAAAGACTTATAAAGGACATGCCTTTAAGGGAACTCACCTTAGGTGGATTACCTGTCTGTGAATCTTATCTAGAAGGCAAACTGACCAAGCGTTCATTCTCTGTAAGGGGTGATAGAGCCAAAGAACCACTTGGACGTGTTCATTCAGATGTTTGTGGACCTTTGAATGTACCAATCAGGGGTGGTTTTGAGTATTTCTTCACCTTCATTGACGATTACTCTAGATACTCATGTCTTTATCTAATGCATAGGAAATCATAAACATTTTCAAAGTTTCAGGAATTCCTAGCGATGGCTCAGAACCAATTAGGTAAAACGTTAATGATCTTTCGATCTGATAAGGGTGGAGAATATTTGGATATGCAGTTCCAAGATCATTTAACCGAACTTGGGATTTTATCATAACTTACTGCCCCAGGTACTCTGAAACAAAATGTTGTAGCGAAATGTCGGAACATAACTTTATTGGAAATGGTTAGATGCATGCTTAGTTACTCAACTCTACCAACTTTGTTCTGGGGACATGCAATTGAAACTATGAATGACATTCTCAATGTCGTGCAGTCCAAATCAATCCCCAAAACACCTTTATAACGCTGGAATGGTCGTGAACCTAGTTTACGCCATTATAGAATCTGGGGGTGTCCCACCCACGTCCTGAGGAAAAAGGAGGGAAAGCTAGAACCGCGAACTGAAGTTTGCATGTTTGTTGGCTATCCTAAAGGTACTCGGGTGGACTTTTCTGTAGTCATTCAGATAAGAAAGTGTTTACTTCAACGAATGCTACTTTTCTGGAAAATGACTATGTCTAAAACTTCAAACCACACAGCAGAGTAGTTTTAGATGAGATGGTTAAATAATTGACTCCAACCAATGTTCCTGTAACGACCCAACTATTCTAGACTTTGGACCATTAATGACTACTATATATAGGCACTAATCTTTAAGAAAACTCACAAGTGAAATAATCATAACTTCATTAAAACTTGTAAAACAAATGTTAAACTACATAAAATTTAAGGTAGGATATGGGATCCTATTGTTTTTAAAATAAAAACATAACATAACTTTAAATAAATGGGTTACAAAATAAAGTGCGGAAAATACATATAAAGCATAATTTTTAAAAGACTAGGAAGTGACTTCATCCTCGAATCGAACGCTTAATCCACCGATTCCATCCTACCTCAATACACAACCCCCAAGCTGCCAAGAACCTTTCTGCCACCATAGCTATTTTCCTGCACATATAAACATAAAGGAATGAGCCTAATGCCCAGCAAGGAAAATCTAACAACATAAATCATATACATAAAATTCATATCATATTCTAAAAACATACCATAAACATATACCATAAACGTATCATAAACATATGTCATATATACTATAATGGCCATTATATTACTTGGGGCTTGTTAACTAATCAAGTCATATGCCCATTAGATTTGCGGGGCTTGCTAGCTAAGCAAGTCATATGCCCATAAATTTATTGGGGCTTGTTAGCTATACAAGTCATATGCTCAAGTCTACCAACATACATAATATAACATTTCATAACACATAAATCATAAGATAACATATAACATATAAAATCCTATCATATTTTCCTTACCAAAAATACCGGGATATGAGAATAGAATCGGGACTTTGGAACACTCCTAAAAACCATCATAGAAAGGTGAGTATACTAAAGAAAAAAGAAATGAACTAACTATACCATCGCATAGATACTTACCAAGAACAAATCTTACGTTCAAGATCTTAGATTGCCTAACCAAAATAGAGAATATGAGTTAGGATTTTGAGTAGAAAAACTATAAGAATAGCACAGATTGGAAATAGAAGAAGGAATACCTCGAATGCTTCTATAATCGAACTACACTTCGAACCAAAATATACTATGAACCTTACTTCCCGAGTGTTTATTAAGCTTATAAGGATAAAGCTTATAACCCCAATCCAAGTGTTTACCACTCTAAAATAACCTAGCAGCTTGCAGACTCTGAGCTTAGCTTGAAGAATGAATGAATGGATGGGTACTAGGTCCTATTTATAGAGTTCAAGAATGAAAAGATCTTCATTTAACTTGAATAAAACAATGGCTTTTTAATTGAAAAATATTTGAATAATCGTTCAGCAGAGGCTGAAGACTCGGTCAGAAAGATGCTGGACTTATCAAGAGGTTAAAGATTAAAATGAGCTCAGTTTTAAAAACATTCAAAAATCATTCAAATGAGCCGATATATCGCCCCTAATAGGCAATATATCGCCTGGGCTAATATGCCCAAGGCTCGTCGAGGTGGTCGTGCGAAGTTACGTGTTTTTCGTATCCCTGTATGGCGATATATCACCCCCTAGTGCTGCGATATATCGGCATACGCTGAAATATTAAACACGTAATTACACTTTTTCAGCCTAATTTGAATTGAGTAAACAGCCTTGACTAAGTCCTCTAACGATTTCAAAGCTGCTGGCAGACCCTAGGATATTAAAATATTGATCTTAATAAACTTTTCCTCAAAAATACTTAATTATCATTAAACATACACAAGACAAGTGTTACTATCTTATTGGGTCTATCTAAACCTTATAATATAATAAATATCACCATCAATACCAGTCATATTAATTAAACCTTAGGTTATAATTAATATTCTTAAACTATAGGTTAAACTTATAAAATCTACAAATGTTACTACGAGTGTCCAACTAAATCCCGTTCTGAACCAAAATCCACAGTCATAAAAATACTACAACTATTAATATTGCTACTACTAACTAACTAGCTAAGTAAAGTTCTTGGACTCTACAGTTCCATCGTCTTCAACGTGAGTTGATGATGAAATTCCCACTCTTCATGTCCAATCGACGCAAGTCAATTTAAATGAAGAAAGTACCATTATTCCTAAGCAAACAGTCACGGAGCCTCATCGTAGTGGGAGGGTTTCTAGGAACCCAGTTCACTATGGAATGGATGGTGAAACCAATATGGTTGTTGGTGACACTAGTGATGATGATCTGTTGTCTTTCAAACAGACAATGGCTAGCCCTGAAAAGTAACTATGGTTTGAAGCCATGAAACAGGAAATGGAGTCCATGTACTCAAATTTCGTCTGGGATCATGTGGAAGCACCTAGTGACTTTAGGGCCATTGGGTGCAAGTGGATCTACAAGAAGAAACAAGGTGTTGATGTAAATATCAAAAATTATAAAGCTCGATTAATGGCAAAGGGTTATACCCAAAGAGAAGGCATGGACTACAAGGAAACTTTTAGTCCGGTAGCCATGCTCAAGTCCATTCGCATCCTCCTATCCATAGCAGCCGCTCTCAACTATGAGATCTGGAAAATGGACGTCAAGACAGCTTTTCTTAATGGAAAGCTTGACGAAGTCATTTATATGGATCAACCAGAAGGATTTAAAGTAGCTGGACAAGAAGGAAAAGTTTGTAAGTTGAATAAGTCCATTTATGGACTTAAGAAAACTTCTCATTCTTGGAACCTTAGGTTTGATGAAATAATCGAAACCTATGGCTTTGAACAAAATATTGATGAACCTTGTGTTTACCAACTAAAGGCAAATCAAGTAGTGGTATTCCTAGTTCTTTATGTAGATGATATCTTACTCATTAGAAACAATGTTAAGAAATTGTCAGATGTTGGCTGAGCACTCACTTCCAAATGAAGGATTTGGGTAAAGCAAGTTATGTTCTAGGTATCCAGATCATTAGGGGTAGAAAGAACAGACTCTTAGCTCTATCTCAAGCAGCTTACATTGATAAAGTGCTTGAACGTTTCTCAATGACAAATTCCAAGAAAGGGCGTCTACTTTCTCGCCATGGAATTCATCTTTCAAAGAAGCAGTCTCCCCAGACTCCAAAGAGGGAGATGCAATGAGAAAAGTTCCTTACGCATCTGCAGTTAGAAGTCTGATGTATGCTATGTTGTGTACTAGACCAGATATCTATTACGCAGTGGGAGTAGTGAGCATGTATCATTCAAACCCATGACCGGAACATTGGATAGCAGTTAAGCATATCCTAAAGTATATAAGGCGGACTAGGGATTATATGTTAGTCTACAAAGGCGGTGTTCTGAACCCTGTAGGTTACACCAATTCAGATTTTTAGACTAATGTCGATGACAGGAAGTCTACTTCTGGAATGGTGTTTACTCTTGGGGGTGGAGCTGTGATATGGAGAAGCATAAAGCAGTCTGCTATCTCAGATTCTACCATGGAGACTTAATACATGGCTACGTTAGAAGCAGCTAAGGAAATAGTCTGGCTAAAGAAGTTCTATTCAGATCTTGGTGTTATTCCAAAAATGGATAAACCGCTTGTGTTGTTTTGTGACAACATAAGAGCAATAGCCAACTCAAATGATGTAACTCCCTAAACTCTAGGGACCATTATAGTGTGCATTGTAAATAGTGCTAAACTCGCTAATCGAGTAATTTGGCCAAAATTGTGTAACTAAGTATGATTAGCGGTTTAGGGATTAAAAATTTTGGTTAAGATATAACGTTTCACTAGAACATTTACTGTATACATTGGGATCCCAAAAATATAATTTAAAGGTTTATTACAACAAAATGTTTACAACCAGCCAATCTAAGCGGAAAAACAGGGTTTAACCCTAGTTCCTCTCCTTCAAACCTCGACCGTGGCGGTCGAGCAACTACATATGTACACATCGTCACCTAAGTTCTCCAACTCAAGGATGGTCCAGCTTTTTTTTGCCTTTACCTGCACCACATAGCACCCGTGAGCCGAAGCCCAGCAAGAAAACTCAATATGCTCATGAAAAATCATATCATTATATCAAATCATATCACGCATGCCTAGCAAACATAGCTTTATTTAAGCATGCAAATAAATTCAAACAATGCTGGGGAATCGAGGATAAGAAATCCTGCCCTCCTGACTGGATGACTATCAAGTCAATCCTAATCAGATGAGTGATTTAACACTTGAGGTTTTGGTAAACCATACTGAGTGACTGACAAGCAAGTCACTAGAGGGCTCAGTACCCAAAGCCATGCAAATAATGATCAGAATGATCATACAGAGCTTATAGCCCTGAACAGATGAGTGGATATCACTTTAAGGTTTTGTTAACCATACTGAGTGACTGACAAGCAAGTCACTATGGGGCTCGGTGCCCATAGCCGTGTAACAAACCCGTCACCTGGGCTTTCCTGCAATGGCTCTAATCAGATAGCTTAAACAGATGAGTGACTGCTGGGTAAGTCACTAGCTTAAACAGATGAGTGACTGCTGGGTAAGTCACTAGCTTAAACAAATGAGTGACTGCTGGGTAAGTCATTAGCTTAAACAGATGAGTGACTGCTAGGTAAGTCACTAGCTTAAACAAATGAGTGACTGCTGGGTAAGTCACACAAGCGCTTGTAGTTTTCATCGAACTTGAGGTCGGTCCGGCATTAATGCTCTTGTTGAGTCATCTAATGCAGATGTTGATTAGATATAATCTTTGTTGGCTTGCGTTGACTACGCTAAGGCCGTTCCTGACTTATGAGTCAGCACTGTGTGACCAGTGTCCAGTACCACTGCTGAACTTGACTAATGAGTCATAGTTTCATAGTTGATACTAACACCTTTGCCAATTCTGACTAATTAGTGAGTGCCATGCACAAGTAAGCAATATTACCAAGCATATGTCATGTGTCGAATATTCAAATGTAGGGTATTCAACATGCTTACTTAATAGTTGCTAGCACAATTATGATCATGCACAAACACAGAGACTCAAGCTCTGATCAGTCTCATAGTCAATACTCATGGCATGCCCTAATCACATGTTTCTCGTGCATCACATGCATCACATTTAATCATCCAGCATGCCTCAATAATAACCATATGCAAATGAGCAAGATTGCTAAGCATTCAATATGCTATCAATGTTCACATTTAAACATCCAACATGCATCAAGAATAACCATGCATGTCACATATAAGGTGCAATTTTCTTACCTTTGGTCCAAGCACAGGTTACCAATAAACGAGCCACAAGCACGATCCCGATTCCAAGCCTCTAGTGATAACCTAGTCACAACCACAAATGGTGATCCAATGAGTTCAAGTTCTAAAACCAATCCCGGAACCAAGATCTAGCCTCCGAGACCCCACCAATCCAGGTAGTAGGAACAATCCCGAGGCCTAAAACCAAGTTCCCGAGGTCAAAACACTCACACGGGCTCAAAACCAACCAAGGGCTGCGGCCCTAGAACCTTGAGCTGCGGCCCCCAGCCACTCCAGGAGCAAGGGCCGCGACGTCTAGCAAGGCAAAAACCCTACACCTGCTTCTTCTAGCTAGGGTCGTGGCACCCAAGAACATGGCCGCGACCCAACTTCGGGCCAACCATTTTTCTCCGTTTTCAACCTTTTAAAACCTCCCAAAAACATACCTAAACACCTCCAAATCCAAAAATCAAAGTTCCCAAACATCCCCATGATCCAAAACCCAAGCTTCAAATCTAACAAAACTCATCAAAACACAAAGTCCAATTCAACTTTAAAAACTTAAAACTTGAATTACCTCCAATTGAGTTGTTTCCAACTAAATACTTCGGCTAATAAGCTTCTAATCTTCTCTAGGATCTCTATGCATCGATCCTCACTTGAATCCGAGTCCTAGAACTCAAGTTACCTTCGAAAATGCGATCAGGAGACGAAAATGGAACTTTGAGGGAGAGAGAACGTACATAACGTTCTTTTATTCTTTTAAAAGGTTACTTCAAGCTTAAGTAGCCTCAACCAAATCCTAACGCTCGAGGTCCCGAAAACACTCCCCGGGGCAAAATAGTCAAAACTTCTAGAATTTCCCCCTGGTCTTACTAACTCCCAATTTATCACCAAATATTAATTCCCATTACCCAATAACCCGGTAATGCTCTAAATACTCCTTGACTCACTCCAAGTCAAGAATAAATCCCGTTGTGACTTTCCCACTAGATTACCTCCTAGGATCGTCTTGTGATGAGTAGCCCTAGCATAACCAAACAATAATAAAGCCCCACACACATATCACATATATGTCAAACATGCTCGAAATGGGCAAAATATGAAAATCACCCAATTACTCAGAAATGGGTTCACATGCACATTTAATACACCTAACACATGCATATTATCATTAATAACACAATAAATCAATTAAGGCCATCTCGGCCTCCTAATCAAGGTCCTAAACCTTATCAAGAAATTTGGGGCATTACAAATGAACCTCGAAGTCACAAGAGGAGTAAGCATATAGAAAGGAAGTATCACATTATTCGAGAATATGTGGCTAGGGAGATGTGAAGGTTATGAAGATTGCATCTGAAGACAATCTTGCAGATTCGTTTACAAAGACACTACCAGAAGCTACATTTGATAAGCATATCAAGGAAATGAGATTAGTAGAATTAAGGCAATAGTTTCAATTAGTGCAAGTGGAATTTTGTTGGAGTTTTATGCCCTAATTAAAACCCAATTTCTTTGTAATATTAGTTTATTATCAATAAAAGAATAGAAATCATTTTTTGACTTGGTCAATCACTTTGCTCACATGTTTTATTTTCATGATTATTTGTTTAATATAAACTTCTATTAAATCACGAGCATATAGCTAATCATATTTATAGTGACGTAATCACAGTGGAATAAAATATGATTATATGTTCAAAATAAGTTGGTCCTAAGATTAGTCAGTGCACAGGATTTACACTAACTTATCTACGATATGATCTACTTACACATTGTAGTGTTATGTTCTTTCCAGAACATTAACAAAGTAGATAAGATCGGATGTATTAATTTGTTACATCGGACTCGACCGATATTGACAGTAGATAGGATAAGTATACCGTTATTATCTATTCTAGTCATATCATATAGTTGACCATAGGTCAATTCAATCTCAATTCCGAGTGGTTAGTATTCTAATTGGTTGTATTATTTGAGTTCTTTGACTTGTTCGTTACCACCTTACCCTACGGACTAGCCCATACTTACATCTTGGGAACTCGGAAGTATAATTGAGTGTGAGTGTTAATCATAGATATGAACATCTATAGCTTATGATAAAGAAGTGAAATGATGGTTTCCTTTTAGTTTGGTTCAAGGTGCTAAATGATAGAGATCTCATTTCAGTATTTAATATTAGTTTACTGAAATATCATTTACAAGGAACTAAGTGTTTTAAGGATAAAATACAATGAGGGGTAAAATAGTATTTTAGTCACATCTCATTATAGATCGTCTATAGAGGATTGAGTGACAATTATGGTTGTAACAATGGATAATTAATATTTGTTATAGAGCGTTCTATGAATTCAAGAGTGCAATTCTGAGTCTTTAGTGGAGTCATGAGGAATTAATAAGTTTGTAAATTTATTTGTTAGATTTATGATAACTTATTGGAGCTTAATTTCATAGGCCCATGGTCCCTACTGTACTTTGGATAAAATCATCTAGATAGTCTCAATTAATTGATTTAATTATCAATTAGAATTATCAAAGTTGACCAGGTCAATTTTGGATAGTTTTACAGAGTTATATAATTTAGAGAAGAAAAGAGAAATTATGGCAGATTTATTAATTAAGATAAATTGGCATCTAAATTAATAAATAAGTTTAAATCAATGTTCAAATTATAAATAATTAATTTGATAAAAGATTTAAATAATTATTTAATTAAATTAAATCAATAGAAAATAATTCATGTCTTGATTTTAAGTCCAATGAGCTTATAATTAAATGAGAAATCTCACGGGCCTAAAGCCCTTGAGAATTTCGACCTAGAGCTGTTAATTAGCTATTGTTTTATTGATTTTTTTAATTAAATAAATGACCTAATTGGGTGTATAAAAGAAATGCTTAATGAAAGTTGAAAATAGATGACTATTACAAGTTTCTTAGAAGGTCAGAAGATCTATTAGGTTTTAGATTCTCTCTACTGCATAAGTCTTTTTTTAAGCCTCATTTTTTCTCATCTATTATTCTTCTCTTTGTATCTATCTCATGTGTTGAGAATTGTCCACCCTAGTCTAGGCGATTCTAAGGATACTTTGGAAGGTTGTGAAGTAAATTGAAGAACGGTTCAATTTCTTGGTAATACTCTGCGACAGAAAGGATACAAGGTTAGAAAAACTGAAGGAATGACTATCATTCCGCTGCATATAATGTAAGTATTATTATCATTATTTTTCTTTGAATTCAATTTTAGAAACATGTTCTAGGTTGGCTCATATTAACTTATTTAATATTAGATCTACATAAAAATAAATAAATATCATGTATAAGTTTTCCCAACAGTTACCGTCACTAATAATTGTTAAAATTATATAAACAAAATAGTAATTTTTTAGGTAATTAGTAGCATAAATACTCAATGTTTTCACTTTGTTGTAGTTATATATCTAATCTTTTTTTTAGCGGCAAAAATACATTATGCTATCAAAATAGTAATTTCGTTACTACTTCATCTGTTTTCTCTATTAATTGTTGGCATAGCAAACATGTGTCGGCTCATTATTGGAATTAACGGAAAGACGCATATCAATAGGGAATTGAAGCGTGTTCACTAAACCAACAATTGATAGAGAAAAACATTGGAAGTAATAATGAAATCATTATTTGGTAATATTAGGTATATTTGCTGCAAAAACAAATACGTATATAACTACAACAAAGTGAAAACATTGGATAAGCCAACATAAAAAATTATTTATGACATAAAAAAAATTATTTATTTCTTGTTTACCAAATAACATAAAATATTAAAAATTAAAAAATATCTTTTCTTTCCTTTCTATTTTCTTTCATTCTATATTTATCCATCTTTTTTTTTATTTCCTTCCTCTCTATCAAACATAGTTTAGAGTTTATTCGAGAGGTAAGAAACATCCCGGATGTGTGGAGATTCTTTTAGTCTTATGTTGTGATATTTCTAGATATAAATTTACTTTATTTATGACATTGCTATGGTGAATTTGGACAGAGCACATAAGGTGCTTCAATGGGGTGACGGTAAAGATTCTTATCTTATCATTGATTTTGCTTCCCATTTGATTGATGATTTTCATCAAGTGATGGATCATAGTAGGGATAGAAAATATGTGAAGAATGCATAAGAAGTTAAGGGGTTGCTTCCTTCCATGGGTTGTGTAGCTATTAGGAGGTGTTTTGGATCATGTTAGTTGGGTGGGGGCAAATTTTTCGAAACTTGTAAGGGTCATTTTTTAGCTAACCACTCTGAACTCATGGCTATGCGTGTGGGGTTGGACTTAGGTGTGCCTTGTGGTATGCGCATATTGATGTGGTGGAGTGTGACGTTCTTCGAGTAGTGTAGAGGCTTGGAGTTAAGAATTCTTTTCACCAAGGCATATATGCATTTGTTTTACAATGTTAAGCTTGTTTTTAGAAGCATCGATTGTGGCACTTGTCATTTTGTTTACCAACAGAGACGGAGTGGTCTACTCAATAGTTATTTCTTTTAAAAAAAAGGGAGACAGAGTGACAGTTTGGAGCTGGTGAAGCTCCTCTGTTGGGGTGTTCATTGTCGTTGTTGTTTTGTTTGGGTTGAGCCTTTTGTGCTATTTTGCTCATATTGGCCTGCTTTATAGAAGTTTGATAAAAATAATGAAGTGAACAAGATTCATCACAAGGAAAAAAGAAGAAAAACTTAAAAATGGCTGGTCGAGTTTTCCATTTCGAGTAATAGTGCCAATAAGATATCTAATTAAATATATTAATTATTTCAAGCCTTCTAATTCTGAACAAGTGTATATGACACTTTTACTACTATACTAATACTAACAAACCAATAAATTTGAATTTTGAAGTTTATCTTTGGATCAAACCCCGAAAAGAATACAAGTGAAATTTGAAATCTCTATATTTATGCATCAACAAACTTAAACTGTTCTCCCAGAAATAATCTCACTGTCACTGCTATTACTTTTGTCTGCCTTGTGTTTCAAGTCATCAAGATAATGTTGATAGATGTAGGAAAGAAAACCCCATATGGCCAACACCATAGCGATGACCTTCAGCCCATTCATCTTATCATGAAAGAAAATCACAGCCAGAATGGGAATTACAGGCAAAGCCAAGGTACTTATAACATTGGAGAAGAGAGAAGACACCTCAAATATCAAACCCAACAAGCCCACAGAACAAATCTGCCATGTCAAAGCAATCCAAATCAATGTCATAACATATGAGACCTTACTCTCTTGGTATTCCTTCATCTCTTTCCCCAAGCCTCGCCATTCCCCACTAGCGAAAAGTCCCACAATGCAACCACATGAAGCAACAAAAGAAGGGTAGATTTGCATATTCAACACACTAGAAAATGTCTCTGCCCTTATGATCTTCTGGAAAGAGAGTTGAACTAAGGAAAGGTACAAGGAATAGGTTGCAGAGGCTCCAAGAGTAGTTAAGAAGCCTATCACGTATTTTCGCTTAGAGATTTTAGTGCTTGAGTCTTCATCTGAGTCTGCATTGAGTGCAAGAAGGGAAGCAGATGTGGTGAGAAGGACAAGAGAGTTGAGTATAAAAGGGGTAAAATTTTGAGAGTTGAGAAAGAAGGAAAACAAGGCATTGAAAGCCAATTGGGTGGCACATAGTAGGGAGTAAGTGGATACAGGCAAGTAAAGGAGTCCATATGAATACAACAAATTATCTAGTGTCAAAATTAGGCCAAAGAATACGTAAAGGAGAGCTAGAGAAGAGAGTTTGACTTTGTTTGGTTGTGTTCTAGTTGGTTTGATTGGTGATGAGAAGAAGAGTAGAAGAGGTATCAGAATTGGGAAGCCAGCTGATTGGACTATTGTTGCTATCCATTTACTGTTCCCACCTTTGTCATAGTACAATCTTCCCAAGAGAGTGGCTGCAGATTGGCCGGCTATTATGAAAACGATGTAGATCATCACCCGGATCCACCACTTGTAGTGAATGAGCTTAGGAAGCGAAAATCGATAAGTGGCAGAAGGCATAGAGATGTCTGTGTTTGGATTTTGGCCATGGCCATGGTCTTCAACTGGTGAAGTGAGAGAAGTAAATTGATACATTAGTCTCTCTCTTAAACTGATCAAATAGTAAATAGACAGAGAAGAACTTATGAACATGTTTTTCTACTACAATTATGGTATAGAACATGTTTACAATAGAATGAGTTATTTTAATAACCATTGTCAGATTCAAAAAAAGGGAATGCTCATCTTGCAAATATATGAGGACACATTTGTCTGTTAGGATAATATCATTGGTGAATATTCATGTAGTAAACTATTATTGTCTGATTGTTCTGCTATAGTAATCTTTTAAAATATTTGAACTAGATAATCATAAATGAAGCAGATTCTTGTAGTGTTCTTTGTGTCTTCTTCCACTTCTTTTGCTTGAAAGTGGATTTTTTTTTCCACTTTATCGATAGAGAATGATATAATTGAAAGTACTAATAAAGTTTACATACAAAACCATGATTAAAATAAAAATAGAAGAGTTGTAGGTAAGTTTCTAACCTCTGGTTTGAAGTTGAAGCTCTCTTACAGGCTCCATGAAGCTCAGATTAAATGAAATAGGAGACTATATTTATTAAGTAAAATAATTTTTAAAAAAAAGTTTGAAATAAAGAAAGAAATCCTCCCTCGTTATCATCATAGCGGCTGGTTAAGTCAATTTTTACACCCTGCAGCCTACACTCTAGTAGCAAAGTCAAAATCAACTTCCTTAGACTTAGCCACTTGAATCTCATTTGTATTTATCTTCTTCTATTTTATTTTATTTCATAAATTATTTTCTATATATATTTTGTATATAAAAACCCTTCAATTATTGCGGTTTTTGTACGGTTGTATCTTAAAACTGCAAGACTTCATATGAGTTGACTAATTTTGTGCTTAATCCTACCCAGTCCAGTTGTGTCCTAAGGTACATGACTAATCCTACCAGTTGAGTAACGCATCTGATATCTTATAAATATATCACATCATACTATTATACTAAGGCACTATATCTCCCTCATGGGAAATTCGTATAACCATTCAATATATTTCCAAATGTATCCTTTTTTTTTTTTTTAATTTTTCTCTTAGTGACACTTTTGTTTCCATCTCTGGTATGGCAAGTGACAACATTAACATTATATACATATATGGTTGTCCATGTATTTGAGATTGTGTAAAAGTCCCTTAAACCCTCCACAATCCATTACTCTTATTAAATGTAATATATAACTTTTTCCAAAAAAAAATTCCAACATATTAAAGAAGATATACACCAAATAAAACACAATTTAAAAAGGCACTTTTACTTATATTGTAAAGATTAGTCGATGCCAAATGATAATAATAATGAAAACAATGTAATTGTATATTACAAAAGTTGAATATATTTCTTAATTATTTACGGTAAAAATTATTACCATACATTGTGCTTTCATTTTTAATTATTTTGGTTATAAAATTATTTCACTAAGTATAAAAATTTATTATTACTAATATAAAAATGCCATTTTTTTACATTATTTTTTTCATAGATTATAATAAAAATCATACAATTTAAAAAAATATATTTTATGCCATTTTTGTTTTTAGTTTTTTTTATACATACTAAGTACATATTAGTACTATTTTCAACTATGTTCTTTTTAGAAAAAAAAAAATTACTTGCAAACTTTTAGACTTGTATTCACTTAAGAAGCAAGATAATAATAATAATAATAATATAATTTAGTACTATTTGTAATAAAATGATATAAATATATAATAATATTACTTTATAAAATAATATAATCTTCTATGAAATAAAGATAAATAAAAAAATTAATCATTTTATAATTTAGGAGCCAAACACCATTTCCCAGAGCGGGTTCCTTTTTTCTTTTTCTTTTTTAAATGAATTATATATTAGTATTTTTCTAACTTTATTTATTTATATATATATGGCCTTGGATCACGGAACGGTTCAGTCAGAAAATAGTCAAAGGAGGCCCCAATTTGTACTACTATTGGACTGACATTGTAACACTATTTCTGATAAAAAGTGAGGCTAAATAGTGTAGTTTGTCTCATCGCACAGTTAATGCAACCGTGCAAGCCACCGGATATAACCAGTTTTATAATATTTAATGTGAATAGTTACATGTTGTGGGTGGTTTTCTGGTAATTGTACATCTTGAACTTTTGGTCTTTTGGTAATTTGTAGCTACATAACATATTTGTTGTTTTTTTTACATTGACTGTACATTTAGTACATTGTTCTTACTATTTTGCACATTGTTTATGATTTCGCAATACATACTGTTTAACACAGGTAGATGGGCCAGTCCAAGTCCATGAGCACGGCCCAAATGAAAAAAGTCTAGTACAGTGAAATAAACTTTAAAATTGAGATTTTTTTTTATTAGGCCCAAAGTTATGAATGGGGCACCTAAGATAAATTTTTTAATGAAGATGTGTTATTTAATATATCTTCCCCTTTTGTTATGTTACCAGCAGATAAAATAGTGATCAATTAATATATCAGAGGACGTAGTATTGAATATTGTAGTCAAAAGTTAGTAAAACAATGAGGACTGCTAAAATCAAAACTAATTAACATTTTTTTTATCCTAATTAACGATAAAGATAACAATATTATTAGTTTACTTAATAGAATAATATTGGTAAATTTGTAATAGTAATAAACAAGTTTGGTGAGTTGCATTAACAATGAAAATGTTTTTGTTTTTTTATCCTAATTAATTACCTAATTCATATTAATATTATGCTTTAAACATGGTTTGAATGATTTTATGCCTATTTGGTGAGAATCATATATACTTTAAGCAATCAATTAAAAAAAGCTAACAAAGTTACTTACTATTAAAATCTCGTAAGTATATATAGTATGCTCAAATCTACACGATATAATTAAGTAAGTGTAATTATTTCATATTTTGTAATCCTTCATTTTAATTGTGAAGATGACTATTTTTACTAATTTACTCTTTAATGTACAATTAACAAAATTTCAATAATAGTGATACGGATGGTATATAATGAAGAGAAAGAGAAGAAGACGACTACAGTCAATTTGTTATCTAATTTTATCAATTAGAGTGAAGCGTCACTAAAAAAGGAACGTATATTTAGGATTGGTCATTTGATTATCATTAATCTACCTTTCTAAAACATTACAAATATGATTGAAGTGCCATAATCAATAATTTTTTACTATTGAAAAAAATCTACTATTTAGCTACAATTTGAATTCACTTACATTAATGCAATTGTTATACTAATTCAGCCACCTAAACCATTACAAAACACTTTAATTGTTAAGTAGGACAGAAAGCCTACAAAAATAGACACTTAGTCACTTTGCACTATCATTCTGTCATAAAGTTCGATGGTCATCTAGATTCGTCGAATTTAACCGAATGCTAAGCTCTCTTACTTGGTGAGGGTTGTTGACTGTGAGGAAGCGGTAGACCGACCAGCTGAGGGCATGTTCTTTGATTGTGGTCTGCAGAATAACAGTTCGAACACTTCCTTTTAGTATTAACGGCTCCATCTGACATATCTATCGAAACATTGTCCCTATAGTTTCTTGCATAGGTGGATCCTTTAGTTCTACAAGGTGTTGGGTCCCTGGTAATGTTTTCATTTTCTTGATAGGTTTGATATCGTCCCGAGTCATTGTTACCGGTGTTTGATTCCAATGGAACTGCATCCTTGAACATTTTAGTTAGTGTTGCCACTTCTTGTTTCGCTTTGGTGTAAGATTGCTCAGACTTGGAAGCGTAATAGCTCAGCAAGTTTGTATCCAAAGCGAGGGATGCCTGCCTAGCCATTTCAAATAACTGTTACTTTTCTGTGGAGTGTTGCTTTAGTTCGAGCAGGAGGTCTGCTTTTGCATTCTTACTCCACCGTTTCAGCAGGAGAGACTGTGGTACTATCTTCATATGACGGTATTTCATTACAACCCAAATATGTCTACACGGATAGTCGTCTGTCTCAAAAAGCAAGCAGTGACAGGTGAATGTATCCTCTTGTGGGTGGTAATGAACGTTGTACACTTTATCCTCGTGTTGGAATTTTGACAAACTGTAGGAGAATGATTCACCGTTGTCTTCACAGTTGTTGACAAAGTACGCATGTTCCGCTTTGATTTGATCAGCCACTTTATAGTACATATTTCTAGTGTATAATTTGGCACACTGCTCATGGTACGTCTTAAGAGCATTTTTGGGACTTGGTATTGGAGGACTACTATGTCGACTATTGTAATCATCTTCTCTCTCGATGTGCCTCAACTTTGTCATATCAACGTCAATCGAGGTAACCAATTCACGGAGACTATAACTTGCATGTAGGAATTTTTTAATACTTGAATTCATGGACTCACATCTTCGGTTGGTCCGCATTCCGGCGAAAAAATTCCCTCTTAGGTATGTCTCTGCCCATGAATGACAACTGTGATAAGTGTTGGTGCACCATTGGCTAGAATGGAGGTCAAAATTGTGTAATAATTCCCCCCATTTTTGCATGAATTCCTCTATTGTGTAAGAGTTGTACATGACATTCTGAAATCCTTGTAAGAATCGGGGGTCTTTTGAAATTTTTAAAGCGTTGGTACACATGTGCCACGCACACAACCGATGAGTTGCATTTGGGAAGTACTTGAAGACAACATTTTTGATAGCTCCATCTCCATCTGTCACCACAACTTTTGGTGTTACATGATTGTGGCATTCAATAAATTTGTCAAGTAACCAAAAGTAAGTTTGCTCATCCTCGGAGTTAAGCAGTGCCATTCCAAATATGCAGGTCTTGAAATGATGATTGACACCCAAAATAATTGTCAGGGGTTTATTATATTTGTTTGGCATATATGTTGTGTCAAATCCAATAACCTCACCGAATGCGACGAAATCCCGTCGAGAATATCCGTCCGCCCAGAATAGGTTCCCCAATCTGTTCTCCACGTCACATTGATATTGAATGAATAAATTTGGATCCCTCTTTGACAGACAATCCAAATATCCCAAAGCACCATCTAAATCTGTACATCTTTTCTCTTTTCTTTTAACATGGGCGACCTTGTTGTAAACGTCTCGTAGCTGGCAAGGCATCCTTTCGTACCCACCAAACTGCATTGCCAAGTGGGAGATGATGTGTGAAGTTCTTATCCCAACTTGGTTCATTGACCTCACTTGAGCAACTAGGGATTCTGACACGGAACAGTTTGATCTCAGAAATCACAACTCATCTAATGTTGCCTTGTCATGGTTGTGCAGAGGTTGGAATTCCTTGCAAATCCACGGACCCTCATCGCCCATCATTACGACTCGAAAACTAGCTTGGCAACTAGTCCTAGTAATAGATGTTTTTCATTTGCTCCCACCAGCATTGTCAATTTCCATGTGTTTGCCGAAACCTTCTTTTGAACATACCCATTTTCTCATGGTGATGTTCCCATTTTTTTCTGTACATCTGCTTTGCGGACGCTGAAGCCTACCCACAAAGAGTATGTGTAATAAAAATCCTCCCACTCTTCAAGGGACTCCAAGACCTTTCCTTGGACATCCTCCGTCTCAATATCATTTGCGAGTTTCTCAATCCCCAAAGATTGTTGTAATGCCCCGAATTCTCCGATGTGGTTTAATGGCGGGATTAGTAGGCCGGGAGGGCCATACTTGTTTAATTAAGCCATTAAATGATATTATGCATGTATATGTGAATTATATTATAATATGATGTTAAATACATGCATGTGGGTCCACATTTTAATTACAGGGGTGTGATGGTAATTTTGCCCGTTGAGGGTATAATTGTATAATTGTGTGCATGTCGATGATATGTGTTGAGACCACATTATAATGTGGGTTTGTTCGAGCTATTCGGCATGAGACGATCTTGGATATTGATTAGTAGTCTAGTCACAACAGGTTTAAGTGCGGGGCTCGGGTTGAGTCTCAGGGTGATTTTAATGATTAGAGTGTTACCGGGAATTAAAGGGTAACGGGATGTGATTTAACGATGTTTGAGATTATTGAGAATAGCGGGAATTGGAGAGCGTTAATTATGATTAACGAGATAGGAGGAAAGTACCAAATATGCCCTTGGGAGCCTTTAGAAATCTTAAATTGACCTAGGGGTAAAATGGTCATTTCACCCCTAGGATAGATAAAACCATTGTTGGCTAAAGGAAGAGAGTAAAACAGAGCAAGTTTCAAAGTTTCTCCCATACCATCTTCTCCTTCAGTTTTCTTTGTAATTTTTGAACCATTCTTGAGGATTCAAGCTTGGGAAGCAAGCCTTGGGAGTTTGAGAGTGTGTTCCTCCATTGAAGAGCATCATAAGCTGAGCTTTGGGTAAGTTTCTAACCATAGAATTCTCTGGTTTGCCCTGTTTTGGTTTTGTTTTGCAGCTGAGATTTCTAGGGTGAATACTTGGTTTTGTTGGGAGTTTTGGCTAGGGTTCCTATGCTTGTGATGTTTGGGATGTGTTAGGATGGTTTTTGGGTTCATTTGGCATTAAGAATGGGATTTGGAAGCTTGGAAATCGGGTAGGAATCGAAGGAGATGAAGAAGGTCGGTTCAGGGGAGTTTTGGTCTGGAGGTAGCGCTATAGCGCCCACCCTAGGGCGCTACATCGCTCCTCAGGAGGCTTTTGGGCATGTTGGGGGTTCTGAGTATAGCGCTGGGGCGCTAGGGGTTTAGCGCTGTTGCGCTTTTCTGTTCCTTCAAAGTCCTGTTTTGAGTGTTTTTAAGGGTTTTTTACTTGGGGTTTCAATCCTTAAGGCCCGGGATCGAATCTACTCACCATGTGGACATGTTTCGAGGTCCCGAGAGTGGTGCTTAGGTTAAGACCCTATTATTTTGGATTCTCATTAATGGGGGTTATAATTGGTTGTGATTAGGTAACTGCTAAGGCACTAAAAGATCGATCGTTCTCAGGGGTCGTCCTTATTATACTTCTCGCTCGTACCTGAGGTAAGAAAACTACACCCTGTGTATATGTGACATGTGTGATTGTACTGAGGCATGTTGGTTGATAAATGTGGACATGGATTGCATATTAAATGCTAGTGAATGTTGATTACTTGTATATGGCACTGGCTAGTTAGGGACACTGACCTAAGAGTCAGAAACGACATGAGCGTCCTGAACGCAGGGCCGAATGAAGATTAGATCTCATCGACATCAGTGTTGAATGGCTCTAAGGCATTAACGCTGGACCGACCCTACGGTCGATGAACTTATAAGCGCTTGGCTAGTTTGAGACTAGTTATTCAGAGCCAGGGCATAAGGCCCCGGTGACTGTTGTCACATGGCTAGGGAACGATGTTCCAAGGTTATGACTCTATGGTCATGAGGAGGTTTATGTTGGTGACAATTCACCATACACCTATCCTGGTCAAACTTATGAAAGGCTCACTTATCAGTTAAGCCCTGGTGACCCTATCGTCACATGGCTAGAGGGAGCTGTACCCACTTTTGTGACTTTTGCGACTGTCACCTATCTGTTTTGGACTGATGGTTCTGGATGATTATTACGATCATTGATGATATTATATCATGTTGTATTATGTTTTCTTGCTGGGCCTTGGCTCATGGGTGTTATGTGGTGCATGTAAAGGAAAAGAAAAGCTCACCCAGCCTTGAGTGGAGAGCTTAGGTGGTGATGTGTACATATGCGGCCGCTTGACCACCACGGCCAAGGCGTTCTCAGAGGAACTAGGGGGTTTACCCTATTTTTGCCACTTAGGTCGACGGGATTGTAAATTTGAAACAGTAATGACCATTTTATACTGAGAACAACTTGTAAATGTTTTGATTGGCTCTGCAGAGCAATTTATAATATAAATTATCCTTCCCTTTTATTGATTTTCCACCTTAACCTGTTAGTCACATTTAGAGCACGTTTTTAACCAAAGGACTCGGGTAGCGGGTCACATTTCTGGTTCACCGATCACCGTAACTGTTCTGGGGTAACCAGGGCGTTACAATTGTAGTATATTTTCCCAATTTGATGTTTCTTGCAAACTTCCTACCTCGTCCATATTTAAGTTAAATCTGGGAAAGAAAAACCAAGTTTTAGGCAATATATTATGAATAGAGTTATTGTATGTTTTTCATAGCCCATTATACATACAATTTGACCTGTAAACTCAGTCGTTATTGGTGAAAAGCTTGATATTGCAAAGGTGTGTAAAAACATGGCACAAATGTGAAATTGGATTTTCGAAATAGATGAAAATTCCTATTATTATAATTTTTCCGTATTTGGTTCCCATAGAAAATGGGAGACATACCCAAATTAAAGGGAATGTGAACGTAAATAATAAAGGCCAATGCATTTTCAAGTGTAAGATTTATTTGGGCCTTCCATTGATATTGAGGAGATTAAACAATAGGCCCAGTAATATGAGCTAGTCAATATATTGGAAAATTTTCTAATGGTGAGGGAATGTGGGCATTAATAGACTTAACACAAGTTTCCTTTGAAAATAAAAAAGAATTTAAATTAATAATAAAACGATTTTTTTAACTAAATTAAAATTTGACATACAATTTGACATCTAAACTAAGTGATTGTTTATGACAACCTTGAAAGTTACATATGTGCATGTGTACAAACTTTGAGTCATGAAATTGCTGTTTAAAAATATGGTCAGTTTCTATTACTTTAATTATAGCCCCTATTTGGTTCCCACATAAAATATGAGACATACTCAAATTAAAATAGTGTCACCATAAATTTAGTTTGATTGAGGAGAATAAAATAAAGATTATGCTCACCTTGTTCAAGGAGATTCGTGCACTGAAACTTTTGAAGGTGAACTTGGCATATCCTCCAGATTTTGTTATATTCTATTCAATTGTGACCACAAAATGTGCTGTTGGTTAAATTTTAAAGTTGGGGGATACAGATTTTTATCCAAGCAAGTTATTAGGTAGACATATTTATTGGGACATTTAATGTTGAATAAAGTGTACACCTTTTTTAACGAGGCCCAATTGATGTTTTGAGCCACCTGAAATATATGTTTTTAATGAAAATATTTTATTAAACAATTGACCCTTATTTTGCCATGTATGTTTATCCTCTAATTTTGGTTGTTACTTGATTTAATTTGTTAACTTTGTGTTGTGGACTAGTGGTTTCTTCTGACTTACAATAGTTAAAACAATAAATCCATTCAACATATTTTATAATGTAAAATAGTCAGCATTTACTAAAATCTAGAAACTAACCACATCACCACCAAGTTTGTCATAATGACATTTTCGTACAAGTACACACAATCATTTAATATCCATACTACATGGTTTTTTTAATTCAACCACAACATATTGAAACACTAAATAACCTAAGAGACCAAGTAAGGTTATCTGAGTTAAGACTCCAACAAATACAAATTAAAAATACTTAACATAGTGAAAATGGGTTGATGTGGGCTTCATTGTTTGTAATAGTTGTCGGATCAATCAACATTGTCCAAGTTCAAACACGCAGCCATACTCAATTGATTGTTCATATTCTCGACCACCGTTTCAATACCTTTCATGTGTTCATTTGCAAGATTTCTTGTCTTTGTTAATTTGTAGATCAAATCTGAAAAATCAAGCATGAAGTCTCTTGCTTCCTTAGAAAGTCTATAGGCCTTATTCCTCAGCCTCCTCTCTTCATACAACTTATCCTTAAGAGTAGTGCAATTATAACAATTAACACACTTAACAGAAACACGTTTGGATTTAGTCGAGATTGATGAAGCCTTCATTCTTAACAATCCCGGGCTCCCGCAATGCATCGGGCATGCACTGTTTGGAGTACCACATTCTCCGGACGGCATAATTAATTTCAGGGGGAAAAGTTGTCTTCTTGGTGGATTATGCATAAATCTCTAACCAATAAATGCACTATACCAACCATCAATTATATAGGTGTTCATTTCGTGTAGTCTGATTTTTATTAGTCACCAAGTATTATTCACATACTATTTGACCCATACTTTCAATAGTAAAATGTGTCTATGCCATGCCACATTAAATTAAGTGGACCCTGAAAATGTAAGGCCACGACATAGGAAGTACTGTTCACATACTATTCTGCCAATAGTTTCAATAGTAAATTAGGTGGCATGACAGTCCATTGGACATTGAATTCTGTGGACCCACCAAATATAAGAACCACCAAACTGAGTATAGTGTAAAAGATTTTGTCCTCATTCATTGACATGACAATTTGAATTAACATTTCCATTCATAACAAGTTTTAATAAAAATAATTATTTTCTATTGTGGTCCTTATTATTCACTACTAATAATTAAAAATTATTTTATAATGGCTAAAATTTGATATATTCTAATTTATAAAAAATAATTTTTAGTCACATTTTCAATAAATTAAACGATATATTTATTGCCAAAGAGTTATTAAATATTTATGCTTAATTATATATTCAATCACTAATTATTTTTTTCCTATGATGGTATTATGGTTGAAATTAACAATTATATAAATGTTTAACTATAATTTAGAAGTTTATGCAATCTTATTTGTAACTTGTTGCAAGGACCAATGAGAAGGAAGGAGGTGTTGCCCCTTGAATGAGCTAAGCCGATTTGGTGGGGCCATGATTTTATTTTTCTATAGTGGGATTGGGATTGTGATTGTGAGTGAGATCGGAGGCAGAGCAAGAACCAGTCAGAAGAGGAAGAAGAGAAGGTGCTGGGGCAGTGGATCCCACCATACGCATACGCAGTGGTCTTGGGTCATTAGCCCCACCTCGTCACCCAACTTTAGGATAGGCGACAGACATAAATGGGCCTCTACCAATGTAAATGGGCAGGTCATACTTTTATGGAATGTTACCATTTATGTGTCTTTCCCGCAACTGGTACACCTTAAAAATACACATATCGTGTCTGGTAGAACCCAAAAAAAAATTCGTTTAATCATCGTTTAGGTATTTTAAGAAGTGTCCATTGTACACGTGGAAATTTTTCACAAAAAAAATAAATAAATACAAAACTCTTAATATTATTTTAATTTTTTTAGCTCCATTAATATGATTGCTTCATGGAACTATCATACATTCTAAAAAGGTGAAATAGTAGGATCACACGGATAACCAACAAATGAGGTTAAGAAGTAAATATCATTAAGAAAAAAAATATGTAAATAGTAACTATTACAGTACCGTTAGAAATAGCATTTAATATTTTACAAATTATCTAATAGTTACAATAGAGATTGTCACCCACCTGCATAGTACAAACATTATAAACATATTGAAATATAGTTAATAATAACCATACTATTAAAAGTGGTGTAGCACCAACTTAAAATTATACTTGTTCGAATAACATTAATAAAATTTTGTGTACTTAAAAACTAATTATATATGGAATGGTAAAAAATCAAGTCAAGGCATTGCACACTGCCTTGGCGGCACTCCTCTCAGCCAAATTTTTGGAGCACTCTTCCACTCCTTCAAATATTCTACCTTCTACCTCCACACGTGAGATAAATGTAGGACAATGATCCGGGCCAGATTTTTTTGTATAATATCTTGGCAAGCTCCTATTCATTTTTTGGAGACGCTTTTGCAAGATATTTTTCCACGACACGTCTTTTTCAAAAGATGTGTAAGGAGACCTACTACCATGAGAACTTGATGATGACCCTTAGTTTAATAAAGTTGGATTTAAACATTAGGGTTGAGAAGTAAATAATATGAAAAACGTAACAATTGTTTAAAGAAAAAATATATTTGACCCTTTATATATTTAAAAGTGAGTACCTCCATTAAATCCTGATGGCTGAAAGTTGGCTTTCTCAATAGAGAGGAATCCATATGCAGTCCTTGCTACATCATTCATAGCTTCCTTCTTCGTGTTAAATGTTGGGGGAACACAAAATGCTTCATCATTGACTGTGACGGAGGCAGCAAACATGGCTTTGTCAGTGGACCCATGATTTGTGCATACGTACAAGGGAGATGGTAAGTGATTTTTTTGACAAAATTCATTCAATTTTGTTTTATAGGCCATGTTGAATGAAGGTAATAAGTTTATGAGTTTTGAGAGGTACTACTTGTAACACACTTCCCACTGCCACTTATGAAGTGTTATTTTGGCAATGATGGTCTCAACCATTTCGGCTGGAATAATTTCAATATATAGGTAGGAAAAAATATTAAAATATCATGTCTTTCATGCTAAAGTTGACCAGATATACGTGCTATATTGTCTGTATGTGCACTTTTTTAATGGGATTAGTTTTCTACACATGTATAATTAGTGAGATCACCCAAAAGGCATGAAGTAATTTTGAAGTTCCAACTCACAATTATATTTAAAAATAATTGTGAATTACCCTTGCATTGTTCAAACAATCTACATCACTGGATTATAAAAATATGATAAACAAAATTATTACCTTTCTACCCTCCTAGAAAAAACGATTTTCTTAATTGTTAACTGAACATTAATTGTGTTAGTTATTTAATATATTCCAATATTTTTGTAACACTGCAACTTTTTAACTATATAAGAAATAAGTTCATGTAGAACAACTTTTATTTTTCCCACAATCTTCAAATTCCACTAAACAAAACATAAAACAAGAGTGCATGACCCAAAAAATAAAGTTAAGAAAATATAAATAAAGCTTGAAACATCTACAATTTAAAAGTCTAAAACATATTATAAAAACAACTAAACATAATGAAGTAATCATTGTGTAGTTCATCCCCTAAATAGTTGTGATAATAATTCCACCAAAGTATGGATATTTGTCTCCATGTCACGGAGCCTTTTCTCTAGCTTCTTCACAATTAACTTAACATCTTTGTATTGGGCCTCCATCTCTAAATCGCAGCCCGAGACTTTGCTTGCTAAGACGAATATTGTATCATTGACCATGACAACTTCCTCATATTGCTTGGACACTTGCTGGGATACTCCACATAGAGGGCAGTTATGGGAAGGGGCGGGTAGGGCATGGTAGTGTGGCTGGTTTGGACAATTTTCAGTGCAATTATGGTCCATTGGTTCAATATTAAAACAATTGTCTTCTTCATTTTTTTGAGAGATTTCTCTACACTCTTGGAAAATATGAGTTGTAAACAGCTAATGAATGCTCCATTTATAGGCCTTGCCTCATTTGGGAAGAAAATGTGACATTGCAGATTACAAAAGTTTTGAAGTAGGTATGCTTTTCCAGAAAATGAAAATAATTCAAAACACATGTCAACTCATTGTAATTATTACCAACACATGTGAACTCATTTTGATTACACGACATGCATACATTGAAACTTGACCACTCATACGTGTATATAATCACATTTTATATTTTGACAAGTAGTCTACCCCTCCAAATCATCTTTATAACACAACACCAATTTAGAGAGGGGAATTTAAAGTGTGAGATTTCATTATCTTAATTCGTCCATATTTACAAAAAAGTTTATTTCTAAGTAAACACATATAATATCAAGTTATAAAAGTTATCAGGTTCCCTTCCCAACTCATTCACGTGTACCCTCCCACAACAAATAAATATATTAAAAAAATGTCAAAATGCACACTATAAGACGCCACGTCGGACCCCACCCTATAAAGGACAAATAATTATACAACTACCCTCCTTGAATTGTCACTTCGAGTATAAGAAGTCTATTAAAAAATTCAATAATTTTATATTATCTAAAATGTCACTTCAAATGTAACATTTTGCTACCCACTTTCGTCTTGGTCCATTGGTCTTTGTAGCTTTTTCTATATTAATTTAATTAGGTGTTATGTTAAATAGTCAAATCCTTCAGGCGGTTATGGTTATGTTTAATATTTGTTTTAGGTTTGAAACAACTAATTAGACATTAATTAACACACTACCCTCAGAAATGGGTATTAATTTCCTTTCTATGTTTAGAACGGAAAAACTTATTCTGCCCCATTTATCGATTAATTTCCCTTCAATTCAATGTTCAACAAAATAACATAAATATCAGACATCAATAAAAAACATTATGCATTTTGAATGTCACACATTAAATTAAAAAAACATAACAGCAGTTTACAATACAACAATTAAAAATAAAATTACAAACATAACATCGAAGGTGCTTGAACATTAAAAAATAAAGTAGAAAGACATCTAATTGAAGGAACATAAGTGGTTTTACCTGAGTACATGTATCACCCTTCCAGTGTATTATTGATAGCCTTTACAATACAAGCGAGTGTTTCCAACTTCCTCTCCATCTCCTGAATGGCTGCTGATAAGGTGGTCATCTCATCTGCTGCAGCATTATATTTTTCTACCACTTGTTTTGCCAATTTGATGATTTTGTGCCGAATGTTGTTGGATTCGTTGATCCCCTCAATTGACGGGCCACATTTTTTACAAGGATTCGAGAGTATTAGATCATCAAACTCATCCTCGCCATTGTTGGGCCTAGAATAACTCTCTGAACCCCCTCCACCTATGAACACAGACATTTCATCATTAGTAGAGGGGTTATTTGGGCTCCTCATTTTTCAATTTTCTTGGCTAACAATTCAAACAAATTGAGACAATATGAGGACGGTATTATTTTTTTATATAGTCTTTGAAATTTCCCAAAAAAAATTCTAAACCTCTCAAATATTCCCTCCACAAGGTAAAACACGTTTTCTTCTTGGGAAAATGTGACCGTTGATGTTATAAATAATAAATAAATTTTTTGGGCAGTGGGATTTCGTGGTGCGCGTAAATGACACATGATGAAATATTGTTTTATTAAAAAAAATAAAAAGATAATACAACACATTTTTGTCATATTATAATATTGTATTTATAAAATAGTAATTCGAACCCTTCTACACATGGATGGATTTGATGGGACAAGTCAATCTTTTCACAATTTCCATAGGGACCCAATGTCACAATTATTGAGGTCATGGGTCCTCTACTCTATTATTCAACTATATCATTACTATTTGAATTTCAGGTATACTGTTAATAATATTATAATTTATAATACAAATTAATTTCCTCTAAAACATAATATTTTTACTAAAAAAATCAGTTAATAAATAATTTTTTCATGGTCTTAAAACATATAAAAAAAACCCACAATTCTATTTTTAATTTAGTACAAAACATTTTACTTATATTCTCAGTTGACCATTTCTAAAATACTATAGGTCTTGTAACATTTAACAAATGTGCAACATGTTCGTGTGTGGTCACATCTCTCAACTAGTTATGGTCACTGCCATATTTAATTTTGTACATTTTTCTTGCCATTCAATTCCAAGTTTTCCTCCAATCTAGACTAGACGAATTAGTACTGTTATCCCCAAAATTTGAAAATGATGATGTGGCAATAAAAGTGACAAATGGCAAGGAATGGCTGGGTGATCTGCCTTAGGAGTGATCCGGTAGACCGGTGAAGATTTTTGACTGACCAGTCAGGTGTCATGACCGACCAGTCATGTGCTTGACTGACCAGTCATGTGCTTGACTGACCAGTCATGCGCTTGTCCAGCCAGTCAGGTGCTTGTCTGACCAGTCAGGCTTGTCTGACAAGTCAGGTGCTTGTCCGACTAGTTAGGTGCTTGTCAGACCGGACATGTGTTTGGCCGACCAGTGAGAATGTGGCCGACCAGTGAAGTGTCTTGGTCCTTCAGTTTTCCTCCTGGGTGTGATGTGGGCCGACTAAACAAAATAGTGCTACACAAAAGATCCCAATAACGGCTTCAACAAGAATCGGTCATACCTGTCTGGGAATCTCTCATTTTATCCTGAAGAAGTAGTGTATTGTTGTATTTTGAATATTATTATTAATTAAATATAGTGAGAATAACATAATATCTCGATTATGGGGGACTTCATTTGTACAATCCTGAGCCTATAAATAGAATGCCCATGGCATCATAAAAGGGGATTGATTCAGATTCTAATTTTCCAGAGAGAGAGAGTATTTGTATCTTGAGAGAACTCTTGTATTCTTTTCATCTGCACTGAAGAAACTCAGTTGACTCAGGTTCATCTGATCTTGAGTGTATATTCATAATCATAACTCTAAGTGGACAAGGCTATTACCAACATATTGGGGTTGAACCACTATAAAAATTGTCTGTGTCGTATTTTTCTCTTGAAGGTTTTTTGTCGTTTTGACGTCTATACGTCGTTGGCCAAAAACGCGGTCAACATTTTGGTGCTTTCATTGAGAGCCTGAAGAGAAAAATAGACGATCACCATAGCATTATGGCGCCTAAGAGCACCAATGCGGCCTCCAAGAAGACAAGTTCCTCTAGAGAGCCTGCTAGATCAGAAGGTCCTAGTCCTCAAGACCATGAGACTGAGCCTAGAGTCCTGCTCGAGGACGTGACTCCAGAGGTTGAACAACTCCAGGAAGACATGGGGGCTTTCCAGGAAGAAATGGCACAATTCAACGCTCGACAGGAGTCGTTCACTGAAGAAATGGCTAGACAGAAGGCTGCATTTGAGCAGCAAAGACAGGAGATGGATGCTAGGAGCGAAGAGATCAGGCGACAGTAGGAGGAGGCCGATAGGCGACATTGCGAGGCTGCACTCGCTCTGGAGGCAGCTACGCAGCTGGCCCAGCCAATGCTCAAGCTGCAGCACGAGGAGCAGCCACTCAAGGAGCAAGGACCACGGAAGCTGATCGAAAAAACACTGACAGACCCAATTCTCGAGGACCAAATAGAAGCGGTAGTAACCCACCTGGTCTGGAAGAAGATGGGGTTCGATCGGGCACTGCCTCAACCCAAAGGGGGAACTCCAAAACCCCCTCAAGGAGACACCGATCAAAGACTTCCAGATCCAGAAGTCACAAGTCAGGCAGTAAGAAAACTCCACCTGAGCAGAAGCAAAATAGAGATCCTCGAGGTAAAGAAACTTCGCACTTCAAAGACAGGCATGGTCGTGATGAAGCTGATAGTCATCACACTGACCAGTCGAAGGAGAAGAATGAAAAAACCCAGTGAGGAGGAAAAGATCGCCCAACGCAGACAGAAAGGCCACCACTGCATCCCAACCAGCAGCATAGTGGCAAGGAGAATGTCCCACACGACAGGCCTTCCGAAAAAACTCGGAGTACGGTGTTCGATCAGTTAGGGAGGCATACCAGAAGGATCTAAGAGATGTCATTTCTGACAGGAGAAGACCATCCCGATCGAAGGGCGAGATCCGAACCGACCTACCAGTCAAGTAGAAATACTTGATGATGGTGTGTCGGATAGTAGCGCTCGACCAGGCGGTCTCGAGAATGAGTCCCAAGCAGTGGCTCCAGGCATCCAAGCCCAGCTTGATGCTCTGACAGTAGTAGTTCAAGGTCTGTCGAAACGAACTTCTACAATCGATCCAGTATACCACAGGAGTGGTAGCCCATTCTATGCTCGAATTAGAGCAGCCCAGCCACCAGCGAAGTACAAAGCACCAGTACTGCTAGTTTATACAAAAAAGGCAGATCCGATAAGGCATGTGGGAAAATTCGAAGACCAAATGGAGATGCTCGGAGTGAGTGATGAATATCGGTGCAGAGTTTTCCCCACTACATTGTCCGACACTGCCCAAGAGTGGTATTGGAAATTTAAGCCAAACTCCATCACTTCTTGGGAAAGTTTCAGGAAAGAGTTTTGTAGGCAGTTCAGCGCTGCTCGGACCCCTCTAGTTTATGCCAATCACTTGGCAGATATTAAACAAGGGAAAGATGAATCTCTTAAAAACTACATACAAAGGTTCATGAGAGAGGCCAACCGAGCAACTGCGGTTGGAGATGAGGGGAAGATGGTGGCCATTTCTTCTGGCATAATCTATCGGAGTCCTTTGTGGGACAGTATTCATCGCAACCTAATTTCAACGCTACAAATATTTCTTGACCGGGCGGACAAATATATGAAATTGGATGACGCGATTGAGAAGGGAGAGAAAGGCCTGAACAATCCGAGCGGATCAACTGATCCCCCCAAGAATGGTGGAAGTGATCAAAGTGGTGGTAAGAAACGTGGAAATAATGGGTCTGACCGCCACAATGAAAAGAAGGCTAAGTCGGGACCAAACGACAAGCCAACTAAGTATGAACCTTGGTTCACCAATTACACCACTCTTTCGGCCAGTCGGGCAGAGATATATCTCGCAAGTCATCAGGAGGTCCCCTACCGGAAACCCCCACCCATCAAGAAAGAGATGAGTAAGAGAGATTTGAATAAGTTCTATCATTTCCATGGAGACTATGGTCACGACACGAATGAATGCAATCATCTCAAGGATGAGATAGAATTTCTCCTTCGGTCGGGGAAATTGAAAAAATATCGAGCAGAAAAGACCTAAGGAGAGGGAAGTAACAATAATCCTGGGTTTAAGCAACAGCGGTCTCCACCCTTACAACCCGAGCCTATGGACTTCACTCTTGACACCATATGTGGAGGTCCACATCTGGCTGGGGATAGCAACAAGGCAAGGGAAAGGTATGTTCGAACACTCCGACATGAGTTGGATGCAGCATCGACGTCCGAGGTCATGACTGTAGAGGAGTGGCCTCTGAAGAGCCCACGATACAAAAGTGAGTCCCTCACTTTCACTGAAGATGATGCACGACACGTGAGATATCCTCATAATGACCCTCTCGTCGTGACAGTCCAAATAGCAAACATGAAGGTGAAGAGATGCCTCATTGACACAGGGAGTTCTGTAAACATTATCTACAAATCATCTTTGAAAGGATGAAACTATCTATCAATGACTTGAAGCCAAGCTCTCAAGTCATTTATGGATTTACTGGAGAAGGGTTGTCACCAGCTGGAACGATCAAGTTACCAGTCACAACATGGGATGCTCCCAAGCATGAGACAGTTATGATAGAGTTTTTGATAGTCAACTGCCCGTCCGCCTATAATGGGGTTATTGGTCGACCACTACTCACAACCTTGCATGCGACAGTCTCTATATCGCACCTTTCTATGAGGCATAGGTTGCATCCGAGGAGACCAGAGAGAGGCTAGGGAATGTTATAATGCCTCGGTAGCTAAAGCACGAAAGGGGGCCAAAGAAAACAACATGATTATATGTGCAGATAGAGAGGAGGTAGAGGAGATGGATGTCGACCAAAGCATTACAGTCGTGGCCGATTGAGAAACAATGTTTGAAGAGTTGGGCCAAGAAAGCACTCTTGGTTTAAGTGAACAACAAGCCCCATCCGGTGATGAAGTCACCAAATAGGGCGTTGCCCAAAGCGAGGGAATGGACTTTGATCCTCTCTTTGGGGATTATGAAAGTGAGGTGGGACCTACCGAGGAGTTAAAGGAGGTTCCAATAGATGAGAATGACCCGACTAGAGGGGTCAAGGTTGGAAAAAAGTTGAAGTCAGAAGTAAAAGCGCAGCTGGTAGAATTTTTGCGGAGGAATCAAGATGTCTTCGCCTGGTCTCACAAGGATATGGCAGGTATCTCACCAACTGTGATCAGCCACGTGCTCAACGTGGATGAAAGCTATCCAACAGTGCATCAGAAGAGAAGGTTGCTTGACAAAGATCGAGCAAAGGATCTTAAGGAGGAGGTAGAGCAGCTAAAGGAAAACGGGTTTATAAGGGAAGCATATTACCCTACCTGGGTTTCAAAACCAGTGTTAGTGCCCAAGTCCAATGGAAAGTGGAGGACTTGTGTGGACTTTACCAACCTGAACAAAGCATGTCCAAAGGACTGTTTTCCTTTGCCAAGAATAAACCAGTTGGTGGATGCGACCTCTGGTCATGAATCATTGTCCTTCATGGACGCTTACTCAGGGTATAACCAGATTAGTATGCACCCACCTGATGAGGAGCATACCAGTTTCTGAACAGACATAGGGTTGTACTGTTATAAGGTCATGCCATTCGGCTTGAAGAACGCGGGAGCCACATACCAGCATTTAGTGAATGGCATGTTCCGTGACTTAATTGGCAAGAACATGGAGGTGTACGTAGATGATATGCTGGTGAAGTCAAAGGAAGCTGAAGGACATGTACGAGATTTGGAGGAATGCTTTGCAGTACTGAGAAAGTACAACATGAAGTTGAATCCCCTCAAATGCTCGTCTGGAGTAAGTTCTGGAAAATTTCTTGGGTTTATTGTTAACTCACGAGGGATTGAAGCAAATCCAGGGAAGATAAAGGTGCTCGCAGAAATGAAGTCTCTAGCCAGAATTAAGGATGTGCAAAGCTTAACTGGGCAGATTACTACTCTAAGCAGGTTCATCTCTAAATCAACGGACAAGTGTGTCCCATTTTTTAACTTTCTTAGAGGAAGCAAGAAGTTTGAATGGACAGAAGAATGTGAGCAAGATTTTCAAGCCATAAAGGAACACTTGGCTCAACCTCCTGTTCTTTCAAAGCCAGTTGATGAGGAAGACCTCTTTATTTACCTAGCAGTCACAGAGCATGCTGTTAGTGCTGCTCTAGTTCGAGAAGAAGATAAAGTGTAGCGTCCGGTGTACTACGTTAGCAAGTGACTGATAGGAGCAGAGTCCAAGTATCCCGTGATCGAGAAGTTGGCCTATTGCTTGGTACTTGCATCCCACAAATTGCGTCCGTACTTCCAGGCACATCCCATTAAATTCCTTACCGACTAGCCCCTACGTCAAGTCTTACATAAGCCAGAGTCATCTGGTCGTCTACTTAAATGGGCGGTTGAATTGGGCCAATTCGAAATCAAATACCAACCGAGGTCTGCTGTCAAGGGACAGGCTTTGGCTAATTTTATTGCTGAATGTACTGGGATTGCTGATATTCTTGACCAGCAAGAGCGTATAACTGGGCAAAGGGAAGATCTTCCTGCTTGGTAACTTTTTGTTGATGGGTTTTCAAACGAACATCATTCGGGAGCAGGAATTATATTAGTCACACCGGAGAAGCACCGAATTCATTGCGCATTAAGATTCGGATTTAACGCTTCTAATAATGAGGCAGAGTATGAAGCCCTCCTAGCAGGCTTACGCTTGGCTAGAGATGTTCGTGCCTGGTCGGTTGAAGTGAACAGTGATTCCCAATTGGTGGTCTACCAAGTCTTAGGGGAATATCAAGCAAGGGGCCTATGCATGATGGCGTACTTGAATAAGACCAAGGATCTGCTAGCACAATTCAAGGAGTATACTATTAAGCTGGTACCACGAGAGCAGAACTCTAATGCAGACGCTCTAGCAAAATTAGTTGGTGCGAAAGATGATGAAACTCTGAATATAGTACCAGTGGAATACTTGGCAGAGCCGAGCATTAATGAACAAGAAGCCATGTCCATCACAATAGTTGACACTTGGATGACACCCATCATTACTTACCTTGAGCAAGGAATCCTCCCAGATAATCGTAATGAACCTAAGAAAGTTATGAGGCAAGCTGCTAGGTATATTATGATGGATGGGGTGTTGTATAGAAGAAGGTACTCTTTGCCTCTACTAAGGTGCATAGCACCCGAACAGTCAAAAAACTTATTGGCTGAAGTGCACGAGGGGTTCTGTGGAGATCATTCTGGGGGCAGAGTCTATCTAAAAAGATTTTGCGGCAAGGATTTTTCTAGCCTACAATGAATGAAGATTCCATGGAGTATGTGAAGAAGTGTGATAAATTCCAGATATTTTCTAAAGTACCCAGGGCGCCTCCGAATGTCTTGAAGCAAATGCAGAGCCCGTGGCGTTTTGCAGTATGGGGCATTGATCTGATCGGGAAACTACCCAAAGGTAAAGGAGGAGTACAATTTGCAGTAGTTGTTGTGGATTATTTCACCAAATGGACCAAAGCCGAACCACTAGCAACGATCACCTCGAAGAAAGTGTTAGATTTTGTGGTCAAGAATATAATATGTCGCTATGGTCTACCGAAGAAGATAGTCTCTGACAACGGCACGCAGTTTGATAGTGACTTATTTACCGATTTTTGCACCAGGCATGGCATTACGAAAAGCTTCTCCTCGGTAGCTCATCTGCAAGCCAATGGGCAAGTTGAAGCCGTAAATAAGACTTTGAAGGATACTCTAAAAAAGTGTCTAGAGCGAGCTAAGGGTGCTTGGGCAAAATAATTACCAGAAGTCCTTTGGTCATACAGGACCACTGCTCGAACAGCAACTGGTCATACCCCTTTTTCCTTGGCATATGGGTATGAGGCCATGTTGCCTGTCAAAGTAGACCCCCCATCCCATCAGAGAACCATGTATGACCAGGAGGAGAATCACCAGTTGCTAGCTGAATCTTTAGATTTTCTTGAGGAGAGACGAGAAAAAGCAAGCTTGAGAGTTGCTGCTCATCAGCAAAAGGTGGCCCGCTATTTTAATTCCAAAGTTAGAGATCGAAAGTTCCAGGTCGGAGATTTGGTCCTTAGAAAGGTGTTCATCAGAGACCCAGCAGCTGGAGTGCTAGGACCAAACTGGGAGGGACTATATCAGATTGAGCAAGTCTTACCACCTGACACTTACAAACTTTCTCGATTAAATGGAGAGTTGATCAGGAACTATTGGAATGGCGAGCACTTGAGGAAATATTATCAATAAATACTGCTTACAGAGTAGTAGCTTTGTCTCAAGTGTTTAACTTGTTATTTAAGTTTGTTTGTGAACTGGCTATTTGCTAGCTAGTCATGTTATTTTGAACAATTTTATTTTGTTTGAGACTCGTAATTAGACACGCTTTGTCCTTTTTTTTTACGAGTAATAAAAGAGATCACGCACAGCGCGGTCAAATCTTGCTACGAATTTTGCATATGTGTTGATTATTTTTGCTTTGGCAGTGTTTAACTGTCATTACAACTTAAAACAAAAAATGTTTTCTAGAGGAAATACCGGGCAGTGTTCAACTGGTCAGTATCCATCAGATGAATGACCAACGTTTAAATAGTTGCATGTTTTTGCAGTGTTTAACTGTTGAAATATCCTCTGTATATTCAATGTGTTTCACGAGTAATAACTGCTCGGAAAAATTCGGTCAAGTAGCAAGTGATCAAGGATTTTTCAACCCTCAATCACTTGGGGGGCATATAGGGTATACTGGTATACAATTCAACACAAGCAATAAGAACACGAGCAACGGTATTTTTTTTTCAGGCTGACTTGTAAATCTTTGAAGTCAAAAGGGTCGTTAAGCTAACTTATTTTACAAAGCTTAATTAACTTGGAATTTTTTTCAAAGTTTTAAGTTAAGAACAACTATTCATGTGTAAATAAAACGTTATGCTCATAAAATGTTAGAGCAATAAGAATGTGAGAAAGCATACTTAGTAGTAACTTATGAAATATTTAGAATTTCTAAGTTAGAAAACTAAGTACTCATATGAAAATATAAGGCATCTATGTAATAAAACTTTTAAAAGACTCGAGTCTTAAAAAGTGAAGTGTTCATGCCAATAGCTCGGCCATACGAGCAAAAGTACAATAGCAAAATAGAAAATAAATGTCTACTAGTATGCTAAGGAGTTAGCTGGTCGGATGGAGGCTCACTGGTCGGCTATGGGGCTCCCTGGTCAGGTTGTCACTTGGGTTGATCAACACCTTCCTCAGAATCAGTGGCTTCTTCCTGTCGGAACAATAGCGTGGGAGAAAAAGGTTTGGTACTAGCAGGATTAGCTGCCTCCTCAGCAGCCCGTGCTTCGCATTTGGCAAGCTCTTCTGCCTTAGCCTCCTCTGTGAGAAAGTCGAGGTTGAGAGGTTTGTTCAGCTTCCACACTTGGTAAAATCAATTGAAACAAATCTTCTCGTAGGGAGCGAGATTGGCTTCTTTCTCTCACTTTAACTCCTCATTCTCGCGAGTCAATTTCTCTAGCTGGTCAGTCAACATCTTGTTGATTTGAGTTTGTTTTTGGTTTTCTTCAGCCAGCCCCCTAAGAGACTCTTCCCGCTCAACAACGGTCTTCTCTGCCTGCTCCACCTTGGATTTGAGATCTTTTTCCGAGGAAGTTAAAGTCTCTACTTTAGTTTGGGCGTCCACTAGCTGATCATTTAAGACCTTGATCAATTCCTTGTAGTCTATTGCTCGATGCTGAGCGTGGCTGATAGTGATAAGCGACTGCATGGAAAACAGGAAGTTACTACAAGTAAAAATGATTAATAACAAATTGTCTTGTGATAAAATACTTACATTCATCAGCTGAGCGAGCCCTCTTTGCAAGACGACTTCAACACTAAGCCGAGGCAAGGATTCAAAGATTTGAATCGTTGAAGCATCATGAAGGGTTTGGTCGAGCAGTTCCTTCCCAATGTTACCAGCAGTGCGGAGGGGCTCACTTAAGCCAGTCAGGCGAGTGGGGGTTAGGCTCGTAGAGGGATAAATCGATGAGGGGGTCAGCTGTGGGATTGTAATCGGCTCCTCGGGTTGTCTTCCTTGGCTGGTCGGGGTTGTCCTTGGAACTTTTCTTGGGGGGTTTGAGCCACTTCCTTCCCCAAATTTCCTCTTTTGGGCAAGAGTGGTGTTGAATTGCCTGAACATCTCTGAATATGCAAAAGAGTAAACACAAGATTTGTTAGTAAAAAGTAGAGCAGTATATAGATAAATACTTTACAACTACCAGACAACTCTATAAATCTTGTATAACCAAGTTATTTAAAAACCAAACATCACACTATGACTACTACACCTGAGTTTAGGATTTGGTCAAGGAAGTCATCCTCTTCATCAGATGATGAGCTTAAGTCTCTATGAAGCTGGATGGTCTTTCCTTTCCCAGATTGTGTGGGAATGACACGTCTACGTTGGTCCTCTGGTAGGGGTCCCCTAATGATAAGGTCACCCGATCTATGAGGGTAGGGAGACTATCCGGGAGAGAACTGATCGGTCACTACCTCGGTGTCAGCGTTGGACTGGTCAGTTGCATTCGCTTCCTCGGTAGTACTTTCTGCTAGGATGTTCTGGTTACTTGGTAACAACCCCACCATCTAAAGATTATCCACGGTAACCAACTCTTTTACATTCTTCTCCTCGGTGCACATATCAGCCAATTCTTCTGCTCGGGAACACATTTCCTTGGTAGGCAAGGGCTGGTGAAATGGACCCGCATGTGTAAAGGCTAAGTTGTTGGCTTTGATATCTGAAGTAAGAAAATACTCTGTATAGTATTTTCCGGGATTTGACTTATGGGCAATACCATGGAGGTATTTGACCCCTTTATGCCTATGGAAGAGATGGAAAAAACCTGTATTCTTGTGGCTTAGGTTAGTCCTGAAGTCGAAGAGATAATGCACTTCATGAGGAGTGGGTGGATCCCAACCTTGCAGGAAGTAATGGATGTATAGATCGGACAACGCCTGAATCCCATTGGGAGCAATCTGGAAAGGAGAGACGTTGAAGTAGTCCGCTACTGACCAAAAGAAAGAATGCAGCGGGATGGTAGCTCCTGCGAATACGTGATACCTAGACCAGACACAGTATGGTCCGCTAGGCTTGTTGGCTCTCTGATGAGGGCGCGGACATATCATGTTAACCCCTTTCAAGCCCGAGGCTTGAATGTGTTTGTCGAACATGCAGGGGTTAAGTTTGGAGGGTTTGGCCGTAAACCAAGAGGGTGTTTCTTCTCCTTCTTTTCTTGGTTTTTGGACGGCTAATCGCTGGATCTCGATAGTAAATTTCTGAGTGATTTTTCTCTGAGGCTTGCTGGGATTTTGGGTTTGGCGGGGCGGCCTTGAAGAAGCCGCAGTTCAGACTTCACTGCGTTCCACTACTTTCTGTGCCGCTCTGCGGGCCACCTGAGGGTCCTAGTCCTGAGGAAGTCTGTTGGATTTCTTCACCCTCATTTCTGAATGTTCAGCCTATTGATTGAGAAACTGTTCTTCGTGGAGGAAATACAAGGCTGATCGGGGAAGGATCTTTTTAAGACGGCGAAGGCAATCCTCGGGGGTGCGATTGCTACGAGACTTTGATGAAGAGTCGCTGCTTTGAAGAGTATCGCTCGATTGCGGAATGGAAGTGTCAGAATTTGTATGGTTGTCACCTCCCCTATAGTCGAAGCGATTCATCTACAAAAAATAAGTAAGGGGAGGTGAGTAACCAAACAGGCATAAATCAATTGTTTCAGCAGAAAAATGTTTATTTTTATTACTTAGATAAATATTCATCTAAGTGGTGAAAATATAATGTGCATAAAGGAAAAAGAACTTTTGTGCCTAAAAATGCTTAAAGTGCCGAGGAGTTAAGCCTGCTGTCCGATCGGATGGCGTGTGGTACCCGAGCGGTTGGGCGTGCCATCTAAACGGTTGTGTGCGCATCCGTGCAGGTGAATTACATCCGAGCCAAGGCGTGCGAGGCGTCCAAGCGAAGGCGTCCGTGTCCGATTGGTGTGTGTGCGTCTGATCGGTTAGGGAGGCACCCAAGGAGCACCGAAGTGCCGAGGCATCCGGGTAGCTGTGTGCATGTCCGAGGAGCGCAGCAGGCATGCACGTGGTGTCTGATCGGTGCACCTTGATTGCGCCGAGGCATCCGAGGGGCTAAGCCAAGATGTCCGAGGAGTTGTGCGTGCGTCCGATCGGTTAGGGAGGCACCCGAGGAGCACCGAAGTGCCGAGGCATCCGGGCAGCCGTGTGCATGTCCGAAGAGCATCAAAGCGTCCGAGGGGCATCAAGGTGATCGATCAGTGGGCATAAAAATTCAAGACTAAGTCTTTTGTGTTCGAGCAGCCATGGGCATTTCCGAGCATTCAAGCATAAAAAAAGCCATGGTCGATCGGCCATGAATACTTTTCCCTATACCCATTTCAAAAAAACTTAAAACCCAAAGAGCACAAACACTTTTCCTCACACAAAATACACTGCAACAAGATCAAAATGGGGGATTTGAAAGGTTTCAAAATGTAGAGTCCAAGAACTTTACTTAGCTAATTATTTAGTAGTATTATAGTATGTATAGTATTATCTTTGTAACTGTGGATTTTTGGTTCAGACCGGGAATTATTTGGACACTCATAGTAGTACTTATAGATTTTCTAAGTTTAACCTATAGTTTAAGAATATTAATGTTAACCTAAGGTTTGATTATATGACTGATATTAAGAATAATATTTATTATACTATAAGGTTTAGATGAGGACCAATAGGATTTTAAGCACATGTTATGAATGGGTAATTAAGGATTAAGTATTTTGAGGATTAAATTTGATAAGGAGTAAAGTTTGAATGCAATAGGGTCAGTCAGCAGCTTTGAATACGTTGAGGGCTTAGTCAAGGTTGTTTACTCCATTCAAACTTAGCTAAAAATGTGTAATTTCGTGTTTAATTAATCAGTGTGTGCCGATATATCGCAGCTATAGGGGGCGATATATCGCAGCACGTAGATACGGAAAACACGAGACGATGCACGACAGCCTCGGGCATACTGGCCCAGGCGATATATCGCCTCCTTCAGTGTATTTTCAAAAGTTTTTGAATTCTTTTCCTTTCAGCCATCCAACCTCTTGATAAGTCCAGCATCTTTTTGAACGAGTCTTCAGCCTTTGCTGAACGGTTATTCAAATTATTTTCACCTAAAAAGCTATTATTTTTATTCAAGTAAAATCAAGATCCTTTCATTCCTAAACTCTATAAATAGGACCTAGTACCCAGCCATTATTCACCTTTTGCTCTAAGTTCAAAGGCTGCAAGTGCTAAGTGAGTGTGAGAGTATAAACACCTGGGTTTTGGGGAAATCATAAGCTTAAACATCATAAGCTTATCAAACACTTTGGGAAGTAAGGTTCTATAGTATTTCGGTTGTGGTGTAGATTGGTCTTACAAGTCTTTGAGGTAAACCAAAACTCTAGTTCATTTGTTTTATGTTATTTTCTTTCTCATAGCCTTCTACTCAGTCTCCTAACCTCATTCTTATTTTGGTTAGGAAATCTAAGTTCTTGAGCACATAAGTTTTGGTAAGCATGTTTTTCAATGGTTTAGTCTTCCCATTCCTTTTCATCTTTTTTTCTTCATTAGACTCACTCTTTCTCATAATGATTATTAGGAGTGTTCCAAAGTCCCAACACTGTCCACATATCCCGGTAACTTTGGTAAGGAAAATAGGATAGAATCTATATGTTTTATGCTTATGTTATCTTATGTGTTTATGTTATGAAATATGTTATGATAAGTGATATGATATGTATGTTCGTAGGCTTGGGCATATGATCCATTTGACTAACAAGACCCCAAATAGATTATGGGCATATGACCTACTTAGCTAGTAGGACCCCACTAATCTCATGGGCATATGACTTGTTTAGTCTATGGGACCCCAAGTAATAATGGCCATTATAGTATGTGTATGTATTAAGTGCTATGTTATGTCTTTATGATTATTATGAAATTTATGTACATGATGTATGTGCTAGATTTTCCTTGCTGGGCATTAGGCTCATTCCTTTTTGTTTTATGTTTAGGAAAATAGCTGTTAGTGGCGGTAAGGTTCATGGATGCTTGGAGATTGTGTATCGATGGTGAATGGATTCAAGGAGTCGAGAGTTCGATCTTTCGAGGATGTAGTCTTGTTTTACCTTTTTATGGTTTTACATGTATTTTTCCGCACTTTCTATGTAACTCCTTTTCACTTTAAGTTATGTTTTGTTTTAAAGACAATGGGTACCCATATCCTACTTATTTTATGAAAGTAACTTTTGTTTCTACAAGTTTCTAATAAATTTATGGTGTTTTCGCAAATGTAAGTTTTATTAAGGTTTGTATGTATAGTTTCATTAATGGTCCAAAAGTCTAGAGTAGTGGGTCATTACACAAAAGTTCTAGAGACCCTATCTATCATCAAATATCCATAAACCCATATATGCAATTTAGGTTGAAAATTTCATTTTTCTTCAAATTTCCATGAAATTGAAGACAAAATTGAGTTACCCATAGCCTAAACAACATCAAAACAGCCACAATACACATTACATATCAAGGATTCATACACAAATTCAAGGGGGTATATCTTATGGGGGTTTCGGCCTACACATTTTTTCTTAAGCTTTGAGAAAAAAAAAACACATAAATGGAGATGATGAAGAAGACTTACCCAAATGTGTTGATTTCTTGAAGAACCCTTGTGTTTTCTTGGAGAAAATGAGAGCCTTCCTTGGAGTTTTGGAGGTTTTTGGCCAAGAAATGGAGACTTTGAGAAGCCACAGCCGAAAGAGAGAATGAGGAGTTTGTGAAATTTTTGCTCTTCTTTTTTTCTTATGAGATTATGGGCACTTATGGGTCTATTTAAAGGGAAAAAGTGGAAATTGTCACTTATTCTTAGACTCTTGGAATTCCCTTGGGTATGTTATCTCCCCACGATTGTGAGCAGTTAATTCCAGTGATCGTGGTCTGCTGTGGCGTCGTGGTTTGTTGCATAGGCGGGAAAATGTACAGTTAGATTTTTTATTGTGCCATCAGCAGTGGAGAAAAAAGTTTATTATGTGAGAATATCATATAATAAACTTGGGGGGCAAATGTTATCCCCAAAATTTGAAAACGATGATGTGGCAATAGAAGTGACAAATGGCAAGGAATGGCCAGGTGATCTGGCTTAGGAGTGATCCGGTAGACCAGTGAAGATTTTTGACTGACCAGTCATGTGCTTGACCGACCAATCATGCACTTGTCCGGCCAGTCAGGTGCTTGTCCGACCAGTCAGGTGCTTGTCCGACCGGTTAGGTGCTTGTCCGACCAGTCAAGTGTTTGGCCGACCAGACATGTGTTTGGCCGACCAGTCAGAATGTGGCCGACCAGTGAAGTGTCTGGGCCCTTCAGTTTTCCTCCTGGGTGTGATGTGGGCCGACTAAACAAAACAATGCTACACAAAAGATCCCAATAACGGCTTCAACAAGAATCGGTCATACCTGTCTAGGAATCTCTCATTTTATCCTGAAGAAGTAGTGTATTGTTGTATTTTGAATATTATTATTAATTAAATATAGTGAGAATAACATAATATCCCGATTATGGGGGACTTCATTTGTACGATCCTGAGCCTATAAATACAAAGATCATGGAATCATAAAAGGGGATTGATTTGGATTCTAATTTTCCAGAGAGAGAGAGAGAGTATTTGTATCTTGAGAGAACTCTTGTATTCTTTTCATCTGCACTGAAGAAACTCAGTTGACTCAGGTTCATCTGATCTTGAGTGTAGATTCATAATCATAACTCTAAGTGGACTAGGCTATTACCAACATATTGGGGCTGAACCACTATAAAAATTGTATGTGTCGTATTTTTCTCTTGAAGGTTTTTTGTCGTTTTGACGTCTATACGTCGTTGGCCAAAAACGTGGTCAACAAGTACATATATAACTATTCATAACCAACTTCATTTAAAAAACCAAAAAGTAGATGTTCTACATTTAACTAGAATAGAAAGTTCGTTTATTACATTACTGGTCGTTGCGTAAAAACTACTATATAGCCCTTATTTAGCCAGAATTGTCCTAAGTTGGTACATTTATGGTATGTTGATAGTATGGACAAAAAATAATATTAAGTGTGTCTATTTTTACTAGTAATTTAATATAAATTATATTTTCCTTGTTGAAAATGTTTTATTGACCCAAATTAAGAACTCAAGCAATGAAAGGCACAATTAAAAATATACACCAATTATCTTCACTTTCAATAACTTATAATTTTAACTGCGAAACCCATACAAGTCATGTCATGTTCATGATGAAGCGAGCTACTAATTAATGTAAAACTTAACCAATTTGTTAGAATAACTGGTCCAACTTATAGTAAGACAAGTTTACATGTAACTTGGCACATTGTTCTAACTTAATAACAACACATGGTAGGAGACACTACAAGAAAAAATGCTTTTAATAACACCGAAAATGTGTTATCAAAACCTACGATAACACTTTCTGATGTGTTAAGACCGACTATGTTATCGTAGGTTAGGGTACTTTACATAACACTTTATCAGTGTTATACATATGTGTTATTGTACTGTCAACGATAACACAATTTCTGTGTTATTTTAATATATAGATAAGTGTTGAATTATGTTATTTATAGTCGATAGTATAACAATTTTTTTGTGTTATAATACACTTTAGTATAACACTTTTTTTGTGTTATACTATACTTTACTATAACACTTTTTTTGTGTTATACTATACTTTAGTATAACACATTTTTTGTGTTATACTACACTTTAGTATAACACATTATTTGTGTTATATAATGAAGTTTGCATAACATAATTCTTTGCATAAAAAGTGTTATTGTAATATATATTATAACTCAATTTTCATATTATTGTTATATTTAGATATATTTAAATTCTCATTATATATTTTATTTATATTACACTAATTTATTCTATTATATTTTAATTTTGTTTATATAATTAAAATTAGCTTTCTAATATATACTAGCGTCATCAAATGAACTTGATTTTCAAATAACAAAAAGTAAGAACATTCTACATTGAATTAACAATCCACAATTTAGTTTAAAACAGTCAACATTGTCATCAACAACAAAATATTCTTTAAGTATTCAAGGAGTCTAAAAGTTACTACTTTCAACACAAAGAAATAAACAAAGTTACTACTTTCAAGGAGTCTTAAGTATCCTTTTATACTTCGCTTGTCATATCTGCAAAATAAACAAAGAAATATTTTATTGTTATTATCTAGCATCACAAATTACTTCTAGAAAAATGCTATGGAAATTATATCCAAGAAAGGACACCACATACAAAATAATATATTCACAACTACACCAAAGCAAACCAAGAAACCAAACACTAAATTATAAGACATTAGTTATTTTTTGAGTATGAAAATGTACCTCTTGGAATAACTTTTTTAGAAGGCCATGCAACTGTGGAACCAACTGCTTCTTGTATTGTAAGCATCGCATGATTAGGACGAAATAAGTAAGACTCTGGTACAATAGCAACATCAACCCATACTCGCATAAAGTCTGGTCCAAGAGGCTTTCCATGTACAGTTATATTTGGATCACTAGAATCCCAACGACCTTCAGCAACAATTGCATCTGCCCAGTCAAGCAAGTAGCAAGCATTCTTCCCTTCTGTAAAGTTATGTCTTTTTTCTAGTGCAATACTCTACCAAATTTATTTTAAAGACAATATATTAGTTTCTGTAATTGTTCTTCTAAAATGAAAATTTAAAACAATAACAACTTTTATAATTTACCTTAGGGGACTGAATATTGTTTGACTGCGGTACATTGCGAGACTGTCCTTCGCTTGGTGTCACTTTACCACCAACCTAAATATAAAACCAAGATAAGTTTTATTGGAAGAAAAGAAAACTAAGATTTATAAGTGCAAGATAGAAATACCACCAAGTGTTCTTTAAGTAGATTCATCATTTCAGTCATTTTGAGCTTCATATTATGTTGCTCTTCTTCTAACTTGGAGATCTTGCTATTACACATATTAACAACAGTTAGCTTTGACCTTGTTACGCCTCTTCCTTGTCCGATTAAACGACCAGATTTTGGGTTACCAAACAATTTTGTCAAGGCATCCTCATCAGTGTTGTCTGTAGTTCCAGATTTTGGGTCTTCAAGGAGAATCTCATTCAATGAACCCTGCATATAAATTAGTATAACTAATGTATGCATTATGGAAAATAAGTAAAAATTCACAAAAATTAAATGACTAATACTCACAAAAATATCAGATGCCGTTGGGTTTATAGGTTCACCATTCTTCTTGGTATGGGCTCTCCGAAAAGCATCGATTCTAGATATTTTACCATCCTCATTTTCTTTCTTCTACACAATACATCAATAGAGATTATAAAATAGAGACTACAATAATGGAAGCAAAAATACAAACAGTATAAAACGTAATTATTACCATATCATCAATTGTTCGAGCATATCCTCTTCGACTTAAGGTGTGTGGAACAGCTTTCTTTCTTCTCTCTTGGCATTTGGCCCTTATATCCTATTTAATAAATAAGTAAAAGAGGCATAACTATATTTAATTTAACACCAACAGAGATAAAAGAGGCAGCAACATCACTTCTTACATCATATTTCTTACCAAATGTTCTTTACTAATTTTTTTGGCAACAAATGCTCTCCATTCTACATCACTTTTTATGCAATCCAGCTTTAAGGCTAGTCGTTCACTCTCATTTTTTGCATTGATAATATCCTTTACAAGTCTAGATTTCCTAGCTCTCCATAGTTCTGCCATCATTTCAAAGCACATCTTTTTTTGCCAATCATCATGTAAGTCATATTGTGCCTACAATAGAATATAGAATAACATATTATATGTTTAAGTGTAGAGCTGAATATATATAAAAAAAAATACACTCATAAAACTTGTAATTCTACCTGAATAGATGCCCAAAGAACATCTCTCATCGTTGGTGAAACTTTCCTCCAATCTGAAATAGTGTAAGGAACAACCTCTCGCACAAGAGCGCCCACAAAAGAAGAAAATTGCACTGAGTTAGTACCAACTGGTTGCCCTTTTTCATTCCAATTTATTATCCTTAAGTCATTGTTCCTCTTGGTAAGATTTTCCAATAGAGTTTTTCCCCTTGTCTTCTTGGCTAAGTTCATTACATTCGCATCTACATCTTGAGGTATTTCTTCAATCTCAGTTTGATTTGCCTCATCAGTTGTTTTTTGTAATCTAACATATTTTCTAAGAGGTTGTTCAAGTTCTATCTCAGCCAATTCTTCACATTCTGCATCAAGCACTTCTTCACATTGTGCAACAGCCCCTTCAAACTCTACACCAACCCTTTCCTCATCAGCTATCTCTTCATGTTCCTCCCTTACTCCTTTTTCACAAACACTATCAACTACCTTATCTACTTCATAATTAAGAGATCGTTTAGTTTTTTAACTTCCAAGTGACATCTCCATGTCTTCCACATCATCATTTGGATCTAGCTCTGTATCATAGACCATACAACGAGTTGCTGCTCTAGTACTAAGAGCATGTGGTGAATCAATTACAACTCTAACAGGTACAGAAAACCTACGAAGAGCACTCTTTTTCTTTAAAACAGGACTTCCAAGCAACATATCATCACAATCAGCTTGAGTCTTCAATGATGCTTTTCGCTTTTTGGCCACAAGATTGCATAAAGCACCTGGACTCTAACAGGTGCAGAAAACCTATGAACAACACTCTTTTTCTTTAAAACAGGACTTCCAAGCAACATATCGTCACAATCAGCTTGAGTCTTCAATGATGCTTTTCGCTTTTTGGCCACAAGATTGCATAAAGCACCTGGACGAAGGTGTTTTTTTGGAGATCTTCGTAATGTACTCATTTTTCAAGTTGAAATTGCTGCAATATAAAATGAAAGATAACATGGTATATAAATCAGAAATGCGGATCACCAAAGAGTAATAAACATACACCAAAACCATAAAACCATAATTATTTCATTCAAATTAAAATAAAATCATAAAGTTCACCGTAGAGAGTAATAAAACCACATTTGTTTCATTCAACAAAAGAGTAATAATACACCAAAATTACATACAAAAAGTGTAAGGAGTTTGTTTCATTCAAAGTACATAAGAGACAACAGGAAACTCAATTTTCTTCATTGGATTCAAGTCCAAAACACCCTCTATTTGAATCCTTTAAAGCTATATACCAATTACTTGACTCATTCACCCTTGCATAAAAAGCTTTTTTCACTTGTGAAGCTAATACAAATGGATCCCTAATGGATTGAGCTTGTCCTATATTAAAATTTACAAGCGTATAGAACTCCGACTTCTTAACACCCATTCGAATATTCGCCCAATCGCACCAAAACAATGGCACCTTAAAAGTACGATAATCAAGCATAATTGTATCCTTGATAACACCAAAATACTCTTCTTTATCATTCAATTGCCCACTGTCATGTGCTTCCAAGTATACACCGCTGTTTTGAGTTGTTTTTTTAGCTCCTTTTTTATGGAATCAAATTCCATTAATCATGTACCCTTTGTAGGAAGTGACACCACGACTTGGACCTTTAGCCAATTGAGCTAACATGTCATCTACTTTGTTCATGTTAGAAATCTGAAAATAAAAATATACTTGTAAGAAATTTGTACACTAAAACAAAACGTAAACTTTTATCTTGGCAATAGAATACAACCTTTTCATAAAACCATAACGGAAACCCTTCAGAATGTCGATTCCACAACAAAGTTTGATTGTTATTCATATTTGAGTGTCTTTCTTTCAGCTCATCCATATGGACATTGAGAAATGGTTCTACAATATCCGAGTTAAACAACACATACCGATGCGCTACTGCCAAGTTCAATCAGTCAAGCTCAAAGCACTCTGCTGCTGATAGTGGATTTTCTTCTAGTAATGTACTATCTTGATTATCATTTTGCTTTAAAAATGTTTCACAAAAGCATACACATTCAACAGCAAGATAGCGATTTGCAATACATCCTTCTGGCCGTGCATAGTTTGCTACAAATCCTTTCAATACTTTCATATATCTCTCAAAATGGTACATCCATTGAAATTGCACCGGACCACAAAGTCTAACTTCTCGTGCTAAATGAACAACCAAGTGAATCATTGGATCAAAGAAAGAAGGAGGGAAATATTCTTCTAGTTGACAAAGAATTTCAAAGGCTTCTAGTTCCAATTTCATAATTTCCTCCTTATCAACCACACGTTGACACAATCCATGAAAAAACTTAGAGAGCCGAAGAATTGTCTCTCTACAACCTTCTTCCATTAAACCCCTTATAGCAATAGGCAATAGTTTTTGCATAATCACATGACAATCATGAGACTTAAGTCCTGTCAGCTTCTGTTTCTCCACATCTACACAGTTTCTAATGTTAGAGCTATATCCATAAGGCAATTTCAAGTCAAATAGCCTCTCACAAAGCAACTTCTTATCAGATTTTGATAGAGTATAAGCTGCAGCAGGAAGACGAGTAACACCATTTTCTTCATACAGATGGAGATGAGGCATAATGCCCATCTCTGTCAAATCTAATCTCGAGTTGTAGTGATCTTTAGATTTTCCTTTGCAATCGAGCAATGTGTTAAGTATGCTTTCACAAACATTCTTTTCAACATGCATAACATCAAGGCTATGACGAACAACTAATATTTCCCAATAAGGCAGCCTAAAAAAAATAGAATGCTTCTTCCAGATTTGTTCTGTGTCTATACCACGACTCCTCTTTTTTCCCTTTCCAAAGTCATTAGTCACTTTGCTTAATTGCTCAGCTACTTCAACACTTGACAATATAATTGGACATTGTGGTGCTCTTTCCCTTGCCCTTGCTGTTGTATATTTCTTCTTTCTGTAACGGTGTTCTTGTGGTAGAAATCGAATATGATTGCAAAATGACATCTTTTGAGTGCTCGCCACAAACAGGACAACCATACTTTCCTTTAGTCGCACATCCAGCTAAGTTTCCATAAGATGGAAAATCATTTATGGTCCATAGCAACATGGCCCTTAAATTAAAAAACTTTTTTGTAGAAATATCATATGTATAAACACCATTCCATAATTCAAGTAACTCATCAATTAAGGGCTCTAAGTAAACATCTATGTCATTCTCGGGTTGTTTAGGTCCAGGAATCAACATAGATAGAAAAGTAAATTCATCCTACATGCACAACGCAGGTGGCAGATTATATACAATGAGCATTATAGGCCAACAACTATACGTAGAACTCATATTTTTGTAAGGATTGATCCCATCAGCAGCAAGTCCTAATCGAAGGTTGTTAGGTTCAAGTTGAAAATCTGGCCATCTCTCATAAACTGCATCCCAAGCCTCTGAATCTACAGGGTGCCGCATTTTCCCGTCTGTTCTTTTATTGGTTGAATGCCATTTTAAGCTTAAAGTCGTCTCTTCTTTTCTAAACATCCTTTGAAACCATGGTATAATAGGAAAATATCTCAATGCCTTTGCAGGCTGCCCTTGTAGAATCTCTTTTGTCTGTTTGTTTTGCTTCCATCTTAGATATTGACAAGTGGGACATACTTGGGCATCAACATTCTCTTTTGTATACAAACAACAATCGTTGACACAAGCATGGACATGCTTATAGCTCAGATCAAACATCTTTAGAAACTTTTTAACTGCATACATTGATGTCAGTAGGAGATTATCTTTCGGCAACATTTCTTTGATCATCTCCAACATCTCACTAAAGCCAACATCCGAGATTCCATGCTTTGTTTTTAGATTATACAGCCCAACGATAGACGAAATTTTTGTATACTTTGAACAACCTTCATACAATGGAGATTCAGCATCCGCTAATAAACTTTGAAAATCAGCATCATTGTTATCATCACCAAAATCATTGGCGTTACTTGAAAATACTCTCGCTGCCCAAAATAAATCATATTCATAACTTGTGTTTGTCGTGCTGCGTTGGACTGGATCTTCCCCATGATGAAACCATGTTTTGTAAGATTGGTCCATGCCCCACAAAACTAAGTGTTCGACAACTTCGTGTGAAAGTTGATGTCTTAGATTGTGACATTTGTTGCATGGACAAAGAATCTTGGCTGGAAATCCAAGATTCGTCATGGCTGTCTTAACAAACTCTCTAGCTTTTTGCTCATATTCCACCGTTGCTCTACAATTTTAGAGCATACGTCAATAATCAAGCACTAACACTTAAACTTATATCCAAAATAAACTATATGATTTTGGTTACTAACCTGTTAAGATGGATCCAACTTTTATCCATCTCCAATGAATTTGTATTTGATGTTGTTCTCTTACTAAAATCTTGTTTTTTGTCTGGGTTTAACAACTGTTAGACAAGACAATCACATTATTTGAGGTTGTAATATCAGGGTCATGACAAGGTCATTCACACACATGCTTTTAAAAGAAAACATTCCTTGGTTGAATTTCAGTATATTTGGGTTATTGAAGTTTAAAGCTTTATTGAATTTCATTCAGGGGCAGAGTTGCTAGTTCAGAGTTAAATGATCACTTTTACTGAAGATTCTAGAGTGGAGTTAATTACTTAATTCCAATTTGCAAATTTGTTCTAGTTCCCTGTAGAGTGTTTGGGATTTCTTTATGGTCTCGTACCTTTTCTGATTGTTAATGGATATAAATTTATAATTGATTCCAGATTTGTGGTTTATAGATCTGATTTTGACCTGTTATTAGCTAGTATGATTATAAATTATATGAAGAAGTTGGAGAGGGTGTCAGTGCTTCTGTGTACAGAGAATATATTTCAATGGATTATATTTTAAATTATCCATGGATTACATTTCAGAGAATATTCTGCATTTCGTGAAGCCTGTTATGGTCATTCTACATTAGAGATTAAAAACGGAACCCACGCATTCTATCACTGGAACCGAAATAATGATGGGAAAAAAGTACCAACTGATGATGTGATATTCCACAATCAGTACTGGTAAGTGCTCATGTTCCCTCTTGCATACTTGCACAATGTAAAACTACTTGAATCCCTGGTTTCATTACTCAAATCGTTTAAAATACCTTCTGGTTCGAAATAGCATTTTGTACTAGTCTGATTGTTTCTTTTCATCAAGTATTTAGGAGTACTGAAATATGTTTCTGCCATGATTAATAAGTACTGTTTCATGGGTCATAAAACATTAAAACTTTGGCTGTTAATCAGGGCAAGCAACATGGGGAGGAGGTGACTGAAGAAGAATCGTTCTAAGGCCGGAGAGGAATGAATTGCTTAAAATATTTGGATCATATTGCTTAAACATTTATCAGATCATGCTTTCTAGAAGACAACAATTAAGTTCATGGATAATTTTCCAATATATGCCTGGCTCGTTAGTTTGTGCAGCATATGAAAGGTGGTAATGTTACTATTGTACCATATACTTAGTTGTAAAAAGTAATTGAAAAGCAAAAGTATGGTAGTTGCCATTGTACTTGAATTTTGAAATCTGGCTGGGTTTCGATAAATGAAAATTTTGGAATAGTTTAACATTACTAAACTTTCATTTTATTTTTTCGTACTCCAACAAATTTTTAGTTTTTACTATATTAGTAGTGATAGAAAAAATTGAAATAGTTCTCTTTTTAGACTTGTCAGTAATAAATTGTAATACTAGATGTAATACACTGTTGCTATAATGAGTTTTAAATTAACAAGTGCTCCTCATTTATTCATTATTTTCAATATATAGGAAGATCATTTAAAGCCTAAAAATAAATAATTTTTATTTATTCAAGAAGTAAAGGAATATTTTAATCTTAAACATTAGATTTTAATTCATGGAAAATAAATAATTTTTCTTGAATATATTAGTAGCTGGCTTCCATGCCATTATATGAGATTAAAATTATAATTTTTTTGGAGTTATCCTCTCTATTTTATTAGTTCTTTGGATGGGGATCTGGGAAAAGTAGCAAAATGTTGAGTGTTTGTGCTGAGTGTTGTGTTTTGGGATTCTTGTACAAGTCTGGAAAGACAGGTTGCTAGTTTATGGTGCTATTGAGACTAGGTACTATCTGTGGTATATTATGACTAACCTTTCTTCTGTTTCTTCTTAGTGCTATTGATTCATCTAGTTAGTGGTTTTATTTGTTAACTCTAACTTAGTTATAAACATCCTAAATTTATTTGGTTTCAGTCTAACTTTGAAACCTGTCCAAATAAGAGAGTTACATTTGCTATGTTTTGATTATTGATAAGGCAGCCTCTCTTGATAAATACAACCTAGAATAAAAGGAAATATATATAAGAAGGGAAAATATACTGAAGTTATTAAGATGCGGATTCCCTGATTACCCCTAAGAAATTTTAAGCAAGTTTACCATCTTTTGAGCTCGTTTAAATGCCTTATGGTGCTCTTAGTTTGTTCTGTTTATTGATTCATTAAGTCTGAGAATATTCTGACTTACTGAGCTGTAAAACAGAACGATCAATTTTTATTTTTATAAAATTCTTGGATTTTAATGGTCATAGGATCATAAGTTCAACATCTAGCCACCCAAATTGGAAGGGATAACTCTTCAATAGCAAGATTGAAGCTTAATATGCTAATTAGTTTCATCTAGCTGCATTTTGAATTTGGCCAGTGAAACCAATAGATAACTCGTTTAACTGCATTTTATTTTATTTTCTTTCAGAATCCCTACACTGTGAACATTCTTATGGCTAGTTATTTTATTTATCTTGTTTTGGTTTCTATGTTAGTTTGCTAATTGCAAAGCTACCGTTCCTTTTTGTCGAACAGGGCTGTGACTTGGTTTTATTTATATAGACATGGAAACATATTGCCAATGTAATTAATTTTTTGAGCTTGCATTTACCATCCAGCTTCACCACACTTTAATTAACCAATGTATATTCTTTAACTAATTGAGATTTTCTTTACATCTTAAGATATTTTTGTTGCTTTTCTTCTACATATATCAGAATACTTTAGACTTTAGAGTGCCTATATTTTCAAAAGTAGGTGTGATTTTTTCATTAAAGCTTCAACACATGTAGAAATTTTACTTTTTTAAGGAAAAGGTTTTGGTATATGTATAGTTTGTCTCTTAATTTGAGCAATATTATCTCAATCAGATAATTATCACCTCTTAACAGAATTATAATGTTTTTTTACTGTCTATGGTTTGTTATGGTTGATATTCTTATTCATTGCTCACTTTGTTTTGACAAACTGTATTATGTATATCTAAGTATGTTTGCGAAATTATAAGCCTACATTATTTGTATCAATGAGTGTATTTTTTGTAAATTCCTATGTATTTACACACATAATTTCCACAACATGAAAGAAGTGATTTTAAGCATTCTATAATGTAAGAGTTTGTACTTTATAAATTAACCTAAAATAACTGAAATAAGTAATCTGGTTTAATGGATTTAGTGTTAAGCTTTAAAAAATTAATAGAGATAATTTACCATCTATGAGTCAATGATGTATTAGTTGTAGAAGGGAATTTGGGAAGTAAGATTTCTGTGAGTTTTAGAATTGTAGAGAGGAAGTTTGAAATGTTGAGTTTTACTTTCATTGATTAGATTAGTGGATTAAGTGTCAGTGAAATTCGATATGATTTGATTTATCTCTAGGTGTGTGTGTTGCAGACCATCACTCATTTATTAATGGAATGTGCATTAATTCAGCAGCTGTGGATGAATCAAACAATCACCTCGTACAATAAGAGGAGTAACCGAATTCTTAAAATAATTACACATGATAAATTATAAATTGAACTCAGCCCAATTTTTTTCTTTTGCAAAATGGTGTTAATGTGTATGGTTTATTATGGTTAATATGGCTCACTTTGTTTTGACAGGCTTTATGTATACTGAGACTCTAAGAGTGGAACTATTTGTACAAGATCATTAGAATTGAACACTTTGAAGGAAGCTTGTTGAAATCAGTTACCAAATAAAAGGTCTTGTTACTTCTATTTTCTTAACTTACTTTTGTTAAGTGTGCATAAAAGGGCGTCACCTCTCTTAATAGCTCTAGTTCAAGAGATTCTAGTGTTGTTTTTAATTTAAAAATCAGATTCTAAAATGGTAGCCACTAACTAATTGGGTTTGGATCAAAGACAAGATTTTAGCTTGGGTTGTGGCAATTAAATCTAATATATACATATGGAAATAATGAAAACAATATGACTAAATGAAAATTTTAATCCATACATATAATGAAAAATCTAAGCTATACATATAAAAGCTTACCTAACCATCTATCAATACCAAGTCAAAAAATTCAAACAACACACAATAAGTTTTCTTCCTTATATCACCGCAGCACACAAACAAATTTTCCAGAACCTACTTCTCTAATACACACAAGTTTTCAACATTCCGTTATCACCGCAGCACACAATTTTAATCTCAGAACCTACTTCTCTATGGATGAATATTTAAGATTTTCAAACTCCTCTAACATTTTTAAGATATTAATAATAAGAGTTAAAAGAACAAATTTCGTACCTCTTGCGAATTACCTTTGCAATGCTCCTTGCCAATTCGATCCTCAACCTAAAGAATATAATCAATACTTAAAAGATTAATACAAAATTAAAATTTGTCAATAGATATTAAACAAGCATGTATGATAAACTAACATAGATTACAGAAAAGACATGTATGATACCAACAAATCAGTCTCTTACATGAAACTGGTTAGAGTTGAAGCAGAAAACGAGTTATTAGTTCAGGTCATAATAAATACAACACAAAGGGTCACCTTAGTTTGATTCCTTTAGGCGTGTATTATTTGGCAGATATATAGTGCAGATAAATTGTTAAATATCTTTGCTGATTCAATTGAATAAGATTCCCATTTTTCTTAAAAAGAAAACTTCAAATGGATCTAACTATGAGAACCTTGGCCAAAATAATAGTTAGGAATGAACAGGATTACACAGTGAAATGAAACTCAACCATTTTATTATATAGCAATGCCAGAGCCAATCAGAATCGGATAAGGTTTAATATCCAAGTAATTAACAAGCTGTGCAATATGTAATCAAGAGTCTCCTGACTTTAACACAACTAAACTGGTCTTAACCAACTGCTTTTAACTAAACTAACTATTCTCCACTGTACTATTTCATGATATTATGATTTTTATTACACTGATACTTGGAACTGTATCTTCAATATGCCATGACCAAAATTTATTTATTTTTTTAAATAAAATGTCGGACTTACCAAGGAGAAAAAGCACCATTAGAGAATCTTATGCTAACAAAATAATTAACAATACAATGTCTGAAATAAAAAGAACATGAGAAACCAAACTGAAAAGGCCACAGAACACAATAGCTAACAAACTAAACAACATGACAAGCAAGCTCAAACAACCAAAAACAAAAGTTGGAATATGACCAATCAGAATAAGGCTGACGATTCAATTTCTGTAATTGAATTATGAACTGGAATAGTGATTTCCCGCCTTAACTGTTCAGTGGATGGGTTTAAACTTTACAAGAGTGATATTGCATTGAAATATTGGGCTTTCTATTTTTCTTACTGTTTTCAGAATATGAGGAGATTTAAGTGAAATTTTGAATTTCCAAAACTTACAACTTTATGTTACGGTACAACATATGAGTATAATTGGTAATTTTATACGTGTTTAGTGTAAAGCAGACCCAAAGTTGGGTTCCCCTTAAAAAAAAGAAAAAGAAAAAGAAAGACCCAAAGTTGGGTTTAGTCTAGATCAGCATTCCTATAAATTAAGATTAAAGGTACATATTATTTTGTATTAACTTTTCATGACCTTTACCACTTTCTCAGCCTATCAACTCTATTTGGTAAGATTGCTGGTTTTAGGAGGCCCTCTGTGGGAACAATTGTTCTGCTAGAGCCATGGAATATGTTTGGTAGAGTTATAAAACAGTTACTTTGAAAAAGCAGGAGCTCTTGCAAAGAATATTGCTCTGGAAGTTTCATACAAGTCATTATTATTATTACCTAGAGAACCCCCTCCCCAAGAGAAAATTGTACAAAATAACGTATTAGGTATCACAACAGCAAAGTACATGATGATTGGTAATACTTATTAGAAAAATTGGGGATAGAAATCTCTAAGGAAACATGCATTAAATTTATCATTTTTTATGTCTAAATGTCTTGCACTCCTATCATTTCATTAACAGAAAAAATGCTCTTTAATAGCTGTTGTAGAACATAAAAGTAAAACAGTATACTAAATGCAGATGCAGAGGTTTCCTACTGTAAGCAAATGCAGAGGTTTCCTACTGTAAGCATTACCAAATGCAGAGGCTATAAACTTATGTTTTTTTTTTTTTTGCCTTTCACAATTTCAGTTGCAATTGGTCTGTTATGGGGCATTTTGTACTATTTTGCTGGCACAAGACATCAATAGTGTTTTAAAATACCTATTTTAAGATCTTCATGTAATAAATCATGGACTATATGCATATGCTCTAATTTCAATTATTCTTGATCAACATGAAATGTCATCAAACTGTTTAACCATAAGCACCATATCATGACCAGGAAATGTCATCAAACTGTTTAACCATAAGCAATAGCTGTACTCCTGATGTAGTAAGATTATTCCAATATGATTATGACCAGGTATTGTTTTATGAAACTACAGATTGGGATGGAGGATGGAGATGTTTCCCATAGTTCAGAAAGGAATACAAAGATTACAACATGTAAGCTGCTAATTACAAGTATTCAACAATTTATAGTTTTATGGTCAATATTTATATTATTCTTGATCGTTCATACTGCCATTTCCCTTTACTTGAGTTTTAGATATTTATGAAATATAAGATATTTGCGTAAAAATGTGTTTGTACAAGTCAATATTAATGTATTTGGTTATGTCATCGACTGGAGATTTAATATGCATAACAAGTTAAGGATCAAAATTTCTTTTTAAAGATGGGTTTATATGCTGAAATGCCTTTTGTTTTCTTACATTCCCCTAATACTGGCTTATTTAATATATCAACTTGTTAGTTTTGTAAGTCTCTGTGTTGGTGGTACTTATCATTTATAGTATAAATTTAAATTATTCTTTTGTTTCCATGTTCCATCATAATGTATTGTGTAAGAGGCCAAGGGCTTTCATATAAAACGCTGCATAGTGTATTGTCTTCAAGGATTGCAAAAAGTTAGTGCCTTCTTTACAGTATAATAAGTTATTTTCTCTCAATCAAACTCTCATGATCTATTACGAGGACCAAATAGTTTTGACTAGTGCCTTATCCTACTTTCTTTCTGAAAATGGTAAACAAATTAGAATTGATATATAGCCATAAGCATTACAGAGTTAATGCCAGTCATACCTTCCATTTATGACAGATGCAAATTTTCTTTTCATTTTTTTTTTGCCTCATTGTAATTCTTATTGTTTGATCTAAAATAATTTTTCATTTATTATATAAGAAACACTGACTCTATATTAATAGAAAGACGATGAGGTTTCATCCAAATTACAATGTAAGAAGCCATTCATTATCTAATACAGAAAAGAATATCCTATCATCGAATTACAACTAGAAAAGTGACTCATTATGAGGATGGAGGATAAATGCAAGCAGCTTGTTAAAGCAAGATCATTCTTTGAAGCAATTTTTTTTTTTTCATTATGGTTTTTTCTTTAGGCATCCATCTTCTCATTTTGATATTATTTGTGATTTCTTACAGGAAGATTTTTTTAACTTCAAAGTGTTTCTTCAATTTTTTAGTTAGTTGGTTTATTGGAATTGATTTATAATTTTATATAGTTAAGGGGTGGTATTATGCTTAATTTTTCAATCTCAAGCTGTCAGATAATTTGTATATTAGTTGTCTCAATGATAATTTTCTATTGACTGGTGAAAAAAATCTTCATTGATAAGTGAAGTACACCTTATTATTCAGAAGAACTATTTTTCTTTCAATTATTTTTGTCCATATATTAATTCACAATCTTAAATCTTTTTATTGCAGCACTTGAGGCCAAGAACTGCATAAGTTGTCCATTCAAAGTATATATACTTGGTGATGATGATGAGCTGATAAGCTCAATCTCACCCAAAGGTAAAATACTCTACATATTCCTTTTTCTGTCAATGGGTAATTTTTTGTAGTTTATCATACATGCCTTGCTTGTTTACTTGATTTTCTCCTAGTCCTTGTGTGTATGTTTGTCTATACTCTGACACCTATAAGGAGATTTTATGAAAATAAAGAAACCAGTTCATATATATCTTCTAACGATTTGATCTTTTGGAATGTTGATGGTTTCTAATAGGCTGCATTAAAACAGACAAAATTTAAGAAGTGAAAATTAAATGAATTGATTGATTTGCTAAAAAAAATCTTCATTTCTGTTAAAATTCCGTAGTAATTTTCTGATAACCAGCAGGAGGCATGTTATGAAATATAAAATAAAGATTTGTATCAACTTTATCCTAGTTTGCTTGGTAAGATGTTAGATGGTGAAACACGGAGGATATTAAAAAAAAAAAAACATAATTTTTATTTCTCATATACGTACTCAAAAGATAGAAAACTCATCCATAAGCTTAATAACCTAAAAAACTAAAGCATCAAAGCTAATAAAAATTGTTTGTTGCTGAAGCACTAGTATCAAGCTACATGAAAACAGAATGTTAAAAAATACAGTAAAGGTGCCTAATTTGTGTACCTGAGAATGAGTGAAACAACTGGTGGGTTTGAGGTATTTCTCAGAATAGAAGAGGCTCCTCCATTGATAGAGCAAAGGAGAACTTGGTAAAAAGAGAGGAAGAGGCTCTAACGGTGACCTTCATTGCCAGAAGAAATGCAGATTAGAAACAAATGTTCGATAAAACAGAGCAACAATCTACACAAAACCCACACTGCAATAACAAAACAAAAAAACAAGCTATGGGAAGACATGCAAGAGGGCTGACCTGCAAGAGCAAGCTACGGGAAACACCGAGAGACCGAGAGAGATAGGTCTACGGGAAACCAAGAGAGATAGACCAAGAAGGGACCAGGAAGGGAAAGACCGAAGAAAGATTGAAGATTGAAGGAACCAGTAAGGGACCGAGAGACCAGGAAGGGAAAGGCTGAAGAATGATTGAGGAAATGGGTATAGGGGAAATGGGTACACGGGTTGAAAAAACTTAAGTCATTTGGCGATACTACTTTTTAACTTGCCGCCTGAATTTTTTTTCACATACAATAACTCTTTTTAAATTCTATTATAATGATGTGTTATGGTAATGGGTGTTTGGTGTAGTGAGAACAAATACAAAATATTGCAGGTGAATTGTTACGGAGAGGAGGTTACTAATAAATTTGCCATACTCTCAAAAAGGCTTGTCGGGTTTGTGGCAGGATTTCAAAGCAGGAATTCAGTCTACAGGAGTAATACTCTCCACCAAGGATGATGGGTTATTTAGTAGGTCTGCAATCTTCTCAACAACTTCATCAACACTCCTCGTCTGCTCTCTTACCAAGCTGGAAGTCTTCAATAGTTTGAATATTATTTCACCCAATTCAAACAAAAGGTCCCTAGCTTCAACACATTGTCAGTTAGCCTTTCGCCTTAGTCGCATCTCCTCCTCCAACTCATCTTCCAAAATGGGGCATCTCCTACACTTGACAACTTTATGAGCCAACTTGTGTTGACTCGAAATTGATGAACCCTTTTTCCTTGACAATCCAGGAGTCCCGAAAACCATGGGGGAAGCACTTATTGGGGTACCGAATTCTCCGGAAGACATTGTGTTACACTTTGTTTTTTAGTGTGTTGGGTCTATGAATGTTTCCAATAAGTTTATATTTTTTGGACTATATTCTTTCAAGTTGAATTAAACGAAATGCCTTTTAAATAGGTGTTCTTTTGTAATGACCCAACTATTTCTAAGACCTTGGACCATTAGATGTTGTAATGACCCAACTACTCTAGACTTTTGGACCATTAACGAAAACTAAACATACTAATCCTTAATAAAACTTACATTGTGAAAATACCATAACTTTATTAAGAAACTTGTAAAAATAAGAGTTACTTACATAAAATGTCAAGTAGGATATGGGATCCCATTGTTTTAAAAACAAAACATAATTTAAAATAAAAAGGAGTTACATAGCAAGTGCGGAAAAATACATGTAAAACCATAAAAACAAGACTACATCCTCGAAAATCGAACTCTCGACTTCTTGAATCCATTCATCACCGATACACAATCCCCAAGCATCCATGAACCTTACCGCCACTATAGCTATTTTCCTGCACATATAAACAAAAAAAGGAATGAGCCTAATGCCCAGCAAGGAAAATCTACCACATAGTTCATATACATAGATTTCATAAGAAACATAAAAACATAACATAACATACATTACACTTATATCATACACATACTATAATGGCCATTATTACTTGGGGTCCCATAGACTAAACAAGTCATATGCCCATGAGATTAGTGGGGTCCTACTAGCTAAGCAGGTCATATGCCCATAATCTATTTGGGGTCTTGTTAGTCATATGGGTCATATGAACATACATATCATAACACTTATCATAACATAAGAAACATAAGATAACATATAACATATGAATTTCTATCCTATTTTCCTTACCAAAATACCGGGATAAGAGGACAGAGGTGGGACTTTGGAACACTCCTAAGAACCATTAAAAAGAGTGAGTATAGAGAAGAAGAGAATTGAGAGGAATGGAAGGACTAAACCATTGAGAAAAATACTTACCAAAACCTTTTTGCTCAAGAACTTAGATTTCCTAACCAAAATAAAGATTAAGGTTAGAGGCTGAGTAGAAGACTATGAGAACTTAAAATAAATAATACCAATGAACTAAGGTGTAGAAATACCTTGAAGACTTGTAGACCAATCTAAACCTCGAACCGAAATACTATGAAACCTTACTTCCCCAAGTGTTTGATAAGCTTATGATTTCCCAACCAAGTGTTTACACGCTCACACTCACCTAGCAACTTGCAGCCTCTGAACTTAGAGCAAAAGATGAATAATGGCTGGGTACTAGGTCCTATTTATAGAGTTTAGGAATGAAAGGATCTTAATTTAACTTGAATAAAAATAATGGCTTTTTAGGTGAAAATAATTTGAATAATCGTTCAGCAGAGGCTGAAGACTCGTTCAAAAAGTTGCTGGACTTATCAAAAGGTTGAATGGCTAAATGGAAAACAAATTCAAAAACTTTCAAAATAAGCTGAAGGAGGCGATATATCGCCCCTATAGGCGATATATCGCCTGGACCAATATGCCCGAGGCAAACGTGCATTGTTTCGTGTTTTTCGTATCTACGTGCTGCGATATATCGCCCCCTATAGCTGCGATATATCGGCATTCGCTGATTATTTAAACACAAAATTACACATTTTTAGCTTAATTCAAATTGAGTAAACAGTCTTGACTAAGCCCTTAAACGTATTCAAAGTTGCTGACTGACCTTAGAGCATTCAAACTTTACCCTTATTAAATTTAATCCTCAAAATACTTAATCCTTTAATCACCCATACATAACATGTGCTTAAAATCCTATTGGTTCTTATCTAAACCATATAGTATAATAAATATTATCCTTAATATCATCCATATTAATCAAACCTTAGGTTAACATTAATATTCTTTAACTATAGGTTAAACTTAGAAAATCTACAAGTACTACTATGAGTGTCCAAATAATTCCCGGTCTGAACCAAAAATTCACAGTCATAAAGATAATACTATAAATACTATAATACTACTATCTAACTAGCTAAGTAAAGTTCTTGGACTCTACAGATGTACTATACATAACTACTATTTTGGGAAAGATACATAAGAAATAATATAACTAACTTTATTAAATCTTGAAATATTGTATCAAATACATAATAGTAGAAAATATGGCATGGGTACCCATTGTTTAAAACATAAAACATAATTTTAAACTAAAGAAAATTGTTTACAAAACTAAATGAGGAAAAAACATGATTTAAAAGACTAAAAAAAAAATAACTTCATCCTCGATCGACACGCAGTCCACACATTCCATCCATCCTCAACAGACAAGCCAAGCTACCAAGAATCCCTCCGCCTTCCATATTCATTTTCCTGCATCACACTAAAAAATAAAGGAATGAGCCTAATGCCCAGCAAGGAAAACCTACTAAAAACATACATCATATATCATAAGGCATAAAACTACATCATATACTATAAAACATAATACTATCTAAAACATACATAATTAATCATAAGCATACACTAAAAACATATGACTATAAAAACGTATATCATATAGGACTACAATATTAATGGCCATTAACTCATTAACATGGCATGTGATAAACCATCTAGGTCCCCTGTCTAATATCTGAGGTAGGTTAGATCACATGGTAGTATATGATAACCCATCTAGGTCCCCTGTCTAATATCTGAGGTAGGGTAAACCATAACTCTAAACCATGAAAATGATAAAATAATCTTGGGGCTTGCTATCTAAGCAAGTCATATGCCCAAGCGACTAAAAACATAATCTTGGTGCTTGTTATCTAAACAAGTCATATGCCTAAGGACTACAAAACATATCATACATATACTTATTATAGCATAAACATATCATAACATAAACTTATCATAACATAAACATAGCATAACATATCATACAAACATACAAGATCTATCCTATTTTCCTTACCAAAATACCGGGATGATGAGAACAAAGTCGGGATTTTAGAACACTCCTAAAAACCATTAATAAAGAGGTGAGTTTTCTAAAAGAAAGAGATGAAGAGGAATGAACTAAACCATCGAGAAGATACTTACCAACAAGAAATCTCAAGTTCGAAGAACTTAGATGCCTAACCAAGAATAGAGAAGATTGGGTTAGGAATTGAGTAGAGAAAAACTATAAAAACTAACAATACAGAAAAGGAACTAAGAATATGAATACCTTTGAAATTGCTATGACCGAACTACACCTCGAAACCGAAATACACTCTATGAACCTTACTTCCCAAGTGTCTAATAAGCTTAGAATGACAAAGCTTATAACCCCAACCCAAGTGTTTATCACTCTATAGTCTCACTAGCACCTAGAAGGCTCTGATCAATGCTTGAAGAATGAATGAAAAATCTTGGTGCTAAGTCCTTGTAGTGCACCAAAATTTATTTTAGATTATTTAAATTTTGTGATTTATTTTATTTAAATGTTAAGTGTGATGAATTTTTTAATTTAAATGTTGTTTATTTTATTTAGTTGTTGTTTGTTTTATTTGATTGTTTGTTATTTTATTTAATTGTTAGAATTGTTTGGTATAATCTTTTTAAATTTGTTAATTGTTTGTTTGGTTAATTAATTTAATAAGTGAATAATTGTGTAACATGTTTATTTTACTATTAGTGTTACATTTTAAATAAGTGTGACAATTGAGGTAATTATGGGAGTTATGGTTGAATGCACTAAGGTGCATGGTAGATAGTGATGCACCCTAGTGTTTTAGTATGTGCTAGTATATGGTAATAGGGTGCACATGTGTAGATTTTCTACACACTCTTTCCTTTATTGGATTTATTTAGTTAATAAAAAAAAAAAAAAAAAAAGGGAAAGGAAGGTGCTTGGACGTGTAGTGTGTAGTGTGTAGTGGGAAAGGGATTGATTTTTTCCACTTATTTTTCTAAGGCAATAAAATCAAATATTGGAAGAAACTATCTATTTTAGGATAGGATGTGATCACCCTTTATTCCTTATATCTATTATCATAAAAGAAAATAATAAGAAAATTAAGAGGAAATAAAATAGAAATAGGAAACTTACCATTTTGTGTTGGTGAGGCTTTATTGAGAGAGTTGAATAAAGGGGAAAGGAAAGGAAGAGGAGAGCATTTCTTGTGGCTGCCGTGACCTAGAGAGAGAGAGAGAGAGAGGGTGGCGTGTAGAGAGAGAAGGAGAAGAAGAAAGAAAGAAAGAAAGAAGAAGAAGGAGAAGATGAACCAAGTTTAGAGTATGTTTTCTTGTATTTTTGTTTGTCCAATCTCTTTTTCTTGATTATATGATTTTGACTTGTTTATTTGTTGTGTGTGATTGGATTTCTTTCTCCTCCTCATGGTGGATTTCAACAAAAAAAAACCCTAGGCTTGAACAAGGGGTGTGAAGTTTGGGTGTTGATCATATTGTATTCTTGATTTTACAATCAAGAGAGGTAATGGTCTTTCTTAGCCTATATATTGGTTTTGATGGGTTTATCTTTGAGGTTTTGATGGTGATGCTAATGGTTTGATTATTGTAGGATTGATGATTATGATTTGTATTTTTAAGAGAGTATGTTTTGTTTAAAAAGGGCTCATGGGTATGATTGAGAAAATGGATTTGATAGGTTTATATGATGTTATATTTTATGTTTATATTGCTATGGTTATTTTTTTAAATCTTTGATTTATGTAAAATGGAAAATGATGATTTTAGAAATATGATAAGATGTATGTGATTTTTGTACTAATGAATCTTGATATGCATAAAAGGAGGAATGATAGAAATATGTTAGGGTTATTATAAAGGCATGTATATGAATTAATGTATGTTATTGCCATTGTTATTATTGTTGGATTTCATGTGTAGATTTAATGGAATAGAAAAAAATGGGTTTTATAAGATTTCATGTGAATATGTTAGTAATATTCTTAGAATTATGTATATAATAAGAGTATGATGAGATTTTGGACATGTATGATTTTATGTGAAATTTTTGGGAGAAAAGATTAATTTCATGAGAAATTAAGCTTGCTGATTTTTGTAAATAATTGGGTAAAAGATTGATAAAAAATGGTTTGCATGCATAAGTAATGTCCTTGATGTTATGTTAATTTTATGAAATTAAAAAGGGTATTTTAAGTCCCATTAAAATGATATTTTACTCAAATAAATACCTACATAATTTTTATTGTATTTTTAGAAAAATATGAGGTTTTAAATTGAATATGGTGATTTTTAAAGGTAAAAATAGTTGCTGGAATTTTTGTGAGAAAATGTGAAGTGTGTTCCACTAAAATAAATGTGATGAGTTTTTGAAACAAAATTATTATCCTAAGTTAAGGTAATATTGAAAAATAGTATTTTAAAATGGTATGAATGCATATTTTGATAAGTTATGATTTTCCTTTATTTTGATTGAGAAAAATATTTAGATTCAATTTATTGTGATTTTTAAAGAAATTAAATAGTGGCTGAAAGTTTGGTTTAAAAAGTTTAAAAATGATTATTTAATTGTCACATATGGATTTATGTTACATAAAACTAAGTCTTAAATAATTTAAATAAAAATATATTTTTCCCACACTTAAAAATATATTTTCTCACATCATTTATGTAACACAATTAACCAATGTTAAAATTTGCTTTTCTAAAGAAACATATTAAAAATAGGTATTTTAATTAATTCCAAGCTTTTTGTTAATTCTTTGTAATTTGAGATTAATGAATGAAATTGTCACATATTTTATTTTTAAGCTAAATCAAATTATTTTATAAAATAAAATAATGTTTTGAGGAATTTAATCAACTTAGAAATTTTAAGAAAAATAAAGCATGTTATATGTCTATTGATTTTAAAACAATAAAAGTAAGAAATGTAGAATTATCGTTTTTAAAACGTCTCTATTATGCAATGTTCTCACGTATGCATGTTACATGCAAATCCACTTTTACGTCCAAAATTATGTTTACTATTCAACTATGTGGTTTTTATAAAAAAATCATGCATCTAAAATAGGTAAAATGAGCATTATTCTTTTATGGCTTTATGTGTAGTTAAGAATAATTGCATGTGTGTAACTATTATTATGTGTGCATGGCCCATGCACACATGAGTTGTATGGAAGGGCAAAATAGTAATTTTATGAACCTAAGAAATGTTGTTTTGATTATGATATAGGCTCGTTGAAAGATTGTGAAAATTTCTTAGCTTGGACCTGAGGTAAGGAAGTTAGATAGATTCTATGATTTTATGCTATGAATGGTAAGATTGTTGTATGAATGAATTGTTATGAAATATGAATGCCATAATGTGATGATATGCTGATGTAAAGAACGCCCTAAACTAATACTTACAAAACATTCGCATAACATAGTTTATAAAAGAATAACATTCATTATCAAAGTCTCAGGGGGACTTATTTAAAACCATGCAAGTTGGCGCCACAAGTTTTAAAATAAAACATAGGTTTTTATGCAAAGTTCAAAGAAACCAAAAAAATTAAATAACTGAGTCCCACTGATAGTTTAGGAAAGTCTCTTAAAAACAAAACATAATTTAAAATGGCGTTCTACGTTGATCGTTTTTTCGTCCATAGGATTACCCCACGCCATACACCCCATGATGAAAGAACTCCTCACGTCACCACGCGTGCCATAGAGAAATCCTATTTGCTACCTGGAAGGAAAGTAAGGGGGGGTGAGCTAAAAGCCCAGTAAGAAAGTACAAACAAATAAGCAAGTAAGAATACAACAAATACAAACACTAACGTTCATCTAAAACATCATGGTATATCATAACATAATCGTAACATATCATCATATCATAATATAATCGTAACATATCATCATATCATAACATAATCGTAACATATCATCACATCATAACATAATCGTGACATATCATCATATCACAAACATACAGCATACATGATGAGCATGGAACGCTAGTTGTCCATGTCACCCTATGAGGTAAACAGGAGATCACTGGTCCTTGAACAACCTCGGCGCGTCCGCCCTAGGAGTCACGTCTCAATGTCCTTAGTAACTCGTTCGATGTATCTGACATCGTAATATGTTTGATGTATCTAACATCGTATTCTGTTTGATGTATTTTACATCGTAACTGGTTTGATGTATCTAACATCCATACACATATCACATTCAACATATCATCACGTTATGGCATTCATAATTCATAACAATTCATTCACACAACAGTCTTACCATTCATAGCATAAAATCATAGAATCTATCTAACTTCCTTACCTCAGGTCCAAGCTAAGAATTTCACAATCTTTCAACGAGCCTATATCATAATCAAAATAACATTTCTTAGGTTCATAAAATTACTATTTTTGCCCTTCCATACAACTCATGTGTGCATGGGCCATGCACTCATGATAACAGTTACACTAAACATGCAATTATCGCCAAAAAGAATAATGCTCGTTTTACCCATTTTACATGCATGATCGTTTTATAGCAACCACATAGTTGAATATTAAACATAATTTTGGACGTAAAAGTGGATTTGCATGTGACATGCAAACGTGGGAACATCGCGTAATAAAGACGTTTTCAAAAACGATAATTCTACATTTCTTACTTTTATTATTTTAAAATCAATAGATATATTGCATGCTTTATTTTTCTTAAAATTTCTAAGTTGATTAAATTTCTCAAAACATTATTTATTTTATAAAATTATTTTATTTTAGCTTAAAAATAAAAAATGTGACAAATTTCATTCATTAATCTCAAATTACAAAGAATTTACCAAAAAGCTTGGATTTAATTAAAATACCTATTTTTAATATGTTTCTTTAAAAATATATTTTATCATTGTGTTACATAAATGAGGTGAGAAAAATATATTTTTAAGTGTGGAAAATATATTTTTATTTAAATTATTTAAGACTTAGTTTTATGTAACAAAAATCCATATGTGACAATTTAATAACAATTTTTAACCTTTTTAAAACAAACTTTCAGCCACCATTTATTTTCTTTAAAAATCACAAATAAATAGAATCTAAATATTTTCTCAATCAAAATAAAGGAAAATCATAACTTATCAAAATATGCATTTATACCATTAAAAATACCATTTTTCAATATTACCATAACTTAGGAAAAATAATTTAATCCAAAAACTTATCAAATTCATTTTAGTGAAACTCACTTTATATTTTCTTACAAAAATTCCTGCAACTATTTTTATCATTAAAAATCACCATAATCAATTTAAAAGCTCATATTTTCTAAAAATTCAATAAAAATTCTGTAGGTAAATAATTGAGTAAAATATCATTTTAATGGGACTTAAAATCCCCTTTTTAATTCCATAAATTAACAAAACATCAAGAACATTACTTATGCATGCAAATCATCTTTTTATCAACTTTTACCCAACTATTTACAAAAAAAAACAGCAAGCTTAATTCCTCATGAAACTCAACTTTTATCCCAAAAATCACATAAAATCACACATATCCAAAACCTCATCATACTCTTATTATATGCATGTTTCTAATATCACCAACATATTCACATGAATTCTTTTAAAACCATTTTTTTGCTATTCCATGAAAACCAACAAAACACTATCAATAACAATAACATATAGTAATTCATAAGCACCATATTCACATATGCCTTATATTAACCTAACATGTTTCTATCATTATTTTCATGCATCTTATAATTTATTCATTCACCATATAACATGCATCCTATCAAAATTTCATGGATCCAATTATCAAGATTGCCAATTATCAACTTACCCATATTACATAGGTCCTAAAACATGGATCTAATATATTGAAAATCAAACAACATCACACAAAAATATCAAGAACATCCTTTGGTATGCCTAGGCCGAAATCTCCATATGTGCATTCATAAATTACCACCAATCTTTATACATAGAAAAATCAACATCATAACCCTTTTAAAACAAATCATACTCTCAAAATATACAAATCATAATCACCAACCCTATCATAATCAACCATTAGCATCATCATCAAAACCTCAAAAACAACCCATCAAAACCAATATATAGGCTAAGAAAAGACCATTACCTCTCTTGATTGTAAAATCAAGAACACAATAAGATCAATACCCAAACTCCACACCCTTGTTCAAGCCTAGGGTTTTTATTGGAAAACCACCATGAGGAGAAGAAAGAACCCAAACACACACAACAATAAAACAAGTCAATAACATATTATCAATAAAAAGAGATTATACAAACAAGAAAAACAAGAGAACATACTCTAAGATGGGTTCCTCTTCACCTTCTCCTTCTTTCTTTCTTTCTTTCTTTCTTCCTCCCTCTCTCTCTCTCTACACGCCACTCTCTCTCTCTCTCTCTCTCTCTCTCTCTCTAGGTCACGGCAGCCACAAGAGCAAATGGCTCTTCTCCTCTTTCCTTTCCCCTTTATCATTATTCTCTCATAAAGCCTCACCAACACAAAATGGTAAGTTTCCTTTTTCCATTTTATTTTCTCTTAATTTCTCTTTATTTTCTTTTATAATAATAGATATAAAGGAATAAAAATGATCACATGCCTATCCCCAAAATAACTATTGTCTTCAATTTTTGATTTTTATTACTTAAAAGAAATAATTCCTTTCCCACTAGGTTCACACGCCCAAACACCCTATTTCCCTTTTCTTTTTTTTCTTTTTTTTATAAATTAACTCAAATAAAATCTAAAATAAGGAAATATAAAGTGTGTAGAAAATCTACACATGTGTACCATAATACCATGCACTAGCACACACTAAATCACTAGGGTGCATTACTATCTATCATGCACCTTAGTGCATTCCACCATAGCTCACATAATTACCTCAATTGTCACACTTAATTAAAATGTAACACTAATAGTAAAACAACATGTTACACAATTATTCACTTATTAAATTAATTAACCAAACAATTCTAACAATTAAATAAAATAATAAACAATCAAATAAAAAAAATAATAAACCAAATAAAATAACAACACTTAAATAAAAAAATTCATCACACTTAACATTTAAATCAAATAAATCACAAAAATTTAAATAATATAAAAAAAAAAATTGGTGCACTACAGTTGAATATGATATGTGTATGGATGTTAGATACATCAAACAAGTTACGATGTTAGATACATCAAACAAATTACGATGTTAGATACATCGAATGATTTACTATAGCTAAAGACGTAACTCCTAGGGCGGACGCGCCGAGGTTATTCAAGGACCAGAGACTCTTGTTTACCTCATAGGGTGACATGGACAACTAGCAAGTCATGCTCATCATGTATGCTGTATGATTGTGATATGATGATATGTTACGATTACGTTATGATATGCAATGATGATATGTTACGATTATGTTATGATATGCCATGGTTTTTTAGATGAACGTTAGTGTTTGTAATTGTTGTATTCTTACTTGCTTATTGTTTGTACTTCCTTACTGGGCTTTTAGCTCGCCCCCCTTACTTTCCTTCCAGGTAGTAAATAGGATTTTCTTATGGCACGCGCGGTGACGTGAGGAGTTCTATCATCGTGGGGTGTATGGCGTGGGGTAATCCTATGGACGGAAAAACGATCATCGTAGAACGCCATTTAAATTATGTTTTGTTTTTAGAGACTTTCCTAAATTATCAATGGGACTCAGTTATTTAATTTTTTTGGTTTCTTTGAACTTTGCATAAAAATCTATGTTTTCTTTTAAAACTTATGGCCCAAACTTGCATGGTTTTAAGCAAGTCCCCACTGAGACTTTGATAATGAGTGGTATTCTTTTATAAACTATGTTATGCGAATGTTTTGTAAGTATTAGTCTAGGGCGTTCTTTACAGTCCTATTTATATAGTTCTAGGAATAAAAATCTTCTAATTATAATCCAAATTTAAAATTAAATTTAAAATAGAATCCTAACTTCTAACTTTCTAAATCGTGTAACTCTAAACTAACCTACAGTAAAATTAACATATCTAGAGCTGTAGGACTCCGATTTATAATTTCTTTATACTGTTAGAAAGTTAATTAAATTATCTACAACTTTTTAGAAATACTATTTTTCGAAATTCATAACATAAGGTCGGACGTTACAGTACCCTAAAGTTACGAAAAATCTATTTAATTATCTAAATCACAAATAAATAAAATATCTAAATCAAAAATAAATAAAATTGTGACAAATGTCAAGCTCCTAACAAATTCTGGTGAAGACAAAGTCTTATATTTCCCTTATTTTATCATTAAAATAATAATTCCTAAATAATCATACATATGACAAGTGTCATATTCCTAATTGAACGGTCATTCATGTCCACTATTCCAATAGTACAGTGGTCATTCAGGTGCACTATTTCAATAGTTACGGTCATTCGTCTACACTATTTAGAAAAGTAGTCTTGCATGTCTTTTATTATCATTTATTATTAAGATTGTGTTATATTTACCTTTTCATATCATATCTTGCAAACTATTACCAAAACAATCCGAATAATTTTTTTTTTTATAAAAAATGTAGGTTTTTTAATATATAATCTGAATATTTTTTTAATAAAATAAAATCCAACCTAATTGACCTGCTTATTTTTATGAAACATAATCGAAACTAGTTTTTTTTCAAAATAATCCAACTATTACTAATCTATTTTCTCCACAATAGTAAAATTTTAAAATTATTACTTATTTTGATATTAGAAAAATAATATAAATAATGAAGTCAATTACATAATAGACAAATATAAAAAGTAAAAGATTATTGAATAACTCAATTAAAATATTACCTGACTATTAACGTTTATATTATTTTGGTTTGAATGAAGTTATGTTTTACTTTATAGTCATTCAAATAATATCAAGACTAACTCAAATTATTAAATAAGTTCCAATGGCATTGTTTCATATATTGTAACATTTTTTGTTATAACTAAAAAGTGTTATCATTGTTTTATATATATATATATACTCGTAATCAATAAAAAAAAGATTGTATATTTATTTAATTGTTGCCCATGGTTATTCCTATCCACTTTTCACCTGAGTGCCAAAACGTAAATAATATATTATCTCTACAATTGAAGGGTCATTCATGTCCACTATTCCAATAGTACAGTGGTCATTCACGTGCACTCTTTCAATAGCGAATGGTCATTTCTGTTAAATAATATATTATGTCCCCAATTGAACGGTCATTCATGTCCACTATTCCAATAGTACAGTGGTCATTCACGTGCAATATTTCAATAGTTACGGTCATTCGTCTGCACTATTTACGAAAGTAGTCTTACTTGTCTTTTATTATCATTTATTATTAAGATTGTGTTATATTTACGTTTTCATATCATATCTTGCTAACTATTACCAAAACAATCCGAATAATTTTTTTTTATACAAAATGTAGGTTTTTTTTATATATAATCTGAATATTTTTTTAATAAACCAAAATCCAACCTAATTGACCAGCTTATTTTTATGAAACATAATCGAAACTAGCTTTTTTTCAAAATAATCCAACTATTAAAAATCTATTTTCTCCACAATAGCAAAATTTTAAAATTATTACTTATTTTTATATTAGAAAAATAATATAAATAATGAAATCAATTACATAATAGACAAATATAAAAAGTAAAAGATTATTGAATAACTCAATTAAAATATTACCTGACTATTATCGTTTATTTTATTTTGGTTTGAATGAAGTTATGTTTTACTTTATAGTCATTCAAATAATATCAATAGACTAACTCAAATTATTAAATGAGTTCCAATGGCATTGTTTCATATATTGTAACATTTTTTGTTATAACTAAAAAGTGTTATCATTGATTTATATATATATACTCGTAATCAATAAAAAAAAGATTGTATATTTATTTAATTGTTGCTCATGGTTATTCCTATCCACTTTTCACGTGAGTGCCAAAACGTAAATAATATATTATCTCCACAATTGAAGGGTCATTCATGTCCACTATTCCAATAGTACAGTGGTCATTCACGTGCACTATTTCAATAGTGAATGGTCATTTCTGTTAAATAATATATTATGTCCCCAATTGAACGGTCATTTATGTCCACTATTCCAATAGTACAGTGGTCATTCACGTGCACTATTTCAATAGTTATGGTCATTCGTCTGCACTATTTACGAAAGTAGTCTTACTTGTCTTTTATTATCATTTATTATGAAGATTGTGTTATATTTACCTTTTCATATCATATCTTGCTAACTATTACCAAAACAATCCGAATAATATTTGTTTATACAAAATGTAGGTTTTTTTTATATATAATCAGAATATTTTTTTAATAAACCAAAATCCAACCTAATTGACCAGCTTATTTTTATGAAACATAATCGAAACTAGTTTTTTTTCAAAATAATCCAACTATTACAAATCTATTTTCTCCACAATAGCAAAATTTTAAAATTATTACTTAATTTAAATTAGAAAAATAATATAAATAATGAAGTCAATTACATAATAGACAAATATAAAAAGTAAAAGATTATTGAATAACTCAATTAAAATATTACCGGACTATTATCGTTTATTTTATTTTCGTTTGAATGAAGTTATGTTTTACTTTATAGTCATTCAAATAATATCAAGACTAACTCAAATTATTAAATGAGTTCCAAAGGCATTGTTTCATATATTGTAACATTTTTTGTTATAACTAAAAAGTGTTGTAATATCCGTTTTCTCGAAAGGGTCATTTTATAATTTCGCCACTGAGAGTATTCTGTCATTTTACATATTTATGGGTTTAGGTATGTATGGATTCCAATGATAATAAAGATTCTCGATTTCTTATGTTTGGGAATCTAGAATGAGATTCAAATCTCGGCATGTGCATAATGCCTAATAAATAATTAATTACGTGAGTTAATTTAATTATTTATTTATGTTGTGAATGTTATTATTATTAGGAGCATAATAATATTAATAACATGATATGAATTCATTTTATTTCATTATACGATTTATTGCATTATTATTTAAATTGATTAAATAATGGTAATTGCATGTAATTATAAAATGACCATAATGTCCCTGTGCTTGAATTTAGTTGAGGGGCATTTAAATGACATTAGAATATGATTTCAAATGCAATTAACTGATTAAATTCGAAATTTAAATCAGCTATAATAATATCTCAATTTCTTTTATTTTTATTTTAAAAGAAATACAAGAAATTCCTTAAACATAGGGTTAGAATCGATCAACAACAACCAAGTGGTTAAGCCTTCGTTTCTCTTTGTTTAAGCACGATTTAGAAGACCTCTCAACAGTTAAAAATCGTGGGAAGAGAGGGAGAGTCGCACTAGTGGAAGAAAATAGACATTCTTGAATTTTTCTAGAGAGAGAAAGGGAGAATTCGGGTTTGTGAGCTCTAGGAAATTTCTGGGTGGTTTTGAGTGTTTGAAATATCTTTCCTATGATCTAAAGAACGTTTTTGACGTGACAAAAGGGGCTAGAAGGGTCGTTTTAAAAAATCACAAGTTTTCACCATTAAAGTGGGTGTTCTTGAATAATTTCGAATCTAAGAGAACATGGGAGGTTCCGGGTTTGTTTGAAGTATTTAGAAAGCTTAGAGGGACCCTAAGAGGTGTTTTGGACGTGAAGAAACGGATCAAAAATGCTCTGAAACAAAATCTTGTATTTTGGCCACCATTTTTGGCGGTACACCGGCGACGGGGAAGACAACCATGATCCGGCCATAATGGGTCGATTTTCTTGAGCTTCAAGGGTTATTTGAGGTGCTGGGATCTTTGGGAACAAATTCCAACCGGTTTGGAGTGTCAAAAACAAGTAGAAAGAGGAGTTAGAATCTTGCCGGCGACGGAGAAGAAGAAGATTCCGGCGAGGCTCCGGCGAACCCGATCTGGGTATTTATGGAGGTTTTTTTCTTTGATTTTTGAATCCTAAAAATTAGTATATTAATTTTAGAGCATTTTCCAAGTGGTTTGGTATTTTTCTGATTTTTCTTTGAATTACTATGATTTATTTAAGTTTAAATAAAGATTAATTATGAAAAATATTTTTATTGTTCAGAAAAATATGATTTTATGTTTCAATGATATCTGTATTATTTAGAATGGCTTTGTATGTTTAGATTTAATTTTTGATCGTATTTTATAATTTTCTTCAATTATTTGCTTTTAAATATGTGATTTAAGAAAATAAATGTGAAAAATTATTTTAAGTATTCTAAAAATTCTGAGAATTTTTTTATATGTTTAAAATGAGATTCTAAGGCTCTCTGTAATTTTATTTCGAATTTGTATCATTTATGTAATTTTCATGATTTATTTGGCTTATGTTATATTTTAAATATAAAAAAATATTAATGCTACTGTTCTGAACCCTAGGTAAATTTTTGTGTGTTACTGTAGGGTGTAGAAACTGATCTGTATAGTTAGATTCTATTTGTAATCAGTTATAAATTTTTCCTTAATTAATTTGTTTTTTTCTATAAAATTAATTAAGAAAAATAGTTATTTTGCCCAGAAAATTCTAAAATATTTTTTTATAAGTTTATTTTGGATTTTTTAAACTGTTCTGTATGTTAGTTTGATTTTTGGGCTTGGTTCTGTATTTATTTATATTATTTGGGTTTTATTTGAGAAATTGAGGGAAAATAATTTATAAATGTTAAAAATTATTTTCTGGTCGTATATGAGAATTTTCTGATTATTCAGGGTTCTGGAAAAGTTATTTATTAAATTTTGTTGTCATATGATAATTTTTATAAAATTATTGAGTCTTTAATGTAATTATGATATTAAAGGGTATTTTGGTAATTTAAACATAAAAAGTAATTATATGAATTCATGCGATATGTTAGAAACATCATTGTTTGTGTATGTGACATGATGGTTTGAACCTTTTGTGGAAATTTGTTTTAATTTATGTGTCATGCATGTTAAAATGACGTAGTAAAATTATTTCAATAATTAAGGTTTCGAAATAAAACCTTAACGCCTATTTTATTTTTCCTAAATTTTCGCTGTGTAATTGGACGTCTAGGAGCTAGCGGTCATCGAGGTGACGCAGCGAGTTGTTCGAGACACGTCAGCGGAAAACGCACTGTTTAAGGTAAGAAGAGTGGACATCTGCGTACAGGGTGTACGTTATGCGTGCGACCTTGTTTTCTTATTTGTTTACTTATGTAATTATTTTGTGACTTGAATTGTTGCATTAGGTTGACTAGCATGAGGATAGTGCTAGGAATTTTAGTTAGTAGACATGCTTAGATGATAGAGTAGGCGTGCTACTAGATTTTAGCTGCTTGTGTGAGTATAGCACTTGCAAGAATTATCTTGGGTGTGCATAACTCAGGATAATAGGATGCCACCACGGAACTGCCGAGTGTGAGTACAGCGCAGGCAGGGCAACGATGTCTCGAGGGAACGGCCGAGTGTGAGTACAGCGCAGGCTAGACTATGTGCCACCGTGGGAATGCCGAGTGTGAGTACAGCGCAGGCAAGGCAGATTACATTTCATGTCCGATCAACATGACTTGTTAGTATTTATGTGTGTGAGTGTAACTCACATTATGTTAGTGTGATATGGTGTTTATATATCACACGATGATTATTGTGCTTATGATATTTAGTTATGTTTAGTTTAAAGTTTATGTTTCTTGGTTTGGGGAGTTATGTCCTACATAGCTCTTCTTACTGGGCGTTAGCTCACGGGTACTCTGTGTGCAGGTAAAGGCAAAGCAAAGCAGTGAGTGGTGCGGGCTCGAGGCATGGACGAAACATGTTAGAGGCTGGGCTCCAGTTATTTTATGATTTTAGAAATAAATGTTATGTTTTTAAATTTTCAGACTTGAATGGTTATTTTCTTTATGTTTCGTTATTAAACCTAGCGTCCAACATTTTTATTTTTAAAATAATGAGATCTCATTGTCTGCTTAAATTTTAAATAAATATGTTCTCTTAGTGTCTTAAAATATTTATTGTTTATTATTTTTAAATGGACTCCCTAAGTAACGTCTCGGGAAATCGGGGCGTTACAAGTGTTATCATTGATTTATATATATATATACTCGTAATCAATAAAAAAAAGATTGTATATTTATTTAATTGTTGCCCATGGTTATTCCTATCCACTTTTCACCTGAGTGCCAATACGTAAATAATATATTATCTCCACAATTGAAGGGTCATTCATGTCCACTATTCCAATAGTACAGTGGTCATTCACGTGCACTATTTCAATAGCGAATGGTCATTTCTGTTAAATAATATATTATGTCCCCAATTGAACGGTCATTCATGTCCACTGTTCCAATAGTACAGTGGTCATTCAAGTGCACTATTTCAATAGTTACGGTCATTCGTCTGCACTATTTACGAAAGTAGTCTTACTTATCTTTTATTATCATTTATTATTAAGATTGTGTTATATTTACCTTTTCATATCATATCTTGCTAACAATTACCAAAACAATCCGAATAATTCATTTTTTATAAAAAAATGTAGGTTTTTTAATATATAATCTGAATATTTTTTTAATAAAACAAAATCCAATCTAATTGACCAGCTTATTTTTACGAAACATAATAGAAACTAGTTTTTTTTCAAAATAATCCAACTATTACTAATCTATTTTCTCCACAATAGTAAAATTTTAAAATTAAAACTTATTTTATATTAGAAAAATAATATAAATAATGAAGTCAATTACATAATAGACAAATATAAAGAGTAAAAGATTATTGAATATATCAATTAAAATATTACCTGACTATTATCGTTTATTTTATTTTCGTTTGAATGAAGTTATGTTTTACTTTATAGTCATTTAAATAATATCAAGACTAACTCAAATTATTAAATGAGTTCCAATGGCATTGTTTCATATATTGTAACATTGATTTATATATTTGTTATAACTAAAAAGTGTATCATTGATTTATATATATATATACTCGTAATCAATAAAAAACAGATTGTATATTTATTTAATTGTTGCCCATGGTTATTCCTATCCACTTTTCACGTGAGTGCCAAAACGTAAATAATATATTATCTCCACAATTGAAGGGTCATTCATGTCCACTATTCCAATAGTACAGTGGTCATTCACGTGCACTATTTCAATAGCGAATGGTCATTTCTGTTAAATAATATATTATGTCCCCAATTGAACGGTCATTCATGTCCACTATTCCAATAGTACAGTGGTCATTCACGTGCACTATTTCAATAGTTACGGTCATTCGTCTGCACTATTTACGAAAGTAGTCTTACTTGTCTTTTATTATCATTTATTATTAAGATTGTGTTATATTTACCTTTTCATATCATATCTTGCTAACTATTACCAAAACAATCCGAATAATTTATTTTTTATAAAAAATGTAGGTTTTTTAATATATAATCTGAATATTTTTTTAATAAAACAAAATCCAACCTAATTGACGAGCTTATTTTATGAAACATAATAGAAACTAGTTTATTTTCAAAATAATCCAACTATTACAAATCTATTTTCTCCACAATAGTAAAATTTTAAAATTATTACTTATTTTTATATTAGAAAAATAATATAAATAATGAAGTCAATTACATAATAGACAAATATAAAAGGTAAAAGATTATTGAATAACTCAATTAAAATATTACCTGACTATTATCGTTTATTTTATTTTCGTTTGAATGAAGTTATGTTTTACTTTATAGTCATTCAAATAATATCAATAGACTAACTCAAATTATTAAATGAGTTCCAATGGCATTGTTTCATATATTGTAACATTTTTTGTTATAACTAAAAAGTGTTATCATTGATTTATATATATATATATATATATATATATACTCGTAATCAATAAAAAACAGATTGTATATTTATTTAATTGTTGCCCATGGTTATTCCTATCCACTTTTCACGTGAGTGCCAAAACGTAAATAATATATTATCTCCACAATTGAAGGGTCATTCATGTCCACTATTCCAATAGTACTGTGGTCATTCACGTGCACTATTTCAATAGCGAATGGTCATTTCTGTTAAATAATATATTATGTCCCCAATTGAACGGTCATTCATGTCCACTATTCCAAGAGTACAGTGGTCATTCACGTGCACTATTTCAATAGTTACGGTGATTCGTCTGCACTATTTACGAAAGTAGTCCTACTTGTCTTTTATTATCATTTATTATTAAGATTGTGTTATATTTACGTTTTCATATCATATCTTTCTAACTATTACCAAAACATTCCGAATAATTTTTTTTTTATAAAAAATGTAGGTTTTTTAATATATAATCTGAATATTTTTTTAATAAAACAAAATCCAACCTAATTGACCTGCTTATTTTAATGAAACATAATCGAAACTAGTTTTTTTTCAAAATAATCCAACTATTACAAATCTATTTTCTCCACAATAGTAAAATTTTAAAATTATTACTTATTTTTATATTAGAAAAATAATATAAATAATGAAGTCAATTACATAATAGACAAATATAAAAAGTAAAAGATTATTGAATAACTCAATTAAAATATTACCTGACTATTATCATTTATTTTATTTTTGTTTGAATGAAGTTATGTTTTACTTTATAGTCATTCAAATAATATCAATAGACTAACTCAAATTATTAAATGAGTTCCAATGGCATTGTTTCATATATTCTAACATTTTTTGTTATAACTAAAAAGTGTTATCATTGATTTATATATATATACTCGTAATCAATAAAATAAAGATTGTATATTTATTTAATTGTTGCCCATGGTTATTCCTATCCACTTTTCACGTGAGTGCCAAAACGTAAATAATATATTATCTCCACAATTGAAGGGTCATTCATGTCCACTATTCCAATAGCACTGTGGTCATTCACGTGCACTATTTCAATAGCGAATGGTCATTTCTGTTAAATAATATATTATGTCCCCAATTGAACGGTCATTCATGTCCACTATTCCAAGAGTACAGTGGTCATTCACGTGCACTATTTCAATAGTTACGGTGATTCATCTGCACTATTTACGAAAGTTGTCCTACTTGTCTTTTATTATCATTTATTATTAAGATTGTGTTATATTTACCTTTTCATATCATATCTTGCTAACTATTACCAAAACAATCCGAATAATTTTTTGTTTTATAAAAAATGTAGGTTTTTTAATATATAATCTGAATATTTTTTTAATAAAACAAAATCCAACCAAATTGACCTGCTTATTTTAATGAAACATAATCAAAACTAGTTTTTTTTCAAAATAATCCAACTATTACAAATCTATTTTCTCCACAATAGTAAAATTTTAAAATTATTACTTATTTTTATATTAGAAAAATAATATAAATAATGAAGTCAATTACATAATAGACAAATATAAAAAGTAAAAGATTATTGAATAACTCAATTAAAATATTACCTGACTATTATCGTTTATTTTATTTTGGTTTGAATGAAGTTATGTTTTACTTTATAGTCATTCAAATAATATCAATAGACTAACTCAAATTATTAAATGAGTTCCAATGGCATTGTTTCATATATTGTAACATTTTTTGTTATAACTAAAAAGTGTTATCATTGATTTATATATATATACTCGTATTCAATAAAAAAAAGATTGTATATTTATTTAATTGTTGCCCATGGTTATTCCTATCCACTTTTCACGTGAGTGCCAAAACGTAAATAATATATTATCTCCACAATTGAAGGGTCATTCATGTCCACTATTCCAATAGTACTGTGGTCATTCACGTGCACTATTTCAATAGCGAATGGTCATTTCTGTTAAATAATATATTATGTCCCCAATTAAACGGTCATTCATGTCCACTATTCCAATAGTACAGTGGTCATTCACGTGCACTATTTCAATAGTTACGGTCATTCGTCTGCACTATTTACAAAAGCAGTCTTACTTGTCTTTTATTATCATTTATTAATAAGATTGTGTTATATTTACCTTTTCATATCATATCTTGCTAACTTTTACCAAAACAATCCGAATAATTTATTTTTTATAAAAAATGTAGGATATTTTAATATATAATCTGAGTATTTTTTTAATAAAACAAAATCCAACCTAATTGACCAGCTTATTTTTATGAAACATAATCGAAACTAGTTTTTTTTCAAAATAATCCAACTATTACAAATCTATTTTCTCCACAACAGTAAAATTTTAAAATTATTACTTATTTTTATATTAGAAAAATAATATAAATAATGAAGTCAATTACATAATAGACAAATATAAAAAGTAAAAGATTATTGAATAACTCAATTAAAATATTACCTGACTATTATCGTTTATTTTATTTTCGTTTGAATGAAGTTATGTTTTACTTTATAGTCATTCAAATAATATCAATAGACTAACTCAAATTATTAAATGAGTTCCAATGGCATTGTCTCATATATTCTAACATTTTTTGTTATAACTAAAAAGTGTTATCATTGATTTATATATATATATACTCGTAATCAATAAAAAAAAGATTGTATATTTATTTAATTGTTGCCCATGGTTATTCCTATCCACTTTTCACGTGAGTGCCAAAACGTAAATAATATATTATCTCCACAATTGAAGGGTCATTCATGTCCACTATTCCAATAGTACAGTGGTCATTCACGTGCACTATTTCAATTGCGAATGGTCATTTCTGTTAAATAATATATTATGTCCCCAATTGAACGGTCATTCATGTCCACTATTCCAATAGTACAGTGGTCATTCAAGTGCACTATTTCAATAGTAAACGGTCATTCGTCTACACTATTTACAAAAGTAGTCTTACTTGTCTTTTATTATCATTTATTATTAAGATTGTGTTATATTTACCTTTTCATATCATATCTGGCTAACTATTACCAAAACAATCCGAATAATTTATTTTTTATAAAAAATGTAGGTTTTTTTAATATATAATCTGAGTATTTTTTTAATAAAACAAAATCCAACCTAATTGACCTGCTTATTTTTATGAAACATAATCGAAACTAGTTTTTTTTCAAAATAATCCAACTATTACTAATCTATTTTCTCCACAATAGTAAAATTTTAAAATTATTACTTATTTTTATATTAGAAAAATAATATAAATAATGAAGTCAATTACATAATAGACAAATATAAAAAGTAAAAGATTATTGAATAACTCAATTAAAATATTACCTGACTATTATCGTTTATTTTATTTTGGTTTGAATGAAGTTATGTTTTACCTTATAGTCATTCAAATAATATCAATAGACTAACTCAAATTATTAAATGAGTTCCAATGGCATTGTTTCATATATTCTAACATTTTTTGTTATAACTAAAATGTGTTATCATTGATTTATATATATATACTCGTAATCAATAAAAAAAAGATTGTATATCTATTTAATTGTTGCCCATGGTTATTCCTATCCACTTTTCACGTGAGTGCCAAAACGTAAATAATATATTATCTCCACAATTGAAGGGTCATTCATGTCCACTATTCCAATAGTACTGTGGTCATTCACGTGCACTATTTCAATAGCGAATGGTCATTTCTGTTAAATAATATATTATGTCCCCAATTGAACGGTCATTCATGTCCACTATTCCAATAGTACAGTGGTCATTCAGGTGCACTATTTCAATAGTTACGGTCATTCGTCTGCACTATTTACGAAAGTAGTTTTACTTGTCTTTTATTATCATTTATTATGAAGATTGTGTTATATTTACCTTTTCATATCATATCTTGCTAACTATTACCAAAACAATCCGAATAATTTATTTTTTATAACAAATGTAGGTTTTTTTATATATAATCTGAATATTTTTTTAATAAAACAAAATCCAACCTAATTGACCTGCTTATTTTTATGAAACATAATCGAAGCTAGTTTTTTTTAAAAATAATCCAACTATTACTAATCTATTTTCTCCACAATAGTAAAATTTTAAAATTATTACTTATATTGATATTAGAAAAATAATATAAATAATGAAGTCAATTACATAATAGACAAATATAAAAAGTAAAAGATTATTGAATAACTCAATTAAAATATTACCTGACTATTATCGTTTATTTTATTTTCGTTTGAATGAAGTTATGTTTTACTTTATAGTCATTCAAATAATATCAATAGACTAACTCAAATTATTAAATGAGTTCCAATGGCATTGTTTCATATATTGTAACATTTTTTGTTATAACTAAAAAGTGTTATCATTGATTTATATATATATACTCGTATTCAATAAAAAAAAGATTGTATATTTATTTAATTGTTGCCCATGGTTATTCCTATCCACTTTTCACGTGAGTGCCAAAACGTAAATAATATATTATCTCCACAATTGAAGGGTCATTCATGTCCACTATTCCAATAGTACTGTGGTCATTCACGTGCACTATTTCAATAGCGAATGGTCATTTCTGTTAAATAATATATTATGTCCCCAATTAAACGGTCATTCATGTCCACTATTCCAATAGTACAGTGGTCATTCACGTGCACTATTTCAATAGTTACGGTCATTCGTCTGCACTATTTACGAAAGCAGTCTTACTTGTCTTTTATTATCATTTATTAATAAGATTGTGTTATATTTACCTTTTCATATCATATCTTTCTAACTTTTACCAAAACAATCCGAATAATTTATTTTTTATAAAAAATGTAGGTTATTTTAATATATAATCTGAGTATTTTTTTAATAAAACAAAATCCAACCTAATTGACCAGCTTATTTTTATGAAACATAATCGAAACTAGTTTTTTTTCAAAATAATCCAACTATTACAAATCTATTTTCTCCACAACAGTAAAATTTTAAAATTATTACTTATTTTTATATTAGAAAAATAATATAAATAATGAAGTCAATTACATAATAGACAAATATAAAAAGTAAAAGATTATTGAATAACTCAATTAAAATATTACCTGACTATTATCGTTTATTTTATTTTGGTTTGAATGAAGTTATGTTTTACTTTATAGTCATTCAAATAATATCAATAGACTAACTCAAATTATTAAATGAGTTCCAATGGCATTGTTTCATATATTCTAACATTTTTTGTTATAACTAAAATGTGTTATCATTGATTTATATATATATACTCGTAATCAATAAAAAAAAGATTGTATATCTATTTAATTGTTGCCCATGGTTATTCCTATCCACTTTTCACGTGAGTGCCAAAACGTAAATAATATATTATCTCCACAATTGAAGGGTCATTCATGTCCACTATTCCAATAGTACTGTGGTCATTCACGTGCACTATTTCAATAGCGAATGGTCATTTCTGTTAAATAATATATTATGTCCCCAATTGAACGGTCATTCATGTCCACTATTCCAATAGTACAGTGGTCATTCACGTGCACTATTTCAATAGTTACGGTCATTCGTCTGCACTATTTACGAAAGTAGTCTTACTTGTCTTTTATTATCATTTATTATTAAGATTGTGTTATATTTACGTTTTCATATCATATCTTGCTAACTATTACCAAAACAATCCGAATAATTTTTTTTTTATAAAAAATGTAAGTTTTTTAATATATAATCTGAATATTTTTTTAATAAAACAAAATCCAACCTAATTGACCTGCTTTTTTTTTTATAAAACATAATCGAAAATAGTTTTTTTTCAAAATAATCCAACTATTACTAATCTATTTTCTCCACAATAGTAAGATTTTAAAATTATTACCTATTTTTATATTAGAAACATAATATAAATAATGAAGTCAATTACATAATAGACAAATATAAAAAGTAAAAGATTATTGAATAACTCAATTAAAATATTACCTGACTATTATCGTTTATTTTATTTTTGTTTGAATGAAGTTATGTTTTACTTTATAGTCATTTAAATAATATCAAGACTAACTCAAATTATTAAATGAGTTTCAATGGCATTGTTTCATATATTGTAACATTTTTTGTTATAACTAAAAAGTGTTATCATTGATTTATATATATACTCGTAATCTATTAAAAAAAGATTGTATATTTATTTAATTGTTGCCCATGGTTATTACTGTCCACTTTTCACGTGAGTGCCAAAACGTAAATAATATATTATCTCCACAATTAAACGGTCATTCATGTCCACTATTCCAATAGTACAATGGTCATTCACGTGCACTATTTTTATAGTGAATGGTCATTTGTTTTAAATAATATATTATGTCCTCAATTGAACGGTCATTCGTGTCTACTATTCCAATAATACAGTGGTCATTCAGGTGCACTATTTCAATAGTAAACGGTCATTCGTCTACACTATTTACAAAAGTAGTCTTACTTGTCTTTTATTATCATTTATTATTAAGATTGTGTTATATTTACCTTTTCATATCATATCTGGCTAACTATTACCAAAACAATCCGAATAATTTATTTTTTATAAAAAATGTAGGTTTTTTTAATATATAATCTGAGTATTTTTTTAATAAAACAAAATCCAACCTAATTGACCTACTTTTTTTTTTATAAAACATAATCGAAACTAGTTTTTTTTCAAAATAATCCAACTATTACAAATCTATTTTTTCCACAAAAGTAAAATATTAAAATTATTACTTAATTTTATATTAGAAAAATAATATAAATTATGAAGTCATTCACATAATAATCAAATATAAAAATCAAAAGATTATTGAATAACTCAATTAAAATATTACCTGACTATTATTGTTTATTTTATTTTTGTTTGAATGAAGTTATGTTTTACATTATAGTCATTCAAATAATATCAAAACTAACTCAAATTATTAAATGAGGCCCAATGGCATTGTTTCATATATTGTAACATTTTTTGTTATAATTAAAAAGGTTTATCATTGATAATATAAAACCATTCTCGTAATCTATAAAAAAATAGTTTGGATATTTATTTAATTGTTGCCCATGCTTATTCCTTTTTACTTTTCACACGTGATTGGCAAAGGTAAATAATATATTATGTCCCCAATTGATAGGTCATTCATGTCCACTATTACAAAAGTACAATTGTCATTCAAGTACACTATTTTAATAGTAAATGGTCAATCGGTAGCATTATTTAAACAGTAAATGGTTAATCGTCTCTACTGTTTAATTGAATTGTCTTTCTTGTCTTTTTCTCTCAATCAAAGGTACTATTATCTACAATTTTCCATGTCATGTTCTATAAAGTTCACTCCTCCCCAATCATCAAAATTAGTATATTTGGTAAATAATTAACGTATTTTATGCTGTCAAAAAAGGAATATCATTATATTACAAAAATAGATAAATTAATATCAGTGCATTTTTTTTTTCAATAATCTCACACCTTCTTTAATTATTTTTCCTATAATACTATTCACAGCATTCCCATAATTTTAAATAAAAAACGATCCAGCAACTAGTGATCATGCAAAATGAAAGATAATTCTTCAACTCCCCCCACGTTCAATATTGCAATAGTCTATGGTCATTTGATTCCACTATTTATATGAAAATTTCTTTCTTATCTATTAACAAAGACTATCATTCCCAAGATTTTGTACTATTATTATGATATCATTTGTTTGTCTTGATATTTGTTTTTGTCCTCATCTATGATAAATATAAGTAACATTCTATACTATTTAACTTGTACAATTGTGTCATTCTCGCATGCACGTAATTTTATTTGTCCTCTTCTATCTCATGAAGATCAATTTAATTATATACTATTTAACTTGCACAATGGTTGCATTCTCACCATAAAAAGTACTTACACGTTGTACTACTTACCCATGTGAGTTGTGAATTGTCAAAATCACCAATGTAATAACAAGTTAAAAAATAATTACCTATGAGTCAATTCTGTGAAGTTGAAACAAGAATTAAATTTATTTATTTTTTTGGCAATGTTGTTGGGAAAAAGTTAGAAAGGAGTGAAAAATTACACATAAAATTGGTCCACGTTTATAATATTGTAAAAAAAATAACAAATTTTAGTAAATCATTTTAACAGTAAATAGATTTTCTAACTTGATTTCGAAAACAATAAAACATAATATTAATATATTTATTTTGCAAAAGCCATGAAATCATCTTGTCTTCGTGGTTGTTTTTTCATGACTTGTTTAATTTTTTTTTCAACAAGACACATTGATTGTTAATCTAGGGTAATATTTTAATATAAATATGACATAACAATCATTTAATAGAGAACAAAGATTCCATTAGAGGGAAAACATTGCTTAACAAATGACAATAATATTCTAAAGAAAGAGAAGGAATTGAAATACATATTCTGATATATGTAGTTCATTTCTCAAAAAAAAAAAAAAATATTAATAGATATTACTAGATGAGCCACTAAAGTTGGCTGATTAGTTGGTTTAGGGTGATAATATCTCGCCCCATATCATCCACCAACCTCTCTAGAGAATATACACGATCTTTTAACGAGTCAAAAACACATTGCATCTCATTGAACTGGCTATTAAGTTGATTGACCGCAACTTCAATTTCTTCGTGCTTCAATTGCAGTTGATCAAAAGCAAACTCCACTTCTTGCGCGGCCCTGCAAACACATCTTTCACCATCAGCATACCCATGGCAATGGGGAACATCGGGGAAGTTCTGGTTGCATTGGTTTTTGGTGGACATAGATGAACGTTAGGAAATAAATACCAAAAGAATTAATAAGAATGGTTGAATGTTTAGATGGATTAAACGTCATGCACACACGGCAATTAAACGTAGTGTAAGGTTGTGTTCGGAGCATATAGGAAGGAGATACTTCAACATTAATATGAATTGATTTTTTCAAGATTTTGGGATGATTAGTTTTGCATGTAAAGTAATAAATATATATTTGGCATTGGAATGATTACTTAAAATCGAAAAACAGTGTACTTAAAATGATAGAGGCTCTCACCATAGCAGATTACATACATAATAGAAAAAGTTCACACTGAAAATACCAAAAGTCTACAAACCACAGATATTAAAAACTAAAAATGGTCGTAAAGAACATAATCATAGTATGATATATATCTCCCCTTTGCCATTACTTTCGTAGAACGTTGTTCAGAGTGTTCACGCTGCGCCCAAGTCTCTGTTGTTTTAACTCTTGTTTCGATATAGCATTCTTCAAATCTGCCATTTCCTTTTCTGCCGCTGCATATTTTCCCATTATTTGTCCAGAAACATGCTCAATCTGCTCATGAAGAGTGGACTGAAGAACCATATTTCCATACAATCTTGTGCAAGCATCACAACGAGTACTAACCATCGGGTGCATATACTCGTCCCTACCACTTCGCTGATTCGTTCCATCGGTGGAAGCTGCGCTCGACTCTCCCACGATTTCCTTTCCGTTGTGCTTATTCATATCCTATCAATTCAGAGTTTTCTCTAGTAATTTGTTATTCTAAGAAGTTTGTGCTTTATACTTGAGTTGTGTTGAGGCAATTATTGTTGCTTCTTATATTGTAATTTGAAAAAATAAAATATTCCATCAAAATTATTTTGATATATTTTAATAATTTTAAAAATTTGGCATAAATGCAGAGAGAAAATAGGTGTCATAAAAAAACTTCATCCACAGTTGTCATAATCACACATTTATGTTGAATAGTTTAATATTGAAGTTGTAAAATATTACCGAATTGGAAATCGTGAAATTGGGATGGGTGATAGCTAAAAGACAAAAGTAATATTGACTTTCCATCTCCAACCATTCCACCAAAAGTTAAACGAAATAACTTTTTTTATTATTATATTATTTATTTAATACTATTTAATATTATGTGAAGTATTATTAAATTTAACTAAAATCATCACAATTTTTATGAGCAATTCAATAATTTAATAAAATTAAAACTATTAATTAATGAACATGACATAAGTACTATAGATTATTAAAATTGGATAAAAGTATAAAACATTATACACACTTGAAAAAATTAATGAAATTATACTAATTCTCCGAATTAGTACATTTGTCCCACGGTTCTTCAATTAATGCATTTCGATTTTTGGTTTGTTTGGTTTTAACTTTTAAATGGGGTTTAAGTTTCTAATGTTTTATTGCATTTGGTTTACTAATTTCTAAATTTTATTAACTCTTTGATTAATATTTTAATATATATAAACATTATACAATAAAATTTAATAATATAAAACCAATTATTACAAAGAAAAAAAATCAATTACAAAGCCCTTATTGAAAATAATGTGTACCTTAGTTGCTGGAAACACAAGAAAAAATATATATATATATATGTCCCAAAGTTGAAAAATATATATTCATATTAATTATTAATAAGAATGAAACATGTAAATCGTATTTCGTTGGAAATTACTCATTGCTAGATGTCACACTTATCTAATTTTTTTTCTCATTTCATAATTTATTATCTACCTGAAATTATAAAAGGATGTACTAACATGGAAACAACTAAAATTATTAATCTTACCATAAAATACTAATTTACGGAACCTTGGATTGTTAGGGGGTGTTTAAGACCTACATAATGACTCAGTTGGCTTCCAGTGTATTGTTATATGCTACTGATAGATATGCATATGTTAATTATTTTGTGATGAGTTTTCTTGCTGGGCTTCGGCTCACGGGTGCTCTATGGTGCAGGTATGGGCAAAGGAAAGGTCGACCAAGCATGAGTACGAAAAGCATGGAGCGATGGGTACATGTTTGTGTAGGATCTTGGAATTTAAATCTAGATGCATGCTTCCTATTATTTTTCCAAACACATAATAGAAACATAGAATAACATGACATATATATGAACATTAGATTCGTAAATTAACATAAACACAATGATGTAGAAACTTATGAATACGCAGCGGAACTGGAACAACTCATTCCTTCAATCTCTCTAACCCTTGATTCCTTTCTGTAGCAGAGTATTATCAAGAGATTGAACTAGATCAGCAACACAGTCTTCCTCACCAAGCCTTTGATCAACCTAGAACTAGTGTGGGCTGGTTCTCAACACATGAGATAGAGATCTAGAAAAGAAGAAGAGATAGTGGCTAAGAAAGGATTAGAGTGTCTAGGTTTTCACTTACCCAATGAATCAACTGAGATTGACTTCTGAAAACCCTAAATATCATATTTCTTATATAGACAACTTAATGGGCTTTATTTAAATTTAAATTTAAATTTAAATTTTGAATTAATTAAACTAATAAACAAAAAGATAAAAGCCTTAGGCTCCCACAAATGGACTTGGGCCCAATACCTTTATTTTGAATTTAAATCCTAATTGGGCCTAAATTCAAAACCTTTTATTTATTTATTTTAATTAATTAATTAAATCCTTATTCAAATTAACTAATTATAATTTGAAACTTGATTTAATTTTATTTATTTATATTGACACAAATTTATAAATATTAATAAATTTATCAAAAGATTCTCTTTTATTATCTAAATCTCATATCTCTATAAATTTTCCAAAATTGACCTAGTCAACTTTAAAAAATCCTAATTGATAATTAAATCAATTAATTGAGACATTCTAGATGATTTACTCAAAGGTGATGCGGGGACCATGGGTCCATGAAATCAAGCTCCAATAAGTTACCGTGAATTTATTTACAAATAATTTCACTACCTTATTAATTCCTCGCGACTCCACTATAGACTTTGAATTGAACTCTTGAGTTCATAGAACGTATTTTCCAAACCATAAATACGTTATCCATTATTATAACCATTACAGTTAGTCAATCCTCTATCGATGACTTACTAACAAGCTGGGTGAAAATTACCGTTTTACCCCTCATCAGTATTTTATCCTTAACTCCCACTAAGTTCCTTATAAATGATATTTCCGTGAACTTAATCACAGAAATGAGATCTCAATCATTTAACCTTTTGAACAAAGCAATTAAGGAAATCATCTTTTCACTTCTCATACAGAAGTTATAGATTTCATATTTATGAAAAATACTCCCACTCCATTACATTACTAAATCTCCAAGATGTAAGTATGGGCTAGACCGTGGGGTAAGCTGGTAACGAACAAGTCAAAAGATTTAAATAAATATAATTAGCAGAATATTATCACTCAGAATTAAGATCGACTTAACATATGGTCAACATTGTGATATTGATTAGATTCGATAACAACGATACTTATTTATCAATCAATAATCAATATCGGTCCTAGTCCGATGTAACCAAATACATCCGATCATATCTACTTGGTCAATGCCTTGGACAAGACATCACACTCCTAATGTGTAAGTAGATCATATCGTAGATTTCCTAATCAGTGAAAATCCAATGCACTGATCTAATCTAGGACTTGTTCTTTTGAAAATATTATTACAACTATAATCCACTATGACCTAGTCACCATAATTGTAACTATCCATATGTTCAGGATTTTATGAATGTTTGTATTAATTGAATAAACATGTAATAAAACAAGTGAACAATTCATTTGAATAAACAAAATGATTTCTACTTCTTTTATTGATAATAATAACGTGTTACATAAGAAATATGGTTTTATTAAGGGCATAAAACCCAACAGTTCGACCTACATGGCTGGCATGGCCAGGGGTATTTTTGGGAAATGTTATGTATTAACTTGAATTTGTCGCCTAGTCAACCCTAAATGTATTTTGAGTTGTAAATATTTTGTAAACAGTTGTTTGGGATCCCAAATGTTTAATTTTTACTATTTTCAATGAATGACGACATTTGTATATTTAATGTCTTTAAACGACCTTCAACACTGTTTAGCTACACCTTTAACCTAAAACCTCAATTAGCAAGTGATTAGCACGTTTCAAACTCACTTCGTAATGGCTCTAATGAAGTATGTTGTTACATGTATTATCACTAATGTTTAATTACTTAGAATTATACTTTTTTTATAAAAAAAATTATACATTTTTTTGTATGCATGTTGGTGAACTATTGTTGAGGCCACATAATAATGTGTAGTGAGTTAGGCACGGTTCAAAGTTCACAGTAATGGTGTTGGAGTAACGCGAGCGTTACACAATCTCTCCTTAAATGTCCATTGCTTCATTATTATTGATTTGTGAACTTCTGTCAGAGTTGTTACAAAGCAATTTATGAGAGAGTTGTCGATACCATATTGTGTGTGTCCACAAATGAAATTGTCCAAGCTATTTATAGAGTTGGTTTACAAAATATCTTCCTCTTATTTGGGGAAGTTACAATTCAAATTAGAAATAAATTAAATTAAATGCATTATTTTCATAATATCCCATGATATTGTGATTTAATATAAAATAACAACAAATCCCTAAGGATCGTCTTGTGCCGAGTAACCCAGATGTATCCACATAATAATATGGTCTCAATAAAAAATAACATATATTTACAAATATACACTCAACGGGTCAAAATTACGAAAATACTATTCTAATAAGAAGCGGGCCCACAAACATATTTAATACACTTAAACAAGTATAAACAGTCATATCATAATATAATTCATGTAATTATGCATATAATCATCAACATGCACATAATATCCATTTATGCCCCCCTGAAACACTAATGAAGGAACTAAGCCTGATTAGCAAATTTGGGATGTTACAAAAGGCCTACTAATTTGGAAATCACATCAGCTGTACTCACATTTTGCAACTTCCAAGAAAATTTCTCACAATTTCACAATTAATTTGCTAATCATTCACTAATGAAGTTAGTGGGTGTGATATTTTAAGGATTTTGACTGTGTCTAGTATTACTTATAGTACTAACATCTCCAATATCTCATTCACTCACTCAACATCCCTTGTAATAAAGAGAACATTAGCATTTATAGTCACTATTTGCAACCTCTGAGCTAACAACCTACGTCCACTTAGTGTTATTATTGATGTTGAATCTCAATGTCGTGATCAAAGAACTAGGGTCCTTGAGTTTCAAAAGCCTTATGAGAATTACAACAAAATGGTGGATAATCACACTTACACTCTTTCTATCATTACTAAAAAAAAAATGGTTCAAAAGTCCCTTCCTTGAGCCCTCTCATTCATATTTATAGGCTTAAGGGGGTTACATGAACCATTGGGCTTTAATTATCCTTAATATCAGCGTATGAAGGCAATAAAGAGGAAATAATAAATGCAGTTATTACACGATTACATGTCTTTAAAGGAAATAAACCGAAGCATGCGACCAAGCTGGTCGCATCTAATCGCGAGATCTAATGAAGCAACAAGGAGTTGGTCTATAGTCGAACAGCACCTTTTCACTTTGACGCTGCCCCATGCCAACCACGTGTAAGAAATTCTTGCCACGTCATCATAAGCCATTTTTGGGTAAACACCCACTTTGTTACTCAGGAGCCCTAATAATGAGGAAAACACATCAATTGTACCCAAAAATTGCAACCTCCAATCTAATCTGTCATGATTTTGTAACCATTAATTAATTAGGTGAATAGGTATAATATTTGGAACATTTGACTATGGCTAGTTCCACTAATAGTGCTTGTTCCATGCATTTTTCGCCCTACTATCCATGTCAGCATCTGATATACTTCTCAAGAAGTTCTCGAGGGGGAACTACCTAGTCGATAGGTAAACGAATTACAATCTTCCAAACCTCTGAGGAAAGGCCTCGAAACCCTCCGTGAATTTCTGAAGCGTAGCTCCTATGGGGCTCTGAATTTGGGTCAGAAAAGAAACGTTTATGGTGACTCTTCGAAGAGCCGTAGATGTAATGACCCACTACTCTAGACTTTTGGACCATTAACGAAACTATACATACAAATCCTTAATAAAACTTACATTTGCGAAAATACCATAAATTTATTAGAAACTTGTAGAAATAAAAGTTACTCTCATAAAATAAGTAGGATATGGGATCCCATTGTCTTTAAAAACAAAACATGATTTAAAATGAAAGGAATTACATAAGAAGTGCGGAAAATACATGCAAAGATCATAAAATAAGACTACATCCTCAAAAATCGAACTCTCGACTCCTTGAATCCATTCACCACCGATACATAATCCCAAGCATCCACGAACCTTACCGCCACTATAGCTATTTTCCTGCACATAAAACAAAATGGAATGAGCCTAATGCCCAGCAAGGAAAATCTAACACATACTTCATATACATAAAATTTCATAAGAAACATAAAGACATAACATAACACTTATTACATACACATACTATAATGGCCATTATTACTTGGGGTCTCATAGACTAAACAAGTCATATGCCCATGAGATTAGTGGGGTCCTACTAGCTAAGTAGGTCATATGCCCATAATCTATTCGGGGTCTTGTTAGTCATATGGGTCATATGCCCAAGCCTACAATCATACATATTCATAACATATTTTATAACATATTTCATAACATAAAACATAAGATAACATATAGAACATATAACATATGCATTTCTATCCTATTTTCCTTACCAAAGTTACCGGGATAAGAGGACAACGTTGGGACTTTTGGAACACTCCTAAAACCATATATAACAGGGTGAGTAGATTGAAGAAAAAGTAATGAAAAGAATGGAAGGAATGGAATGACTAAACCTTTGAGAAACATACTTACCAAAAACTTATGAGCAAGTTCTTAGATTTCCTAACCAAAATAAGAATGAGGTTAGAAGAGTGAGTAGAAGACTATGAGAAAGAAAATAACATAATACCAATGAACTAGGGTATAGAAATACCTTGAAGACTTGTAGACCAATCTAAACCTCGAACCGAAATACTATGAAACCTTACTTCCCCAAGTGTTTGATAAGCTTATAATGATCAAGCTTATGATTCCCCAACCCAGGTGTTTACACTCTCACACTCACTTAGCACTTGCAGCCTCTGAACTTAGAGCAAAAGATGAATAATGGCTGGGTACTAGGTCCTATTTATAGAGTTTAGGAATGAAAGGATCTTAATTTTACTTGAATAAAAATAATAGCTTTTCAGGTGAAAATAATTTGAATAATCGTTCAGCAGAGGCTGAAGACTCGTTGAAAAAGGTGTTGGACTTATCAAGAGGTTGAATGGCTTAATGGAAAAAGAATTCAAAACTTTTCAAAATATACTGAAGGAGGCGATATATCGCCCCCTGTAGGCGATATATCGCCTGGGCCAGTATGCCTGAGGCTGTCGTGCATCGTCTCGTGTTTTCCGTATCTACGTGCTGCGATATATCGGCACACGCTGATTAATTAAACACGAAATTACACATTTTTAGCTAAGTTTGAATGGAGTAAATAGCCTTGACTAAGCCCTCAACGTATTCAAAGCTGCTGACTGACCTTATAGCATTCAAACTTTACCACTTATTAAATTAAATCCTCAAAATACTTAATCCTTAATCACCCATTCATAACATGTGCTTAAAATCCTATTGGTTCTTATCTAAACCTTATAGTATAATAAATATTATCCTTAATATCAGTCATATTCATCAAACCTTAGGTTAAAATTAATATTCTTAAACTATAAGTTAAACTTAGAAAATCTATAAGTACTACTTGAGTGTCCAAATAATTCCCAGTCTGAACCAAAAATCCACAGTTACAAAGATAATACTATAAATACTATAATACTACTATCTAACTAGCTAAGTAAAGTTCTTGGACTCTACAGTAGAAGTCCCCATAACGACCTCACGAGATTCTCGGAGATTCGAGGGACCACAATTCTAAGAAGTGGTCTTAGGCACCTTTTCCGCTAGGATTTTGGGACCACCTACATTTTAGGGTAGGACACCGCCCTGATAGGCCAATGGCCAAGCAACACGTGTGAAAAAAATAAAAACTAAAAAAATAAATCTATTACTAATTAGTTTGATTAAACTAAAAAATTTACAATTTTAAAGCTACTAAATTTAACAAAAACAAAATAATATTATTACTAATTATTAATAAATTTAAAATTAATTATTTAGAATTAAAAAATGGATAAATTACACTTTTTAAAAATAACATCACTCATATATTTGATATGTAAAACAAAAAATAAGTTTGATAATTAAAAAAATACTAACTAATTATAAAAATAATTACTAATAACTAATTAATTACAAGAATAATTATTAAGATCGAGTTAATTTTTTAAAGATATAAAAGTGTCAATAAGTGTAAGAACAATTAGTATAAGAAATCATAGATAATACTTATCTCTTCTTGTTCTTTAATTTTTTTTTAGTATACTAAATATGAGTTTGAATAATAAATGCACTAATTGTGTTTTTTGATGTTTATTAAAAAAGTATGTCGTAATGTTTTTTTTTTAAAAAGTAAACATATTAAAAAATTAATAATATAAAAAATTAATGTGTAGGAATTTTGGGTTCAATATCGGCTAAATGCATAGGATTTAATGGTCTGTCAAATATCTGATACAATGTCCATAACATACGACCAACCCATTCTTAATTTATATTCTATATGGACAACATGTGGAGCATAACGACAATGTAGAATAAGGATAATAAATATTCATTATACCAATCTCACACTTACACACATGTTATGCTAAATTCCTATAAAAAAAACAAGAGTGAAACTGTTTTTACTTGTCCCCACATGCAAAAGGAAATGCTACACAATTATAATTTTTAGATTTACTCCAATTATTATATTTTGTTTGTATATAAGTGACAAGACAATTCACTAAAAGTCGATGAACATGTGAAATTACTATAAGATGAATGAAATGAATAGTACTTAAGCTTGTAGTGTAGAAGAATGTAAAGTGCACGGTCCCCATGCTGTATGATAACTATTCACTAAATCAACCACTTTGTACAGATATCCAACCCATAACATCATATTTTCATATGTGGTGTTACATAAAAAGGGTAAAATTATCATATTTTATTATGTTTTTCTAACACTATTTTCCTATTACCTTTTTAAATTGCTTTTCTTTTTAATTTTGTCAATTTAGGTTTTAAATATTCTATTAGCTACTATTTGTTTTTTGGAAGTAATCTTAATTAAAGTATAATTATATTATAACTTGTATATTATATATGAATAAATATCATAAGTTTTATAATATGTCTTTGCACTATTGAAGTTGTGCATTAAACTTTACTTGTGACTTGTCTTATCAAATGTCACATCAATCCATTTTACAGGTGGAGTCACATCACACGCATGACCACAATAGTTTTTACACATAGAAATGCTACTAAATTTTTTTCAAATAATTTTACAGACACATGCTTACAACTTGACAAGTGGTTTTGTTTGTTACTCAACTAATATATAAGTAAGTATTATAATACTTAATTTAAAAAAAATAGTGTCATTTACTTTATTTATATATACCCAGTCATTTTTTTTAAAAGGAATTAGCTATAATTGAAATAATTGTAGAAGTATGGACACGAAATTTTTTTGCTTGAATTATTATGTTTGTATTTAATTTTTTGAATCTCATTCATATGTGCATGCACATATTTATATCAATTATGGCCAAGTCCTTTTTAAAAAAAAAATAACTAACTCACTTCGTAACTAATAGTATATATCATTAGAAAAAAATATTAGCAAAAAAAAAAAACCCTGATAATAGCACTTCTCTTTTACACGTGTTTCTTAAAACAAACTTACCACCCACGTCACAAGCATGGCCTGCATAGTTGTGGATTAGACTCTTTTAACTAGTTTTGCTTAACCCTCCATAAACAAGTGCGAAAAACTCTCCACCAAATTTTGTTATGTACAAAAAGCTCAAGTGAAAAGGATTCAATCAATGAACATGAAAATGAAGAGAGTTCAAAAAGCCGCCAAGGAAAATGGTAGTCATACTGGAACTGGTAATAGTGCTGATCAAAATTACACTGACACTGTGGTTGTTGACTCCAACACGACCATGGATGAGTTCGATAATCCAGTGTGCAAATGCGAGAAACCGGCAGCTTTGAAAGTTTGCTGGACTCCAGTAAATTCTGGAAGAAGATTCTTTGGATGCACGAACTATGTATGTAATAAGGTCAACTTCTTTTCTTAATTTCTCATATAAGAATGATCACATTTCTGCTTGTACTTATTATAATGAGTTGTTCTACTGATTCATAGCTCAACACTTCACCATATCCATATTGCGGATTTCTTAGATGGAAAGATCCACTGATGTGCCCAAGGTCAAAAGAAATTATACCTGCTATGCTGGAGAAAATTGAAAGGTTGGAAACTGACAAACTTAACACAAACAACAACACAGTAAAGACTGATAAGATATTTCTAGTATTCTTAATCTTGGGCTTCAGTTCTATCTTCATAATGTTTGTGTTAGTTGTAACTAATGACTTCTCCACAAAGAATTAGAATTATGATTACTTGATATGTTCCAAATTTAGTATAATGAATGTTTTAATATCTATAATTTACATGGAACTCTATGGTAAATTTCCGGTGATAGTACTTTGATGTGTCGAAATTTTGTTGGTTTTCAATGAGTCACATGTAAATTATGGGCATATATTGGGGTAAAGTGTAGGATCAAAATGTATATGAAAATTTTAATTGACTCTCTACAAAGGCATAATTTCAAACATTATTCCATAGGGGTTGCCTAAATGAAATTAATTTTAAATCATTGAGTTTTATTCATTTGTTCACCTTCTAATGATATTATTACATGGTTTCATTTTTTTTAACCTACAATAAGTAAATTTTAATTTTCCCATAAACAAGACAGAAAATGTGGTTTGATAAAATTTAAGATTTTTTAAATTTAATGCAAACTCAGTGTGTTGGTTATATACTAAAATCGGCTACTAAGGGCTACATAGTAATATAGAAAACCACTCTGCTTAAAAAATCGGCTGTTGTCTTGTCACATTGATATTGGTAGAAATTTTGAAGTATGATATTATCCTATCTGCCAAATATTTCGATAGGAGACTAGATCCTTCGAGATTGGTCGAAATATGAAACAAATATTATGCAATCTACCAAAAAATTCGAGGAGTCTAGATCATTGGAGATTGGGCGAAATTTTAAATAGCACAATTTGCAACAATTTCATACTTTTTGAAAAGTGGAATTAAATATTTAGACGAAATTTTCTCTTACGTTCATTTTACCAGTAAAGAAAAGATTGTAATATTATATACCTGGCAGTGGTAATAAATTATAGGCCTGAACTCCACGGTCTTCTTTTGAAAGTCTATCGTAGCCCCATGTTTGGATAACCAATCCATGCCGAGTATGACATCATAATCCGATATACTCAGTTCTATGAGATCTGCTGAGCACTCCCTGCCTTCTACTGTCACAGGTGTTAACGGTAACCACTTATTTGACAACCTCATTGTAAAGAACGCCCTAGACTAGTACTTATTAAAACATTCACATATCGTTGGTCCATAAAGAAAACCACTTTTTATAAAGGTCTCAGTGGGGACTTGCTTAAAACAATGCAAGTTGGGCCCATTAGTTTAAAAAGAAAATATGAGTTTTTATGCAAAGTTCAAAAGAAACAATATTAAATAATTAAGTCCCACTGATAATTTAGAAAGTCTCTTAAAACATAACATATTTAAAATGGCGTCCTAAAGTGATCGTTTATTCCGTCCATAGGATACCCCAAGCCATACACCCTACGACGATAGAACTCCTCATGTCACCACGCGTGCCACAGAGAAATCCTATTTGCTACCTGGAAGGGAAAGTAAGGGGGTGAGCTAAAAGCCTAGTAAGGAAGTACAAACAATAAGCAAGTAAGGATACAACAAATACGAACACTAACGTTCATCTAACACATCATGGCATATCATAACATTATCGTAACATATCATCATAGCATATCATAACGTAATCGTAACATATCATCATATCACATTCATACAGCATACATGATGAGCATGGCCCGCTAGTTGTCCATGTCACCCTAATCATATTCATACAACATACATGATGAGCATGGCCCGCTAGTTGTCCATGTCACCCTAATCATATTCATACAGCATACATGATGAGCATGGCTCACTAGTTGTCCATGTCACCCTAATCATATTCATACAGCATACATGATGAGCATGGCTTGCTAGTTGTCCATGTCACCCTATGAGGTAAACAAGAGTCTCTGATCCTTGAATAACCTCGGCGCGTCCGCCCTAGGAGTTACGTCTTTATCTATAGTAACTCGTTGGATGTATCTAACATCCATAAACATATCATATTCAACATATCATCACATTATGACATTCATAATTCATAACAAATTCATTCATACAACAGTCTTACCATTCATAGCATAAAATCATAGAATCTATCTAACTTCCTTACCTCAGGTCCAAGCTAAGTAAAACCACAACTTCTCAACGAGCCTATACCATAATCAAAACGACATTTCTTAGCTTCATATAATTACTAATTTGCCCTTTTATACAACTCATGTGTGCATGGGCCATCCACACATGGTGAGAGTTACACCCAACATACAAATATTCTTAACTACATATAAAGCCATAAAAGAATAATGCTCATTTTTACATATTTTACATGCATGATCTTTCTATAAAAATCACATAGTTGAATAATAAACATAATTTTGGACGTAAAAGTGGATTTGCATGTAACATGCATACGTGGGAACATTGAGTAATTGTGTCGTTTTAAAAACGATAATTCTACATTTATTACTTTTATCGTTTTAAAATTAATATACATATAACATGCTTTATTTTCTTGAAATTTATAGGTTGATTAAATTTCTCAAAACATTATTTTATTTTATAAAATAATTTGATTTAGCTTTAAAAAAAATGTGACAATTAAATAATCATTTTTAATCATTTAAACCAAACTTTCAGCTACTATTTAATTTTTTACAAATCACAAATAAATTGAATCTAAATATTTTTCTCAATCAAAGTAAAGAAAAATCATAACTTATCAAAATATGCATTCATACCATATTAAAATACCATTTTTAATATTACCATAACTTAGGATAATAATTTTGTTTCAAAAACTCATCAAATTCATTTTAGTGAAACACACTTCACATTTTTTTTACAGAAATTCCAGTAACCATTTTTATCTTTAAAAATCACTATATTCAATTTAAAAACTCCTATATTTCTAAAAATTCAATAAAAATTATGTAGGTATTTATTTGAGTAAAATATTATTTTATTGGGACTTAAAATACCCCTTTTAATTCCATAAAATTAACATAACATCAAGGACATTACTTATGCATGCAAATTATTTTTTTTTATCAAACTTTTACCCAATTACTTACAAAAATCAGCAAGCTTAAGTTCTCATGAAATTCATCTTTAATCCCAAAAATTTCACATAAAATCATACATGTCCAAAATCTCATCATACTCTTACTATATACATAATTCTAAGAATATTACTAAAATATTCACATGCAATCTTATAAAATCCCATTTTTTTCTATTCCATTAAATCTACACATGAAATTCAACAAAACACTAACAATAACAATTCATAAACACCATTTTCACATATGCCTTTATATTAACCTAACATGTTTCTATCATTATTTTCATGCATCTTAAAATTTATTCATTCACAATATCACATGCATCCTATCAAAATTTCAGGGATCCAAATAGCAAGATTTCCAATTATCATTTTACCCAAATTACATAGGTCCTAAAACATGGATCTAATATATTGAAAATCATACAACATCAAACAAAATATCAAGATGATCCTTAGGTATGCCTAGGCCGAAACCCCATATTTGCATTCATAATTACCACTAATCATTATACATAGAAAATCAACATCAAAACCCGTTTATACATCAAACCATAACACCCTTCATGCAAATCAAACAACTTATTATCATCAAGATATCAAGAACACAAATTACCCATTTTTTTCCTACCCAAAACATAAATCCCCTTTAACCATAATCCCTCTAATAATCTATCCATCAAAACCAAAAATCACAAAATTTAGGGAGGGATTTCAATACCTCTTCTTGATAGAAAATCAAGAATCCAATCCAATCAAGAATCCAATAACCTCCTTGCTCAAACCCTAGGGGTTGTATATTTTGAATAATCAAGATGGAGAAGAAGATGAACAAGGTTAGAGACAACCCAATCAAAATTATACTAGATTAATCATAAGGAAAACAACCAAAAACCTTACCCTAGCTTGAACCCTTTTTCTTCTTCTTCTTCTTCCTTCCTTCCTTCTTCTTCTTCTCTCTCTAGGTCACACCCTCTCTCTCTCTCTCTCTCTTCTCTCTATAATTTGGCAGCCCTCCATCCCAAATGAGCCTTCAACCTCTTTCTTATTTTCTATTTAAATGCCTCAATCTTCAAAACCTAGCTAAGGAAAATGTAATTATCATTTTCCTTTATTTTCCCTAAATCAAAATATAATTCAATTAAAAATTATACTCAGCCAATCAATCCATTTTATCATTGACAGTACACTAATTCCTCTCTTGTCTTCCTTGGCTGTCCATGGCTAATAAAGGAAATAATGCTATTCTCGTAACTCTAGGGTGCTGAGACTTGGGACTGGGTTTTGACCCGTTTCTGTTACGTTTTAGGAAAAATGATATTCACAGAAAATGTAGATAATTTTATTAGCTTTCTAACGGTATAAGTTGTGTCTAAATTAGATATCCACAGCCCATTTTATACCCATTTTACTGAGGCTGGGTCTAAGGTTACGGGAATTCAAAAAAAGACAACTCTATCATTTCTCACCATTTGTTTCCCAATGTTTTTCTTGTGTGAACACAAGCCTCTTTATTTCCCTTTCTTTTTATTTTCTTTTTAAAGAACGCCCTAGACTAGTACTTTAAAAAATGGTATCAGAGCCAGGTTATTGTGACAGTCAGAATCCCGTGATCCGTAAGGGGAAAGACCGGGTAAGCTGTGCAATCCCACACCGCCTGGGGAAAGTCAAGTGTGATGATTCTAAGACTGTGTAGGTATGGGACTATACAATTGAAGAGGGCTTAAATGGATTGATGGGTACTACCTATATCAACAAGATGCATATTCTTTTCGGTAGCCCATCACTTGAGAACTCCAAAGTTAAGCGTGCTTGACCTGGGGTAATCTAGGGATGGGTGACCTCCTGGGAAGTTTTCCTAGGAAGCATGTGAGTGAGGACAAAGCACGCTGAAAAGACTCGTGTTGGTTTGTAGGGCCAGTCGTCATTCTAGAAAGAAGCCATAGTGACGTGGGGCGTCACACTCATATCTCCCGATGGCAACAATGTACTAAAGGTATGTTCAAACATCTTATAAGGCATATTCAGTCTATCAATCACATTCATGGAAACATAAGAATGAGTTGCTCCAGAATCAATTAAGACTCTACACATTGTACCAGATATATGGAGCTAACCTGTAACCACGGTGTTGCTATTGGCCGCTTTGTTCTGGGTTAAGGCGAAAACTCTTGCTGGCACCAGATTGTTATTGTTATTCTGTCCCGCCTTCCATTGTGGGCAATTCTTTCTCAAGTGTCATGCCTGGCCGCACTTGAAGCATTTGTTGGAACCGGCCTGGCACTCTCCTGGGTGTCTCTTCGTGCATTTAGGGCAGGTAGGATACTCGACTCTGTTGCCTTGTTGGTTCCCATGGTTTCGGTCATTGAAGCGGTTATTACGGTTGCTATGGTTCTGAGAGTTGTGGTTGTTTTTGTTCGTGACTGGAGGTCTAGGTCTTTTATCAACCCCACTATTCTGCCCTTCGTTAGCCTTTCTCTTGTTGCTCTCATGGAAGCTCTTGTTGCGGTGGTTCTCTCTTCTAGAGGCATTATCCTTCCATATCCGTCCCTCCAAATATTCAGCCTCAAGAGCTCTATCCAGTACCTCTGCATAACTGACCACCTCAGCGTTGGTCATCCTAACGTCCCTCGCGATCATTGGTTTGAGTCCCCTTACAAACCTCTGGACTCGTAATGCATCAGTTGGCACCACTTCAGGGGAAAATTTGGCCAATCGATCGAACTTTTGTGCATAGTTGGTGACTGAAAGACTCCCTTGAACCAGAGTTATAAATTCATCAACCTTATGTAACGACCCAACTATTCTAGACCTTGGACCATTAATAACTACTATACTAATCTTAAGAAAACGTACATATGAAATAACCATAACTTTATTTAAAAACTATAAAGTAAAGGTTAAATACATAAAAATTCATTTAGGATATGGGATCCCATTGTTTTGAAAATAAAACAAAACATAACTTAAATAAATTGGTTACAAAATTAAGTGCGGAAAAATAATACATAGAAATCATACCTAAAAGACTAAAAAAAAAACTTCATCCTCTAATCGAACGCTCAGTCCATCGATTCCATCCTGCCTCAATACACATCCCCAAGCTGCCAAGAATCTTTCCGCCACCATAACTATTTTCCTGCAAATATAAAACATAAAGGAATGAGCCTAATGCCCAGCAAGGAAAATCTAACACATAATTCATATACATAAAATTCATAACGTAGCATATAATAAAACATATCATAAACATATGTCACACATACTATAATGGCCATTATTACTTGGGGTCCCATAACTAAACAAGTCATATGCCTATTAGATTTGTGGGGCTTGCTAGCTAAGCAAGTCATATGCCCATAAATTTATTGGGGCTTGTTAGTGTACAGGTCATATGCCCAAGTCTACAAACATACATAAATCATAAGTTAACATAACACATAAATCATAAGATAATATATGGCATAACACATAATATCTTATCCTATTTTCCTTACCAATATACCGGGATGATGAGAAAAAAGTCGGGATTTTGGAACACTCCTAAAAACCATAATATAGAGGTGAGTATTCTAAAAGAAATTGATGAATGAACTAAAATCCACCGAGAATATTCTTACCGACAAGAAACCTTAAGTTCGAAGAACTTAGATGCCTAACCAAGAATAGAGAAGACTGAGTTAGGACTATAAAACTAATGAAACAATACTAAAAGGAACTAAGAATAGGAATACCTTTGAAATTGCTATGATCGAACTATACCTCGAAACTGAAATACACACTATGAACCTTACTTCCCAAGTGTTTATTAAGCTTATAACCCCAACCCAAGTGTTTATCACTCTATAGTCTCACTAGCACTTGGAAGGCTCTGATCAATGCTTGATGAATGAATGAAAAGGCTTGGTGCTAGGTCCTATTTATAGAGTTCTAAGAATAAAAATCTTCTTTTTGGCTTTGAATAAAAATAATAAATTTAATTGAAAATATTTGATTATCCTTCAGCCAAAGGCTTAGGAATTGGTCAAATTGTTCAGAGAGATTTAATGATTCAAAGCTTGATTTTTAAAACAAAAATAATAAAAACAAATAGAATCCTAACTTCTAACTCCCTAAATCTCGTAACTCTAAACTCTCCTGCAGTAAAATCAACATATTTGGAGGTGTAGGAGTCTGATGTAGACTCTCTTTATATCGTTAGAAAGCTAATTAAATTATCTACAACTTTGTAGAAATACTATTTTTCAAAATTCATAACATAACTGCGTCAAAAATAGGTCGGAAGTTACAGTACCCTAAAGTTACGAAAAATCTATTTAATTATCTAAATAACACAAATAAATAAAATTGTGATAAATGTCATGCTCCTAACAGATTCTGGTGAAGACTGAGTCTTATATTTCCCTTATTAAAATAATAATTTCTTAATAATCATGCATATGACAAATGACATAATCCTATTGGCTCTATCTAAACCTTAGGAATAACCATGCTCATGACAAGTGTCATATTCTTATTAGCTCTATCTAAACCTTAGGTTATAATAATTATCATATTAATAACCAGCAATATTAATCAAACCTTATGTTATAATTAATATTCTTAAACTATAGGTTAAACTTATAAAATCTACAAGTGTTACTACGAGTGTCCAACTAAGTCCCGGCTTGAACCAAAATCCACAGTCATAAACATACTACAACTACTACTAGTTATTACTATTACTACTACTATCTAACTAGCTAAGTAAAGTTCTTGGACTCTACACCTTAGTTGCTAGCACAGCTGGACTGTAATACTTCTTACTAAATGCCTGGAAAAACTCCGCCCAAGTCATGGTATTTGGATCACAGGTCTGTTTAGTCACGTCCCACCAAATCCGTGCATCCATCTTAAGTAGATAAACTGCGCAGGAAACCCTTTGGCGATCATCTAACTCCATATGATCAAAAATAGCCTCAACCGACCTTAACCAATCTTCTGCCACCATTGGATCAACTTTCCCTTCAAACGTCGGTGGGGCTTGTTTCCTGAAGCGTTCATATACTGGTTCGAACCCATAGGCTACTGGTAGTGGTGCAGGTGGTGGTACTGGCGGCTGAGGTTGCACCACTGGTACTTGAGGTATCTGGTGAGTTTGGGATGTCTGTGGTGCTTGTATATCTTGTGCTAGTTCCTCGTATCTTAGTCTCAACTGTTCTCTTAACCTTGCTACCTCTGCAGCCAGGTCCACAGATGGTGCTGCTGGAGCTGCAGGTTGAACAGATGGCATTTCAATGTCAGGGTTGGCCATAGTTTCAGACCTTGTGGAGGCACCCTTTCCTCTGCCTCTACCTCTTCCCTTTCCTCCTCTTCCTCTGGTTGACATGATGAAGTTCTAAGGCAATCAAAGGAAAAATCATAAGGAAGGAACATTGCATATTGGTTTGATGGATATTTGTAAAATCATACGTTCACATCTCATCATTTAAAGTTTGCAACAAAATATCCATAGCATTCAAAACGTTTAAATTATTCCAAAATTAAACAATCCCAAAGAGTGTTTAATTAACCAAAACATATATCATTTAAGGTCTTAGAAAATTATTATTATTCCATCTTATTTATTGGCACCCCCATGGGACGATTACGAAATGGACTCTAGTCCTCGACGGTGGACTCGTCCTCTAAATTGTAATCAAAGACGTTTTCAGGGATGTGGAAATAGCCGGAAGCGCTCGCCATTATCTCCATCCTCGCAGTCAGACGCGGTATATCTTGCAGTACTTCCTCAACTGCCGATTCTCCTTCCACGTCATGCACCGTCTCTAAACGCTCCTCTATTTCGCCATCATCCGTCTTTACTAATACCAGCTCCTGACGACTAAGGTCGTATCTTACCAGAAAGTCGCGAATCGTAAACTCCATGGTGTTAAACTCCATGTCATCTAGCACAACATCATTCCATGATTGATGTAACTGTCAAAGAGCCTTCGAGTACATCGAAAAAGCTTCACTCATCACCCAGAATTGTTCTATGGGCCAAAGCAAGGCTCCCCTCTTATTCATTATTCCTTGGATACGATCGCAGACCTCCTTTGTCGTGTTTAAGACCGCCATGCGCCAATCATAAGGGTCCTCGTCAAGCTCGACTCTTGGAATTGCGCGGATCTCCTTAAGTAATTGTTTCCTTGTCATTCTTAACACATGAGGCATTTTTTTACTACTGCAGTTAACTATACAAAAATTAAATAAAAAATAGAAGCAAGTAATAACACATAAGCAAATACTTACGACGCGGTGAGGTGAGATTTTCCCGTCTTTAGCGTGTATGGAGGGGTCCTTGGAAACATGGACGAACCTGGCTCTGATACCATTTGTAAAGAACGCCTTAGACTAGTGCTTAATAAAACGTTCACATATTCATTGGTTCATAAAAGAAAAAAAAACCACTTATTATAGAAGTCTCAGTAGGGACTTGCTTAAAAAAATGCAAGTTGGGCCCAATAGTTTTAAAAGAAAATATGAGTTTTTATGCAAAGTTCAAAAGAAAACAAATCCAATAATTAAGTCCCACTGATAATTTAGAAAGTCTCTTAAAACATAACATAATTAAAATGGCGTCCTAAAGTGATCATTTTTCCGTCCATAGGATGCCCCACGCCATACACCCCATGACGATAGAACTCCTCACGTCACCATGCGTGCCACAGAGAAACCTATTTGCTACCTGGAAGGGAAAGTAAGGGGTGAGCTAAAAGCCCAGTAAGGAAGTACAAACAATAAGCAAGTAAGGTACAACAAATTCACACACTATCGTTCATCTTTATACATCATAGCATTGTCGTAACAAACATCATATCATCATCATAACGTAGCATCATAACATCATCATAACGTAAACATCATAGCATCATCATGACATAACATCATCATAACATAAACATCATAGCACATTCATACAAAATTCCTTGTGAACATGGCCCGCTAACTTGTCCTTGCCACCCTTTTGAGGTAAACAAGAGTCTCTGGTCCTTGAATAACCTCGGCGCGTCCGCCCTTGGAGTTACGTCTTTATATCCTTAGTAACTCAGGTTACGTCTTCATATCCTTAGCAACCCATTTTGATGTGTCGCGTTCATCACGCTAACATCCATACATAACATAACATATTCATACAAGCCAACATATCGTCACATTATGGCATTCATAATTCATAACATTTCATTCACACAAAGTCTTACCATACATAGCATAAAATCATAGAATCTATCTAACTTCCTTACCTCAGGTCCGAGCTAAGTAATTTCACAACCTTTCAACGAGCTCATACCATAATCAAAACGACATTTCTTATGTTTGCATACAACTCATGTTTGCATGGGCCGTGCACACATAATAAGAGTTACACACAACATGCAATTATTCTTAACTACACATAAGGCTATAAAAGAATAATGCTCATTTTGCCTATTTTGCATGCATGATCTTTCTATAAAACCCACATGGTTGAATAATAGACATAATTTTGGACGTAAAAGTGGATTTGCATGTAACATGCATACGTGGGAACATTGCGTAATTGTGACGTTTAAAAACGATAATTCTACACGTCTTACTTCTATCGTTTTAAAATTAATCGACTTGTAACATGCTTTATTTTTCTTAAAATTTCTAGGTTGATTAAATCTCTCAAAACATTATTTTATTTTATAAAATAATTTTATTTAGCTTAAAAAAAAATGTGATAATTTCATTTATTATTCTCAAATTACAAAGAAATAACAAAAGCTTGGAATTTATTTAAAATACCTATGATTACTATGTTTCTTTAGAAAAATCAATTTTAATATTGGTTAATTGTGTTACATAAATGATGTGAGAAAAATATATTTTAAGTGTGGAAAAATATATTTTATTTGAATTATTTAAGACTTAGTTTTATGTAACATAAATTCATAAGTGACCATTAAATAATCATTTTAAACTTTTTAAACCAAACTTTCAGCCACTATTTAATTTCTTTAAAAATCACAAAAAATTGAATTCAATATTTTTCTCAATCAAAATAAAGAAAAATCATAACTTATCAAAATATACATTCATATCATATTAAAATACCATTTTTAATATTACCATAATTTAGGGTATTAATTTTTATTTCAAATACTCATCAAATTCATTTTTTTGAAACACACTTTCCATTTTTTTTTAAAAAATTCCAGCAACCATTTTTATCTTTAAAAATCACCATATTCAATTTAAAACCTCATATTTTTCTAAAAATATAATAAAAATTTTGTAGGTATTTATTTGAGTAAAATATCATTTTATTGTGACGTAAATACCTTTTTTAATTTCATAAAATCAACATAACATTAAGGACATTACTTATGCATGCAAATCACTTTTTTTTATCAAACTTTTACCCAATTATTTACAAAAATCAGCAAGCATAATTACTCATGAAATTCATCTTTTATCTCAAAAATTTCACATAAAATCATACATGTCCAAAATCTCATCATGCTCTTATTATATAAATAATTCTAAGAATATTACTAACACATATTCACATGCAATCTTATAAAACCCATTTTTTTTTTCTATTCCATTAAATCTATACATGAAATCCAACAAAACAATAACAATAACATACATTAATTCATAAACACCATATTTCATACATGCCTTTATATTAATCCTAACATGTTTCTATCATTTTTCCTTTTATGCATATCATGACTCATTGATACCTAATATCATATACATCTTATCATATTTCTAAAATCACTATTATTTCAAAACATACAAGAAAACAAACATGATTGAACCTTTTACCCCTAGGCCTAAACACTTAAGATCCACCATAAAACATCACAAAATTCTCATCTTCCTTCACATAAAACCTAGTATGCATCTATCATCATTTTTGCATATTTTACATAAACCAATGGTCTAAAATAATCATAGCAACATAAACATAAAATATAACCCTCATATAAATCCCATCAAACCCATTTTCCCTCAAACATTCCCATGAGCCCTTTTGACAAAACATATTCTTTTAAAAAAAAAAAATACAAATCATAATCACCTCATCACCAACCTACAATAATCAAACCATTAACACCACCATAAACAACCTCAAGGATAAACCCATCAAAACTAATATAGGTTAAGAAAAACCATTACCTCTCTTGATTGTTGAATCAAGAACACTCTAGCAAGAAAAACCTTGTCACCTATAGGGGATTTTCAAACACCATACATCCAAAGAAAGAAACCACAAAATAAACCTTAGATTAGAGAAGAGAAGAAGATTCAAATTCAAATATGTGAAACACTAATAGAGAGAACATACCTAGGGTTCAAAACCCTCTTCTTCTTCTCCTTCTCTTTCTTTTTTCTTCTTCCTTCTCTCTAGAAAATGGCAGCCCTTCCTTTCTCTATCTCTAGCTCGCCACCCTCTCTCTCTCTTCCTCTCTTCAATCCCACGGCAGCCAAGAGCAAAAATGCTCTTCCCAATTTTCATTCCCTTCTTAACCTAATCCCCTCATAAAGCCTCTCCAAAAAGGAATTGGTAAGTTTCCTTTTTTCTTTATTTTCTTTTAATTTCTTTTATGATAATTGATTGGGATAAATGGTGATTTCCCAAATTGACTTTCCTTATCCAATTTAATTTTATTCTCCTTAAAAAAAATGGAAAAAAATATCAATCAATCCCACTAATTTCTACACGCCACCTACTTTCCCTTTTCTTGTATTTTATTTATTTTTTTCTTTCATTTAAATTAAATTAACCAATTAAATATAATATATGGTAATTTGAAAATGTGTAGAAAATCCACACATGTGCACCTTATTACCATGTACTTGCACACACTAAATCACTAGGGTACATCACTATCTACCATGCACCTTAGTGCATTCAACCAAATCTCACATAATCACATTTTTAAAATAAAATAAATACAAATTATTTAACAAGTAATTTTCATAAAAATATTCTACAATAATTCTAACAATTAAATAAAATAACAAACAATCAAGTAAAACAAACAACAACTAAATAAAACAAACAACATTTAAATAAGACAATTCATCACACTTAACACTTATAAAATAAATCACAAAATTTTAATAATCTAAAAAATAATAATTTGGTGCACTACACAATCACCCTCTCAGAATTTGTGTGTGGTTTGGATGAAACAAAATTAGATTTCTAAATTTAAATATCAATTCAACTGAGGAATACAAACTGCTAATAAATTCAAATGACATCTAGATCCATCTAGATTATCCAAAAGTAAAAAAGAAATGTCAAATAACTTCTAATTTTGAAGATAATTTTTTTTTCATTAATTGTTCTAATCAAATAATTACCGAATAATTTATTTATTATATTTTCACCAAATACAAATTGAATGGTCCTACTAAATTTAAATCTATACACAATAGTTTGAATAGAAAAAATTTATTGGATATATAGTAAGTTTGAATATTAATATGGAAATATACTTTTTTTAGACAAGTTAATTTAGTACTTAATTATTACACATTAACTCAGTATACAAACATATCTACTTCGTACTAGCCAAATTTAGAGGTTACGATCTACAATGTCGATTGTAGAGTAATGTATCTGGATCTAAATCAAAATTCCTATTAAAAAACTGAAACTAGTTCTCCTTTACAATTCCTAAACCCTTTCTAACTTGATTTAATACATCTGGGAGAAGGAAAAATGGGCATGGCTAATACCAAAAAACATAGATGGTTTGATTAACTATTCCTCATACTTAATTCTCTTCAGTCTACCACTAGTCCTTGTTGGTACTGGACGTGTGGGAATGGAGTTCTTCGACTTCAGCTTCTTCGTTGAAAATCTGGGGTCCGAACGGGTCTTCACAAGGCTACCTACAGGTAGAGGAGTCTGTTGCATGTAGTATTTTTCCTTGTCAGCGAAAACAACCACCCTCACCTCGTTTCGATCATGTGTTACAAGCCAACATGCTATCTTCTGCCGCTCATCCACTGGAGCAAACTGCAAGGACACATTGATTAAAATGGTTAATTTCAGTGTTAACACACAAGTAGACGAATAATTAATTTTAACGACTACATACCGGAGACACGGATTCCTCCCATTTAAAGGACTCCATAAACTTCATGACATATACCCCACAATCGTGTCCATTGTCCTGCTAGGGTGTACCGCTCTTTATTGAAACCTTGAAGTTGGAGAACTGGAAGTCATTTTGTTTATGTTGCTTTATCTCGGACTTGAAAAGGCGATCAAGAGTACTTAGCTGACGTGCAAAATGTTTAGTAGTCATGAAAAATTTAAAAAAAAAACTTTTAAAAGGAATAACAATGACAAGGGTGTTTGGGCATATTCTCACCATCTCTTTTGTGGCTTTCGTGCTTACGGTTTTGCTTCTGGCAACAATAAGGGGGTCCCAAATACCAGCACACCTATTGATTATATTCACCGGGACTAGGAACCAATGATTGAAAATCTCAGTGACCAACACGGGTACAAGCATCTAAGAATACATCAAAATTAGATGATAGTCAGGTGTTCATTAGATTATCACCATTTCAGTAGAGGGGATATTGTTAACTTTAACAAATACATTTTACTAAAGGATTAGGCTTAATACAAACCAGTTCACATAAGGAAAACTGCCCAAAGTGGAAATCATCCCATTGTTGGCTTACGGCGTAATCTTCCACTGGCCTCCCTTTCCCCAAGTATGCCTCCTATTATATTCACGACGTTTGTCAAATTGCCTCATACAACACAAAATAGTAAACATAAAAAGTGGGTTGAATTTGCGGTTATGGACTTTAGGTGAATTACCGATATTTGAGTGGGCATATACCAAATGGAAGCCATTTGAGGAACCTCTTGTCGCTGCCTTTCCTTGTGTGTCAACACCCGGGAAAAGCAAGTAATGATCTAAAATTAAGAAACCACAATGTAAATGTTAATGATCAAAGTAATCACGTCGAAAATATAAAATCCACATGCAGTAACGACTTACATCACCAGAAATGTCTCTTTCGGGAATCAAGGTCCACATGGAGCTCCTGAATAGTTCCATCTTCCCAAACTTCACCAGAGTGTAGCTAAAATGAAGGAGACAAAGAAAAAATAAAGGCACATTATTAATACACCGCTGGAAGGTATTTAAATTTTATTTAATCAACTGAAATGGTATAACACTTAATTGCACGATTCCATACCTCCACTCTAAGTATGGGCTGAACATCCATTTCGCAAACTTCATCACCTCAAGTAGGACTGGCACATCTAGGTGAAAAGAGCCCACCACCTTTCCCCCCGAACTAGAGAAAACTTCAATGGATTTCTCACCATAAGGACATGTTTGCGCTAGTAATTTTTGTTTTGGGGACTTTGATTTTATGGGGCTACTATCCTCGTCAAACTCGATGTGTGTAAGATCATGCACTACCCTCTCAGCCGCAGGTTCAGTGTTCTCTGTATAACTTTTTTTCTCACTAAATCCCTTCTTCTCTTTTTTTATAAACTCAAAATTCTTTCGTCTTTTTCCAATACTCTCCACCTCGCACTCCATTGTCGACTCTGAATCTTTAACCGCAGCAGCCCTAACGATATCCTCAATGGTCTATTTTTTTGTATGTTCTTCAACCAAGCTGGTTGTAATGGATAAAGCTATTTCACTCAACTTTTGGTCTAAATGCTTATGCATTGCATCCAAACCCACTTGGACTTTCGCAGATGTTTCTTGTGGTAAAGTGAGTATGATTTTTCTCACTTCTGTCAACTCACTCATGAATGTGCCAAAGTCTTGCTTCAGAGCGCCCACATCCTGCCTTACACCATCTACAACATGCCTTAGACTGTCAACATACTGCTTTGTCTCGTCATCAGCTACAGCAAGAGGGGGGGACTTAGAGGTACCAACAGCTACGGTCCTGACCCCCTTAGCAAGCGAAATCTACAAAAAAAAAATAAAAAGGATCTTGAGCAATAACTACATAATTTTTTGGCATTATCAAGAATAGCACATCAAACAAACATTTCACTGAAATAAAGAAAGGAAAAAAAACAATTACATTGTTCGATTGGAATCCTCCAGATTGTTGAAGCCACTTCTTCACTCGCTTCACTTGGATGTCCGTCCAGAAATCTATGCAAGGAATGGTTCTATCAATGTAACCGGAGTCAACGCGATCCAAATAGAAGAGCTACACCATAAAATAGTAAACAAAAAATGTAAGTTTCTATACACTGGCTGTGATTACATTTAGTCATAACTTGAACAATTAAAAGACAAATACGATACCTGGAGAAAGATTAAGCATCCGGACAAGTATTTGTACCCGCCCACTTGGAACTTCCTGATGGACTCCATAAGGAACCGCACGCAGAATGTGGCCCAGTCTTTCAATGCTATGGAATTAACATCATGCAACACCTTCATGTAGGAAGCGTTGACTTTATTTCCGGTCATTGGACACACGATACTGCCGATGCATGCCAGGGCAAATCTTGCAATGAAGAGGTCGTCGGCGTCTTGTGACTCCCTCAGGTCTTTCTCCAGCTTCCTCAGGAAAACGCTGCATTCTTTTCCCACAACAGCATTCACCAAATTTGTTTTAGGAAGTGGGTCGGTCATTTTAATCTTTGTTCCCCCATCTTTTATATTCATCACCCTTTCAAAGGCAGCAACGTTGATGTAGAACTGCTTTCCATATATGCATAACTTGTTATCGGTCGTGTCAACGTTCTTAACCAAACATTGAATTAAGCTACTATTAGTGCTCGGACCATCAATCCTCATTAGAGAACCGAATCCTGTGATTGCAGCCACCTCCTTTTGGTCTGGCGACATGACTGACAAGATTCGGCCAATTCTCTCGAACGAGCACCGGGTGATGATGTCCCCAGCCTTTGATATTCCCTCATCCCTTGATGCTGCATCAGGACTTTTTTCTATTACTTTTTCAACCCGATCAGTCTTCAAGGTGGTTGTTTTTTGGGGGTGTAACGGGGCATATTTCTCAGTTTGATACAATAGGTGGAACATGTCTCTGTAGAAACTTGTTCAATCTTATTTAATGGTGTAGAGTCTGCTTGGATGCGGTCCCAAAATAGTAGCTGTCAAAATAGAAATCAATTTATGATGTTAATATTCTTCACAACAACCTATAAACAACGTACATAATCAGTTTTAACAAATTTGAACACTTATCAAATTCAAAATTAAATTACAAGTTCAAATATTAATGAAAAAATTTGGTCTTTAAATTAAAAAATTGCTTCACAACCCGATTTAAACCACAAATCTAGATGATCATCTAGAATAATCGACTACGGTCTATATAGTACATTACAAAAAATTAAATAAATCGTGCGGACTAATAGCTGCCCTAGATCAAAAATGTATATAAAAAAGGGTACATAAAACTTTTCCCTCACAAATAATTCTCCATCTAAGAATACGATCCAATATCGAAATCTATATTCCAACTGAACCAATTAAAAAAATTAACAAGTCTCATCTCTTACTATGATTAGTCTCATGAAAAATACATTTTTAACCTCCAAGTTTTCAGACAAAATCCAAAATTTACAATAATTCTACTCTTACTAGTTCAAAAGAAAAAATGTTCCCTTAAGAGTCAGAAAGTGGTTTATTTCCATGTCTAGGACAGTTAATGGAAATTAACTCGTGGATTTCTCTACCACTCAACATGTACACTCTAAAGTAGCATGGAAAAATAAAAGTGACATTCACTGATCTTACAATATTGATCTCCGGAAAATAACAACAACTGCTTAATTAAATATTGGTTAACTTTAGCTTCCTATAAGTGTCCATCAAATGAGTTTCAAGTCTTAGCTATTCATTTTCCATGTATAGCTATTAGTTTATTCAATAGTTGTTTCATTGTTTCATGGCAAGAAATTAAGGTTCATATTGCACTAGGATACCAACTTGGAAAGACATTGATAGCTACTGATCATGGGTTACAAGGGCTTAACCAGGTTTAGATAAAGTGTTTTAATGCAGTAAATTAGAAACCAACAAAAGGTTGTCAAGAGTGGCTTTACTTGTTACTAATAGCACTGAGTTCAATTTTTAATACTATTTGAATTTTTATGGTCGATGAAAGAAGGCAACTATATTTGCAACATAAGAGAGAAAATTAAAGTGAAAATGTTTATATTTGTTTTGAAAGTCTTATTGTTCTTTATCTATGTTTACTTTTGGTTGGATTGGTAGTTAGTATATGATTTGGATTTTGGTACTTTTACATATATATTCATGATTTCTTGTTCTAAGGCATCATCTTACTCAATTTCTTTATGTACATATATCTTGTTTCATTGCCTCTACAAGGAAACAGAGACATTCATTCTTTCTTCTCAGGGTAAATAGTTTTTTGTTTGCAGGGATTTCAAGTGTGGACATGGCTTTTTCATCATTCTTCATTTGAGATCATTTTTTCTTGGTTTTGAGTGATTTGATTGTAACTAGCAACTACACATATTAATATTGGTTTTCAGTCCCTTGGTTGTAATGGGGATTTGATAAATGAGTTTTAAATGAATGTTTTTATGCTCATAATTTAGCTTCTTCGACTAACATTTTAATCTCCCAATTCTATATTCAACAACAATGTATCACAAATTCTAAAATGATTCCCTCGACAATGTCCTATATTAATCCTAAAAATGTGTCTCTCTAAAAAAAAATGATCATCACTATCACAAACAAAAATATGAAACACTAAATCTTTACAATCAACCAATATTCAGCAACAGGCAGCATGCATTTCCCACTAATTTTTTTTAAAAAAAAATCAAATTAAAGGAGGCTTTGAAAACTAACTCTATCAATAAATTAACTCAACTACTCCATGCTCTCCTTTGCAATCTCCGAGACAAATTATTATTTTTGATCCATCTTACCTTCGAAAATAGCAATGGATCTCCTAGAGTTCAAGTACAAAGTTCACTTCTTGTTTTGAGCTTCAATGAGGAGAGAGTGAGTGACCGAGTTAACAAAAAATTGAGTTTTGAAGAAGCAAAACATAACACAATAACTGATCATGATAAATAACTATACCTGCTCAAATCTTGAAACCGCCAAACCATGATCTACACCAGAGGAATCCATTAAACCATACCAGTAGAGGAATCCATTAAACCATACCCAAAAAATTAATTACCAAAGAGACTGTGTTTTTTTTAAGAAATAGTGGGTTTTTCTTCAAGAAAGAGGTCGAGTAAGGCTGAGAGGAGAGAGACAAAGCCGATTGAGTGAAGACTTAGTGAATAGTGAAAACATTGTTTACCCCTGCTGACAAAAGGCTGTGAATGTCAGCTAAACTTTTAATGACCAATTGAACCCTAGCCCTTGGATTTGATCCAATGGCTAAATGATTTTCACGGAATGGTTCCGTGGACGGAATAGAATTGGTCCCCATATATATATATATATATATATATACTAGTGGGAAAGGCACGTGCGTTGCTGTGTGTTTATCTCAATATTATTAGGACTATAATGAGCAAGAAGTTGAAATGAAATATTAAAACTAAGGTTCTTATATACATGCATAGTTTCTTATGATTTCAAGTGACAAAAGGATAAATTTAAGATCATTACAGTAAGAAACATGTTTATAAATAAGAAAGTCAGACATTTCATCACAATCTATCAAAAAGTATTTACATTGTTGGCTGATTATATGACACTATAGTTGTTGTTGTTGACAAAAGGCAACTAATGGACCAAAAATGGGTATGTTTTAAAAATTTATAACTCGCAAGTGCATGAATCATATATGAAATATAGTGTTCGTGTAAGGATGAGATCGAACCCAAGGGAGTTGTCTAAAATAAAAAAGAAAACTATTTTAAACCAAAATTAATAAATTCTAACCTAACTCCAAAGATTGATGAGATTTTTGTATCAAGAAAATAAAATAAAGGATAATAATAAAGATATTAAAGCAATAAAAATAAATATGATAGGAATTGTAAACAAGTTGGTAAAAGAAGATTATTAAGGTATTAGAATCCACAAAATATAAGTTCAATAATATTTATAAGTACATTTGATTCTCAAATTTCATTAATAGTAGAAATTAATCACTATCACTTATTCAAATTAAATATTCTATTTAAGCACAAATTATTATAGAATTGTAGGATTTATCTTCACTTTTAAAATTATAATTTCAAAGTATTTAATGTAAATCAATCTAATGAAATAACAAATAAATCAATGAATATTATTTATAAGGCAAAACATAATATTTTTGTTCTAAGCATTTGATGTGCACAATTTAATGGCACACCTTAATCAAAGAATGTTATGATTTTGCACTAATGAAGAACAAAGTGTAAATATGTTCTAACAATAAAAAATACAAGATATTTAAGATGAAAGAAAATATTTGATGAAGAAAATTCATAAACTTTATTGCACAAAATTGGAAATCAACACATAACATAAATACTATCTAGTTACATATTGTTTCATCATCACCTTAATAATCTTAAAAAGATTAGAAACTCATAACTATAATAGAAATTACAAACCAAAAAATTACAAACATAAATAAGAAAATTTGGAGGAAGAACCCCCAAATTTTTTCTCTAAAAACTCATAAAAAAAATGACCAAAAAGAAGAAAAAGATGAAGAGAATGGAGTGGTCTTGAAAGTGTAGAAATTGTAGTTTAACCTCCTTCATTAAGCACCCCCAAATAGTCTTGAAAATTCTCTATTTATAGCCAAAATGAGAGTATTAAAATAATCAATTTAAATTAATTAAATTAATAATAATATGGAAAATAGGGGTTAATTTTAGGTGTAATGATGATTTTTGGGTAAAATGTGTAGAAAAATTTGGGGTAAAAATGACATTTTTTAACAAAGAGGACAAGGGAACATTTGTTTGGGCTCAAGAGGGAAAGAAGGCAGATGTTGGCTGCTGGCAGTGGTTGGGCTCGGCTGGGCATGTGGATTGGGCCTGGCGTGATGGGCTTCGGTTGGCAGGGCTGTGATGGACCGTGGGGTTTAAGGGGGAAAATGGCTGGATAAGGGAGCTGGGAGAGAAACAGGCTGGGCCTGGGCAGGTGCGGCCCAACTGGAGGAAGAGGGGAACAGCAGCTGGCTTAGGGTGGGCCTGGTGCTGGAGTGGGCTGGAGGCGCAAGGGAGGCACGGGCCTGGTTCTTGTGGCTGGTGAGCCTTTGTTTTCAAAATTGCCATTTTTTTTCTTTCTTTTCCTTACTTTTCAAGGCCCAAAGAAAAATACAACATACTCCCTACAAAATCAACATAAATTAAATAAAAATCAAATATTTTCAATTATAAAATAAATCATATTAATTCATTGAAAATATTAATTAAAACTCAATTTAAGCTAACATTTAGTTTCAATAAAACACACATTTTTTTATTTCTAACTAGACACAATAATTTAAATAATTAACTACAACATTTTACAACAAAATAACTATAAAAACACACAAAAATATATAAAATCAAAATAAACCCAATAAATTCAAAATTACTTTAAAACTTAACAAATCAATTAAAAACTAAAAAATTAAGCAACAATTAGCACATAAAAATTGTAAAATAACTCTATTTTGTAGAGTTATAGCAACATGAGAGGATGAGATATTGGTAATGTTAAAGCTGTTATAGGCAGAAGGTGGCATCTCTATAGACCAAAAGATATTTACTTGAAAAGATGAGATGTTGATGTTGTTAGAGCTATTATAGGCAAAGGGTGTCTTTATGCACATTCTACAGCATGTAGTGCATCCACTATATATTTGCATTTCAGCTCCCCATCATATTCATATGTTGATGGTTTAAGCTTCATGCTATATTTCTTTTTCGAGCAAGGACTTATGACATTTTGGATATCTTCATTGCCATTCTAAAAGTAAATAAGGAATATTAGAAATGTGTGTAAGTACAGGTATATAATAGGCAATAGATGGAAGTATGTACCTCATTTATTTGTTGGAGAAGTTGAGTTGTAGAACAGTTAAGAAACTGATTTGCAATGGAGCCAAAAAAAATAGTCGCGGGTAACGCAGTTGTGTTGTCTTTCAGATGGACTTGCACACAAGATCTGCCAACCCCTTTTCCCTTATGTCCCTGGTTGCAGTCGAAAACCTCATCAACTTCAGTGCCAGTTGATCAGTTACATTTGTTGCATGCTATGTATACAAATCTTTGTTGAAAATCAGTTAGTGTTATGGAAGCTTTCACCTAGTATCATTGACTCTGAAATTTAATAAGATGAAATTAAAACAGATGCAATAAGTATTAAGGTTATATGAAATTTAAGAAATTTTTTTGTATATACCTTGTGAAGGGCAGATGTTATATATTGTGGAAAGATCTTTGAAATCAGCATCTGATGGTGGTATGGTAGATGAAGAGGAATCATACATTTTATTTGGACGCTGGTGTAAAAACTCATTATTGGTTGCACGCCTATGTATCATATATAAATGCAATATTTTGTGTTATTGTTGAGAATGCATTTGAGAAAATATTACCAAGAAATTTTATATTCAAAGAAAAGAAAATAATATCAGTAATAATATACCAATCCTTCAGAACATCAGCTGCAGGTAGTTTAGGTTCAATCAATAAAGAACTGTGTGCAGTAGTTGCTAATGTGACACATGTGTGTAAATAAAGGTGTTAAAATCCAAATGAGTACCACAAATCCAACTCTATCATTAACTAAGAAAAAATACAGTCAAAACAAAAAAGAAATGAGTGTTTTACTGACACAGTAATGACCAGAAGCATACATCTTAATGGATGAATGATAGCAATACAGAAAAAAAACTTGTTGCTTAACTATCTTAATCATTTATTATGAGTAGCATAAACCAAGACAAAAACTAATAAATAATTGTAAAAAAATTAGTTGGGAGGTAAGAGTTTATAATTAGCATAAACACATTGATATAAAAGCAAGAAAATGATTGGTTTATAGTATATAGCATAAATGTGCACAAATATTGGATACAAGAATTCATTGATCATTTTAGTTGGATTCCTATCTCTTATGAAACAGAGAAGAGAGATAAATCCATGAGGTTTTTCTGACTTCAACACTAATCAATAAGTTTATACTAATCAATTTGTGTAGATATTGGCTATTACCTTTATATGATCCCACTTTAATGCGCTTAGCAAGCACGATTGGAATGTCTTCAATTGCATTTTTAATTGCAATACATTCATCATCCAAAAAGTTATTCCACACTGTTTGCATCATTTCTTGTTTCCTATAATTGCAACAATGTGTAAAAAGATAAGATCAACTATATGTTGGATTAGCTTATACAGGATCTTTATTTATTTTCATGTATATATAATATTAAACAAATTAATACGAGATACCCTAAAGCATGTTTCTAAAATTTAATTCAAAGAGAAACAAGAATAGAATACTTACAGTATACGCAGCGGAATTAAAGAGTCCTTCCTTCAGTTTCTCTAACTCTTGTATCCTCTCTGTCGCAGAGTATTATCAAGAAACTGAACCGATCTTCTATTTTCTTCACAATCTTCCAATGTATCCTTGGAATCACCTAGACTAGTATGGGAAATTCTCAACACATGAGATAGATATAGAGAGAAGAAGAGAAAATAACAAAGAGGCTTAGAAAAGGACTTGTGTTTAGAGAGAATATAAAACTATCAGAAAATCTAACTTGTGACTATTAAACTTATGTTTTGACTTCTCTCTAAGCACTCCTTTTATAGACTCAATTAGGCCATTTAATTTAATAAAAAAATCAATAAAATAATAGCCATTTTGAAGCACTAGGTCGAAATTATCATGGGCTATAGGCCCGTGAAATTTCTCATTTGATTATAAGCCCATTAGACTTAAAATCAAGGCCTGTATTATTTTCTATTGATTTAATTAATTAAATAATTATTTAAATCCTTTATCAAATTAATTATTTATAATTTGAACCTTGATTTAAATTTATTTATTAATTTAGATACCAATTTATCTTAATTAATAAATCTGCCATAATTTCTCTTTTCTTCTCAAAATTACACAACTCTATGAAACTATCCAAAATTGACCTAGTCAACTTTGATAATTCTAATTGATGATTAAATCAATTAATTGAGACTATCTAGATGATTTTATCCAAGGTACAATGGGGACCATGGGCCTATGAAATCAAGCTCCAATAAGTTATCATAAATCTAACAAATAAATTTACTAACTTATTAATTCCTCATGACTCCACTATAGACTTGGAATTGCACTCTTGAATTCATAGAGCGCTCTATAACAAATATAGATATGATATTAATTATCCATTGTTACAACCATAATTGTCACTCAATCCTCTATAGACGGTCTACAATGAGATAGGACTAAAATATCGTTTTACCCCTCATTGTATTTTATCCTTAAAACACTTAGTTCCTTGTAAATGATATTTCAGTAAACTAATTTAATTACTGAAATGAGATCTCTATCATTTAACACCTTGAACCAAACTAAAAGGAAACCATCGTTTCACTTCTTCATCAGAAGTTATAGATGTTCATATCTATGATTAACACTCCCACTCAATTATACTACCGAGTTCCTAAGATGTAAGTATGGGCTAGTCCGTAGGGTAAGCTGGTAACGAACAAGTCAAAGAACTCAAATAATACAATCAGTTAGAATACTAACCACTCAGAATTGAGATTGAATTGACCTATGGTCAACTATATGATATGACTAGAATAGATAATAACGGTATGTTTACTTATCTTATCAACTGCCAATATCGGTCCAGTCCGATGTAACAAATACATCCGATCTTATCTACTTTGCTAATGTTCTGGAAAGAACATAACACTATAATGTGTAAGTAGATCATATCGTAGATTGGCAAGTCAGTGTAAATCCTGGGCATTGAGTAATCTTAGGACTAACTTATTTTGAACATATAATCATATTTATATTCCACTGTGACTACGTCATTATAAATAAGATTAGCTATATGCTCGGGATTTAATAGAAGTTTATATTAAACAAATAATCATGAAAATAAAACAAGTGAGCAAAGTGATTGACCAAGTCAAAAAATGATTTCTATTCTTTTATTGATAATAAAATGAGATTACAAAGAATTTGAGTTTTAATTAGGGCATAAAACCCCAACACTATATCACAGTAAAAATAATTTAAGTTGATGGTAATGTAACAACTTACTCTACATTAACTATTATGATATCTTGAAGCTTTGTTGAACCATATGTTGTTTGTATATATCTTGGATCCTCAATAGCTACAACCAGACCTAAAATGTCTATGAAAAATTTATATAGATGTATTAGAAAAATATGCATATGAATAATGGTAAATAAAAATATTGTGTTGATCATACATAATATAAATTTACCAATTTCTGTGTTAGTGTCAACTTATTCTTGTAACTCTAAGAAAGAAACAAGTGAGCGCTGAGAAATAGTAATAACAACTTCAGTTTGTTCAGCTTCTTCAATTAAGGTGTTGCTGTTGATTGTCCACTCAAATGCATTACTTTCTAGATTATGGTTTTTTGGTGTTCGCTTAACAAATGCATTTGATATATAATAAGTTTTGTGTAATTTGAGTTTATCTTTGTGCAAGTCAATGAAGTTGTCATAGAGTGTTGCTTGGACAAAATTACCCTGTTTAAATTTAAAAAATTACACTTAGTTTTTATGATCAACAAAATGATATTAGCCATTATAATTGAATGACTTGAGCAATTTGACAGCAAGCTAAAACACATTTAGCATGAAAAACTTAAAGTTCTATAAATGATCAATAAAAATGAATATATACATAGAAAATACCTCAGAATCACATAGAATCATGTGTTGGTATTTTTTCGATGTATGTTGTGAGACACATTCACCAAAATTTTAAGAGACAATGACCTTAGTTGTCCATCGTCGATGTCCAATAGTTATTTTGTTGAGACTTGTTAGGTGTTTCTTCATTATGTCTGTAATTAAGGAAAAAAAAAAAGAAAATGTAACATTCAAAGTTCATTATGTGTGAAAACAATTGATAAGAGTGCATTTTCAATACATCTATATATTTCAAACATGCACATAAGAAACCAACAAGTATAGGAGTTACCAATATCAAATTTTACCTATCATTTTCATTATCCTTCAGCCAACTAAATTTTCTTAATATTCAATTTTTAAATAGATAAAAGACTTATTTAATAAATATCCTACTTCTATTTCATGTTCTTATTTACACAATTTAGTTATAGAAGAAATCTAGTCATGAAATTCCTTATCTTATTAAATAAGATCAATATAATTGTTTTCACACCCAAAAATTAACCTTTAGAAGGCAGGAAGCAAAAGGGAGATTGAAAGGGTTACATGGGAATCAAACTGCAGAGCCTTTGTGGGAAGCAAAAGGAGATTGGAATCTAATAAATTCTAATGACTCAAATAATAAATACAAATAAGTACTTAATAACTAAGACTTTAGTATTTAGTTTTTTAAGTCATATTTTTGTAATAGATCATATATAAAAGAATAATGGCAAAAAAATGAACTTGGAACTTAGAAACTATATGAAACAAAAAATTGAAAAAGCAGTCATCATAAAGCTAATATTTGCATAATAAAAAATCATCATATTAGAATAGAGAAAAATATAAATTATAAAAACAAACGAAGAATATTGATTGTTATAATTCTCAAATGAATATGTAAGAAAATAAGTAAATGAAGGAAGTTAAAAGAGGAAAAGAGCATAAAACCCTAATTTGAACAAAAGACCTAGATTGTGAAATTGGTGCATTTGTCCTTTTTTTATTCTAATTATTCAAATAAGATTTGAAGAACTGATGAAAGAGGTATAACAACGAAAAAAGAAAAATATAAATAATTAAAGGGTTAGTGAAATACTTACAGTCAGAAGAAAAGCAAATACAAAGGTCTGCACTTGGTGATAACTTTTTTGCTTTATTGTTGTTGTTGTGAGTGGCATAAGACTGAGGCTGATTTGTTTACTTTTCTCCACCTCCATAGTTGTGCAGCCGGTGGTTTAAATTTGGTGAGTTGACTGTGTAGGTGTTAAAGAAGAATAATAACACATGTGGAGATGATAAAGTTAAATATTTATTAGTAGGTTTAAAAATAAGAATACGTGTGCGGTAAAAAATACGTGTATGTGTAAGGAAATATATATACACGTGTAGGATAAATTTAAATTAATTGTTAAAAAAATAAAAAAAATACAATTTCTATTTATTTTTCACATTTAAATAAACATACATTTATGGTCCTTAAAAAGTAAAAATATAATTTAATAATATTAGATACCAAAAAGATAATAAAAATATATTAAATACCAAAAATATATCAAAATTGGGCAAAGAATAAAGATAAAAATAAAATAAAACAATAGATATGAAAAATATGTAAATTCGTTTTTTATGATTACCAACTTAATTATTTAAATTAAATAATTAATTGTTGAACTGTTACAGAAATGTTTAAACAGATACAACGACAGTTTGAACAGAAACCCGATATGTTTAAACAGTTTGTGACCAGAAGATAAAAATGAACATAAAGTAAAGAACACACGAATTTTTACGTGGTATCAGCAGTCTTTGCAGATTGCTACTAGTCCACGAGGCCACGCCCAGAGAATGAAATTTATTAGAAGAATATCTAAATGATTACAAAACCAAAATTGACTTATACAAATAAAGACTCCCTCTTGAATTTGTCGCAACTGTTGTAATCTAAACTCCTAATCAAATTTCTGAAGTGCTAAGATCTTGAACTCCCTTCAAATCATAACACTTGCACTTTTCCTCCCGAAAAGTGACTCACGAACAAGACTTCTCCCGAAGCTTGATGACCAATGTCCAAGTGTGTTCAACCTGCACAATTAACACAAAGAAAACAATACAGAAGTACACTGTAATAAACCACTAAGAACTTGTTGGACTAAAGTTCTTCACATAATAAAAAGTCTCTCTAAAACTTGAAAAATATTTGGAAAATAATACACCAAGAGACATAATCAAAAACCAACGACTTAAGGATGATTATATACTATTTAGAATCCCTTTAGGTCGTGGAACACAAATCAGAAATCAAACAGCCCATAAAAGGAAAATCTTCCAAAACAGGAAAGTCAGAATCTGTTCAAACAGACTGGCAATCCGTTCAAACAGATTCATTGAACCTTGACAGTTTTTCAACCCAGTTTCCTTAAATAAATAAGGAAACAATATATCATTTATGATTGCAAGCTGTACACGATTTCTAGGCAACCAAATCAAATAAATAAAATAAATACTAATAATTTCCAATTCAAGAAAAAGATATTCTTTTATAGGAAAATATATATATATTTATTTTATTAACACATAAATAAAAATCTGAATATAGAAAGACATATTTCACCAAAACAAGAAACTACCATTTTCGAAATTCACCACAAAATATTACAAAAGAGGAAACTACTAATTTCGAAAATACCCTTTTAATTAATTTTGTCTTTATTATCAAAAATGCCAATAAAGGATTTTACAATCTCCCCCTTTGGCAATTTGATAGACAAAATTAATTCAAAAACCTGCAACACAAATGTTAGTGATAAGTAAAGAGAAAGAACTCCCCCTGCAAACATGCATGAACTTATAACAAACATGTAAATAAACTAGACTTAACTCCCCCTCAAAATAAGAAGGTCCAGAGTTAAACAAAACAACAAACAAACAGGTTTTTGGAAATCTACTCTCCCCCTTTGTGTCTTTCAAAGAAGCCAAAGAACCATAAAATAAAAGAACAAAAAAGAGTATCAATGTTTAAATGACAAAAACTAAAATAAAACTAAACAACTAGATCTTTGGACAGAGATTGAACAGCCTCCAACACAGAACGTTGCAGTCCTTCAATTGACATCACTCGAGCAGTCAAAGAATCAACAGAGGCTCGAACAGCAGCTATTTCGGTTGCAACAAGTCCTGAATCTGTGGCAACAGAGGAGGAGGCATGAGGAATGTCATCCGAAGAAATCTTCAGGGATTGGGGCTTGACTTTCTTGGAGGACGGAGCAGCAGTGGCTTCAGTAGGAGGTGCAGAGGCCTTGTAGGAAGCAGCAGTAGTAGGTGCCACCAAGTCTTCTTTATCACGTTGGAGATCTTGTTTCTGCATACTCAACACTTTATAAATAACTTGAGGAAAAGGAAGATTCAAGTTTTTTCTGTTACCTTTGCGAAACCCAATGATTTGATCATGAATAACCGAAGCCAAATTTATACCAAGACCGGTCCCCACCTTGTACAAAAATGAGGCCATATCAAAAGAGATAGTGGCGGTGTGAGAAATGGGCTTCCAATTTGTTGTGGAAAACTTATGGAGAACAGCATAAGTGTAGGTGAGATTGGAGACTGAGATGACTGTATTAGATAGCCATACCATTTTTTGACCAACCAACTCAGTGATAACCATGTCCTTGTCAAGAGAAGCACCATCAACATCATCCTCGACATCAAGGGGAAGATGCAAAGCAAGAGCAATGTCTTGAGGAGAAAAAGAGAACCAATGGCCCCTAACAAACACTTTATTATACAGAGGAGATGAAGGTTCAATAATTTCATTAGTAAGATTGGCATAGAATTCCTTGACTATTCTAACCACAAAACCAGAAAATTTAACCAAAGAACCTGTCCATTGTCGATCTTGAAGCATTGTTAGCACACCAAAAGGACGATGATCACTCAAGACATAATTTCTTTCAATGATAAATTTCCGTTGAGCATATAGAACCATATCACGTGCATTATCATTATAGCAAAAAATGGAAGAATAAGGTTTGAAATTTACAACTGAATGTTTTGGTGAAGGTGTAGAACCAGAAATAGGTTTCTTCCCTTTAGCTTTGGATGGCAAAGGAGATGCAATGTGGTCTGAGTCAGATTCGGCTTCTTGTTCAGAGGGGATAGTGTCTTCTTTTTCTGGCTCATCAGACTCAGCCTCTGATTCGGCAATGTCAGGAACCGTTTCATCAGACAATGTGGTATCATGAGTTGCTTCAAATTCGGACTTATCTTCCTCAGGATCAGATTCGGAGGAGGACAATGAAGGGGGATGAGCCTTCAATTTTTTCTTGGCAGCAGACAAGGGAGAAAGAGACGCGTCCAACCCCAATTTCCTTTTGGGAGTCACAGAATTTTTCTTGGACTGACTCGGCTTCAAGGGCAATTTGAGCAACCCAGCAGCAGCAGCTTTGGAAGAGGAGGAAACAGTTTTCGATTTTGCCCTAGCCTCCAAAGACGAATCAAACGGAAGAGGAGAATGGTCCTTGGCTCGAGAGGGCACCACCACTTCAGATGGTGGTGCAACAATGTCAGCAGAGATATCTGGAAATACCATAGGATGTTCATGAGAGAGCGAAAACACCTTCTTGCGAGCCTTGGATTTGCAGGACTTTCCAACAGATGTGGGAGCTGTTGGAACAGAAAGAGGCGCCGTTGACACATACGGAGGAGGCGAAGGAGATGGCACCTTTCGGGATTGAGAAACAGGGATCTTCTTGGAGGAGGGACCACGAGTTCTCACCGTTTTTTCTCTGAAAAACAGAAAGCACTTACAAGAGACTGAGAGAAAAAAAAAATGAGAAGGAGAAGAAATAACTAAGTGAAGTCGTGGGTGAGAAGAAATAGGGTAATGACATGCCTTTTTTAAAAAACTTACTTAACCAAAATGAATACCCACGGCAAAAAGAGGTTTCCCTTTTTTATTAAAAAAATTGTTTTAATTAACCAAGAAAAGGAAACAATCTTGAAGACACACGATTCACATACAACTTTCCCCCTTTTTTTTTTATTAAAAAAAATCTGTTTATAAAGATGTAATATATATAAACACCAAAACCAAAAAAAGGTAACCAGAAATAAATACCCCACACGATCTCCTTATTGACTTTTTCTTTTTTTTTTTTTTTTAAAAATCCTAAACAAAGTACTAGACAATAAAGATACACATCATGCTATTCCAAAATGAGAAAGAAGACAAAAATAGATTCCTTGGAGACAAAGAATATATTAAATCACACAATTAAATGCATAATTTCTCATAATCACCACAATGATTCGGTTCACATGAATTTCCTTGATTATCATTTTCTTTTTATTATTATTTTTTTTATTTTATATATATATACAAAAATAAAAACTCAACCCAAAAAAAAATCTGCATTGATCAAAGAGAGTCATCTTGATAAGAATAAAATCAAGCAAATGAAAATAAGAGTTAGTGTAAATCAGAGATAAGAACACTTGTGAAAATGAAAAATTAGAAAGAATATTCGAGAGAAATAAAGCACAATTCAGTCACAAGCACATATTCTTAAGTGAATCAATCAACATGTATGAGTCTTACACACATTTTTTTTATAAACTGTGTACAATTTTTATTGCATTGTTTCAAGCATAAGTGTGTGACAGTGTATGCAGGGGAACATTGCCCAATGACAAATAAGTCTTTTTCGAAATTAAAATAATTGTAACCCATGAAGACGCTGTCACACTACACCAGTGGTAGCCCTTTTCTATGGTAGCGTATCCTATTCATAACTCCGAATTACAAAGTTCCAACTTACTCAAAAGACAGCTTTCACACACTGATGTAGGTAGCTCTATTCTTTCACAGGAGCTTGAAACAATGCTACACAAAAGGAAGCTCAAACATTAAACATTGATTAATCTACTCGAATATGCCTAGGAGGAATAGATTAAATTTCTCTCAAGAATATACAACCAAAGATTCATAAACACAAGACAGATTATCCAGCTTGACACACAACAAAATTTTCAAATTGATTGACAATTTTCTTAATAAAAAATAACACATATTAGATCAAGCGGACAACATAACGAGAGAATTTAAAGAGAACAAACCCCCAAAGATTTTCGGAGGAAATCAAAGCGAACTGAATCAAGAGCTTTAGTGAAAATATCTGCAATTTGTTTATGTGTTTCAATATATTCCAAGACAAGAACTTTATTTTCAACTAATTCTCTTATGAAATGATAACGAATATCAATATGTTTAGTACGAGAATGTTGCACAGGATTTTTTGAAATATTGATTGCACTTGTATTATCACAAAAAATAGTTAAAATGTCAAGATCAAACCCATAATCCATCATCATTTGCTTCATCCACAAAAGTTGTGCACAACAACTTCCCGCTGCAATGTATTCAGCCTCAGCTGTTGAGAGAGAAATAGAATTCTGTTTCTTGCTGTGCCAAGAAACAAGATTATTTCCCAAGAAGAAACATCCTCCACTAGTGCTTTTTCTGTCATCGGTGTTACCTGCCCAATCAGCATCACTAAAACACACTAGATTAGGGTTAGTTTCTTTTGAATACCAAATACCATAATCAGCAGTCCCATGAACATATCGAATGATTCTTTTGACAGCTGCAACATGAGACTCCATGGGATTTCCTTGGTACCTGGCACACACACCAACACTATAACTCAAATCAGGTCGACTAGCAGTGAGATAAAGAAGACTACCAATCATGCTCCTATACAGTGTAGGATCCACTTTGACACCATTTTCATCTTTGGATAGCTTTACAATTGTTCCCATTGGTGTTTTGGAAATCTTTGAACTTTCAAGTCCAAACTTTTTGACCAGGTTCTTAGCATATTTGCTTTGAGAAAGAAATGTGCCTTCATCTAACTGCTTGACTTGTAAACCTAAGAAATAAGTCAATTCTCCCACCATGCTCATTTCAAATTCCTCTTTCATTTGTTTCACAAATACCTACACCTCATTGTCAAAAGTAGAACCAAACACAATATCATCAACATAAATCTGAGCAATAATTATGTTAGATTTAATATTTTTGATAAATAAAGTTTTATCTACTCCACCCCTTTTGTATCCATGAGAAACAAGAAATTGAGTAAGTCTCTCATACCAAGCCCGAGGGGCTTGCTTCAAATCATAAAGAGCTTTCTCCAATTTGTAAACATGATCAGGTGCATGAGGATTTTCAAATCCTTTGGGTTGTTCAACATATACCTCTTCATTTAAGATCCCATTGAGAAATGCGAATTTGACATCCATTTGGAACAACCTGAAACCAATCAAACAAGCAATAGACAATAATAATCTAATTGATTCAAGTCTTGCAACAGGTGCAAATGTTTCATCAAAGTCTATTCCTTCCACTTGTGTGTACCCTTGTGCCACTAATCTTGCTTTATTTCGCACGATTGTACCAAATTCATCAGATTTATTTTTGAAAATCCATTTTGTGCCAATAATATTGGTATGCAACGGTCTTGGCACAAGGATCCACACTTTGTTTCTAAAAAATTGTTCCAATTCCTCCTGCATAGCTTTAATCCAATTTTCATCAGTTAATGCTTCTTTCACATTTTTAGGCTCAATTAAAGATAAGAAACAAACAAATTGAACAACATTACTAAACCTTCTTCGTGTTACCATACTGTCTTTTGGATTTCCAAGTATTAAATCTGCTGGATGATTTAACTTAACTCTGGTTGATGGCTCCTTTTGGACTTCATCCAAAATAATATCTGGAAACTTCTTTCCTGTCTGTCCAGAATCTGTTTCATCGGATTCGCGATTCGTTGGAACAGATGGACCAGACGTTGCAACAGCAGTATCACTGACACAAGCTTCTTCGTGTTTTTCAGTAGGTTCATCAATAAATCTTTCAATTTCTTCCTCAGTAGAAAATTCAAAAAAATCCCTGGAATCATCAATAACAACGTTAGCCGACTCCATTACAGTTTGGGTTCTCATGTTATACACACGATAGGCCCTACTGTTAGTGGAGTATCCAATAAAAACACCTTCATCACTCTTAGCATCAAATTTACCAAGATTTTCTTTATCTCTCAAAATGTAACAAACACATCCAAATACATGAAAGTAAGCCACACTTAGTTTCTTACCTTTCCAAATTTCATAGGATATTTTAGATGTACCTGGACAAAGAAAAACACGATTTATGATATAGCAAGCAGTGTTAATTGCTTCTGCCCATAACCGTTTGGTCAATTTTTGCTGTTTAGCATCACTCTAGCCATTTCTTGAAGAGTGCGGTTTTTCCTCTCTACAACTCCATTTTGTTGAGGAGTTTTGGGAGCTGAAAACTCATGAGAGATACCTGCAGACTTACAAAAATCATCATAGACAGAATTCTCAAATTCTTTACCATGATCACTTCTTATACGAACAATTTTTCCAATGTTGCAATCTTTTTCAACTTTTAATTTCAAGCAAAGAGTTTTAAAGGCATCAAAAGTGTCAGATTTTTCTTTCAAGAAATCCACCCAAGTATATCTAGAAAAATCATCCACACAAACAAAAATATACCTTTTGCCATTTAAACTTTCAATTTGGATTGGACCCATAAGATCCATGTGAAGCAATTCTAAAACTTTCGAAGTGTTTATGTCAGAAACACTTTTATGTGTAATTTTCAATTGCTTACCAAGTTGACAACTCTTACACTTACCATCAGATTCTTTACCTAGCTTAGGTAAACCACGAACACTCCCTGCATGTGACAATTTTTTCAAGGTTTTGAAATTTATGTGACCAAGTTTAGCATGCCACATATCAGTGTTATTACTCACAACAGATTGACACATAATAGATGGCAGAAGAGTGTAGCAATTGTCATTAGATCTATAACCTTCAAGAACATTCTCACCATTCTTGTTTAAAACAAAACAATTCTCTTTATCAAAGTTAACAGTATAACCTTGATCACAAATTTGACTTATGCTTAGAAGATTAGCTTTAAGACCTTCCACAAGTAACACTCTTTTGATTCTAGGCAACCCTTCAAAGTTAAGAGTACCCATACCAAGAACATTACCTTCAATTCCATTGCCAAAAGTAACAGACCCACAATGCATAGGTTTTATGTCTGTAAGAATAGACTTGTCACCTGTCATATGTCTTGAACAACCACTGTCAAAATACCAAAAATATGAAGAAGCATATCTATCATATTCACTAGTAAAACCAGCAAAACAATTATTCTTTTTGATCCATATTTTCTTTTATTGAATATTTTCCTTTTTTACTCTTTTGAAATCATCAAAATAATTGAATTTTTCAAAATATTCATTTTTAGCAAAATTCATAAGAGTAAAACACTTCGGACGAATATGACCCTTCCTACCACAAAAATGGCAGATTGGAATGAATTTTTTGAATTCACCATTTGATTTACCTGCTGACTGTGTCCTTTCTGTTGGAACAATCTGAGTACCGGATACAACAGATTTCAGTGAGGATGACAGAGGAACATCAGACGATAACATCCCAGCCGAGATAAAGACAGTTTTCTTTGATTTTTGAGAACTTGAAGCACCCAGTCCCACATGACTTCTTTGACCTGAATTCTGTATATTCTCAAAAATAGTTGAACCGGGGTTAAGCATTCTAACATTTTTCTCAAGAGTATCCAAATCTTTAGACAACTTATTAATTTCAACATTTTTTGAAATTATTTCTTTTTCCAAATTTTCATTCAGATCAGTAAGTTGTTTAATTTCAAGGGATAAATCTTTATTTTTGCTTACCAGTGACCGATTTTCAGAACACACTTTCACCCATGAACCATACATCTTTTTGTAAGATTCACTCAAAGACTCATCATTCAATTCAGATTCATCACTATCAGAATTTTCTTCATCTTTTGAGACATTATTCAAGCAAACAATTTTTTCATTTTCAGATTTAGAAACAGGTAAAATAGAAGTGAGAGCTACATTACCTTCCTCATCTTCACTACTTTCAGAGTCATTATCACTCCAAGTAGCAATCATACCTTTTTTGTTCTTTTTCAAAGTATTTGCACATTCAGACTGATGTGACCAAATCCCTCACATTCCCTGCACTGAATACCCTTTTTATTAGTTTGAAAAGGTTTAGGAGAAGTAGGATTACCTTTTGACATCTTGCCATTGAATTTCTTGTTTCCTATCTTATTCATATATTTTCGAAAATTCTTTGCAAGCATTGCCATTTCACTATCACCATCTTCATCATCTGAGACTTTCTTTTCAGTGCTTTTGAAAGCTATGGTTTTCTCCTTTTCTTTGGAAGTACTTGGCTTGTCTTTTTGACGAATCTTTTGATTTAACTCAAAGGTACGAAGTGACCCCATCAGTTCTTCTACCTTCATAGTACTGAAATTTTTTGCCTCTTCCATAGCAGTGAGCTTAACAGTAAACCTGTCAGGAAGAACTCGAACGATTTTTCTAACAAGAACAGAATCATCAAGTTTTTCACCAAGTGCAAAATACTCATTAGAAATATCAGATAATCTCTCATAAAATTCAGATAGTGTTTCAGAATCAGACATTCTAAGGTCATCAAACCTGGTTTGTAACATAATAAATCTAGACCTTTTAACATCTACAGTTCCTTCAAACTGAGTTTACAGAATTGTCCAAGCATCTTTAGCCGAGACACATGTGGAAACAAGTTTTATAAAACTTTCTCCAACACCATTAAATATGGCGTGAAGAGCTTTATTATTATAGCTAGATAATTTTTCTTCTTCTGTGTCCCAAACAAGTTCAGATTTTACAATTGTGCTTCCATCTTCACCTTTTTCAGTAGGAGGTGACCATCCAGAAAAAATTGCTCTCCATGCTTTCTCATCTTGAGATTTTATGAAAGCTCTCATCCGAACTTTCCAATATGGATAGTTTGAGTCATTTAGCAATGGAGGTCGAGACACCGAACTACCTTCTGCAAAGAAAGACATTTCACACAAAACAAATCAAACGGAAAATAACCACAAGATCTCACTAAGAGTTTAGTGAACCACTCTGATACCAATTGTAAATCCGTTTTTTATGATTACCAACTTAATTATTTAAATTAAATAATTAATTGTTGAACTGTTACAGAAATGTTTAAACAGATACAACGACTGTTTGAACAGAAACCCGATATGTTTAAACAGTTTGTGACCAGAAGATAAAAACGAACATATAGTAAAGAACACACGAATTTTTACGTGGTATCAGCAATCTTTGCAGATTGCTACTAGTCCACGAGGCCACGCCCAGAGAATGAAATTTATTAGAAGAATATCTATACGATTACAAAACCAAAATTGACTTATACAAATAAAGACTCTCTCTTGAATTTGTCGCAACTGTTGTAATCTAAACTCCTAATCAAATTTCTGAAGTGCTAAGATCTTGAACTCCCTTCAAATCATAACACTTGCACTTTTCCTCCCGAAAAGTGACTCACGAACAAGACTTCTCCCGAAGCTTGATGACCAATGTCCAAGTGTGTTCAACCTGCACAATTAACACAAAGAAAACAATACAGAAGTACACTGTAATAAACCACTAAGAACTTGTTGGACTCAAGTTCTTCACATAATAAAAAGTCTCTCTAAAACTTGAAAAATATTTGGAAAATAATACACCAAGAGACATAATCAAAAACCAACGACTTAAGGATGATTATATACTATTTAGAATCCCTTTAGGTCGTGGAACACAAATCAGAAATCAAACAGCCCATAAAAGGAAAATCTTCCAAAACAGGAAAGTCAGAATCTGTTCAAACAGACTGGCAATCCGTTCAAACAGATTCATTGAACCTGGACAGTTTTTCAACCCAGTTTCCTTAAATAAATAAGGAAACAATATATCATTTATGATTGCAAGCTGTACACGATTTCTGGACAACCAAATCAGATAAATAAAATAAATACTAATAATTTCCAATTCAAGAAAAAGATATTCTTTTATAGGAAAATATATATATATATATTTATTTTATTAACACATAAATAAAAATCTGAATATAGAAAGACATATTTCACCAAAACAAGAAACTACCCATTTTCGAAATTCACCACAAAATACTACAAAAGAGGAAACTACTAATTTCGAAAATACCCTTTTAATTAATTTTGTCTTTATTATCAAAAATGCCAATAAAGGATTTTACAAAATATATCAAAATTAACCATTTATATTAAAAAAAATTCTAACAATATTTTCAAAGCATATAAAAACTTGCTCTCTACCTAATAAAAAAATAAAAGTAACTACAAATTTAATTGTGATTCTTATACATCAATTAAATATATTAATGAATAAATTTTTAAATAATTTGACAACCAATATTATGTATTAGCTTAATAACATTTATAATAATAATAATAATAATAATAATAATAATAATAATAATAAAATACCTAAAACTTTTTCACCAAAATCCATCAAAGAAAGCAAAAAAAAAAAAAAAAAAGATGGCCAAATAAGCTAAAGTTCCTTTCTTGCCAAACAAATAATATATAAAACTATATATTTTGAACCTTAAAATGATGAAGATTTTAGTAGCCTGACAATTAGTTTTGTATCAAAAAAGAGCTCTACCATTACTTACACTATGATCTTAATTTAAGCTTAAACCAAATTGTAAAACTAAAAAATCTGGACATTAATAACTTTACACAAACTATTATAATCAAACAGTTCCTAAAACAGAACCTACTTTAATCATATCCAAAATTAATAAATAGACAAATAAGTCCAGACTCATAGTAGCTATAACGTAGGTGGTCTTCCAACATGCATTAAGGTCATATATATAAGAAATAGACAAAGGCGGATATACAACATGATTCGACCTAAGAGAATTTGACCTGCAAAGGAACAGAAAGAGATAAGGCGGAAGAAGAGCGCCACAATGGTAGAGTCGCCTGCTGGTTCTTTTTATAGATGGCTTTCAAATGAGACCAAAACCAATCAGGAAGTTCTGGACAACAACAACTATCGGCAACTCAGAGAAAAAATAGGGAAGAAAAGATAAGGGAAAGTGGAGAGTCAAAGAGAAAGAACCATTTTAAAATAAAATTAAAATTTAGTATGGAAAATACATTCAAGCCCCTCGGAAGTAGTTGGAAAAGAAGGATTTAAAAGTAAAATAACAACACTTGTCTGATAAAGTTGGCTTACAGAATAAAAATAGGGTACGTTGTGTAGAATTAATGATTCATTTAATTTAAATACAATAAAATCATTATATAAAATTGAAAGAAAGAGGGCCTGAGGAAAAATACAATAATATCCTTGTAAAGCAGCTAAAGAAAGGGTTATAAGAGTCCGATAAGCAGCAGCTGATTAAGCCTCTTAGTATATATAAGATAAGATAAGATATACATATAAATATTAATTTCTAAATGAGTTTATTCTTTTAGAGGTCCAATTACTATTTTTTTCTTACTTCGACATAAAATTCTTTAATTATTATAGAAAGATAAAAATTGCAGCACGTGCATTGCATGTGCCACTCCCACTAGTATATATCTTCTATATAAAAAGTGTGTAGATAATAAAAATTATTGGTTTTAACGATTTGTTTTGTTAATTTTAATGGAATATTCTAAATATTTAATGGAATATACATTTCAAACTAACTAAAAATAAATATTTATTAATTATATTAATATAAATTCAAATATTATAAAATATCATTATTATAGCAATATTTAATGTAAGACTACATATATAATAATTATATTAATATAAATTTAAATTCAGATGTTATAAAATATCATTATTATAATAATATATAATATAAAACTAAATATTTAATAATTATATTAATATAAATTTAAATGTTATAAAATATTATAATCCTAAATTTTTTACTAATTATATTAATATGAATTCAAATTATAAAATATTATTATTATAATATTTAATACAATACTATATATTTAAAACTTGTATTAATATAAATTTAAATATTATAAAATATCATTATAATAATAATAAATAATACATAATCTTAATTTTTATTAAAAATATTATCTTTAATGTTTAAAAAGATTATCATTGTAACGACCAAAATTTACTATTAGGGCTAAGTATCTGGATTACAGTGCCTGGAGGGCATAAGGGTATATAGATGTTAAATTAATTGAGTAAATGTGTAACTATGTGGCATACATAATTTATATGATAATATCGATTAAATACATGTTTATGTGTATTAAATATGTATGTGGGCCCGTTCTTGTTAATAAGGGCATATCTGTAATTTTGGTTCGTTGATGACATAAATGTAATTATATGTGTAAAATGATTGAGGAATACATTATTATGTAGATATATTTGCGATATACAACTTGAGACGATCCTAGTGACCAGATTAGCAGAATAGTCACAATGGGATCCAATACTCGGCTTGGGGTGAGCCTGGGTGTATTTTGCGGACTTAGTGTGTAACTAGGATTTATTGATTAATGTGCAATTATTTGGTGATTAATTGGGCATGTTGGGATTAATTGGAAATTTGTAAGACAATTTGGGGATTAGCGTGAGATGTGCCTAATGACGTTTTTGCCCTCGGAGGCATTAGGAGATAAGGGTGTACTAAGGGGCATTATGGTCTTTTGTCAAGAGGATAGACTTAACTATGGGTTATCTTAGGTAGTGGTAGCTGGTAGAAACTCGAGGAAACAAGGGCAGGGCACTCTCTCTCTCCTTCCAACCGACCATCTCCCTTTCTCTCTCAACTTTGGTGAATTCTTGAGGAAGCTATGGGGAATTGGTGGCTAAAAGCTTGGGGAATTGAAGACTTGAGGCCTAGAAGTTGGTTAGCTATAGCTAGGAGGAGTAATTCACAACTAAGGTGAGTTTCAATTGCTGTTTTAAGGGTCCTCTGTTTTTGGTTTTATGGTTGTTCTTAGCTTTAAGGTTCGAGGATATGAATTTGAGTTTGGATGGAAGTTTGAGTGTGTTGAGCTGGGGTTTTGTTGCTGGTATCATATTGGTGTTATGTTGGGGATTGAATAATAGTTCTAGGATTTATTTGGGATGTTTAGGTGGATCTTTGGCTGAAGAAAAACAGGGAAATCCTGGGTTCGTAGGGTCAAGTTGCGGCCCTGTTATTGGGGCGCCGCGACCTAGGTGAACCCAGGCCAAGTGGGGGACTTCTACTTTGGAGGCGCGCCGCGACTCTCTTAGGCAAGTTGCGACCCGCGTCCTGGTTCTATTCAGGGGGATGTATGACCTGGGAGGCGCGCCGCGACCATTAGGGGCAAGTCGCGACCTGCCTGGTCATTTTTAGGCCACTTTAGGTTTTAATGACGGGAACTTTAACCTAAGCGCTCGGGACGAATTCTACTGCCCGGTTTAGTAGAATTTGAGGTCCCAGAGGCTAGTATGTTATTTTGAAGTTTGTAATCGATTTAGGTTTTAATGGTTATTTATTAATACGTTGTGACTAGGTTATACCGATAAGGGCTCAGGGATAGGGATCGTGCTTGGGGCTGCCATACGCTAGCTACTCGGGACTTAAGGTAAGAAAACTGCACCTGGGTTGTGAATGAGACTTGAACCCCTGTTAATGAATATGAATATATATATATGTATCTAAGAATATTTGGATAGGCATGCGTGTGTACGCTGCCATTGATTACTAGTTATGCATTGTGCATTTGTGATTATATATGTTTGCAAGCTGGCCTAAGGATGCCGGGGCTCGATAGCAAGCGTACGGAACGCAACCCAGCCTAAGGGTGCCAGGGTCGGCTAAGAGACCAGGGGACTCGGCCTAAGGGCACCAGGCCTAGATATTATACCATAAACAGAAGTGTGGTTCACACTTAATCATTTTTATTAATTGATGAGTTTGGTTTACATATTTGACTAATTTGAATATTACTGTTGGTTGGTTGCTTATATCCCATTGTTAATTGAATCTGATGATTTATGTTTACTGCTTTTATACTGTTGTCTAGTTGTGCATGCTGGTTTAAGTTTTCTTACTGAGCTTTGGCTCACGGGTGCTATATGGTGTAGTTAAGGGAAAGGGATAGCGAGACCAGCCGTGAGTTGGAGAGCTTCAGGGGCGATGTGTACATTGTTAGGAAAACTTATACAGGATCTTTATTTATTTTCATATATATCTAATATTAAAAAAATTAATACGAGATACCCTAAAACATATTTCTAAAATTGAATTCAAAGAGAAACAAAGAATAGAATACTTACAGTATACGCAGCGGAATGAAACAGTCCTTCCTTCAGTTTCTCTAACTTTTGTATCCTCTCTGTCGCAGAGTATTATCAAGAAACTGAACCGATCTTCTATTTCCTTCACAATCTTCCAATGTATCCTTAGAATAACCTAGACTAGTGTGGGCAATTCTCAACACATGAGATAGATATAGAGAGAAGAAGAGAAAATAACAAATAGGCTTAGAAAAGGACTTGTGTTTAGAGAGAATCTAAAACTATCAGAAAACTAGTGATTAAACTTATCTGTCGTCTCAAAAAATCTCTTCTGACTTCTCTCTAATCACTCCTTTTATAGACTTAATTAGGCCATTTAATTTAATTAAAATATCAATAAAATAATAGTCATTTTAAAGCCCTAGGTCGAAATTATCATGGGCTTTAGGCCCGTGAAATTTCTCATTTGATTATAAGCCAATTGGACTTAAAATCAAGGCATGTATTATTTTCTATTGATTTAATTATTTAAATCCTTTATCAAATTAATTATTTATAATTTGAACTTTGATTTAAACTTATTTATTAATTTAGATACCAATTTATCTTAATTAATAAATCTGCCATAATTTCTCTTTTCTTCTCAAAATTACACAACTCTGTGAAACTATCAAAATTGACCTGGTCAACTTTAATAATTCTAATTGATAATTAAATCAATTAATTGAGACTATCTAGATGATTTTATCCAAGGTACAATGGGGACCATGGGCCTATGAAATCAAGCTCCAATAAGTTATCATAAATCTAACAAATAAATTTACTAACTTATTAATTCCTCGTGATTCCACTATAGACTCGGAATTGCACTCTTGAATTCATAGAACGCTCTATAAAAAATATAGATATGTTATTAATTATCCATTGTTACAACCATAATTGTCACTCAATCCTCTATAGACGGTCTACAATGAGATATGACTAAAATATCGTTTTACCCCTCATTGTATTTTTTCCTTAGTTCCTTGTAAATGATATTTCAGTAAACTAATTTAATTACTGAAATGAGATCTCTATCATTTAACACCTTGAACCAAACTAAAAGGAAACCATCGTTTCACTTCTTCATTAGAAGCTATAGATGTTCATATCTATGATTAACACTCCCACTCAATTATACTACCGAGTTCCCAAGATGTAAGTATGGGCTAGTCCGTAGGGTAAGCTGGTAACGAACAAGTCAAAGAACTCAAATAATACAATCAGTTAGAATACTAACCACTCAGAATTGAGATTGAATTGACCTATGGTCAACTATATGATATGACTAGAATAGATAATAACGGTATGTTTACTTATCTTATCAACTGTCAATATCGGTCCAGTCCGATGTAACAAATACATCCGATCTTATCTACTTTGCTAATGTTCTGGAAAGAACATAACACTGTAATGTGTAAGTAGATCATATCGTAGATTGGCAAGTCAATGTAAATCATGTGCACTGACTAATCTTAGGACTAACTTATTTTGAACATATAATCATATTTATGTTCTACTGTGATTACGTCACTATAAATAAGATTAGCTATATGCTCGGGATTTAATAGAAGTTTATATTAAACAAATAATCATGAAAATAAAACATGTGAGCATAGTGATTGACCAAGTCAAAAAATGATTTCTATTCTTTTATTGATCATAAAATGAGATTACAAAGAATTTGAGTTTTAATTAGGGCATAAAACCCCAACATACATATGCGACCTGCTCGATAGCCATGGCCAGGATAGCTTAGGAAGAACTAAGGTTAAACCCTGTTTTGCCGCTTAGGCGACTAAGTTGTATTCTATTTGTCTTTTACAAGTCTGTAAACTGATTTTGGGATCCCGTATTTAAACTTAATATTTTTAACGAAAAATAATCATTTTGTTTACCAAACTTTTTGATATCTGACATTGACTTAGTCTTTAATTACACATTTAAGTCCAAATGACTTGCTTAGCAAGTTAAACACTATTTTGAACACACAGTGTAACGGTCTTGGCTATCCAGGGCGTTACAATCATATTATATATATACATATATTTTAAAAAAAATCATATATAATGTTTTGATTTAATTTTTTATTTAATATGTCTATATTATTCTTTTATATATAATATTATTTATTTATTTATTTAAAATTTATATGATAATAATACAAATTTAATAAATATAATTTATAAATTTTATAAATAAAACCAAGCTTATATCTAGTATATATATATATATATCTATGAGATCGACTAATTTATAACCCTAACCTTATATTTATAACCACAACCCCTAATTAATGTTTCTCACATTAATGACCTTATAGGCACTTACAAAGACATTAATTCCCCTCAATGGATCTACTCTCACCAAAAATCGCAAGCACCTCTTCTCTCTCAAATTATCCAATCTCAAAGATCATCACCATTTTTCTTCTCACAATTTTTTTTTAAATTGACGTTATCTACCACAACTCTTTTCTTCTCACCAATGTTGAAGAAGATTGAAGATTAAAAAGAGAGCATCTCCCAACGTTGAAGAAGATTGAAACTTTTGATTTGATAATGAGTATATCTTTCCATTTTTATTTTTAAGTTATGGGTATCTTATGTAATAGTTTATATGAAATTTTCGAACTATTATGGGCTGAAAAATCTATGAAAATAAAGAATTTTATGTTGAGATGACAAATTTTCGATTGATTTTGCAATTTAGATTACTGTGTTCACACATAGTTCACACATGGTTCACACGGCCTTCACACATGGTTCACACATTGATCACCATAAATTAGGAACATGGTTGACACGTAGTTCAACCTTGATTCACATCTGGATCACAAGTGTTTCACACCAAGTTCATACCTGGTTCACCCCTTGTTCACGCCTAGTTCACACCTAATTCACCTCTGGTTCACATCTAATTCACCCTTGGTCCACACCTAATTCACACTTGTATCACACCCGATTCACACCTAGTTCACAACTAATTCACACCAAGTTCACCTCTGGTTCACATCTAATTCACAGTTGATCCACATACTTGGTTCACACCTAATTCACACCTGTTTCACACCAAGTTCACCCCTGGTTCATACCTAATTCACAATTGATCCATACACGTGTTTCACACCTAATTCACATTTGTTTCACACTAAGTTCACCCTTGGTTCACACCTAATTCACAGTTGATTCACACACCTGGTTCACACCAAGTTCACTTCTGGTTCACACCTAATTCACCACTATTTCACACACAATACACATCACACATAAGAGAAGCTGCTGCAATGGAAGGCTGCAGACGACGCCGGTGAACCATGAGGACCAGGACGACTGGCTGCGTTTCGTCGACGGGGGAGGCACTTCGTCCAAGACTTGCGGCTTCATCAACGTCAGCAGGGTTCGATGTTGCAGAGCCACCCAAATTCGTCGACGATGGCGGGGTTTGTTGTTGCAGAGACGTTCAACTCCATTGACAGTGGCACAAGCTTCCATGTTGCAGGGGTATACCACAACTAGGAAGAAAGAAAGTCACTCTAATCTCTTCATGACATTTTTAGGTTATCTCTTCACTAATTAACCCTTTAAGGGTATTTTAGTCTTAAAGGGTTACATGTGTGAGAAACAAAAAACGTGGCATATACTTATCAATAATGATATTACTAGAGTTATTCAATGGAGTTTCCCAAATAAAAAATGGTACTATTCAATTTTTAAACACAACCATTGGATTTACCAATTAAATCAAATAGCATCAATGACTGTGATGAAATTTCCTATCACACATGCTTTTAAGGCTTCACTGACAGCCTATAGCAGGGGCGTTAATGTTTTAGTCAGTTTTTTGATGAGTTACTTATCTCCAAGTTAAACTTCCAAAAGTGAATAAACTTCCTCCTTTCCATTCTCATTCCAAACCCAATTCTTATTCCTTAGCTCTGAAACACCAAACCTAATCTTGAGAGAGGGTGACATTCTCCTTCATCTGTGCTCGATCTTCGTCTTCCACGGCCACACCATGGAAGGAGGGAAGAGAGGAGCGGAAACGGGGCCATCATCAGGGAGCTCTTCAACTCATGCTACTGGAAACAGAGAATTTCAGAAGGAAATGGGTGAAAAACCAAGTGTGGTTGTGAGCTTAGACTAGAAGAAGAAGATCGAATGAGAGTACTTTTTTCATGGTTTGTTCATGGGCTTCTACTTTCACTCAAGGAGCAGATTGAGAAGGTCAAATTTGTACGTTTTCTTTCTTCTTTTCTTTCATCTGGCTATTCCTTGAAACATGTGAGGATTTTATCCAATAGCCCAAAACTGATAAATTTTTATTATATACGAGGTTAATGCTTATGTTCTTTTAAAACATAGAAAATATGAGATTAGTTCTTTCGTCATTGTCTGATATCTATACCATATTTGTTAAATATTTGCTGATTATTCAATCTTTCACCCAAATTTTTGTTTTAGCTAATTATTCAATTTTTACCCAATTTTTTGTTTTTGGGACTAAGCTTAATGCTACTCTTCTCTTTTTTGGCAACTTTGTTTATATTCTCGTGGATCTAGTAGCTGAAGTAGTGGGATGATGAACTGTTACTTGATTTATTTACTAATATTAATATTAAACTATTTAGAGAGTGGATAGTCTGATATGATTGAATTATGAAATTTCGTTTTTAATAATTACCAAATTAATTAAACCATGTGAATTAATTAAAGTACGGAATGGTAATTAACTGTTTACACAGATAGCAGTTTTGTCGAGACAGAATTTAAACTTGTCACGACAGAAACTAAACACAATAAATAAATAGTGCAAAACAATAAAGAACACACCGAATTTTTACAAGGTTCATAAACCCTTTCGGATAACCTACTCCTTGGGGCCACGCCTAGAGAATAAACTAATTAGTAAAGAAACAATGTGTACAAAGCATTGACTTAAATAATGTAAGAGTCCCTCTTAAACTATTGTCACAATCTTGTTGTACTCTTCTCTACGAATCTGATTTGATGAAACGTTGATTCTCTTGAAATCCCTTCAAAGAATAGCGAGTGCACACTTCCTCCCGAAGTGAGACTTAGATAGAATCCTCTCCTGAAGATCCCTATGACTACGTTCACAATAGACACTATCTGTTTACAATGGACTAGATAGATATCCACAAGTACACTCAGCACTCTCACAAAGATTAAGGTGAACAAACTTAATCTCTACAAATAAAGATACTCTTCAAAATAACGTAATGTTTACAAATATTCAAAATGGAAGAGATAAAAATTCCAAAGGCCTTGGCAAGATATTTATAGGCAGGGAAATCGTCAAAGGCCATCATTTTCTGGTATCTTTGAAATCAATTTGCGTATTACTTTGATTAAGGAAATCAGCCAGCCAGATGAATTCTGTGTCGACAGAAAAGGAAACTGATGAGTCAGCAATGAAATCATTTTTATATGGCAGAACGAACATGTTTATTTCTTTTGACCATGTTCATTTTCGATACCTTCTTTATTCCAGAATAATCTTCTTTATTCCAGAATAATCATAATCCCTGAAAATAATCTCAAGATGATTGCAAAATATATTTTTACCAAATATGGATTATTTGTGATAAATAAGGTAAAAAATATATTCACATTTAAAGATATTTTCACATTAGAAAATCAGCTGAATAATTTGATAATTAACCCGAGAATCAATATGGAGATATGCTACTAATTTTATTTAAACTTTTAAAATATTTTGTCTAAATTAAAGTTTAGCCAATAAAGGATTTTACAATCTCCCCATTTGGCAACTTGATAGACAAAAATATTTTAAGAGTTTATTTTGAAAGATCCTGCAAAGACAAACCAGGTTAGAGCAAATAGTAATGGAATTACCCCCCCTGCGAAAAGCATCTCAATTGTGAAAAAGATCACAAACATGAAAACAAGATAAACCTGATCAAAATGAACCTTCTTACTCCCCCTTGTTGTCTAGCAATAAGCCAAAGGAGTAATAGAAAGAAAACAAATGAAAAGACACTAAACAACGTTCTTTTATAATTTATTTAAACAAAAAAAAAAGAGTAAAACAGAACAAAGAAGAAACGGATGGCCTCATTTGGAAGGTCCCGCATCAAATTGAGACATCATGGTCGAGAGACAATTCTTGAGATTGAACACTTCTGTCTGAACAGATTCCAAAGTGGCCTTGACACCAGCGAGTTCAGTAATGATAGAATCAGCATCACCAGCCTTGAGAGCAATCCCTTTAGTTGCCTTGACTGAGGAGGGTTCCTTCTTGAGTTTGTACTCTGCACCGGCAGTGGGAGGTGTCACAATTTCATATTCCAATCGAAGAGACTTTTGAGAATCAAGAAACTTGTAGATCAAATGAGGAAACACCAAATATTGGCCTTTCTTTTTGGCTTTTCCTAAGGCAGTGATCTGATCAAAAATGAGAGTGGCAAGATCAACATGGAGACCAGTCCCGACTTTGTACAGAAAGAAGGCCGTGTCAAAAGTAATGGTGGAGGTATGAGTGGTGGGAATCCAGTTGTTGGTGGCAAATTTGTGAAGCAAGGCATAGTAATGAGTAAGATCGGTCACTTTGAGAACCGAGTGTGGTTCCCAAACCATATTCTGTCCCACCAATTCAGATAAAACCGTATCTTTGTTGAATTCCACAGCAACATTGTCAACAGTAGGGGGAAAATTGAGAACCTTGGCAATTTCAGCAGCACTAAACAAATACCAATGCCCTCGAACATAAACTTGACCAAACATAAAAGACTTGCTATCAAACAGATCATCATTAAGATTAGCATATAATTCTTGAAAAACTCGAGGAACAAAACCATCCAACCCAGTTAAAGAACCTAACCACCCCCGATCCTCAATATTCTTAATGACCCCAAACACTCTATGGGCAGAAAAAGAATTTTTTTTCTCACAGATAAAATCATGATGCACATAATGCTTCATATTTTTCTCATTATCATTGAAATAGAAATTCAAAGAGTGAGCTTTAAAAGATGAATCTGGAGAGACTTTTGGACCCACTGGTGACTTAGTGCGAATCTCGGGAATTTTCACAGATTTCTTGCCCTTTGGAGAAACAGGAGGGTCCTCTAATGGGTCAGACTCGGCTTCAGATGCAACATTATCATTGTTATCCCCATTTCCTGTCAGGATTTTGGGCCCTCGCCCCGGCCCACGGTCAGAGGGACCGGTTCGGTATTTGGGCCGAGTCCGCGGACTACGGACTGGGCCTGTGTAGAAGGGTTCGGGACGTCCCTCCGGGTTCATGATTCAGCTCGAACGGTCCTGGCACTGTCCGGAGTGCCCCGGACCATCGCGGCCATCGCTTCCCGGTCCCGGGCCCAGAATGGTCCGGGCCCGAAGTAAACGCAGCGGGCCCAAGGTAAACGAACCTGGACCGCTTCATCCCCAGGCTATGGGTCAGGCGTCCAGGACACTGAAGCTGCCTCATTTCGCGCGGGTCTTGTCCCCCCACTTTTCACCTGCAGAAAGGGTCTCCTTGGGATTATCTGTTGGCGTGTCAGGACTGCGCAGCCAAGTACTCAGACCGGTCTTGTCCCCTGAATCGGCCTCGTGATTCGAAGTGGTCAGAGCCAAAGTGCCGTTTTTTCGGGAGAATGCTTGCATCTCAGGGTAACTAATTGGGCCTGAGCTGGTTCGGGTTTAATGTTCTGTATATCTTTTTAGCTCGGGCCTCCACTAGGAGGGCCCCTTGAGCACCTTCCCCAAATGGGTCCGGGTCAGGCCCGGCCCAAACCTGATGTCCCCCTCATCCTATAAATATAAGTTGTAATGCAACGTAGAAAGGGGGGAGAAGGCAGAAACTCTGCTCAAATACAGTTAAACAACTCCATTGTAAAAGCTTATTCTAGCTCTAATACAGACTTATATACAGACTCGTGGACTAAGGCTAGTTAACGCCCCAACCACGTAAAAATCTTGTGTCGATCTTCCATTCTCATTATTATTATTAGTAAATATCCTTCTTTAAGATAGTTGCCGAAAATCTCGGTTAACAGTTTGGTGCTTTCATTGAGAGCTGAAGGAAGCTAGCGCCAACGTCAGGCCTTTACTACGATGGTGAACACTCGTAACACCACCTTCGACCCTGCCAACCCTGAGCAGGGCAACGGAGACCCACTGCCTTCTCAGCGCATCCCTCAAAACCTGCCTGAAGACGTGCCTCCTCAGACGTCTCACCAAGACGAGTCGCAAGACTACGAGGGTGAGACAGAGTACGAAGTAGGAAACGAAGAAGAGTACTATGAGGAGGAGAACGAGGGGGAGTATCATGATGAAGCCGTGGATCCCGAGGTCCCTCGCGACGATCAGCAAGACCCGGAGGTGACTAGACTGAGGCAGCAGATCCTGGATCAGGAAGCCAGGATGGCTGAGCAGGCGGAGGCACACCGCCGGGTGCAAGAGTCTCTCCATGCCCTGCAAGCGCTGATGGCCGCACAGGGCCCGGCGGCCAACCCCGCAGTTGGCCTGCACCCAGAAACGCAACATCCCGCTCCCCAAGCGCAAACCGGGGGCCCCAGGGGGGCCAGCCCGATCCGTTTCCCAGAGCCTCCCCCCGACACGGCTCCGAAAGTCCCGGACAGGGAGCGACGGACGACTCGGAAAAAGACTACCCCCGTCAGTAAAGCCGGGGCACGTTCACGACCGTTACCTAGGAAAGAGAAGGTGTGCCCCGTCCCAGGACGAGGCCACCCAATCGATTCGCAGGGGGTACGGCCGCAGGACGGTCAGCCCCGGCCCGCCCCAAGGGTGAACGGGAGGGAAAAGTCTTTGCACCCGAGTGCCTCGGTCAACAAGAACCATCGGGAACGACCCCGCCGCGAGGATCGTGACGCTCTCAGCTCCGGGGACAACACTTCCCGGGTAGATTTACGTGACGGACTAAATGCCCGGAAAGAGCGGGCCTGCAAGCAAAAAATCCTTCCTCGAAACGGCGACCTCAGGAACGACATAAATGACAGGCGGAACGAGAGAATCCCCCTGGAGGACGGCGCGGCCAGGCAGCTCATGGAGCAAATGGCAGCATTAAAAAAGGTCACCGACCGCTTGGTCCGCAAGCAAGAGGGCGCGGACACTGACTCTGACGAAGAGGACAAGGAGCCGTGCGCGAGACATATCCTAGACGCCGTGTTGCCCAAGGGGTTCAAGATGCCAAGTCTCACCGCCTACATTGGAAGCACGGACCCTAGGGATCATCTGTCCCGGTACAACCGACTCATGACCGTTGCTCACGTCAGCGACAACGGTAAATGCCTCTGCTTCTCCATCACGTTGGGCGGTCCCGCCGAAGAGTGGTGGAAAAGGCTTAAACCGGGGTCCATCCAAACATGGTCCGGGCTACAGTCGGCTTTTCGGAAGCAATTCGTGGCCGCCATGAGGATGGACATGCAAATCAGTGCCCTCGCCAATATTAAGAAAATGCCCGCAGAAACATTGAGGGCCTACATCCAGCGCTTCACTGAAGAAGCCTCCAAGACAAAGGTCGACGACGGACAGCGCCTGGTGGCACTACAGTCTGGAATCCGGGCCGGGTCTCCGCTCTGGGACGACATGCAGCGCAATAAAGCCGCCACCCTAGAAGAATTTATTAGGAGGGCCCAAGAATTCATCAACTGGGAGGAGGCCCAGATCCAGGCCTTCGGATGGCCCTCGGCTCCTCATCCAGTCCCTAAGACGATTCCAGGAGGTGCGGGACACTTCCCCGCGCGGTCCTACGCATCGCCCCCCATCGTCCCGGGGGTGGTTGTCGCGCCCGGCATCAGTTACACGCCTACGGTGTACGGTCCTGCCGCTTCGGGATACGCCCCGGCCCAGTCAACGCCCTTCTCCGGGTATGGTGTCACGCTAGCGGGGCACAGCATGGCCCCCGTCGTGGCCCAGCAATCGCAGACCGGGGTAACCGAGGCAAGCGTGAATCCCTCCTGGAGTAAGCGGGCCAGCAAAGGCCAGAACCGGCCGGAGTCGGCCAAAAAAGGGAAGAGGGGCTATGAGCCCCAATACTCGGAATACACTAACTTGGTGGATACCCGGGAAAACATCTACCTGGCTACAGAAAGAGCGGTCCATTACCGGAAACCTAGCCCCATGTTTAGGGGGGGAGGAACCCCAGAGACACCAGCAAACGGTGCGCTTATCACAAAGATGGGGGCCACACCATCGACGAATGTCGGCAGCTCAAAGATGAAATTGAAAACCTCATCAAGCTGGGACACCTCCATCAGTGGGTAAGGGTGCCCATAGGCGTCCCGGGCATGACAGCAAATCCCGGGCAGTCCGCGGCGCCGGCGACGACCCGTGCATACCCGCCCCAGGGAGGGTACGCGCAAGGGCTCCCGGCACAGACCCCTCAGGGGGCCGTCGCCACGCAGGCCCCCGGTCCTGGGATGCCCTATCCTTCCGGGGCAGCGCCCCCTCGAGTGGACGGGCACGTGTCGACCATATCAGGCGGACCCCACCTAGGAGGCCCTTCGAAGAATGATCAAAAGCGCTATCTGAGCGAGCTGGACCATGACCAAGAAGTTTGCGCCCTCGTCCAGGCCCCTGCTCAGCGCCCCAAACTGATGAACCTCCCCATCACGTTCACGGAAGACGACGCCCGTAACGTCCATTTCCCGCACCACGACCCGCTGGTCATAGATGCTCAAATTTCCAACAAGATGGTGTCCCGAGTGTTGGTGGATGACGGAAGCTCTGTCAACTTGTTGTTCAAATCCGCCTTTGCCGCCATTGGCCTGATGGAGGCTGATCTGGCGTCGTGCCCGACCCAAATCTACGGCTTCAACGGAGACGCACTCCTCCCCATGGGAAAGGTCCAGCTGCCTGTTACTCTAGGGGACGCATTGCAGCAATCGTTCAAGTTCTGCACCTTTGTGGTGGTGGATTGCCCGACCGCTTACAACGCCATCTTTGGCCGGCCCGCCCTGGTCGAGTTCGGGGCCATCACCTCCATCCGCCATCTATGCATGAAGTTCCTGTGCAGCAACGGAGGGATTGGGACGGTCCGCGGAGACCAGAAAAGTGCGCGAAAGTGTTACCATATCTCTGCCCGTCCTGTTTGTATGGTCCGGGATGAGCCCGTCGGGCCGGCACTCCGCCCGCCCGAGCAAGCTATCCAGGACGAAGACGATCTGGACCCACGGTTGGGAGAGGAACACACTCTTGAGCCAATGGACGAAATAGAAGAGGTATGCATCAGCGAGTCCGACCCTGCCAGGGTCATCCAAGTGGGAAAGAGCCTGCCGGAAGACATTCGGGCCGCCATTATCGCCCAAGTCAAGAAAAACCAGGATCTTCTGGCATGGTCCCACTCCGATATGACCGGGATCGACCGCAATATCATATGCCACGCGTTGAGTGTTGACCCAAACGCGACCCCGGTCCGCCAGAAGCGCAGACCTTTGGGGACGGAAAGGGCCGAGGCCCTCAAGCTGGAGGTAGAGAAGCTGTCTTCCATTAACTTCATCCGCGAAGCCGTGTACCCCGTATGGCTGGCCAACCCGGTCTTGGTGCCGAAGCCTAACGGGACGTGGAGGACCTGCATCGACTTCACGGACCTCAACAAAGCATGTCCGAAGGACTGTTTCCCGCTCCCCCGGATAGACCAAATGGTGGATGCTACGTCCGGTTACGAGATCTTGAGTTTCATGGACGCCTACTCAGGCTACAACCAGATCTCCATGCACGTGGCAGATCAGGAGCACACCAGTTTCCAAACTGACAAGGGCATCTACTGCTATGTCGTCATGCCTTTCGGACTCAAGAATGCCGGAGCAACGTACCAGAGGCTCGTCAATCGAATGTTTAGGGCCCAACTGGGGCGAAACATGGAAGTATATATCGACAATATGCTGGTCAAATCCAAGACGTCGGAGGCTTTCGCGGGAACATTCGAGCGGAGGCTTTCGCGGTTATCCGGAAGTACGGGATGAAGCTGAACCCTAAGAAGTGCACCTTCGGCGTCGCATCCGGGAAGTTCCTGGGCTTTATCGTGAGTTCCCGAGGAATTGAAGCCAACCCCGAGAAGATCAAGGCCCTGATCAACATGGCCTCTCCCCGGAAGCACAAGGACGTTCAAAGCCTGACGGGGCGAGTGGCCGCCCTAAGCCGTTTTGTCTCTAAGGCCACGGACAAGTGCGTCCCTTTTTTCAACGTCCTCCGGGGAAGCCAGCGGTTCGAATAGTCACCCGAGTGCGAAGAAGCCTTCCAGAAGCTGAAAGAGCACTTGGCCAAGGCCCCCATCCTGGCGAAGCCAGTCGAAGGAGAGCCTTTGTACTTATACCTGGCCATAACCGAGCACACCATCAGCGCCGCGTTGGTACGCGAAGAGGAGAGGACTCAACTCCCAGTGTACTACGTGAGCAAGCGATTACTAGACGCCGAATCTAGATACCCACTAATCGAGAAGCTGACTTTCTGTCTGCTGACGGCATCCCGGAAGCTTCGGCCTTATTTCCAGGCCCACACGATAAAGGTCTTAACCAACCACCCCCTGCGGCAGGTGTTGCAGAAACCTGAGGCGTCGGGGAGACTCTTGAAATGGGCCATGGAGCTGAGCCAATTTGATATATCTTACGTGCCCCGGGTGGCCATTAAGGGACAGGTCCTGGCCGACTTCATCGTCGAATGTTTCGGGGTCACCCCAGAAGAGAGTGCCCCCGCGGCCTGCATTTCTCCCGTTTGGAAAGTCTTCGTGGACGGAGCATCGAACGAGAACGGGGCCGGCGCCGGGATCATCCTGGTATCCCCGCAGGGGCATCAGCTACAAAACGCTCTCCGTTTCCAGTTCAAAGCGTCGAACAACGAGGTAGAGCATGAGGCCGTCATAGCCGGTTTGCGTCTGGCCCGAGAAGTAGGGGCGGCGAACCTCGAAATATACAGCGATTCTCAGTTAGTAGTCAAACAGATTTCGGGGGAGTATCAGACCAAGGGAGAGCGAATGGCGGCATACGTAACCCAAGCGAGGGAGATGCTCCAAGTGTTCGCAGCGCATTCCATCCGCCAGATACCCCGGGAGAAGAACGTCTTTGCAGACACATTAGCGAAGCTAGCAACCGACGCAGAGGCCGAGTTGGCCGGGCTGGTCCCCGTCAACCATCTCCCCGTCCCAAGCATAGGGACTCCGACCGTCCATGCCGTCGATCACTCCAATTCATGGATGGGGCCGCTGATCCGCTACCTGTCCACCGGGGAGGTTCCGAACGAGCGAGCCGCGGCCAGGAAGCTCCTGTACCAGGCCCACCGATACGTCATGATGGACGGGAAACTTTATCGCTGGGGACTGTCTATGCCTTACCTCAGGTGCGTGTCCGGGACTGAGCTGGGCGCCATCATGCATGAGGTCCACGAAGGCTTTTGCAGAGACCACACAGCCGGACCCAGTTTGTCCAAGAAGATTCTGCGCCAAGAATACTTCTGGCCCACCATGAAAAGGGACTGCATAGACTACGTCCGCAGGTGCGAACAATGCCAGAGGTACGCGAAGATCCCTCGGGCCCCCCCAACAGAGATAACCTTGATGAACAGTCCCTGGCCCTTTGCAGTGTGGGGGATCGATCTTGTGGGATCCCTCCCAACCGGGAGGGGAGGGGTGAAGTATGCCATTGTGGCGGTAGACTATTTCACGAAATGGGTTGAGGCGGAGCCTATGAACACGATCACGTCCAAGAAGGCCTTAGATTTCATCGTTAACAACATAGTGTGTCGGTATGGCCTCCCCTACAAAATCGTGTCTGACAACGGGAAACAATTTGACAGCCATCACTTCACGGATTTCTGCGAGAGGCACGGTATAGTGAAGAGTTTCTCCGCCGTGGCCAGGCCCCAGGCGAACGGACAGGCCGAAGCCGTGAACAAAATCCTAAAAGGGACACTGAAGAAAAAGCTTCAGGCCTGTAAGAGCAAGTGGCCCGAAGAGCTCCCCCGCGTGTTGTGGGCCTATCGGACAACCGAACGGACATCAACCGGGCACACCCCATACTCAATGACGTACGGATGCGAAGCCGTCATCCCAATCGAAACGACCATCCCGTCCCATCGTCGCGATACGTATGATCCCACCTAGAACCATGCCTTACTCCAAGAATCTCTGGACCTTATCGAGGAAATCCGGGAAGAGTCGCAAGTGCAGTTAAAGATGTACCAGGGCAAGATCGCTCGGCACTTCAACTCCAGAGTCAAGAGCCGTAAGTTCGAAACCGGCGATATGGTCCTGCGGAGGGTCTTCCCTGCCACTCAGGATCCGGGGGTAGGGGTTCTGGGCCCCAATTGGGAAGGGCCGTATGAGATCCAGCAAGAGATCTGCCCCGGAACGTACCGCTTGAAGCGGCTCGATGGTTCCGAGGTTCCGCGAGCCTGGAACGCAGAACACCTCCGTAAATACTACCAGTAGCCTAAGGGCTCGTCCGAGTTTAATGTTTACGCTATAACATGTACGCCTCAGGGCTAATTCCCTTTTGTAGAACAATGAAAATGACGTGTGCAAAACGTCATAAAGGGCTATTATTTCCACGAAAATGTGTGCCTTAGGGCTATTATCTCAAGTGACCACAGACCAGTCTCTGCTCACTTGCGGGGGGTGTCATCCCAGGTGCAAAAATAAAAAAGGGGACCGAGCCCAAGGCCGGTCCCACCCCGGACGAACGACGTCCGGGGGTATAAAAAAAAAAAAGAGGACCGAGCCCAAGGCCGGTCCCACCCCGGACGAACGACGTCCGGGGGTATAAATAAAAGGGAACCGAGCCCAAGGCCGGTCCCACCCCAGACGAACGATGTCCGGGAGTATAAAAATAAAGGGAACCGAGCCCAAGGCCGGTCCCACCCCGGACGAACGATGTCCGGGAGTATAAAAATAAGAGGACCGTGCCCAAGGCCGGTCCCACCCCGGACGAACGACGTCCGGGGGTATAAATAAAAGGGAACCGTGCCCAAGGCCGGTTCCACCCCGGACGAACGACGTCCGGGGGTATAAAATAAAGGGAACCGAGCCCAAGGCCGGTCCCACCCCGGACGAACGATGTCCGGGAGTATAAAAATAAAGGGAACCGAGCCCAAGGCCGGTCCCACCCCGGACGAACGATGTCCGGGAGTATAAAAATAAGAGGACCGTGCCCAAGGCCGGTTCCACCCCGGACGAACGACGTCCGGGGGTATAAATAAAAGGGAACCGAGCCCAAGGCCGGTCCCACCCCGGACGAACGATGTCCGTGAGTATAAAAATAAAGGGAACCGAGCCCAAGGCCGGTCCTACCCCGGACGAACGATGTCCGGGAGTATAAAAATAAGAGGACCGTGCCCAAGGCCGGTTCCACCCCGGACGAACGACGTCCGGGGGTATAAATAAAAGGGAACCGTGCCCAAGGCCGGTTCCACCCCGGACGAACGACGTCCGGGGTATAAATAAAAGGGAACCGAGCCCAAGGCCGGTCCCACCCCGGACGAACGATGTCCGGGAGTATAAAAATAAAGGGAATTGAGCCCAAGGCCGGTTCCACCCCAGACGAACAATGTCCGGGAGTATAAAAATAAGAGGACCGTGCCCAAGGCCGGTTCCACCCCGGACGAACGACGTCCGGGGGTATAAATAAAAGGGAACCGAGCCCAAGGCCGGTCCCACCCCGGACGAACGATGTCCGGGAGTATAAAAATAAAGGGAACCGAGCCCAAGGCCGGTCCCACCCCGGACGAACAATGTCCGGGAGTATAAAAATAAGAGGACCGTGCCCAAGGCCGGTCCCACCCCGGACGAACGACGTCCGGGGGTATAAATAAAAGGGGACCGTGCCCAAGGCCGGTCCCACCCCGGACGAACGACGTCCGGGGGTATAAATAAAAGGGGACCGTGCCCAAGGCCGGTTCCACCCCGGACGAACGACGTCCGGGGGTATAAAATAAAGGGAACCGAGCCCAAGGCCGGTCCCACCCCGGACGAACGATGTCCGGGAGTATAAAAATAAAGGGAACCGAGCCCAAGGCCGGTCCCACCCCGGACGAACGATGTCCGGGAGTATAAAAATAAGAGGACCGTGCCCAAGGCCGGTTCCACCCCGGACGAACGACGTCCGGGGGTATAAATAAAAGGGAACCGAGCCCAAGGCCGGTCCCACCCCGGACGAACGATGTCCGGGAGTATAAAAATAAAGGGAACCGAGCCCAAGGCCGGTCCTACCCCGAACGAACGATGTCCGGGAGTATAAAAATAAGAGGACCGTGCCCAAGGCCGGTTCCACCCCAGACGAACGACGTCCGGGGGTATAAATAAAAGGGAACCGAGCCCAAGGCCGGTCCCACCCCGGACGAACGATGTCCGGGAGTATAAAAATAAAGGGAACCGAGCCCAAGGCCGGTCCCACCCCGGACGAACGATGTCCGGGAGTATAAAAATAAGAGGACTGTGCCCAAGGCCGGTTCCACCCCGGACGAACGACGTCCGGGGGTATAAATAAAAGGGAACCGAGCCCAAGGCCGGTCCCACCCCGGACGAACGATGTCCGGGAGTATAAAAATAAAGGGAACCGAGCCCAAGGCCGGTCCTACCCCGGACGAACGATGTCCAGGAGTATAAAAATAAGAGGACCGTGCCCAAGGCCGGTTCCACCCCGGACGAACGACGTCCGGAGTTATAAATAAAAGGGAACCGAGCCCAAGGCCGGTCCTACCCCGGACAAACGATGTCCGGGAATATAAAAATGAAAGGGAAACGAGCCCAAGGCCGGTCCCACCCCGGACGAACTACGTCCGGGGGTATAGAAGTAAAAGGAGCCCAAGGTCGGTCCCACTCGGACGAGCACCGTCCGGGGGTATAAAGTCCGTCCGACCCGGACGCGTTGATCCTCGGAGCACAGAAGCATCGGGTCAACCCCGGAACAAACCCAGGATCTAAAATTCCAGGGAAAGCACACTCCGGGTTAGACAAAGCCCCAAGGGCCCCGAACAGAGCAAAGACTAGTCGTTGGGTTCAGTCCCGGCCGTTGGAACCGGGACAAAACCCCCTGCAATCAGTTAGTCGCGACATCAACTTCTTACTGAATGGTGAAAGGAGAAATCTTTTAAAAACCAAAGGAAGAAGCAGTGTTTGAAATTAAATTACAAGCTAAACTAATTAACAAAAAGAACGAGGCCGAGACAAGGGCCTAAAGCGCGTCCGCCCGGAGGTCCGCATCCTCCCTCTCCTTGGCCTCGTACTCAGCACGCTTCGAGTCGGGATCGGGGAAGATAAGGAGGTTCATGTTCTTGTCCTTGCACCAGGCCATATAAATGGCCTCGTTAAAGGTGACATCCACTAAGTTGTCGGCCTCCTCCTTCTCCCGACGGGTGGTGTCGTGTGCCGCCTTCTCCTGAAGAAGGGAGTCACCTAGCTCAAGAACACGGGCTTTCAGGATCCGGATCTCCTCCTTGTCCTGGACGGACTGTGCCGCAGCCGTCTTCAAGAGAGTCGCCCTTTCATCAGCAACCTTCGTCGTCCGGGACAACTCCCCTTCCACCCCGGTCTTGGCATGGCTAATTTCCTCGCGCTCCGCCTTCGCGCGGGCCAGCTCTTCTTGGAGGCGGGCTGTCTCTTTGCTGAGATTTTCCTTGACGCTCTCCCTCTGGTTCACGGCCGCCTCTAATTCCAGCTTGGCCGTCTCCATCTTGAGGGCAAGCTCGGCCATCAAATCGGCACTCCTTTGAGATAACAAGGCAACCTGGAGCAAACGAAAGTTAGAAAAAGAAGTCACCACCAACGAATGACTAAAGGACATGAGTTGAAAATTACCGCGGTAGCCTGGTGGCGGAGAGCCTGAGAAATGAATAGCCCGTCCGGATTGGCTATCGTGGCGTACCTATTCAGCTGGAGGTTAGACATAGTGCTCCTGACCTGATCGAGCAGATCAGCGTCCATGGGGGCAATGTCCTGGCCCAGCTTGGGGCGGAAGCCCACCTTAGCAGCTAGTCGATCCACGATCGGCTGAGGAGCGCTGAACTCGGCGGGACGATCTGAAAACTCGACCTGGCGACGGATCATCAGGGCCTTGTAAGCGTCGTCTCTCCAGCATCGGCCGCTCTCCTAGGTCCGGTTCACCAGCCGGGACTGCTCGTCCTGCAGAGCGGACTCCCCCTCCTCGAGAAGGGTTGGGCGGAGGGGAAGGACAGGCGGAGCAGGGATCTCCTTCGCGGTTAGCCTACTCTCCCCGTGTGACTCCTCGGCTGTCTCTGACAACGTCGTCCGAGGCCTCTTCCCGAGTTTGCCCTCCCGGGCATCATCTCCGGGGCCTCTCTTCCCAGAGCTCCGGCTTGTGGCTTCGCCCGCTTCCAAATCGATTACCGGGGGCTGGTCCGGGAGACCGTCTGCGGCCGGCTCCATGGCCCGGAATGGTACAACGGCCAGTGCCTCACCTTGGCCGGGCGTTGTCCCGGGTTTTTCACTGGTTGGGGGGGGCTCCGCGCCAGCCACGACATTTGACCTCCTGGCCGCCTTCAAGGCTGATCTTTCCTTGATGAGCCTCCTCATCTCGCTGGCCGGGTCAGACATGTTGGAATCCTCTGCAAAAATACAGGAAAACGAAGTTAGTATGATAAGCCGAACAGGAAAGCACAACAGTAAGAAGAAAGTATAGCCCGGGACAAACCCTCGTCTAGGCCCCGGGCGAGACTCAATTCCCTCAAAGCAAATGAGTGTATCCGGTCTCCTACGTCGTCCGGGATTAGAAACCCCCCGTACTGGAGGAACCCGGACAGGAACATTAGGGTTTCTGATCCTACAGGGATGGGAGACGAAGGCCTCATCTCCCCATCAGCCCCAAACGCGGGGCCCGGCAGCTCTAGCCTATCCCTAGCTAAATCCCCAACTTGAGGGGCATAAATTAAGACTAAAGGGGAGTTACCTCGCTCCGATACGCTAGCCCCGGGAGTCCCAACGTTTGGTAGGGCATCTTCGAAAAGCTCTTCCAGCTCTTCCGAGGTGGCCTCTTCCACCGGGAGCTGATTCTTCTTACGCTGGGCTGCGGTGGCCCGCGCCGCTCTCACCACCCCGGCGATGTGGTCAAGGGCTAGCTGCTCCCGGGCCTCGACGTTCTTCTCAAACGGGATGCCCCGGAAGCTAGGGGCTACAATGGTCTGGGTGGCCGCGAGTAACCCTACTAGCCGGAGGTTTTTGTCGTTGACATAGCCCCCTACGTCCAGCTCCTCCGCGGTCAGCTTGGCGTAGAACCTCCTCCTTTCCAGGAGAAAGGCGGTGAGGGGGGTTTGGATGAAGGGACCTGCGACCCGGAAGATACGATGAGAGATGGAAAACGAAAGGGGAGTGAAATAGAGGGTCCGGGGAAGTACTTACCCACTCACTGGAAGTCTAGCAGCAGCGTGGGATTCTTGTCAATAAGGAACCCGGATGTCATAAACTAGTAATGCCTGACATCCGGGGGGTGCTTCCAGGTACTGGTAGGAGCCGGATAGCCACTCCGCGGCTGCAGCCTGTAAAAGCCGTCCAGGCTCTTGTCTTTGGCGCTAACCTGCGGCACCAGCTTGTAGAAGTACAGGACTTCCGCCGGGGTAGGATCCGCGATCTCTTTCGCGGCACAGAACACCTTCCACCCAGCAAGCAGGCGGTATGCTTGTGGCAGCAGTTGGAATGGTGCGATCCCCACATACATCAGGAACCGCACGAAGTAGTCATGAAGCGGGAGCGTAGCTCCCGCGCTGATGTGGCCGGCACTCCAGGCCCCGAATCCATCCACGGACGTATGCGCCCGCTCCTCTAACCTGGCCATACGATTGTGAAATAGGCCCGGAGTCGATTCGATGCCCAGCCCCGTCTCCAAGAGCTGCATCATCCGGTAGTTCCGGAACAGGTTGGGCGTTACGTCCATCTCCCACCTGTTGCCTTTGGGCGTCTTGGAGCCGGGAGTGACTACAGGGGCCCTATTAACCTCCTCTTCGGAGTGAAGTGTGACGCCCGTGGCCATGATTGACGATCTGGGAACAAAGAAAGAAAGGCCAAGCAGTCAGTACCTGAACCCAATAGAGTCGGTCGAGGTACAGGGAGTCTACTAAGGACTGCTCGGAGTCCCGACGGATCAGGCCCGGGACCCCGAAAAGCCCCGGGACCCTGATCGGGAGGAAAGGCTACTACGGTCCATCCCTTGTCCAGGGATCATCCGAAACGGTGCCGCCCAAACCGGGCAGCCTTCCTAGAAAATTCTAAAGCACGGAGCCTAGGTGCATGCGTCTAGAAAGCCTAGGTTCACAAAGTTGACAATAGAATCAGAAGATACTTACTGTGTGGTGTCGACGGCTGAAGCTGGCGGTTGTCCGATCGTAAGGACGGCAGAACCTCGTTCTTGAAGTGGCACAGCCGGTGCAGCAGTTTGTCGGCGGGGCAAGTCCGAGAAGCGCCGTCAGGTTGCAGAACGAAAGTTGAGGCCCTGGGAAACAGGCGGTGGCGCAGAACTAGTAAACGGCGAAGTATTTCGTCGGCGAGGTTGGACATGCAAAGCTCTGGCGAGCGTTCTGGTTTTTCTTTTTCGTAAGCTGGGTCGGAAATGGAAAAATGCCGAATGCCTGTAGTCTGAGTCTTTATATCATCCCCCAAATACTGGCCCCCGATCCAACGGTCAGATGCCTCTTCATCCGACGGCCGAGGATCGCGCAGAGGACATTTATGAGCTCTTTTGTGGTCTGGATCCTCAGCACCTCCAATCCGACGGTCCAGGAGTGGTGGATGTCAAAGGACGCCCCATCCTACGGTCCGCCCCTTTCCAAGGAAATCAATGATGACTCTCCCCGTGCGGATGGGACGCCTCGTGACGTGCGCTGACACCCTAGCCCAGGCCTAGCAGACTTTGGGAGGCCTAGGCGACTCTTCGAGGTCCTCGCAACAGTCACATGGCGACACGTGTCGCTATTCTTGAAGCAGGCCAAGGGTAAACGTCTCCGGGGTACATCAAATGGTCCGGGCTGGGTAACCTGGCCCAGCCACTGCCTTCCCGCAGCCTCCTGGCCCTGGCAGAAATTGTGGAGGCAACTTGGCAAGAACAGCGAGGGTGGTGCAACCCTCCCCCCGGCTAACCGGGATGAAGGCTTGGGGGGTAAATGTTATCCCCATTTCCTGTCAGGGTCTTGGGCCCTCGCCCCGGCCCACGGTCAGAGGGATCGGTTCAGTATTTGGGCCGAGTCCACGGACTACGGACTGGGCCTGTGTAGAAGGGTCCGGGACGTCCCTCTGGGTTCATGATTCAGCTCGAACGGTCCCGGCACTGTCCGGAGTGCCCCGGACCATCGCGTCCCGGTCCCGGGCCCAGAATGGTCCGGGCCCGAAGTAAACGCAGCGGGCCCAAGGTAAACGAACCTGGACCGCTTCATCCCCAGGCTATGGGTCAGGCGTCCAGGACACTGAAGCCGCCTCATTTCGCGTGGGTCTTGTCCCCCCACTTTTCACCTGCAGAAAGGGTCTCCTTGGGATTATCTGCTGGCGTGTCAGGACTGCGCAGCCAAGTACTCTGACCAGTCTTGTCCCCTGAATCGGCCTTGTGATTCGAAGTGGTCAGAGCCAAAGTGCCGTTTTGTCGGGAGAATGCTTGCATCTCAGGGTAACTAATTGGGCCTGAGCTGGTTCGGGTTTGATGTTCTGTATATCTTTTTAGCTCGGGCCTCCACTAGGAGGGCCCCTTGAGCACCTTCCCCAAATGGGTCCGGGTCAGGCCCGGCCCAAACCTGATGTCCCCCTCATCCTATAAATATAAGTTGTAATGCAACGTAGAAAGGGGGGAGAAGGCAGAAACTCTGCTCAAATACAGTTAAACAACTCCATTGTAAAAGCTTATTCTAGCTCTAATACAGACTTATATACAGACTCGTGGACTAAGGCTAGTTAACGCCCCAACCACGTAAAAATCTTGTGTCGATCTTCCATTCTCATTATTATTATCAGTAAATATCCTTCTTTAAGATAGTTGCCGAAAATCTCGGTTAACAATCATCAAGAGAGGGATCTTCTTCAAGGAGATCATCATCAGAGGGAACACAATCTGTAGATGGATCAGATTCATAAGAGGAACAGGGAGGAGGAATTTTCTTTACCTTCGACCGAAACTTGGAACGTGGAGTGGAACCCACGAGAGATGAGGCCTTTGGAGTGGAATACGAAGGATTAGACCCTTTGGACCGAGGAGATTTTTGAGAAATGAGACCTGGAACCATCCTTTGCTTTTCTTCTTGGGTGCAAGAACATCAGGGGATTCTGAGGAGTCATAATGGGTTTTTGCCGAATCACTGTCATGATTAGAGACATCATCTGAGAGAGAAGCTCGACCCCTTTTGGAGGACCCAGGGACAAAGGCGAGCAGAGCTGCCGATGAAGGAGGTCCAGACGATACTTTGGGGGCTTCTAGGTCAGGAATGACCACGACTTTGCTCGTGATGATGGAACTGTCAATGATGCTGGGTTGAGACAAGGTACTTTTTGGAGCCTTTTTCTTGGTGAGAGATGAAGATGTAGTTAACGAGCCAACCACTTCCTTGACAGACCGAGAGCCACTTCCTCTAGTTTTCACCATGATTGCACGAGAATGAGAGAAAACTGTCAAGGAAAAAGAAACCAGAAAAAGTGAAGGATGTAGACGGTTGAGATATTGGGCCCAAGGATATCCGAATATAAAGAAAGGGAAAGATATGGATTTAATCTTTTATTCCTTTATTTGAGAATTAAATGGAATAAACACTTTTGGAAAGTACATAATAATTTCCCAAAAATAACTACCAACAATTTTTCACGACACAAAATTGGGAAATAAGCCAAAAAATGAAACTTTTGATCTTTAAAAAATATGAGATAAAGACAAAAACAAACATGATACAACATACCATTTTTGACACACTCAGATTCGATTTCCCTTAGAAAAGATATATATATTATTTTTTTTTAATATTTTTTATTAAGTAATATATATATAACCAAATGTACCAAAAAATATCTCATTTTTATTAGTGCTCAAAGTCTTCGTGCCCTTGCATGTGGAGAAAGAAACAATCATTATTTCAAAACAAATTTTTACTATAAGGTTAGAAAATATAGTTAATATAAATCATGCTTTTATTTTTCAAAAATAAAATATCACAAAACATTTATTCCTGTCACAAAAAATATTTTATTCAAATCAATGAGTGTGTATGAGACTTACAACATTTTTCCAACAGTATATCTTAAGCATTTGTGTGTGATTGTGAAAGCAGAGATCATTGCCCTGTATGGCAATTTTAGCCTTTTCAGGGACATTGCTCTATGTGGCAATTTTTAGCCTTTTTCTCAATGAGTACCCAAATTAAATGCTTTCACACTACACTGAAGGATGCATTTTAACAGTGGTAGAGTATCTTCTACATAATTTTTAGTTACATAGTTCCAACTTACTCAAAGTTAGCAATTTACACAACAGTGTAGGTAGCTCGATTCTAAGATGCAGCTTGAAATAATTTTCAAGGATCAAATGCTCATACATTATAAACACAGATTGATTTGAAAGAATATTAATTGGAGGAACTATTTATTTTGATTTTTATATATCTTTTTTAAAAAAACATGTGCATGTAATATATTAACTATAATTTCTAACCTGAAGTAAAAATATATTTTGACATAATGATTGAGACTTTTCCGGTGAGCAAGGACAAGAAGAAATCACACAACTTTTTCAAGCACAGGGATAAGGTACAGCACAAAACAAATTAATTAGGACATACTCCCAAGGATTTCCTGAGGGAATCAAACCTGACTGTATCAAGGGCTTTTGTAAGAATATCTGCAATCTGTTTGTCAGTCTCAATATATTCTAAGATCAAAGTTTTATTTTCAACGAGTTCCCTAATAAAATGATGAAGAATGTCAATGTGTTTAGTGCGAGAGTGTTGAACATGATTTTTTGAGATATTAATAGCACTAGTGTTATCACAAAAAATAGTCAAGGTTTTAAGATCAAACCCATAATCTGTCATCATTTGTTTCATCCATAATAATTGCGTACAAAAGCTTCCTGCAGCTATGTACTCAGTCTCAGCAGTTGACAGGGAGATTGAATTTTGTTTCTTGCTATGCCAAGAAACCAGATTGTTTCCCAGATAAAAACATCCACCACTTGTACTTTTTCTGTCATCTGCATTGCCTGCCCAATCAGCATCACTAAAACAAACAAGGTTAGAGTTTGTTTCCTTTGAGTACCAAATTCCATATTCCTGAGTACCATTCACATAGCGAATGATTCGCTTTACAGCTGTCACATGTGATTCCATAGGATCCCCTTGATATCGAGCACATACCCCAACACTGTAGCTAATATCAGGACGACTAGCTGTGAGATACAGAAGACTTCCAATCATGCTTCTGTACAATGTTGGATCTACTTTAACACTATTTTCATTGTTGGTTAGTTTGATTGTGGTTCCCATTGGTGTTTTGGCATGTTTAGCAGACTCCATCCCAAATTTCTTGACCAGATTTTTTGCATATTTACTTTGAGAAATAAAGGTTCCATCTTCTGACTGTTTGACTTGCAGACCTAGAAAATAGGTTAACTCACCTACCATGCTCATTTCAAACTCATCCGTCATTTTTTTGACAAATTCCTACACTAAGGTGTTAGAAGTAAAGCCAAAAACAATATCATCAACATAGATTTGAGCAATAACAATATCAGAATCAACATTTTTTATGAAAAGAGTTTTATCGACTCCTCCTCTTTTATACCCATTCAAAACAAGGAATTGAGTCAATCTTTCATACCAAGCTCTAGGAGCCTGTTTTAGACCGTAGAGAGCTTTTTAAGTTGAAAAACATGATCATGATTATGTGGATCTTCAAATCCTTTTGGTTGTTCAACAAATGCTTCCTCATTCAAAATTCCATTTAAAAAGGCAGATTTAACATCCATTTGAAATAATTTGAAATCAACAACACAAGCAACAGCCAATAGCAATCTTATTGACTCAAGTCTTGCGACAGGGGCAAAAGTTTCATCGAAATCAACTCCTTCAATTTGAGTATACCCCTGAGCAACTAGCCTAGCTTTATTTCTTATTATTGTACCAAATTCATCGATTTTCTTTTTAAAGATCCATTTGGTACCAATAACATTTGTATGATTTGGTCTAGGAACAAGAGTCCATACCTCATTTCTTGTGAATTGTTCCAATTCCTCTTGCATTGCTTTTATCCATGACTCATCATTCAAGGCTTCTTTCACATTTTTTGGTTCAAAGCTGGATGTAAAGCAAACAAATTGAACCAAATTCACATACATTTTTCTTGTCACCATGCTTTCTTCAATATCACCAAGAATGAGATCGGAAGGATGATTCTTTTTAATTCTGGCAGAAGGTTCTCTCTGTATAGAATATGTGATGATTTCTTGCCCTTCCTTTGTTGATCGATCAGATGATGTTGGAACAAATTCAGCTTCTGTTGCAACAGTTTCTGTATGAGAGGGCACAACATCACCTATTGTCACTGCAGGAGATTCTGTCTGAGAGGTTTCGGCAATAAACCTATCAATTTATTCTTCATTGGAATATTCAGAAAAATCTTTTAAATCATCAACAACAACATTGGATGATTCCATAACAGTTTGAGTTCTCATGTTATAAACACGATAAGCTCTACTATTCATAGAATATCCAAGAAACACTCCTATATCACTTTTTGAATCAAATTTTCCAATATTCTCACGATCTCTAAGAATATAGCATATACATCCAAAAACATGAAAATAACTTACATTGGGCTCTTTACCTTTCCAGATTTCGTAGGGAGTTTTGAAAGTACCTGGCCTAAGAAACACTCGATTGATTGTGTAGCAAGCAGTGAATATTGCTTCTGCCCACAATCGTTTGGAGAGTTTCTTACTGTTTAGCATTACTCTAGCCATCTCCTGCAAGGTTCTATTTTTTCTCTCAACAACCCCATTTTGTTCAGGAGTCTTGGGAGTTGAGAACTCATGGGAAATCCCTAGAGATTTACAAAAATCATAATAAACAGTATTCTCAAATTCTTTACCATGATCACTTCTGATTCTGACAATCTTACCTATATTGCAATCTTTTTCAACTCTTAATTTAATGCACAGATTTTTGAAGGCATCAAACGTGTCTGATTTTTTCCTTAAGAAGTCAACCCAAGTAAAACGAGAAAAATCATCAACATGCACAAAGGTGTACCTTTTTCCATTAATACTTACAATTTGAATAGGACCCATGAGATCCATGTGCAAGAGTTCAAGAAGTTTTGAAGTATTGATTCCCGAAACACTTGTGTGGGAGTTTTTTAATTGTTTCCCTAACTGACAAGGTTCACATTTACCTGCAGATTCTTTACCCAATTTGGGTAACCCATGAACTAACCCTGCACTTGCAATCTTTTTTAAACTTTTAAAATTTATATGACCCAGTTTCTCATGCCATAAGTCAGTGGTATTACCTATAGCCGAATGACATGTGAGGGTTGGCGAAAGAGTATAGCAATTATCAATAGATCTATATCCTTTCAATACACTCACACCATTTTGATTAATAACATTGCAATCATCACGAGAAAAATTTATTGTGAAGCCTTGACCACAAATTTGACTTATACTAATTAAATTAGCCTTAAGGCCTTCAACAAGTAAAACATTTCTCAATTTTGGTAATCCATCAAGACTTAGGGTACCTTTTCCAACAATATTACTTGACATACCATCACCAAAGGTTACTGCACCATATTCCAGAGATTTGAAATTGGTGAGTATATTTGCATCACCTGTTATATGTCTAGAACATTCACTATCAAAATACCAAGAGTTAGAGGCACGAGATTTATGACAAGTAAAAGCAGCAAGACAATTTGTTCTTGCTTTTTCAATCCAAACACTTTTTGATGGTTTTTTTTCAACCTGTTTTGTTTAACTATAATGATTTAAATAATTGTTTTTAAAAAAATTCATCATAGTAAAACATCTAGGCCGGATGTGCCCTTTCACTCCACAAAAATGACATATTGGAATGAACCGATCTGTGTTGGCTCTTTTGAGAAAATTGGTCTGTTTAACAGATGTGGAAACAATTTTGATTTTTGTAGAATCACCTGTCTAAGATGTACCTGCAAAGACGTTAGTAGATGCAACAGAATGAATGCTGGATTTCACAAAAATTGTTTTGCCTTTTGATTTAAAACCATCAGATCCTAATCCAGAAAAATTACCAGCTTTTTGTCCTGCACCAATAACATCATCTAAGATCCTGGAATTTGGATTAAGCATTTTAACACCTTTTACCATGTGGTTAATTTCATTTGATAATCTCTTAATTTCACAATCTTTTGCAATAACTTTATCCTCAAGATTCTTCACAGTGTTTACAAGTTCATCATTCTTTTCCTGTAAGGATTTGTTATTGCTTGCCATTAAGCGATTATCAGAACAAACCTTTAACCATTGATCATACATATCTTTGTATGATTCTTTTAGGGAATCCTCGTCTAGATCAGACTCACTGGATTCACATTCAGAATTATCTTCCTGAATTATGTTGTTCAAACAAACAACTCTTTTATTATCCTGCGAATTCAATGTTAATCCAGAAACAACAGAGGTTAAAACAATGTTTGAGTTATCTTCCTCATCGCTACTTTCAGAGTCCTGATCACTCCAAGTAGCTGCCATTACCTTTTTATTTTTCTTCAGTGTATTGGCACATTCAGATTGAATATGACCAATTCCTTCACATTCCCTGCATTGCACACCTCTTTTATTATTATTGTCAAAAGGTTTAGAGAATTGATTACCTTTGGAAGATTTGAACGTGGATTTTTTGTTACCAATCTTTTTCATGTATTTTTGAAAATTTTTGGTCAGCAGGGCCATTTCGTCTTCACCATCATTTTCATCTGAATATTTTATTTTTGATGATTTGAGAGTAACTGATTTTTCTTTGGGAGCACTTGGATTTTCCTTTTGACGAATTTGTTGATTGAGTTCAAACGTTCGCAATGAACCCATCAACTCCTCTACTTTCATTGTGTCGAGATCTTTTGCCTCTTCAATTTCTGTGAGCTTTGTTTGAAACCTGTCAGGAAGCACTCTAACAATGTTCCGAACTAACACGTTATTTTCCAATTTTTCTGCCAAGGCAAAATATTCATTAGCTATATCAGACAGTCTTTCATAGAATTTTGTGAGAGACTTAGTTTCTGTCATTCTAAGATTTTCAAATCTAGTAGTTAGCATAACAAGCCTAGAACATTTTACATCAGCAGTTCCTTCAAATTGAGTTTGAAGGATTTCCCAAGCTTCTTTGGCAGATTCACACGAGGATATTAATTTGATGTGTCCTTCGCCAACGCCATTAAAGATAGCATGCAAGGCTTTGTTGTTATAACTAGACAATTTGTCTTCAGCATCGGTCCAGTTAAGTTCAGATTTTACCTTTGTTACATCATCTGATTCAGATGGAGGTGTCCAACCAGTTAAGATTGATCTTCACGCCTTTTCTTCTTGAGATTTAATAAAGGCTCTCATCCTAACCTTCCAATAAGGATAGTTGTAATCATTCAGTAAAGGAGGACGAGTTATAGATCCACCTTCTGCAAAGAAAGACATTTCACAAGGCACAAAAACAAACGGAAAGAAACAAGATCACACTACTAGTTTAGTGACCCGCTCTTATACCAATTGAAATTCCGTTTTTAATAATTACCAAATTAATTAAACCATGTGAATTACTTAAAGTGTGGAATGGTAATTAACTATTTACGCAGATAGCAGTTCTGTCGGGACAGAATCCAAACTTGTCACGACAGAAACTGAACACAATAAATAGACAATGCAAAACAATAAAGAACACACCGAATTTTTACAAGGTTCAGAAACCCTTTCGGATAACCTACTCCTTGGGGCCACGCCCAGAGAATAAACCAATTAGTAAAGAAACAATGTGTACAAAAGCATTGACTTAAACAATGTAAGACTCCCTCTTAAACTATTGCCACAATCTTGTTGTACTATTCTCTATGAATCTGATTTGATGAAACGCTGATTCTCTTGAACTCCCTTCAAAGAATAGCGAGTGCACACTTCCTCCCGAAGTGAGACTTAGATAGAATCCTCTCCCGAAGATCCCTATGAACACGTTCATAATAGACACTATCTGTTTACAATGGACTAGATAGATATCCATAAGTACACTCAGCACTCTCACAAAGATTAAGGTGAACAAACTTAATCTCTACAAATAAAGATACTCTTCAAAATAACATAATGTTTACAAATATTCAAAATGGAAGAGATGAAAATTCCAAAGGCCTTGGCAAGATATTTATAGGCAGGGAAATCGTCAAAGGCCATCATTTTCTGGTATCTTTGAAATCAATTTGTGAATTGCCTTGATTAAGGAATTCAGCCAGCCAGATGAATTATGTGTCGACAGAAAATGAAACTGATGAGTCAGCAATGGAATCAGTTTTATCTGGCAGAACGAACATGGTCATTTCTTTTGACCATGTTCATTTTCGATACCTTCTTTATTCCAGAATAATCTTCTTTATTCCAGAATAATCATAATCCCTGAAAATAATCTCAAGATGATTGCAAAATATATTTTTACCAAATATGGATTATTTGTGATAAATAAGGTAAAAAATATATTCACACTTAAAGATATTTTCACATTAGAAAATCAGCTGAATAATTTGATAATTAACCCGAGAATCAATATGGAGATATGCTACTAATTTTCTTTAAATTTTTAAAATATTTTGTCTAAATTAAAGTTTAGCCAATAAAGAATTTTACAAATTAGATTTGACAATTTGTGTCATAAGTTTTTTTTTTATGAAAGTAGACAATGTGTTGGAAAAATTAATCTATTCTTGAAATAAAAATTAGAGAATTTACTATGTGGAGGAATTTAGGATAATTTAATACCTACACAATCTCCCTCTTCTTTTATATCATTAGTGAAAATTTTGTAACTTAGTATAATGATCAACTCACTATTTCTTTCTTATTTTTATAATATTTTTCTTAGCCCGTACACCAAACAAGGCCTAAAAGTAGAAAGTGATTCATGTTAAAATGATATTAACTCACATTTGATAATAATTCTATTAGGGAAATTTGATAAATCATGCTTACATTAGCTTAATAATTAAAATTTGAACCAAAGTTAACCACCATATGATACAAATGCTTATCTTTCATTTAATACCAAAAATACCCCTCTCATAACAAAATCCCATACCTTTCCTCTCTAAAATCTTGCAAAAAAGATACACATGGGTAAGTAATTTTCTTTGATTCTTGTTGTTGTTGGTTGTTTTTATGATTTAGATTGTTGTTTAGATGTTGGATCTGTAGTTTGTTGGTATTTTTTGCTGTTTTTTGGGTGAAAATCGTGGTCTGTGAAAATCTGCGTTTTTTTGGGTTCCTTGAATTTTTTTCTAAATGCTCGATAGTGTCCGATATAGGCCCGATGCAGGGACGATAGTTGTTGGGTTTCAAGGTTAGTGATGAGGTCCGATGGCCACCCGATGCTTGCCCGATATGTTTTGGTTACCCGATGGTCATTAAGGTTCGATGGCTACCCGATGGTTGCCCGATATTTATTTCATTCTACAAACCCTTTAAGTACGATAATGGATCGATACTAGTCCGATGCATGCCCGATAGTTGTTATTAAGTTAATGCAGACCTATTAGTACGATTGTACACGATGGTACCCGATAAGTGCCCGATGCTTGCCCAATAGTACGATGGTACACGATTTTACCCGATGGTACACGATAGTGATAAAAAAACTTAATAAAAACCATACCTTTCGGCTTTTCCCCTGCCCATTTCCCGTTCCCTCCCAAATCCCAACTCTTCACTCCCACAAAACCATCGAGCAACATAAGTACTCACACCCGACGCTTCTCTCTCCCTCACCCACCATCACCCGACGCTGCTCTCTCCCTCACCCGACGGTCGGAAAAACCCCCACCGGAGACGTAGAAAAACCAAGCCCCAACCCCCACTGGAGACGAAGAAAAACCAAGCCCCAACCCCCACCGGAGACGAAGAAAAACCAAGCTCCAACCCCTCACCGGAGAAGAAAAACCGACACCCCATTGCGCAAAAATGTCTAGGGTATGTGTTTTTTTTAATCTCTTCTCCATTAAAAAATGTTATAGTATGTATTGTTGAATTTGACTGTGTTAAATCTGACTGTGTGACATCTGATAAACCGTAAAATTTTGAAAAAAATTTCTGGGTTTTTTTAGAGGTACAATAGTGGGTCGATCTGGGTACGATAGTATTTGTGTTTCTCATAACTTCAGGTTGAAGATGAGTGTACGATAGGGGTACGATAGTGGTTCGATGGTGGTACGATAGGTTGTGTTTTCTGATAACTTGAGGTTGAAGATGGAGGTACGATAGGGTACGATGTTGGGTACGATGTGTGCCCGATAGTGGGAACAAATTGTTGTGTATGTTATAATACGATGGTGTACGATGTGAGGTACGATTGTGCACGATAATGTTATAGTTCCAGTTTTCCATTGGTGTCCGATATGGTGCGATAGATTCCGATAGTTGCTCGATAGTATATTGCAGAAGATAAAATTTGATGTTTTTTTTTGTTATTCTATTTAATTGGGTATTTATTTGTTTTATGCAGAACTTAAGACCTCCACAACTGATAGTTCCAGTAGAGGAACATTTTACGGGACGTATCACTTGGCGCGGCAGTTGGTACTTTCCAAAGATTAAAGCAAAATTTATACAGTGTGGTTTATTGGATAGGGTGAAGGAATCCCCTTTCAAACAGTTCTTCATGGCGGAACCATTAAATTTTTCTGGTGCCTTAGTCCATCAATTGTTGTTGCACAAATTCAGAGGGGAGAAGACTGACGAAGTCCAGTTTTATATTGGGAAAAAAAGATGTAGATTTAGCCAATTGGAGTTCGCTTTAGTTACTGGTTTAAATTTTGAGGCCGGACCGTCTGAAGCTGAGATTAAAGCGAAGACCACTTCGGATCGGTTGATTCTTGAGTACTTCAATGGTCATTCCCCAGTGAGCATAGGGCAACTGCGCAGAACTTTTGAGAGTTGTCAAATAGTTGATGATGTGTACAAGATGGGTTTGTGCTTATTAGTTGAGGGTGTTTTGAAAGGTCGTGAGGAGAAGTTGATGGTTTGGACTGACATGCTGAAGATGGTAGACGACGTTGACTTCTTTTTCCAGTACCCGTGGGGGAAGATATCATACCAGAAGTTGTTACAAACTTGTCAAAAAGACTTTGTTGAAATGAAGAAGCATTTACAGAAGAAGATTGAGAAAGGAAAGACTCAAAAGGAGGCCAAGTACTCTATTTATGGGTATGCTGCAGCATTGCAGTATTGGGCTTTTGAGTCCATCATTGAGTTGGGTCAGGATCATGCTGTGAGATTGGGCCAAGGCATACCAAGAATGATCAACTGGCAGAGCAAGGAGAAAGTAGAGATACACAAAGAGCAACTTATTAAGTTGTTTGCCAAAAAGGTGAGCTTTTACTTTACTTTTGAATGTTCTATATTTTTTTCTAGATATGCAATTTTATGGGTACTGCACGATAGGAATACGATAGAGTACGATTTGAGTACGATTATGGGGTTATTTTGTGGTTTTTTGTCAACTGTTTGAAAACTGACTAAGTGGTACGATTTGGTACGATGATGGTCCGATGGGGGTACGATATGTATTCTTTGTTAATGTAGTAGTAGTGGTACGATATTGGTACGATGTTGTACGATGATGGTACGATAGTTAGCAAGCAATTCTCATTTACGGGTACGATATTGTTATGTTATGGGTACGATATGGGTACGATAATTGCATGATATGGGTACGATATGGGTACGATTGGGGTACGATAGTTTACCATTTTTCACAGATGACAATTACTTATTTTTTATATTGTTTTACTTTCCAATCTAAATATGCATTGTTTTTTGTGGCAGTTGACAGTATACCCCTACCTGTGTGCCCGACCTGCTGAAGAACAGTATGTGAGGACCCTTACAGACAATGAAGCCCCATTGTATGTGGACATGGGGTTAGAGGAACTAGAGGTGGGTCCCGATGGACAGCCTACACAGGAAGCCTTACAGAGCCAGGCTGAAAAGCTTGCTGAAAAGTTAGCTGAGCAAGCAGAAGCAGCAAATATTTTTAAGGAGGTTCCACCAGCTCAACCTGAGGCACCTGAGGTTCCCCCATCAACACCTCATGCCAGCACCTCCTCCCAAGCTGAGCAACCAGGCTACTCTATGATTTTGGCCAGGTTGGAAAAGGTTGAAGGGCAACAAAGTGCCCTTATTAAAGGTCAGTCTGAGATCTTGGGTCAATTGCAGAAGCTTATGACAATGATGGAAGATCTTAGTAGGCCAGTTCCAGATCCACACCCTCAGTCCACTGAAGAAGGCCCTCAGTCTCCTGTAGATGAAGACATTCTCCCTAACGATTACAGACCTGATGATGTAGATGATCACATTTTTCGCACACCAGAGGATATGCAAATTACTGTAATCGGAGATACTGAAGATTCTGAAGTACAATTCTTAAACATAGCTCCACCAGCACCGGAGAAGAGGAGAGAAAGAAAGAGGCCTAGGTGGTTCGATGAGTACACTACAATGAGGAAAAGGAATAAGAAATCGAAGACAGCAGTGAATGTGGATCCATTGAGGGTTGTTGATGGTAAATTACTTATGACCTTTCACAAGTGGTTGCTTGGCACCATTGGGAATAAATATCCGAGGGAATGCTTCTCAGGGACACACGAAGCTGCTTGGTTCCTGAAACTGCATACTCCGAGGACATGGCTTTCTGACTCTGTAAGTTTTCTATAACTTCATAATTAAATAATGTTGAAAATTTATTTAAATGTTTCTATATATAGTGGTACGATATGGGTACGATATGGTACGAATGTAATATGATAATTATAAGTGTCAAATTATAAACTGTTTATATGTCAATGGTACGATGGTGGTACGACATTAGCACGATAGTGGTACGATATAATTTGTTAAGTAGTTACTATTACCATCATAATTTTAGAATTTGTAGTGGGACAATTTAGGTACGATGGTAGTACGATAATGTACGATGATGGTACGACAGTGGGACGCTAGTGGGTACGATGGTGTATAATACTAGTTTTTGCCATAAAGGTACGATGATGGTACGACATTAACACGATATTGGTACGATAGAAGGTTTTATTGTTACTATATTCATGTACGATTGGGGTACGATAATGGTACGATTGGGGTACGATAGTTACTATATTCATGTCTGATAGTTTTTTGTTTGTTTATTTTGGTACGATATTGTGGTTACTGACTTAATTTTCCTTTAATGTAGCATTTAGATGCAGCATTCCATCTCATGAAAAGGTGTCTAGAATTTTATCCTAACGTGTACCCTCAGAAATGTGTTGTTATGCCTACAATTTTTCCCGAATCATTGAAGGGTCGGTGGGACGCTTTTCCAGGTTCTGACTACTCTAGATTTAGTTGGGATGACAGTATATTGGACCTGGTTAGGGGTGATGCAGTCCAGTTCTTACCGAGTTGGCAGAACAAGGAGTTCATTTATTTTGCCCTCTTCTTGAAAGACCAAATGCATTGGGTAGCTGTAGAGGCAGACCTGAATGGGTGGATGCTCAACATCTTTGACTCCAGTATTGGATCAATTTCCGAAAACGATTTGATCAGCTTGATGGTTGACTGGTGTACCATTTTCCCGTCGGTCTTGCGACAGTCCGGTTTATTTGAGAACCATGACGTTATACTCGCGCCTCAGTTGACAGCATCAGAGAGTCAGGTCAGACCCTTCGATTGGAAACTCATTCCACGTGAATTCGTACCGCAAACAAAATCCAGGTGAACTTTATTAAATATCACATATTAATTATTATTTCTTAATTACAAAACTTTATTAAATTATTGTTTATTTTCTAATGCAGTGGCGATTGCGGATGTTACGTAATTGAGCATATTGAACATAAGCTTCTACAACTACCATTTGATAATGTAACTGACAATAATATGAAACTTTTTAGGCAAAGGTGGTGTGTAGACTTATTCTACCAAAACTTATGTTGAACGGTCTTAATTTTTTTGAATTGTATAATTTTTTTGATTGCTCTTTTTGTAATTACTACATTTTAATGTGCTTAATCTTTGCATCGTACTATCGTCGATCACTATCGTACTCTATCGTACCCTCACTTGCCTCACAAATTTCACGAACAGTACTGAAACCATACCATCGTACCATTATCGGACCAATATCGTACATTATCGTACCCTAATGTCGTACATTAACTATCGTACTACATCGAGCAACGTCGTACCATATTGTAAGATACATTTAAATAATCCTACAACAAACAATATCGTGCATTGTCGTACCGGCATCGTGCACTATCGAACCAACACTGGATTATTACATATTTAAGAGTTTCATAATGGAGAAAAAAACAGAAAAAAACCTGCAAAATCCAGCACATAACAAATATTACTAGTTCAAGCAGAAATAAAACATAATAGGTCAACTAGAATACAAACAAAACAAGTTAACCTCGGTACTTGCAAGACGCTTTGTTGTGCCCTTTACCACCACACTTGCTACAACATCGTTGTATCACAACCTTGTCTCCATTAGAAGGATATTGATTTTTCCTAATTCGTCCGACCTTTTGCTTCTTCGGTCGGCCTACAGGTTTCTTCTCAATCGGTACTCCAACTTGGATGTTCTTAATGTCTTCAGGCAATTCCCAATCATCCTCATCACCAACTGGCATAATTGTCCCCTCATATGTGCTCTTCCAACTCTCTCTTGTGTAATATTGAGAGCACAATGCGTACATGCTAATATTTCGTTCTTAAGCAGCAGCACATGCATGTGGACAAGGAATCTTCATGATTTGGAATAGGCCGCAACTGCATTGTCGTGCCTCCAAATCAACTATACCACCGCTCTGAACTGTTCCTCCGGGGTGGACATTAAATGTATAAGGTCCAGCTCTGTCGACGCTTAAGAACCGAGATTTCTCAAATTGACATGACAAGTCCCCCTCCATAACTGGTGATAGAGTCGTGCTACACTTTTCAGCGTTTTCCTTTCGAGTAGCAAACCATGTTTGAATAGTAAACCTGATGAATTCAACAAAAGCAGTGATCGGGAAGGCTCTTGCGTCCTTAGTTTTGCTGTTGAAACTTTCAGCCCAATTACTTGTCATTACATTGTAACGGTCCCCTGGAAAGTACGCACGAACCCATCTTTCAAATCCAATGCCCTCAAGATATAGTGCAACTCGAACATCCATTGCTTTTATCTTTTCAAATTCTCTTTCAAAATCTGTCTTCTTATACGAGTATGCACAACTGTAAATATGATCCGTGAAGCAATCAGTCTTGAACTTGCTAGCCACGTTCATAATAATGTGGTGGTAGCATGCGCCATGGGGTACATCAGGGAAGACAAGTTCCAAAGCATGAACAATGCTTTGATGCCTATCCGATACGAATGCTAAGTTCTCAACATCACCAATCGCTTGTTTCAACTTCCTCATGAAATAGGTCCAAGAGTCGTGGTTCTCACTGTCAACCATTGCGAAAGCAATCGGAAATATGCGGCTGTCTGAATCCAATGCCACGGCACACAACATTTGGCCACCATACCTAGTTTTCAAGAAGGACCCATCAATACATATAACAGGTCGACAAAACTTGAATCCCCGCCTACAAGCACCCAGAGAAAAAAAGCAATACTTGAAGCGACCCTCGTCTACCTTGAAATCAGTAATGGAATCGGGATTGTTCAACCGCAGCATGTGCAAGTACCCAGGTAACTTCGAATATGAAGCTTCAGGCGTACCCCTAACTATGTGGAGTGCTTTCTCTCTGCATCTCCAAGCCTTCTCATAACTCATTTCGATCCCGAAAGAATTCTTCATATCTTCTCTTATTTTGGAGGCTAAATAATCTGAACCGTTAACTGAGAATTTATCCTTGATCAGTTCGGCAACTACCAAAGGTGATGCTTGACGGTTATCTTTTTTTCGAACATCGAGGGAACATGTGTGTACATTTTCAAATGCTGTCACCTCGAACATGTTAGAAAGTTGCTTCTTCTTCCCTCTTAACCTCCACCCACAATCAGGATCCTTGCATGTAATATACCAAACATCAGTACCAGACTTCTTAACTATAAAGTCGAATCCCTTCTTCATTGCAAACAAGCCAGCAACCTTCTTTAAATGTTCCTTGTCTCTGAAAAACTTTCCTAAATGAATCTCCCCGCCCGATGTGCCACCCATAGATATATAGTGACTATTATCCTCAATGTCTTCTCTTGTAAACATCTGAGCTTTGAATTTACTATAATATGTCGAAGAAGAGAGTGGATCACTAAATTCTCTAGCATCATTTGTTCCGTCTGGACGACTACTACTAGTACCAGGTGTTTGGCGATCTTCTCTACGGGGTCTACTTCTACATGTTGTTTGCCTCGGTATTTGGTACGACAGTGGACTCAGGCTCAAAGCTTGAGAACGGACCTCTGTTTCTTGGTCGTCATTGCCCTCAAAATCATTTTCAGGGTCAGGACAATCAGGAAAATCATCATGAAATGGCATCTGTGCTACATGGTCAACTGTTGGTATGAAAGGGTTTGATTCAGGTATAGCAGTGGCTACCAGCACCTCCGGATTTGTTTCTGGAACATAAGTCCCAACCTCACTACGAGTATCCTTAACAGTACTTGGTGGAGGATTACGATCAACAATGATATTCTTCTCCACCAAAGTCACAAAAAGGGGAACAAATTCATCTGGCTTCTTCAAAAGCATTGACAAATATAAGCTTACACCCTTGTCATTCCTTATAAGTTCAGGCCGATACATTAACCCTTTCATGTACTTATAATTCACTTCTAATTTCAGGTCATACTGCACTTTGTCAACCTCCAGCTCTGAGTACAGAAGTTCAACAAGTTATGAGTAAGTTATGTCCTTCTCCAACTCGAACGTTAAATTTTCGGCTCCATTAAAAACCCAATCTCTACCTTCACGCTCCCAAACACCATTATACATTAAGTACGCGAACAAAGTTGACCCTATCATGTACAAAGAAAAAAAATCAGTAAATGGCAACAAAATGTCGAAATTTAGTTCAAATGTTTGGGAATCGTACCAGTATCGGGCCATATCGGGCGGTATCGGGCAAAGTTTTATTTATGTTTTTTGATCACTTAAAACACTAATATCGGGCAAGTATCGGGTAACATCGAGTACCATCGTACTATTAGGTCAGCAGTAACTTAATAATAACTATCGGGCATATATCGGACTACTATCGATCCATTATCGTACTTAAAAGGATGTGTAGATTTAAAATAATAATCGGGGCAACCATCGGGTAGCCATCGTACCCTTATAACCATCGGGTAACCAAACTATCTGGCAACCATCGGGTTGCCATCGGACCTTCATCCCTAACCTTGAAACTCAACAACTATCGTGCCTGTATCGGGTCTCTATCGGACACTATCGGGCATTTAGAAAAAAACTCAGGGAACCCAAGAAAACGCAGATTTTCACATAACACGATTTTCACCCAAAAAAACAGCAAAAAATACCAACAAACTATAGATCCAACATATAAACAGCATTATGAATCATAAAAGCAACCAACAACAACAAGAATCAAAGAAAATCACTTACCCATTTAATATCTTCACTATGAGCAAAAATAACACAAAGCTTGGTGTTTCTCCTCAAACAATCCACAATGTCCGAATGTGTATCTTTCTTGCAAGATTTTAGTATAAAAATCTTGTGTGTAAAACGTATGGTGAAGAGAGAGTGAGAGAGAATGTATGGTGAAGAGAGGTATGGTGAAGAGAGGTAGAGAGGAAGAGGGAGAATAGAGAGGAAAGGTGTTATGAGAGGGGTATTTTTGGTATTAAATGAAAGATGAGCATTGATATCATTTGGTGGTTAACTTTGGTTCAAATTTTAATTATTAAGCTAATGTAAGTATGATTAATCAAATTTCCCTTCTATTATAGCATAAAGCACTCTAAAGGAGGTGACCAAACTTATTATTAGGCTTTTAAAAAATCTTTTCTACTCTTGTAATGAGTTTTGTGTTTGTTTCAAGTTGTATATGTACTAATTTTAATTTGTTTTGTCATCTAGTTCTGTTGATTATTTTATTTTATTTTTTTTGCCTGCTAACTTGAATACTTTATCAGGTGCTAAATCCTCTATTTGACCTTGCTGGCATTATGTATGGACAATTTGGAATTCCATCTTGGAAATTTTTTCTTCCTTTCTCTTGTACTCTCCTGCTGACGGTTTTCATCATCAGAGTTTGCAATATCAACTTCTTAATTGGATAGAGAATGAATTGTTTTGACTTCTCAGTTTCATCCCGACATTAGAAGAAGAAGAAAGTCATTCTATGTTTTAGTTTTTGAGCAAATTTATTACTCTTTCTCAACAAATTGTTGAATTAAAACTTGGAAACTGGAATATTTTTTTTAATTTTTAATTTTAGAAATAATATCTTCTCATCTATTGATTGTGTTCACAACTTAGATCTAATATACATTTATAAGTATAGAATATAGATATACAAATCTTACCAGTTATATAAACTCTATTATTGGTTTTATTTTATTTTATTGAATAGAACTTAACAATAGTTTTTTTTTTCTTTGAACAAAGAACTTAACAATAGTTGATTCATGTTTGATAGAGTTTTTTTTTTGTCTTTAGTTATATTCAAAATAAAAAAATCATATATATAAATAAAATAAGAAAGAGACATATATTTTAATTAAAAAACTTTAGACTTAAAAAAACCAATATTAATTATATTGTCTATACTAAAGGGCACACTAGTCACATAATGGGTCATCGATAATATGCGATCAGCAAAAATCGCACTACTTTGACAACTTTCTTCCATAATGAACACTTTTGATTACAATAATTTTTTATCTTGGACCTCATGGATAGGAGATCACATCGTTGGATACGTCCAAAATGACACATAAATAGGAAAGGTAGTCAAAGTCTACCACCTAAGGGTGAGAACGGGTGCGATCGTAAAAGATCTCACTACTTTGACAACTTCCTTTTATTAAGATTACTTTCGATTCAAACAATTTCCGATCTTGGAACGCATGGGTCGGCAATCGCACCATTGGATATGTCCGAAATGGCACATAAATAGAAATTTGGTCAAAGCTTACCACCATAAAGAGAGATTGGGTGCGATCGAAAAAGATTGCACTACTTTGACCACTTCATTTATTAAAGAACACTCTTGATTAGGATAATTTTCGAACTTGGACCGCATGGAGCAGAGATTTGACCGTTGGATATGTCCGAAATGGTACATAAATAGGAAAGGTGGTCAAAGCTTACCACCTAAGAGTGAGAATGGGTGCGATCGAAAAAGATAGCACTACTTTGACAACTTCCTTTCATTCAAAGTACTCTTGATTTGGACAATTTCCAATCTTGGAACGCATGGGTCGGCAATAAGACCGTTGGATATGTTCGAAATGGCACATAAATAGAAAGGGTGGTCAAAGCCTACCTCCATAGAGCGAGATTGGGTGTGATCGATATAGATCACACTACTTCGACCACTTCATTTCTTAAAAAACACTCTTGATTAGGACCATTTTCAATCTTGGACCGCATGGATCAGAGATCGGATCGTTCGATATGTTCAAAACAATACATAAATAGGAAAAGTGGTCAAAGCCTACCACCTAAGAGTGAGAACTTACTTTGACAACTTCCTTTCATCAAGATTACTCTTCATTTAGACAATTTCCTATCTTGGAACGGATGGGTCGACTGTAACATCCCAAATTCCCTAATATGGCTTAGTGCCTGGATTAGGGAGCCGAGAGGCAATAATTGTTTTAATTGTGTGCTAATGTATTGTGAGCATGTCATTACGTGAATTATAATATAATATAATTATGCTTGCATGTTTAGAAATATTAAATATGTGTGTGGGCCCGTTTCTTATAAGAAGGGGATTTTAGTAATTTTGACCCGTTGAAGGTATAATTGTAAATATGCGTGTGTATGATTGAGACCACATTATTATGTGGATATATTTTGGGTTACTCGACGCGAGGCGATCTTGGTGAGCAAGTTAGCGGAAAAGTCACAACAGGATTGAATACTCAGCTCGGGGTGAGCCCAGGGGTATTTTGATAATTTAGTACATTACTGGGGTTTATCGGGTAATGGGAGGTTAAATGGTTTTTATTTTTGAGATAGTTGGGGATTTAGAGGAACAATCAAGGATTTATGGGAAGTGGCAATTGACAGAATTTCCCTTGAGGTCATTAGAGGATTTAAGTTAGTTATAAGGGCATTTTGGACTTTTTGACATAAAGGTTAAGTTGAGTTTTAGCTGAGACTTTAGAAACACTCAGAAAGAAGTAGAAGATTTTAGCTCTCTCTCTCTCTCTCTCTCTATCTCTCGGTTCTATCTCTCGCTCATTTGGTGCTTGATGATTTGAAGAAATTTGGAGGATTCCAAACTAAGCACTTGCAGGTTTAAGATTGGCTGAGCTTTGGATTTTTGCTCAGGGCAGAGTATAGCTCAGAGGTAAGGACCTGAACTTGAATTCCTTATGTCAATTTTGTTTTTTATGTAGGAAGTTTAGAGTTTGCATGTGGGAGGGTTTAAAGATTGAATTTTGGATTTTGATAAGTTTTCAATCAAGTTCTTGAGTTAGGTTTTACTTCTGGAGAGGTGTCAAATCGGTTTTGGGAATTGAATTGAGGTTTTAAGTTTGATTTAGGGTAATTTTGATTGGGTTTGGCTGAGGGAAAACCCAAGAATTCTAGGTTCGAAGGGGTCAGGTTGCGGCTCTCTTGAACCTAGGGAGCTAGGAGGGCTCCGTTGCGAGGGCGCACCGCGGCGCCTGTTAGGCAGCGCCGCAGGGCGTGTTTAGTAAAAAGGGAGGCTGAGCCTCTGACCTGGGGCGGGCAGCGGCATAGGGGCATGGGGCCGCGGCGCTTAAGGGGTTTTGGACCCTGAGAGGGTTTTTGAGTGCAGGAACTCAACCCTAAGGGCTCGGGATCGATCCTACTACAGAGTCTAGTGGAATTCGATGTCCCAAAGGCTAGGACTCGGTCCGAAAGCCTTTATTCACTCATTTTGATGGGATTCTTTATCATGGTTGTGACTATGTCATTGCTAGGAGCTCGGATCAGGGATCATACTCAAGAGTTGTTCATTGGTAGCTTGCACTTGGACCAAAGGTAAAAAACTGCACCCAGAATATGATATACATGATTAGGGCTTTTGGCCCGAATGCTGAACATAATCTTGATTTGGGCGTTGGCCCTATAAATGTGCATGATTATGATTATGCCTATGTATATCTATTTAAATGTATTGTAATGCATTTTATCTGTTTGTATGATAAATGGATTATGTGATTGTCTATTGTGACAAGGAGGCTCGATTTATAAACCAAGGATTTGTTGTTGTATCTGGTTAAAGATCGACTTACTAGTCAAGGGCATACTTGATTAAAGGGGGCTCGACTTATAAGTTGAGAATCTCCAAGGCTTGGATTATAATTCGAGGGTCTTTAAGGCTTGACTTATAAGTCGAGGGTCTTTGAGGCTTGACTTATACGTCGGGGGTCTATGAAGCTCGACTCATAAGTCGATGATCTGCAAGACTCGACTTATGAGCCGAGACCGGCATTACGCAAGTTAAGCGTAGGCCGCTATGGCTGGGCCACCTTAGGAGTGCACCAAGCACTTGACTGACTTAGATGCCATAAGAACAAAAGAGAGTGCAACACGAACTTGTGCAACCCTATGGTTGCTGATCTGAATAGTGTTTATGCTTAGTTCCAGTTATTACTACTAAGCCTGCTGTATTATTTTGTGAATTATTTGAATATATTTTCTTGTTGAGTCTTTTGGCTCACGAGTGCTTTGTGGTACAGGTAAGGGTAAGGAAAAGCTTGGCCAGTCATGAGTTGGAGAGCGATAGCAGTGATGTGTACATATGCAGTTCGCTCGACCGCCACGGCCGAGAAATTTCAAGGAAGCTAGGGTTGGACCCAGTTTTGCTGCCTAGGTCGGCTTATTTTGTAACCTTGGAATTGTAACCGACTTTTAAACTTGTATTTTGGGGATTCCATGTAAAGACCAGATTTTTTCTATAATGAAAATGTTTATGCCTTGACCAAAATTTTAAATACCTAAACCATTGGAGGGTTAATCACATGTTTAGTCCAAATGACTCGTTTAGTGAGTTCAGCACTAATTTTAAACACACATGGTAATGGACCCTATTCAGCAGGGCGTTACATCGACAATCTGACCATTGGATATGTTCAAAGTGGCACATAAATAGAAAAGGTGGTCAAAGCCTAACGCCTTAGAGTGAGATTGGGTGCGATCAACAAATATCGAACTACTTTGACCACTTCTTTTTTTAAAGAACACTATTGATTTGGACAGTTTTCGATCTTAGACTACATGGATTGGAGTTCGGACCATTGGATACGTCCGAAATGGTACATAAATAGGAAAGGTGGACAAAGCCTACCACCTAAGAGTGAGAACGAGTGCGATCGATAAAGATCGCACTACTTTGACAACTTCCTTTCATTAAGATTACTCTTGATTAAGACAATTTCTGATCTTGGAACGCATGGGCTGGAAATCGAACCGTTGGATATGTCTGAAATGGCACATAAATAGAAAAGGTGGTCAAAGCCGCCTTCGAGTGAAATTGGGTGCGATCGACAAAGATCGCACTATTTTGACCACTTCATTTATTAAAGAACACTCTTGATTAGGAGTTTTTTTTTATCTTGGAACGAATGGATCAACCATCGGATAGTTGGATACATCCAAAATGGCACATAAATAGGAGAGGTGGTCAAATCTTACCTCTTAAGAGTGAGAATGGGTGCTATCAACAAAGATCACACTACTTTGACCACTTCCTTTCATAAAGAGCACTCTTGATTATGAAATTTTTTTATCTTAGAATGCATGGTTCTTCAATCGGCCATTGCATATGTTTCAAGTGGCACATAAATAGAAAAGGTGGTCAAAGCTTACCACCTAAGAGTGAGATCGACAAATATTGTATTGCTTTGACCACTTATTTTCATAAAGAACACTCTTGATTATGATAGTTTTTTATTTTGGAACAAATGGGTCAGCGATTGAACTATTGGATACATTTGAATGGCACATAAATTGGAAAGGTGGTTAAATCCTACCACCTAAGAGTGAGAATGGATGCGATCAACAAAGATTGTACTACTTTGATCACTTTTTTTCATAAAAATACTCTTGATTATGACAAATTTTGATCTTAGAATATATGGGTTGACCATCGTACAATTGGATACGTCTAAAATGACACATAATTAGGAAAGATTGTCAAAGCCTACGACCTAAGATCGCACTTGTTTGACTACTTTCTTTTCATAAATTAGTGTTAATTAATTTTTTTCATTAAATTTTTCGAAAATATTTATAAATGAAAATATTTAATTATGATTTAATTCATCTCCATTTTGTAGGAATAAATTGAATTCTTGAAAATTTTTAATTGTAGAAAAAAGAGAATAAATAAAATTGAAAGAGAGAATAAGAATTTTTGAAAGAAAAGCCTAAGATAAAACATGTACTTTTGCAACCAATGCCCAGCCTTAGCTCGACCCATCCGAGAGCTCCAAGGCAATTAAAAAAGAGGAAATTATATAGAATATGGATTTTTTAGTTTTCTTTTCATAAATATGGAAAAAAAATTTGATTTTACTAATTTTATGGGTTTTGTTTAATTAAATCTTATTATGTGGAGAATAGTTATAGGGATATTTTAGTCATTTCATTCTTATGATTATATATTTATTAATTTTGTAAGAAACCCAACGTTTCCTCTTCTTCCTTTTTTGTGTTTTGTTCTTCATCTTCTTTTTTTTTCTTTTCTGACCGATTTCAGGGAGAGAAAAAAAGTGTTGACCTCCATTATCGGTTCCTCCTCTTCTCTTTTTTCGGTGTTTCCGATTTCAAGGAGAAAAAAGGGTGCGTCCTCCATTTGTCAGCTTCCTCCTCTAATGCTATTTTCAATTTTGTGCGATTTCAGGGAGAATAAAAGGGTCTCAACCTCCATTATTGGCAACTTTGCTGATTGTCCTTCTCAGGCGACGACATTCTCAGGCGTCTCAGGGTGTTGACCTCGCTTCTGTCACAACTTCATTTGTTTGAAAGTTCAGAATCAATTTTAACTAAATATAGAATTTGATATTATATCTTTCATAATTCAGATAACTTTTTGTTTATAGAAAGTAAAATTCTAAATAAAATCATTTTGCTCTTGTTTTATTACTCTGTATACGTGGATTTTTTTAAGAATTTAGTTTGACAATATCATGTAGAGGCTCTACATGCATATTATTATTATTATCTTTGAGTTGTTCTTGTTGTGATTACAGTGATATTTCTTTTAAGCTTTGGTGGGGTGGCGCTTAACCACAACATAAGTCATAGTATGTCTCTAATTGTGCCCAAAATCCCTTATCTATACTATAATGAGTCAAGCCATACTTATGATATTTTCTAATTTTGATTATGCATATTTTCTTAGTGCTCGGTTGATTTTTCAACAATGGAGTTCAACTATACTATATATAAGAAGAAAAATTATTATTAAAAAAAAACTTCTATTGATTAGATATTATATGTAGTACCCTGTAAAACACACAAGTATACATACTAAAAACTAAAGTACAAATTGTCTGTTGTAAAAGCTTGCCTATACTTGTTCATTAATTCTCATAACCACAAGAATCCATATTTTTTTCTTCTCTAAATTACAATTAAGTAGAAAAACTTTAATCAAAGCCTCATTCATTTGAAATCAAAGTAAACCAATGAAATTTTCTCAACATTTTTTTTTTGTTCCGAAATTCTTATTTCACGTGATGAACTTGCATGATTGGTAAGTAGCTGGTTCTTTTTTGTTATGTGTTAATTTTTTCTTATTTCAAATCATTATTCTTCATATTATTTTTTCTTTTACATTTGCAGCGAATGTGGCGTATTTGTTGTTGCTTTTGCTAATCACATTATTCATGAGGGGATTACCAATATATCTACCCAACTTAACATTGTCATTTATCAAAAGAACTTGTGGTATGCAATTTCAAGCATGCTATATGAAGAAGCTAGAGGAGGGTTATCAAACTGATGATGAGAAGCTTACAAGGTTGAAGAAGAAAAAGCAAAAATGAATATGTAGTTTTTTGATGAATAGTTGGATCTTCACATGTTTTTTTTTTTTTTTTAGTTGGACAATTCAACTTTTACAATTTCTTTATGTGTCATGATACTAGTATGTTAACTTTGAACAATTTCAAAGTCATGTATATTATGTAGTTTTTGTATAATTTTGAGATTATACGAATATTCACAGGTTCCATGTTTTTTTAAAAGCAAAACAATTGCATAAAATTAATAAATGAATATTTTAGGTTACATTTTAAAAACTTTAAACAGGTAATGAATTATTCTAGAAACTTTAAAAACTTGGGTGTCTAGACAATGAATTATTCTAGTACCCAATTACTTCAATAAGTTATTAAAATTCAAATTTCAAATGTCACGTTACTTTTGTAAGATATTGAGAGAACAACAAATGTCAAGTATCAGGTTACTTTTATTTAATGAGTAAGAAATGTCAAGTACTAAGTTACATTTATAGAATATGAAATGAAATTAATTAATAGTCAGGTTACATCAATATTCAAATAAACTAATGTTTCACAGGTTTTAGGTTTCTTTCTTACAGACCAGGATACTTTCTGATCTATTCGTTTTAAACTGGAAGTTTTTCAACATGGCATAGTAGCTTAGTGCAGATTTAAACATTCTCTTCTCTTTGAAAAATTGCCATTCTTCTATTGTTTGCACCTTTTGAGTTGCAATGAGTGTCCTTTGTTCCTCCTTTTTTTTCTTTTGTTTCTTTTAGTTTCTTCTATAATGAATTCAACAACTTCATTGGCATATTCAGTAATAGATGGCAAAGAACAATTCTGGTTACTTGAGCTTCCTACTTCAAATGGGATCATCTAATTTCCTTCTCTTGTGCTTTGTTGGAGTAGCACAAAACCAACCCCCATATTCTGTATTGAACCTTGGGGCTTTGCTGAAAGTTGTCCATGTGTTTGGACCAACGATTGTGCAGAAACCTAGTACAATAAAAAATCAGCTATGTTTTTTATTGGTATATAAAATAAATTTACAAGAATAAATGCAAAATGGTTACCACATTTTGGGATGAACTATGATTACACTCTTGTATACACAATGGTAACTTAGTTATAGAGTTGTAACTTCTCTTCATGTCCATATAAAAAATCATAGAGTTTTCAGTCAACAACTTGATTGGTCGGTCTCTCTTATCTATTATTTTTTATCAAGTTTTTGAGATTTTGAAGTGAACAATTTGGTGGAATATGTACTCCAGCCACTTCATAATTTGAGTAACAGTTGTTTTCATCCCATTTTCCTTCATAATGAATCAATACTTTAATGAAATCCATTCTTGAAACATATAACATATTGTAGGTAACAGATTACACAATACAACTAAGAAATATGCAAGGATTCAATTAGCAGGTTACTTTTAATATTTTTCAAGCTACTTTACCCAAAATCAAAGATAATCCATAAAATTATACCTGTTGACCTGTGAAATTGGCCAACGGTCGTATGTACGGTATATGACATCTTTTGAACGAAATGAATATAATATATGACAGAGTGCAAATATCTTAAATAAACACACAAAAATTTTATAGTGGTTTAGCCTTGTTCTGATGAACAGTAATAACCTAATCCACTTAGTCTTTGGTATTGAATCACTTGATAGACAATTACACGGATGAACTGAAGTATTCACTCGTCACCAATTTGCCCAGAGTTTCTCCCCAAAAAATATTTCTCTCCAAATCATTCTCAGAAAAAAGATCCCCCTCTTATGAAGCCCTGGGTTCTTTATTTATAGTACCCAGGGGTTGTTACATGATCAGTAATACTGGGGATCGTGGTTTGGTACACGATTATTGGGTAGTGGAGATACGTGTCCACCTCCCGATGATTATGAGATCATGGGTCTTCTTGTTGTTTCTCTAGATTGTGGTAAATGATCCACGATTGAAACCTCTGGGAAAATGATAAGTCTAGGTTTGTCCATGAGACTTAGGTGCTATGCCCGATGACCCTTTAGAGCTTAAGTGCTAGGCCTGATGACCCTCTGGGTGCTAGGCCTGCTGATCTTCTAGGTGCTAGGCCTAATGACCTTCTGGGTGTTAGGCCTGTTGATTTCAACTTAAACGAGCGTGAACTTTATCTATATTTGGGAGTTTAGGCCGACTACCCTATGAAGAATGGGGCGGGCTAACCACCCCATGCAGTTCTTTAGCATGTCAGGCTAACCACCCCTGGGGCTGGGGTTAAGCTGACCACCCCTAGGGGTTGGGGTCAGGCCGACCACCGTTAGGGGTTGGGATCAGGCCGACCACCCCTAGGAGGCTAGGGCTAGGCCGACCACCCTTAGGGGGTTTAATCTTGGTCGACTTCCTTATAGGTCATGGACCTATCCTTTTTTTCTCATCGATCTTTTTTCAATACTTTGTCGTTTTTCCATGACTTGTGATGCCACGTGCCGCTTTCTCATTCGCCACATCATCTCTTGATTTTTGAGGGATAACCATACCATATTAAAGCAGTCATGTACTAGGTTACACAATCAAATTTAAAGCAAATTCAAGGATTCAAATATTAGGTTACTTTTATGTATTTTAGATGTTTTTCTCAAAATTCAAAGTAAAATAATGAAATTATGGTCAACATAAGGAATGCATGTATCAGGTTACTACAGAAAAACTAAATAAAATGCAGGGAATAAGGTTCCAGGTTACTTTTCCACCTTTCAATCTACTTTTCTCAAAATTCAAAGTAAGCTAGTGAAATTATGTCAACATAAGGGATGCAAGTACTAGGTTACTCCAAAAAACTAAATAAAATGCATGAAATAAAGTTTCAGGTTACGTTTCCACCTTTCAGGCTACTTTTATGTATTTCAGATGTTTTTCTCAAAATTCAAAGTAAGCTAATGAAATTATGTCCACATAAAGAATGCAGGTACCGGTTTACTCCAGAAAACTAAATAAAATGCAAGGAATAAAGTTTCAGGTTACGTTTCCACCTTTCAGGCTACTTTTCTCAAAATTCAAAGTAAGCTAATTAAATTATGTCAACATAAGGAATGCAGATACCAGGTTACTACGACAAACTAAATAAAAAGCAAGGAATAAAGTTCTAGGTTACTTTTTCATCTTTCAGGCAATTTTTTTTCAAAATTCAAAGTAAGCTGATGAAATTATGTCAACAAAAGGAATACAGGTACCGAGTTACTTCAACAAACTAGATAAAAAGCAAGGAATAAAGTTCAGGGTTACTTTTCCATCTTTCAACCTAATTTTCTCAAATTTCAAAGTAAGCTAACGAAATTATGTCAACATAAGGAATGCAAGTACCAGGATACTCCATAAAACTAAATAAAATGCAGGGATTAAAGTTTCAGGTTATGTTTCCACCTTTCAGGCTACTTTTCTCAAAATTCAAATAAAGCATATGAAATTATCTCAACATAAGGAATGCATATAACATGTTACTCTATAAAACTAAATAAAATGGAGGGAATAAAGTTCCATGTTACTATTTTAGAAAAAACTGAAGCCCTAGCAAAATAGAATTATCTTAGTGCCTTTATTAGGGGGCCAGGAAGGAAAATCTTGGAATTATATGATTATGTGATATTTATGTGTATCATTATGTGAATATGTGAGTTATATTATAATATGACTAGATATGCATGTTTAGGTGTATTAAATATGCATGGGGGCCCATTTCTGTCTAATTGGGCAATTTTTCGTATTTTGGTCATTTCGGGTATATTTGGTATATATGTGATATATGTGTGGAGCTTCATCATTATTTGATTATGCTAGGGTTACTCAGCATGAGACGATCCTAGGAAGCAAGCTAGTGGGAAAGTCACAACGAGATTCATACTTGACTCGGACTGAGTCACTGGGTATTTAGCACATTACCGGGATATTGGGTGATGGGGATAAATATTTGATGATAAATTGGGAGTTAGTGAGATCAGGGGGAAATTATGGGAATTTTGACTATTTTACCCCCAGGGGTGTTTTTGAGACCCTGAGCTTTAGGATTTGCTTGAGGTTACTTAAGCTTGAAGTAATCCGTCAGAAACATAAAAAGAACGTTCAATACGTTCTCTCTCTCTCCCGTTCCTTTTTTCACATCGATTGCATTTTGGAAGGAAACCTGAGTTCTAGGACTCAGATTCAGGCAAGGATCAAGGCATAACGATTCTAGGGAAGATTAGAAGCTTTTTAGCCGGAGGATTTAGTTGGGAAACGACTCAATCGGAGGTAATCCAAGTTTTAAGTTTATGAGTTTTTAAGCTTCGATTGGACTTTATGTTTTGATGAGTTTTTGGATGATTTGAAGCTTGAGTTTTATTGATGTTGGATAATTAAAATGTTTGGGAACTTTAATTTTTGTATTTGGATATGTTTGGGTAGGTTTTGGAAGGTTTTAAATGGGAGAAAGCGAGGTTTTCAGCTGGGTTCGTGGTTGGGCCGCTGTAATGCCCTAAACTCCAGGGACCGTTACGGTGTGCCTTGTAAACAGTGCTAAACTCGCTAATCGAGTCATTTGGCCAAAAACTTGTAACTAAGTATGATTAGCGGTTTAGGGATTAAAATTTTTGGTTAAGATATAACGTTTCACTAAAACGTTTACTATATACATTGGGATCACAAAAATATAATTTAAAGGTCTATTACAAGAAAATATTTACAACCAGCCGATCTAAGCGGCAAAACAGGGTTTAACCCTAGTTCCTCTTTCAACCCTCGGCTGTGGCAGTCAAGCAGCCGCATATGTACACATCGTCACCTAAGCTCTCCAACTCAAGGATGGTCCAACTTTCTTTTTCCTTTACCTGCACCACATAGCATCCGTGAGCCGAAGCCCAGCAAGAAAACTCAATATGCTCATGAATAGTAATAACATGTCATCAAATCATAAGGCACATGCCTAGAAAATACAGCCCTATTCAAGCAGGCAAATAAGTTCAAACAATGAACGAGTGACTGATCAACAAGTCACCAACAGGGGGTCTGTACCTTTTAACAAGTGACTAATTACCAAGTCACTAACAGGGGGTCAATCCTTTAAATGAGTGACTAATTATCAAGTCACTAACAGGGGGTCAGTACCTTTAAACGAGTGACTAATTATCAAGTCACTAATATGGGATTCCGCTCCCTCAGCCATGCGACAAAACAGTCACCTAGACCTTTGGCCCTGGCTCTGAGTAACTAGTCTTAGACTAGACAAGCGCTTATAATTTTCATCGAACTTAGGGTCGGTCCAACATTAATACCCCATATGAGTCATTCAATGGTGATATCGATTAGATCTAATCTTTTATCGGCTCTGCGTTCATGACGCTTATGCCGTTTCTGACTCTCAGGTCAGTAATATGCGACCAGTGCCGAATCCCGAACAGTCGATGCCATACACAAGTAAGCCATGCTACCAAACAAATATCATATGTCAAATATCCGAACACAGGGCATTCAACATGCTTACTTAACAATTTCTAGCATCATTAGGACCATGCATAAACACAGAGGCTCAAGCTCTGAACAATCTCATATTCAATACTCATTGCATGCCCTAATCACATGTTTCTCGTGCAACACATGCATCACATTTAATCACTTGACATGCCTCAACAATAACTACACATGTCACATTTATACATCCAACATGCATCAAGAATAACCATGCATGTCATATATATATATAGGGTGCAGTTTTCTTACCTCTGATTCGAGTGAGAATGAATAAAAGAACGATCCTTGAGAACGGTCAACCTTTAAGTGCCTTAACGGTCACCTAGTCATAACAAAATATGGGACACCATCAATAAAATGAATAAAAAAGGTTCCCGAACCAAGATCTAGCCTCCGGGACATCAATCTCACTAATCCAGGTAGTAGGAACAATCCCGAGGCCTAAAACCAAGTTCCCAAGGTCAAAACACCCAAACGGCCTCAAAACCCTGCCTAAGCCGCGACCCTAGCACCTTGAGCCGCAGCTCCCAGCCACACCAGGAGCAAGGGCCGCGGCGCCCACTACCCAGGGCCACGGCACCCACTACCCAGGGCCGTGGCGCCCAGCACACCCAATTGCCTCCAGCTGCTTCATCGAGCTTGGGCCGCGGCCCCCACCCAGAAACCAGCCAAGAACTAGAATTTCTTCATCCCAAACCTTCCAAAAACATACCTAAACACTTACAAATCCAAAAATCAAAGTTCCCAAACTTCCCAATGATCCAAAATATCAAATCCCAAGGCTCAAATGAACCAAAAACTCAACGATTCACAAAACCCAATTCTAAGCTTAGAATCTCTAAAAACTCAAAACTTAAGATTTAGATTACCTTTGATTGGGTTGTTTCTCGTTAAATCCTCCGGTCAAGAAGCTTATAATCTTTCCGAGGATTGCTATGCCTCGATCCTCGCTTGATTCCGACTCCTAGAACTCGAGATTCCTTCGAAATTGCCTCGAATGGTAAAAGGAACTGACGGGAAGAGAGAAAGTATTTTCTAACGTACGGTTCTATCTGACAAGCTACTTCAAGCTTAAGTAACCTCAAATAAAGCCTAGTGCTCGGGGTCCCGAAAACACCCCCGAGAACATTATAGTCAAAACTTCCAGAATTTCCTCCTGATCTCAATAACTCCCAATTTATCATCAAATAAACATTCCCATTACTCAATATCCCAATAAATGACTCCGTTATGACAAAACCGCTAATTCACAATATAAGACCGTCTCATGCCGAATAACTCGAATATATCTCCATAATAATGGGATCTCATCCATAACTCACAATATGCACCAAAATACACAAATATGCCCTCAACGGGCCAAATTACCAAAACACCCCAATAATCAAATGTGGACCCACATGCATGCATTTAACATCATATTATAATATAATTCACAAAACACATGCATATAATCATTTAATGGCATAGTTAAATAGTTATGGCCCTCCCGGCCTACTAATCCAGCCATTAAACCACATCAGGGATTTCAGGGCATTACAGCCGCGACCCTGTTCTAGGGCGCTGCGGCCCAGGCTTGACGAAGAAGGTGAAGTTGGCTGATGGGCAGTTAGGATCGCGACACAAGGTGGCGCCCTGCGGCGCTAGGCACAGGAAGAAATGGGTTTAGCCTCTCTTTGGAGGAGAGCCGCGGCGCAAGGCTGGGGGAAGGCCGCGGCGCTTAAGGGAAATTTTGCAGAGACTTGGATTTTAGTCGTGGGAATTTAACTCTAAGGGCCTGTCATCGATCATACTACCCAATTGAGTAGGATTCGACGTCCCAGAGGCTAGGACTTGGTTCAGAAGTATTTATTTACTCATTTTGATGAGGTTTTATATTATGGTTGTGACTAGGTTATCACTACGGGATTGGAAACAGGATCATGCTTGTGGCTCGTTTATTGGTAACCTATGGTTGGACCAAAGGTAAGAAAACTTCACTCAGTTTGTGATGCATGTAATGCATGAGATACATGTGATTATGGCATGACATAAATCCTGAATATGGAATTGATCAGAGCTTGAGTCTCTGTAATTCTGCATGATCATAGTTATGCTAGTGATTGTTGAGTAAGCATGTTGAATGCCCTGTATTTGGATATTTGACATATGATATATGCCTGGTTGCATTGCTTACTTGTTAGTGGAACTGACCTATGAGTCAAGAATCGAAAATGGTGTCAGTATTGACTGTGAAGTTGTGACTTATTAGTCAAGTTCGGCAGTGGTACTGAGCACTGGTCGTATGGTATTGACTTATGAGTCAAGAGCGGGATTAGCGTGTTTAACGCAAGACGGAAAGATTAGATCTAATCGACATAAGCATTATCATCAGAAGCATGAAATGCTTGACCGACCTTAAGTTCGATGAAAAACAAAAGCGCTTGTCTAGTCTAAAGGCTAGTTATTTAGAGCCAGAGCCAAAATGCTAAGATGACCTACACATCACATGGCTAGGAGGGTATGGGACCTCAGAGATAGACTTATCAGTCATCTACCAGAGATAGACTTATCACTCATCTACCAGAGATAGACTTATCAATCATCTACACAGAGATAGACTTATCAGTCATCTACCAGAGATAGACTTATCAGTCATCTACACAGAGATAGACTTATCAGTCATCTACACGGAGATAGACTTATCAGTCATTTATACAGAGATAGACTTATTAGTCATCTACACGGAGATAGACTTATCAGTCATCTATACAGAGATAGACTTATCAGTCATCTAAACAGAGTATGACTTATTAGTCGTCTATGCAGAGAGAGACTTATTAGTCATCTACCTCAGAGCGAGAGACTTATTAGTCATCTTCTCAGAGTTCAGGACTCCACAAACATTTATTTGTACCTGCTTGCATGCATGAGTAGGGTTATTACTGCTAGGCATGCTTATTATGATTTAGTGACATGTTATTACTTATTCATGAGCATATTGAGTTTTCTTGCTGAGCTTCGGCTCACTGGTGCTATGTGGTGCAGGTAAAGGCAATAGAAAGCTGGACCATCCCTGAGTTGGAGAGCTTAGATGACGATGTGTACATATGCGGCTGCTCGACCGCCACGGCCGAGGGTTTAAAGTGGAACTAGGGTTAAACCCTATTTTGCCGCTTAGGTCGGTTGGTTGTAAATATTTTATTGTAATTAACCTTTACAAATATATTTTCGGGATCCCAATATATACAGTAAACGTTTTAGTGAAACGTTGTATCTTAACTAAAATTTTTAACCCTAAACCGTTAATCATACTTAGTCACACGATTATGGTCAAATGACTCGAATAGCGAGTATAGCACTGTTTAAAATGCACACCGTAACGGTCCCTAGGTAGTAGGGCGTTACAGTGGAATTCTGATGATTATGAGATATATAAAATCTAATGATAAATTAATTAATGTTTTATCATATAAAAAAAATTCAATGAAAATTACTTTTATTCCCAATCAGTCCCAATCAAGAAGGAGAAATGCAGGTGATGATCTTGAGGATTGCTCTTTGTTCGTTCGCTCCGGTTGAACATCTCATTGGAAAAAATGGTGATCTTGGCCGAAGAAAATGGTAGTGTTCGAATTTGGGATCGACTTGAGAAAATTGTGCTATCGTTGGAAGAGTTTTTCTTAAACGTTTCTTGTGTGGCCAATTATGAAAATTCATTATTTATACCCAATTTAAATTTTCCATATTTAGTAACTTTTAATTAGATTTCCATATTTTAAAATTTTTACTTATTTTCCCAGATTTTTGAAAATGGCCTTTAAAAATCCCACATATAAAAAGAAACCCATTAAAAAAAGCCTACACTCTCTAAAAAAGGGTATATTGATATTCACTTGTGATTTAGATCAGTTCTATAGATATGGCTATTGGCCACATTGTTATGAAAAATAATATTGCCTCAATGGAAATGGTAAGATAATGTTACAACTCTATGCAAAATATTACAATGGACAAGATTGATTAAATAAAGTGTTACAACTCTATAACTAAAAATACAAATAAAACAAAGGAAATGAAGAAGAAGAGAATAGTAAAATACAACTCAAAACAAAAGTTACAAATAAAATAAAGTGTTTGGACCAAATGAAGAGATTACAACTCTTAAACAAAATATACAAATAAATAAAACAAGAGAATAAGAAGAAGAACAATAGAATAAAAGGAAGAACATAAACCACAAACAAACTCTCACTTACACAACCTAAGTGAAGAGGATTGAGGATCACCAACTTGAACAAGGTTTGAAACCTTTGTCCAAAAGCTTATTTCCTCCTAACTCAAGCACTAAGGGATCTCTCTCAGATTTTGGAAATGCTTTCTGGAATAATCAAGCCTCAAGGTGTTTCTAGCCAAGTGCTCTAGTGGATAGAAAAATGGTGTATCTTACAAGTGAGCATTAGGCTCCTATTTATAGAGTTTAGAGACACCCTTTAAATTTCAAATTCCACCAACCCCCATGGATGGTACCAATGATTAATTGGGTGTTTTATGGAATTAAAATAGAGATTTGGGAGTTACTTGGCTGTTGGAATCGTTCAAAATTGGATAAAAACCGAAATTATATGAAGCTGTCAGCCTTTAGGGCCGCGGCACTTGTTCCAGGCGCCGCGACCCTCAGTCAATTTCAGCAACACATTTTTTCAGTTTTTTTCAAAACGTTCCAATTTATTCCCACTTGATTTTGTAACTTCCATACACAATATGGGAGTTAAAATCACATCTCTATCAGCCATTTCTCATATGGCTTTAAGAAATTCATCTCAATATTGTGTAACAACAAATCTACACAATAATGGGTGATATTTAGGAGTTACAAATTTGTGATAAATTTGTAACACCAAATATGTTACATGTTTGGATATTTCACATATATCCAAATAATGTAACTCTCTATTATATGTTACAATATGTGACACTCTATGTCACATTTATTTAATCTAAAACATTATATTATAAAATAATATAATATTACATTATATTATAAAATAATATAACACACATTGTATAATTTTATAATAATTATAAAATTAAAAATCTTTTATCAACGAGTACACATTGGTTCAATATTATCCTAAAGTGTCAGATGCTCTTTTATTATTATTATTATTATTTTTTGGTCAAGAAGAAATAACCTTCATTGAACAAACAAGCAAGTACAAACAAGAGCAAACTGCCTAAAACCAGTGAACACCAACCAGCTACAACCTCAAATTACATACAAGAAAGCTTCCTTAATAAAAGCTTGACATGAGGAAGAGCCTTCCTACTATTAACATTGACTAATCTGACTTGAACTAAGGAAATAATGTCTTTAGCTATACAGTTTGCTGTTAGAGAATAACCATCATAGATGCATTTGTTTCTATTTCTCCAAATTTGGTAAACCACAGCTGCAAGGATCATGTTAATAACCATGCTCATACTATCATTATGCCCAAAACTGAGCCTCAAGGTCCAGTCCGAGAAACTGGTGGCCCAGGCACGAAATCCAAGCCAAGAGAAAATGCAGGACAATATTTTCTTGGACAGGCAGCACTCAAAAAACAAATGGCCATGGCTCTCCCACTGGTCTTCACAAACCGGGCAGAGAGTGCTCTCAAGGGGAATGTTACACTTGGTCAAGTTGTCTCTAGTTAGGAGAAATGAGTTGACCACCATCCATAATAGAAACCTGTGTTTTGGGAGAGTAGTATGACACCAAACCGCATTTTTATAGGCTACAAGATGCTGGTTTAGGGAGCTGTTATACAGCTTAGATGGCCTGAAAATCCCAGAAAAACCAGCAGCCAAGAGTTCGCTTTCACTGAATCTCCTCCTGAGATGGCAGAGTTTACGCCAATACCAGCTAATGTCTTTCTTCATAACATAGTCCCAAAAGTTAGCCCCCTTAAGATACACATGTTGAATCCATTTAACCCAAAGAGAGTCTTGCTTAGTTGAGATAGCCCAAACATACTTTGCAAGAAGTGCTCTATTCCAGCTAGCTCCATCCCTTAGCCTAAGCCCTCCATAAGTCGTAGGCATGCAAACTTGAAGCCAAGAAGCTAAATGCAGCTTACTTCGAGTTCCAGAGGCCCCCCACAGAAACTGTCTACACAACTTCTCAACCTCCTTAATTATGCTTTGAGGTAAAATGAACACTGACATCCAGTAGTTCCTCAAGCCAAATAGAACAGATTGTATAAGCAGTAAACGACCAACATAAGATAGGTGTTTACTAGACCAGGAAAAAAGCTTAGATCTCATCTTTTGGATTATAACTTCACAGTCCACATGCTTCCATTTGGTAGGCCTCAAAGGCACCCCAAGATAATGAAGAGGAAATGACCCTGCTGGAAGTTGAAGCATCTGCAATATCTCAGTCTTAGCATCTGCAGAAACCCCTCCAAAATAAATCTGAGACTTTTTGGTGTTAATAGACAACCCAGATTCTTCACTAAATTTCCTAAGAGAGTCCTTAAGAATATTAACAGCCTCACTTGAGCCTTTGCAAAACAGAATTACATCATCGGCAAAACATAAATTTATAAGTTTCAAGCTCTTACACATAGGATGAAACTGAAAAGAAGGAGATCTGACATCCAGTTGCAAACATCTGGTCATGTATTCCATAATGAGAACAAAGAGAAGAGGGGACATCGATCCCCTTGACGCAGACCTTTTTCCCCCTTGAAACTACTTTGAACCCGACCATTAATCAATAAGGAATAAGAAGTACTCCTGATGCAATTCATAACCCAGCCTATAAACTTCATTGGAAAAAAGTAGGCCTTCAAGAGATTTTCCAAAAAATACCAATCTACCGTATCATATGCCTTGCTAAGATCAATTTTGATCGCACAACGAGGAGAAGTAAGAGCTCTACCATAATTCTTAATTAAGTCCTGAAGAATCATGATATTATGCGCAATAGATCTACCACGAACAAACGCACCTTGGTTAGATTGAATGAGAAAGGGAAGCACCACTGCTAACCGAGAACATAACAACTTAGCCATGACCTTATACAAGGTCGAGCAATAGGCAATTGGTCTGTAATCGGAAGCTCTAGCTGGGTTAGCGACTTTAGGGATCAGGGATAAAGTTGTTTCATGAAGCTCCTTTGGGAACTGACCAGTAGAAAAACCATGAATAATTGCTGAGCAAATATCTTGACCAATATCCTTCCACATAGACTTAAAGAAGCCGGAACCATATCCATCAGGACCAGGTGATTTAGTACTTGGGATACTAAACATAGCAGCTCTTATTTCCTTAACAGTGAAAGGTTTAAGGAGATAGAGTTGCTGCTCCACTGATAGCTTTGTACCAGTAGCTATACAGTTCAGATTCACAGTCCCTGTAGCCGTGCTTAAACTACCAAGGTGGTTCTTGAAGTGCTCAACAAAATGGTCCACCACCTCCTTAATATTATCTATCAGCATACCTTGCTCATTGATAAATGAAACAATGGAATTGTCAGCTTTCCTCTTTTTCAGAAAAGAATGAAAGAAAGATGAATTCACATCTCCTTTCCTAATCCAGTTGAGTTTACTTCGCTGGACAAGGAAGCTATGATAAATATGTTCTTGATAGTAGTATTCGGAAGCCCTATCCTTGACCACTTCTTGCAACTGATAATCTTGAGGATTCTCTTGAGCTTTTAACTGGGCTGTTTGAAAAGCCTCCAGCGCCAACTGGTAACTAGAACCAGCATCTCCAAAATAGTCCCTATTAAGCTTCTTAAGCTGGTGCTTCAGCCGAATTAACCAGGTAAATATTTCCTTTAAACCAGTAGCATTCACAGGGGCTCTCCAACTCTTCAAAACCAGTTGATTGAAATCAGGGTGATTAGCCCAGAAATTGAAAAATCTAAACAACTTAGTCCCCATAAACTTCAAAGGGAAGTTAGAAACTAAGCAGGAGCAATGATCTGACACCACCTCCCATTGAAAAACAGCCATACACTGAGGGAACAAGTCCAGCCACTCCTCATTAATAAAGACATGATCAATTTTAGAATAGATCCTTGCTAAGCCTGCTTGGTTATTTTTCCAAGTGAAAAAAGATCCTACGCTCTTAATAGCTTCAGTTTTAGCAATAGTCCTCCATTCAATAGGATCAGCCAATTCAGAACTAGTTATAACACTTCCTCCAGACCTATCTCCTCCTGAAAAAGGAGCATTAAAATCCCCAAGAACCATCCAAGCTTTGACTGAAAATGAAATGCGAGTTAAGTCTCGCCAAAGGCTCCTTCTATTTTCCACTGAGTTGAACCCATACACAAAAGAGACATAGAAAACATCCTAGTGACCAACCCAATTAACCTGACAATGAACCAGCTGAGGAGAGTCTTCAAAATACTCAAATTGGCTATCCCTTTCCGCTAGAGAATTAACAGTCTACCCTCAGTTATTGGACTAGAGTAAAACTCCCAGTTAGGGAATTTATGTTCCATAAATTCATCAAGTTTATTCCCACGTAATTTAGTTTCCAATAAACCACTAACACCAATCTTATTCTTCCTAAAAACTTCTTGAACTGAACACTATTTATTCACCCTATTCAGCCCCCCTAACATTCCAACTCAAAATAGAGTAATTATCCATTAGAAGAGTTGCCATCAAGATGCCCAACCTTACTACCCCGTTCCTGTTCCTGTAGGATACCATATTGGTTCTTCTGATGATGAACCGCAACAGCCGCATTAGAGGAACTACCAGCAACATGACCCTGTCTCTGAGAGATAACTCGCCTAGGAGTTTGCCACTTCACTTCCTTATTCCGCTCCATAACCAGCCCAGAATCAGTCTCCACTGAAAGAGTCAGATCACCCTCACCCTTCTCTAAATCTTCAGTATGTTTAGGCCCCTCCGTTGCCTCCCCAGTAATCCCTTCCTTAGCTCCCTCTGAATTATCTTGTTTGTCCAGAGGTTTCTCAACATTAGAATGAACTATTTTCTCCACCCATACTGCCTTATGATCCTTTCGACACTCAGCCATTGTATGCCCAAAACCAGAGCAGCTCTTACATTTTGTAGGTAACCACTCATACTCTATTCCTTGTTCAACCACCTGACCATGTTCGTTGATGAATTGAAAGCTACGGGGAGGATTATCTGTAATTTCCATCTCTACCAACACCCTCGCAAACTGAACACGAGAACGCTCCTTGGTAAATTTATCAACTAAAAGAGGTTTGCCAATCGTGCTAACCAAAGCACTAATACACTTACTCCCCCAATATTGCAAACCAAGATCATGAAGACGAATCCACAGCGGAACCGAACGAATCAAGCGAATCGCACTAAGATCTGCTGTCCATGGCCTCACAATGACAGGTTTCCTATCAAATTGAAGAACGCCATTCTCAAGCACATGGTCTCTTGTTGCTTCATCATTGAATTTCACCAAAGTAAGCCCCAAAGTCATCCTAGAGATTTGGGCTATCCCTAGATGACCCCAAACCCTCTTGATAAAGCCTTCAAACACTGCCATTGGAGGATTTTCGCCAAGAACCATACAAACCACTGCAGAGCTCCAGTTCGCGGACTAAATCCGAACCTCTTCAACATCCACTTAAGCCAATTTCTGCCCATTCCTATAGAGAGGTTCAGTGAATTCTAGCTTCGGCTCAGAAAAGGAAAGCGTGTTCGAACGGAATTGCTGCCATCGAAGCTGTGATTCAGACTGGAATGCCCCTTCCATAACTCTGTCATCTTCTTCACTCCTATCCGCCCAAGTGACATTGCCCTTCTCTGCACCCAATCCATCGTCCTCCACCTCAGAAGGCTGGGAGACCTTACCCTGTTGATCTATCAAACCATCCTGCACAAACCCAGACCTAGGCACTTCCTTGCCCTGCTCAAGATCTATCGAGCCATCCTGCACAAACCCAGACCTAGGCACTTCCTTGCCCTGCTCAAGATCGGCAACAACACCTCCCTCAGAACCGAGCCTAACCTTCTGTTGAACAATCTCATGCCGATCATCAGTGAGAATATCAGGCTTATGAATCGGCTTCTTCCGCTTCGCCATGGAAGGGAGCAACCCGACCCCTCAGCTGTTCCTGTGGTCTCTTTTCAACATCTTTTTATTATTATTATTATTATTATTATTATTATTATTATTATTATTATTGGAGTATTTTATGGTAGGGGCGGGGCTCTTTTGTATTTCCAACTCGTGAATAATTTTCGACGCGATTTTTTTTATGATCGTATATATTGTAGTTATTTAGAGCATCCTACAAATTTTCAGAAAATTCTGAATAATTTACAGTGTCGAAAACTAGGTTCAAACATGCTATTTTTCATTCGCATAAAAAAATTAGTCACGCGTGCAAAAACCTGGTTTTAAATTAGTTTTTGGCACTATAAATTATTCAAAATTTTCTGCTCTAAATATCTACAATATACACAATCATAAAAAAATCGTGCCGAAAACTGTTAATGGGTTGAGAACACAAAAGAGTTCCACCAATAAAACTGTTTTTGAAGCCCTACAATAAAAATTTTCATTAATATTATTTATATTAAATATATAAATAAACACTAAAAAAAGGAGACATTTTTTCGGATACATTTTTTTTTATATACTATAAAGAAAGTAAATAATGTCAATAATTTTTTTCTTTTTTAAAATCCAAACTTTTTATTTGTCTTTTTCAAAAATTGGATGATGAATTTTATTTTAATAATAAATAAGAAAATTAAGATATTTAAAATTTTTAGAAATCTGCAAAAAGTATGAAAAAAATCAAAATATTTAAGAAATTTGTAAAAACTGACCAAAAAAAAAAATCAAAACATTTTGGAAATCTTCAAGGACCAAAAAATCAAACACATAAAATTTATACCAAAAATAAAATCCTCGTAAAAAATGTTTAGAACTTAATATTTTTTTTATTCAAATCAAATTTTGGTGCACCATTAAAAATTAATAATCTTTTAATATAAATCAAAATCATCTGGTCATGTAAAACTAATATTCTTGACTATATTTTTATAATATATAAATCATATTTTACTGCTGCCATAAAAATAAACATTGTGTCATAATTTTTTTAATAAAAATTAAATTTCTAAATATTACATATTGCAACTGATATAATAAATTATGTCAAAGTAAAAATAAATATTTCTTACTTAAACTTTTAAATTTAAATAAGATTTTACCACACCATCATAATGAGTGGTACCCATTTTTCATTTGTTCGAAACACATACACACCAAGGCAATGAATGTATTTTGCGCCAAAACCCATGCAAATTTATAATTTCAGCTCTCATTAATTAATGTGAAATACCACAATAATCTATAACATTATAATAAAAAATTGACTTAATTTGTAGCAGGTTAAACAAACCTACGATAAACAGTAAAAGTTATTAAAAAAAAGTAAACAAAAATCTGCAAAAGCTGTCAAGAAGAGAGATATCATTTACTGGGGTTCTCTACGTGGAGCGTTCACGTTTTTGCCCGAAACGTGATTGTAGCGAAAGCCATATATCTACTGTATTAATATATGCGGTGATGACTAAATATATAATAGAATATTTTGTAATTTACAAAATTTCCTATTCTTATGTATTTTCTAGATTTTGTGTTTCTGTGTTAAGAAAAAGTCAATTTTTTTGTTTGCATTTTGTTCAGAAAGAGAGAGAGAGAGTTGTAAACGTGTAAGTGAATAATTTTAAGATATTTTGCATTTTATTCACTTTTTATGTAATATTTTTTTCCTTGGCTGTTAAGTTATTAGAGAATAAGAGAGATACAACTAATTAGTTCTTATTCATTAATATATACAAATTTCTCTTGATACACCCACCGTCAATGTAGTTTTTAAATAGATTATAATTATATATAGACAAAATATGACCAACATTATTCATATAAACAACAAATAACATCTAATGTGTTAATATGTAAATATACCAACGTTAATTTAAAAAGAACAAATATCAAATATATTAGTTCGAAATATGGTGATAGATCTCTCATACAATCAAAATATTATCTAATCAATCCTTAATTCACACAATAAATCAAATATGTTGCTACCTTAAATCTTATTTGAGAAGTTAAAAGCTTGAAACACCCAAATATAACACTCCTATATTTTCAAATTTATGTATGTTTTTAAACTTTGAACTTCCTAAAGATGCGTGTACATATCTCAGACGTGTAGATCACAAAAAATACCAAAACTAAAAAAAAATCACCTTAAACGGACATCTGAGTGAAAAATTATGCACTTTCTATGAATTGTATCAAGTTCTATCGATGTGTGTCAAGGTGGCATCGAGGTATGTCGATGCATAGAGTTTTTTTTCATAAAAATCATGATTTTTAAGGGCCCATCGAGCTGGGCATCGAGATATATCGTGTTTTCTACAAATTTTTACGTTTCAAATCTAAAAAATTGTGAAAAAATAAAAAAAAAAAAAACAAAAAATTCATGCCCATATATGTTTGAAATGCATATATTGGTGTCTTAATTGAACTTTTAGTAAGTTTAAGTTCAAAATCATTAAAAACTATCATGGGTATTTTTTAGTCTCCATTGATACTTTAAGAGAGAAGAAGAAAAGGAGAAGAAAAAACGAAGGAGGACGCCAAAGTTGTGGACGGTTTTCTCAAAGAAATTTGGTAGTGATAATGGTTTGGTAGTAGTTGCCATGACTCTCCAAATAATCAAATGGTGAACCAAGAGAGAGTGAAGAGAGATGGAGGCAAAAAAAAAAAAATGAATGGGGTATATTTGCAAACAAAGCAAATAGTAGCATTATTATGTAATGTTAATATAATGTGATATTTTTTGGATATATAGACCCACAATATGGATAAATACCCAAATTTTCCATATAATTTAATAAATATATTACTAATTATTTTAAATCAACGCGTACGTGCCTTAGGCATGTACCATTTAACTAGTATATATATATATGTATACATACTAGATATGGAATGCACATTTTGTTTAATTTTATTTATAGAGTTTATTAATTATTTTTATTAAATTTGTATTATTGTCATATAAATTTCAAATAAATAAACATAAATATATTAAATGAAAAATTAAACCCAAAATATTATTAATGATTTTTCTTAAATATATATATATATAATATGATAATTTTTTTAAACATAAATGATAATTTTTTAAATAAAAATTAAGATTATGAATTATATATTATTATAATAATATTTTATAATATTTAAATTTATATTAATATAAGTATTAAATATATAGTCTTGTATTAAATATTATTATCATAATATTATTTTATAATATTTGAATTCATATTAATATAATTAGTAAAAAATTAGGATTATATATTATTATCATAATAATATTTATAACATTTAAATTTATATTAAAATAATTATTAAATATCTAGTTTTATATTATATATTATTATAATAATGATATTTTATAACATTTGAATTTGAATTTGAATTTGAATTTATATTATAATATTTAAATTTATATTAATATAATTTATAAATATAAATTTAAAAAAAAATTCTAGATGTATATTTCGTTAAATATTTAGAATATTCTGTTAAATATTTAAAATATTTTGTTAAAGTTAATGAAACAAACCGTTAAAATTAAGTATTTCCGTTATCTACACACGTTTTATATAGAAATAGAAGATATATAAAATAAAATAAAAGAAAAGAGATTTTTTTTTCCAATTGCATTTCAACCTGATTTTAACTATAGCTGCCTCTGTATCTGATCACCTCATCAACTTATTTGTAATGGGAGGGAATGACCAAGAAAGAAATTGGAAGTTATTAAATGTATATGCTCTTCACTGTCGCATCTATGAAATAAGAAAGCAGAATAATGGGTGTTCCATGAAAAAAAAAATATAAAAAAAAAATGGTAAAGAGCAACCTAGAGTGCAAGTTAACATCTAAAGGAACTTTATGTAACATTGTAAATTTAGGAACTTTTGTCATGATACAAAAAAAAAAAAAAAAATCCACGATATAAGTATGACGATATAAGTACAACAAACTAAAAATATTAGAGTCTGATTGGTATAGAATTTGGATACAAACTTTATGAATTAGAAAACTGAAAATTTGTAGGGCCCATGAAAATTCTTGACGCCGTTTTCGTCAACTTAAAACGAAGAACAATTAAACAATAAGAACTATGGCGCAGATGAATAATACAGTAAAACAACAAGAATTTTACGTGGTTCAGCAGTTAACTCTGTCTAGTCCACGAGTCTATTTCATTAAGCCTTTGGAATTTTCAGGAAATCTTTTAGGGATGAATTCTCCAGAAATTCTCTCAAGATATCAAAAATCTGTCCTTTACAAATGCTCATGACCTTTCTATTTATAGAGGGTTCTCAAGGTTCATTCCCACATATTTCAGGAAGATACTCTTATTTATTAATGACAATAATGATTAAATTCTGTAACTCCTATATACAAGGAAACGTCCCCTGAAGACCAGGTGGCGTATAACAGACTTGTTAATATCCTTTTAATGTTGGGATGTTACAATAATAAATATCTTTAAATGCATGGAACGCGTCTCATCAGATGGCCCATTAAGTCGTTCGAGGTTGGCAATCAGCATCATGTCGGTCCAGACCTATAGATAAGTTATGGGCTAGTCACCTTGCCTCGAGACCAGCTTGGATACCACCGAGGCTGTTACACTCCGAGCTTATACTCATGCCAAGCTCGGGCTACTTGATCTGCAGACACCCGATGCTATGTCTTTCGAGCTTAGAAAGAACTTCGAGGTTACATATCTTCGAGGTTGCCACCTTGCTTCGAGGGTTTGGCATCTGGACCACGAACACGCACTTTAGCTATCACGAGCTCACACCTGACGAATCCAGCTTTCGAGGTCACAATCTCAGGTCTCGAAATCTGGGTGTAACATTTTTCCCCCTCAAAAGTATTATTTTGAATCCTATGAGAAGGAAACTTTTGAACTACTTATTTTGGGAACCGTTCCATCACACACTCGAGTATGGACACGCGTCAATTGGGTATTGTTCATTCCAGGTACTTGAGTGCCTTGAAACTATGCCCATGTCTATCTGCCTGCCCTCATTTTGGGTAACATCATTTCACTATTCCCTAGCCGTTAGATTTGATACAGAATCTTGCCAATGGCTCAGATTAGTTCAACTTTTATCATCCCCGTGGGCCTATAAATATGTCCTCGTTTGTCTTCTCCATTTTTCTTCACATTCAAACTTTCAGAAAGAAAAACCAGAGCCTTTCTTGCCCAGTTCTTGCATGTTCTCCAAGCCGAGAAGACAAAGCACGGTTGGATTTTTTGACACAGTGAGATCGTACTTGCAACCGCTCGTTCAATCATCTATTTCTCTGTTCCCGCCGATCACATTGTGTAAGTTTTTGGTACATGGATTCTTTGCGTTTTATACATATGTTTTTTTTTTCTGTGTTTCACGTATGTTTATGCTTCTGTTGCACTGTGGGCACTAGGATTTATTCTAGACCCATCCACTAGTTTAGTGCACTAGGATTAGGGTGCTTCGACTGATAGGCATTAGGCTCAAACCCAGTTTCTGTGTAAAAGGGTCCAAAAATGGTTTCTTTTTGGGTTTTCAACTTATAGAAACCATATCTTGCATACCAAGATATCAAGTACAAAATCAGGGCTTTTTTAAAGAATGCACGATTCCCAAAATATCACCTTTTAGACAACCGCCACCTTTTTTCCCTAATATTTCAGGATTTCTCATAACTGATCCACCTTCCTTCCTTTCGGTGGAATACACGCTCTGAGATTGGTCTCACCCTTTGGATCGAGCTTGCCCTGTAGCCTCGATCATTTGAGTTAGGTACTGTTTATCTCTTTATTTCTTGTTCTCTTGGCCCTCACCCTTTTGCTTTCTTGTTAGATGCCGCAGAACTCGGGAAAGTGGTGGGGGTCAAAGCTCGGAATTCCTTACTCACCATTAGCTTCGAGCCCGGAATCTCCCTTCACTCAGAACCAATGCCTAATTCGGGAGCACGAACTGAGACGTGAGCAAAAGGACACTCGAGACCACTTTCGACGTCAGATAAACGAGGTCGAAGAAGGGAAAAGGAAAAGACTAAGGGGCACCCTTCATCCAGATCCGGACACCGAACCTAGACCGATTCCTCTCGATCCTACGCTTAATGTGACAATCGCCTTCAAGCCAGGTGATCTTCAGTTTTCATTGATGGGGGAACCCTCAACCTCGCAGCCGAGGAGAGAATTTTTCGAGGCCGAGCATTATTGGAGCTCGGTTACGTCACTAGGCCAGATAACCGATATTCTGGCCCTTCACGGCATAGGACTATCTGGCTCGCTAAGGTATCGAGCCCCGACTTCCCACGAGCAGAGTTGTCGCGCTCCAGGAGATGGAAATCCTGACAGCAAGCTGAGATACGCAGCTTGGAGCCAGGAGCATATGAAAGCAGGGGCGATACTGCCCTTGAAGTCTTTTTTCAAGGACTTCACCGATTTTGTTGGGCTGGCCCCTTTCCAGCTCAACACCAGTTCTTACAGGGTACTGTCAGCCCTTAGGTCGCTGTATCACGAGTTCAAGTGGGCAGGACCTTCACCAGAAGAGATTTTATATCTCTTCTTCTTGAAAAGCAATCCCTCCCGTGCTCGGGGAGGGGACGACTTCTACTACCTCTAGAGGTATTCGAAGGAGAAGAAGATGTTCGAAGACCTTCCCAATCATCCTCCTGACTTCAAGAAGGCCTTCTTCTGAACAGATGGCCTAGCCCCATCTCGATTCTATTCGTTCAGACGGATTCGTAAGTATTTCAACCTCCTTTTTTGTGCTCGAACTTTATTTTAGGCTCGTGCTTAGCTAAACTGTGCTTAATTTTCCAACCAACTATCATCGCCCTACTCCCACCGATGAGATGAGGGAGTGCCGAGAGACTCTGCTCTAGCTTCCCTATGGTAGGAGGTCTCTCTCCTACCTCCTTCATGAAGGCAAGCTCCGGGCATGTGGGCTCTTAGGAGAGGATCAGTTTACATCGGACTGGTCCAATAAGAAATATGACCAGTGGGAGCTCGTACCTCTGCCAACCGGAAACCTCCCCCCAAGGAGAGATGCGAGGCTTCCATCTCCAGCTCTCCATAGGAGTCCACATTCAGGGAATGAGGCCAATGACGAGGCCTCAAGCTCGGGCTCGGATGAACAAGGTACAGTCATCCTTAGCTTGAGTATGTAGTCCACCTCCCTACTAAAGCATAAACCCGATAGGTTAATATTATGTAAGGATGATAGGAACCATTTCTATGTATGGTCTTGGGTAGATGATATGGTACATAGGTTCGATAGCTGGCTCGGGAAATACTGTGGTGTAAATGGGGATGGTCTTGTTCTGAACAGTCGTTCTAGCAAAACAAAAATTGTAGCTTATTCCTTTATATGTCAAAACAAGTAAAGTGCTTTGTTGTTCGTGATTTCATCATTGGACACGTGGCAGAAGTTAGAGAAGTAATTAGGCTCCTCAGCAGACAATAAAGCTCTATAGGTCTCGCCCAGAGCTTCTCACAGTGTAGTCTCCTCCCAGTAAATCATGATCTCTTTTTAGGTGCGGATGTCTCTAAGTGAGGCCACGTCTAGAGGACCACCCTAGCGGTCCTCCCATCTTCTTAAACTGATAGTCCTCTAGGTCTAGGAGTTTTATCCTCTGGCATGAAGAGAACGTCAAGTGTCAGTCACTGTAGCCTTGGGCCACCACAAGATTGTCTGACAGCTTTTCGGGTGCCTCGAGTAGTGGTTTCGAGTTCGTACACTCAAAAATTGGTATTTCCCACAACGTTGCCTGGCACAGGAAAATGTACAGCTGCATTGTAATAGTGTCAGAGGTGTGTCTCCCGTAAAGTTGGTGGGCTTCAACCTACGGATTGGGCTCCGTGCGATACGCACGGGCCCACAGTCCTAATTAGAACATTCGGAGGGGTTGAATAACAAATAACTCCCAATATAATTTGGGAATATTTGTAATAAATGATATTAATGGCACTCAATCTCAATAAATAGGGCTAGGGGTACCATTGTAAAAGTGTAACGCCCTGGGTAGCCAAGACCGTTATACTGTGTGTTTATAAAGGTGCAAGACTCGCTAACCAAGTCATTTTATTAAAAACGTGTCACTAAAAACATTATTGAATTAGGGTTAAAAGATTTTGGTCATAAAGGGTACATTTCATTTAAGTAAATACTTCATACATGAGATCCCAAAAGAAATAAAGTTTAAAGGACAGTATACAAAATTTCAGGGTATATACGACTACTGGCCACTCTAGGGGCAAAATAGACAATTAAGGTTCCCCTGTTCCTGTCCATCCCTCGACCGTGGCGGTCGAGCAGCTGACTATGTACATTCCGCCACTAAAGCTCTCCAAATCAGGGTTGATCCAGCTTACCCTTGCCTTTACCTGCACCACGTAGCACCCGTGAGCCAAGGCCCAGCAAGAAAACCATAACATCATAGGATGAACAATATCAATAGTCAAATAATTCATTAAGCATAATCAAACACTTAGTAGTCCACGACACTCACATAGTCAGCGAACATAATTAGTAAATCCACAATCTAATACTCAGATATCCAACAGATCATATTCATCAAATTAACATCAATAACCAAGTCATACAATAACCATGGTCGACGCCCTTAGGTCAAACCCTCTATTTACCCCACTGACTCCGGTCCGCTTAAACCGAGCTCAGTGAATATTAAGCTATCCTCAGCTACCAGTGGCTAAGCCGCGTCCTGTGCGCCAATATTAATTTCGGCACTCTTAGGCTGTTTATTTCATGTTCACATGGCATAATACCATAGTACAATAATGCATACAGGTATAGGGAACCCTTAGTCCTAAAATAGTCATACAACCGGGTGCAGTTTTCTTAACTTTGATTTGGAATGCTCTGATTACGAGAAATGACCCCTTGAGCATGATCCCTTTCCCAAGCCCTAGCATACACCTCAACTTCTGTCTGAACCACCAGATTGCTATTGAATTAGTCCCTAAGATTCCAGCTCAAATCAATGGTTTAACTTGAGAGAGAGAGAGAGAGAGTTTGAGAAAGAGAAGAGTGAGCTTAGAGAAAGAGAAGGGTCTATTTAGGAGTTTCTACTTATTTCCTTAGTTTTGTTTTATCTAACTTAAGTTAATCCCGAGGCTCGGGGTACCAAAAACGTCCCCAAGGGCAAAATGGTAAATTTCCCCAATATTCCCTTCTAAACTCTCTAACTTCAAATATATATCCAATTATTTATTTTCACAACTCGATAGCCCAAATAAATATCTAATGCCCGAAATACCCCTTGACTGGCCCCGAGTCAGGTATTGGGTCCCGTTGTGACTTTCTTGCTAACTGGCTCCCTAGGATCGCCGCAAGCCGCATGCTGCAATATATCCACATAATAATGTGGTCTCCACAATTATAACATATAATCACATTTATTCCCTCAACGGGCCAAAATTACAAATATGCCCCTTTACGCTAAACAAGGCCCACATGCATACTAATACCCTTAAACATGCATTTCATATATCCACATAATCATATAAGCATGCCTATCACAGAATCATGCATTAAATCATTAAAATCACATATAAACCAATTATGCCCTCCTGACACACTAATCAAGGCCCTTAAGCCTTATTAGTGATTTTTGGGTCATTACAACTATCCCCTCCTACTGAGAATTTCATTCTCAAAATTTACCTGAATAACTCGGGATACTAATCCCGCATCGCTGACTCAAGCTCCCAGGTCGCCTCCTCGACCCTGTTATTCCTCCATAACACTTTAACTAGAGGAATCGTCTTGTTCCGTAGAACCTTGTCTTTCCGACCTAAAATATGAATCAGATGCTCTTCGTAAGACGAATCTGTCTGCAATTCCAAGCCCTTATGCTTCAACACATGTGTTGTATCCGAGACGTACTTCCGAAGCATAGATACATGGAATACGTCAAGAACTCCCGGTAGTGATGGTGGCAAAGCCAACCTGTAAGCCACATGTCCGATCCTCTCTAGGATCTCAAAAGGTCCAATGAATCGAGGGCTCAACTTGCCCTTCTTCCCCAATCTCCTCACCCCTCGCAATGGTGAAACTCGCAGAAACACGTGGTTCCCAACCTGGAACTCCATGTCCCTATGCGTAGGATCAGCGTAGCTTTTCTGTCTACTATGTGAAGCAAGCATTCTAGCTCGGATCTTCTCAATAGCATCACTAGTCTTCTGAACCATGTCCGGTCCCAAATACTTTCTCTCACCCATCTCGTCCCAATTAATGGGCGATCTACATCTCCTCCCATATAACATCTCATATGGAGCCATTCCAATCATCGACTTATAACTATTGTTATATGAAAATTCAATCAACGGGAGATACTTACTCCAAGATTCCTCAAAGTCGATCACACATGCCCTAAGCATACCCTCCAACACTTGAAGCGTCCTCTCACATTGTCCATCAATCTGAGGAGGAAAGGCTATGCTAAAATTTAACTGAGTCCCCATGACTTTCTGCAAACTACCCTAAAACTTGGAGGTAAAGATAGGATCCCGGTCTGATACAATAGACTTAGGAACCCCGTGGAGACGTACAATCTCCCCATATACAACTTTGCATACTGATCCACTGTATAAGTCGACTTAACTGGCAGAAAATGAGCGGACTTGGTGTATCTGTCCACTATTACCCACACCAAGTCATGAAGCCCCATGGTCCTGGGTAAACCTCCCACAAAGTCCATTGTAACATCCCCCCATTTCCACTCAGGGATACCCAAAGGCTGAAGCAACCTCACTGGTCGCTGATGCTTAGCTTTCACTTTCTGACAGGTCAAACACCTGGCCACGTACTCCACTACATCCTCCTTCATCCCAAGCCACCAATACAATGTCTGTAGATCTTGATACATCTTCGTGGTACCCGGATGAAGTGAGTACAACGTAGTATGTGACTAATCTAATATCTCTCGTTTGATCCCTACATCAGCTGGAACACAAATTCTCCCCTGATACCGTAGCATACCAACCTCAGAAATAGGATAGTCCTTAACTACCCCCGCTAAGACATTCTCTCTAATCTCCTATAACTGTGCATCAACCAATTGACCCTCCCTGACCCGCTCTAATAGGGTCGACTACAAAGTAACGTTGGCCTATTGGCCCACCACCAGTTCTATCCTTGCTCTGGTCATCTCATTAGCCAATTGTTTGGAAATCTGAATAGAACTAAATAACTTCCCCGAGCCTCTCTAGCTCAATGCATCCGCCACCACATTGGCCTTCCCTGGGTGGTAAAGAATGTCACAGTCATAATCCTTTACCAACTCCAACCAACGTCTCTGTCTTATGTTTAGGTCCTTCTGGGTGAAGAAATACTTCAAACTCTTGTGATGGGTGTATGTCTCTCACTTCTCCCCATACAGGTAATGTCGCCACACCTTCAGTGTGAATACCACTGTCGCCAATTCTAGATCATGGGTTGGATACCGCTGCTCATACTTCTTCAACTATCATGATGCATAAGCTATAACTTCTCTCATTCTGCATCAATACACAACCCAAACCTAACCTTGATGCATCACAATATACTATAAACTTTCCTTCCTCCGAAGGAAGACTCAGCACAGGTACAATAATAAGTCGTTGCTTAAATTCTTGGAAACTGTTCTCACACTTCTCTGACCAGACGAACTTCTGATTCTTTCGTGTCAATTTTATCATCGGTGCAGCGATCTTCGAGAATCCTTCCACAAATCATCGATAGTAACCCGCTAACCCGAGGAAACTATGAACTTCCGAGGCGTTCCTTGGCCTCGGCCATTCTCTCACTGCTTCCACCTTAGATGGATCCACCTTAATCCCATCTGTGCCAACTATGTGTCCAAGAAAGGTCACTTCTGGTAGCCAAAACTCACACTTCTTAAACTTGGCATATAATCGATGTTCTTTTAACCTCTGCAAGACCTGTCAAAGATGTTGCTCGTGCTCTGCCTCTGAACTAGAGTATACTAAAATATCATCAATGAAGACAATGATGAACTGATCCAAGAGGTTCTTAAACACCCTGTTCATTAGGTCCATGAAGGCTGCTGGAGCATTGGTCAAACCAAATGACATGACCAAAAGCTCATAGTGTCCATACCTCGTTCGAAAGACCATCTTCGATATATCCTCATCCTTAATGCTCAGCTGGTGATAACCAGATCGAAGATCAATCTTCGAGAATACCATCTTACCCTGCAGCTGATCAAACAAGTCATCGATCCTTGGTAGAGGGTACTTATTCTTGATGGTCAACTTGTTCAATTCTCTGTAATCTATACACATCCTCAAAGTCCCGTCCTTCTTCTTCACAAACAGAACTGGAGCACCCCATGGCGAGCAACTAGGCCTGATGAACCCCAAATCCAGAAGCTCCTGTAACTGTATCTTCAATTCCTTCAATTCTGGTGGAGCCATCCTATATGGTGCTCTTGACATTGGTTCTGTCTCCGGTGCTAACTCAATAACAAACTGAATCTCCCTAAGTGGCGACAGCCCTAGTAGATCCTCAGGAAATACATCCAAGAACTCACAAACCAATCTAGTCTCTCCCGACCCTGCTGGCAATACTCTAGTAGTATCCACTACATTAGCCAGGAAACCTATACATCCTCCCTGTAATAAGTCTCTAGCTCTCAACATTGATATCATGGGTATACGGGGTCCACATACCGTACCCATGAACACAAAGGGATCCTTTCCCTCAAGCTCAAAAGTCACCATCTTCTTCCTGCAGTCAATAGTAGCCCCATATCTGACCAGCTAATCCATACGTAGAATCATGTCAAAGTCCTCCATATCTAACTCAATCAAATCTACCGAAAGCTCTCTACCATCAACCACTACTGGCAGTGCTCTAATCCACTTCCTAGAAACTACCAGTTCCCCTGTAGGCAATATAGTCCCAAACCCCGCAATACGATACTCACTAGGTCTACACAATCTATCAATCACCTTACTAGAAACAAATGAATGTGTAGCACCAGAGTCAATCAATACAGTAAAAGGAGAGCCAGCGCTCGAAAGCTAACCTATCACCACCGAGGGACTAGCCTCGGTCTCTGCTTGTGTCAAGGTGAACACTCGAGCTGGAGTCAAGCTTTCCACCTTCCCTACTTCTCCTTTCCTCACTATTGGGCAATCCTTCTTGAGGTGTCCCACTGTCCCGCACACAAAATAGGCCTTGGCCTGACACTCGGCCTGATGGTGTCTACTGCACCTTGTGCACTCTGGGTAACTCCTCCATGTGTCACTGCCTCCCTGACAGCCACCCTGAACACCTCGACCCCTCCTATCAGGACCAGTAGGAGTGAAAGTGTCAGGGGTCTTCCTCTTTAGATCTCCGGGGCCTCCGCCCCTACCATACCCAGAGTAGGGAGGCACCGCTTTGCGACCCTCTTGCCTTACAACACCCTCTCGCCAGATCTTGTTCTCCGCTTCATCAGCAGTAAGAGCCTTCTCAACAACCTAGGATAGGTCGCCCCCCCAGGTACTGTTGTAATTCTCACATCTCAGGCTATCATAGCATTAAGCCCTCTGATAAATATGTCTTGCCTAGCTGCATCAATAGGCACAAGATCTGGTGCAAACTTCGCAAGTCTATCGAACTTCAGGGCATACTCTATAACTGTCATGTTGCCCTGTACTAATCCCACAAATTCATTCACCTTCGCTGCTCTGATGGAAACATTATAATATTTAGGACTGAACAAGTCCTTGAATCCATCCCAACTCAAAGTAGTAATGTCTCTAGTCTGTGATGCCACTTCCCACCAGATGCGAGCATCCTCTCTTAGCATATATGCGGCCAGACCACTCTATCATGACCTTCTACCCTCATGAAATCCAGGATAGCGGTAATCATATTCATCCACTGTTTGACCTTCAGTGGATCAGGTCGTCCCTCAAAGGTTTGAGGATGTTGTCTCATGAATCGCTCATACAATGGCTCCCACCTATTCCCAACTTCAACTGGCGGAGCAACTGGTGCCACTACAGGTGGCATAATGGATGCAACACTCCTTGACGGAGCCTGCTACCTCAGAAGACAGATTTGTTCATCTTGGCTCTGAAGCCGGGCTTGCATATCTGCCATAATCTGCTGCCAGTTCTTAGGGATTGGCAAAGGGTTCTGGCCCTGGTCATCATCTCTAGTCCCAGACTTGGTGCCGACTAGTCGCGTAGATCGCCTTGGACGCATAGCTATCCAAGTTAATCTGCAATCAATGACTCGACAATCAAACTATGATGATAGGGTAATAGCTTTTCCATAACCTACCATGGGAAGCAACCAATCACAAGCAATCAAGATATAACAATTCATCCAAATATAAGCAATATATAGATAATCATTTACATGCATGGAAATGCTAAGAAGCATGCCTCAATATTGTCACACAACAATCAAGGGCCAGGCCCTATCAGTATCTCATGCTCCCTATTAATAAAAAAAACAACAACAATCATAGTTCTTTCCAATCACTTAAGCATATAAACATGTAAACACATTTACCAAATCCTGAGTCGAGCTTGTCTGTAGCAGCAAATGTCCATGTCCAGCCAGTCTTCAGGAACCCTTAAACCTAGACGACTCTGATACCAAGTTGTAATGCCCTAGGTAGCCAAGATCATTACACTGTGTGTTTATAAAGGTGCAAGACTCGCTAACTAAGTCATTTAGTTAAAAAAGTGTCACTAAAACCATTATTGAACTAGGGTTAAAAGATTTTGGTCATAAAGGGTACATTTCATTTAAATAAATACTCCATACTTGGGATCCCAAAAGAAATAAAGTTTAAAGGATAGTTTACAAAATTTCAGGGTATATACGACTACTGGCTACTCTAGGGGAAAAATAGACATTTAAGGTTCCCCTGTTCTTGTCCATCCCTCGACCGTGGTGGCCGAGCAGCTGACTATGTACATTCCGCCACTAAAGCTCACCAAATCAGGGTTGATCCAGCTTACCCTTGCCTTTACCTGCACCACGTAGCACCCGTGAGCCAAGGCCCAGCAAGAAAACCATAACATCATAGGATGAACAATATCAATAGTAAAATAATTCATTAAGCATAATCAAACACTCAGTAGTCCACAACACTCACATAGTCAGTGAACATAATTAGTAAATCCACAATCTAATACTCAGATATCCAGCAGATCATATTCATCAAATTAACATCAATAACCAAGTCATACAATAACCAGGGTCGACGCCCTTAGGTCGCACCCTCTATTTACCCCACTGACTCTGGTCCACTTAAATCGAGCTCAGTGAATATTAAGCTGTCCTCAACTACCAGTGGCTGAGCTGCGTCCTATGCGCCAATATTAATTCTGGCATTCTTAGGCCATTTATTTCATGTTCACATGGCATAATACCATCGTACAATAATGCATACTGGTATAGGGAACCCTTAGTCCTAAAATAGTCATACAACCGGGTGCAGTTTTCTTAACTTTGATTTGGAATGCTCTGATTACGAGAAATGACCCCTTGAGCATGATCCCTTTCCCAAGCCCTAGCATACACCTCAACTTCTGTCTGAACCACCAGATTGCTACTGAATTAGTCCCCAAGAATCCAGCTCAAATTCTTGAGTTTCTAGCCCAAATTTTCCTTGGTTTCAATGGTTTAGCTTGAGAGAGAGAGAGATTGAGAAAGAGATGAGTGAGCTGAGAGAAAGAGAAGGGTCGGTTTAGGAGTTTCTACTTATTTCCTTAGTTTTGTTTTATCTAACTTAAGTTAATCCCGAGGCCCGGGGTACCAAAAACGTCCCCGGGGGAAAAAATGGTAGATTTCCCCAATATTCCCTCCTAAAATCTCTAACTTCAAATATATCTCCAATTATTTATTTTCACAACCCGATAACCCAAATAAATATCTATAGCCAAAATACCCCTTGACTCGCCCCGAGTCAGGTATTGGGTCCCGTTGTGACTTTCCCACTAATTGGCTCCCTAGGATCGCCTCAAGCTACATGCTGCAAATGTATCCACATAATAATGTGGTCTCCAAAATTATAACATATAATCACATTTATTCCCTCAACGATCCAAAATTAAAAATATGCCCCTTTAAGCTAAACAGGGTCCACATGAATACTAATACCCGTAAACATTCATTTCATATATCCACATAATCATATAAGCATGCCTATCACAGAATCATGCATTAAATCATTAAAATCACATATAAACCAATTACGCCCTCCTGACACACTAATCAAGGCCCTTAAGCCTTATTAGTGATTTGTGGGTCATTACAACAATCCCTTCCTACTGAGAATTTCATTTTCGAAATTTACCTGAATAACTTGGGATACTGATCCTGCATCACTAAATCAAGCTCCCAGGTCGCCTTCTCTTCCCTGATATTCCTCCATAACACTTTAACTAGAGGAATCGTCTTGTTCCGTTGAACCTTGTCTTTCTGGTCTAAAATCTGAATCGGCTGCTCTTCGTAAGAAAAATCTATTTGCAATTCCAAGTCCTTATGCTTCAACACATGTGTTGTATCCGAGACGTACTTCCGAAGCATAGATACATGGAATACGTCATGAACTCCCGACAGTGATGGTGGAAAAGCCAACCTGTAAGCCACATGTCTGATCCTCTCTAGGATCTCAAAAGGTCCAATGAATCGAGGGCTCAACTTGCCCTTCTTCCCAAATCCCCTTTACCCTTCGCAGTGGTAAAACTCGCAGAAACGCGTGGTCCCCAACCTGGAACTCCACGTCCCTACGCTTAGGATCAGTGTCGCTTTTCTGTCTACTCTGTGAAGCAAGCATTCTAGCTCGAATCTTCTCAATAGCTTCACTAGTCTTCTGAACCATGTCTGGTCCTAAATACTTTCTCTCACCCATCTTGTCCCAATGAATGGGCGATCTACATCTCCTCCCATATAACATCTTATATGGAGCCATTCCAATCGTCGACTGATAACTATTGTTATATGAAAATTCAATCAATGGGAGATACTTACTCCAAGATCCCTCAAAGTCAATCACTCATGCCCTAAGCATATCCTCCAACACTTGTATCATCCTCTCAGACTGTCCATCAGTCTGAGGATGAAAGGCTATGCTAAACTTTAACTGAGTCCCCATGACTTTCTGCAAACTACCCCAAAACTTGGAGGTAAAGATAAGATCTCGGTTTGATACAATAGACTAAGGAACCCCTTGGAGACGTACAATCTCCCTCACATACAACTCTGCATACTGATCCATTGTATATGTCAACTTAACTTGAAGAAAATAAGCTGACTTGGTGTATCTGTACACTATTACCCACACCAAGTCATGAAGCCCCATGGCCCTGGGTAAACCTCCCACAAATTCCATTGTAACATCCCCCGATTTCCACTCAGGGATACCCAAAGGCTGAAGCAACCCTGCTATTCGCTGATGCTCAGCTTTCACCTGCTAACCGGTCAAACACTTGGCCATGTACTCCACTACATCCTTCTTCATCCCGGGTCACCAATACAATGTCCGTAGATCCTGATACATCTTCGTGGTACCTGGATGAAGTGAGTACGACGTAGTATGGGACTCATCTAATATCTCTCATTTGATCCCTACATCAGCTGGAACACAAATTTTCCCCTGATACTGTAGCATACCAACCTCAGAAATAAGATAGTCCTTAGCTACCCCCGCTAAGACATTCTCTCTAATCTCCTATAACTGTGCATCAACCAATTGACCCTCCCTGAACCGCTCTAATAGGGTCGACTAGAAAGTAACGTTGGCCTATTAGCCCACCACCAGTTCTATCCTTGCTCTGGTCATCTCATCAGCCAATTCTCTGGAAATCTGAATAGAACTAAATAACTTCCCCGAGCCTCTCCGGCTCAATGCATCCGCCACCACATTGGCCTTCCCTGGGTGGTAAAGAATGTCACAGTCATAATCCTTTACCAACTCCAACCAATGTCTCTGTCTCATGTTCAAGTCCTTCTGGGTGAAGAAATACTTCAAACTCTTGTGATCGGTGTATATCTCGCACTTCTTCCCATACAGGTAATGTTGCCATGTGGCCTCCTAACAGCAAAAGCTTGATGCCCAGGAGGGGAATATTGCCGCCCTACAGGAGATGGTTAACACAGTGAGGGCTACTTTGGCGGCGCAATGGCTGCAGGTGAACCCCCATGGCGAAGTACCACCCAGGCAGCTAGCTGGCGTGCCACCTCCGCACATAGTTGGAGTGCCACCTGTAACACCCTACTTCCTTAGAGTCGTTACTAAGTGAATTTTAAACGTGCAATCAACTTGCTAGTCGAGGTTTTAGGTTCAAAGTGTAGCTAAACTGCAACAAAATTCATATAATTTTAAAATGTAATCATTCATTGAAATTATAAAGCATTATACTTTTGGGATCCCATAATATTGTTTAGAAATATTTACAACTCAAAATATGTTTAAAGTCGACTAGACGACAAAATTAGGTTTATACATAGCATCTCCCAAAAATATCCCTGGCCATGAAAGCCAGGCAAGCCGAACATGTACATGTCGCTTCACGCTCTTCGTACTCATGGTTGGTCGACCTTTCCCTTGCCCTTACCTGCACCATAGAGCACCCTTGAGCCGAAGCGCAACAAGAAAACTCAACACAAACAATCAACATATGCATAGCTATCAATTTGCATACAACAAGGCAGCCAACAGGCTAAACACATAGCGGCCATACCGTCCCAGGCGCTTTACCAGACCCTGGGTTTGCGGTCTACACCATGAGGATGTCTCAAGCATCCGAGAAGGGACTCACCCTAGCAACTTGCACTCCGCGTGCTTAACGCCGCTCCCGACCCCTTGCCGTACTCGACCTTGCCATTCTTAGCCTTGCCGTTCTCAGCCTTGTCGTTCTCGGCTCTTGCCGTTCTCGGCCTTCACCATTATCGACCCTTGCCGTACATTTACAGATATACAACACGTAGCATAAACTTAACAAATACTTAAACAAATACAAACATAATTAATAGGGCTACGCCTTGCAACACAATCACATAGGGTCGTGCCCTGCAATACAAACTATAGGGCCACGCCCTGCTCTACGGGGACAACAGTTTTCTTACCTGTGTCCCAAGCTTTCCGAGCACCAGTATCCTGAGCACAGTCCCCTAGTCTGAGCCTTGCTGAAAACCTAGTCACAACGTGTCAAAAACATCCATCCATCAAGTTCTAATCCATTAAATAACTTTGGGTTATAATTCTAGTCTTCGGGACCTTGAATTCTATCAATTTGGGTGATAAAATCCATCCCGAGCCTAAAACCTTCTCGGGGTCCAATAGCCCACTAAGTGCTGTGACCCCAAGGCCCTATGCCATGACTCGCCTCAACCAGAAGCCCAACCTCCCATTTTTTCCTATGAGCACCACGACCCAACCTATAGGGCGCCGCGGCCCGCCCCTTTTCCTGGCCTCCCTTCTACTCTAGAGGGCCGCGACTGACCAAGAAAAATGTCGCGGCCTGACCCTTCGAACCCAGAAAAATCCCCCATTTTCATAACCAAAACCCAACCAATTTAACCCAAAACCAATCTAGCAACTTAATTTAATCACCACAGTAGTTCTAGAATAGTCCCAACAGCAAAACCTAACAAAAACTAATCCCAAAACTCATCTAGATAACCAAGAGTGATCCATCATTCAACTTACATGCATAAACTTATAACTCTAAGAAAACTCAACATAAACTCATTTAATTTAATACTAGGCTTCTTACCTTAAGGATGAATTCAGGCCACACTTGCTCTTCAACTTCCCAAGCTTCTCCCACAATCCAAGCCTTAGATTTCTGAATTCCTAGCTCAATTTCCCTAGAACTTTCTTCAGCCTTCAAGCTCCCAAAGAGAGAGAGAAACCGAGTGATAGGGAGATAAGGTTGGTTTAGGAAAATTCTAAGTGTTTATTATGTGTTGTCTCATCTAGCCTAAGCCACTTAAGTTACCTCCAAGGCTCGGGGTACCAAAAACGTCTCCAATGGAAAAATGGTAAATTTCCCCGATATTCCCTCCTAAACGTTCTAACTTCAAATATATCTCCAAATATTTATTTTCATAACCCAATAATCCAATTAAATGTCTAATGCCCAGAATACCCCTTGACTCGCCTCGAGTTGGGTATCGGGTCCCGTTGTGACTTCCTAGCTAAACCACTCCCTAGGACTGTCTCAGACCGTGCATCTCAAATATATCACCACTCACACGTGGTAAAGATCACAATAATCACAAATATTGCATTTATGCCCTCAACGGGCTAAAATTACAAGCATGCCCCTAATAACCAAATGGGGTCCACATGCATATTTAATTCACCTAAACATGCATTTCTAATCACATACTCATCAAATTCACATATTAATATAATAAATCACTTATTGCCTTCTAGGCACGCTAATCAAGGCCCTAAGCCTTATTAGCAAAATTGGGACGCTACAACTATCCCCTCCTTACAGAAATTTCATCCTAGAAATTACCTGAATAACTCGGGATACCGCTCCTGCATATCTGACTCAAGTTCCCACGTCACCTCCTCAACATGCATCTCTTCCTCTGCAACACTTTTACTAAGGCGATGGTCTTGCTCCACAAGACTTTATCCTTCTGGTCGAGAATCAGAACCGGTTTCTCTTTGTAATGACCCAACTATTTCTAAGACATTGGACCATTAAAACTACTAGACATAGTTACTATTTTGATACAATCATAAGAAATAACACATCTTTATTGAAAACCCAAAATATTGTACTAATACAAAATAGAGTAAAAATATAAAATAAAATGTGATATGGTATGGGATCCCATTGTTTACAAAACATAAAACATAACTTTAAAAAAAACTAGTTGCGGAATTACATCAAAACATAATATTAAAAGACTAAAATAAACGTCATCCTCGATCGACATGCAGCCCATCCATTCCATTCATCCTCAACACACAAGCCAAGCTACCAAGAATCCTTTTGCCTCCGTATCTAACTTCATGTATCACACTAAAAAAAAATAAAGGAGTGAGCCTAATGCCCATCAAGGAAAACCTACTAACAACATAAATCATAAACATAAGACTATATCATAAACGTATACTATAAAACATATGACTATAAAAACATCTATTACAATGGCCATCATACTTCTTAGGGCTTGCTAGCTAGGCAATCATATGCCCATAAATTTACGGGGCTGGTTATCTAAACAAGTCATATAAATTTATGGGGCTCGTTATCTAAACAAATCATATACCCAAGGAATATATTATTGGGATTTGTTATCTAAACAAGTTATATGTTTGTTATCTAAACAAATTATATGCTTGTTGGCTAAAAAATTATATGCTTGTTATCTAAACAAATCATATAATCAATAACTAAAAACATATCATACATAAACATATCAAAACATAATAGCACATAAAATCTATCCTATTTTCCTTACCAACACCGGGATATTTGAGAACAAGGACGGGACTTGGAACACTTCTAAAACCATCAATAAGAATGGTGAGTATTTCTAAAGAAAAGAGATGATAAAGAAGAGAACTAAACCACCAAGAAGAAGCTTACCAAAAAGAAATCTTAAGTTCAAAGAACTTAAATACCTACCCAAGAATAAAAAACAATGAGTTAGGATTTGAGTAAAGAAAACTAAAGAACCATACAGAAATGAACTTAAGAATAAGAATACCTTTGGATGTACTAGAACCGATCTACACCTCGATATTGAAAACACACTTTATCTCACTTCCCAAGTGTTTATAGAGCTTAAGATGATAAAGCTTTTATCCTAAACCCAAGTGTATCACTCTATAGTAACCCTAGCAGCTTGAAGGCTCTGAACACAGCTTGAAGAATGAGAAAAATGGCTGGGTACTAGGTCCTATTTATCGAGTTCAAGGAGTGAAAATATCTCCTTTTAGCTTGAATAAAATAATTAATATTAATTGAAAAATATTTGAATATTCGTTCAACAGGTGCTTAAGACTCGGTCAGCATAAAATCTTTGAACTTAAGATTTCTTTTCGATAAGCTTCTTCATGGTGGTTTAGTTCTCTTCTTTATCATCTATTTTCTTTAGGAATACTCACCATTCTTATTGTTGGTTTTAGGAGTGTGCCAAATCCCATCCTTGTTCTCAAATATCTCAGTGTTGGTAAGAAAAATAGGATAGATTTTATGTGCTATTATGTTTTGATATGTTTATGTATGATATGTTTTTAGTTCTTGAGTATATGATTTGTTTAGATAACAAGCATATAATTTTTTAGCCAACAAGCATATAATTTGTTTAGATAACAAACATATAACTTGTTTAGATAACAAATCCCAATAATTTATTCCTTGGGCATATGATTTGTTTAGATAACGAGCCCCATAAATTTATATGACTTGTTTATATAACCAGCCCCGTAAATTTATGGGCATATGATTTCCTAGCTAGCAAGCCCCAAGAAGTATGATGGCCATTGTAATAGATGTTTTTATAGTCATATGTTTTATAGTATACGTTTATGATATAGTCTTATGTTTATGATTTATGTTGTTAGTAGGTTTTCCTTGATGGGCATTAGGCTCACTCCTTTATTTATTTTTAGTGTGATACATGAAGTTAGATACGGAGGCAAAAGGATTCTTGGTAGCTTGGCTTGTGTGTTGAGGATGAATGGAATGGATGGGTTGCGTATCGATCGAGGATGACGTTTATTTTAGTCTTTTAAAATTATGTTTTAATATAATTCCGCAACTAGTTTTTTTTTTAAAGTTATGTTCGATGTTTTGTAAACAATGGGATCCCATACCATATCACATTTTATTTGATGTTTTTACTCTATTTTGTATTAGTACAATATTTTGGGTTTTCAATAAAGATATGCTATTTCTTATGATTGTATCAAAATAGTAACTATTTCTAGTAGTTTTAATGGTCCAAGGTCTTAGAAATAGTTGGGTCATTACAGTTGGTATTAGAGCAACAGTCCATATGCATGAAGTTCTCCTTGATACGAACACTCAAGTTCTGAATCTAACCGCCAATGTAAGTGTTTATGTTATAGTTGTTATGATTATGTGTTTAGTTAACGTTTTAGCCCTTATGTTTTCAGTTAAGAATATTTGTAAATTAGTTTATTTTCTTTATTTATTTATTTTTTATTATCTTTGCATTTATGATTATTTTTAGTGAAAACCTTTTTCCAAATGAATTGTAGAGTCCAAGAACTTTACTTAGCTAGTTAGATAGTAGTATTATAGTATTTATAGTATTATCTTTGTAACTGTTGATTTTTGGTTCAGACCAGGAATTATTTGGACACTCATAGTAGTACTTATAGATTTTCTAAGTTTAACCTATAGTTTAAGAATATTAATTTTAACGTAAGGTTTGATTAATATGACTGATATTAAGGATAATATTTATTATACTATAAGGTTTAGATAAGAACCAATAGGATTTTAAGCACATGTTATGAATGGGTGATTAAGGATTAGGTATTTTGAGGATTTAATTTAATAAGGGGTAAAGTTTGAATGCTATAAGGTCAGTCAGCAGCTTTGAATACGTTGAGGGCTTAGTCAAGGCTGTTTACTCCATTCAAACTTAGCTAAAAATGTGTAATTTCGTGTTTAATTAATCAGCGTGTGCCGATATATCGCATCTATAGGGGGCGATATATCGCAGCACGTAGATACGGAAAACACGAGACGATGCACGACAGCCTCGGGCATACTGGCCCAGGCGATATATCGCCTCCTTCAGTATATTTTGAAACATTTTGAAATCATTTTCCATTCAGCCCTTCAACCTCTTGATAAGTCTAGCATCTTTTTGAACGAGTCTTCAGCCTCTGCTGAACGATAATTCAAATTATTTTCACCTAAAAAGCTATTATTTTTATTCAAGTAAAATTAAGATCCTTTCATTCCTAAACTCTATAAATAGGACCTAGTACCCAGCCATTATTCATCTTTTGCTCTAAGTTCAGAGGCTGCAAGTGCTAGGTGAGTGTGAGAGTGTAAACACCTGGGTTAGGGAATCATAAGCTTATCAAACACTTGGGGAAGTAAGGTTTTATAGTATTTCGTTTTGAGGTGTAGATTGGTCTTACAAGTCTTCAAGGTAACCCAAAACTCTAGTTCATTTCTGTACTTGTTCTTTTAAGTTCTCATAGTCTTCTACTCAGCCTCTAACCTTAATCTTTATTTTGGTTAGGAAATCTAAGTTCTTGAGCAAAAAGGTTTTGGTAAGTATTTTTCTCAAGGTTTAGTCCTTCCATTCCTTTCATTTCTTTTTCTTCAAATCTACTCACCTTGTTATATATGGTTTTAGGAGTGTTCCAAAAGTCCCAACTCTGTCCTCATATCCCGGTAACTTTGGTAAGGAAAATAGGATAGAAATGCATATGTTATATGTCTTATATGTTATCTTATGTTTCTTATGTTATGATATGTATGTTTGTAGGCTTGGGCATATGACCCATTTGACTAACAAGCCCCAAATAGATTATGGGCATATGACCTACTTAGCTAGTAGGACCCCACTAATCTAATGGGCATATGACTTGTTTAGTCGATGGGACCCCAAGTAATAATGGCCATTATAGTATGTGTATGATAAAGTGTTATGTTAAGTTTTTATGTTTCTTATGAAATTATGTATATGAACTATGTGTTAGATTTTTCCTTGCTGGGCATTAGGCTCATTCCTTTTTGTTTATATGTGCAGGAAAATAGCTATAGTGGCGGTAAGGTTCGTGGATGCTTGGGGAATGTGTATCGGTGGTGAATGGAGTCAAGGAGTCGAGAGTTCGATTTTCGAGGATGTAGTCTTGTTTTATGGTTTTACATGTATTTTTCCGCACTTATTATGTAACTCCTTTTATTTTAAATTATGTTTTGTTTTTAAGACAATGGGATCCCATATCCTACTTATTTTATGAGAGTAACTTTTATTTCTACAAGTTTCTAATAAATTTATGGTATTTTCGCAAATGTAAGTTTTATTAAGGATTTGTATGTATAGTTTCGTTAATGATCCAAAAGTCTAGAGTAGTGGGTCATTACATGAATATCATTGTTATTTTTGAATGACATGTATGGGTTTGATTTTTTTCTACAATCATAATAAATAATAAATTTAATAAATAATGACCAAGTTCGGTAAGGGTGGATACAAATCATTGGACCAGGTTCTATATTGAGAGTTTAGGGGGCCATAGTAGTGGGAACAATTTTATTTATCCCAGCCCTCAGTTTCGAGCCTGAGAATTAAGTCATATAGGATGATTAGAAACAGACTTAGTAAATTATAAAGATGGCTTATTTTTCTAAGTTTAGCCCCTAATTATAAAGAAAGCTTGCATAATTTTCCATAAGAAATCATAATTAATAGGTCCGAGTTATGTTTGCTTAGATTAAGTTTTGCCTTAGAGCCTATTAAGGTAAGTTCTAACATGTTCTCGACTGTTAGAACTTTGCTAAAGATGCCGCTTAGAAGGCCTGCATGCACGAACGCCAATGCCTCCAGCGTCGCTCTTGAGACTTATGAATCCCCTCTAGCTCGAAGAAGGGGAAGACGTGCAACCAATGCTGCTGTTAATGAAAGTGCGCCGCCGCCACCAGTTGACAACACTGCAGAAATTGTCAGGCTACGAAAACAAGTGGAAGAATTACTGCAGCAACAACGACAACAAACTCAGCCTCAGCCTCAGCCACAACCGCAGCCTCAGCAAATGGCTCAAGCACCCCATCAAGTAGGTCCTTTTAGGGGATGGCCAATGGAAAACTATGCGCCATACCTAGCTCAGTACATGGAGCCAATTTACGAGTGGTTTCGTAAGCAACATGCTCCAAACTTTGAAGGGAAAACATACCCATTCGAGGTGGAAGAATGGCTCAGAAATGTAGAGCCGATCCTAGCGCAACGTAGATCGCATATCCTGCGTTTCGTCTCTACTTGAGAAGGATGCTAGAATATGGTGGGACTTAGTTCAACAGACTCACAATGTCACCACCATGACATGGACCAAATTTGTGTAGTTTTTCCACAAGAAATACTTCAACTCAGCAGTCACCGCCATAAGATTCGAGGAGTTCACTACTCTGAAGCAGGGCAACTTGACGGTAGCAGAGTATGCTCGGCAGTTCGACAGATTAGCCATGATTGCACCATAGTAGGTTCCAACTGACTTTCTGAGGGTTACCAAGTTCGTTAGAGGACTTAGACCAAAGATTGAGTTAGGGGTTAAGATAGCAAACCCTGGAACCACTACTGACGTCGATGCTTTAGAGACGGCTATAGAAGTGGAAAGGCTTCAGGAAAATGTTAGTAAGGAGGAAGCTAGTAAGCCTGAGCCTAAATAGCAGAGTCATCCTCAGAATGGTCGGAACAACAACCACAACTGCCATCAGTCTAGCAACAACAATAATGGTCAGAAGAGATGGTATCCTGACAATAAGCAGTTTGGCAACGATAAAAGAGCATGGACAAACAATGGAGGCAATAAGTCGGGTTATGTAGAATACTCGCAATGCTGTAAGTGCCAAAAGAAACATCCTCGTGAGTGTTGTGCAAACACCAAGGGATGCTTCAACTGTGGTCAGGAAGGTCACCAAAGGAGAGAATGTCCCCAGCTCAAGCCAGAGGAGAAAAGGGACAACAAGATGGTTCATGCCAGAGTCTTTGCCTTAACCCAGGGAGAAGCTGACGCTAGCAATTAAGTGGTCACAAGTCAGATTCCTATCCTCGATAGTATATGTTCTAGTATTGTTTGATTCAGGAAAAAAATACTCGTATATCTTGTTAGGAATGATAGAGAAATTAGACAAATCTTGTAGAACTAGGTTTGTGATATAGTTCCCTTCGGGTGAAGTAGTCCTATCATCACAGATAGTACGAGGCATACCGATCAAAATTGAGGATGTAGAACTAGAAGGAGACCTGATAGAGTTAGAGATCAAAGACTTCGACATAATAATGGGCATTGATTGGATAGCAAGGCATGGCGCAACCATCGACTGCAGATGTAAGCAAGTGATGTTTGAGACTCCTAATGGTCAGAGACTATGCTATATGGAAAAGTTTCAGGACTACGCACACCGATTATTTCATCTCTCAAAGCTCAGAGGATGATAGAAAAAGGATGTCACACATTCTTAGCCAACGTCATGGATGTGGTAAAGGAAACACCACTAAAGGTTGGAGACGCCCGCATTGTAAAAGAATACCCAGAAGTATTTCCTGATGACTTACCAGGGCTACTGCCGATTCGGGAGATAAACTTCACGATTGACTTAGTACTGGGCACTGAGCCTATTTCAAAGCCACCATACCGGATGGCACCAACCGAACTCAAGGAGTTAAAGACGCAGCTACAAGAACTCTTAGACTTGGGTTTCATTAGACCAATCCATTCGCCATGGGGAGCACCAGTTCTATTTGTGAAGAAGAAGGACAGAAGTATGCGGATGTGCATAGAATACTGTGAGCTGAATAAGGTGACAATTAAGGATAAGTACTTGCTACCTTGAATTGATGACTTGTTTGATCAAATCCGAGGGGCAACCATGTTCTCAAAGATTTATCTATGGTCTGGGTATCATCAGCTCAAGGTATGGGAAGAGGATATTCCTAAGACAACTTTTAGAACTCATTATGAGCATTACAAGTTTTTAGTTATGTCTTTTGGTCTTACCAACACTCCAGCCGCATTCATGGATTTAATGAATAGGCTCTTTAAGGATTACTTGGATAAATTCGTTGTAGTATTCATCGATGATATCTTGGTTTATTCAAAGGATGAAGCTGAGCACGAGAAACATTTAAGGATGAACTTGTTGCGATTAAAGGAGCATCAACTTTACACCAAGTTCAAGAAGTGCAAATTTTGGCTATCACAAGTAGCGTTCCTCGGGCACATAGTATCCAAGGAAGGAGTTGCTGTAGACCCATCTAAGGTAGAGGTTGTGATTGATTGGCCAAGACCAAAGAACGCATCAGAGGTAAGAAGCTTTCTGGGATTAGCAGGTTATTATCGGAGGTTTGTAGAGGGCTTTTCTAAGATAGCCACTCAGCTTACCAGCCTAACCCGGAAACATCAGAGGTTTAACTGGACTGACAAGTGTGAAGAGAGCTTCCAGTTGCTTAAGGATAAGCTGTGCTCAGCACCAGTACTTTGTGTATCAACACCCAACGATAAGTTTGTAGTCTACTGCGATGCGTTGAAGCAAGGTTTGGGTTGTATGCTGATGTAGAATGACAAGGTGATAGCCTACGCCTCAAGGCAGCTGAAGGAGTACGAGTAACGCTATCCAACACACGATATGGAGTTGGCAGCGGTGGTCTTTGCATTGAAAATCTAGCGCGATTATCTTTATGGAGAATGGTGTGAGATTTATATGGACCACAAAAGCTTAAAGTATTTCGTCACGCAAAAGGAGCTCAACATGAGACAGCGCAGGTGGTTAGAATTAGTAAAGGATTATGATTGTGAAATCCTATACCACCCGTGAAAGGCAAACGTAGTTGCTGATGCGCTAAGTAGGAAGAGCTATGGAAGTCTAGCAGCATTAGCTGGATTAGAAAAGCCGCTACAGCAGCAGCTGATCAGTTCCGGTATAGAAGTAGTCATCGGTAAGCTGGCTAACTTGTCTATCCAGTCAAGTCTGATAGAAGAAATACAGATTGGGCAAGGGCATGATGACACATTAGTAGTACATATGGATGTAGTTAAAGAAGGCAAGGCCACAGATTTCTCAATATCAGGACAACGGTTATTGAGATATATGGATCAGGTATGCATGCCAAATGATCAAGGGATTAAGATGAAGATTTTGGAAGAAGCGCACAATACCCCATACTAAGTTCACCCAGGGTCGACCAAGATGACTCACAACATTATGGCAATACATTGGTGGCCAGGAATGAAGAAAGATATAGTGGAGTTTGTGTCTAAATGTTATGTATGCCAGCAAGTGAAAGCAGAACATCAGCGACCTGCATGCTTATTTCAACCACTTAGCATTCCAAAATGGAATTGGGACGATATAACCATGGATTTCGTGATAGGTTTGCCACGAACAAGTAAGGAGCATGATTTGGCTTGGGTAGTAATAGATAACCTAACCAAGTCAGCTCATTTCCTACCTGTTAAGACTTCATATACAACAGATCAATATGCAAGCGTTTATGTCCAAGAAATAGTACGACTACATGGAATCCCTAAAACAATAGTATCCGATAGAGGATTGGTGTTTACATCGAGATTTTGGGGAAGTTTGCAGCAAGTCATGGGTACCAAGTTAAGTCTTAGTACGACATTTCATCCTCAGACTGATAGATAGTCTGAGCGTACCATTCATATTTTAGAAGATATGTTGCGCACTTGTGTACTTGATTTCAAAGGAACATGGAGTAAGTATTTGTCGCTGATAGAATTCTCCGACAACAATAGCTACCAGTCAACGATCGGGATGGCACCCTACGAGATACTTTATGGAAGAAGGTGTCGATCACCGTTACATTGGGTCGACGTAGGAGAAAGGCAACTTCTTGGTCCTGAAGCTGTTAGAATAGCTCAGGAAGCAGTAGCTCTGATTAGAAAGCGTATGCTCATTGCTCAAAGCCACCAGATAATTTATGTGGATGCCAAGCAGTGTGATGTGGAATTCAAAGTCGGAGATCAAGTCTTCCTAAAGATATCTCCTATGAAAGGCATGAAGCGGTTTGGAAAGAAAGGCAAGCTTAGTCCCCGATTTATAGGTCCTTTTGAGATATTGGACAAAGTGGGAGCAGTTGCATATAGATTAGCCCTACCGCAAGCTTTAGCAGATAGCCACAATGTGTTCCACATCTCGATGCTACAAAAATATGTGTCAGATCCATCGCACGTCCTCAAGTACGATACGATAGCATTCCAGAAAGACTTGAGTTACAAGGAATGACCGGTTAGCATCCTAGATAGAGGGATGAAGGAATTACGATCCAAGAGTATTTCGATAGTCAATGTCCTATGGAGTAATAGTTCTGAACGGGAGGCAACATGGGAGTTGGAGGAAGACATGTTAGCACGGTATCCGGAATTTTTTGGTATGTAAATTTCGAGGACAAAATTATTTTTAGTAGGGGAGAATTGTAGAGTCCCAAAACTTTACTTAGCTAGTTAGATAGTAGTAGTAGTAGTAGCACTGTATCCATAATTTTTTGGTAAGTAAATTTTGAGGACAAAATTATTTTTAGTAGGGGAGAATTGTAGAGTCCCTAGTAGTAGTAGTAGTAGTAGTAGTAGTAGTAGTAGTAGTAGTAGTAGTGGTGGTAGTAGTAGTAGTAGTAGTACTACTACTACTACTACTAAAAGGAGATATTTTCATTCCTTGAACTCTATAAATAGGACCTAGTACTCTGCCATTTTCTTCATTCTTCAAGGTTTCCTAGTACTCTATAGTGTAAGTTCTTTGAACTTAAGGTTTCCTTTCATTAAGTTTTTTCTTGGTGGTTTTAGTTCTCTCCTTTTCATCTCTTTTCTTTAGAAACTCACCATTCTTACTTTTGGTTTTAGGAGTGTTCTAATCCCGCTCTTGTTCTCAAATATCCCGGTGTTGGTAAGGAAAATAGGATATATTTTATGTGTTTATGTTTATGTTATGATATGTTTATGTTATGATAAGTATAGGTATAGTATGTTTTGTAGTCCTTGGGCATATGACTTGTTTAAACAACAAGCCCCAAGAATATGTTTTCAGTCGCTTGGGCACATGACATGCTTAGATAAGCAAGCTCCGAGAATTTATGACTTGTTAAGATAACAAGCCCCAAGAATGGATGATTGGGAATGTGACTTGCTTAGATAAGGAAGCCCCAAGAAGTTATATTGGGCATATGACTTGTTTAGCTAACTAGACCCAATAGTTTATATTGGCCATTAATGTTGTAGTCATATGTGATAAATGTCTATAGTCATATGTTTTATAGTATATGAATATGATGTAGTCTTATGTTTATGATATATGTTGTATGTTGACAGTAGATTTTCCTTACAGGGCATTAGGCTCACTCCTTTATTTTTTGATGCAGGAGAATGAATATGGAAGGCGGAAGTATTTTTGGCAGCTTGGCTTGTGTGTTAAGGATGACTGGATTGAATGGACTGCGTGTCGATCGAGGATGACGTTATTTATTTTTAGTCTTTTAAATCATGTTTTGATGTATTTCTGCATTTAGTATTTTAAAAATTAAAGTTTATGTTTTATAAACAATGGGATCCCATACCATATTTACATCTTATTTTGTAATTTGCACAATATTTATTTTGGGTCTTCAATAAAGTTATGATTATTTTCTTATGTATGTTTTCCCAAAAATAGTAGCTATGTCTAGTAGTTTAATGATCCAATGTCTTAGAAATAGTTGGGTCATTACACTCTTCATATGATAAATCCTGGTCCAGCTCCAAGTTCTCATAACTCAGTATATGCGTAGAATCTGATACATACTTCTGGAGCATGGACATGTGGAAAACATCATGAGCCCCTGATAGAGCTGGAGGCATCACCAATCTCTAAGCTACCTCTCCTACCCGTTCCAGAATCTCAAAGGGGCCAACAAACCTAGGGCTTAGCTTGCCCCGAACACCAAACTGTTTCAGTCCTGTCAAGGGTGAAACCCTAAGGAACACGTGGTCACCGACTTGAAACTCCACACTCCTACGTTTCAAGTATGAGTAACTCTTCTGGCGACTCTGGGAGGCGAGCATTTGAGCTCTAATCTTTTTAATCGCCTCATTGGTCCTCTGAACCATCTCAAGACCCAAGTATTTCCTCTCACCCGTTTGATCCCAATGAATAGGTGATCTACACTTCCTCCCATATAACATCTCACACGGCGCCACTCCGATAGTCTCCTGGTAACTATGGTTGTATGAAAACTAAAACAAAGGGAGATACTTACTCCAAGATCTATCAAAATCCATGACACAGGCTCGTAGCATATCTTCCAGTATCTGAATCATCCTCTCATACTGTCCATCCGTTTGAGGATGATAAGCGGTACTAAACCGCAATTGCGTGCCCATAGCCTTCTACAGACTCTCCCAAAACTTGGAGGTGAAGGTGAGGTCCCTATCGGATACTATTGACCATGGAGCCCCATGAAGTCGAACAATTTTCTTCACATACTGTAACGCCCCAACTCCTGGGACTGTTACGGTGTGCCTTGTAAATAGTGCAAAACTCGCTAATCGAGTCATTTGGCCAAATCGTGTAACTAAGTATGATTAGCGGTTTAGGGTTTAAACATTTTGGTTAAGATGTAACGTTTCACTAGAACGTTTAACATATACATTGGGATCCCAAAATATAATTTCAGAGTTTATTACAGAAAATATTTACAACAGGCCGTACTAAGCGGCAAAACAGGGTTCAACCCTAGTTCCACTTTAAACCTCGGTCGTGGAGGACGAGCAGCTGCATATGTACACATCACCACCTAAGCTCTTCAACTCAAGGATGGTCAGCTTCCTCTTTCCTTTACCTGCACCACGTAGCACCTGTGAGCCGAAGCCCAGCAAGAAAACACAATAAAGCATGATATAATATCAACAACGATCATAATAACCATTCATGACTATCAGTCCAAGAAAATAGGTGACAATAGCCAAAAGTCACAATAATGAGCATCGCTCCTCCTAGCCATGTGACGATAGGGTCACCAGGGCTTAACTAATACATGATCCTTTCATAAGTTTGATTAGGATAGGTGCAAGGTGATTAGTCACCAACATAACCTTCCTCACGACTCTAGAGTCGAAACTATGGACAACGTCCCTTAGCCATGTGACAAACGGTCACCGGGGTCATATACCTTGGCTATAAACATCTGGTCATAGACCAGGCAAGCGCTTATAAGTTCTTCGACCCTAGGGTCGGTCTAGCACTAATGCCATAGAGCCATTCAATGCGTAATCATTGACCTTAGGGTCGGTCTAGCATTAATGCCATAGAGCCATTCAATGCGTAATCATCAACCTTAGGGTTGGTCTAGCATTAATGCCATAGAGCCATTCAATGCGTAATTCTCGACTTTAGAGTCGGTCCCTGACTAGTCAGTGTCGATCACAAGTAAGACATGCCACCAATCACATATTTCATGTTCCATATCCATAAACGAGGCATTTAGCATGCTTGCTAAACAGGTATTAGTGCTATTAGGGCCATGCATAAACACAGAAGCTCAAGCTCTGGACAATATCATACTCAGTATATAAAGCATGTCCCAATCACATGTTTCTCATGCATCATATGCAATATATCCAGCAATCCAACATGCACCAATAACAGCCATGCATGTCACGTTTCATAGTCAACCAACATGCATCAAGTATAGCCATGCATGTCATACATAATAATCAACCGACATGCATCAATAATAACCCCGCATGTCATACTCAATAATCAACCAACATGCATCATAATAGCCATGCATGTCATGCATAATAATTAACCGACATACACCAGTAATAGCCATGCATGTCTCATATACACAGGGTGCAGTTTTCTTACCTTTGGTCCAAGCACATGTTACCAACAAACGAGCCACAAGAATGATCCCGATTCCAAGCCTCTAGTGATGACCTAGTCACAACCATAATATAAAACCTCATCAAAATGAGTAATTAAATACTTCCAAACCCAACCCAAGCCTCCGGGACGTCGATTCCCACTCAACTAGGTAGTAGGATCGATCCTAGGCCCTTAGAGTTAAGTTCCCATCACAAAAACCACCATTTAGTTTTTTTTTTTCCCTTAAGGGCCGCGGCCCTACATGGACCATGCCGCGGCCCGCCCCCTGGCAGAGCCTCCTCCACCTTCTTCAAGCTAGGGTCGCGGCGCACAAGAACAGGGCCGCGGCCCAACCTTGAACCAGCCATTTTTTCTTCATTTTCCCCTTTTAAAACCTTCCAAAGACCTATCCAAACATCACCAAATCCCAAAATCAAAGTTCCCAAACATCCCCATGATCCAAAACCCATAAAACCCAAGTCTCAAATCACCCAAAAACACATCAAAACACAAAATCCAATTCAAGCTTAAAAACTTTTAAAAACTTAAAACTTGAATTACCTCCGATTGAGTTGTTTCCAACTAAATCCTCCGGCTAATAAGCTTCTAATATTTCCTAGGATCGCTATGCCTCGATCCTCGCTTGAATCCGAGTCCTAGAACTCAAGTTACCTTCGAAAATGCGATCGGGAGACGAAAAGGGAACTTTTGAGAGAGAGAACGTACAGAACGTTCTTTTTATTTCTTAAAAAGGTTACTTCAAGCTTAAGTAGCTTCCAATAAAACCTAGTGCTCGGGGTCCTGAAAACACCCCCGGGGATATTATAGTCAAAACTTCCAGAATTTCCCCCTGATCTTACTAACTCCCAATTTATCACCAAATATTTATTCTCATTACCCAATAACCCGGTAATGCTCTAAATACCCCTTGACTTACTCCAAGTCAAGCTTAAATCCCGTTGTGACTTTCCCACTAGCTTACCTCCTAGGACCGTCTTGTGCTGGGTAACCCTGGCATAACCAAATAATAACAAAGCACCACGCCCATTTCACATATATGCCAAGAATGCCCGAAATGGCCAAAATATGAAAATCACCCAATTACCCAAAAATGGGTTCACATGCATATTTAATACACCTAAACATGCATATTATCATTTAATAACACAATAAAGAAATTATGGCCCTCCCGGCCTCCTAATCAAGGTCCTTAAACCTTATTAGGAAATTTGGGGCATTACACATACAGCTCGGCATACTGCTCCACAGTATAAGTCGTCCTGACAGGTAAAAAAGTGGGCGGACTTGGTATACCTATCCACAATCACCTACACTGAATCATGCTGTCCCACAGTCTTTGGCAAACCAACCATGAAGTCCATGGTGATATCCTTTCACTTCCACTCTGGAATCCCTAGAGGCTGCAATAACCCTGTTGGCCTCTAATGTTCAGCCTTTACTTGCTGGCAAGTAAGCACTTAGCCACATAATCCACCATATCCCTCTTCATTTCCGACCACCAATACAAGGCTCTCAAATCTTTGTACATATTCATTGTACCTGGATGTATAGAATAGGGAGTGGTATGTGATTCATCCAAGATCTCTTGCCGGATATCATAATTCATCAGAACACAGATCTGACCCTTGTACTTCAGTAATCCCATCTCTGAGATAAAGAACTCCTTAGCCGCTCCGACCAAAACACTCTCTCTGTGCCCTCTCAACTGGGGATCCTTCCCTTGTGCTTCCTTGATCCTCTCAAGGAGTGTAGACTGAAGAGTGATGTTGGCTAACCGACCAACCACCAACTCTATACCCACTCTAGTCATCTCCTCAGCTAACTTATTAGATATCTGCCTCGAACTGAACAATTGTGTAGGACCCTTCCGACTCAATGCATCAGCCACTACATTAGCCTTCCCAGGATGGTATAGGATATCACAATCATAATCCTTTACCAATTCTAGCCATCATCTCTGGCGCATATTCAGATCCTTCTGGGTAAAGAAGTACTTCAAACCCTTATGGTCGGTGTATATTTTGCACTTCTCACCATACAGATAATGTCTCCAATCCTTAAGTGCAAATACCACTGCTACCAACTCCAGATCTTGCGTAGGATATCTCTGCTCATACTCCTTTAGCTTTCTCGATGCATAGGCTATCACCTTTTTGACTTGCATCAGCACACACCCTAAACCCTGTCTAGAAGCATCACAATAAACCACAAACTTCTCATTGTCTGTCGGCAGACTCAACACTGTAGCGGTGATTAGTCACCACTTCAATTCCTTGAAACTGTTCTCACACCTGTCTGTCCACACATACTTGGTCTTCTTTCTCGTCAATTCAGTCAATGGTATGGCTATCCTAGAGAACCCCTCAACAAACCATCGATAATACCCTGCCAATCCCTCACTGCCTCAATCTTACTCGGGTCAACTAGAATCCCATCCTTACTGACAATATGGCCTAGAAGCGTGACTTGCAGTAGCCAAAACTCGCACTTGCTAAACATAGCATATAACATATGCTCTCTCAACCGCTGCAATACCAGGCGTAAGTGATGCTCATGCTTTGTCTCTGGCTGAAAGTACACCAATATTTCGTCAATAAACACAATCACGAACTTGTCCAAGTAGTCCTTGAAAACTCTATTCATCTTGTCCATAAAAGTTGCCTGGGTGTTAGTTAATCCAAAGGACATAACCAAGAATCCATAGTGTCCATATCTCGTACGAAAAGCGGTCTTTGGTATGTCCTCCTCTATAATCCATAACTGATGGTAACCTGACTGGAGATCGATCTTAGAGAACACTGTCTTCCCTTGTAACTGGTCAAACAAGTCGTCGATCCTAGGTAATGGGTACTTGTTCTTAATGGTCAACTTGTTCAGCTCCCTGTAGTCAATACAGATCCTAAGAGATCCATCTTTCTTCTTAACGAACAACACTGGAGCACCCCATGGTGAGAAACTTGGTCTAATGAACCCTAAATCCAGTAACTCCTGCAACTGAATCTTCAATTCCTTTAACTCTGCCGGAGCCATTCTATAAGGTGTCCTAGATACTGGCTCCGCCCTTGACGCCAACTCTATAACAAACTCGATCTCCCGCTATGGCGGCAACCCTGGCAAGTTCGTTGGAAATAGATCTGGAAACTCACAAACTAATCTGGTCTCACTCGGTCCAACCGACACAACCCTAGAGGTACCCACAATGTTCGCTAGGAATCCTATGCAACCTTCCTGCATCAGGTCTCTAGCCTTCAGTGCCGAAATCATAGGTACTCACGGTCCAATAACTGTGCCCACAAATACAAATGGTACCTCCCCTTTTGGTTCAAAAGTCACCATCCTGCGCTTGCAGTCAATCGTCGCCCCATACTTTGATAACCAATCCATCCCTAGAATCATATCGAAGTCATCCATCACCAACTCAATCAGATCAACAGAAAAATTTCTACCATCCATCTCTACTGGAAATGCTCTAATCCATATCTTAGAGACTACCAGTTCCCCAGTTGGCAACAAAGTCTGAAATCCCCTAGCATACAACTCACTAGGTCTACACAGATGATCTATCACTCTAGCAGACACAAACGAACGAGTAGCCCCTGAATCAATCAATGCAGTAAAAGGAGAACCAACACTAGAAATCTGAAATGTCACAACCGAGGGGCTAGCCTCAGCCTCAGTCTGAGTCAAGGTGAATACTCTAGTAGGAGCGAGACTGTCGCTCTGCTTCGGCTCCTCTATCTTGGCTTGTGGGCAGTCCTTCTTCAGATGATTGATACTCCCATAAATAAAGCAGGCCCTGATCCTACACTCTTCCTGATGTCATCATCTGCACCGAGGACACACTGGGAAACTCCTCCAGTTGTCACCCCCGCCTTGGCGGCCACTAAAAGCACCCCATGCCCTCCTATCCAAGCTAGGAGGGATGAAAGAATCTGGGGCCTTTCTTTTCTGTTCACTGGGGCCACTACCTTGACTAGATCAGGTAAAAGGAGGCACCGTCCTCCTGGCATCGCACCTAGTAGCACCCTCTCTCCAAATCTGATCCTCGACCCCCTCAGATGTAAGGGCCTTGTCCACTACCTAAGCATACATAGTAGTCTCTGGATCCAAAGTAATCTTCACATCACGGGCGATCATGACATTCAACCCCCGTACAAACCGATCCCTTCTTACTGTATCAGTCGGCACCAAATCTGGTGCGAACTTCACCAACCGGTTAAATTTCAAATCATTCTCAGTAACTATCAACCGGTTCTGAGTTTGGTTGATAAACTCGTCAACCTTCGCAGCTGGGACTGCAGCATTGTAATATTTCTCATTAAAAATGTTTCTGAACTCTTCCCAGGTCATAATTGCAACATTTCTTCTCTGAGTCACTACATCCCACCAGATGCGGGCATCCTCTTTGAGCATGTAGCTGGCACAAGCTACCCTTTCATTCCCTTCCACCCTTATGAAATCCAAGATGGAGGAAATCATATTCATCTACTGCTATGCCCGCAGTGGGTCTGGTCCACCCTCGAAGGTGGGAGGATGCTGCTTCCTGAACCTCTCATACAAAGGTTCCCACCTATTCTCCATAACAGGCTGAACTGGCACTGGCGCCACAACCTGCTGAACCTGCAACCCAATGCCCTGAGGAGGGGCCTATTGCCTCAGCTGTCGAAGCTCTTCCTCTGTTTGATGCAGTCTAGCTTCCATTTTGGCAAACATCTATGGCCAATTTTGTGGGGCAGGTGGAGGGTTAGAACCCTGGTTGTCATCCTTGGCCCTACTGCCACAGAGTCTGGCTGATTCTCGAGGCATCTCAACAATATGCCTACAATCAATGACGCTGCTCATCAAGCATGATAACAACATCCAAAACCACCTCCCAGTTCACATCAACCAACCATAACATCTATCCACACTACACAAATAACATACAACACTCAAGGGGCCATGCCTTGGCGTCATGCATATGTTAACACATTCATCATGCTCTATATAAAATAATCAGGAAAAGAAGGCACTTAAACACATAATCAAGCATACAATTCAATCATCACCAACCAACCCTGAGTCGAGCTTATCACTGGCAGCGAGCGTACATGTTTTGTCAATCTCCAGGAACCATAAACCTTGACTCGCTCTGATACTAAGTTGTAACTCCCTACTTCCTTAGAGTCGTTACTAAGTGAGTTTTAAACATGCAATCAACTCGTTAGTCGAGGTTTTAGGGTAAAAGTGTAGCTAAACTACAATAAAAGTCATATAATTTGAAAATGTAATCGTTCATTGAAATTATAAAGCGTTATACATTTGGGATCCCAAAATACTGTTTAGAAATATTTACCACTCACAATATGATTAAAGTCGACTAGACGACAAAATTAGGATTATACATAGCATCTCCCAAAAATACCCCTGGCCGTGACAGCCAGGCAGGTCGAACATGTACATGTCGCTTCACGCTCTCCGAACTCATGGTTGGTCGACCTTTCCCTTGCCCTTACCTGCACCATAGAGCACCCATGAGTCGAAGCCCAGCAAGAAAACTTAACAAAAACAATCAACATATGCATAACTATCAATTAGCATACAACAAGGCAACCAACAGGCTAAGCACAAAGCGGTCTTAGACCAAAAATTGTGGTTAATTATAATGAAGACTCATTTTTAAATAAGATTTTGGTATAAAAGGTTGGACATTCATTTAAATCATGAAAGTGTTACACTGGGATCCCAAAATACTGTGTGATAACATATTTACAACTCAAAAAGTTACTTTACACTCGACCTAAGTGACAAAATCAAACATTTATAACCCGCTCCTCAAAATACACCAGCTGTGGTGGGCAGGTATGCAAGACATGTACGCACCACCCCACGCCCTCCAACTCATGGATGATCGACATTTCCTTGCCCTTACCTGTACAACAGAGCACCCATGAGTCGAGGCCCATGAAGAGAACTTTGGATCATAACATACAATAATTCATTTCAACAAATAAATACTTAATCAAAGATAACAAACAATTTGCAAGTTTCTATTGGAATACACAACAGCATAACCGCACAACAGTACAATAGCATAGTTGCGGCCTTCGCCGATTTGGGTACGCTATCAGGCACCAAGTCCACGGTCTTAACCAAGCGGGCGTGTACAACACCCTTAAAGGGTCTCGCCTTGGTGGTCTGCATTCAACATGCTTAGCACTGATCCCGACCCTTTAACACTCCGGCTCTTGCCGCTCCCAGCCTTTGCCGCTTCCGGCTCTTGCCGATCGGTCACAATCACATGTATGGCATAATAGCTATAAACAACACACACAACACTACACACAACATAGCTCTACGAGCACAAACAATTCTCTTACCTTGTGTCTCGAGCTGACAACCCAAAGCGATCCCGAGCATGATCCCTAATCTCAAGCACGATCCCTAATCTCGAACCTAAGCGGTAAAACCTAGTCACAATGCATTAATAAATAGTCATCCATCAATTACTAACCAATTAAGAACTTTGGATTAAAATACTAGCCTTCGGGACCTCGAATTCTACTAAACCGTGTAGTAGAATCCTTCCTAAGCCTTAACATTTGGGTTCCCAAGCTCAAAACCTTCATTTGGGAAATATTTCCTATTTGAGTCGCGGCCCAGCCCATTAGGGTCGTGGCGCGCCTCAAGTCAAAGAGCCCTGGGCTCTCTTCAAGGTGACACGGGTCGCGGGGCCTAGGCAAAAATCTGAGGCCCCCAAACCCCTGAGTTCATGCGGGTTGTGGCGCCTGAAGAATAGGACCATGACTCGAGCCCCAAAACCCAGAAATCCATGTATTTCCGCTACATTTTCCCTCAGCTCAACTCACAAAATCACACCAAATTCAACCCCTATAGCGAAAATTATACCCAGAATTTGTCTAGGCAACTTAGTCAGTATACACACTCCAAAACCAGCTTATATTTTCTTCAAAATCTCAAAATCAGACCAAAGCTTGAACCTAGGTGTTATACCCAAAAATTGGAGATCAATAACGTGGCAATAAAGGTGACAAGCGGCAGTGCATGATCAGTAAAAGACACATTAATAGTCAATAAATACATTGACTCCTCAGAGTTGTGATAAAGGGACCCGGTAGACTGACGAAGAATTTGGACTGCTTGAAAGGTGTCATAACCAAGCCAAGTGCACCTTGGTCAGAGGAAAGCTAAGGAAAGTGCATCCTAGTTGGCTAAGGAGAATGCATCCTAGGAGGCTAAGGAGAATGCATCCTAGGAGAGCTAAGGAGAGTACATCCTAGGAGGCTAAGGAGAATGCATCCTAGGAGGCTAAGGAGAATGCATCCTAGGAGAGCTAAGGAGAGTGCATCCGAGGAGAACTCAAGAGAGTGGTCCTAGGAGACTCCAAGAGAGTGGTCCTAGGAGACCCCAAGGATTTGGTCTGAGAAGAAACATGGCATGCTAGAGGAGAGTGCCATGTTAGAGGAGAGAAGTGCATGTCCTACCACCATGCACGTCCGACCAACAAATGTTTGTCCTACCACCATGCACATGTCCGACCAGTACTTGCATGAGTGGTCAGTAGGAGAGGTGTATCAACTAGCTAGAGGAGGACTAAGTCAAGATTCCCAGAAACAACTTCAACATGATATGCGGGAATCTCTCATTCTTCCCACAAATGGGGGGTTTGTTACATTTTGAATTTTGAATGTTTCTTTGTAATTTAAATGTAATAAATATAATAAAATATCCCGGTTCTAGGGGATACCGTATGTATGACCCTAAGCCTATAAATAGAGGGCTTATGGGATGAGAGAGGGGCTTCTTCTGCTTCTTCTTTCTAGAGAGAGAAAATTTGGGTCTGAGTATTCTAGAGAGAGAAAGTGCTGATATTTGAAAGGATTCTTGTATTTTTGCAATCTGTACTGAAGAAACTCAGTTGGCTCAGTCCATCTGATCTTGAGTACAGATCTATAATCACAACTCTAAGTGGATTAGGCTATTACCGACAATCAAGGCTGAACCACTATAAAATCTCTCGTGTTCTTTATTTTCTTGATAAAGCCGTCTGTGTCGTTTTATTTCTCTTGAAGGTTTGTTGTATTTGACGTTCTCACGTCGTTGGCTAAAAACGCAGTCAACACTAGGCAAAACTTAACAAAATCACAGCTGCAACTTAAAAATTCAATACCAAAATCCTTACCTTAATTTTTGTTTCGACCCTGAGCTAATTCTTCAACACCTTTGGCTTGTTTTCCTCAAGTCCCCAACTTCAATTCTCAACCTACATTCTCAAGTTTTAACCCAAGCTTCCAAGCTTAGAGAGGGGGAGAGAGAGTGTCGTCTATCCCCCAGCTGCCCAAGTCCAAAAATACCCCTAAGTCTATCCTTAGTCTGTTAATGCCACCAAGGACAATCCCGTCATTTGACACATCCCGTTAATTCCTCGAGTGTTCCTATAATTCCTCATTTCATCCTGACATACCCAAATAATCGCTAAATCACTACCCGTTACCCGGTAACCTCGAGCTCGTGCTATATTCCCAATATACCTCCAGGCTCACCCCGAGCCAGGTATCTGACCTCGTTGTGACTATTTCGATATTCTGCTCCCTAGGACTGTCTCGGATCACACATCACAAATATATCACCACAATCTTGTGGTATCAAGCGTAACACACATATAATTCACATTTATACCCTCAACGGGCCAAAATTACAAATATACTCCTATTGACCAAAATTGTCCCACATGCATATTTAATTCACCTAAACATGTATTTCTAATCACATAATCATTTAATCCACATAATAACATTATGAAATTAATTATTGCCCTCCTAGCATGCTAATCAAGGCTCTAAGCCTTATTAGCAAATTTGGGACGTTACAACTATCCAATCCTTATTAAAATTTCGTCCTTAAAATTTATTCAAACATCTCGGGGTACTAATTCCACAAACCTGACTATAACCCCAGAATCAGGTCCTTCACCTTGCCACAACTTGCAACACTTTCACAAGAAGGGTAGTCTGAATCTGTATGTCTTTATCTCTTGTGGTCAGAGTTCCACTAGCTTGAAATCCTAGGGCCTCTTCGCCCGATCAGGGGTAGTATTCACACTTCTTCCCTTAACATTGGCACTAGTAACATCTCATGATCCTCTACCCATGCTGGGGTAAGACTAAACTGTAGGCCCCTGGCCTAGGCCTTGTTAGGATCTTTCAGATCTATCTAAATCTAGGGTCAAAATTCTTTTTTCCTTTCCCAAACTCCTTTACCCTTCTTTGTCTACAATATTCGAAGAAGCACAAAATCTCCAATCCTGGAACCCTACATACCCATACTCGAATTTGCGAACTTTATATCCTTCAATATTGTAGACACTCTGCCCTAACAATGCTTAATAATTTCACTGGTCGTTCAACCCACTTTGAGCCAGAATACTTCATGTTCCTGGTTTCACTTTTCCCGGAATAAGTATTTCTTGTTTTCTATCTCATAATATCTTACTAAGAGCCACTCTAGCCGTCTATTGGCCTTCATCATTGTGACAATCCATTCCAGGGACTTATTTACTTCAAGGTCCCAAAACCCACATATTCGTAGTAAAACACTCAAATTTTGAGTTATTCCTTCAGGTTATCCATTGTCTAAAGGTAACCATTAATTCCAAGTTCCAACCTTATACTCATCTCCCTTTATGACCTTTTTCCAAAACTTGGGAACCTAAGGGTCTCAATCTAACACTATCGACTTTGGTGTCCAGTGGGGACGTACAGTCTCCTTTCGTACACACTCTCTCTTTTGATATCTCACTTACGCCAACCATAATGTGTTAACCCAATAGGTAAAGTCACAAATTTTCGCATCCACTCACCTTATCTACAATCTGAGGTGATCGAACTTTTGGGTCCATAACTATATTCCTTCGTACTAACTTCAGGATACCCGAGAGTCATAATAGCCCTTCTGGCTTCTGATTGTCGTTCTCACTTACCAAAAGATTAGGTCGTGCACCTCCCAATATTCAACTCCATGGATACAATAATCGTAAAGGGGTAACCTAAGGCTCGTCCTTCATCTTCCCCTCAATGCTAGCATCCATCGAATCACTCATTCGATTCATATATCTTAACCTATCTTTGCCAAAGCAGTAGGATTATTAACTATTCCTACAAGATCTTCTTTCGGTGTTTCACCGTTTATTCATAGGGGTATATATGCTACTTATCAATCGCAAGTTCCAGACCAATCCCATTCATTACCCCACCCTAACCGTGGCTAACCAGCATTAATATCAGCTTGACATCCCATGTAGAACATCTAAGTCCTTATGCCTTCATCCATTATGAGGTACAAACGATCACTCTTCCAGTGTATATACGGGTGAACCCTAATCCTTGGCGCACCGCACTAATATTCCATGTTCCAAGCAAGGACAGTGTCCAATGCACCGTCCTCCTATATGAGTCCACCCCGTGCATATCCTAATACCGTGGCATGTGAATCAACCCTTTATTCCAATCTCTGAGAATCCGACACACAACTATCCATTCAGATAAACTTTAGATTTCTATATTACTTTAATCAAGGGTATAACAATACCCAAAGATTCTTCAGGTAAAATTCGAGATGTCTCACCAGTTTCACCGTGTTTCTAGTCCCCTAATGTGTTCCTTGAATATCATCTATAGAAATCGAAACTTAGCCCTTCTGGAGTCTTATCTGTGATCCCCGCTTCCTCAGCCTCAGTAGTATCAATACAAGTATTACTTATATTATGTTCTTAACCGAAAGTAGTCCAAAACATTCTTGATCGAGCTAGATATGACTTGTCCAAATAAGTCCTTCATTCTTGGCAGTGGATATCTATTCTTAACAATGATCTTATTTGGCTTTCATATACAGTACGCACTCTTGCAGGTTTGACCTTCTCCTTAACCCATTGCGTGATGTGTCCTATGGTAAGATGCTCCGTCAGATCACCTTTAAATCAATTATCTCCCTGACTGAACCTTTAATTCTAGCTGCTCAACTAGTGTCATTCTTCATAATGCCTCTGATACTGGTTCTATTCTCGCTTTAGCCACGTAGCACACTTAATTTCCTAGTCACGACAGCAATCTTGACAAATCCATATAAACCCATCTGAAATCCCACTGACCGACCTAGTTTCCCTCCGTTCTAACTGACATAACCCCAGTGGTACCTACCACCACGGCTAGGCATCCAGTAGTCACAGTCGAGTCCTCACCTTTTAAGCTCGGAAGTCACCATTCTCTCTCTTACAGTCCATGGTTGTCCCTTATTGGCAACTAATCCATACTTAGGATCATACCGAGATATTCATGTAACAATCCCAACCAATTCTAACCGCTAATTTTCTACCCGTAGTCTCTGTCCTATTCCCTGGAAATTACCAACTTCACTGGAAAATGCAAAATCTTAAGTGCCATAGCATAATATTCATACGGTAGGTATCTCATGTCTATATTTCTACTAATAGGTACATAGCACCAAACTCAGGTAGTACAATATAAAGTAACAAAACTAGAAGGCCAACCTGTTATTTTGGATGGACCAGCCTCTGGCTTGGGTTGCCTCCAGGTGAACTCTTGAGCTGAGTTTGAGCTGTCTATACTTCTTGGTTCTCCTGTCTTTGATTCTAGACCATGCTTCTTGATGTGCCCAACTATTCCACATAGAAAACATGCCTTCGCTTGGCATCTTCCCAGATGGCGTTTCCTGCACCTGACGCACTCTGGATAACTTCTCCATAACTTGTTACCACCCTGGTGGGTGCCCTGAATACTATGACCCATCTTGTTAGGACCAAGAGTAGTAGAACTATTAGGAGTCTTTTTTTCTGACTACTAGGGCCTCTGCCCCTACCTGCTCCCACAAATGGGGGTACCAGTCCTTGGGTTTTCTGCCCCACGGCACCCTCGCTCCATATCTCACCTTTTGTATCCTTTGTAAAAAGGGCCCTCCCTACTGCCTGAGTGTAGGTTGAAATCTCATTGGCTAGAGCATTCCTAACTCTCTGGGCCACCCCAGGGTTCAGCCCTTGAATGAATCGTTCCTTCCGGGCTGCATCCGTGGGTACCAAATCAAAAGTGAACTTGGCTAACCCATTAAATTCGTTGACATACTTTGTCACTATCTTACTACCTTTAACCAAATTCATGAAATCATTAGTCTTCGCAATTTGAATTGCGCCACAGTAGTACCTCTCGTTGAACAATTGTCTAAACTTCTCCCAACCCATCATAACAACATTCTGAGTTTGGGATACCACTTCCCACCAAGTTCGGGCATCCTCTCGCAACATGCATGTGGCAAAAGCCACTCTATCATTGCCTTCTTCTCCTATATAGTCGAGGATGGAGCTAACCATGCCCATCCACTGTTCAGACCCTTCAAAAACTGGAGGATAATGCCTCTGAAATCTTTCATACAATAGTTCCCATCTGTTTCCACCCTCAGGCTGAACCCAAACTTATGCCATTGTCGTCAAAACATACGGAGTGGCGTTCCCAGATGGGACCCGCTGTCTCAACAACCTAATCTCTTCCTCTTACTTTTGCAGTCTATTCTACATGTAAGCGAACATCTACTGCCAATCCCAGGGGGCTGATGGAGGATTCTAGCCTCGACTACTATTTGTAGCCCTAGCATTAACAATGCCTACTCCACTTGACTGCCTTTGATGCATAATTTCTAATTTTGTCTACAGTTAATGACTCAATCCATCAGATATGGTAATCCCATCTGAAACCACTCCCTGAGCAAGACCAGACAACACAATGGCCACATTCAACAAGCATACCAAAACACAAATGTATAATGCTCATGCTCCCTATATTAACAAGCAGATAAGGCAATTCAAATAAGCAACAAGACAAATATTTCACTCAATACCAACCGACCCTGAGTCGAGCTTGTCTCTGGCAACGAGCGTACATGTTCAGTCAATTTACAGGAACCATAAACCTTGGCACGCTTTGATATCAAGTTGTAACGCCCTACTACCATAGAGTTGTTACTATGTGATTTTAAAATGTGCCATTAGCTCGCTAATCGAGGTATTAGACCAAAAAGTGTAGTTAATTAAAATGAAGACTCATTTAAATAATATTTTGGTATAAAAGGTTGGACATTCATTTAAATCATGAAAGTGTTGCATTGGGATCCCAAAATACTGTTTAGAAACATATTTACAACTCAAAAAGTTACTTTACAGTCGACCTAAGCGACAAAATCAAACATTTATAATCTGCTCCTCAAAATACACTAGCCGTGGCAGCCAGGTATGCAAGACATGTATCCATTGCTCCATGCCCTCCAACTCATGGTTGATCAACCTTTTCCTTGCCCTTACCTACACCACAGAGCACCCGTGAGTCAAGGCCCAGGAAGTGAACTTTGAAGCACAACATACAATAATTCATTTCAACAAACAAATACTTAATGAAAGATAACAAAAAATTTGCAAGTTTCTATTGGAATACACAACAACACAATAGCATAACCGCACAACAGTACAGTAGCACAGTAGCGGCCTTCGCTGATCGGGGTGCGCTATCAGGCACCGAGTCCGTGGTCTTAATTGAGCGGGTGTGTACAACACCTTAGAGGGTCTCGCCTTGGCTACTTGAATTCAATATGCTTAATGTCGATCCCGACCCTTTGCCTCCCTTGGCCTTTGCTGCTCCCGGCTTTTGGCGCTCCCGACTTTTGGCGCTCTCGGATCTTGCCGCTCCTGGCCTTTGCCGCTTCTGGATTTTGCAGATCAGTCACAATCACATGTATGAAATAATATATATAGACAATATACACAACACTATACACAATATAGCTCTATTGGCATAAACAATTCTCTTACCTTGTGTCCCGAACTGACAACCCAAAGCGATCCTGAGCACGATCCCTAATCCTGAGCTTGAGCGGTAAAACCTAGTCACAACACATTAATAAGTAGACATCCATCAATTCCTAACCAATTAAGAACTTCATATTAAAATACTGGCCCTTGGGACCTCAAATTCTACTAAACTGGGTAGTAGAATCCTTCCCGAGCCTTAACATTTGGGTTCCCAAGCTTAAAACCTTAATTTGGTGAATATTTTCTATTTGAGCCGTGGCCCAGCCCATTAGGGTTGCGACGCGCCTAAATTCAGAGAGAACTAGGCTCTCTTGAAGGGGACACGGGCCGCGGTGCGCCCCAGCATGCGTTGCGACGCCTGGGCAAAAATTCGAGGCCCCTAAGCCTCTGAGTTCATGCGTGATATGGCATCTGAAGAATAGGGCCGCGACTCGAGCCTCGAAATCCCAAAATCCATGTATTTTCGCTACATTTTCCCTCAGCTCAACTCCCTAAATCACACCCAATTCAACCCCTATACCTAATATTAAACCCAGAATTCGTCTAGGCAACTTAGTCAGTATAAACACTCCAAAAACCACCTCATATTCTCTTCAAAATCTAAAAATCAGACCAAAGCTTGAACCTAAGCAAAACTTAACAAAATCACAGCTGAAACTTAAAATTTCAATACCACAATCCTTACCTCAATTTTGTTTTGACCCTGAGCTAATTCCCCACCACCTTTAGCTTGTTTTCCTCAAGTCCCCAACTTCAATTCTCAGCCTAATCCTCAAGTTTTCACCCAAGCTTCCAAGCTTAGAGCGGGAGAGAGAGAATGCCGAGAGAGAGAAAGTGAGGTAAGCTGAGAGAGTTCTGCTCTTTCTTCTAAGTTTCTGGTGGGTTCTAGTGTCTAAGGCAATCCAAGTCTATCCCCCAGCTGCCTAAGTCCAAAAATGCCCCTAAGTCCGTCCTTAGTCCGTTAATGCCACCAAGGGCAATCTCGTCATTCGCCACATCCCGCTAGTTCATCGAGTGTTCCTATAATGCCCCATTTAATCTTGACATACCCAAATAATCGCTAAATCACTACTCATTACCCGGTAGCCTCGAAATCGTGCTATATTCCCAATATACCTCCACGCTCATCCCGAGCCGGGTATTCGACCCCGTTATGACTATTTTTCTATTCTTTTCTCTAGGACCATCTCGGATCACACATCACAAATATATCACCACAATCTTGTGGTATCAAGCATAACACACATATAATTCACATTTATGCCCTCAACTGACCAAAATTACAAATATGCCCCTATTAACCAAAATGGATCCACATGCATATTTAATTCACCTAAACATGCATTTCTAATCACATAATCATTTAATCCACATAATAACATAATTAAATCAATTATTTCCCTCTCGACACGATAATCAAGGCTCTAAGTCTTATTAGAAAATTTGGAACATTACAGGGCCAACATGAGAAATGTCTCCGCCAACCGAGGATAAGGAATCAGTGTCTCAGTTAGTAACGAATATGTTGACTTCAAGGGGGAAACGGTAGTAGGATACTGTAACGCTCGAATTTCCCTAATATGGCTTGATGCCTGGATTAAGGGACCGAGAGGAAATAGTTGAGTTTATTAGGTGCTTATGTGTTATGAGCATATTATTATGTGAATTATGTGAATCGTATTATGATATGATTGTACTTGCATGTTTAAGTATATTTAATATGCATGTGGGCCCGTTTCTTATTAGAAGGGAATTTTTGTAATTTTGACCCGCTGAGGGTATAATTTTAAATGTGTGATATATAATTGAGACCACATTATTATGTGGATATATTTGAGTTACCCGGCACGAGGAGATCCTATGGAGAAAGTTAGTAAAATAGTCACAACGAGGTAAAATACCCAGCTCGGGGGCGAGCTTAGGGGTATTTTGGTACATTACCGGGAATTATAGAGTAACAAGAATTAATTTATAAATATTGGTTTGATAGGTTATTTGAGATTATATGAGATAATTTTAGATTAGTGGGAATCATGCCAAAAGACTAAATTTCCCTTGAGAGTAACCTTTGGGGGTTAATGGGGCAAGGGGTATTATGGTCAATTAGGCTCATTCATGTACAAGACACTTCTCTTTGGCATTGGGAGCATTTTTTTCTTTGAAGCACACAAGCACTCCAAAGCTAGGCCAAGGATTTGATTTTTGTTGAGATTGAAGGGGGACTCTTATGGATTAACAGCTAGGATTGGGACTAGAGGTTACTAGGATCATCATCTACCCTAGGAAATTCGAAATTCAGAGGTGAGATTCCCCTATTTTGACATTCAAAGGTGTTTTTAAGTTTTATGGTTTTATGATTTCTAGTTGAGTGTCTATGGGTGTTTGTGATGGTTTGAATGGTGGGTTTTGTTGCCTAGGCCTAGTATATAATTTTTGTGGCTGGAATCCCGTTAGAAACACTTGGTTGGAACGAATTTGAAGTTTGATGGAAATCGTAGAGTTCGCAAATTGGGAAGAACACTATGTTCTGGGTAGATTCTAGGTTTCTGGTGACCTAGCGTGACCGTGCTAGTGTCCTAGAAATGGGGAAATTGGAATCCAATTGGGGGGGCTCGAGTTGTGGGGCATGACCGCGCCAGGGGTTGGCGCGACCGTGCCAATGGCCCATAAAGCCCCAATTTTTCTGTGGGCGCGACTGCACCAGGGGCCCCAAAAAGCTAGTTTTTTGAAATTTAAAGGCTAGGCTTGAGGGCTCGGGAATTCTATTTGGGAGCCCGTTTGGGGGCTTGGGGGACATTTTTGGCGCCTCGTTAACTGGAAGTCATGGTTTGGGAATTAGAGTTCATTTTGGAACTCGGGTTCTAGGGTTGTTTCCTAATGAACATACTTGTGTTGTGACTAGGGTTTTTGCCAGGCTCGGGTCAGAGATAGTGCTCGGGGTGGTTTCATAATTTGCATGAGGATCGAGGTAAGAAAACTGCACCCGATGCGTGAGATACATGATCAAGGAATGGCCAGTTGTTAAATGTGATATGATTGGGGCTTGGCCCAACTGTTAAATGTAATACAATTAGGGCGTGGCCATTTGTTAAATGTAAACACGATTAGGGCTCGGGCCCAGTTAATGAGCATGATTATAATTTTGTCTGTGAATATCTATTAAGTACAATGTAATGCATTGTATCTGTGTATGATGAATGTATTATATGTATGTTGGTTCCTGATTGGAAAGCTCGACTTATAAGTCAAAAATTTGTCTACTGCACCTAACTAAAGGCTCGGCCTGCTAGTCGAGGTAATATTTGGTTAAAAGGGCTCAGCTTATAAGTTGAGGGTTAACAAGGCTTGACTTATAAGTCGAGGGCTTACAAGACTTGGCTTATAAGTTGTGGTTGGCACTATGCGCGCTGAGCGCTGGTCGTTATGGCTACGCCACCCTGAGAGTGTATTATGCACTTGATTGACTCAGATGCCACTTGAATAAATAGAAGTACGACATGCACTTGTGTGACCCTATAGCCACTTACTTGTACAATGTACTTGGTTTCAGTTATCATTATTAAGCATGTTGTTATGTTCAGTTGATTATCTGAGTCTATTAATATGCTTTCTTTATAAGGCTTTTGGCTCACAGGTGCTATATGGTGCAAGTAAGGGTAAGGAGAAGCTTGGCCAGCCATGAGTTGGAGAGCGTTAGAGGCGATGTGTACATATGCAGTTTGCTCGACTGCCACGACCGAGATATCGCAAGGTAACTAGGGTTGGACCCTGTTTTGTTGCTTGGGTCGGCTTATTTTTTAATCCTTGAGTTGTAAATAATTTTTAAATTTGTATTTTGGGATCCCATGTAAAGAATAAAATTTTCAATGGAAATGCTTGTTCCTTTGACAAAGATTTTTAATATCCAAACCATTAGTCACTTAATCATATGTTTTAGTCCAAATGACTCGTTTAGCGAGTCAAACACTAATTTAAACTCACGTCATAACAATCCCTAGTTAGCAGGGCATTATAGATACCTCGAAGATGATGGTCACCACCAAGCACAACCTGACCTGCAAGATGACTTGAACTCTCGTAGGGGTAGGGTGGCTCTCGAGGATAATCCTGGGAGACAACAACAACCAGACCTCTGAGATGACCTTAGTGCTTGGAGGTGAGAACACCCGACATAGAGTGCCAATCAAAATTGTGACCCTCTCCACGCAGAATTGGAGATTTGGAAAATGATAATGCTAAAGATGGCCAGGAGACAAGGTCATGACTCAGACTTGGAGGAAGAGGATGGAGAGCCTTGTGCTCCCCACATTGTGGAAGCCCCACTTCCTCGAGGCTTCAAAATTCCAAACATTGATTCATACAATGGAGGCACGAATCCCACCGACCATCTCTCAAAGTTTAATAGATTGGTGTCAATCCACTGCATCTCTGAGGAAGCCAAGTGCCACATCTTCCCATTGACCTTGACGAGATCAACAAATGAATGGTTTAAGAATCATAAGCCTGTATCCATTCACTCCTGGCACCAACTCTCCTCCTCCTTCTGAAGACAATTCATAGCTGCGCGGAAGGTGAATTTTGAGGTCAATGCTTTGGCAAACATAAATCAGAGACCACTTTAGACCCTTAAAGCTTACATCAAACACTTTAAGGAAGAAGCAGCCAGGACCAAGAGGGTCGATGATGGCCAACAACTGATGGCCCTCCAATGAAGAGGATGCCACAAGCTCGATGACTTTATACGTCAAGCTTAATAGTACATCAACTGGGAGGAGGCTCAGCTTGGAGCATTCAGAGTACTAGTCCTTTTCCTCGCTCCGTTGTTCCCAAACATCATGGCTACGGGAACCCAATACTCACCATACACTCTAGCACAAACAAGTGTTATGAGCGCTCCATAGCTCAGCCCTGTTGTTCAACCTACTGGTTTCATCACAATGCCAAATGTTAGTTTTATTGTCGCCCTGACAGGCTCTGGAGCAGCTCCCACTGAATAGAATGCTTTTCAACCTACATTCAGTGCTGGAACTACAGCTTCGGCCTAGTCCACGATACCCAGTGAGACCTCCAGTGGGAGAAAACACGGGGTAAAATGCAAATGCAAGGGCAACAGGCCCAAGAGAACTGGAGCAACTTCTGACAAGAAGTACACTCCACAATACTCCGAGTACCTGGATATAAGGCCCTGCTGCCTTAGAGCCGCTACTAAGTGATTTTAAAATGTGAAATTAACTGGCTAGTCGAGGTTTTAAGACAAAAGTGTAATAAAATCATAATCAGAGTCATAAACTTGAGAATAAACCTTTCATTGAAAATTTATAAGACATTTAACATTTTGGATCCCAAAAGTATTGTTCGGAAATATTTACAACTCAAAATGTAATTAGAGTCGACTAAACGACAAAATTCAGGTTTTGTACAAAATCTCCCAAAAACACCCCTGGCCGTGGCAGCCAGACAGACAGGACATGTACGCACCGATCGTCCCGCTCACCATACTCAAGGTTGATCGACTCTCCCTTTGCCTTTACCTGCACCATAGAGTACCCGTGAGCCAAAGCCCAGCAAGAAAACCCTCACAAACAGATAATAAATGCATAACAAACACTTAATATAAAATAAAGCCGACACTAGGTTATACATGAACGGCCATGCCATCCCAGGCGCTTTACCAGGCCCTGGGTTCGCAGTGTAGACCATAAGGATATCCCAAGTATCCCTTGGGGTCTCACCCTAGCAGCTCGCACTCCGCTTGCTAAACGCTGCACCCGGCCCCTTGCCGTTCTCGGCCTTCGCCGTTCCCAGCCTTCACCGTTCCATCATTGACATACCCATATGATAAAGCTAAGCAGAAATCTAAACACATATAAATTCAATCAAAGGGCCATGCCCCGCAACACAGTCATATAGGTCCGGGCCCTGCAACTCAATCATATAGGGCCGAGCCCTGCAACACCAGCTCTATGGGAATAATAGTTTTCTTACCTGTGTCCTGAGCTTTCTAGGCACCGATGTCTCGAGCATAGTTCCCTAGTCCAAGCCTCGCCAAAACCCTAGTCACAACGCATTAACAATATTCATCCATCAAGTTCTAATCCATTAAATTGCTTTGAGTCATAATTCTAGTCTCCTAAACCTTGAATTCTATCAATCCGGGAGATAAAATCCATCCCGAGCCTTAACTATTGAATTCCCCAGCCTAAAACTCCTTTAGAACTCAAAAATGTACTAAGCGCTGTGACCTTAGGGACTCATGCCGCGGTCCCTAGCTCAAATCGAGGCTCTGCCTCAAAATAGCCCACACGTGCTGCGGCCCTTCCTGAAGGGCGCCGCGGCGCGCCTCCAATTCCAGACGCCCCAAGATCAAGGGGACCGCGGCTCAGCAAGAACAGGGTCGCGACCCGACCCCTCGAGCCCAGAAAAACTCACCATTTCACCTCAAAAACTTGTCCAATTATCCCCAAGATCAAGCCAATGATCCTAACTAATTATTACAGAGGTTATACTATAGACTCAATAACAAAACCCAACAAAAACTCAAGCCAAAAACCTTATAAAAATCAAAGTTGAATCTTCATCCCTCCAACATGCAAAACTCTAATATTCAACATAAAAACAGCTGCAAATTAACACAACTCAACATATAAAGAAGCTTACCTTGTACATAATTGAATCCACAACTCAGTTCCCTAAGCTCCAAGCTTCCAAAACTCTAGCTTGGTTCTTAGCTTCAATTCCTTAGTTTTTGCTGGTTTTCTTCAAGATGTCTTCAGGCCTTCAAGAGAGTAAGAAAACCAGAGCAGAGGAGAGGGAGTGGGTCGGTTTGGAAAAAGTCCAGGGGTTTCCTATATTTTGTTTTATTTAACTTAAATCTATGTGGTTACCTCAAGGCTCGGGGTACCAAAAATGTCCCCGAGGGCAAAATGGTAAATTTTCCCAATATTCCCTCCTAAACATTCTAACCTCAAATATATCTCCAAATATTTATTTTCATAACCTGATAACCCCATAAGACATCTAATACCCGAAATACCCCTCGACTCACCCTGGGTCAGATATTCAATCCCGTTGTGACTTCCTGACTAACGGCTCCCTAGGATTGTCTTGGATCGTGCTACACAAATATATCACAAGCATATCTCATTTATACCCTCAACGGGCTAAAATTACAACCATGCCCCTAATATCCAAACTAGGCCCACATGCATATTTAATTCAACTAAACATGCATCTCTATCACATATTCACATAAATTCACATATTATAATCGTAATTCAGTTATTGCCCTCCAGGCACACTAATCAAGGCCCTAAGCCTAATTAGCAAATTTGGGTCGTTACAACTATCCCCTCCTTACATAAATTTCGTCCTCGAAACTACCTGAATAACTCGGGATATCGCTCCCACATCTCAGATTCAAGTTCCCACGTCGCCTCCTCAACCTTGTTGTTCCTCCACAGCACTTTCACCAAGGCGATGGTCTTGCTATGCAAGACTTTATCCTTCCGGTCAAGAACCTGAACCGGCTTCTCCTCATAGGTCAACTCCTGATCCAGCTCTAAATTCTCATAACTCAGAACGTGCGTCGAATCTGACACATACTTCCGGAGCATGGACACATGAAAGACATCATGAACCCCTGATAAAGTTGGAGGCATCACTAGTCTATAAGCTAATTCTCCAACCCGTTCTAGAATCTCAAAAGGGCCAACAAACCTAGGGCTTAGCTTACCCCGAACACCAAACCATTTCACTCCCCTCAAAGGTGAAACCCCAAGAAACACATTGTCACCAACCTGAAATTCCACGCTCTTGCGTTTCAGGTCTGAATAACTCTTCTGACGACTCTGGGAGGTGAGCATTCACGCTCTAATCTTCTCAATCGCCTCATTGGTCCTCTAAACCATCTCAGGACCCAAATAACTCCTCTCACCTGTCTCATCCCAATGAATAGGTGATCCACATTTTTGCCCATAAAGCATCTCATACGGAGCCACTCCGATAGTCGCTTGGTAACTGTTATCGTACGAGATCTCAATCAAAGGAAGATACTTACTCCAAGATCCCCCAAAATCTAGCACACAGGCTCGCAGCATGTCTTCCAATATCTGAATCATCCTCTTAGACTGTCCATCTGTCTGAGGATGATAAGCGGTGCTAAACCGTAACTGCGTGCTCATTGCCCACTGTAGACTCTCCCAAAACTTGGAAGTGAAGGTGGGGTCCCTGTGGGATACTATCGACCTCGGAGCCCCATGAAGGCGAACAATTTCCTTCACATATAACTTGGCATACTGCTCCATAGTATAAGTCGTCCTGACAGGTAAAAAGTGGGCAGACTTGGTAAACCTATCCACAATCACCCACACGGAATCATGCTGTCCCACAGTCTTAGACAACCCAACCACGAAGTCCATGGCAATATCTTCCCACTTCCACTTCGGAATCCCTAGAGTCTGCAGCAACCCTGCTGGCCTCTGATGTTCAGCCTTTACCTGCTGACAGGTTAAGCACTTGGCCACATAATCCACCACATCCCTCTTCATACCTGACCACCAATACAAAGTCCTCAGATCCTGGTACATCTTCATCATACCCAAATGTAAGGAATAGGGAGTGGAATGTAGTTCATCCAGAATCTCTCGCCGGATATCTGCATCCATCGAAACACAGATCCGACCCTTATACTTCAGTAACCCCATCTCTGACATAGAAAAGTCCTTAGCCGCTCCGACCAAGATGTTCTCCCTGTAACCCTCAACTGGGAATCATTCCCCTGTGCCTCCTTGATTATCTCAAGGAGCATAGACTGAAGAGTGATGTTGGCTAACCAACCAACCACCAACTCTATACCCGCTCTAGTCATCTCCTCCGCTAGCTAGTCAGATATCTGTCTCAAACTGAACAACTGTCCTAGGCCCTTCCGGCTCAATGCATCAACAACTACATTAGCCTTCCCAGGATGGTATAGGATATCACTATCGTAACCCTTAACCTACTCCAACCACCGTCTCTGGTGCATATTCAGATCCTTCTGAGTAAAGAAGTACTTTAAACTCTAGTGGCCGGTGAATATCTTACACTTCTCACCATATAGATAATGTCTCCAAATCTTAAGTGCGAATACCACCGCCGCCAACTCCAGATCATGCGTGGGATATCTCTGCTCATATTCTTTCAATTGTCTTGATGCATAGGCTATCACCTTACCAGCTTATATCAACACACCCCCCAAACCCTGTGTGGAAGCATCACAATAAACCACGAACTTCTCATTATCTGTCGGCAGACTCAACACTGGCGCTGTGATCAGTCGCCGCTTTAACTCTTTGAAACTGTTCTCACATCTGTCTGTCCAGACATACTTTGTCTTCTTCTTTCACAATTCTGTCAATGGCGTAGCTACTCTGGAGAACCCCTCAACAAACCACCGATAATATCCTGCCAGTCCTAGAAAACTCCTCACTTCAGGAACATTTCTCGGTCTAGGCCAATCTCTTACCGCCTTAACCTTACTTGGGTCAACCAGAATTTCCTCCCTTTCCTTACCTGTTTGAGTCTTTTGCTATCGTTCTGAACTTTGTTCCGTAATGGCCCAGAAATATAACTTGTGGTAACCAGATTCACACTTGCTGAACTTAGCGTATAACTTATGCTCTCTTAACCGCTGCAATACCAAACATAGATGCTGCCCGTGCTCTATCTTTGACTATGAGTACACCAGAATATCGTCGATGAGCACAATCACGAACTTGTCTAAATAATCCTTGAAAACCCTATTCATCATATCCATAAAAGCTGCTGGGGCATTGGTTAATCCAAAGGACATAACCAGGAATTCATAGTGTCCATACCTCGTGCAGAAGGCGGTCTTTGGTAAATCCTCCTCTTTGATCCTTAACTGATGGTAACTCGACCAGAGATCTATCTTAGAAAACACTGTCTTTCCCTGCAACTGGTCAAACAAATCATCAATCCTAGGCAATGGGTACTTATTTTTTATGGTCAACTTGTTCAGCTCCCTATAATCAATACACATCCTGAGAGATCCATCCTTCTTCTTAACAAACAACACTAGAGCACCCCATGGCAAGAAACTCGGTCTGATGAACCCCAAATCCAGTAACTCCTGCAACTGAATCTTCAACTCCTTCAACTCTGCCAGAGCCATCTTGTAAGGTGTCCTAGATACTGGCTCCGCTCCTGGTACCAACTCTTTGACAAAATAAATTTCTCGCTGCGGTGGCAGCCCTGGCAGATCTGTTGGAAATAAATCTGGAAACTCACATACCAATCTGGTCTCCCCTGGTCCAACCGGCACAACCTTAGAGGTATCCACAACACTCGCTAGGAATCTTATGCAACCTCCTTACATCAGGTCCTTAGCCTTTAATGCTGAAATCATAGGAACCCACGGTCCACCAGCTGTTCCCACAAATACAAAGGGTACCTCCCCTTCCGGTTATAAAGTCACCATCATGCGCTTGCAGTCAATTGTTGCCCCATACTTCAATAACCAATCCATTCCTAGGATCATATCGAAGTCATCCATCACAAGCTCAATCAAATTGGCAAACAATTCCCTACCATCTACCTCTACTGGCAAAGCTCTAATCCACCTCCTAGAGACTACCACTGAACACTAGGTCTACACAGCTGATCTATCACTCTAGCAGACACAAATGAATGAGTAGCTCCTGAATCAAACAATGCAGTACAAGAAGATCCAGCACTAGAAATCTGACCTATCATAACTGAGGGACTAGCCTCTGCCTCCGTCTAAGTCAAAGTGAACACCCTGGCAGGAGTGAGACCGTCGCCCTGCTTCAGCTCCTCCTTCCTGGCTTGTGGGCAGTCCTTCTTCAGATGATTGTCACTCCTACAGACAAAGCAGGCCCTAATCTTGCACTCACCTTGATGTCATCATCTGCACCGAGGACACACTGGAAAGCTCCTCCAGTTGTCACTTCCGCCCTAACGGCCACTAAAACCATCCCGTACCCTCCTATCAGAACTGGGAGGAACAATGGTATCTGGGGCCTTCCTCTTCTGCTCATTGGAGCCACTACCCCGACTGAATCCAATAGAAGGAGGAACTGTTCTCCTGGCATCGTGCCTAACATCACTCTCTCTCCAAATCTGGTCCTCGGCTTCCTCAGCTGTAAGGGCCTTGTCCACAACCTGAGCGTAGGAAGTAGTCTCCAGATCCAAAGTGATCTTCACATCACGGGCGATCATAACATTCAATCCCCGTACAAACCTGTCCCTTCTTGCCGCATCTGTCGGCACTAGATCTGGCACAAACTTCGCCAAATGATCATCCGGTTCTGAGTCAGGTTGATAAACTCCGTCACGGTCATCCGGTTCTGAGTCAGGTTGATAAACTCATCAACCTTCGTAGCTCAGACTGCCACATTGTAATACTTCTTGTTGAAAATGTTCCTGAACTCTTCCCAGGTCATAACTGTCACATTCCTCCTCTGGACCACTACATCCCACTAGATGCGGGCATCCTCTCTAAACATGTAGCTTGCACAAGCTACCCTCTCGTTCCCCTTTACCCTCATCAAATCAAGAATAAAGGAGATCATATTCATCCACTGCTCTGCCCGCAGTGGGTCTGGTCCACCCTTAAAGGTGGGAGGATGCTGTTTCCTGAACCTCTCATACAAAGGTTCCCATTTATTTTCCACAATAGGTTGGACTGGCGCTGGCGCCATAACCTGCTGAATAGGAAACCCAGTAACCTGTGCAGGGGTCTGTTGCCTCAACTGGCGCAGTTCTTCCTCTGTTCATTGCAGTCTTGCTTCCATTTCGGCAAACATCTGTTGCCAATTTTGTGGGGCAGTTGGAGGGCCCTGACCCTGGTTATCATCCTCGGCCCGACTGCCGCGGAGTCTAAATGATTGACGAGGCATCTCAACAAATATGCCTGCAACCAATGACGCCGCTCATCAGGCATGATAACAACATCCAAAACCACCTCCCAATCACATCAGTCAACCATGAGCAACAATCCACATAACTCTCAAATAACATATAACACACAACGGGCCATGCCCTAGCATCATGCATATGTTAACTCATTCATCATGATTTACAAGAAATAAGCAGACAAACAGGGCATTTAAACACATATTTCAACATATAAGTCAATCACACCAACCAACCCTGAGTCGAGCTTGCCACTGACGGCGAGCGTACATGTTCGGTCATTCTCCAGAAACCATAAACCTTGGCTCGCTTTGATACCAAGTTGTAACGTCCTACTGCCTTAGAGCCACTACTAAGTGAGTTTAAAATGTGCAATTAACTCGCTAGTCGAGGTTTTAAGACAAAAGTGTAATTAAATCATACCCAGAGTCATAAACTTGAGAATAAACCTTTTATTGAAAATTTATAAAACATTTAACATTTGGGATCCCAAAAGTATTGTTCGGAAATATTTACAACTTAAAATGTAATTAGAGTCGACTAAATGAAAAAATTAGGGTTTTGTACAACATCTCCCAAAAACACCCCTGGCCGTGGCAGCCAGACAGACCGGACATGTATGCACCGCTTGTCCCGCTTGCCATACTCAAGGTTGATCGACTCTCCCTTTGCCTTTACCTGCACCATAGATTACCCGTGAGCTGAAGCCAGCAAGAAAACCCTCACAAGAAGATAATAAACGCATAACAAACACTTAATATAAAATAAAGCCGACACCAGGTCATACATGTACGACCATGCCGTCCCAGGCGCTTTACCAGGCCCTGGGTTCGCGGTCTAGACCGTAAGGATATCCCAGGTATCCCTTAGGGTCTCATCCCATCAGCTCGCACTCTGCGTGCTAAACGCTACACTCGGCCCCTTGCCGTTCTCGGCCTTCGCCGTTCCATCATTTACATATCCATATGATAAAGCTAGGCAAAAATCTAAACACATATAAATTCAATCAAAGGGCCATGCCCCGCAACACAATCATATAGGGCCGAGCCCTGCAACTCAATTATATAGGGTCGAGCCCTGCAACACAAGCTCTATGGGAACAGTAGTTTTCTTACCTGTGTCCCGAGCTTTCTAGGCACCGATGTCCCGAGCATAGTTCCCTAGTCCGAGCCTCGCCGAAACCCTAGTCACAACGCATTAACAATATTCATCCCTCAAGTTCTAATCCATTAAATAGCTTTGAGTCAAAATTCTAGTCTCCCAAACCTTGAATTCTATCATTTCGGGTGATAAAATCCATCACGAGCCTTAACTATTGAATTCCCGAGCATAAAACTCCTCTAGAACTCAAAAATGCACTAAGCGCCGCGGCCCTAGGGACTCATGCCGCGGCCCCAGCTCAACCTGAGGCCCTGCCTCAAAATAGCCCACACGTGCCGCGGGCCTTCCTAAAGGGCGCCGCGGCTCGCCTCCAATTCTAGACGCCCCAAGATCAAGGGGGCCACGATTCAGCAAGAACAAGGCTGCAGCCCGACCCCTCGAGCCCAGAAAAACTCACCATTTTCACCTCAAAATCCTTTTCAATTATCCCCAAGATCAAGCCAACGATCCTGACTAATTATCACAGAGGTTATACTATAGATTCAACAGTAAAACCCAACAAAAACTCAAGCCAAAAACCTTATAAAAATCAAAGTTGAATCTTCATCCCTCCAACATGCAAAACTCTAATATTCAACCTAAAACCAGCTGCAAATTAACACAACTCAACATATTAAGAAGCTTACCTTGTACATAATTGAATCCACAACTCAGTTCCCTAATCTCCAAGCTTCCAAAACTCTAGCTTGGTTCCTAGCTTCAATTCCTTAGTTTTGGCTGGTTTTCTCCAAGATGTCTCTAGGCCTTCAAGAGAGTAAGAAAACCAGTGCAAAGGAGAGGGAGTGGGTCGGTTTAGAAAAAGTACAGAGGTTTCCTATATTTTGTTTTATTTAACTTAAATCTATGTGGTTACCTTAAGGCTCGGGGTACCAAAAACGTCCCCGAGGGCAAAATGGTAAAATTTCCCAATATTCCCTCCTAAACATTCTAACCTGATATATCTCCAAATATTTATTTTCATAACATGATAACCCCATAAGACATCTAATACCCGAAATACCCCTCGACTCGCCCCGAGTCAAATATTCAACCCCGTTGTGACTTCCTGGCAAACATCTCCCTAGGACTGTCTCGGATCGTGCTACACAAATATATCACAAGCATATCTCATTTATACCCTCAACGGGCTAAAATTACAAACATTGCCCTAATATCCAAACGAGGCCCACATGCATATTTAATTCAACTAAACATGCATCTCTATCACATATTCACATAAATTCACATATTATAATCGTAATTCACTTATTGCCCTCCCGACACACTAATCAAGGCCCTAAGCCTTATTAGCAAATTTGGGTCGTTACACTAGACCTGGTGGATACTCGGGAGAATACCTGGCCACTGAGTAGCAGGTCCACTAATGGAAACCACGACCTATGTGGAAGGATTGAGAGAAAATATATTCCACTAAGTTTCGCCTGTTTCACAATGATGTGGGGCACCACACCAATGAGTTCAGGCTAGAGGTGCACATTTGGACCCGACAACCTACATGAGTTGCCCAACCCGCACCCGAGACACCTGAAAAATGGTAGAACCCGCTAGTTCTAGCTCAACCTGAGGGCAGCATCGGGTTGGGTTTGGGTGTAACTCGAACCCGACCGAGATTTTATTTTAATTTTTTTTAGTTTTTTACTTTTAGTCTTAAATAAAAAAAAACAAAAAAAAAATACGAAGCCCTAATAACTAAAAGTCTTGAAATACCCACCCTACCCTTCCCGATCCCCCTCACCTCCAGCTCATTCTTCAACCTCTCTCCTTCATCATCGGCGACACTAGTCCACCCAACACCCAGACCAGACACCGACCAAACCAGACCACTACCCCACCGAGACCAAACACACACCAGTAACCCACCCCATTCTCTAATTCTTCTCCCTCTCTCGCTCTCTTCGTCTCGGTCCTCCTCCTCCCTAGGTTTGGTGGCTAGACGTCACGGGCAGTGGCTGCATCTCAAATAACCGACGTCAACAACAATGCCAACATAGGAAAGAGGAGGCACTTCGCCTGTAATGTCCTGGTTACCCCAGGACAGTTACTGTGAATGGTGAACCGGAAATTTGACCCCCTACCCAAGTCCTTTGGCTAAAAACGTGTTCTAAGTGTTATTAACAGGCTAAGGTGAAAAACCAATAAAAAGGAAAGGATATATTTCATTAAGTATATAAACTGCTCATGAGCTATTCAAAACATTTACAAGTTGATTACAGTACAAAATGGCCACTACTGTTTCAAATTTACAATCCCCGCCGACTTAAGCGGCAAAAATAGGGTAAACCCCCTAGTTCCCCTGAGAACTCCTTGGTCGTGGTGGTCAAGCGGCTGCATATGTACACAGCACCACCTAAGCTCTCCACTCAAGGTTGGGTGAGCTTCTCTTTCCCTTTACCTGCACCACATAGCACCCATGAGCCAAGGCCCAGTAAGAAAACACGATATAACATGATATAATATCAACAATGATCATAACAGTCATTCAAGACTTTCAATCCAAACAAATAGGTGACAGTCGCATAAGTCACTAAAATGGGGACAGTTCCCTTTAGCCACGTGACGATAGGATCACCAGGGCTAAACAGATAAGTGAACATTTCACTAGCCTTAACACGATAGGTGCATGGTGATTAGTCACCAACATAACCTTCCTCATGACTCTAGAGTCATAACTATGGGACATCGTTCCCTAGCCATGTGACAAACAGTCACCTGGGCCTTATGCCCTGGCTCTCAGTAACTAGTCTTAGACTAGCCAAGTGTTTATAAGTTCACCGACCTTAGGGTCGGTCCAGCATTAATACCCCATATGAGTTATTCAACGCTGATATTGATTAGATCTAATCTTTATTCGGCCCGCGTTCAGAATGCTTATGCCGTTTCTGACCTTTAGATCAGTGTCCCTGACTAGTCAGTGTCATATACAAGTAATCAACATTCACTAGCATTTAACATGCAATCCATGTCCACATTTATCAATCAACATGCCTCAATAACAATCACGCATGTCACATATGCACAGGGTGCAGTTTTCTTACCTCTAGTTCGAGTGAAAATTAATATAAGAACAACCCTTAAGAATGATCAATCTTTTAATTCCTTGACGGTCACCTGGTCATAACCAAAATATAGGATTCATCAATGAAAATAAGGAACAAAGGTTCCCAAACCAAAATCTAGCCTCCGAGACATCGAATCCTACTAAACCGGGTAGTAGGATCGATCCCGAGGCCTAAGGCTTGAATCCCCAAGCTAAAAATTCATTTCTGGCCAAAAATGCCCTTATGGGCCGCGACCCTCCCTAGCCACGCCGCGGTACGCCCCCCAGATAGAGGCGGCCTTCCCTGCCAAGCAACATGGGCCGCGGCTCACCATAGCCATGCCATGGCTCATTACGCAAAAGAGCAAGAACCATAATTTCTTCCCCTACATTCTCCTTGAAACCAACCCTTCAAACCAATTCCAAACATCAACCTAACACCCAATTCAACCCCTAAACTTCATCTACAACTCACCCTCATCAAAACCCAAGTTAAACACCAACCTAGCTTCCATTAATTCCAACCATCCATAAGGAAATTACAAGATGAAAACTTAAAGCCAAAATAGAGTAAAACCATAAATCAATGGCTGAAACTCACCTCAAACTTGAGATTAAACCCCCTTCAATGAATGAACCAACCCTATGAACTCAACTCCTTGATTTCCTAGCTTGATTCCTCACTTTGAGCTCAAAAACTCCAAAGGAAGACAAAGAGAAGGTGATGTACGGGAAGGAGAATTCTTTGCTCTGTTTTGTTATGTTTTCTACAGACAACTAAAGCCTCATATAAATCCAAACCAAATGACCTAAATGCCCCTAGGTCATTTAAGGTTTCTAAAGTCATCCCAAGGGTAAAATTGGTATTTTCCACCTATCTCGTTAATCATAATTAACGCTCTCCAATTCCTGCTAATCTCGATAATCTCAAACACCAATAATTCATATCCCACTACCCTATAATTCTCGGTAACGCTCTAATCATTAAAATCACCCCGAAACTCACCCTGAGCTTAAGCCTGTTATGACCAAACCCATGAATTGTATTTAAAGATCGTCTCATGCCGAATAACTCGAACCAATCCACATTATAATGTGGCCTCAAAATATATCATTGACATGCAAACAAATATAAAATTATGCCCTAAACGGGCCAAATTACCAAAATACCCCCTGTAAACAAATGTGGACCCACATGCATGCATTTAACATCATATTATAATATAATTCTCATAAACATGCATAAATTCATTTAATGGCATAATTAAACAAGTATGGCCCTCCCGGCCTACTATTCCCGCCATTAAATACATCAGAGAATTCGGGGCATTACATCGCCAACTCAGTTCTGGTGGCTATCGGTGCGACAGAGGTAAATTGTTTTTTTAGTTATATTTTAAATTTAAATGTATATATATTTATATTATAAATCTTAATCTGTCTTTTGTGATATGATTATATAATATATATATATATGATGATTGATTGATTATGATGAATATAATATAATATTTGGTTTGCATTTGGTGAAATTGTATTTTTAATTTTTATATAGGATTTTGAGTGTTGATTAATATAAACTTAAAATTGCAGTGAGAATTTGTATTTGAGATAAAATTGAAATTGCTATTTGGTATTGGACATTTGGAATTTTCAATTGCTTTGCTATATTGTACATGTAACATTAAAATTTTATTAATTTAATGTATATTTGATATTTGAAATTTTGGATTGCTTTGCTTGATTGTATTTGTATATGTGGTTTAATGTTTAATGTATATTGGATTGCTTTGTTATTAGTTGTAGTGGATTGGATTGAATCAGTGGATTTTAGGGTTGCTCTGTCGTTAATCATTATATTATATATGTTTTTGTGCTCTATAGATTATGGATATAGATCAAGATCAAGTAGATGAAACTCCACCACCTCCACCTACCAATGATGAAACTCATACAGATCAGGCCCATGGTAAGCCTAAAAGAATGGGTAAAAAAAAGAGAAAAACCTCATTTAACTCCCAAACAAAAAACAAAAGGGTCAAATATTAAGGAGCATTTAGAAAAATTTCCCCCAGTTGATCCTAATGATAAAGAAGAGATACCAAGCTACATTTGTTATTATTGTGGCAGTGAGTTCTTCTGTGATAGTAGAAAGCATTGGACTAGTAATTTGTGTTGGAAAACCATTCAAAGCACGCAGCGAAATTGGCTTTGTGGGCCCATTGTTGTTTATGAACAACAGAACAACAACAATCAAATTTTTTTCATTAATCATATAAACAATTTATATGACCAAGAAAACAATCTAGAAACATTATCATACAAAACTATTAATCATGCAACAAATATGTATATAAATATACAATATATTTATATAGAATATATAAACACAAAAATCGAGAACATAAATTTTTACCTCTTGAAGCCTATCAAGTGTCCTTGAGTCTTTTTGTATTTTTAACGATCTTCCCATCCAAAGCTTTGAGCACTCAAATCGCGATCTTCTGGAGTGTTCACTACACCTCAAGATGTGTGTGGGCGCATAGAGAACATGAGTTTGCATTTTAGGAATCAAAATTATTTCTCAACACATGAGAACTTGGATTATGGTTTGAGAATGGCTAGAATAAAGAAGAAATAGAGAGTTTTTGTCTGACAAAAACTTCGAGAACTATTCTGAATTGTGTCTATGTTGTTGTGTATTTTTCTCTTCTTCTTCTATATCATATATATAGAGATTTATATTACCTTATTATTCCTAATAATATCAGTAATATAATATAATATATTAATGATGATAGGATTGGATTTAAGTAAATGTAATTTGAAAAACAATTTTCAAATTATTAAATAATTAAATATTTAAAATAAAAACTACACAGATAAAATATCTGTATAGTGGTACATGCATGGCACAGTCATTGGACTGTGTTAGGCGTGTACTGCTATTCCCTTTTCAAGGATTTTGTAATTTTCTTTTATTTAATTATTTAACTAAATCAATCTCCCACAAAATAAGGTATTTATCTTTTTAAGGAAAAGACGACAACTATATTTTAAAATTTAAATTCTAAATTCAAAGTTCAAAATTCAAATTGATGATCATCATTATCATCATCTTTTAAAATTAAATAAATCGAAAAACTATTTTTGACTTGCCAATTTTATTTTCTCATACTCAAATAAAATAATTAATTTATATATATATATATGAAATTCAAAAATTTATATATAAATTAATAAATATATTTTCAAAATTAATAATTAATTCTAAATTAATTATTCAACCTCAATTATCATATAATTGCATACTTGACCCGAAGAATAAAATTCTTCTCAAATTCTCAAATATCAACTCTTACATTGATATGGTGTTGATAGAGCCACCCTGGGGACCAATGGACCTATAATATCAAGCATCAATATATATTACATTATTAATCAAAGCTCTTTAATTAAATAATCATATTTATTAATCTCATGATTACTCCACTATAAATATGAGATTGAACTCTTAATAATTATAGACATATATTTGCAAAGTATTTTATTAAGAATAAAGTGTCCATTGATATAATCATTACATACATCGTTAGTCTTCTATTAATGGTTCATAATTAAAAGGGAATAAAATTATCGTTTTCCCCTTTCAAATATATCTTGTTCCTAGAGTACCATGGACTTTACTAGTGAAGGTTGTGTCACAACAATTTTGTGACTTGAGCGCTCATACCCTTTTTAGTTCCAAAAGTCAACCCATTAGGGAACCATTATTCACTCTATAAGAAGGTATAGATTCCATATTTGTTAATTACGTCCAAACAATATACATCATTGAGTCCCCAAAACAATTGTTCTTAGCCTGCTCATTCATAGGAGTTCATAGTAACCTTGTAGCATCTCAGATTTTTACTTAGCTAGCAGTAGGAGCAGCAGCAGCAGTAGTAGGAAACTCGTAGAGCTAGTTATGGATTTTATAAGTTTAGCCTATAGTTTTGAAATATTAATTTTATCATAAGGTTTGATTAATGAAGATAGTCCTAAGAATATTATTTATTATAACCTAAGTGTTGACCCACGATTTGGCCAACTGACACGGAGTCAGAATATGCTTGATATTAATGAAAGTAATGAGAAGAACGTAATGACAAAAGTAAATAAGACACAGTATTTTATAGTGGTTCGGCCCCAGGATCTGGTAATGACCTACGTCCACTTAGGTTGATATTGATATAAAAATTAGATGAGTGATCAAAGAACTTGGGTTCAATGAGTTTCACTAATCTCTGAAGAACAATACAATATTACTAGGAGAATTACTATAGTCTCGAATGATTCAAAAGCAAAAAGTCCCCTCCCTTAAGCTATCTTCTTGCTATTTATAGGCTCAAGGGGGATTACAAAAGATTGTTACAGATATTCTTTCCTGAATAACCGGATACTCAGGAGATTGTGTGAGATAAATTCGAGATTCACAAAGATCTTCCCATTAATGTTGCCTTGTATGCGGAACCATCGACCAAGCTGGTCGTAGGTAAGGCAGATTCGCACTGCTTCTAATGTGTCTTCTGGTCGATACTCTAGTAGAACGTTTCCAAGTGTCAGCCACGTGTCCAGGGATCACTTGCCATGTCACCAATGCTAATTTTTTGGATAACATTTGCCCCCCAAGTTTGTTTACTACGAGCAGTAAATAAACTTTTGAACGAACGACTCTTCAGTAACCCCGCCTGACGTGTCAGAACCCTTCGTGTGTTCTTGAAAAAAGTAACCCACTTCTGTCTAATCATGTCCTTTCGGTTCCCCAGAAAAGATTTTGACGGCCATCCCGCTTCCCCATATTTTGAAAAAAGGGAAACCGATGATTACATCTTTTTAATGCCACAGACAAACTTATATAAGACATTTGAAATCTTTATTTTCTTTTTACGCACGCCATCGTCTTCATCAGAAAACCTAAAATCCAGAGCTCTTAACGTTCCCGAAGACCGTTCCCCTTGTACTTTCAGGACCCCGTCCGAGAGCCCCTTGATCTCCGAAGACCCTTCTTCCATCTTTACGATCACTTTTCTTGGTAAGTTTTCGAGTTCCCACGCTTCTAATTTTTCGTGGTGCATGCTTCTGAATGTGTACTGTTTGAGTTTTATCTGTTTCTGGTTTGAGACGCTTGTAGACAGAATATTTTGTAGGCACAATAGAGTTACGAGTTAGTTTAAAATCCAGGATCATGCTTTTTAGGACGTAATATCGAAGTAAAAATTCGATCTTTAAGCTAGTTGAAAAAATAAGTTTTTCCCGTCCTAAGGGGAGTTGAAAAAGCTTTTTCAGAAAACTTTTTACTTTCACCCTTTGATCTGTTTTTCAAACTGTTCGTGTAGAAAAATTTAGCTTTTTGTTAGAATGCTGTTGTATAAAAGCTTAACTTTTATACTCGACCAGCGTTATTCTAAAAAGATTTTAAAAGTTTTCTATTCTCACCTCCCCATTCTTCTGTATGCAGACTTAAATGCCAGATTTGTGGGGAGGTGAAAGGCCTATTGACGACGACCTTTTCGCCTAGCTGCTCGAGGGAGAAGAACAACCAGCTGACCGTGTCCACGAGATCCCTTTTTCACGATCCTCTTCCAGACCCCATTCTTTTCCTCTAATGGCCCGTTCCAAATCTTCAGGCAAGAAAAGACCCGAGTCTGAAAACAACCCAAATTCTCCTGCTCGGCCTGATTCGCAGGAAAGGGCTCCCTTGACCAGTGGTCGAGAAAATCTTGCTCCTGACCCTAATATCCAAATCAGGGCCAGCCCTCGCCATCAGAACTTGCCTGATGTCGAGTGGTATACTTCCCTGGCCAGTTCAGTGACTCTTCGGATGATTGCTAACTGCTTCAGGAGATTCCCCTCACAGGGGTTTCCATTATACGCCCTGCCGCAGACCAGAGGGCTAACCTCTCCGGAGGTGTAAACAACGCCTGGTCTCGATATCATATTGAGGCAGGAGCTTATCTCCCTCTTCATCCCTTTTTTGTGGGGGTGGCCAATTATTTCGGTGTCGCCCCCTTCCAAATAACTCCAAACGGATATAGAATGCTGGCCGCACTCTATATCCTGTATAAACTTAAGACATGGCCAGAACCTTCACCCCACGAGGTCAACTATCTCTTTGACCTCAAGTTTAACCCGCAACAACACGGAACGGGTTTCTTCCATTTTTGTCACCAGGAAACCAATCGAACATTCCTGAGTGACACTACGCATATCTCGAATGTGGGGCAGTATAATAAGGAGTACTTCCTTACCCCAGACATAACCAGCAACAACCTGGCCTTCACCCGAGGAGGTAAGTGCTTGTCTCCAACTGGTCGATACTTATCATCGATGTGGTCCCTTCCATTTTTCTTAAACTGTAATCTGTTTTTTAGGCCCCTGGTTACGCCCGACCCCAACACCAGACATGGTGTTGAGGTCCAACACTTTGGCCAGGATTTCTGACGCAGCAAAAAGCGTCAAGACCCTGGTGACTGAAGAATACTTGAGGCTGTCTGGCCTCCTGGCTCCTCGCCATGAAACTAGAGGGTCCATGGTGGACAAAGCCACTGCCGAGGGGGTTCCTGAGCAGCAACCTCCTGTGTCTCCTTGGAGGAGGAGGCCAACGAGGATTACTATTAGGGAGCCCACGGGCAATCCTTCCGCAGAAAGGCCTTCTGCTCTCCAAGGCAAGGGGAAACAAAAGGCCAAAGAGCCAGCTGTGGACTTGGGAGAGTCCTCTGATGAGAACCGTAACACTATTTTACTTTTAAATGGTTTGCCAATTCCTTGTCATTTGTTCGATGAGGAAGGCAACTTTACATATACTCCAAAATTAGGGCCAGACTTCTTCATGCCAGATAATGAGTATATGTCTAATAGAGTCAATAGTGTAGCGACCAGTAGTTGTAGCTCGGGTATTCACTTTGTTACCTCTTTTCTGTTGTATAATAACTTTTCACCTGCCTCTTGTCTTATCATTTTCCTGTGTTTACTTGCATGCAGACATGGCCACTCCCAACATTTTTGACATGTATCAGGCTGAGGAGGAGAAGGAAGTTCCTCAACTCCACTGGAGGTCCAAAAGGAGAACTGGTGAATCCAGCCGAGGTCCTCCAGCCAAGAAGGGTCGAACAGAAGACCTTCCCAAGGACGCGCCAACTGGGCAAACTTCTGTCCATCCTTCAGCTCCTACTGAGAAGCAGACCCCTCTAGCCCAGCCAAATCCTCCGGCTGCGCCTGCCAGAGAGGAAACTACCCGTGAAGAAGCTCTCGGGGCCAAACTCATGAGCCGTGCCCTTCGATCAGCCAAGGATCGCCTTGAACGCATCAGTAAAGGTGAGCGTGTCAGAGACACAATGGTCGAGGCTGAAAACATGGGGGCCGACCAGGTTTTGAACAGGGCCCTGAATGAAATCTCCATTGTGAGTACTTCTTCACTTCTTAAGCCTTAGTCTTTTATTCTTCACAGCAGGCTCTAACTTTTTTTCTTTATTCACAGGCCTTGCTGTCTGCTATCACTGCTCGTACCCGTGTCTAGGCTTCCATCGAGCAGGCTAAGGCGAAGGCCACTGAGACGCATCAGGTGAAGGCAGCTGAGGAGCTTTCGGCTGCAGAGGCTAGGCATGCCAAGGAGTTGGAGGCAATGGCTCGAGAGAGGGATGCTGTAGTGACGAAGCTATCAGAGGCTGAAGCTGCAAAGGAAGCTGTAATAAAGTCAAGGCAGCAGTATCGAGATTCCAGCGTAACCCATCTTCGCGAAATCAAAAGGCTGGAGGAGACGCTCAAGCCCAAGGATGAGGCCACTGCCACTCTTGAAGGCAAAGTGAAGCAGCTGGAGCTTGACAGCTCCAAAAATCTGGAGAGGTACAAGAGGACGATGCTCCGATGTTTCTACAATTTCTGGAAACACAATCAGGGTGCCGACTTCAGCTATCTTTCGGAGGAAGTCAGGACTGCCGAGTTGGCCCGCTGCACTGCCCAACTGGCCGAAGAGAAGGCAAGAGCGAGGACCCCCACCTCTCCCAGTATTGTTGCTGTAGAAGAAGAAGAAGTTGTTGAGGACGCGACCAACCAGGATGCTGCTCAGGACCCTCCAGCCCCAAATGCCTCTTAAACTTTTCCTTTATTTTTTTTCTTTCTTTTTGGCTACACGACCCACGAGTCGTGATGTAAAGACAATATATTTTCGTTTTAAACCTTGCTGCACGGGCAGTAAATCTTTTTCCTTTTACTTGAACAGTTACATCCAAGCAGCGATGCTTGCGGTGTAAAGGCTTAAATCTTGATGCTATAATATCTTTATTTATTATAACATTTGTCTGTATGACCGAACTTAGCATAGTACTTTGGCATGATTTAACAAACATAAATTTTGAAAAATACTCTAAGTACTGTAGCATGCTTTCACTCATTTTGTTCATGTGTTTACATACCTTGCGAGTATGCTTTGCTATCGATGTGCCTTATATGCCCCCCAAGTGATCGAGAAGCTTTAGGTCCTTGGTCACTTGCCCTGACCATGGCCTGTTCGAACATTCCTGTTCGTATGAAAAATGATACTTGTAATACAGCAAAACAACACACGTAATGAACAAATACTTGTAAATTTAAATTCACAATGGTTGGCAAGAACGACTGGCTGCGCACAGTCCCTTATAATCTCGTATTAAAAATGGACTAATCATGTCTTTACGAGCGATTCTATAATAGAACCTTACATATACGAGCAGTTAGCCATACAACGTGGCTAACCCTCTTTGCAAAACTTGTAAAAATTGAAATTTAATACAAGCCATTCTTTTAAAAAGGACTGTTACTGATAATACTTGCGCAGGTGTTCTCCATTCCAATAGCGTGGAACGAGATCTCCATTTAAGCATGAAAGTTTGCAGGTGCCTGGATGAAGGACTTCTTCAATCTGGTAAGGTCCTTCCCAATTGGGTCCGAGTACCCCAGCAGTAGGGTCGCGGGTATTTAAGAACTCGTCGTAACACCAAATCTCCGACGTTGAATTTTCTTTCTTTAACTTTGGAGTTAAAGTACCGGGTGACTTTTTGTTGGTATGCAGCAACTCGGAGTTGAGATTTTTCTCGTATCTCATCGATTGAGTCTAGGGACTCCATCATTAGCTGGGTGTTTTGATTCTGGTCGTAAGTCAAACGCCGATGTGAAGGGGGATCTAACTCAACAGGTAACATAGCCTCATACCCATAGGCTAAGGAAAATGGAGTATGTCATGTCGCTATTCGGTGAGACGTTCTATACGACCAGAGGACTTCAGGCAACTGCTCTGGCCATGCTCCTTTAGCTTCCTCAAGTCTTTTCTTTAGGGTGTCTTTAAGGGTTTTATTCACTGCTTCGACCTGCCCATTCGCCTGGGGGTGTGCGACTGAAGAAAAGATTTTAATAACTCCATGTCTTTCGCAAAAATCGGTGAATAAATCGCTGTCAAACTGGGTTCCATTGTTTGAAACTATCTTTCTGGGCAAACCATACCGACAGACAATGTTTTTAATGACAAAGTCGAGAACTTTCTTGGTCGTGATGGTTGCGAGTGGTTCAGCTTCGGCCCATTTGGTGAAGTAATCAATTGCCACAACTGCGTATTTCACTCCACCTTTCCCTGTAGGTAGGGATCCGATCAAATCTATCCCCCATACTGCAAAAGGCCACGGACTCTGCATTTGTTTCAGTTCGTTTGGAGCCGCTCGCGGAATCTTTGAGAACCTTTGACACTTATCGCACCTTCGTACAAATTCCATGGAATCCTCGTTCATCGTTGGCCAGAAGTAGCCCTGCCTTAGAATCTTTTTTGCCAAACTCTGCCCCCCAGCATGATCCCCGCAGAAGCCTTCATGCACCTCTTTCATGAGTTCCTTAGATTTTTCTGGTGTAATGCACCTGAGTAGTGGCATCGAATATCCTCTTCGGTACATCACACCATCGACCAGTATGTATCTAGCAGCTCGCCTTTGTAGAGTCCTAGCCTTGTTCCTATCTGTTGGCAGCGTACCGTTCGTTAGATACTCCAAGAAAGGACCCATCCACGTATCTTCCATCCGAATCTCCATACTGGATTCCGTGGTTTGTATGCTGGGCTTACTCATTCTTTCTATTGGCACGATGTTCAAGGTGTCAGCATCCTTTGCGCTCGCAAGTTTGGCTAAGGCATCTGCGTTTGAATTCTGATCTCGCAGGATTTGCTGGAGGGTGTACTTCGTGAACTGGGCTAACAAGTCTTTTGTTTTATTTAAGTAGGCCACCATTTTCAAGCCTCGCACTTGGTATTCTCCCAAAACCTGATTCACCACCAGTTGTGGATCACTGTAGATATCAAGCGTCTTTATGCTCATATCCTTTGCCATTCTCAATCCAGCAAAGAGTGCTTCGTATTCCGCTTCATTATTTGATGCAGTAGCATCGACCAGCTGGTCGATCCTTGGGAGTGGGAAGCAGTCTTTTGGGCAGGCTTTATTGAGGTCTGTAAAATCCACACAGGTCCGCCACTTGCCGTTAGGCTTGGGGACCAGCACCGGATTGGAGACCCATGTCGGATAAAAAGCCACCCGTATGAACCCATTCTCCTTTAGCCTTTCGACTTCTTCTTTTAAGGCTCATGATCTGTCTTTATCAAGCAGCCTTCTCTTTTGTTGCACGGGTGGAAAGGTTTTGTCTATATTCAGGACATGGCTGATTACTGCAGGATCTATCCCAACCATGTCTTTATGTGACCAGGCGAAGACCTCCTGGTTTTTTCGTAGGAATTCCAGTAGTGCGTGCTTCGTGGTAGGGTCTAAGTTTTTACCAACCTCTACGACTTTGGTTGGGTCTTCTTTGTCGAGTTGGACCTCCTCCAGGTCCTCGACGGGTCCAACATTTTCTTCAAAATCCCAAAAGCGAGGATCCAGATCTCCATCCTCACTTTGGGCAACACCCTATTTGGTGACTTCATCACTGGATTGGGCTTGCTTATCAACTGCCATCGACAATCTATCTGGGGTAGTGCTCCTCGGCGTTCCACTTTTTGCCTTTGTGATCGAGGTGTTATAGCACTCCCTGGCTTCCCTTTGGTTTCCTGAAACGCGTCCTACCCCCGCGTCTGTCAGGAACTTCATGGCTAGGTGCCACATAGAGATGACGGCCCGTAGATCAACCAGTATGGGCCTTCCAATAACGGCGTTGTATGCCGAAGGACAATCGACCACTACAAAAGTGGCGAGTAATGTCCTTGTTACAGGCGTTGTACCCGTCGTTACTGGGAGTTTGATCAATCCGGCTGGGGCGAGTCCTTCTCCAGAGAAGCCGTATATCGTTTGATTGCAGGGCTCCAAGTCCTTCACGGAAAATTTCATGCGTTCCAGTGTTGATTTATACAGGATATTCACTAAACTTCCTGTATTGACCAGTACCCTCTTCACCATCATATTGGCCATCTGGACGTCCATGACCAGCGGATCAGAATGTGGGAACCTGACGTGTTGGGCGTCGTCATCAGAGAAGGTTATCTCTCTTCCCTCTGATCGAGGCTTTTTTGGTGCACGGTCCTCCACAGTCATCATCTCGATGTCCTGGTCGTGGCGCAGAGTCCGAGCATATCGTTCTCTGGCCTTTCTGCTATTTCCCGCGAGGTGCGGGCCTCCACAGATGGTTAAGAGTGTTCCAGCCACGGGGGCAGGCTGTAATGGTGGCGAGTATTGGCGTGTGGGCGCCTGCTCATTGCCACCTGTAGCTTCTCGTTGGGAATTTCCCGAGGCCCGTACGTATCTTCTCAAGTGTCCTTGTCTAATAAGGAACTCGATTTCGTCTTTTAACTGGTTGCATTCATTAGTGTCATGTCCGTAGTCATTATGGTAACGAAAGAACTTGGTGGTGTCTCTTTTCGAAATGTCTTTTCGAATGGGCCCAGGTTTCTTGTAAGGCACACTGGAACTTGTGGCCTGGTAAACCTCTACCCGAGACTCAACAAGGGCAGTGTAGTTAGTGAACCGAGGTTCATAACGATTACCCTTGGCTCGTTTGTTGTCGGAGGTGGAAGGCTCGTTATACGGCCGTTTTCCACCGTTCTTGCCATTACCGTTGCCGTTCCCGTTTCCTTTGCCGTTGCCACTAGGTTTGGACCCATTGGCGGCCTTGGCGGGTTCGGAAGCCTTCTTATCCTTCCCTGAGGGCTTTCCATCGTCGGTAATGGCCTCTTCAAGCTTGATATAGCGATCAGCTCGATCCAAAAATTCTTGGGTAGTTCTCACCCCTTCCTTTCGGAGACTCTTCCAGAGGGGAGAACGACGTTTTACTCCTGCAGTTATGGCCATCATCTTCCCTTCGTCCTCGACCGTCTTCGCTCCAGCTGCTGCTCGCATAAAACGTTGGATGTAGTCTTTCACTGACTCCCCATCCTGCTGGCGAATTTCGACTAGCTGGTTTGCTTCGGTCGGGTGTATACGACCAGCATAGAACTATCCGTAGAACTCCCGTACGAACATTTCCCAGGAAACAATGCTTGCGGGAGGGAATTTGAAGAACCACTCCTGCGCAGCTTCAGAAAGTGTTGCAGGGAAGATCCTGCACCGAGCGTCTTTAGACACTTTCTGAATGTCCATTTGAATTTCAAACTTATTGACATGCGAGACTGGGTCTCCATATCCGTCAAAGTTTGGAAGCGTAGGCATCTTGAATTTGCTGGGAGTTTCGGCATTAGCTATCCTTTGTACAAAAGGAGTGCCTTTCCTCCTATCATGGTCGATGTATGAAGTCCTTCCCCCGACCAGTTGCTGCACAACCTGGTTGAGGGCGTCTATCTGGGCCTGCATAGCGGCAAGAATCGCTATGGCCTCTGTTGCCGGGGGGACGTTCTCGCCATGCCTCTCATGGCAATCATTGAGTACATCTCTCAGGTCCTCTTCTCTTCTCCGCTGCTCGCTACCCCCGAGCCGGTTGAAGACATTATTTTGTCTATGCTGCCCCCCAGCATCCTGTCTATTTGGTTGGTCATCTTGAGGTACCTGGCTCCTGCCTTTACCTCTTTCTTCATTCCTCCCACCGGAATTTCCTTTGCCTGAGTTGGCCTCATTATATCCGTGGCCATCTCTGAACCTCGACTGGCTATAGTGAGATCGACTGTTCCCTCAATGTCCGTTCCTGGCTAAACCATCCCGAGCGTTAGAGGGTGGCCTGCGCTAGTCGTGGTGTCCCCGTGCATCATCGTGCCGTGGGGGGCCTCGGACCGCAGAGCCTAACTCTGAGTCCCTCCTGTTTCCAGGAGGGTACTGACCTCTGTTCGGTAGGTTCGGCCCATCATCCCTACGCCGCCTAGGGCTGCTCGGCTGATGCTCGGCCCTATTCTGCCTCTGTTGCAGGGGATTACCTCGAGCAGCTTGGGATGGTGGCTGTGCCTCAGGATCCAGTGGGACATCGTCATGGGGCATCTGAGGCTGCTCGGGCCTTTGTGGACTCGAAGGCTGGATCGGTGGGCTTGGATTTGGACCCCTCTGGGGTGGTCCATTCACCGGTTGGTCAGGCTGCGAGGCAAGTGCAGCCTAATTTCTAGCCAATAGCAAGGCTGCCTCGAGGGCTTCATGGCTTCGCTCTGGCGGCGGTCTGCCTCCGCCTGCCTTTCGCTTAATTCCGCGCGCTGCCGCTCAATCTCCTGCTGCTGCCGCGCCATAACCTCAGCGGCAGTTTCTTGATTGGCCCTCATACTAGCCAATTCTCCCTGCAACGCGCCTAGGGTACTCTTCAGCGTTGCATCATCCATTTCCTCCTCCTCAAAGTCCAGTTGTGGCTCATCCTCTGCCATGCTTGCAGAAGGAGGAGAAGGCGGCGGGTTTGACGGTGCAGCGGCGGCCGCCTGTCCAGTTTTCTTTCCAGCTTTCGCCATTAGTTTTCTCAACAACGATAAATCAAGCTCTCAATGAAAGCACCAGAATGTTGACCCACGATTTGGCCAACTGACACGGAGTCAGAATATGCTTGATATTAATGAAAGTAATGAGAAGAACATAATGACAAAAGTAAATAAGACACAGTATTTTATAGTGGTTCGGCCCCAGGATCTGGTAATGACCTACGTCCACTTAGGTTGATATTGATATAAAAATTAGATGAGTGATCAAAGAACTTGGGTTCAATGAGTTTCACTAATCTCTGAAGAACAATACAATATTACTAGGAGAATTACTATTGTCTCGAATGATTCAAAAGCAAAAAGTCCCCTCCCTTGAGCTATCTCTTGCTATTTATAGGCTCAAGGGGGATTACAAAAGATTGTTACAGATATTCTTTCCTAAATAACCGGATACTCAGGAGATTGTGTGAGATAAATTCGGGATTCACAAAGATCTTCCCATTAATGTTGCCTTGTATGCGGAACCATTGACCAGGCTGGTCGCAGGTAAGGCAGGTTCGCACTGCTTCTAATGTGTCTTCTGGTCGATACTCTAGTAGAAAGTTTCCAGGTGTCAGCCACGTGTCCAGGGATCACTTGCCACATCACCAATGCTAATTTTTTGGATAACACTAAGATTTAGAAAGACTAAATAAGAACGTGACACTTGTCACATGTAAGTTTATTAAAATTTTAAGGGTTTTGATGAATAAAAATAATCATGGATAAGTCTAGGAAAGTCTGGAACCTTCCAGCAGCTGTTAGGATCACGTTTTACTCAATCATAGTGGTTTAAAAAAATTCAAGTGTGCTGAAAGTGTGCAAAAACGTGCTTGAAATATTAGCCTATCTTGATATATCGCAGCTATAGGGGCTGATATATCGCCTATGATTGATACGGAAAACACGTCAACTTCACACGAACGAAACCAAGGACCCTTGGGATTATGGTGTAGGCGATATATCACCTATAGGAGGCGATATATCGGCTCCAGTGACCAATTTTTGAATTTTCATGGAATCCGAAACTAGAAACAGCCCTAAAAAACTTTGACTTGTTCCTGAACGTTTTTGACCGAGTTTTGGGCATCTGTTGAGTGAAAATTTTATTTTTAATCATTTATTTATTCATTTTAAAAGGAGTTAGTTTCACTCCTTGAACTCTATAAATAGGACCCTTTACTTAGCCATTTTTCATCATCTTTCAAGCACAGTTCAGAGCCTCTAAGCTGCTAAGTTCATTCTAGAGAGAAAACACTAGGGTTTTGGGGTTAAAGCTTTCAAATCTAAAGCATTTATAAACACTTGGGAAGTAAGATAGAGTGAGTTTTCAGTGTTTGAGGTATAGAACGAAGCCCTAAGCTATCTAAGGTACTTTTAATCTTCAAATCTTCTTATTCTTTTCGTCTTTTTTCTTCAAATCCTAACTCGTTATAATGACTTTTGGTTAGGTGTTCAATTTCTTTGAAACTTAAGGTTTTTGGTAATTCTTTATTCCAATGGCTTAGATCTTCTATTCATTTTCTTTTCTCTAGAGGACTTATGGTTTCTTTATGTTTGGTTTTAGGAGTTTCCAATCCCGCTCTTGTCTGCAATATTCCAGTTTTTAGTAAGGAAAATTAGGTAGTATAGTTTATGATCTAGTTTATGCTTTGTATGACCTAACATTTTAGGTACAATAAATGAGTAAGTGTGTTTGGACCTAAGGTGTCCAACGATGTATGATAGACTTATGTCCGGTAGGCTCGGTAACCAAAATTTTATGATAGACCTAAGTTGATGTGCGATGTATGACAGACTTTTTTCCGGGGCTTAATTGTCATCCCCTGTATAAGCACTTATCTTTTTATTATATCTGACTTGTTATTATGATCTATGACCTATAGTTACGATTATGACTTATGACTATGACTTAGATTAGGATTTATGATTATGACTTAGGCTATGATATGGCCTATGGTGTAACGACCCAAAATTGCTAATAAGGCTTAAGGGCCTTGATTAGTGTGCCGGGAGGGCATAATTGGTATTTTTGTGAATTAATGATTTAATGCATGATTATGTGGTATGCATGATTAAATGATTATATGGATGTGAATAAATGCATGTTTATGAGTATTAAATGGGCATGTGGGCCTTGTTTAGCTTTCAAGGGCATATTTGTAATTTTGGCCCGTGGAGGGCATAAAATGTAATTATATGTGATAAATTTTTGAGACCACATTATTATGTGGATATATATTTGCAGCATATGGCTCGAGATGATCCTAGTGAGCGGTTTGGTGAAATAGTCACGGCGAAGGTTTATGCCCGGCTCAGGGTAGCCTGGGGGTATTTATGGGAATTTGGGAGATATATTGGAGATTATTAGACATTGGGGAAAATAATTGATGATTAATTGGATGACAAGATTTGAGTGGTAAATGTTAGGAAGACTCGAGGGATTAGCGGGAATTGGGAGCAAATTACCAATATACCCTTAGATTGATTAAAAGACTTGGATTTAATTGGGAGGGAAAAAGGGTCTTTTGGGTTATTAGAAGATATAATTGATATATTTGACTTATTTTTAGAGCATAAGGGAAAGGTGTAGAAAACTGAAGGAAAGGAAGAAAAAACAGAACTCTCTCCCTCTTCCTCACGATTTATTTCCCTTTCACTATCCCTTGAGGATTTCGAAGCTGAGAACTCAAGAGGAAGTCTAAGCTAGGTTTGGGGTTTTGATCCTTGGAGTAGCTAAGGGATTTAGCTGGAGTTAGTTTCCAAATTAAGGTAAGGTTTATGGAATTTTTTTTTTCTGAGTTTGCTGAACTTTGTTGAGAATGGTTTCTAAGTTTAGTTTTGGATGGAAGTTTAAGGAGTTAAACTTGGGAATTGGAGGAATCAAAGCTGGGAGGAACATTGAGGGAAACCTAGGGTTGGATTCATCCATCAGAGGTAATAATTTCTGACCTTGATTACCTGGGTTTTTTGGTTTTCAGATGAAGTTCTTGAGCTTCAAGATCAATTTTGCTTTTCTGTGTTTGATGAGGTTGTTAGCTAAGTTGTGGTGTTATTGTGTTGTATTGGATGAGCTATAGTGGTTTAAGGACTTAATTTTGTCTTTGGTGGATAATTGGGAAGGATTTTTTGGGTTTTGGCTCGGGGAAATTTGATAAGGAAACCTAGAATTTCGCATGTTCTGGTTGTAGCATTGTAGCGATAGGTTGGGTGCACTATAGCGCTAGGCTGTGTTTCCTGGGGGTTTTGGATTTCTATCTATAGAGCTGTAGCACCCACCTATTAGCACTCCTTAGCCTCCTGAAATTGGCTTTTGGGTATTTTCTTAGGGTTTTCGCTTGGGGGCTAGGGGGACGGGTTCACCACCTCGTTTGGTGGAACTTGGGGTCCCGAGAGCGTGAGTTTGGTCCTGGGATTGTCCTTTTTAAATTCAAATTCATTTAAGTATCATTTATGGATTGTGGCTAGGTGTACGCCAAGGCTTGGAGCGGAATCGTGCTCGAGGATCGTCCGTAGTAACTAAAACACTCGGAATTAAAGGTAAGAAAACTGCACCCTTTTGTGTGGTTGTGATGGGACTAAGAGCTCCCTATATTTGAATGCAATTGTTGTGTAATTATGATATGCCATGTGAGCATGAAATAAACGACCTAAGAGTGTCAGAACTGATATTTGCGCACAGGACGCGGCTCAGCCACTGGTAGCTGAGGTTAATTAAATAATCACTGAGCTTGGCCTAAGCGAGCCAGAGTCAGTGGGTTAAATGCTGGGGTTGCCATAAGTGAGCCGGAGACAGTGGGTTAAATAGAGGGTGTAGCCTAAGAGCGTCGACTCTGAGTATTGTATGATGATTATGTTAAACTGTTGATTATGAATGTGATTACTGTTATTAACCTGATATTGATGGCTTGTTGAATACCTGGATGATAGACTGATGAATCCTTGCTTGTCGTCACTGATGTGTGCCTGTTATGGCCTGATAAATATTTGGTTAATATCTTATGAATTATTTCATTGTCTGGATTGTTTATGCTATGTGATATAGTTTTCTTGTTGGGCCCGTCTTACGGGTGCTACGTGGTGCTAGTAATGGCAAGGGTAAGATGGTTCGACCATGACTTGGAGGGCTCCAGGGGCGAGGTGTACATTGTCAGCTGCTCGGCCGCCACGGTCGAGGGATTGTACAAGGACAGAAACCTAAAATTCATATTTTTCCATTAGAGTGGTCTTGATTATTTATAACTTTTAGAGATTTTGTAAATATGTCCTTTAAGCCCTGTTTTGGGATCCCATGTACTAAACATTTGTTTTAATAAGAAATTGTCTATTTATGGCCAAAATATTTTAACCCTAACTTGTTTATGATTCTAGGATCACATTTTCATTTAAATGACTCGATTAGCAAGTCTTGTACTATTTAAAACACTGAGTGTGACAGCCTTGGTTAACGAGGGTGTTACAAATTGGTATCAGAGAGGTCTAGGTTTAAGGGTTCTTGAAGACTGGCTGGACAAGTACAATTTCCTCTAATGACAAGCTTGACTCAGGGTTTCGTAATGGAATACATGAGATTATATGCTTAAGTGCTTAAATGGAATATGAATGTATTAATTTGTATATTTAATACGGAGCATGAGATTCTGATAGGGCCTGGCCCTTGACTACTGTGTGATGATATTGAGGCGTGCTCATTAGCATTGCTATTGCATGTGGATGAATATTTGGATAATGATATCAATATTTCTTGCATGTGGTGAATTGTTTAAATTGAACTTGTATGTTATACCTGTTTATCAGTATATGGAAAGCATGGTAGGTATGAATGTATCTGGTAGTAGTGAAATTTTATAATTAATGCATAGTAATGTAGATTGGTATTCGATATGTTTTATGTGTGTTTGGTTATTGTGATTATTTGGACCTGCTCGTGGAATGGTTCTGGATATGAACATCAGGGTTAAGGGGTTTAGTCGGTGATGGCGGATGAATTCAGATTGTTTATGATCAGAATGGTTGATTGGACCTGGTATTGTTCTAGTGAGGGTTGCATATGATAGCTAGGGTTGGAATCCTTCATCTGCCTCTGAAAGTTGCAGTAGACGTTTGCTGGTATGTGAGTAAGGCTTTGAGATCTGATAGAGGAGACTAAATGGGTGAAATAGCGGGGTTCTTTTTGGGGAAAGAGCTTCCTATTATATCTTGACAGTAGGGTTACCAGTGTTGGTTTAACCTGAGGGTGGAGATAGATAAATAATTACTGTATGGAGGGCTTTAGAGGCATTATCCCCTGGTTCTGAGGAAGGTTTGGATTTGCCTAAGGATTGATTAGTGGATGAGCATAGCTAATCCCATCCTTGATTACATGAAGATGATAGGTCATGACAGAGTGGTTGCGCTATGTAGTTGTGGCAGAAGGATGCTCGAAAGTGGTACTCAGACCCAAAATGTTGTCATAACAGGTTGAGAGGAATTCAGGCAGTGATTTAATAAAGAGGTTATAAAGACGTAGTCTGAGCTGCGGAGACTAATAAGTTTATGAACTTGGTTTAGAATGGTAAGGAAATGATAATGAATGTCAATAAGTTTGGTGGGTTGGTCAATCCGCTTTGGAGTTGATACAAGCAGATGTAGCCAGGAATGATGATTCATTTAAGGATTAAACTCTGGGATGGCCAAGAGCATCAGGGCCACTCCAGTGCATGAGATTTTCATCTGTGCTCGGGCAGCAAGGAGGGCCATGCTATTTAAGATATAGGGAATGAGATATGAGGTGCAAATGTCATAGGGCAAGAAATGCAAATGACGATATTCCCATTTGTGGGATTTAGTAAGGACAGATGCTCAGTAATCGGAACAGAAGAACCCCTAACAGTTCTTTGATTCCTGGTTTTGACAGGAAGGGGTATAGTTTACAAGATAGCTGTCAGGACAGTGATGAGGCTTAGCAAAGTTATTCAGTATGCACCAAAAGCAGGAGACACCATCTGGAAAGATGCTAGGTAAGGACACGTTATCTACATGGAATGGTTCAATACGTTAGGGTGGATTAGGGATTGCCCAGGATTAGAGAATGGAAGACTGGAATGCCTTGTTACATTTGAAGTCCGAGGCTAGTTCCTCGGAGGTGACCGATTAACTTGATAATCCTCGTTCTTGGTTACATAACAAGCTAAAAGATTTCGGTGTTGTGTATCTCCCAGGAAAGGTTCCTATGTGAAGTATATGCCTCAAGGTTATTGTACGAGGGGCTTGAGACATTAGTGCTTGTTGGGGGGATTCATGGTGAAAGTAATTGAGCTCGTCATATGAGAGCCTTGTTATGAGCATGAGTGAGAGCTAATTTGTTAAGAGACAACCATGGATTGCGAGGGACATCAGTTGAAGTATATAAGTTGGACTGAATGGAAATTGAAGTGGTCAGTAGGGATTCAGATGAGTATGTAAGGAGTTGTTGGGTACGCTTCAAGATTTAGCTATGGACAGATTCGGTATCAGGGACAGTATGAAGAATGGTATTAGTTTGGCAGAAAGAATTACTTGTTCAGTTGAAGAAGTATCTAGCTTGGGGATGGATTAGACGGCGCACCGTATCATGGGATTCATTGACATTGCCTATTAAAGATGAAGGGTTTAAATGCCCAGTTACAAGACATGACAGTGTCTTCAGGAATTGACCTTCGATCTGTTTATTACCAGCTGAGGATCAAGGAAAGAGACATTTCAAGAATTATTACTTGTACCAAGTGGGATGTGATGGATTATTAGTAAAGGTTCATAACTGACTTAAGCTTCAACAACACATGTAAGTTCAACAAGTAGAGAGTACAGATATGATATGAACAAGTCATTTCTAGGTTTGTTAGGATGTGTTGGATGACTTCTCAGTTAGAAGCAGAATGAAAATCATTACTACATTGATGATACCAAGTTTGAAGAAGCAGGGTCACAGGTAAGGCTCCAGAAAGTGTCAGTTTTGATCTCTACAAGGGTATTCAAGGTCACGCTACAGGAAGAGAAGGGATTAGGTATGAAAAGATTCAATCTGAAGCCACAGAGAAATTACTGAAGAACATTTGTAGGATAGGAAGCACAACGAGACCGGTGAACATGTCATCTACTACATAAGTATCCTTGGAGGACAGCCACACCAGAGATTAGAAAGACAGAAGAACCTAAGGGTAGACTGAGTGGAAAACTTTGTATCATATTTTCAGAAGAAAATATAAGGATTGGTTAGCACCCTGTGATATAGGAATCCACATGTAGTGGATGGTTACAGAGGGTAGTGTGAAGGATCTTGACTTTGTTTAAAAAACATGAAATTGTAAGTGGTGCATCAGGTCTGAGACGCGCCCAGATATAGACGGAAGGGATGATGGTTTGAGCCTCATGGTAGGTGAAAGAATGGGAACATGGTCAGTATACAGGGAATATTAAGTTGACAATGAATGCATAGTGTAAGGGATTTGAGCGCTTGGTCATTTGTAGAGGAATAACCCTGAGACCAGGATCTGGTGAGACTTATTGGGTAATTCATGATAGAAATCCTTGACTGTACAAGAAGAAAATTAATTTGGAAGATGATCTCTTACTTGGGAAGGTCTGTGCCGATTGGATAGGACACCACGAATTATAGTAAGGTCAGACAAGGTAACGATTGAGATTGGTTACGTACCTGTGATCAGCTATGGACAGATATGAGTACCTATGAGGATCTTGTGGGAATGATGAAGAACCCTGCCAGTATAATATGAGTTAAGATATGAAGATCGAGTGAGTGATCCGATGGAATTTGGTGTGGAGATGAAAGTTCTAAATGAACATCATATTACCTCCTAAGGCATATGGTAACCAGGGAGTTTAAATGGACGATAAGATTTGGTGGATTGTAGAAGTGAACCACATTAGATTACAAGTGAGATGATTGGACATGGAAGGTTGCAACTCAGCAGATTGAGTTAACACATTTTGGTTCGTGTAAATGGGTGACGTGGCATGGTAATTGATAGTGTCGGGTTGAAACCCTTTAAATTTTCCAAGTTCTGGAAAGGAAATAGGGAATGAAGGGAGTATGGTTAGAACCTAGCATTATTGACTATTTACAGATAGAATGGAGATTTGAAGGATTAATGGTTATTTTAAAGAATTACACATTGATTGTGCAAGTGTTTGGGATATTAAGAAAAGTATAATCCCTTGATGAATTAGTCACAAAGATGAATGCTGGCTTACGGCTAAGGTGATACAACATAAGATATGGTAAGACAGAAACCATGAAGTGTTGGTTCTAGTAAGGAAATAAAAGACAATAAGTATTATGGTTCAGCATTGGTTCGGGGGAAACCAATGAAGTTATGGGAAATTATTAAGGCAGAAGGATCTGCTCAGCTGCAAGGACATAAGGGTTCGCAAGTTTCAAGTATCAGAACACGAAGTTCCAGGATGGGAGATTTGTATTTCTCCACATATGGCAAACAAGAAAGAGTATGATATTCCAGGGAAGAAAGGGAAGTTTTGACTTCTGATTTAATAAGAGTTCTGAGATCGTAACAAGGTTTAGGCCGAGGGCCTACCGGTCATCCCTACCCTAGCATGGGTGGTGGCTTATGAGTATTATTGGTGCTAATGACCAGACAGGGAAACGACCGCTGAAGAAATAAGCAGACCCTAGGGTTCCAGCAGAATTGTTGGGTAAGGAAAGGTTAATGAGATTATAGTTATAAGATAAAATCTTATAGAACAAGATTGTCACTCTAGTAAGAGTGTTATTCAAGGATTAAAGGTAAAGAATTAGACTCTATAGTTATGATCAGAGGTATGAGATTTATTACCTGATGTGTTCGAATAAATTTGGAGGACAAAATTGTTATAAGGACAGGATAGTTGTAACGACCCAAAATTGCTAATAAGGCTTAAAGGCCTTGATTAGTGTGTCGGGAGGGCATAATTGATATTTATGTTAACTAATGATTTAATGCATGATTATGTGGCATGCATGATTATATGATTATATGGATATGAATAAATGCATGCTTATGAGTATTAAATTTTCATGTGGGTCCTGTTTAGCTTTCAAGGGCATATTTGTAATTTTGGCCCATGGAGGGCATGAAATGTAAATATATGCGATAAATTGTTGAGACCACATTATTATGTGGATATATAATTGCAGCATATGGCTCGAGACGATCCTAGTGAATGGTTTGGCGAAATAGTCACGACGAGGGTTTATACCCAACTTGGGGGAGCCTAGGGGTATTTCAGGGAATTTGGGAGATTTATTGGAGATTATTAGACATTGGGCAAAATAATTGGTGATTAATTGGATGACAGGATTTAAGTGGTAAATGTTAGGAAGACTCGAGGGATTAGCGGGAATTAGGAGAAAATGACCAATATACCCTTAGATTGATTAAAAGACTTGGATTTAATTGGGAGGGCAAAAGGGTCTTTTGGGTTATTAGAAGATATACTTGATATATCTGACTTCTTTTTAGAGCATAAGGGAAAGTTGTAGAAAACTGAAGGAAAAGAAGAATGGTTTCTAAGTTTAGTTTTGGATGGAAGTTTAAGGCGTTAAACTTGCGAATTGGAGGAATCAAAGCTGGGAGGAACATTGAGGGCAACCTAGGGTCGGATTCATCCATCAGAGGTAACAATTTCTGACCTTGATTATCTGGATTTTCTAGTTTTCAGATGAAGTTCTTGAGCTTCAAGCTCAATTTTATTCTTTCTAAAAATAAAAGAATTTATTTATTAATAAGTTAATAAATTAAAAGAGGGTTTAAAACCCTATATTTTGAGAAAATAATTAAGTGAATTATTTTTCTAGTAAGTAAACTTGATTAATTGACTTCGGAAAATTAACTAGTCAAGAAAAGAAATTTTTAACGGTTTTCCTAATTAAGTTAAAATTAGGCTATTTTCTTAAAACCGTTTTTAGAGATTAAAACCTTAAGAAAAACAAAAGGAAAATTAAGAGTTTATTTTCTTGAAAAATAATTAAGGAATTTAATTAGCATTTTTTGGATATAATACCGGCTAAAATCTTCCATATATTTAACCGACTTTTTAAACGTACGGGTTAATAGCGATACTTTTAAAGAATAAGATTTTTAGCGGATTGTGGGAATATACTATTGTGATACCCGAACCTAGGTATCGAGACCATAGGATAGGTCTTCTTGAGACTTAGGGTTTAGTCTGAAATATTTTTGTATAAATTTCCTTAATGTGTTTCAAACCAAATAAGGATCTTTAATCCTTACAAGTGATTTTAAAAACGACCAAACTGCCCAAAATAATAATAATGAATTATGAAGTGCCATAATTAATCCGAGTATACTGTATGGATAATTACAGTATTGGCTAAAGCATAATTGGACTATATATTGGAGGGTGAAATCCTACTGAGAGCTAAGGACTCCAAGTAAGTCAACTTATATTGTGTGGCTGCAACATGAAATTACTATTGTATTGTATGTTAGTATAGGGACACATGCATATATATATATATACACTGTCATAGAAAGTTTCTTAGAGACGTTAGTCTAGTGAGTGCTAATTTAGAAAATATGAACGATAGATATCCGTCATATCCTAGACGGCTGATTCCCGTCACACTGCTTGATTTTTATTATGTCCGGTTCATTACCGCGACGAGTGGCCAAGAGGTGAGGATTGCTGGTTAAACCTAGGGGCACCAAAATAAATGGGACCTAGGGGCCCTCATGCTTACTTAATCAGTGAATAGTTAGAACCCGAGCAAGTGCTCTGATAAGTTATTCCCAGCTAGTAGTCGTGAATATTGGCCATTCAGTGAGAGTGCCTAGAGACACTATGGGTTGCCAAGTTGAGTGTGGCTGAACACCCTAGGGGCAACTGCTCACCAGCACCACTAATTAACATAGAAGTCTCTGTAAACCCGTGTAACTTCGATTTTACTCTTGGATAAGTAGTGATGCCCTAGGTAACTTGACGGTCACCCATGTGATGGATTTACTCTTGGATAAGTAGCGATGCCCTAAGTAACACGATAGTTACCCTTGATGGGGATATTTATTGGCTAGATCTTTGTGTTGAGACTCGGTTCTCTCTTACAGATTAGCATTTATGCTGGAGGGCGTGTTATGCCCGAATTGTTGGAAGTTGTCGAGCGTTGGTCTTGAATTATATTATGATATATTATATTTGCTTGCTCTGGGATTTTCTGAGTGTAGGTATTTATTTGTTGATAAGAAATATTTGTGATATAATATATCTTCTTGTTCTGTGATTTTCTTAGTGAAGGAATTTATCTGTTTATATGAAATAATTTTTCATTGGTTATCAGGCATGACCATAAGTTTGCCAGGATGCTTTCGCGTTCTTGAAATTGATTGTGTAGGGTCCGGATGTATCCAGAACTCTAATTCTCTGCATGTTTTTGTTTTAAAGTTGAACTTACTAAGCGTTTTCGCTTACCTAGTTGTTGCTTGTTGTAGGTAAGAACAAGGGCAAGGCAGAGCAGTGAGTGTTGGAGTCTACCTTGCGAATGTACATGTGGACCGACCTTTTGGGAAGCCGTTTTATTTTTGGAAATGTTGTGTTATTTTCCTAAACTAGGCTCACTCTACTCTTTATAAAATATGTTTGTATTAAATGTTAAGTATGGCCATATGACTTTTAAAAAGTTTTTTTTTATACGGGTTTTTGACACATTTAGTTAAATGAAAACATTTCTATTTCTGCATTATCGAGTCTTGAAAATCTAGGTCGTTACAGCTATAGTGGTTTAAGGACTTAATTTTGTGTTTGGTGGATATTTGGGAAGGATTTTATGGGTTTTTGCTCGGAGAAATTCGATGAGGAAACCCAGAATTTCGCATGTTCTGGTTGTAGCGCTAGGTTGGGAGCGCTACAACGCTAGGCTGTGTTTTTTGGGGTTTTGGGTTTCTGTCTATAGTGTTGTAGCACCCACCTTGTAGCGTTGTAGCGCTCTTTAGCCTCCTGAAATTGGTTTTTGGATATTTTCTTAGGGTTTTCTCTTGGGGGCTTGGGGGACGGGTTCACCACCTCGTTTGGTGGAACTTGGGGTACGAGAGTGCGAGTTTGGTCCCGGGATTGTCCTTTTTAAATTCAAACTCATTGAAGTATCATTTATGGATTGTGACTAGGTGTATGCCAAGGCTTGGAGCAGGATCATGCTCGAGGATCGTCTGTAGTAACTAAAGCACTCGGAATTAAAGGTAAGAAAATTGAACCCTTTTGTGTGGCTGTGATGGGACTAAGAGCTCCCTATATTTGAATGCAATTGTTGTATGATTATGATATGCCATGTGAGCATGAAATAAACGGCCTAAGAGTGCTGGAACTAATATTTGCGCATAGAACACGGCTCGGCCGTTGGTAGATGAGGTTAATTAAATAATCACTGAGCTTGGCTTAAGCGAACTAGAGTCAGTGAGTTAAATGCTGGGGTCGGCCTAAGTGAGCCGGAGACAATGGGTTAAATAGAGGATGCGGCCTAAGAGCGTAGACCTTGAGTATTGTATGATGATTATGTTAAACTATTGATTATGAATGTGATTATAGTTATTAACCTGATATTGATGGCTTGTTGAATACCTGGATGATAGACTGATGAATCCTTGCTTGTCGTCACTGATGTGTTCCTGTTGTGGCCTAATAAATATTTGGTTAACATCTTATGAATTATTTCATTGTCTGGATTGTTTATGCTATGTGATATAGTTTTCTTGTTGGGCCTCGACTCACGGGTGCTACGTGGTGTAGGTAATGGCAAGGGTAAGATGGTTCAACCAGGAGTTGGAGAGCTCTGGGGGCGAGGTGTACATTGTCAGTTGTTCGGCCGCCACGGTCGAGGGATTGTACAGGGACAGAAACCTAAGATGTATATTTTGCCATTAGAGTGGCCTTGATTATTTATAACTTTTGGAGATTTTGTAAATATGTCCTTTAAGCCTTGTTTTGGGATCCTATGTACTAAACATTTGTTTTAATGAGAAATTGTCTATTTATGGCCAAAATATTTTAACCCTAACTTGTCTTTGATTCTAGGATCACATTTTCATTTTCATTTAAATGACTTGATTAGCAAGTCTTGCACTATTTAAATTACTCAGTGTGATGGCCTTGGTTATCCAAGGTGTTACATATGGTTTTATGATGTGGTATGATTAGTATAAATAAGTTTTTGTTATGACTCTTGTGTAATTTAGGATATGTTGATTAAATGATTATATGACTAACTCTTGTTTGTATTTTCCTCACTGGGCGAGCTCACCCCTTATGATATTGTTGTACAGAAAATTGATGATAGAAAGGCCGGTGGCGAGTGGGACCTAGGAGTTTCGTGATGTACTCGTGGGGACCATATAGTCGAGGAAGATCAAGGGGGGATATTTATTTATTTTTTATTAAAGAATGTGTTCTTTTGAAGTTTTAATTAAATATTGCTCATTTGAATATGTTAAATACAATTATTTTATTTTTTGTAAAACCATGGATCCATATATTTATTTTCAAGTTTTTATTCAGTAAAGGAGCAATATTTATGATTATGATCCAATGTTGTGTTCTCGATAACTTATGAGAAATTAGGGCGTTACAAAGCTCATGATTAAGATCATCGTGTATATGATCATCGTTTGATGTGTTTGATTAATACTATGAAACGCTGTTTAAACAAGTATTAACAAATCACATCTGGTCCAGTTCTACATACTCTCAACAAGCAAAGTACCTTCACTAAAGTGTCCTACTACACTAGTAACCTGGATCTAGGTCACATGTATTCATAATACTAATGGACCGTACTAGTAGTAGTTAATCTAAAGATTCCATAACTTTATTTTACTGCGAACTATTTAAGTTTATTATCTTAATCTCGATCATCCCATACCAATATGAGATTAAGACCACATAGATAAACTTTGGAATTTTCTGATATTCATTTGATATTATCATATAATATCTGACATAGTCTATATATATAATAATTCAATTCAATTATTTATTTCATTTAAAATATTTGTCAATTACAATTGCTTTAAGGGCACTATTCTCAAAAATCTCCCACTTGCCCTAAAGCAAATTGAGGCATCTCTTTTAATATGTCAATCATATTCTTGTAACCGATTTTGTCTAACAAAGTCTTTGTAACAGTTTTGTAAGAAACTGTTTTGAAGTTATCTTCAAGATTATTACATCAATTATGAAAAATTGTCTTGTATTCAATGATACTTCATTTCATGTGCTTTACCCTCTCATGATTTCTAGTTCTTCTAGAATAGTTGTATCTCCATTGCTTTCGCTATGAGATGCTAGCTGTTTATTCTAGTCTGAAAACCTTTCTAGAATGTCAAAGAACTAAACTATATCAAATAGCCTATTTAACTGCTCATAGCTGTTATTTATCAACTTTTGTGGTGAAACATATAAATTTAAAATGTCTAACACATTTCTAGATTAATGTGATTCCTCCACAATTTTGGAATCTGATTCTGATATCAATCTTGAAGATCATATATCAGATCATCCATTGGGATTTTAGGTCTTTGCCTAAATGCACGTACATATAATCTCTATTATATTTAAGATACTCAAAACTATGTCCTTATAATTATTCAATGACTCAATCAATAATGGATTGATAACTGCTGACTATCACTGAGTTGTAGCAATAATTGTCTCATGTCCTCTTTTCTAGTAAAAGAATAAATGGACATTTATTATTTAGATAATACATCCTCCTTACCGGGAAGGAAAAAATCCTTTCTTGGATTTTGCAAACTAAAGTATTTAAGCTTCTTATCTAGATAAGTTGCTTGAGACAGAGCCTAAGGATTGTTCTTTCAATCTCTATAGAATTGAATGTACAAAACATTCTTGGCTTTTCTAAATCTAGTATTTAGAAATGTTCAGCTAACCATTTCTTTTCTATTGACAACATCTCTACATCATTTCCAGTGATTAGAACGTTGTAGATATTAAGAATAAGAATCACAACATAATCTTTCTGGTTGAGATCTTCAAATGATTTTGTCATGTCAGTCATTCCAGTAAAGACTATTTAGACATTCATTTAGATTAATCTCATAATCCATGCGTAAAGCAGTGGACAAGAGTATGTAAACAGATTCAAGTTTCGTTACAGTAGAAGACATTTATTCAAGTAATAAATTCTTCTTTTTGTTCAAAGCCTTTGGCTATTAACCTAACTTTGAAAAGTCTGTACTTTCCTTTTTTTTCCTCTTCATCTTGAATATCATGTTTCAAACTAAAGTTCAATGAACTTTAGATGGATGGTCAAGAGTCCAGATGTCATAGAATTCCAAATTCCATTTCTTGATTCATGGTGTTTCAACCATTGTTTTCTGTAAAAAAAAACTTGTTCATTTCATATACTAGTATGTGAATGAAGTATAGTTAGATTGTGTTACACACAATTTAACTATCTTTACATTTGTAATGGAGTAGTTACTAACTAACACTCCCACTACAACTATGCTTTACATAATTTGTGATATTTTTTGATTTTATCATTGTTAATGATTAGTAACTCACGTACTTTACTTGTAGTCATTATTTCTAGTACAACTTAACTAGAAAATATAGTGATTATAATAATCATGCTTCATTAAAGTAGCATTAAAGAGATACAAACTCTTTTGTAATCTTTTATGATTATTAAACTGCTTCACTAAATGACTTCATGGAAAATTTTCAATTTATTCACATAACCACTTGTGAATCCCAACTTCTAAGTCTTTGATGTTGTACAATCAACCATGTACAGAGTATAAAAAGTGTTAAAATTATAGAAATAATAAAGACGAAAATGACTACTCATTATCTATTTAATCTTATCCAATATGATTATATTCCATTTCCAAAATACTAATTTTGATTAGCATTCTAGTTATATGTGAGTTGGGTTTAAATTCCAAGTTCACATGCAAACTACTTGAATTCCAAATTCGAGTTCAGACTTCCTTTTGATCAGATCAAACAAGTCTCTAAGTGACTTTACTTTGAATATTGCATAAAAAATTTCTAGAAATTTTCTTTGTATTTGATCAAAGTTAAACATATCTAAAATAAATGTCAATCAATATTGACTTACTATTTATTATTTCCTTTAGCTTTGAACATTAAAATGTTCAACATACATCTCTATGTATTAGCTAAATGATTATGTGATTTTTGAGCCTTGTAATGACCCAACTATTTCTAAGACTTTGAACCATTAAAACTACTAGACATAGCTACTACTCTGAAAAGAACATACATAAGAAATATTCATAATTTTATTAAAACTCCAAAGTAAATATTCGAAATACATAAATTTACGGTATGGGATCCCATTGTTATAAAATAAAGCATAACTTTAAATTAAATGAAATTGTTTACTATACTAAATGCAGAAAATACATAAAAACGTAATTTAAAGAGACTAAAAATATTGTTGTCCTCGAATCGACATGCAGCCCATCCATTCCATTCATCCTCAACACACATGCCAAGCTTCCAAGAATCCTTCCGCCTCCGTATCTATTTTCCTGCATCACACCAAAAAAAAAGGAGTGAGTCTAATGCCTAGTAAGGAAAATCTACCAATCAAACATATAACATAAAACATAAACATAAGACTATATCAAAACATACGACTATAAACATAAACATAAGACTATATCAAAACATATGACTATAAACATAAACATAAGACTATATCAAAACATATGACTATATCACAACATATGACTATAAAACATAGATCATAACTTTAACCCATGTACGTGGTAAACATTAGGGTTTGCTAGCTAAGCAACTATAAGCCTCAAAATACATTGAGGTTTGCTAGCTAGGCAACTATGAGCCCCAAAGACTACAAGACATATTCATATATATCATAACATAACATATTATAACATAAACATATCATAACATATAAGCATATAAAACTATCCTATTTTCCTTACCAACACCGGGATAATTGAGAACAAGGACAGGATTTGGAACACTCCTAAAACCAAGAATAAGATTGGTGAGTATCTATAGAAAAGAAGATGAAAAGAAACTAAACCATCAAGGAGGGAAACTTACTGAGACCTAAATGTTTAAAAACTTAAACACCTAACCACAAAACCATAAATAGAAGTTAGGATCTGAAAGAAACTCAAGGAAAGCTAAGGAATCATAAAGAATAGAACTTATGAATAATATTACCTTGGATGAACTAGAACCGATCTACACCTCAATATCGAAAGCACACTTTATCTCACTACCCAAGAGTTCATAAAGCTTAAGATGATAAAGCTTTTATCCCCAAAACCCAAGTGCATCACTCTATAGAAATCCTAGCAGCTTGAAGGCTTTGAACACAGCTTGAAGAAAGAAGAAAAATGGCTGAGTACTAGGTCCTATTTATAGAGTTTGAGGAGTGAAACTATCCTATTAAAAAAAAAATACTTAAATCCTTAAATAAACATGATTATGACAAGTGTCATGCTCTTAATGGTTCTGGAAGGTTCTAGAGTTTCTAGAACTTTCTTTTATTAAATCCTTAAATAAACATGATTATGACAAGTGTCATGCTCGTAATAGTTCTTAGAAGGTTCTAGAGCTTATAGAACTTTCTTTTATTTAAAAATACATAAATCCTTAAATAAACATGATTATGACAAGTGTCATGCTCTTAATGGTCCTGGAAGGTTCTAGAGCTTCTAGATACTTCTATTATTGCATTATCCATTTAAAATTCTTAATTTCATTCTAACTATAATCCAAATTTAAATTTAAATAAAATAGAATCCTAACTTCTAACTTCCTAAATCTCGTAACTCTAAACTCACCTGTAGTAAAATCAACATAATTGGAGCTTTAGGATTTTGATTTAGGCCATATTTATACCGTTAGAAAGCTAATTCAATTATCTACAACTTTCTAGAAATAATATTTTCGAAATTCATAATATAACTAGGTCAAAAATAGGTCGGAAGTTCGAGTACCGTAAAGTTACGGAAAATCTATTTAATTATCTAAATAACAACCTAATCCACAAATAAGATTACTAATATCATAAACCTATACTATGCTATAATAATCATAACTACTAAAAAATTAAACCTTATGTTATAATTAATATTTCTAAACTATAGGTTAAACTTATAAAATCTATAACTATTGCTACGAGTGTCCTACTAAGTCCCGACTTGAACCAAAATCCATGGAATCTAACATACTACAAACTAATACTAACTACTACTACTACTACTACTACTACTACTACTACTACTATCTAGCTAGTTAAGTAAATATTCTGGGACTTTACAATTCTCCCCCACTAAAAGAATTTTGTCCCCGAAATTTACTTATCAAACAATTCCGGATACCGGGCTAACATGTCTTCCTCCAACTCCCACGTTGCCTCCCGTTCAGAACTATTACTCCATAGGACCTTGACTATCGGAATACTCTTAGACCTTAATTCTTTCATCCTTTTATCTAGGATGCTAATCGGTCGTTCCTCGTAACTCAAGTCTTCCTGGAGTGCTATCGTATTGTACTTGAGGATGTGAGATGGGTCTGACACATATCTACGTAGCATTGAGATGTGAAATACATTGTGACTATCTGCTAAAGCTGGCGGTAAGGCTAATCTATATGCTACTGTTCCCACCTTGTCCAATATCTCAAAATGACCTATAAACCGGGGACTAAGCTTGCCTTTCTTCCCGAACCGCTTCACACCTTTCATAAGAGATATCTTTAAGAAGACTTGATCTCCTACTTTGAATTCCACATCACGCCGCTTGGCGGCTTTGAGCAGCGAGCATACACTTCCTAATCAGCGCTACTGCATCCTAAGCTTCTCTAATGTAGAGTCCTATTATATTTACTTAAATAGCTAGATATTGGACAAGTCAGGACATAGTTGGAAATTCGTAGCAACATTTATGAATTTTATAAGTTTAACCTATAGTTTAAGAATATTAATTATAACATAAGGTTTGATTAATATAGCTGATTATAAATATGTTATTTATTATAATATAAGGTTTAGATAGAATTAATAAGATCATGACACTTGTCATGTGCATGTTTATTTAAGGATTTAATTATAGTTTAAATAAAAGAAAGCTCAAGAAAGCTCTAGAATCTTCCAAGACCATTAGGAGCATGACATTTGTCACAATCTTATTTATTTTTGGATTAGGTTGTTATTTAGATAATTAAATAAATTTTTCGTAACTTTAGGGTACTGTAACTTCCGACCTATTTTTGACCCAGCTATATTATGAATTTCGAAAAGTTCTACAGCTCCAGTTATTTTGATTTTACTACAAGTGAGTTTAGAGTTACGAGATTTAGGAAGTTAGAAGTTAGAATTTTTTTTTTTTTTTTTTTTGTGTTTAATTTTTAAAACAAGCTTTGACTCCATAGACCTACCTTTGAACGATTTGACCGATTCCTAAGCCTTTGACTGACGAATATTCAAATATTTTCATTTAATATTCATTATTTTTATTCAAAGCCAAAAAGAAGATATTTATTCCTAGAACCCTATAAATAAGACTTAGAACCCAGCCTTTCTCCTCACTCTTCAGCTGTGATCAGATTCCAAGGTGCTAGTACAACCATAGAGTGATAAACACTTGGGTTGGGAAAAAGCTTTGCCATTCTTAAGCTTTATAAAATATTTGGGAAGTGAGGTTTAGTATATTTCGGTATTGGAGTTAGACCAATCCATAAGGTCAACTAAGATACTCTTATTCTTTAAGTCCAGTTCTTTGATACTCTTTAGTGTTCTTTAGTTCATTTTATTCAGATCTTAACTTTTGATAATGGTTTTCGATTAGGCTCTTGAAACTTAAAGATCTTTCTTGGTAAGTTTCTTCTTGAAGGTTGAGTTTCCACATTTATTCTTTACTCTTTAGAAATACTCACCATTATTATTGTTGATTTTAGGAGTGTTCCAAGTCCCGCTTTTGTTCTCAAATATCCCAGTTTTGGTAAGGAAAATAGGATAGTTTCTATATGCTTATATGTTATGTTATGTATAATATGTTATGATAAGTGTATGTTATAATATGGTATGTTATATTTTTTTATGTTATCTAGGGCTCATAGTTGCTTAGCTAGCAAGCCCTAGTGTTTATCATTTTCATGGTTTAGAGTTATGGTTTACCCTACCTCAGATGTTAGACAGGGGACCTAGATGGGTTATCATATACTACCATGTGATCTAACCTACCTCAAATATGAGACAGGGGACCTAGATGGTTTATCGCATGCCATGTTAATGAGTTAATGACCATTAATATTGTAGTCCTATATGGTATATGTTTTTATAGCCATATGTTTTATAGTGTATGCTTATGATATATGATATATGTTTTTTATAGTCATATGTTTTATAGTTTATGCTTATGATGTAATTTTATGCTTATGATATATGATGTATGTTTTTAGTAGGTTTTCCTTGCTGGGCATTAGGCACATTCCTTTATTTTTAGTGTGATGCAGGAAAATGAATCTGGAAGGCGGAAGGATTATTGGTAGCTTGGCTTGTGTGTTGAGGATGGATGGAATGTGTGGACTGCGTGTCGATCGAGGATGAAGTTATTTATTTTTAGTCTTTTAGATCATGTTTTTCCGCATTTAGTTTTTTTTTTAAACAATTGAATTAAAGTTTATGTTTTTCTTTTAAACAATGGGTACCCATGCCATATTTTCTATTATTATGTATTTGATACAATATTTTGAGTTTTAATAAAGTTATATTATTTCTTATGTATCTTTCCCAAAATAGTAGCTATGTTTAGTAGTTCTAATGGTCCAAGGTCTTAGAATAGTATGGTCGTTACAGTTGGTATCAGAGCAACGGTCCATTTGCATGAAGTTCTCCTTGATACACACGCTCAAGCTCTGAATCTAACCGCCTATGTAAGTGTTTATGTTATAGTTGTTATGATTATGTGTTTAGTTAACATTTTAGCCGTCATGTTTTCAGTTAAGAATATTTGTAAATTAGTTTATTTTCTTTATTTATTATCTTTGCATTTATGATTGTACCTAGTGAAAGCATTTTTCCAAATAAATATCATTGTTATTTTTGAATGACAAGTATGCATTTGATTTTTTTTTTTTTTACAATCATAATAAATAATGACCATGTTCAGTGAGGGTGGATACAAATCAATGGACTGGCTTCTATATTGAGATTTAGGGGGCCATAGTAGTGGGAACGATTTTACTGATCCCAGCTCTTGCTCAATATGGTTAACTTTGGAACAACGACGAGTTTCGAGCCTGAGAATTAAGTCATATAGGATGATTAGAAAGAGACTTAGTAAATTATAAAGACAGCTTATTTTTTTTAAGTTTAGAAACACACCCTAATTATAAAGAAGGCTTATATAATTCTTTTCCTAAGAAGTCATAATTAATAGGTCTGAGTTATGTTTGCTTAGATTAAGTTTTGCCTTAGAGCCTATTAGGGTAAGTTCTAACATGTTCTCGACTATTAGAACTTTTGCTAAAGATGTCGCTCAGAAGGTCTGCAAGCACGAATGTCAATGCCTCCAATGTCGCTTGTAAGACTAATGAAGCCCCTCCAGTTCTCAGAAGAGAAGCGCGTGCTACCACTACTACTGCTAATCAAAGAGCGCCATCGCCGGTTGACATCACCGCATAAATTTTCTGGCTATGACAACAAGTGGGAATTACTATAGCAACAGCAACAACAGACTCAGCTGCAACCGCAGCCTCAGCAAATGGCTTAAGCACCCCATTAAGTAGGTCCTTATGGGGGATGGCCAATGGCGAATTATGCACCATACCCAGCTCAGTACATAGAGCCAATTTATGAGCGGTTTCATAAGCAACACGCTTCGAACTTTGAAGGGAGAACAGACCCCTTCGAGGGACAACAGACCCCTTCGATGCGGAAGAATGGCTTAGAAATGTAGAGTCGATCCTAGCGCACATGAATCTCAGCCGCACAATCGCATATGCTACGTTTCGTCTTTGCTTAAGAAAGATGTTAGAATATGGTGGGACTTAGTTCAGCAGACTCATGATGCCGCCACCAAGACATGGACCAAATTTGTAGAAATGTCCCACAAGAAGTACTACAACTTGGCAGCCATGGCCACAAGGGTCGAGGAGTTCTCTAGTCTGAAGCAGGGCAACTTGACGGTAGCTGAGTATGCTTGGTAGTTCAACAGATTAGCCAAGTTTGCACCAGAGTTGGTTCCAACTGACTTTCTGAGGGTTACCAAGTTTGTTAGAGGACTTAGACCAAAGATTGAGCTAGGGGTCAAGCTAGCAAACCCTCGTATGCCGATGCTCTAGAAACGGCTATAGAAGTAGAAAGGCTTCAGGCAAATGTTAGCAGGGAGAAGGCCAGTAAGCTTGCACCTAAGCAGCAGAGTCAACCTTAGAAATGGTCGGAACAACCTCAACAACATCCATTAGTCTAGCAACAACAATAGTAATAGTCAGAAAAGAAGGCATCATGACAATAAGCAGTCCGATAACGATAAAAGGGCACAGACGAACAATGTTGATAATAGGTCGGGTTATGTAGAATACCCGCAATGTGCTAAGTGCCAAAAGAAACATCCCGGTGAGTGTCTTACAAACACCAAAGGATGCTTCAACTATGGTTAGGAAGGTCACCAAAGGAGGCAATGTCCCCAGCTCAAGCCAGAGGAGAAAAGGGACAGCAAGATGGTTCCTGCCAGAGTCTTTGCCTTAACCCAGGGAGAAGCTGACGCTAGCAATAAAGTGGTCGCGCGTCAGATTCCTATCCTCGATAGTATATGTCCTAGTGTTGTTTAATTCGGGAACAACATACTCGTATATCTCATTAGGAATGATAGAGAAATTAGACAAACCTTGTAGAACTAGGTTTGTGACATAGTTGCCTTTGGGTGAAGTAGTCCTATCATCACGGATAGTACGAGGCTACCAATCAAAATTGAGGAAGTAGAACTAGAAGGAGACCTGATAGAGTTAGAGATCAAATACTTCGATGTAATACTAAGCATGAATTGGCTAGCAAGGCATGGCGCAACCATAGACTGCAGACGTAAGCAAGTGATGTTCGAGACTCCTAACGGTCAGAAACTATGCTCTATGGGAAAAAATTTAGGACTACGTACATATTTCATCTATCAAAGCTCAGAGGATGATAGAAAAAGGATGTCACACATTCTTAGCCAATGTCACGGATGTGAAAAAGGAAACACCACTAAAGGTTGGAGACGTCTGCATTATAAAGGAATTCCTAGGGGTATTTCCTGATGACTACCAGGATTGCCGCCGACACGGGAGATATACTTCACAATCGAACTAGTACCAGGCACCGAGCCTACCTCCAAGGAACCATACCCAATGGCTCCTACCGAACTCAAGGAGTTAAAGATGCAGCTACAAGAACTCTTAGACTTGGGTTTCATTAGACCAAGCCATTCACCGCAGGGAGCACCGGTTCTATTTGTGAGGAAGAAGGACGGAAGTATGCGGATGTGCATAGATTGCGACGAGCTGTATAAGGTGAAAATTAAGGATAAGTACCCAGTACCCCGAATTGATGACTTGTTTGATCAACTTCGATGGGAAACCATGTTTTCAAAGATTGATCTATGGTCCGAGTATCACCAGCTCAAGGTACGGGTAGAGGATATTCCTAAGACAGCTTTTAGAACTCGTTATGGACATTATCTAGTTATGTCTTTCGGTCTTACCAACGCTCCAACCACCTTCATGGATTTAATGAATAAGGTCTTCAAGGATTATTTGGACAAATTCGTCGTAGTGTTCATCGACGATATCTTGGTGTACTCAAAGGACGAAGTCGAGCATGAGGAGCATTTAAGGATGACCTTGTTACGACTAAAGGAGCATATACTTTACGCCAAGTTTACAAAATGCGAATTTTGGCTTTTGCAAGCAGCGTTCCTCGGGCACGTAGTATCCAAGGAAGGAGTTGTTGTAGACCCATCTAAGGTAGAGGCTGTGAAGGATTGGCCAAGACCAAGAACGCGTTTGAGGTAAGAATTTTCTGGGATTAGCAGGTTATTATCGAAGGTTTGTAGAGTAATTTTCTAAGATAGCCACTCCGCTCACCAACCTGACCCGGAAATAGCAAATGTTCACTTGGACGGATAAGTGTGAAGAGAGCTTCCAGTTGCTTAAGGATAAGCTATGCTCAGCACCAGTACTTTGTGTACCGACATCGAACGATATGTTTGTAGTCTACTGCGATGCATCGAAGCAAGGGTTAGGTGGCATGCTGATGCAAAATGACAAGGTGATAGCATACGCCTCAAGGCAGCTAAAGGAATACGAGCAACGCTACCCAACACACGATATGGAGTTGGCAACAGTGTTCTTTGCGTTGAAAATCTGGCGCCACTATCTTTATGGAGAACAGTGTGAGATTTATACGGACCACAAAAGCTTAAAGTATTTCTTCACTCAGAAGGAGCTCAACATGAGGCAGCGCAGGTGGTTAGAGCTAGTGAAGGATTATGATTGCGAAATCTTATACCACCCGGGAAAGGCAAACGTAGTTGCTTATGCGCTAAGTAGAAATAATTATGGAAGTCTATAATCATTAGCTAGAATAGAAAAGCCGTTATAGCAGGAGCTAATCAATGCTGGAATAGAAGTAGCCATTGGTAAATTGGCTAACTTGTCCATACAGTCAAGTCTATTAGAAGAGATACAGATTGGGCAAGGGCATGATGACACATTAGTAGTACATATGGATGCAGTTAAAGAAGGCAAGGCCACAGACTTCTCGATATCAGGACAAGGGTTCTTGAGATATAAGGATCGGGTATGCATGCCGAATGATCAAGGGATTAAGATGAAGATTTTTGAAGAAGCGCACAATACCTCATACTCAGTTCACCCAGGGTCAACCAAGATGACTCACGATCTTAAGACAATGTATTGGTGGCCAGGAATGAAGAAATATGTAGCGGAGCATGTGTCTAAATGCTTAGTATGCTAGAAAGTGAAAGCAGAACATCAGCGGTCTAGATGCTTATTACAACCACTTAGTATTCCAGAATGGAAAACGGGATGACATAGCTATGGATTTCGTGACGGGATTGCCACGAACAAATAAGCAGCACGACTCGACTTGGGTAGTAATAGATAGACTAACCAAGTTAGCTCATTTCCTGCCTGTCAAGACTACATACACAGCAGATCAGTACGCAAACATTTATGTTCATGAGATAGTACGACTGCATGGAATCCCTAAGACTATAGTGTCCGATAGAGGATCATGGAGTAAGTATTTGCCGCTGATAGAATTCTCCTACAACAATAGCTACCAGTCAACGATCGGAATGACACTTTATGAGTTACTCTATGGAAGGAGGTGTCGATTGCCATTACATTGGGATGAAGTAGGAGAAAGGAAACTTCTTGGAACTGAAGCTGTTAAAGAAGCTCAGGATGCAGTAGCGTTGCTCAGAGCCGTCAGAAAAATTATGATGTTAGGATCTGAAAGAAACTCAAGGAAAACTAAGGAATCATAAAGAATAGAACTTATGAATAATATTACCTTGGATGAACTAGAACCGATCTACACCTCAATATCGAAAGCACACTTTATCTCACTACCCAAGTGTTTATAAAGCTTAAGATGATAAAGCTTTTATCCCCAACACCCAAGTGCATCACTCTATAGAAATCCTAGCAGCTTGAAGGCTTTGAACACAGCTTGAAGAAAGAAGAAAAATTGCTGAGTACTAGGTCCTATTTATAGAGTTTGAGGAGTGAAACTATCCTATTAAAAAAAAATACTTAAATCCTTAAATAAACATGATTATGACAAGTGTCATGCTCTTAATGGTTCTGGAAGGTTCTAGAGTTTCTAGAACTTTCTTTTATTAAATCCTTAAATAAACATGATTATGACAAGTGTCATGCTCTTAATGATTCTTGGAAGGTTCTAGAGCTTATAGAACTTTCTTTTATTTAAAAATACATAAATCCTTAAATAAACATGATTATGACAAGTGTCATGCTCTTAATGGTCCTGGAAGGTTCTAGAGCTTCTAGATACTTCTATTATTGCATTATCCATTTAAAATGCTTAATTTCATTCTAACTATAATCCAAATTTAAATTTAAATAAAATAGAATCCTAACTTCTAACTTCCTATATCTCGTAACTCTAAACTCACATGTAGTAAAATCAACATAATTGGAGCTTTAAGATTTCGATTTAGACCATCTTTATACCGTTAGAAAGATTATTCAATTATCTACAACTTTCTTGAAATACTATATTTCGAAATTCATAACATAACTAGGTCAAAAATAGGTCGGAAGTTACAGTACCCTAAAGTTATGGAAAATCAATTTAATTAACTAAATAACAACTTAATCCACAAATAAGACTACTAATATCATAAACCTATACTATACTATACTATAATAATCACAACTACTAAAAAATTAAACCTTATGTTATAATTAATATTTCTAAACTATAGGTTAAACTTATAAAATCCATAACTATTGCTACGATTGTCCTACTAAGTCCCGACTTGAGCCAAAATCCACTGAATCTAACATACTACAAACTAATACTAACTACTACTACTGCTACTACTATCTAGCTAGTTAAGTAAATATTCTGGGACTCTACAAGCCTTTATTAGAGAAAGGTCATTTTGTAAATTTTAATTAACATACTATATAAACAGGGAGAGAACCATTGAATGGTTGCAATAAAAGGCTTTCTTTTATTTGTTTTATGTGTCTAATTAATTACAAACCAATCTAAAAAAATAATTCACATATATGTTTCACTTAATTGGGGTTGGAATAAAAATGTCTTATTAAATCTATGATTTATACAATAACGAACAATTCATAATTATAATTTATACTCAATGATGAAATAGTTGAAACAAATATATTTAAAAAAAATAACAATTGAATTTATTATTCAAAAGAAATATTAAACTTTTTCATTCATCAAATAAGGAATCTAAAAACATAGTTTCTAGAAAAAGAACTTAATACAAAGTTGAAAATGAAAAACTAATTTCTATGTCAGTTATCTCTTGGTCTACCAATTTGCAATCATTTTCTTGTTTTTCTTTCGCATTCTTTTCTTTTCTTGAATAATGCATTCTTGAAAACAAGAAAAAAAATGGCGGCATAAAAATTTGAATAAACTATTCAAATATATTAGAAAGAGATGAGCAAACCATATTTACCATTTCTTCTTGCAAACTTCTCAAGTGATAACACAATCTCTTTTGATCATTTCCCATATCTCGTATGTAGATCTGAGGTTCACATATCTCAATTTAAGATCGTCTGGCATAGTCTTTAGTATGCAATGACGAGCCAAATAATCAGATCTCATCCAATTCTTTTATCATAATCAGATAAAGTCGATGGCCCATCTAGAGGCACATCAATGATTGTATCATATACTTTTTGTTACACCCAGATTTCGAGACCTGAGATTGTGAACTCGAAAGCTAGACTCGTCAAGTGTGAGCTCGAGATATATAAAACGCATGTTCGTGGTCCAGATGTCAAACCCTCGAAGCAAGACGGCAACCTCGAAGACATGTAACCTCGAAGTTCTTTCTAAGCTCGAAAGAGCATAGCATCGGGATATATCTGTTGTCGGGTGTCTTCGGATCAAGTAGCCCGAGCTTAAAGATTACAAGCTCGAAATGTAACAGCCTCAATGGTGTCTATCTGCTTCGAGCTGGTCTTGGAATAAGGCAGCTAGTTCGTAACTTATCCGTAAACCTTGACCGACATGATGCTGGTTGCTGACCTTGAAGATTTGATGAGTCATCTTATGTAATGCATTCTGTACGTTTAAAGATATTTATTGTTGTAACATCCCAACATTAAAGGGATATTAACAAGTCTGTTACCCGTTTCCTGGTCTTCAGGGGACGTTTCCTTGTATATAGGAGTTACAGTATTTAATATCATTATTTTAATTAATAAGCAGAAGTATCTTCCCAAAATATGTGGGAATGAACTCTGAGAACTCTCTATAAATAGAGCGTTCATGAACATTTGTAAAGGACCGATCCTCTGATATCTTGGGAGAAACTCTGGAGAATTCATCTCTGAAGGATTTCCAGAAAATTCCAAGTCGTTATAAAATAGACTCGTGGACTAGGCAGAGTTAACTGCTGAACCACGTAAAATTCTTGTTGTTCTACCATATTATTCATCTGCGCCATAGTTCCTATTGTTTAATTGCTCTACATTTTAAGTTGACGAAAAATGGCGTCAACAGTTTGGTGCTTTCATTGAGAGCCTTAAGCAGTACAATCCCTGATTAGCTATGGCTGCAAATGATAAGAATAGTCATGAAGAAAACTATCCACGCTGCCCTGGGAAGCAGCCAATGACGAATCCAGAACCAGAAGAGAAAAGTGAGTCCTCTAATTCTCGAGGACCACCGGCACCTCCGACTTCCAGGGACGACGAGGACATGTATTATAATCCCGAGCGGTATGTCCCCATTGTGGAACTCGAAAACAGACAGTTAAGAAAACAGTTGGCTGAGGCCAAGAAGCGTAACGAAAAGCTGGCTAGATTGGCTGCAGAGGCATAGGCGGCACAGCCCCAACCTCCACCTGAGGTCCAAGCCCCACCTCTGCGGGATGTTCATGTTCCTCCCTGCAGGCTGCATGGGTAACCTCACAAAAGCGCTTCCACAAGAAGAACGAAGCAACCTCCACCATCGGCAGAGCAACCTGCTCCCTCGAGGCCCCGAAGAAACACCTGGGCTAGAGCTCCGGCTAACTCCACTGCTGAGTTACCAGCTGAAACTGGGAATAACAGAACCCCTGCAGAGGCTCGGACTCAGAATCTTGGTAACACGCAGAATGTTACCGGGCCGGCACAGGCGAACTCGGGACCATCCAGACCCCAAAATGGGTGGCAGCCACCATCACCCATATGGTTCCCTCCATCACCAATAAGATATCCCTCACCGCCTCAGATGAACACACAACCGACTCAGGGTGATAGGGAAAGGTGGGCTGGACGAAACCAGGGGAATGGAGAGGCTACTAGAGAATGAAGAGGCGCTCAGCCTACGAGAAGCCAAATGTCTCGGTCTCGCATTGTAGAGACGAGGCAGCCTGAAAGGAATCCATCTCGAAACAATCATGTGACGAGCCTCGCCAGCGACGACTCAAGGGATACCAAATCAGTCAGTATGTATGATCAAGGATGTAGAAATACTGGGAACCAAAAGAACCACCCTGACTTGCGAGAACACCTAAATCAAAATCGGGGTGGTGGTAATCCCTCGAACCTAGACCTAAGAGATCGCCTAAATGGGCTCAAGGATCCCCTGTGAAGGCGCGAGCCTGGAATTGTGATCAATGATAACCAATTTCAGGCAAGGCCCCCTGTGGACCCAGTTCAGGAAAGGATTGATCAACTGGAAAGATCATTTAGGCTCTTAAAGAATGAGCGAGGTCAGAATCAGGACGAAGATTCTGATGAGGAGCTCAAACCATTCGCTCCCCACATTTCCAACACCCCGTTTCCTCAAGGGTTTCGGATTCCTCATGTCCCACCTTTTGAAGGGAAATCTGACCCGTACAGTCATTTAAGTACATTTAACACTATAATGAAAGCAAGTAATGTGGGTTACGAGCTCAGATGTATGTTATTTCCAGCATCGCTTACAGGACCAGCGAAAAATTGGTTCGAAAAATATAAGAGACATTCAATATCTTCTTGGGATTAGTTGTCAAAAAATTTCAAGAAGCAGTTTAGAGCCATGATCGGGATATGGCCCGAGGCATCGACCCTAACCAACATCTGGCAACAACCAAATGAAATGTTGAAGAGCTACCTTACAAGATTCAATCTGGAATTCACCCGAGCTCGGGATGTAGACGACAGCGGTCATTTAATGGCCATCCGAGCAGGGGTAATGCCGAGAAGTCCCCTCTGGGAAGATATGCAGAGGAAGCATGTAAGGTCAATAATCGAGTTTAATAGACGAGCTTAGAGGTTTGGCAATGTAGAAGAGGCGAGGTCAACACTGAACATGACCTCTCAGCCCATAACTACAATGACAAACGTAAACTCTACCTCGACCTTGGCGGACCCATCAGCCTCAGAACCCCCTGCAGAAAACCCTTCCAAAAGAAAGAAGAATGAAGGAAGTAACCCCGAGGCAGAAGGGGGAAAGAAGAAGAAAGGGGAAAGGTATTTCTCCGTGTACAAGGTGTACACCGAGCTCAACGAGTCTCGGGAGAATATTTACCTGGCTAATGAAAACCAGGTCCCTTTCAAGCGACCAGACCCCATGAGAAATCAAAAGTCCAAGAGAGAGTCCAGTAAATACTGTCGATTTCACAGAGATACTGGGAACACTACCGATGATTGCAAACAACTGAAGGACGAGATCAAAGGGTTGATCTCGAGAGGATACTTCATGCAGTATGTCAGGAACCAGAACAATAATCAGGCTTCTACCATCCATAGGATAGCTACGCTGCTGCCTACCCAAAACAACAATTCCTGGGCTAGGGAAGAAGAGAGACGCCCTCCGATTGATGGAGAAGATGTGGTAACCATCTCGGGCGGGCCTCACCTCGCATGATCGAGCAAGAATGCCCAAAAGCGATACATGAACGAGCTGAAAATTGGGGATGGGTCCCCTTATGAACCCGAACCCAGAGCTCCAAAGTACCAAAAGGTTGAATCTCAGCCTATAACCTTTACTGAGGACGATGCGTCCCATGTTCAGTTTCCTCACAACGACCCACTGATAATCACTCTCTAGCTCACGAATAAGAGGGTTCACCGAGTTCTCATTGATAATGGGAGCTCAGTGAACATTCTCTATAAGGCCACCTTAGGAAAGATGGGACTCACGCTTTGTGACCTAAAAGCTTGTGCAACGACACTGTACGGTTTTTTAGGAGAAGGGATTACCTTTATGGGGTCCATTGAACTCCCTGTGACCTTGGGAGACTACCCATTCTCAACAACCAAGATGATGGAGTTTGTAGTAGTGGACCTGCCATCAACCTACAATGTGCTGCTCGGGAGACCCGCCCTAGTAGGGCTGGGGGCAGTCTCGTATGTGAGGCATTTGGCCATCAAGTTCCCGACTTCTAGTGGCATCGGGACACTGAAGGGAGACCAGTTAGCCAGAAAGGAACGCTATAGCATTTCCATAAGAGGAAAGAAGCAGACGAGCGCACAAGTGCTCGTCGTTATTATAACGAAGGACGGGACAGTCTTGGAGATAGATGAAGAAATCGATCCAAGAGTAGAGGAAAGAGCTGATCTCGAACCATTGGAAGAGCTCAAAGAAATCAGGCTCGAAGAATCAGACCCCCCGAAAACGATAAAGGTTGGGAAAAACCTCCACGAAGAAACCAAATAGCAATTAATTTGTTTTTTGAAGAAGAACCAGGATTTCTTTGCATGGTCACATTCGGACATGATAGGGATAAGTCCAAATGTAGTGAGCCACACATTAAATATCAACAAAAGCTTCCCGCCGAAGCAGCAAAAGTGAAGACTACTGGATGATGATAGGAAGAAGGCCCTTAAAGAGGAAGTCGACAGATTAAAAGAAAACTGATTCATCAGGGATGCTTTTTACCCCGATTGGGTAGCCAACCCGGTACTAGTACCGAAGCCTAACGGGACATGGTAGACCTGTATTGACTACTCGGACCTCAATAAGGCCTGTCCTAAGGACTGCTTCCCTTTACCACGGATCGACCAGCTCGTGGATGCCATGACAGGGCATGGACTCATGTCATTCATGGATGCCTATTCTGGATATAACCAGATTGCCATGCATGCCCCTGACTAAGAGCACACGAGTTTAATAACAGAAAAAGGGCTGTATTGTTATAACGTCATGCCATTCGGGCTCAAAAATGCTGGAGCCACTTACCAACGACTCGTAAACATGATGTTCTCTGAACAAATAGGTAATAACATGGAAGTTTATGTTGATGATATGTTAGTAAAATCTCAACTTAATAATAACCATGTGGATGACCTCGAAGAATGCTTCACCGTGTTACAGAGATATAACATGAAACTTAACTGTCAGAAGTGATTTTTCGGAGCATCTTCAGGAATATTCCTGGACTTCATTGTAAATGATCGGGGGATAGAAGCTAATCCAGACAAAATTCAGGCTCTTATTGATATGCCCTCACCTCGGAAACATAAGGATGTTTAAAGTTTGACTTGCAAGATGGCAGCGCTAAGTAGGTTTATCTCAAAATCTACGGACCGTTGTCTTCCATTTTTCAACCTTTTGAGGGGAGGCAAGAAATTCGAATGGACGGAGGAATGCGAGTTTCCTTTTCAAGAGCTCAAGAAACACCTCACAGAACCCCCCATCTTGTTAAAACCCATTACGGGAGAAGTTCTGTACTTGTACCATGCTACGACCGAGCACGCCATAAGCGCGGTACTTGTGTGGGAAGAAGAAAAAGTGCAAAGGCCCATGTATTACGTCAGTAAAAGATTACTGGGGGCAGAATCAAGATATCCCTTGATGGAGAAGTTAGCTCTCAGCCTAATTCACTCATCTCGAAAGCTCTTACCCTATTTTCAGGCGCACCCCATCCATGCACTTATTGATCAACCACTAAGACAAGTCTTTTCCAAGACAGAAGCCTCAGGTCGACTGCTCAAATGGGCCATTGAACTCGGACAATTCAAGATCACTTATCATCCAAGGACGACCATAAGGGGACAGGCCTTGGCAGACTTCATAGTGGAGTGCACTGGCGTGGCCAATGATGAAGTTATAACCCCGGCCCGCGAGCTGTGGAAACTTTATGTTGATGGGTCTTCTAATGAAAATGGATCGCGAGCAGGAGTAATTTTGATCACCCCTGCAGGAAGCTGATTTCACTCTGCCTTACAATTTGACTTCGATGCATCGAATAACGAGGCCGAGTACGAGGCTCTACTGGCAGGACTCTGCATAGCCAAGGAGCTCAAAGCTAAAGAAATACATTGCTACAGTGACTCCCAGCTGGTGGTTAATCAAATTTTGGGAGAGTACTAGGCTCGTGGTACGAGAATAGCGACATATCTAGAAAAGGCAATATCGGCACTTGAGCATTTCGAGTTCTATGCGATAGAGCAGGTCCCCCGAGAACAGAACTCGAATGCGGATGCCTTAGCCAGGCTTGCTGCCTCTACCGAGAATGACGAGCTAAATGTCATGCCAATCGAACATCTCGCAACGCCCAGTATTGACGAGCCAGAACAGGAGGATGTGTGTATGATCAATTCCGAGCCAACTTGGATGATTCCAATAGTTGAATACCTTGAGACCGGCGTTCTCCCGGAAGAACGGACCAAGGCTCGAAAATTGATGTATCAAATCCCTAGGTATACCATTGTAGATGGAAAGCTGTATGGAAGAGGATATTCCATGCCACTACTCCGATGTGTGACCCCACCCGAAGCTAAGAAAATCATAGAAGAAATTCATGAAGGATTCTGTGGAGACCATACTGGGGGGCATAGCCTGTCCAAGAAGATCATACGTCAGGGATACTTCTGGCCTACCATCAAATTAGACTCGTTTGACTATGTCAAGAGGTGTGATAAGTGCCAATGGTTCTCCACTATTCCTCGAGCTCCACCATCCGAGCTAACTATGATGACCTCTCCGTGGCCATTTGCGGTCTGGGGAATTGACCTCATAGGCTCACTTCCGACTGGCAAAGGCGGAGTAAAATATGTAGTAGTCACCGTAGATTACTTCACGAAGTAGACTGAAGCTGAACCTTTGGCGACAATAACCTCGAAGAAAGTCCTTGACTTCGTGGTGAAGAACATCATATGCCGATATGGGATGCCAAGTAAGATTGTGTCCGATAACGGTACCCAATTCGACAGCGATCTGTTTACCAACTTTTGCGAGAAAAAAAATGGGATAATAAAGAGCTTCTCATCGGTGGCCCATCCCCAAGCGAATGGCCAGGTCGAAGCTGTAAATAAGACCATAAAGAGTTCACTGAAGAAAAAGTTGGAAGAAGCTAAAGGAAGATGGCCCGAAGAATTGCCCCAAGTTCTATGTTGCCAATCGAGGTCGAAATTCCCACAATTCGAGCTTTCACTTATGATCAAACCTTGAACCACTCTCAGCTCGAAGAAACTCTGGACCTGATCGAAGAAAGAAGGAACAAAGCTCAATAAAAAAATGCTGCATACCAGCAGCGAACTACCCGGTACTTCAACAAAAGAGTTCGAGATAGAAAATTCGGCGTAGGAGATTGGGTGCTGAGGCGTGTATTCTTGGCAACACGGGATCCAGTAGCTGGCGTGCTCAGGCCAAATTGGGAAGGACCTTATCAGATAGAATCAGTCATTCGACCTAGCATGTACAAGTTGGCAAGATTGGATGGAAGTCTGGTACCACGAGCATGGAATGGCGAACACCTATGACCTTACTATCAATAATGTAGGGAGGGTGTCGCCTATAACCATGCTTGTTTATCTGTATTGTGTTTCTATTTTTGGATGTTTCAAATAAAGTTTGATTTCATTTTAATATGCTGTATTTTTTGCATTTTTTGCAATCTCTCTTAATTTAATAACCTATGGTCACATTCATAGGATATTAAGGGGGCATTAGTGGTACATATACCATCAGCTTGAAGAAATAAAAAAGCATATACGAAAAATATACAAGTGTTTGGATATAACCAAATGCAAGATAGTTTGGATATAACCAAACTATCAAAAACATACAAGTGTTTGGACGTAACCAAATGGGCGAGATAAGAAAGTCTGAACATAATCAAATTATCAAGAGATAAAAATACAAGTGTATGGATTACAAACCAAACATGACCTTAATAGGTTTGGAACAAACCAGCTAAAACTAATCAACAGTAAGTTGGAGCATAACCCACTTTACGTTAAGTCGAGATCGAGGCTAGAGTATCTTGCAAAACAATAGTTTCGACCTCATAACCTCAGGGAGCTACCTGAGGATGAGAAAAAGTAACTAAAAAAGTAAGATATAACTAAACCATTTGCATTACACACCATATAAGTACTTTCGGGTGCATGGTAAAAGTAATATCCGACCTTGACAAATAACGAGATCGGAAGCGAATAATTCGAGCAAACTGTGCATGAATGCATTGAACCTCGAGCTTAAATCCAAACTATGTTTGTATGAATAAACAAGCATATATGACACTTTAATATAAATTGCACAAAATATTTCAACCCAAGAAATGTAAAGCAAATGTATTAAGCTGAAGATCCTTCGCCTCCTCAGCTCCTGCCTCCACCTTTGCTTTTGTTGCCTTGAGCTCGTTGCTCAGTTTAAGTTGAAGATCCTTCGCCTCCTGAGCAAGAGACATGCTCGAATGGACCTCGTTGTTCAACTTATTATTAAGCTAAGCAGAGACAGCAAGAGTCTGGCATACAAAGAAATCAAATAAGCATATGGACCAAGTGTAAATACAGCTAATAGCGAGGGAAGAAAGATTACCGCAGCATGGAGCTCGATGCTCTTCTCATAAAGAGTGTTGTAGTCCTGGGCATTGTTCAGAAGCTTCCAGTGAGGAGCGTCGAAGCCCCCAAAACTCTGACCCACCCGAGACAGAATGTTTGAGCCTAATGTAGCCCAGTGAGGTTCAGCAGCGTTGTCAATCACATACTCATCAACATGAGTATAAATCAAAAGCAGGGATGTCTTTGAGGATGAGGGTTTCTTCTGAGGTGGGCCAACTGTGGGATTGACCTGGGGTGCAAGAGGAGCACGAGGTAAGGTCGATGAGGAAGTCTCGGCCTGAGCAGGTGGACTTGAAGCCGTGCTCAGAGCTGCCGGAGACGGGGGAGGTGGCGTTTTCTCAGTCCTCTTAAGGACCTTAGCAGGTCGGTCTATTTTTCGCGACCCCCTCGGGCGCTTACTCCTCTTGGCTCCGCCACTCACCAGAATCTTGTCAAGGTTGGAGTCCATCTCGCCTGCACATTTACACTACATTATGAGTTATCCCAAAACAAAATAATTTAACATGATGCAGACAGATAAGGGACAAAAATACAAGTAGAGAGAAACCTAACTGGAACTCTCCCCTGAGCTTGTGCTCGACGACCATGAAATTCCCCTATCTTCAGAAGAGGCGGGGGGAGTACCTTCCCTATAGGTTGATGTCAACCTCAAAAGGACTCTATAGTCATTAGTCCCGTATTGGACAGCTATTCTGTTCCATACCTCGTTCAGGCTATACATGGTGTCGTATTTCTCGAGCCAGCTATCGAACCTATGTACCCTCTCATCTACCCAAGACCATACATAGAAATGGTTCCTATCATCCTTGCACAATATTAATCTATCGGGTTTATATTTTAGTAGTGAGGGAGACCACAAATCTGAGCTAAGGATGACTGTACCTTGTTCATCCGAGCCCGAGCTTGAGGCCTCGTCGTTGGCGTCATTCCCCGAATGTGGACTCCTTTGACGTTGAGCTGGAGAGGGAGGCCTCGCATCTCTCCTTGGCGGGGGGGGTTGACGGTTGGCAAAGGCACGAGCTCCCACGGGTCATACTTCTTATTGAACCAGTCAGATGTAGACTGATCCTCCCCCAAGAGACCGCACGCCCGGAGCTTGTCTTCATGTAGGAGATAGGAGAGGGATCTCCTGCCGTAGGGAAGTTGGAGCAGAGTCTCTCTGTGCTCCCTCATCTCCTTGGTGGGGGTAGGGCGATGGTAATTGGCTAGAAGATCAAAAAAAATTCAACTAAGCACGAGCCTAAAACAAAGTTTGAGCACAAAAAGGAGGGGAGTTAAGATACTTACAAATCTGTCTGACTGAGTATAATCTAGACGGGGCTAGGCCATCTTTCCAGAAGAAGGCCTTCTTGAAATCAGGAGGATGGTTGGGAAGATCCTCAAACATCTTCTTCTCCTTGGGATAGCTCAAGAGGTAGTAAAAGCCATCTCCTCCCCAAGCTCGGAAGGCATTGCTTTTCAAGCAAAAGAGATATAAAATCTCTTTTGGTGAAGTCCTGCCCACTTCAGCTCGTGGTACAACGACCTTAGGGCAGACAAAACCCTATAAAAATTGGTGTTGAGCTAGGACACGTGGAATCCCGTGCGAATCAGCAAGGACCACCTTGCAAGGCTAAATACTCCTGGGTGACTGATAGTGAAGTAGTACCGTCAGGGAAGGGTGAAAAGAACCCCCATCGGGGAGTGAAATAGAACATGAATTTTTTTTTATTTAACAATTCTTAATTTTTGTCTTCAAAATAAAATCTATATTGGGGTTTCCTGTGGGGCTAATAGTTTTCATTTCCCATCTCATGGAAAACCTTTTTCGCTCCGCTTAGCCCTATCCCTCTCTAGGGGTATTTTAGTGATAGGTTCTATAAGAACTGGACGATCCTATTTCGTCAAATACCTAGCGACAAACCCTGTAACAATTGGTGTTGCAAGAGCGGAGCTCTACCAACTGAGCTATATCCCCCTGAGCCAAGTGGAGCATGCAAGAAGGAGTCAAATGCTTGTTATACTCTTTTCCTTGGCGCAGCTGGGCCATCCTGGACTTGAACCAGAGACCTCGCCCATGAAGTAAATCTGGAAGGGGGCCAGCCCAACAAAGTCCGTGAAGTCCTTTAAAGAAGACTTCAAGTGCAGTACTGCCCCTGCCTTCATATGCTCCTGGCTCCAAGCTGCATATCTCAGCTTGCTGTCAAGATTTCCATGTCCTGGAGCGCGGCAACTCCGCTCATGGGAGGTCAGAGCTCGACACCTCAGCGAGCCCGATTGTCCTATTCCGTGAAAGGCCAGAATATCAGTTATCTGACCAAACGATGTAACCGAGCTTCAATAATGCTTGGCCTCGAAGAATTCTCTCCTCGGTTGCGCGGTAGAAGGTTCCCCCATCAGCGAGAATTGGAGATCACCCGGCTTGGAGGCGATTGATACTTTGAGCGTAGGGTCGAGAGGAATCGGTCTAAGCTCGGTGTCCGGGTCTGGATAAAGGGCGACCCTTAGTATTTTCCTTTTCCCTTCTTCGACCTCGTCTATCTGACGTCAGAAGTGGTCTGGAGTGTCCTCCTGCTCACGCCTCAGTTCGTGCTCCCGAATTAAGCGTTGGTTCCGAGTAAAAGGAGATTCCAGGCTCAAAGCTATTGGTGAGTAAGGAATTGCGAGCTTTGACCCCCACCACGTTCCTGAATTCTGCGGCATCTAACAAGAAAGAAAAAGGGTGAGGGCCAAGTGAACAAGAAATAAAGAGATAAATAATACCTAAGCTCGAATGATCGAGGCTACAAGGCAAGCTCGATCCAAAGGATGAGGCCAATCTCAGAGCGTGTATTCCACCGAAAGGAAGGAAAGTGGATATGTTATGGGAAATCCCGAAATATCAGGGAAAAAAGGTAGCGGTTATTAAAAAGGTGATATTTTTGGGAATCGTGCATTCTTTAAACAACCCTGATTTTGTACCCGATATCTTGGTGTGCAAGACATGTACTCTGAAATTTGAAAACCCAGAGAAGGAAATATATTTGAACCTTTTTTACACAAGAACTGGGTTTGAATCTAATGTCTATCAGTCGAACATCCTAGTGCGTTAAACTAATGAATGGATCAAAAATAAATCCTAGTGCCCACGGTGCAATAGAAGCGTAAGCATAGAAAAAAAAAATATATATATATATATAACGTAAAGAAGCCATGAACAAAAAACTTACACAATGTGATCGGCGGAAATAGATAAATGGATGATTGTATGAGCGGTTGCAAGTGCGATCTCACTGAGTCAAAAAGTCCAACGTGGATTTGTCTTCTCAGCGTGGAGAACATGCAAGAAGTGGGCAAGGATGTTTCTGTTTTTTTTCTTTCCTTTCTTCTCTCTATTGAACGTGAAAATAAAAGAGGAAGAACACGACTGGGGGCTTATTTATAAGCCCATGGGAATACAAAGGGTTGGATTAATCTGGGCCATTTGCCATATTCCGTATCAGATCAAGTGGCTAGGAACCTGTGAGGTGATAGTACCCAAAAGAATGGTAGGCAGAAATACGTGGGCAGGTTTCCAAGGTACTCAAGTACGTTGAGTGAGCAATACCCAGCTGACGTGTGTCCAAACTCGAGTGTGTTTGATGGAATGGTTCCCGAAGGAAGTAGTTCAAAAGTTTCCTTCTCATAGGATTCGAACTAATACTTTTGAGGGGGCAACTTAGAGATGAGATCAAAAGTTTCATCAAACTGGGCACCTCCACCAATATGCTAGGGCTGGCGCGCACCCAGCCCAGGCTCTGGCCGCAGGATTCCCTCCTCAGCAGGTGGCTCCTTAGCCCCTGAACACGATGCATGCGACCCCGCAACCACGGATAGCCCATGGACCTCCCCCAATGAACGGGAGAGTAAGGACTATCTCTAGAGGACCCCACTTGGGGACACCTCCAGTGGTTCGTAGAATTGATATGCGCGAGCCTTAAACCATGATGATGAAGTGTTGATGCTAACCCAGTTACAAGCGCACGCTCCCAGAATGACTGACCAAGTCATCACTTTCTCCGAGGATGATGCTCAGAGGGTGCATTTTCCTCACCATGATCCTTTGGTGGTCGAGAGCCAGATTTCCAACAAGAAGGTGGCTCGGATCCTGGTGGACAATGGGAGTTCAGTGAACATCCTGTTCATGCTAGCCTACGAGAAGATTGGGCTGACTACTGGTGACCTATCCCCTTGCACCTCCACCCTTTATGGGTTCTCGGGAGAAGGTCTCATTCTGATGGGGCAAATTAAACTGCCAGTGACATGTAGTGCCTTGCCAGTCCTTCAAGTATTGTGCCTTTATGGTCGTGGACTGCATCTTCACGTACAACACCATCATGGGGCGTCCGGCCCTTGTAGAATTTGAAGCTTTCACCTCTATACACCATCTGTTCATGAAGTTCCCATCTGAGGTGGGAATAGTGATAGTCTGTGGAGATCAAAAGGAGGCTACGCAGTGCTATAGTGTGTCCCTCAAGTATCTAGTAATGGTAATTGAGGCGGTAGCCCCCGAACAACCTTCTCCCAAGAGGATGGAGGTCCAGGTTGTTCAAGGGGAAAGGGAGTTTAATGAGCTGGACCCCAGAGTTCATGAAGAAAGGGCTATCGAGTCCATGGAAAAGTCAGAGGAGATGATCCTTGACTCCTCCTTCCAATATATAATAACGAAGGTAAGGAAAGATCTCAAGGCAGATGGTCAAGAAGCCTTAGTGAGCTTTCTCAAAGACAATCAAGATGTCTTTGCCTGGTCTCACTCTAACATGACATTCATTGACCCAAACATCATATGCCACTCCTTGAACATCGATCCTAATGTTACTCCAATACAACAAAAATGGAGAACGAATGACCCAACCCGAACATTGGTGTAACGTCCCAAATTACCTAATAATGCTTAGGGCCTTAATTAGGGGGCCAGGATGGCAATATATGGAATTATATGTTTATATGATATATTTTTGTATGGTTATGTGATTATGTGAGTTATATGATAACATAATTAGTTATGCATGTTTAGCAAAATTAAATATGCATGTGGGCCAGTCTCTTATTAGAAGGGAAATATTCATAATTTGGCCTGTTATGAGAATAATTGTATATATGTGCGTATATGTGATATATGTGAGAGACCACATTATTATGTGGGTTTATTTGGGTTACTCGGCACGAGATGATCCTAGGGAGCAAGTTAGCGGGAAAGTCACAACGGGGCCTAGTACCCGACTCGGGGCGAGTCAAGGGGTATTTTAGGTATTTAGCATAGTATTGGGTTAACAGGTAATGGGAATGAATAATTGAGGATACATTTGGAGATAGTGAGATTAGGAGGGAATACTTGGGATTTTGATCAATTTTCCCTCGGGGACGTTTTTGGTACCACGAGCCTCGAGATTAGCTTAAGTAAACTTAAGCCTTAAGAAAACACAAAACACTCAAACACGTCACTTACTCAATCGACTCTGTCCCTCTCTCTTCCTCCTTTGGCTATTCAAAGTTTATTCTTGAGAAGTTAAGAGGATTTTGGTTGGAAACCAAGGAATTGAAGGCTCGGGTTAGGATTCGAGATTGGTTATGGCTAGGAGAGCATCATTCATAGCAGAGGGAATACTTTAATCCCTGTTCCAGTTGAATTTCTGCCATGTTTTCCTTAAGCTTTGAGGTGTTCTTGAGCTTGTAGCTCAAGTATGAGATTTTGGATTTTGGTGGGTCTTTAATCTAGGTTTTAGTTGGGTTTTGTTGCTGGGAAGATATTAAAGTTGTTATGGGGAGTAAATTGTGGTTTTAGAATTGAATTGGGATGGTTTTAATTGAGTTGTCTGAAGAAAAACCTGAGAAATTTTGGGTTTGTGGGGGCAGGTCGTGGCCCTCTTGAACGCAGGGGCGAAGGAGGGTGTCTGATGCAAAGGCACGCCGTGTCGCTTGTTAGGCTGAGCCACGACACATGTCCAGTGAAAAGGGAGGCTAAGGCCTCTGATTTGTTCAGGCCATGGCACAGGTTCCTAGGGTCGCGGCGCTTAAGGGGTTTTGAGCCCCATGAGGGTTTTTGAGTGTGGCAACTCAACCCTAAGGGCTCGGGATCAATTTTACTACCCGGTTTAGTAGAATTCGAGTTCCCGGAGGCTAGGACTCAGACCGGAAACCTTTATTTTCTCATTATTGATGGAATCCTATAGTATAGTTATGGCTAGGTTATTGCTAGGGGGCTCAGAACTGGGATCGTGCTCGAGGGTCGTTCTTATTTTACGCTATACTCAGACCTGAGGTAAGAAAACTGCACCCAATACATGATATATGTGATTAGGGCTTGGCCCGACTGTTAATAATAGTTATGAATAGGGCTTGGGCCCCTGAGAATGATTATGTTTAAGTTATCGTTTCATTTTTTTGGTTAAACATACTTGAATAGTCTGTACATGATTAAGTGTTACATGACTGATCGCATGGTTTGCATAGCTAGGGCTTGGCCCCGTTAAGGAGCATGGTTATTACTATGTTAGCAATTTCTTGATGATATATTATGATTAATATGTATGCATGCTTGCATTGTTGAAGTATTCCAATTTGTATCTGTTTTTTTTTTTCTGTATCTGAATACCTGGTTTAAGGCTTGACTTACCAGTCAAGGACGGCAATAGCGCTCTGCGTGCTTGTTGAAAGGCTTAGGCCCTAATCAGCAATGTACCACTATGTTGGCCGACACAATGGTCGATGGAAAAAAAAAAGTATTTGGCTAGCTTTATGGCTAGTTACCCAGAGCTAAAGGTGAGGGCCCTAGGTGACTCTACGGTCACATAGCTAGGGCATAGGGCCCCAGGGTTGACTCTATGGTCAACTACTCAGGGCAGCAGCCCAAGAGTGGTCCAATAACAATTTATTTGTGATTGTGTGCATGCGTGAGTAGGTTATTACTGTTGGCCATGCTAGATAAGTATTTGGAAATCTGTATTCTCTGTTCATGCACATGTTTTAGTTTTCTTCCTGATCCTCGACTCACGGGTGCTTCGTGGTGCAGGTAAGGGAAAAGGAAAGCTTGACCAGCCATGAGTTGGAGAGCTTCGGTGGTGGCGTGTGCATCTGTGGTTGCTCGTCCACCATGGCTGAGTATATCTCAGAGGAACTAGGGTTATAGCCCTAATTTTTTCACTTAGGTCGGCCGATTGTACCTTTCGATGTATATACATCTTTTCAAACGTTTGTTTGTAATAATTTAGGATCCCATGTATGTATGAAACTTTTTAAATAAAATTCAACTGTTCCTTTGACCAAATTTTTTAACCCTAACCCTTGACGTTTACCTTAGTTACACGTTTATATCCAAATGACTTGATTAGCAAGTCTAACTCAATTTAACATACATAGTGTAACAGTCCTAGATTAGGAGGGCGTTACGATTGGCCTTAAAGGTGGAGGTGGATAAGCTCCTCGCGAATGGGTTCTTCTGAGAGGCTCAGTACCTGAGGTGGTTGTCTAATCTGGTCCTTGTACCCAAGCCAAACGACACTTGGAGGACTTGTATAGATTTCTTCGACCTCAAGAAAGTCTACCCAAAGGATTGCTTTCCTTTGCCCAAGATCAATCAGATGGTCGACGCTACCTCCAAGAACAAGCTCTTGTCCTTTATGGACGCGTACTCGGGATATAACCAGATTTCCATGCATGTTGCGGATCAAGAGCACACCAACTTTCATATAGACAAAGGGGTATATTGTAGTGTCCCTGAATTTTTACTTAGCTAGATAGTAGTAGTAGTTAGTATTAGTTTGTAGTATGTTAGTTTCTGTGGATTTTGGTTCAAGCCAGGACTTAGTTGGAAACTCATAGCAACAATTATGGGTTTTATAAGTTTAACCTATAATTTAGAAATATTAATTATAACATAAGGTTTGATTAATATTGCTGGTTCTAGAAATATTATTTATTCTAACCTAAGGTTTAGATAGAATTATTCAGAATGTGACACTTGTCATAATCATGTTTATTAAGGATTTAAGTATTTTTGATGAATAGTTTAATTAAAAGAAAGATCTAGAAACTCTAGAACCTTCCAGCAACTGTTAGGATCACGCTTTGACTCAGTCAAAGCTATTTAATCAATTCAAAATATGCTGAAAAAGTGCAAATACGTGTTTGATATATCAACGTATGCCGATATATCGCAGTTATAGGGGTCGAAATATTGCCTACGAGAGATACGGAAAACATGTCGACTTCGCATGAACGAACGAACGGGGCTCGTGATATAGGTCTAGGCGATATATTGCCAAGGGTAGGCGATATATCGCCCCTGGGAGTGAATTTTTTTGGAACTTGAGGATTTAATTTTAAAAACATCCTTAACCACTTGGACCTTCCTTTGAATGATTTTGATCGAGTTCTAGGCATCCGCTGAGTGAAAATTCAAATTTTTTTCATTTTATATTCATTTATTTATTCAAATTAAAAAGTGGTTAGTTTCACTCCTTGAACCCTATAAATAGTACCTAGTACTTAGCCATTTCTTTCATTCTTCAAGCATTCTTTAGAGTCTCCAAGCTGCTAAGATTACTATAGAGAGAAACACTTGGGTTTTGGGATAAAATATTTTCCAATCTAAGCTTTTCTAAACACTTGGGAAGTGAGATATAGTGTTATTTCGAGGTGTAGATCAAAGTCATAGTTATCCAAGGTATTCTTATCCTTAAGTTCATTTTTTCATAGTTTTTTAGTTTTCTTTTATTTTCTTTTAGACCCTAACTCTTGTTTATGATTCTTGGTTAGGTGTGTAAGTTTCTTGAAACTTAAGGTTCTTTTCGGTAAGTTTCTTCTTGGATGGTTTAGTTCTCTTTTCATCTTTTTTTTTTTAGAAACTCACGATTCTTACTGTTTGTTTTAGGAGTGATCCAAATCTCGTTCTTGTCTCCATATCCCAGTTTTTGGTAAGGAAAGTAGGTTAGATTATATGTGTTTATATGTTTATGTTATGATATGGTTTATGCTATGCTATGATATGTATATGTATATGTATATGTATGTTTTGTAGTCGCTTAGGCATATGACTTGCTTAGATAGCAAGCCCCAATAATTTTTATCATTTTCATGGTTTAGAGTTACGATTTACCCTACCTTGATTAGTAGACTAAGGACCTAGATGGGTTATCATATACTATAGTTGTGATCTAACCTACCTCGATTAGTAGACAGAGGACCTAGATGGTTTTATCACATACCATGTTAATGAGTTAATGGCCATTAATATTGTAGTCCTATATGATATACGTTTTTATAGTCATATGTTTTATAGTATATGTTTATGATATAGTCTTATGTTTATGATTTATGATATATGTTGTTAGTAGATTTTCCTTGCTGGTCATTAGGCTCATTCCTTTCTTTTTAGAATGATGCAGGAAAATGAACGTGGAAGGCATGAAGGATTCGTGGTAGCTTGGCATGTGTGTTGAGGATGAATGGATTGAATGGACTGCTGGAAGATCGAGGATGACGTTGTTTAAAGTCTTTAAATTTATGTTTGATGTATTTCCGCACTTAGTATTTTAAATAGTTAATTTAAAGTTTATGTTTTATGTTTTATGTTTTATAACAATGGGATCCCATACCATATTTTGTATTTCGTACAATATTTTGAGTTTTAAATAAAGTTATGTTATTTCATATGAATGTATTTCAAAATAGTAGTTATGTCATAGTAGTTTTTAATGGTCTGAGGTCTTAGAAATAGTCAGGGCATTACATATATTGCTACAAATTAATGCCTCTTGGGCTCAAGAATTTTGGTGCCAGATATCAAAGATTGGAAAACCAGATGTTCAAGAACCAACTAGGTCGGAACATGGAGGTTTACGTAGACGACATGCTGGTAAAAGCCAGAATAGCCACCGACCACGTCAGAGATCTAGCAGAAGTGGTCTCTGTCCTCCATGGATTCAGTATAACGTTGAATCCCTAGAAGTGCACTTTTGGAGTTGCCTCTAGGAAGTTCCTGGGCTTCATAGTTAGTGCCCGTGGAATAGAGGCAAATCCCAAGAAGATCAGAGCTTTGACCAAAATTCCATCCCTCTAAAAGCATATAAAGGTGTACAAAGCCTCCCCGGGACGATAGCAATGCTGATTCGCTTTGTCTCCAAGGTAACTGATAAATGCATCTCGTTCTTTAACATCCTTCGAAGAGGTCAAAGATTCGAGTGCAGGAGTGTGAGCAGGCATTCCAGCAATTGAAGGCACATATGGCTGATCCACCGATCCTGTCAAAGCCCATAGACGAAGAGCCCCACCTCCTCTACATGGCTGTGTCAGAGAATGCCATCAATGTCGTCGTAGTACGTGAGGAAGGTTGCGTTCAGCACTCGGTGTACTACGTAAGTAAGAGACTCCTCAGGGTGGAATCCAGATATCCATTCATGGAGAAGATAACTTTTCGCTTAATGGTTGCTTCTCGGAAGCTAAGTGTAACGTCCCAAATTATCTAATAGGGATTAGGACCTTGATTAGGGGGCCATGGTAGCAAATTATGGAAAATTATGTTTTTATGTGATATATATACGTGTTTTATTACATGATTACGTGAGTTGCATTATAATATGACAAGATATGCATGTGTTAGGTGTATTAAATATGCACGTGGGCCCGTTTCTTATCAAAAGGGAAATTCTTGTAATTTGTCCCATTACGGGTATATTTGGAGTATATGTGCATATATGTGATATATGTGTGAGACCACATTCTTATGTGGATATTTTTGGGTTACTCGGCATGAGGTGATCCAAGGGAGCAAGTTAGCGGGAAAGCCACAACGGGACCAATACTCGACTCGGGGTGAGTCAAGGGGTATTTTGGGTATTTAGTACATTATCGTGATAGTGAGTAATGGGAATAAATATTCAAGGATATATTCGGAGTTAGCAAGATTAGGAGAGAATTATGGGGATTTTGACCATTTTACCCTCGGGGACATTTTTGGTACCCCGAGCCTTGGAATTTGCTTAAGGTTACTTGAACCCCAAGTAACCTGTCATAAACAGAAAACACGTTCAACCTACTCGTTCTCTCACTTGGCGCACATTAGCGTTTTCTAAGGAAATTCGAGTTTTAGATCTCGGATTCAAGCGAGGTTAGATTCATAATGATTCTAGGGAAGATTAAAAGCTTGATAGCCTAAGGATTTAGCTGGAAATGACTTAATCAGAGGTAATTTAAGCTTCAAGTTTCTGAGTTTTGTTTTCCTTAAGTTTCTTAAGCTTTGATTGGATTTTATGGTGTGATCACTTCTTAATCTGTTTGAAAGTTTAAATTTGTTGCCTGGGATATATTGATGATGTTTTGGGATTGAATTATGGGTTTTGTATGGTTTTTGGGTGAGTTTTGGGAAGAATTGGTTAGGAGAAAGCTGGGTTTGGTCGTGTTGCGACCCTCATGAATCCAAAGGCCTGGGCGGTTCTCTGAACCGCTATCGCACCGCAGCTCTTGTGGAGCTATGCCACGGCCCGTATCCAGAGTATTAAGTGTTGGGCTCTCTATTTGTGCAGAGTGGCAGCTCTAATTGTGGGGTGCTAAGACCCTAATTGAGGGGCGTTGCAACCCTAATTGAGGGGCACCGCGAGGCATATAGAGGATTTTGGCCAAAGAGGGTTTTGAGTGCGGGAACTCAAACCTAAGGACTCGGGATCGATCATACTACCTAGTTTAGTAGAATTCGATATCCTGAAGGCTAGGACTTGGTCCAAAAGCCTTTATTCGCTTGTTATTTATAGGAATCTATACTTGGTTGTGACTATGTTATCGCTAGGGGCTCGGAATCAGGATCGTGCTCGAGGGTCATTCTTATTATACGTTACACTCGAACATGAGGTAAGAAAATTGCACCCTATACATGATGCACGTGATTAGGGCTTGGCCCAGTTGTTGAATATAGTCTAGATTAGGGCGTGGCCCCCCTGTAACGTGCATGATTATGATTATGCCTGAGATTATTTTATTAAGCATGTTGAATTCTCTGTATTTGGATATTTGCTATATGATATATGCATGTCTGCATTATTTGACTAAAAAGACTTGACTTATGAGTCAAGAACGACAATAGTGCGCTGAGCGCTAATCGAAAGCATTGACTTATAATTCAAGGATGGCAATAGCACGCTGAGCACTGATCAATATTCTTAGGACTAATTAGGAGTACATCATACGCTTGTCCAACCCAGTGGTTGTGGAAAATTAAGTGCCAGGTATGTTGGGCCAACTCAAAGGCTGGTTATACAGAGGATAGGGCAATGGGCCCCGGGGTGACTTATTAGTCCCATATTCTAAGGCTGGGCCCCCAGTATAATTCATTAATCATGTATTTTGGGAAACGGGCCCCGATATGATTCATTCAATCATTTAATTAGGGCATCTAGCCCCATATGACACTGTAGTCATTTATATGAATGGTATGCATGCACGAGTAGGGTTATTACTGTTAGGTATGCTTATTATGACTTGGTAACGTGTTATTAACTGATTATGAGCATGTTTAAGTTTTCTTGTTGAGCCTATGCTCATGGGTGCTATGTGGTGCATGTAAAGGGAAAGAAAAGCTGGATCAGCCATGAGTTGGAGAGCTTCAGTGGCGACATGTACACATGCGGCTGCTCGACCACCAAGGTCAGGGTTTCTCAAAAGAATTAGGGTTAAACCCTATTTTGGTCGCTTAGGTCGGCGAGTTGTAATTACCCTTTTGAAACTGTAAACAACTTTGTAAACATTTATTATGGGATCACATGTACAACTTAACGTTTTAACAAAATAACTATTCATTTTTATCGAAATTTTTAACCCTAAATCGTTAAGCACATTAAGTTGCACGTTTATGGCCAAATGACTCAGTTAGCGAGCCTAGAACTATTTAAAATACACAGTGTAACAGTCTTGGCTATCCAGGGCGTTACACTTAGGCCCTACTTTCATGTGCACCCCATCAAGGTCTTTACTATCCATCCCTTGCGGTAAGTCCTCCAGAAGCTAGAGTCCTCAAGGAGACTCCTTAAGTTGGCCACCGAACTATGTCAGTTTGACATCACTTATCACCCAAGGACTACCATCAAGGGACAAGCACTAGCGAGTTTCATTGCTGAATGCACGAGAGCACATGAGCGACATGGGGATGCCTCAATGGTCGGTCCCACATGGAAGTTGTATGTAGATGGGTCCTCCAATGAGAATGGAGCAGGACTGGGCCTAATCTTTGTATCCCCTGAAGGGCACAAGGTTCATAGTGCCCTAAGGTTTGGGTTTGACACCTTAAACAACGAGGTTGGATACAAGGCTCTCATTGTTGGACTCCAAGTATCCCTAGAGCTCAGGGCTGAGGGCCATGAGATCTTCAGTGATTCTCAACTTGTAGTGGATCAGGTTCTTGGGGAGTATTAGGCCCAGAGAACAAATATGGCTGCTTCCTTAGCCAAGGCTGAGGAATTTCTACACAGCTTCAAAAAAAACTTCCATCCGACAAGTGCCAACAGAACAAAATTCTAACATTGATGCCCTGGCCAAGCTTGCTACCACCAAGGACGTTGAGCTGATCAACGTGGTCCCAATTGACTACTTGGAGGCTCCAAGCATCTTAGACCTCGAGGAGGTAGAACTAGTCTAGCATGATGACGGTTGGATGGAGCCTATTGTGAAGTACCTAGTTTGCGAAGAGTTACCGCATGACAAGAAAGCAGCTTGGAAGCTGCTTTACCAAGTCCCCTGGTACGTTATAATGGATAACAAGTTGTACAAGCAAAGATATTCGTTGCCCTTTCTCCATTGTGTGTCCAAGCAGGAAGCCAACCTTATACTCTGAGAAGTACATGAGGGATTTTGCGGGGACCACACTAGGGGGCAGAGCCTCGCCAAGAAAATCTTAAGAGAAGGGTACTTCTAGCCCACTATGAATAGTGATGCGATGGACTACATCAAAAAGTGCGAAAAGTGCCAACACTTCTGATGTAGTGTTGTTCTTAATAACGAAGTCTAGTGCCTTCTTGTAAGTGATTGTAGGAAGAGGTTCACATTCGACCCACTTTGTGAAGTAGTCGACCGCCATGATGGCGTACTTCACTCCCTCCTTTCGAGTGGGCAAGGACCTGATAAGGTCAATCCCCCATTCTACGAAGGGCCAAGGACTTGTCATCTGGGTGAACTCATTTGGAGAAGATAGTCTCCGACAACTGCATGCAATTTGACAGTGAGATGTTCGCAGACTTTTGTTAAAGGAATGGAGTTATGAAGAGATTTTCCTCCATATCCCACCCACAAGCAAAAAGATAGGTGGAAACTATCAACAAGACACTTAAAGCCACCCAAAAGAAAAGGCTGGAACAGGCGAAAGGTGCCTGGTCCGAGGAGCTTCCTAAAGCATTGTGGAGCTACCACACCACTGCTAGGACCTCTACTGTCCACTCCACATTCTCCATGGCCTACGGATATGAATCCATGCTCCTAGTTGAGGTGACAATCTCTAGGCACTAATGAGATATGTACGATTCGACCACAAAGCACGCTTTACTCAGAGAGTCTCTGGACCTTGTGGAGGAGTTCCATGAAGCTTCACAGCTTTGAGTAGCATCCTACCAACAAAATGTAGCTAGATATTTCAACTCTAAAGTTAAGGATAGGAAGTTCAGGGTCAAAGATTTGGTGTTACGAAGAGTCTTCTTTGCCACCCGAGATTCGAGTGCTTGAGTATTGGGCCCTAACTGGGAAGGCCCGTATCAAGTCAAGAGTGTTTTGTGTCCAAGGACATACAAGCTGGCCCAACTAGGTGGGGAGTTAATGCCCCACGCCTAGAATGTCGAGCACCTTCACCGGTATTACCAGTAATATAAGAAATGTCTTTTCTAAGTTTTGTAGTCATTTTGTAGCCTTTGGACACACTTAATGGAAATCGTGTGTGCAAAATACGATAGATGAAATTCAAAGAAACTGCTTGTATTTTAAATTTTAATTTAGTAATTTCGCTTCCTGAGGTGTACCCGCTCGCTGGCTTGGACTAGTGAACTCATACTAGTCTCTGATCACTTAGGGAGCATAGCTGGGTCTCCTCGCTGGATAGCCACTCACAGAGTGTGACCTAGGAAGCTAAGCTTATCATGAGCGAAGCAAGCCTAGTGTCAAAGCTAGTGTAAGCAGGCTCACAGAGCGTTACCTAGGAAGCTAAGCTTATTATGAGCGGAGCAAGCCTAGTGTCAAAGTTGGCATAAGCAGGCTAAAAAACCAAGTTACTTATGGGCGGAGAACTTGAGTTGTGTCACGAGGACCAACTATAGTTTCCCGAATTCTGGTAGGTGAATGGGCCCCCAAGTCATCCACACTCAGGGGGAAACTTTGTTAAGTGTAACCTCTCGAGGACCATGTGCCCCAAGAGTAACACTAAAAGTGACCTAGGAAACTAAGCTTGTCATGAGCGGAAAGCCTAGTGTCACAACCTAGGGAGTTAACCCTAGTATTGGAAGACCCATGACCTAGGAAATTAAGCTTGTTATGAGCGGAGTAGACAAAGTTTCACAGGATCCCGAAGATAAAAAAAAAACCTAGGGAACAAACCCTAGCATTGAAAAAATCCAAGTAACCCGAGAGTGAACTTAAGGTTATCTCTCGAGGACCATGCTTTTGAGAAAAACTAACCAGTTCCTAAATCTCAAAAAGTGAACGGAAGCCCGAGTCAGCAATACTCGGGCATAAGTGTCAAGTTGTCGAAAACCTGATCACAAGGCCTGGCCTAGAAGGGCGGAGAACTCGGCCCACATTATGGGGACTATGAGCCCAAGGACTGGCAGCGAGTTTCCGATTACCAAAAATCGATAATCTCTACTTAGGGGTGAAGCCATACAAATGACCTAGTATAAACTTTCGAGGACTACGCGCCCAAGGACTACCACCCCGTCTTCGAACCCTGAGTAAATTGACCTCTTAAGACCCGAGTTGTTGGAACTTGTGGGTGTAAGGACAAAGTCGAGTGCTCCCACTTGACAGCGCACTAAAGTTACTCCCAAGGACCGCGAGCATAGGAAGACACACTAAGTGCTGAAAAGCGTCATAATACTAGGTGAGTCGATGAGACTCAAGTCGCCAGAAATTGAGCACAAGTCCCTACTTGAACTGACTAGGGAAATTAAGAACTATGTCTCTAAGACTAAGGCCCACGAGTAGTGGATGGATTAAGGTTTGAAATTCTCGTGGCTTTAGGTTACGTTGAATTAGATATTAAAACCTTGTCAGGTTTGTAAGACCAAATTACACAATTACCAAACCCTAAAAATGTGTCGAGTGATAAAGTAATGAAGGAAAAGGAATAGTGCAAGTACCCCGATAAACTTGTTTGTACCCCAAAAATGAATGGCACACATGCCTATCAAAAGTAAAAATAAAAAATTACAAGGGCCTACTCGCTTGGTGAAACCTCTATCACAAGCTCGATCACTGGATCAGCCTCGGGAGTCTGACCTACTATCGTGGCCTCTTGTGCCTTGGCTGCCTTTGCCTTGTCTACCTGAAGACGATCTTCGAGCAGAATCCTCATGTTGGGCTCCCCCGTGAAGTCCAGGTCCATCTCCCTGTTTCCTTGCCACGCAACGTAGACAGTGTCCTCGGCCATCACATCAAGTTCTTTCGTTAGCTCCTCATTTTGAAGCTTCAAGTCCTCAATCTCCTTAGCGGCTACCTCGGCTCGCAAAGCTGCCTGCACAACCTCATCTCGGGCCTTCATGGCCTCTGAAAAATTCTTGGAGGACTCCTTGCAGGCGATGCGAAGCTTCTCTCGAATAGCCACAAGCCCCTCCAACACCTTGCAAGAGGCTTCCTCCATGGCTTGGGTGCGGTCCGCTGCATCCTCCAAAAACTTTGAGCTAGTGTCCTCGAGAGTTTGCAGCTTGGACCGCTCCATCTCCAGTTAGGTCTCCAGTTCGGAGGCACGAGTCTTCTCGTCCTCCATGGCCTTCTGAAGCCGCGAGTGCTCCTCTAGGTGAGCTGAGGTCTCCCTGAGCTCCTTGATCTCAAAGGATCTCGTCGTGACAACATCCCCATGCTTCTGAAAAAATGTCGCGACCTACACAACAAAAACAATTAGCTCCAAAAAAGAACTTGGAAAAAAAAGGAAATTTTGAGAAGCTCAAGTGATACTTACCCACAGAGTGGTGTAGCAACAGACGGTGAGGAGTGATATCTCATTATAACTGCGACAGCGGGAGTAGCTGTGAAACGACATCTCCTAGAAGGACCCCACTAGTCCCTAGAGAAGCTCTGTCGCTAGGGAAACTGTTCGGTTTCCAACCCTCCCCTATAGGAGAGGCTCCAGCTCTTCGTGACTGGGAGGTGCCATCGAGATCTGTGGTTTGTCTTCGTGCAGATACTCTGCTAGGACTTTGAAGTCCTCATTTCCTTTGTCAATACGAGCATTGAAGTACTCAACCACTGGCTTATGCCTCTCAACCTCTTCCCCTTCATAGTGCTCAGGGAAGATGACGAGGCAAGGTGTCTTGGCTGGAGGACCAAAAGGTGTGGCATGTTTCCCCTTTAGTACACCCACGCAGAGCTATTTTTTAAGTGAGCATGCCTTGGTGCTTGATCATTAGTCAAGTCTTGCACCAAGAAGTCTCATGAGGTAGGGTAGTGGCAATATTGTAATTATGCGTATGTCTCCTAGGCAGAAATCATGTATGTTCCTGGGAAGACCTTGTATCCCTAGAAGACTTTATCTATACTTGCCCATGTATGCTTCCTTATTGTATATGTGTTACTTGATCATTGCCTTCGTTGGGCCATCGTGTGCCACTTTCCTTGTTGTATGCTTTTGTGTGGTGTGAATGTTCTACGGAATGACTTGCTTTGTGCTTGCTCATACTTCGTTATTGGATGTTGCATGTACGAGATGTGTTTGTGGCTAACCAATGAGTTTGTTTGCACGCAGGATTGAGTTGTAGGCTGACTTGCTAGCTTGGAAACCCTGCAAGTACCACACGTTCCATCTACTTGGAGATCCCAAATAGTCGGCCTGTGACAGTTGTTAGAGAAAGCTTGGTGGAATGCACAACTAGTGAGCAATACTCAGAGGAAAGAAGCGCATGGGGGAAATAAATGACCTGGACATGAGGGTCAGGGATCTATCCTTTGCTAGTCATAATTATAAATCATCCGACACAAGCAATTGCCTAGCCGCACTAGAGAAGGAGAATAATGTTCTGCTAGCCCGGATAATTTCATTGGAGCAATAAATACTCCCACAAGTACATCTAATATCCCCCGGTGGGAGGATCATATTGGGGAAGTGGAGCGCATGTTGAAGGACCAACAAGACTCCATAAACGACATCATGGAGGACTGTAGGGAGTCAGTTGGAGCACTCAGAGATGAAATGACTGAGCTATCCGTAAAGATGAACCAAACCATGCTAACGGTTGGGAATGCGCCTACAATAGGTCCCATAGGTATGGAGTATGGCCGAGTGAAAGTGCCTAAGCCAAGGCCCTATAATGGGGCAAGGGACGGGAAGGACTTGGAAAATTTCCTCTTCGACATGGAGCACTACTTTAGAGTCGTGCGAGCCAAGTTCAAAGAAGGGAAGGTCACCATGGCTACCATGTACTTATCTGGGGATGCCAAAGTGTGGTGGAGAACAAAGTATGATGACATCGAGAATAATAGATGAACAATCATGTCATGGGGAGATTTGAAGAGAGAATTGAAGACGCAGTTTCTGCCAGAAAATGTCACCTACATGGCTCGATGCCAGTTGAGAGAGCTTAAGCAAGTCGGGACAATCTGAGAATACGTGAAGAAGTTTTTGGGACTGATGCTTGATACTAAATACATGTCCGAAGTAGACAGACTCTTCTATTTCCTCGAAGGATTAAAGTTGTGGGCCAAACAAGAACTTTAGAGGCAGCGTGTGACTGACCTAGCCACCACTCAAGATGCTGCTTAACACTTGACATATTACACACCGGAGAGCAGCATGTCGAAGAGGACTACCCCTCCAACTAGCTCAAGTAGTGCTTGGAGTAAGAAGTCTTGAAAGTCATGGCAGAGTAAGAGTGGGGGAGAGAAGAGGGCAAAAGAGTCCATTTCTTCCAATGGGACAGACAACGCCGCAGGGAAGAATCCACTAGCTTGTTGGCTCTGCAAGGGACCACATAAATCGGCAATTTTCCTATATAATGGCAAGCCGAATGCCTTCATTGGCCAAGAGGAGCAACATGAAGGAGAATAGGAGGACGAAGAGTATGCGCACATGGGCGTTGTTCGCCTATTGAATGCTCTCACGAAGCATGGCCCAAAAGGGAAGAAGTCACTAAGGAAGGGATTGATGTTCGTGGACGCAATGATGTGATTCTAAATGATTTGAATCCCAATAGAAATAATGAGACCCAAAAATCAATTTAGAATAAGGTTGCCTTGGATCGTTCTAAAATCAGATTCTCAAAAAAAAACAAAGAACCTTGACCCAGTATCTATAAAGAAATAAGAACAAAAGGTATAAGAAGGATATTAGATGCCACACTCAAGAAATGAGAAAGAATGTGAGTGATAAGTCAAAATAAACGAACGCTGCAAAAAATATCTTGACAAGTTCTAAAAATTCCTTTAAAGAACAAAATAGAAAACACTCTCCAAAATATATTGATTCCAAAATCTACTTTGCAATCTCGTGTCTCCTCCTATTTATACTTTGAACATCCATCCAAGAAAAAGAAAAGTCACATTTAAAGCATTAAATTGATACATGGATCAATATATACCAAAAACCCTTCAATTCTTGACTATTAGGCTTCTAGAAAGTAGCTAAATGGCTGAATAAAGAGAGTCTAACTTTAACCAATCTAAATATAACAAAATGTCTTAAATAAAACATATATATATATATGCCCATAAATCCTCTAAACTCAAAGGCCAAATTTTTGGAAATTAACTAACCACTTTAAATTGTCTCAATAACATTGAATAGGGATTGATCTCCATTTTGACTAATCTTGGACTTCATCTTTTCATAATTAGCCCATATTTCTTGGATTTGTCTATTAAGTGCTTCTTTTAACCTTCTAGCTCTTGCTCTTGTAATTGGACCAATATGAACTTACAGTGGATCTTTTAGTGTTGCTCATTTATTCTCATCATTCCCTCCCTCTTGAAAAGGATTTGTCCTCAAATCTTCACCTACATCAAAAGGAGACAAATCAGAAACATTAAAACTTGCACTCACACTATACTCACCTGGAAGGTCTAACTTATAGGCATTGTCATTGATCCTTTCAAGCACTTGAAATGGTCCATCACCCCATGGAAGAAGTTTAGATCATCTTTGAAGCTCTTTTGTTTCCTCATGATTGCTCCTATAGGCTGACCTATTTGGGATTGTTGCTCCAGATATAAAATCAATCTGATGTTCAATTCCCCTTATTGGTGGTAAACGATTGGGTACCTCTTCAGGAAATACATCATCAAAGTCCTACAAAAGAGAAACAACAACACTATGCAAAGGAAACGTTACGTTCATTAGTATTTAAACAAGCCTCTTTGTACAAAATTTCAATCACAGGCTGGTTTGTCAACAAAGCTCTTTTGATCTCTTTTTCTTTTGTAGAGAAATTCATTTTTTTTCCTCTCTTTCCTTTCTTTGCTAGCCAATATTTCTTTCTCTTTTTCTGTACCTTTTTCTCTTCTTTTAACCTCTGCCTCTCTTGTTTTTGTATTCTCACTCATTTTTTTTAACTTCACTTGATCTTCATACACTTATTTTGGAGTTAATAGTACAAGAGTGATTCACCTTTCATTGAATACAGAGGAGTATCTATTAGAATAACCGTCATGAGTAACATGTCAGTCAAATTGCCATGGTCTTCCCAAAAGAATATGTGATGCATGCATAGGAACCACATCACATAAAACCTCATCTTTGTATTTTCCAATTGAGAATGACACCAAAACTTGCTTGTTCACCTTTACTTCTCCACAATCATTCAACCATTGCAGCTTGTATGGCCTAGGATGTTTCAAAATTAGTAAATTCAACTTTTGCACCAAACTAGTGTTAGCAACATTAGTACAACTTCCACCATCAATAATCATGCTACATGCCTTTTCATTGACATGGCATCTAGTATGAAAAATATTTTCACACTGTAGCTCTTCATCTTCCTTGACTTGTACACTTAGAGCTCTCATTGCAACCAAAAGCTCTCCATCAACTAGATACTCAATATCACTTGCATCCTCCAATGGTGGCATATAATCATTATTGGACTCGCCTTCGATCTCAACATTGCCATTTTCTTTCAAAATCATCACTCTTTTTTTTGGACACTAACTAACAATATGGTCTCATCCCAAACATTTAAATCATTTAACATCTCTATTTCTAGAAGGTTGGGAATCAGTTTTACCTTGGTTATGGGTGCGTCCATTTTTGTTGTCTTTGGGAGCTTCAACCTTGTTCTTGAATTGAGGTTTCTCATCCTTCTTGCTCCAATCCTGATTCCAAGTTGAAGAAGAACCAGAACTTTGACCCATCCTTGGGGAACCTTTCCTTTTCAATTGATGCTCCTTTATGGCCATATGCAACATGTCATTCAACTCAACATAATGTTGTAGTTCCACCACGTTTGCAATGTCATGGTTTAAACCAGCTAAGAACCTGATCATAGTAGCTTCTCGATCCTCCTCCACGTTAGCCCTAATCATGGCCATCTCCATCTCCATAATGGTAATCTTCAACACTTCTAGACCCTTGAGTGAGGCTTTGCATCTTTTGAAATAGGTCTTTGTAGTAGTGACTTGGAATGAATCTTCTTCTCATGATATCTTTCATTTCCCCCCAAGTCTCAATAGGTCTTTCACAATTTCGTCTCCTGCTCAAAGTCAATTGATCCCACCAAACAATAGCATAGTTAGTGAATTCAGAAGCAACTAGTTTTACCTTTTTCAACTCAGAATAGTTGTGACAATCAAACACTAACTCAATCTCTAGGGATTTAGTAAGCAAGTAAGTAAGTGATTCTCAATTGATTCATCGGGTAAGTGAAAACCTAGACAATCCAATATTTTCTTGGCCGCTCATTCTCTTCTTCTTCCCTCTCTAATTCTATCTCATGTGTTGAGAACTTGCCCACTCTTTGTTAGACTTGATTTAGAGATAGGCTTGGAAGAATTTGGCATAATCTAAGCGATTTATATTCTTGGCAATACCTTGCTACCACTAGGAATCAAAGGTTAGAGAATCTAAAGGAATGAGTCATTGCTCCGCTGCGTATTTGTAAGTTTCTACATTTTTTTGTTTGTTTATAATTTACAAATATGATGTTCATATGTATGTCATGCTACACTATGTTTCTATTATGTTTTTGGAAAAATAATAGGGAGCATGCATCTAAATTTAAATTCCAAGATCCTACATTTGGTCTTAGAGCCTAGATTGCCTAGATCTAGATGTTTTGAATGCATGATTATGTTTATGAACTTTGACATGTTTAGAAAATTGGATGGTTGCAACTTCTAGAAACATGTTTAGGTTTTATGTGTTTTTGCCTAAAAGTTGATTATTTTGGTATTTTTTTTAATTTTTATGTGTGTTTTATTAATTGTATAAAACCCCTCAAAATTATTAGAAACAAGTTTGGAATGATTTCTTTCACAAAAAGTTGAATTTTTCATTTTTGGGCAAAAATGCACGCTAGCGTGCGTGTGCGTGTGGTGCTAAAAAAATTAATTTTTTTTGAAACCATAAATTTTGAAAAATTGATATTTTTTTAAATTGATATTTTTTTAAAAAAATTAAAATTTCAAATTATTTATGGTTAATAAAATAATTATTATTTTTTTAGTTTCCTTATTTTATGGGATATTTTCTAATCTTAACAAACAAGTTTAAATTTAATTAATTAATTTAATTTTTTTTTATATATTCTAGTATTTAATTATTTATTTTTAAATAGATAAATGCCTAATTATTATTGGTTTGTTAGGATATATTTTTTTTGGCAAAATTGTTTATTTTGGAAATAAATGTCATAAATAAATAAAATGTCATACAGATTGATAAGTTAGGCTGATCCAACTGTTAACATGTCATGCCTCATTATTAAGATATTTTTTCATTTGGGCTTTAAATATAAGTACAATGATGACCCAATTTTGTTTGAAAAATGTGGGGAAAATCAAATAAAACTTTCATAAATTTTAGGTTTTATTTGGACCCAATTGAACATTCAAAGTTTAAATTCCTCTCTAGTGGGTGGTTCCACTTTTGAAGGCCCATTTTCTTTGCATGACTAGATTGGGCCTAATCAATTGCATTACGAAGGTTCAAATTCTTGACATTTGGGTTTTGTATGGAAGTTAGGGAGCCTTCGTAGTGGGTCCGACATACTGAGCTCAGCTCTCCTCTATGCAAACTTGAATTGTTAAGGTCCATTTACCTAAGTTGGACTTAATTGTATTAGGTTAATCATTTTAGTTGGACTTAATAATTGATTAGAAACAAATTAATTCTAATTTTTAGATTAATTTTCAATGAATAATTTTAGAATTAATAGGAAAATTATAAACTATGGTTAATTTATTATTTTAATAAGTTGGCAAACATAAGGTGGTTTATTGATTATTTTAATAATTTGGTAAACCTAAGTTGGTTTATTAATTATTTTAATAATTTGGCAATCCTAAGTTGATAATTTTCAAAAGAATAAAATAATAAAAGATTTAATAATGAGTTTTAAAATCTGAATTCGATCTCCACTGTTGATTTAACAAGGTTAGAGTTCAATGGGGCCTCATGGCGCTTTGATTTCTTCTCCCTACGGAAGGTGCTCGCTAAAATTATTAACATGGCTAAATTTCTTAGGATATATGGTTATAGATGGACCTTCTATAGACTCATCCCTACGGTGACTATAGGATTTAAGTCTATAATAATCAAAACCATGGGTCAAACTCATAAAGTAAGAAATATTTGTGACTCTCGCCTACCAAGACACATGAGTTTTTGTTACTTTGATCGAATGGATAGGTAGTTAATAAAAGTCTATGACGTTTTATTACTTGATATGTTTCTCTATTTAACTAAGTGAATATTTTTTACTCTCGCCTACTGGGACACATAGGTTCATGGTTAGTTAAAGTACCTAAGAAATAGAAGATAAGTGTTTTAGTATTTTTCTAATCTCAAAACATTTTTGTATGTTATGATATTTCTAAATTTTTGATGAATAACTGTTTGTCAAGCAATGCATTAATTTCTATTTAGTTGATAATCGTAGCTCTAGGCTTCCCACCCCATACTCTCTCTAATCTCTAAAAGTTTCTCTATGGTAAGAACCTCACGAAATGTTTGTCCAACATCAACATGGTATTGATTATGGACAACATTGAGTTCATGATAATCAAAGATAATCCTATTTTTCCTATGCAACAATCACCAAATCCTTCAAAGAAGATTGTTGATGGTGGACTGAGCAAAAGAAAGAAGGCTAATACTACCAAACATGCTCAAGGAGAAGTTGCCTTAAGCTTCTTCTTCGAAAAGCAAATGAGGAAGAAATTCAAACAAAAAGAATAAGAAGTCCACTGGCAAGGTACCAAATGCTGCAAAGCATCTTCAAGCAAGGCTTGATTATAAGTACGCTAAAGGGGAATGTTTCCAACTGCAAGGAGACTGGGAATTGGCATAAGCTTGCCCGGTACTCAAGGCATATGGAACCCAAGATAATGACATTTGTCTTGGATGCATGTGATTTTAGAGGATGATTCTTCAGTTTTATATCGTTGAATCAAGATCTACTAAACAAGCATGTACTTTTTTACAACTTTTTAGCATTGGGAAAGCCGTGAAGGAAGAAAAGCTAAAGCTTGGAATCCAACAAGGGTTGTTCGTATCAAACATGGTAAAAGAATAGACTTGATGAATTTTGGAAATAAATATATTGTTTTAAGAAAATGTTTATTTTATTCTGATTTTCAGTGGAAATTTTAAATCCAGTTTTCCTTATTGCATCAACAACAATTTGTAGTTACTTTCACAAGTAATAAAATCCTACTTCTTTAAATGGATGTGAATTGTGGGGTGGGTGTATGGAAAACAGGCTATACCTATTGTATCCAAACAAACCCTCTGTACTAAATAATGATTTGTTTAGATAGCTAAACCTAGGACCGTTAAACAAAAAAATGTCAATAACATTAGAAATGACATACATTTGGCATCTTCGCTTTGGTCATATTTACTATAATAGGATTCAAATTCATTCAAATACTAACAAGGGTTGGGCCTTTGTGGGAACTCACCTAGGGTGACCTACCTGTTTGTGAATCTAGTCTCAAGGGAAAATTGACAAAGCGTCCATTCTCTGTTATAGGAGAAAGGGCCGATGTAACGCCCTACTTCCTTAGAGTTGTTACCAAGTGAGTTTAAAAACGTGCATTCAACTCGCTAATCGAGGTTTTAGGTCAAATAGTGTAATTAAGCCATAAACAGAGGAAAAACTCAAGAAATAATTCCATTTCATTGAAAATCATAAAAGTTTAACACCTGAGATCCCAAAATACAGTTTAGAAACATTTACAACATATAAATTGAACAAATTCGACTAAACGACAAAATCTAGGTTTATTTAAAAACATCTCCCAAAATCTGCTGGCTGTCGCAGCCAGGCTGGCCAAACATGTATACGCTGCTTCATGCCTGCTACACTCATGGTTGGTTGGCTTTCTCCTTGCCCTTACCTACACCACAGAGCATCTGTGAGCCGAAGCCCAGCAAGAAAACCCATAATAGATAACATATGCAAAACATACACCAAGTATACAAACTGGCCATCAATAGGCTAAACACATACGACCTAGCCGTCCCAGGCACTTTACCAGGCCCTGGGTTCGCGGTCCACGCCATGAGGATATCCCAGGTATCCTTTAGGGACACGCCCTGGCAACTCGTACTCCACGTGCTCAACGCTGCTCCCAGCCCCTTGCCGTACTCGGCCTTGCACTCAACGTGCCCAACGCCGTTCCCGGCCCTTTGCCGTTTCCGGCCCCTGTCGACCTCGGCCTACACCGTTCCCGGCTCTTGCCGATCATTCACATAATTGCACTCATAGCATAATAAACAAGTACAGAATACTAGCAAATACAATCAAAGGGCTACGCCCTGCAATTCAAACACATTGGGCTCAACCCTACATACAAGCTCTATGGGAACAAGGGTTTTCTTACCTGAGTCCCGAGCTCTCCGAGCACCGACGTCCCGAGCACAGTCCTCTAACTTTAGCCTCGCCGAAATCCTAGTCGCAACACATTAACTATAACGCCCCAAACTCTAGGGACTGTTACGGTGTGCCTTGTAAAACAGTGCTAAACTCGCTAACCGAGTCATTTGGCCAAAATCGTGAACTAAGTATGATTAGCGGTTTAGGGATTAAAAACTTTGGTTAAGATGTAACGTTTCACTAGAACGTTTAATATATACATTGGGATCCTGAAAATATAATTTCAGAGTCTATTACAGAAAATATTTACAACAGGCCGTTCTAAGCAGCAAAACAGGGTTCAACCCTAGTTCCACTTTAAACCTCGGTCGTGGCGGACGAGCGGCTGCATATGTACACGTCATCACCTAAGCTCTCCAACTCAAGGATGGTCTAGCTTCCTCTTGCCTTTACCTGCACCACGTAGCACCCGTGAGCCGAAGCCCAGCAAGAAAACACAATATAACATGATATAATATCAACAGTAATTGTAATAGCCAATCAGGACCAATGATCCAAAACAGGTAGGTGACAATAGCCAAGAGTCACAGAAGTGGGTACAGCTCCCTCTAGCCATGTGACGATAGGGTCACCAGGGCTTAATTGATAAGTGGTTCCTTCATAAGCTTGATCAGGATAGGTGCATGGTGATAGGTCACCAACATAACCATCCTCCCGACTCTAGATTCGTAACTAAGGACAGCGTCCCCCAGCCATGTGACAAGCAGTCACCGGGGTCATACACCTTGGCTGAAATCATCTGGTCTTAGACTAGGCAAGCGCTTATAAGTTCTTCGACTTTAGGGTCGGTCCCGCATTAATGCCATAGAGCCATTCAATGCGTGTTCATCGACCTTAGGGTCGGTCCAGCATTAATGCCATAGAGCAATTCAATGCGTGTTCATCGACCTTAGGGTCGGTCCCTGACTAGTTAGTGCCATACACAAGTAAGTCATGCCACCAATTATATATCACATGTCCAATACTCATAAACAAGGTGTTCAGCATGCTTACTAAATAGATACTAGTACAATTAGGACCATGCACAACCACAGAGGCACAAGCTCTGAACAATATCATACCCAGTATACAAAGCATGTCCTAATCACAAGTTTCTCATGCATCATATGCAATATATCCATCAATCCAACATGCACCAATAACAGCCATGCATGTCACGTTTAATAGTTAACCAACATGCATCAAGAATAGCCATGCATGTCACACATAATAATCAACCGACATGCATCAATAATAACCATGCATGTCATACTCAATAATCAACCAACATGCATCGATAATAGCCATGCATGTCACACATACACAGGGTGCAGTTTTCTTACCTCGAAGTCGAGCTAGAATGATTAAAAGAACGACCCTTGAGAACGATCAACTCTTAGTCCTTTAACGGTCACCTAGTCATAACCAAATATAGGATACCATCAATAAAAATGATCAACACAAGTTCCCAAACCAATATCTAGCCTCCGGGACATCAATCCCCACTTAACCAAGTAGTAGGATCAACCCCGAGGCCTATGGTAAGCATCCCTAAGCTAAAAAACACAATTTTGGTCAAAGCTTCCCTGATAGGCCGCGGCTCATCTCCCTGGCAGAGGAATTTTTGCCTCAGAAGCCACCTTAGGCCGCGGCACACAAAAGCCAGGCCGCGGCTCATTACCCAGATCAGCCAAAAATCAGCAACGCACCAGCTCGACCCCCCTGCGTTTTCCCTTAGAACCAAGCCTTCAAACTAGCTTCAAACCTTCTCCAAACACTCAATTAAACCTCTAAACATCACCCATAACTCCCCCTCATCAAAACCCAAGCTAAACATCAATTAAAACCTCTTCAAACCCAAACTTTCAACAAGAATCAAAAGCTGAAAAACTAAAGGGAAAAACAGAGCACAACCAGAAACTAAAGACTAGAACATACCTCAAGCTTGATTTTGAATCCCCGTTAATGGCTGAAACACGTTCCCTAGCTTCCACCCTTGCTCTCCTAGCTTAATTCCTCAAGATGGCTCTCAAAATTGAAGGGAAAGATGAGGGAGAAATCTTGTACGGGAGAGAAGGAGATAAGGCTCTGTTTTATTCTGTTTTCCACAGCCTTCTAAACACTCAAAGCTGATATAAATCCTTAAGGTCAAAAGACCATAATGCCCTTAGGCCAAATAAATCCTTCTAAACACTCTCAAGGGTAAAATCGTCCTTTCCCGCTTATCTCGTTAATTATAATTAACGCTTTCCAATTCCCGCTATTCTCAATATTCCCAAATACCAATAAATCTTATCCCATTACCCTTTAATTCCCGGTAATGCTCTAGTCATCAAAATGACCCCGAGACTCACCCCGAGCCCTGAACTTAAACTCGTGATGACTAGACCGAACACTTACATCCCATGATCGTCTCATGCCGAATAGCTCGAACCAATCCACCTTATAATGTGGCTATATTAATTAATCACAACCATGCACCCAAAATACACAATTATGCCCACAGCGGCCAAATTACCAAAATACCCTTATAATAATAAATACTCCCATATGCATGCATTCACTATCATATAATAATATAACTCACGTAAACATGCATAAAATCATTAAATACCATAATAAATAAATTATGGCCCTCCCGGCCTCCTAATCAAGGTCCTAAACCTTATTAGAAAATTTGGGGCATTACAACTATCCCCTCCTTACAGGAATTTCGTCCTCGAAATTTACTCAACAACTCGGAACAAGAATTCCACACGAGTGACACAAATTCCTTAAGTCATTCCTTGACCTCACTATTTCTATAGCCTTACCTTAATCCAAGGTGCATTCCGCTCAATAGAATCTCATTACTTATGTCACAATCTGAACTGGCTATCCCTTACCGGAATACTTAACCTTAACCTTCAGATTCACATAACTCAACTCATAAGTTGCTTAACCCATGTCCACTGCATGGAAACACATAATTCACTGTATACAACTGTCAGTGCCAAAAGTAAAACCGATCCAGAATCAACTTATCCAGACCTATCCAGGATTCAGCTGTCGAAATGAACTAGGGCTTAACTTGTCTTAATTCCTCACTCCTTTTCCCATGGTGATACCTTAGAGAAAACACATTCTCCTATTTGAAATTCCACACTCCTACTTTCCAGTTCAATAACACTTTTCCATTTATTCTGAGAAGTGAGCATCCAAGCTCCACTCCCTGGTAATCTCATTAATCCCCTGAACCACCTCAGGATCCAGACATATATATATTACCTCACTCATCTTATAAGATGTTCCTCCAATAATAATTGGATAACCCTCTCTCTCTGATTTACCATCAGTCTGAGAGTAATAACTATACTGAGCTCCATTTATATACCCATCGCCTTCCTAACCCTTCCAAAACCTGGAAGTCACAATAAAGTCTTCATCTGATAAGATAGACCTTGAGTTCACGAAGGCTCTCTATCCTTCTCACAAGGAGACTCAAATATTGATCAGCTGTACTATTCACCTACCCTTACTAATAAAAAAAACTCACTCAGACCACCAGTCCACAAAGACTTAACGCCAATTCATACCGATCCATCAACCTGGGAATCCCACCGCGAAACTCATCGTGATGCTCTCCTATTCCCACTATAAAATACTCAAAGGCTGTAATGGCCTTGCTGTTTCCTGATATTCTATCTCGACCTGCTAACAGGTTAAGAGCTTTACACATGCCTCAATATATCCCCCTTCATCTCAGGCCATCACTATAACGCTTTCATAACCTGTTACCTTTCCATGATGCCTGAATGAAAAGAACAAAAGAATAGCATGAGATTCATCCAGAATCTCTCAGTTAATCTTGATGTCCATCGGATCCCAAGTCCGATCTCTATACCATAATAAATTCATATCTGTCACTATACAACTCTTAGCTAATCCAGCTAAAGCTTTCCATACAATCTTTTCTATCTATGGCTCACTTAACCATTTTTCCTTTTATCCTTCTTGAGATAATAACCTCAACAATGGACTGGCCACCTGGACCACCAGAAACTCTATTCTAGTCCTGGTCAGATTCTTTAGTCAACATGTTGCATAGGCAATCACTTTTCTCAATTACTGGGATGTCATAACAATCCACCAATTAAACCTGGTCTATAAAAGACCCAGCACACTTTCCCAAGGCACCTGAAATATCTTTACCATCCATGGACACCCCTGTCCCCAAGGCACTCCTCATTCTTGGCATATCTCCACAGAGAAAATACCACGGTACCATTGTCCAAGACGATCACCAATCCCATTCAAATAAACCTTTGAATGCACTATTCATCTTATTCACAAACACTTAACTTAGAACCAGTTCTCAAGATATATTCAGCACTCGTAGTGCTCCAAACCGATACTAACACAATCCTTTATATAACTTCATCTCTCTGATCTCTAACTGGTCCTAACCAGATCCAAGATCAACCTTAAAGAATTCCATCTTACTCAGCAACTAACCCTTTAATTCTTATAACTCCACTGAGCCACTCAAAACAATACTTACATCTGGTTCTATCTCTGGCACTCGTAGTGCTCCAAACCGATACTAACGCAATCCTTTATATAACTTCATCTCTCTGATCTTTAACTGGTCCTAACCAGTTCCAAGATCAACCTTAAAGAATTCCATCTTACTCAGCAACTAACCCTTTAATTCTTATAACTCCGCTGAGCCACTCAAAATAATACTTACATCTGATTCTATCTTTGGCACTAAACCAATCACCATTCTAGTCTCTTCTCATAAAAAGGAACCCTGGCAAACCACCTGGGAACACATATTTAAAAACCCCACAGACTAATCCAGTCTATCCTGATCTCACTAACACAAATTAAGTAGTATCCACCACGCTAGCTAAGAGTTCCATGCACCTCCCTGCACAAACTCTAGCTCTCACATCTGGTATCATAAACATATCAAATCCACACACAGTACCAGTTGTCACAAGACTTTCCGCTCACAAGCCCAAGAATTACTACACTTTCCTTGCCATTCAAGACTGCTCTTTAATTACTTCACCAATCCATACCTGGATCAAACCAAAGCCAGCCATAACTAACTCATGAAACCAACGATGAGTCCTTTCCATAACCCAACTCATCTCTTAGATTTCCAACACCATATTACATTTCCCATCACATCATAACCATGTGATCTACATATACCATCAATATACCCTTCTCTATATACATACCAACAAAAGAATAGCATGGCACCAAAGCCAAACAGCATAAATCAAAACTCAGAACTAGAAAACTGACTTGTCATCCCCGAGGAATTGGTCTCGGTCTCAGACTCTGATTGCCCTGGAATAAACACTCGAGTTGGAATCGAGCTGTCTATCCCCCTTTGCTCATCCCTTAACACAGGGCACCTCTTCACAATATGCCCAACTATACCACATGCGAAACATGCCTTTGCTCGGCATTTTCCCAAGTGACGTCTCTTGCACCGCGTGCATATTGGACGAGTCTTCCAGCTTTCATTCTTACTTGTACCAATAAGTGGAGATACCACTATCTGAGCTCCATGCTCTCCAGCACACTGCTGCCCAATCTGATGTCCTGTGCTCTCAACAGCAAGAGCATTCCCTACCACCTGAGCATAGGTAGAGACTTCATGCACTGGGGCAACTCTAATGCCCTGAGCTATTCTAGGATTCAACTCTAATGCCTTAACCATTGAGTTCCCAAACCTAAACACCCTTAAAAACACAAACTGGCACTAAGAGTCGCGACCCTACCCACAAGCGTCGCGGCTAGCCTCGAAACAGAGGCTAGCACTTCCCTGCAGCACACACGGGCCGCGGCGCGCACACCAAGCACCGCGGCGCGCCTCAAGCTTCTCGGACTCCCATGCCCGCGCGCACACACGGGCCGCGGCCCTCTCCTCCAAACCCAGAATTCTTCACCATTTTCCTGCATTTTCTTCAGACCAACTCATCCTATAATCAAGCTAACAGTTCCAGATAATCAACACAAATATTCTAGCCCAGTTTCAACATCAAAACCTGCTCCAAAACTCAACTAAAATACCCAAAAACAGATCAAGTTTCAATCACATGCATAACCTAAAAAACACAACAGAAATTCAAGTTTAATTCCCATGGTTAGAGCTTACCTTTGCTGAGTTTAGTCTCTAAGTTTGTTCCTTAATCCTCAAGCTTTTAGCTCCTAAAATTTCCGAGCCCAATTCCTTGTTTTAACTAGCTTCCACCAGAATTTTCCTTGAGTTTGTCTTAGAGAGTGAAAGAGAGAGGAAGATGAGATCTAACTTCAGCTGGAAGGAAAATAAGTGTCGGTTCCTACAAGCTTCTAAATGATTCTTCCCTTTGTTTTATTTAACGTAGTCTATGTGGTTACCTCAAGGCTCGAGGTACCAAAACGTCCCCGAGGGAAAAATGGTAAATTTCCCCAATATTCCCTCCTAGACATTCTATCCTCGAATATATCTCCAAATATTTATTTTCACAACCCGATAACCCCATATAATAACTAATGCCCAAATTACCCCTCGACTCGCCCCGAGTCGGATTCTCAACCCTGTTGTGACTTTCTGGCTAACCACTCCCCAGGACTGTCTCGGATCGTGCTACACAAATATATCACATATATATATATCACATTTATCATATATATACCCCTAACATCCAGACGGGGCCCACATGCACATTTAACTCAACTAAACATGCATCATTATCATATATTCACATTAATTCATATATTAACATAATAATTCATTTATTACCCTCCAGGCACACTAATCAAGGCCCTAAGCCCTATTAGCAAATTCGGGTCGTTACAGCGGAAGAACCACTAGGGCTAGTATATTCAAATGTCTGGGGACAAATGAATGTTCAAGCAAGGGGTGGTTATGAGTATTTTGTCACATTCATTGACGATTGCTCTAGAGACTCATGTAAGTACCTAAAGCATAGGAATTATGAGAATTTGTTAAGAAGTTCAAAGAATTCATTGCTATGGCTTTAAAACCAAATTAGGTAAAACGTTAAAGATCTTGCGATCTGATTGGGGTGGAGGATATTTGGATAATCAGAACAAAGATTATTTAATTGAACTTGGAGAATTTTCTAAAGCAACTGCCCCAGGGACTCCGCAACAGAACAGTGTTGCAGAGCGGCGTGAATCGCGCGTTTATGAAAATGTGTGTTCTATGATAAGTTATTCAACTTTACTGACTTCTTTATGAAAATGTGTGTTCTATGATAAGTTATTCAGCTCTACTGAATTCTTACCCAGATCCTTTCTAGAGACATACTTCCTAGATCACATGTAACATTTTTAAAAATTTTGTGCCATCTCAAAGTTGCCTCCAAGACACCACTAGAATTATGGAATGGTCGTAAGCCTAGTTTACGTCATTATGGAATTTGGGGGTGTCATGCTCATGTTCTGAGGAAAATGGTAGGATATCTAGAACAACAAACAAAGGTTTTCTTTTTTGTTGGCCATCCTAAAGATACTCAGGGTGGTCTATTTTATAGTCTAGTAGACAAGAAAGTGTTTGTCTCTACAAATGCTACTTTTCTGGATAATGACTTCATAATGAATTTCAAGCCTCATAGAAAAATAGTATTAGATGAAAAATGATAAACTATTGTTCCATCTTCACCGACGCAAGCCAATGCAAACAAGGTAGATTTAGAAACCACTAATCCAAGTCAGAAAGTTACGGTGTGTCATCGTAGTGGGAGGGTTTCTCGGAACCCGTTACCTATGAGTAGTAGTAGTAGTGTGTCGTCGTATGGGAGGGTTTCTCGTAGTAGTAGCAGTAGTAGCAATAGTAGTAGTAGCAGTAGTAGTAGCAGTAGCAGTAGCAGTAGTAGCAGTAGCAGTAGCAGTAGTAGCAGTAGTAGCAGTAGTAGCAGTAGTAGTAGTAGTAGTAGTGGTAGAGTAACAGTAGCAGGAGTAGTAGTAGTAGCAGTAGTAGCAGTAGTAGTAGCAGCAGCAGCAGCAGCAGCAGTAGCAATAGTCGTAGTTAGTAGTAGTAGTACATGGAATTCATCAACTGCTCGACGAATAAGTGTGAAGAGAGCTTCTAGTTGCTTAAGGATAAGTTATGCACAGCACCAATATTTTGTGTGCTGACACCCAACGACAAGTTTGTAGTCTACTGTGATGCATAAAAGCAAGGATTGGGTTGTGTGCTGATGCAGAATGACAAGGTAATAGCCTACGCCTCAAGGCAGCTGAAGGAGTACAAGCAATGCTATCCAGCGCATGATATGAAGTTGGCAGCGGTGGTCTTTGCATTAAAAATTTGGCGCCATTATCTTTATGGAGAATGGTGTGAGATTTATACGGACCATAAAAGCTTAAATTTCTTCACACAGAAGGAGCTTAACATGAGGCAGCGCAGGTGGTTAGAACTAGTAGTAGCAGTAGTAGTAGTAGTAGTAGTGGTAGAGTAACAGTAGCAGGAGTAGTAGTAGTAGCAGTAGTAGCAGTAGTAGTAGCAGCAGCAGCAGCAGCAGCAGTAGCAATAGTCGTAGTTAGTAGTAGTAGTACATGGAATTCATCAACTGCTCGACGAATAAGTGTGAAGAGAGCTTCTAGTTGCTTAAGGATAAGTTATGCACAGCACCAATATTTTGTGTGCTGACACCCAACGACAAGTTTGTAGTCTACTGTGATGCATAAAAGCAAGGATTGGGTTGTGTGCTGATGCAGAATGACAAGGTAATAGCCTACGCCTCAAGGCAGCTGAAGGAGTACAAGCAATGCTATCCAGCGCATGATATGAAGTTGGCAGCGGTGGTCTTTGCATTAAAAATTTGGCGCCATTATCTTTATGGAGAATGGTGTGAGATTTATACGGACCATAAAAGCTTAAATTTCTTCACACAGAAGGAGCTTAACATGAGGCAGCGCAGGTGGTTAGAACTAGTAGTAGCAGTAGTAGTAGTAGTAGTAGTGGTAGAGTAACAGTAGCAGGAGTAGTAGTAGTAGCAGTAGTAGCAGTAGTAGTAGCAGCAGCAGCAGCAGCAGCAGTAGCAATAGTCGTAGTTAGTAGTAGTAGTACATGGAATTCATCAACTGCTCGACGAATAAGTGTGAAGAGAGCTTCTAGTTGCTTAAGGATAAGTTATGCACAGCACCAATATTTTGTGTGCTGACACCCAACGACAAGTTTGTAGTCTACTGTGATGCATAAAAGCAAGGATTGGGTTGTGTGCTGATGCAGAATGACAAGGTAATAGCCTACGCCTCAAGGCAGCTGAAGGAGTACAAGCAATGCTATCCAGCGCATGATATGAAGTTGGCAGCGGTGGTCTTTGCATTAAAAATTTGGCGCCATTATCTTTATGGAGAATGGTGTGAGATTTATACGGACCATAAAAGCTTAAATTTCTTCACACAGAAGGAGCTTAACATGAGGCAGCGCAGGTGGTTAGAACTAGTGAAGGATTATGACTGCAAAATCCTATACCACATGGGAAAAGCAAACATAGTTGCTGATGCGCTAACTAGAAAAAGTTATGGAAGTTAACAACGTTAGCTAGAATAGAAAAGCCGCTACAGCAGGAGCTGATCAATGCCGGAATAGAAGTAGTCATTGGTAAACTGGCTAACTTGTCCATCCAATCAAGTCTATTAGAAGATATACGAATTGGGCAAGGGCATGATGACACATTAGTAGCACATATGTATGCAATTAAAGAAGGCAAGGCCACAGATTTCTCGATCTCAGGACAGGGGTTTTTGAGATATAAGGAACGGATATGTGTGCCGAATGATCAAGGGATTAAGATGAAGATTTTAGAAGAAGCGCACAATACCCCATACTCAGTTCACCCAGGGTCGACTAAGATGACTCGCGATCTTAAGGCAATGTATTGGTGACCAAGAATGAAGAAAGATGTAGCAGAGTATGTGTCTAAATGCTAAGTATGCCAGCAAGTGAAAGCAGAACATCAGCGGCCTGCAGGCTTATTGCAACCACTTAGTATTCCATAATGGAAATGGGACGACATAGCCATGGATTTCGTGACGAGACTTCCACGAACAAATAAGCAGCACGACTCGGCTTGGGTAGTAATAGATAGACTAACCAAGTCAGCTCATTTCCTGCCTATTAAGACTACGTACACAGCAGATCAGTACGCAGACATTTATGTTCAAGAAATAGTAAGACTACATGGAATCCCTAAGACCATAGTATCTGATAGAGGATTGATGTTTACATTGAGATTTTGGGGAAGCTTGCAGCAAGCCATGGGTACCAATTTAAGTCTTAGTACGGCATTTCATCCTCAAACTGATGGTCAGTCCGAGTGTACCATTCAGATTTTAGAAGATATGTTGCACGCTTGTGTACTTGATTTCGGAGGATCATGGAGTAAGTATTTGTCGCTGATAGAATTCTCCTACAAAAATACCTACCAGTCAACGATCAGGATGGCACCCTATGAGTTACTTTATGGAAGAAGGTGCCGATCGCCGTTACATTGGGATGAGGTAGGAGAAAGGCAATTTCTTGGACCCGAAGCTGTTAGAGAAGCTCAGGATGCAGTAACACTGATTAGAAAGCATATGCTTACTGCTCAGAGCCGTCAGAAAAGTTATGTGGATGCTAAGCAGCGTGATGAGGAATTAAAATTCAGACATCAAGTCTTCTTAAAGATATCTCATATGAAAGGTGTGAAGCGGTTTGGGAAGAAGGGCAAGCTTAGTCCCCGGTTTATAGGTCCTTTTGAGATATTGGACAAAGTAGGAGCAGTTGCATAGATTAGCCCTACTGTCAGCTCTAGCAGATAGCCACAATGTCTTCCACATCTCATTGTTGCATAGATATGTGTCAGACCCATCTCATGTCTTCAAGTATGATACAATAGCATTCCAGAAAGACTTGAGTTACGAGGAACGACCAGTTAGCATCCTAAATAGCAGGATGAATGAATTACGATCTAAAAGTATTCTGATAGTCAAGGTCCTATGGAGTAATAGTTCTGAACGGGAGGCAACGTGGGAGTTGGAGGAGGGCATGTTAGCCTGGTATTCAGAATTGTTTGGTAAGAAAAAATTGGGGACAAAATTCTTTGTAGTAGGGGAGAATTGTAGAGTCCCAAAATGTTTACTTAGCTAGTTAGTATTAGTTAGTAGTATGTTAGTTACCGTGGATTTTGGTTATCATGATTATTAAGGAATTAAGTATTTTTTATGAATAGTTTTAATAAAAGAAAGATCTAGAAGCTCTAGAACCTTCCAACAGTTGTTAGGATTGTATTATGACTCAGTCAAAGTTGTTTACCCAATTCAATTTATGCTGAAAAAGTGCAAATACATGTTTAATATATCTACGTATGCCTATATATCGCAGGATAGGGGTCGATATATCGCCTACGGAAGATACGAAAAACAAGTCGACTTTGCACGAACGATCGAACAAACCTCGTGAATACAGGGAGAGGCGATATATTGCCTAGGGTGGGCGATATATCAGCTCCATGAGTATAGTTTTAAAAGTTTGACTTTTTTAATTTTAAAAAATACCCTTAACCACTTAGACCTGCCTTTGAACGATTTTGACCGAGTTCTGAGCGTCAGTTGAATAAAAATTCAAATCTTTTTCATTTTATAATCATTTATTTATTCAAATTAAAAGGAGTTAGTTTCACTCCTTGAACTCTATAAATAGGACCTAGTACTCAGCCATTTTCTTCATTCTTCAAGCATTTGATCAAAGCCTCCAAGGTGCTAGTGTTACTAAAGAGAGATACACTTGGGTTTTGAGTTAAAGCTTTATCATTCTAAGCTTTTATAAACTCTTGGGAAGTGAGAAATAGTGTGTTTTTGGTATTAAGATTTAGACCAATTCATAAGGTCATTCAAGGTATTCCTATTCTTTAAGTCCAGTTCTTTATAGTTCTTTAGTTTTCTTTAGTATCTTGTATTCATATCCTAACTCTTGTATTCCCATATTCATCTTTATTCTTAAAGATTCTCACCTTTTTCTACTGTTGGTTTATAGGAGTTTCTAAATCTCGTTCTTGTTCCCAAATATCCCGGCTTTTGGTAAGGAAAATAGGCTAGATATATGTGTTTATATGTTTATGCTATGATATGATATATGTTATGTTATATGTTTTATAGTTATTGGGCATATGACTTGTTTAGCTAGCCAGCCCCAATAATTTATGGGCAAATGACTTGCTTAGATAGCAAGCCCCACAAATTTATGGGCATATGACTTGCTTAGTTAACAAGCCCCAAGAAGTATGATGGCCATTGTAGTCCTATGTGATATATGTTTTATAGTATACGTTTATGATATAGTCTTGTGTTTATGATTTATGTTATATGATTGTTAGTAGATTTTCCTTGCTGGGCATTAGGCTCACTCCTTTATTTTTTAGTGTGATGCAGAAAAATAGATATGGAGGCGGAAGGATTCTTGGTAGCTTGGCTTATGTGTTAAGGATGAAGGGATTCAATGGACTGCGTGTCGATCGAGGATGAGGTTTTTTATTTTTAGTCTTTTAAATTATGTTTTTGATGTAATTCCACAACTAGTATTTAAATTTTATGTTTTATGTTTTATCAAACAATGGGTACCCATACTGTATTTTATATTTTATTTTGTAATATGCACAATATTATTTTGGGGTTTTAATAAAGTTATGATTATTTCTTATCTATGTTTTATCTAAAATAGTAGCTATGTCTAGTAGTTTTATTGGTCCAAGGTCTTAGAAATAGTTAGGTCATTACAGTTAGGCTACACAGATTCAGATTTTAGACTGATGTTATTGACAAAAAATCTACTTCTGAAAAAGGTGTTTACTCTTGGGGGTGGAGCTATGATTTGGAGAAATGATAGGTTGCTTGTCACCTCAATACTTGTGATTTGGAGAAGCGTTAGGCTATCTGCCATTTTAGATTCCACCTTGGAGGCTGAGTACATAGTTGCGTCTGTGGCAGCTAAGGAAATAGTCAAGCTAAGGACATGCAGCCATCTCGGACATGCAACACAATTTTATATTAACAATAAAAGAAGTAGAAATCATTTAGTTTGATAATTTTGTTGATTTCTTATTTTATTACATGATTCATTGAATAATACAAACATTTATAAAATCCCGAAAATATGAATAGTTACAATTATAATGACTAGGTCATAGTGGATTATAATTGTCATTATATGTTCAAAAGAACGAGTCCTAAGATTAAGTCAGTGCATTGGATTTTCACTGATCTGGTAATCTACGGTATGATCTACTTACACATTTGCGATGTGATTTCTTATCCAAGGTATTGACCAAGTAGATAAGATCGAATGTATATGGGTACATTGGACTATGACCGATATTGATTATTGATAGATAAATAAGTATCATTGTTATCGAATCTAATCAATGTGACAACATTGACCATAGGTAAAGTTGATCTTAATTCTGAGTGATATTATTCTGCTAATTATATTATTTAAATCTTTTGACTTGTTCGTTACTAGCACACCCTACGGTCTTGCCCATACTTACATCTTAGATATTTAGTAGTGTAATTGAGTGGGAGTATTAATCATAGATATGAAATCTATAACTTCTGTATGAGAGGTGAAAAGATGACTTCCTTAATAGCTTATTCTTAAAGGGTAAATGATCAAGCGCTCATATCTGTGATTAAGTTCACATATTTATCATTTACAAGGGACTTAGTGGGAGTTAAGGATAAAATACAAATGAGGGGTGTACCAGTAATTTGCTCCCGACTCATTAGTAAGTCATCGATAGAGGATTGACTAACTGTAATGGTTATAACAATGGATAATGTATTTTTGGTTTGGTAAAATACGTTCTGTGAACTCAAGAGTCCAATTCCGGGTCTATTGGAGTCACAAGGAATTAATAAGTTATGAGATAATTTATTGTATTAAATAAACTCAAGGGAACTTATTGTAGCTTGGGTTCATGGATCCATGGTCCCCATGTCGTCTCTTATCAAATCAAGTTTAATAGTCTCAAACAATTGATTTAATTATCAATTAGAAATATCAAATTTGCTAGGTCAATTTGGTGATATTTACATGTAATAAGAATTTGGGAATAAAATAAAATCTTTGGGAAAATTTATTAATATTGATAATTTTGTGTCAATATAAATAAATAATATTAAATCAAGTTTCAAATTATAATTATTTAATTTGAATAAGGATTTAATTATTTATTTAATTAATTAATTGAAAGATAAATAAATAAAAATATTTTGAATTTAGGCCCAATTAAGATTTAAATTCAAAACAAAGAGATTGGGCCCAAGTCCATTTGTGGGAGCCCAAGGCTTGGATTTTTTGTTTATTATTTTAACTATTTTAAATTTAAATAAAGTTTAAGTTTCCTATATAAGGAATGTGATATCTAGGGTTTTATTAAGCAAGTAAGTAAGTGATTCTCAATTGATTCATCGGGTAAGTGAAAACCTAGACGGTCCAATCTTTTCTTGGTCGCTCATTCTCTTCTTCTTCCCTCTCTAATTCTATCTCATGTATTGAGAACTTGCCCAATCTTTATTATACATGATTTAGAGATAGGCTTGGAAGAATTTGGGATAATCTAAGCAGATTCTTGGCAATACCTTGCTACCAAGGTTAGAGAATCTAAAGGAATGAGTCATTGTTCCGCTGCATATTTGTAAGTTTCTATATTTTTGTGTTTGTTTATAATTTACAAATATGATGTTCATATGTATGCCATTCTACTCTATGTTTATATTATGTTTTTAGAAAAATAATAGGGAGCATGCATCTAGATCTAAATTCCAAGATCCTACACAATCTTCTTCTCCCACTCTAAATAAACTTCAGGATCATTTATGCCTTGGAAGGATGGAATCTTCATTTTAATGTTTCCCCTATTGTTGTCAAATCAATCTCTAGCTCTTCTACCTCCATTCCCATGCCCAAATCTTCCCATGTTAATATTAGAGGCACGATCATCTTCATCCTCATCATTTGCATAACAATACTCATAATCATATCTGTGTTGATTTCTGTCTCTTCATTGTACGTTAGGAGCTATAGGTGGCTTCTCCCTTTGTAATCTTTCTTCTACTCTAACCATCATTTCATGTAGATGTTCTAATTCAGCCCTTATCATCCATCTCATCTCCCCCACAAATGCTTGATTTTGTAAATTTGGAACAACCTGTTGTTGATCTTCTTCTTCATTTTGGGGCATGATTACTGCAAACAAAAGTTAGAAAGAAAATCTAACAGTTTCTCACCACACTTTCTCACGTGTTTCACTCTACAATGATATCACTCAAACTTGTGTTTACTCAAATGTGTCTCTTACTCTCTTATGATCTCACACTCTCTTACATTTTTCCACTCTTTAGTTCCATCTTTTAGTTCTTTATGGAACTTAATGAACCCAAGCAAAAAATTTCTTGTAACAATGAAACAAAACAACTTGGAAGAATGAAAATTTCAAAAAGCAAAATGAAAGAATGAAAAATTTTAAGAACAAAAGAAAATTCAAAGATAAGATAGATACACACTTATAAAATATTGAAATTGGAAGAATACACTTATGCAAAAGAAATCTTGAATTTGAGCAATATTCCAAACATAACTTCTAATATGATTTTTTTTCTTTTTTTGTTTTTTTCTCTCTTTTTTTTTTATGATGAAATGATAAAGTATAACAGTACTTGAACGAAATCAATAGGTAAAAAAAACAATCAACTTAGTATTTCTGCCTAAGAAAAGAAATCTATTTTTTATAAAATTTCGATGAGATGGAATAGATGAAATGAACAACTAAAAATTAAAAATAAGGATAGATAACAACCTCATTTAGAAGCCTTATTTATTCTCTGATACCAAATGATGTGATTCTAGATTATTTTAACCCCAATAAAAATAATCAGACCCAAAAATTAATCTAGAACAAGGATGCCTTTGATCGTTCTAAAATTAGATTCTCCAAAAAATAACAAAGAACATTGACCCATTATCTATAAAGAGATAAGAACCAAAAGTATATGAAGGATATTTGATGCCACACTCAAGAAATGAGAAGGATTGTGAGTCATAAGTCAAGAAACAAACGCCAGAAGAAAGATCTTGATAAGTTCTAAGAAGTTCTTTGAAGGATCAAAGATAAAACACTCTCCAAAATATATGGATTCCAATAATCTACTTTGCAATCTCATATCTCCCCCTATTTATACTTGGAACATCCCTCCAAGAATAAGAAAAGGCCACATTTAAAGCATTAAATTGATACATCATCAATATAGACCAAAAACCCTCCAATTCTAGACTATTAGTCTTCTAGAAAGTAGCTAAATGACTAAATACAAAAAGTAGAACTTTAACCAATCTTAATATAATTAAATGCCTTAAATGAAACATAAATATATTACCATAAATCCTCTAGACTCAAAGGCCTCATTTTTGGAAGTTAACTAGCCACTTTAAATTTCCTCAATAACACTGAATATGCATTGATCTCCATTTTGACCAATCTTGGACTTTATCTTTTCATAATCGACCCATATTTCTTGGATTTGTCCATTAAGTACTTCTTTGAACCTTCTAGCTCTTGCTCTTGTAATTGGACCAATTGGAACTTGCATTGGCTCTTTTAGTGTTGCTCCTTTATTCTCATCACCACCATCAATGACAAGCTAGGCAAGAGCGTGATGATCAATACTAGCACCACACACATTTTCATCTCGGAGCTTGAAGCAAAATGATTGGGACTAAAGCTGGAGAAAAATGTGGGTCGCATGAAGGCGGTCAACTCAAAGGCCTTGGGCACAACAGGAGTGGCTAAGGGCGTGAAAGTTAAGATCGACACGTGGGAGGGGAAAACCAACTTAGTGGTGCTCCATATGGACGATTTTGATGTAGTTTTGGGAATGGAATTCCCAACTGAGAAATGATCCCTTCTTATTCCTGCTACTGGAAGCTTACTCATAATGGGGGAGACACCATCAATGGTACCTGAAAAGGTGACACCACCCCCTAGTGTGATGTTTCTATTAGCCTTACAGTTTAAGAAGAGCGTGAAGAAACAAAAGCCCACTTATGTAGCAGTACCCACCGTGTTCGAAGAAACAGTGGAAGAGATTGTTCCACTTGAAATTAAAAGGATCTTGAAGACGTATGGGGATGGGATGCCAGATAAACTCCCTAAAGCCTTGCCACCAAGAAGGGAGATTAATCACCAGATAGAGCTGGTGCCGGGAGCAAAGCTCCAGCTAAAGTGCCTTACAGAATGGCACCCCCCTGAGCTAGAAGAATTGAGAAAGCAACTGAAGAAGTTATTGGAGGCAGGCTTCATCGGACCATCGAAGGCGCTGTTTGGTGCACCTGTGCTATTCCAGAAGAAACACAATGGGAGCTTGAGAGTGTGATTGATTATAGGTGTAGAGTCCAAGAACTTTACTTAGCTAAGTTAGATAGTAGTATAATAGTAAAAATAGTATTATCTTTGTGACTGTGGATTTTTGGTTCAGACCGGGATTTATTTGGACACTCATAGTAGTACTTATAGATTTTCTAAGTTTAACCTATAGTTTAAGAATATTAATTTTAACCTAAGGTTTGATTAATATGACTGATATTGAGGATAATATTTATTATACTATAAGGTTTAGATAAGAACCAATAGAATTTTAAGCACATGTTATGTATGGGTTTAATAATGATTAAGTATTTTGAGGATTTAATTTATTAAGTTAAAATTTGAATACCCTAAGATCAGTCAGAAGCTTTGAAAATGTTAGAGGGCTTAGTCAAGGCTGTTTACTCATTTTAAATTAAGCTAAAAATGTGTAATTTCGTGTTTAAATAATCAGCGTATGCCGATATATCGCAGCTATAGGGGGCGATATATCGCAGCACGAAGATACGAAAAACACGAAACGATGCATGACTGCCTCGGGCATACTGGCCCAGGCGATATATCGCCTACAGAGGGCAATATATCGCCCCTCTCAGCATAATTTGAAAGTTTTTGAAATCGTTTTCCATTCAACCCTTCAACCTCTTGATAAGTCCAACATCTTTTTGAACGAGTCTTCAGCCTCTGCTGAACGATAATTCAAATTATTTTCACTTAAAAAGCCATTATTTTTATTAAAGTTAAATGAAGATCTTTTCATTCCTAAACTCTATAAATAGGACCTAATACCCAGCCATTATTCATCTTTTACTCTAAGTTCAGAGGCTGCAAGTTGCTAGGTGAGTGTGAGAGTGTAAACACTTGGGTTGGGAATCATAAGCTTGATCATTATAAGCTTATCAAACACTTGGGAAGTAAGGTTTTATAGCATTTCGGTTCAAGGTTTAGATTGGTCATTACAATAGGGTTCTCAACAAGGTGACAGTTCGCAACACCAACCCCATCCCTCTGATCACTGATTTGTTCTACCAGCTAAGTGGAGTGAAGTATTCACAAAGTTGGACCTGAGATCGAGCTATTATTAGGTGAGAATCGTAGATGGGGATGAGCCAAAGACAACATGCATTACTCGATATGAAGCATTCAAGTTTTGAGTTATGTCGTTTGGGTTGACGAATGCACCAACCATTTTCTACACACTGATGAACCAAGTATTCCATGATTATCTAAACAAGTTCGTGGAAGTGTACTTGGATGATATCGTGGTTTACTGTGCCATGATGGAAGAGCATCAAGAACACTTGGCTTAAGTGTTTCAGAATTTGAGAGAAAACAAGCTATATGTGAAGCACGAGAAATGCTCATTTGCACAAGAGAGCGTCAAGTTCCTAGGCCACATTGTGGAACGTGGCCGAATTCGTGTGAACCTGGAGAAGGTGAGGGTAATACAAGAGTGGAAATCCCCCACAAATGTGAAGGAAATACACTATTTTCTTGGCCTAGCAAACTACTATAGACGATTTGTGGATGGCTACTCAAGAAGGGCGCCACTCTTGAGCGAGCTGTTTAAGAAGGGTGTGACTTGGGCGTGGATTGATAAGTGTGTTGAAGCATTTAGGAGTTTGAAAAAAACATTATGAAGGATCATGTTCTTTCCCTGCTAGATGTTAGCAAGCCCTTCGAAGTGCAGACGGATGCATCATATTATGCTTTGGGAGGGGTACTTGTACAAGAGGATAAACCGGTAGCATATGAGAGTCGCGAGCTTTCCAAAGCTAAGAGATGATATACTACCCAGGAGAAGGAACTCCTCACAGTTATTCATTGCTTGTGGGTGTGGAGACATTATTTGCTGGGGTTGAAGTTTGTGGTGAAGATGGACAACATAGTAGTTAGTCATTTCCTTACCAAGTCGAAACTGACCCCTAAGCAGGCATGATGGCAGAATTTCATGGCGGAATTCAAATTATGTTTTCAACACAAGGCAGGATGCCTAAACTAGGAAGCCAATGCCTTGAGTCGCAAAGCATAATTGGCTGGCATGGTGAATACTCCCATCAAGGAGCGCATCAAAGAAAACCTGAAGAAGAACCCAGTTGTCAGAACCATTCTAAAGCTTGTGAAAGAAGGCAAGACTCGCTAGTTTTTTATGGAGAATTATCTTCTGTGATCCAAAGGGGGTCGCTTGTATGTTCCGAAAGCCAGAGATTTGCAGAAGACATTGCTGAGTGAATGTCATGACACTTTGTGGGCGGGTCATCCAGAGTGGCAGAGGATGCATGCCCTTTTGAAGCAGGGATACTACACCACATATGTGAGATGATGTATTGGAGACACCAAGACATGTCTCGTCAGCCAACAAGATAAGGTTGAGAGGAATAAGACACCAGAGTTTTTGGAGCCATTGCTAGTCCCAAGCCAGCCATGGGAAAGTGTGTCTCTTGACTTTATAACCAACCTACCAAAGATAGGGGGTTTAAGTGTGATCTTAGTAGTCCTAGATAGATTCTTGAAGTATGCAATGTTCATCCCAGTGTCGAAGTATTGTTTGGCAGAAGAGACAGCGCGACAATTTTTCAAGCACATTGTCAAATATTGGGGAGTGCCCAAGAACATTGTTAGTGACTGAGATGGGAGATTCCCAAGGACCTTTTGGTCCAAACTATTCAGACTTTTGGGGTCACAGTTGAACATCTCCTTGAGCTACCATCCACAAATAGATGGGTAGACAGAAAGATTCAACGGGATGTTGGAGGAGTACTTGCGCCACTTCGTCAATGCCAACCAGAAGAATTGGCTGCTACTACTCGATGTAGTTCAATTTTGCTTTAACTCTCAAAAGATTTCTTCATCGAATAAGATCCTTTTTGAAGTTTTAATGGATAGTAGCCACTATTTCCACACATAGTGGATGAATACCGCAGTCAAAATCTGCGAGCCTTTCACTTCACAAAAGACTGGAAAAAGACTACAGAGATTGCCCGAGCTTATTTAGAGAAAGCAACAAAGAGAATGAAGAAGTGGGCAGTTCAGAAGTACAAACCACTAGAGTTCAAAGCATGTGACTTAGTGTTGATCAAGCTGAGGCTCAAACAGTTGAGATTCTAAGGGGACAAAGACATCAGACTCATTCGCAAGTACGAGGGTCCTGTTCCAATCATCTCAAAAGTTGGCCTAACCTCCTACAAAGTAGTCCTACCAGCATGGATGAAGATACACCCAGCCCTTCACGTCAGCAACTTAATGTGGTATCATGAAGATCCAACCAATCCAATGCGTAAACAGTCAACCAGAGGAGGAGTCATCATTCATCCAAGGAGCAAGCATCAACCGAAAGAAATCCTGGTGGAGAGAACGGTCACCACAGACCGTAAAAGCATAAAAAATATCTGGTAAAATGGAAGGGTCTCGCAGATGATGAGATAAGCTGGGAGAGGGCGAAAGACTTGAAGTAGCTCACGCAGAAGACTGAAGATCTACAAGCTACTTCGTCGAGGACTTCAAAGAATTAAGTGGGGGAGAGTGTGGTGTGCTACCCCTTTGGCACACCCACATGGGGCCATTTTGTAAGTGAGGATGCCTTGGTGCTTGATCATTAGTCAAGTCTTGCACCAAGCAACCTCGTGGGGTAGGGTAGTGGCAGTATTGTAATTATGATATGTCTCCCAAGCAGAAATCATATATGTTCCTGGAAAGACATTGTATCCCTAGAATGCTTCTTAGGGGGGTGACCTGGTGACTTAGGGAAGCACCATGGCCACTGTTGACGCCACTGTTGACGCCATTTTTCATCAACTTAGAAATGTAGAGCACTTAAAAAAAAATACCAGAGGAAACAAACACTAATATACACGATTTTTAGGTGGTTCAGCAGTTAAAATATGCCTAGTCCACGAGTCAGTGTTATTCACTTTATGGAATTCTCTCAAAGCTTTCTAGAAGAAATTTTACAGAGTCTTCCCAATACAGATTTCTCCGTCCTTACAAATGAATTGCTCCACACTATTTATAGAGTGATTTACAGAATATCCCCCCTCATATTTCGAGGAGTTATTATACTAATCACTTAAATAAATGCAATTAAATGCATATAGTTACTACGTACGCGTATAAATCCCATGATATTTGGGATTTAACAACAAATTACAACGAATCCCTTAAAACATATGGATTTTATAACAATAAAGATTTTCACACTTAGCTCGCGACCTTGAACATTCAATTAACATGCCTTCAAGACCGATCAACCATCACTAGCTCGCTACCTCTGTTCGGCTCGACTTTTAACAAGTAACATGGTTTAGATCATCCTTTTCGAGCTCACAATGCCCGAGCTCGAACCGTCTTGTCTGATGGCAGGAAAGGAATCAGGGAATTTATACAAGTGTTAAACCATTGTCATTATAGCATCGAGCTTGACTTATAACCTCGGAACACCTCCGAGACCACGTAGTTTCCGAGCTCACCATTTCCGATGTTGTTGCACTCAACGAGACTGTTCTTGATATTTATATTAAAGTCGATTATGATGAACCTGCTTATTCCGAGCTTACACTTTACGAGCCTAACTTTCAAGATCAAATTTTCTATTCTCAAAATTTGGGTGTGACATTTTCCTCCTCAATAGTATCAGTTCGAATCCTATGAGAAGTAAACTTTTGAACTGCCTCTTCTGAAAATCGAGCTACCTACCACACTTGAGTGTGGACACGCATCAGCCATGGATTGCGCAGTCAGAGTACTTGAGTACTTTTTCGACATGCCCACGTCTTTTCATATCTCAGCTTTTTGCCACCACTATCATATTTGTACCCTGACCATCAGATCAGTTCCCAAATTAAACTAATGGTCCAGATTATTATGACCCTTGATATTCTGGGGTCTACAAATAAGCCCACTTCATCTTCTTCAATACATTTTTCATTTCAACTTTCAGAGAAAAAGAAAAAATCAGAGCCAAAACTCTCTTCTCTTCTTCGCAGGCTCTCCAAACCAAGAAGACAAAATAATCTTAGCATTTTCGACTCCATGAGATCATTCTTGCAACCGATTCTTCAATCGACGATTTCTCTATATCCGCGAGCTTTTGTGTGTAAGTTTCAGTTCTTTGATTTTTCATGCATTTTTATGTTCTTCATTCATTTTTACGTACTTTCTTTCCGTATGAATATATGCACTAGTTAGTAGCCTTAGCCATATTGTTTAGCTGATACTACATAAAACTAGGATTCAAATTTTTTTTTTTTTTTTTAATAATAGCATATCGTGTAAGCCAATAAATGGGGGTTCTGAATTAGGGTTTTTAACTTCACAAATCCCAAAATTATCACCTTTTTTGGTAACTGTCAGCATTATCCTTGAAACTCTGGGATCCTTAAAATGAATCCAAACTTCCCCACTCTCGTGTTAAGTACACGCTCGAAGCCTGAACTTTACAATAGTTCGAGGTTCCACTTCGAATTCGATTTATCCTTTCGAGACCTCAGTCTCGATTTTGTTTACTATGTGATCTCGTGCTTTCGAGCTCGAATCACCAAAACTGTACTATGTGATTTCTTGCATGCCTAGCCCTCACCCTTTTCTTTCTTATTAGATGTCGTAGAACTCTGAGATTCGGTGGGGGTCAATGCTCGCAATTCCTTAATCTCCATCAACTCCCAGTTCGGAGTCTCCTTTCACTCGAAACCAGCACTTAATACGTGAGCACCACGAGAGGTGCGAACAAGAGGACATCCAAGATCGTTTTCGATATCAGATTGATGAGGTCGAGGAAGGAAAAAGGAAGATACTCTGGGTCGCGATTTATCCAAATCCGGACCCCGAAATCAGACCTACCCCGCTCGAACCCAAACTCAAAGTCATCGTTGCTTACGAGCCTGGTGCACTTTCCTTCTCGCTGATGGAGGACCCTTCGAACCATCCTTCCACTTCTCAAGCTGCATCCATTCCTACCCTGCAAGAGGGTTTTTTCGAGGCTGAGCATTATTGGAGCTCAGTCATCTCAACGGGCCAAATTTCTGAGCTATTAGCTTGCCACAGCCTGAAACTTTCTGGTGCACTGATGTGCTGACCTGCGACTCTGAACGAGCGGAGCTGCTTCGCCCTAGGAGATGGCAATCCCGACAGCAAGATTAAGCCCGCGGCCTGGAGTCGCGAGCACATGAGGGCAGGGGCTCTGCTACCCCTGAAATCCTATTTTAAGAAATTTATGGCCTTTGTTGGGCTCGCTCCCTTCCAACTCTAGACCAATTCATATAGGGTTCTTTTCGCCCTCAGGTCCATGTACCACGAACTGAAGTGGAAAGGACCCTCACCCCAAGAGATTATGTATCTCTTCTGTCTCAAAAGCAACCCCTCTCGAGCTCGGGGAGGGGATGGCTTCTACTATTTGTCGAGTTATCCGGAGGAGAAGAAACTTTTCGAGGATTTGCCAAACCATCCTCCCAACTTTAAGCTCGCTTTCTTCTGGACGGATGGTCTCACTCCTTCGAAATTCTATTCATTCCAATGCATCCATAAGTACTTACACTTATCCCTTACCTTTTCGTTTAATGATTAGGCTCGAAATAATAACATGTAACCATCTCTTCAACCAAGTATCACCATCCCACCCCCTTAGAGTTGATGGTGGAACATAAAGAAACTCTACTCTAACTGCCCTATGGTTGGCAGTCTTTATCTTATCTTCTCCATGAAGAGCGGCACTGAGCCTGTGGCCTCTTAGAGCAAGACTAGTCTACAGAAAACTCTGCCTACCACAAATACTTCAAGTGGGAGCACGTGCCACTTCCCACTGAAAGACTTCCCCTGAGACAGAGGTCTTCGAGCTCACGGGCCCGTCCCCATGTGGCTCCCTGTCATGATTGATTTACCTCGGGAAATGAAGCCCAGGACGAGGCCTCGAGCTCAGGTGGAGGAGGTAAAGTAATACTTGGCTCCAATATGTGGTCCCCTTCTTTGCTTAAGCATAAGCCCGACACACTAATCATCTTTCTGTATCCTAGGGATAACTTTTACGTTTGGTCCTGGGTAGATGAGAGGGTACATAGGTTTGATAGCTGGTTAGGTCAGTACCAAACCATGTATGGTTTAAACGAGATTTGGGATGGGGTCACCATTCAATACGGGACTAACGTTTATAGAGACCTTTCGAGGTTGTCTCCTACATATAGAGAAGGGACTCCCCCAGCATCCTCTAAAGATAGGGGAATTTCTTGGTCGTCGAGCACAAGCTTGGTAGAGAGTACCAGTTAGGTTTCTTTTGACCTTAGTCTTGCTTCTTTTTGTAATTTAGGCTCGATCACTAATGTGTAAATTGTGTATTTGCAGGCGACATGGAATCTGACTTAGATAACGTACTGAACCGTCCTATGGGGGCAAAGGCGAGTAAACGCCAGAGGGCATCGTAGAAAGGGAGCGCCCCTCAAAGATCCCAAAAAGAGCCGAGGTGACTCCTCCAGACCCAGACTCCAAAGGCCCGAGCCAAGCTGCTGCTGCAAACCCCGAGATCAGGGTATCTGCCGAGGTCTCACACCCCCCGCCTCCTTCTGAAGTCCAGGTTTCCCAACAAACTACTCCGACCCCAAGGAAACAGGTTCCCACTCGGGAACGTCTGTTGTCGGTCTCGACCCACGTCCCTGAATATGTGATCGATAACACTGCAGGGACACATGGAGTCAATCTGGGCTCGGATATATTATCTCAAGTCGGCCAAAGTCTCAGCAACCTTTCCACTCCTCAATGGCAATTCCTCACCTCCTGCCGTGACACCAACACAATCGTTGATAAGGGCAGCGAGCTCTTCACCTCGGTAAGTCCTTTTACTCTGTAGCATTGCTTCTACGGACTTATCTTGTAAGTTTAATAACCCATTTTTGTTTATGTGTACAGGCTTTCACCGCATTTGCTCAACTTAACTTCAAGTTAAACAACGACATTTAGGCGAGCCAGGCCTATGCTCAGGAGGCGAAGAACCTTCAGTTAAAGCTCACAGACTAGCTCAAGGCTGTGACGTTGAAGATATCAAAACTCGAATCAAAGCTGGAGGCCAAGGACTTTGATATCAAGGAGAAGGACTCCAAAATCAAGGAACTTCAGCAGTTGAATGCCAAACTGGAGAGAGAAAAGGCAGCCACTTTCGACATCATCGAAGGTGAGAAGGCTCGCCTCCTGGAGGAGTTCAAGCCTAAGAAGGATCATGTCGTTGATATGACGATGTATCGAATCTGGGTGAACAACCCCAAGCTCGATACAAGCTTCCTAGACACCTTGGAGGTTGAGTTCGTCAATAGATGGCACACTCGCCTTGATGAGGAAGATGCCAGGCTCGAGGCCGAAGAGACCGCAAGAGTATCAGGAATGGCTAGGGAGACTGCGAAAGCATCAGGAACGGCTGGGGAGAAGGTATCAGCTCCATAAGTGTGGAATCATGGCCTCTGTCCCATTATTTTTTATAACTCATTTTATATATATGCCCTTGGGGCAAAGACAGTACACAGCTCGCTTTAGAGCTATTTCATTATTATTTAGACAGTAATTTTAATCTTTATGTACACGATTTTCTTGCTCGAAAACCTTCATGCATTTGATTTTACATTCAGCTTTTGCTTTAATATTTTTGCTTTACATTTATGGGTCGAAATATTTCAGGCAAGTTATACTAAAGGCTTGCTTTTTTGTTTGTTTATTTGTACAAACACATTTTTTGGATTTAAGCTCGAGTTTCAATGCATTCATGCACAGTTTACTCGATATATTTGTGTCCGACCTCGTTATTGTCAAGGTCGAACCTTACTTTTACCATGTACTCGAATGTACTTATATGGCATGTAATCTTAGTAGTTTAGTTATATTTTTCTTTTCTAGTCACTTTTTCTCATCCTCGAGTAGGTCCTCGAGGTTGTGAGGTCGAAACTTATTTTTGCAAAATTTTCCAGCCTCGGACTCGACTTAATTCGCAGTTGGTTTATTTACACTCCAACTTTCTGTCGATTATTTTTAGCTGGTTTGTTCCAAACTTATTTAGCTCGTGTCTGTTTTGTAATCCATACACTTATAATTTTTATAATCTGGTTATTTCCAGACAATTTTAGCTCACGTGTCTGGTTTGTAATCCATACACTTATAATTTTTAGCCTTGTTATATCCAGACAATCTTAGGTTGTGTGTTTGGTTAATAATCCATACACTTATAGCTTTTAGCCTGGTTATGTCCAAACCATCTTAGCTCGCGTGTTTGGTTATTAATCCATACACTTGTAGCTTTTAGCCTGGTTCTGTCCGGACCATCTTAGCGTGTTTGGTTATTAATCCATACACTTATTATTTTTATAATCTGTTTAAATCCAGACAACTTTAGCTCGCGTATACACTTATAACTTCTATGTCAGGTTAATGATCTAGATATTTTTATTAGTTTACATGTATACTTAAAACTTTCATGTTAGGTTAATGATCCAGGCATTTTTATTCTATGTTATTTTTTTTTTCAAACTTATGGTATGATTGTATACCACTGATGCCCCCTTAATATCCTATGAGTGTGACCATAGGTTAGTGAATTAAGAGAGTTTGCAATAAATACAACATTTAATAAAGAAAACAACTTTTGAGCAGAATTTAACATTTTATTAACAAAAGTCTGAAAAATAAACAAGCTTGGTTACAACAAAAACACCCTTCCTACATTATTGATAATAAGGTCGTAGATGTTCGCCATTCCAAGCTTGCGGAACCAACTCTCCATTCAATCTCGCCAATTTATACACCCCAGGCCGGATGATAGACTCGATCTGGTACGGTCCTTCCCAGTTAGGTCCGAGTATCCCAGCAGATAGGTCTCGTGTAGCCAGGAATACGCGTCTTAGTACCAGGTCTCCCAATCCAAATTTTCTGTCTCGAACCCTCTTATTGAAATACCTAGTAGCTCGTTGCTGGTATGTAGCATTTCTCAATTGAGCTTCATCTCGTCTTTCTTCAATGAGGTCTAGACTTCTTCGAGTTAGGATTGGTTCGAGGCCTAATTGTATGCATGGCTCCGTATTGTAGGTATTTCAACTTTAACAGGCAACATGGCATCGCACCCATATGCTAGGGAGAAGGGAGTATGCCCTGTTGAAGTTCGAGTTGTGGTTCGATAAGCCCATAAAACTTGAGTAAACTCTTCGAGCCACCTTCCCTTAGCCTCTTCTAACCTTTTCTTAATGGAGCTTTTTAGGGTCTTGTTGACTACTTCGACCTGACCATTTGACTGGGGATGGGCGACGGAGGAGAAGCTTTTTAATATCCAATTTTTTTTCGCAGAAATGGGTAAATAGGTCACTGTTGAACTGGGTACCGTTGTCCGACACTATCTTTCTGGGCATGCCATATCGACAGATGATATTTTTTACCACAAAGTCTAAAACTTTTTTCGAGGTAACAGTGGCCAGGGGTTCAACTTCGGTCCATTTCATGAAATAATCGATGGCGACCACAGCGTACCTCACTCCACCTTTGCTAGTTGGCAACAAACCTATAAGGTCGATTCCCCACACTGCAAATGGCCATGAGGAGGTCAACATGGTAAGCTCGGTAGGTGGACCTCGCAAAATTGAAGCAAATCGCTGGCATTTATCACATCGTTTGACATACTCGAACGTGTATGCCTTGACTGTGGACTAGAAATACCCCTGTCTTACTACCTTTTTTGATAGACTGTGACCCCCAGCATTTACTATAAACCCAAGAAACTTTCTCGAAGACACTCCGAAAAATCACTTTAGTGGGTTAAGTTTCATGTTATACTTTCGTAGTATAGTAAAGCATTCTGCGAGATCATCAGCATGGTTATTGTTATGTTTTGATTTAACTAACATATCGTCAACATAAAATTCCATGTTATTTCCAATCTGCTCGGCAAACATCATGTTCACGAGCCTTTGGTACGTGGCCCCAGCATTTTTAAGCCCGAAAGGCATGACATTGTAGAAGACAACCCTTTATCGGTTATGAAGCTCGGATGTTCCTAATTTGGTGCATGCATGGTGATTTGGTTATGTCCAGAATAAGCATCCATGAATGATATGATGTCATGACCTGCAGTGGCATCTACGAGCTAATCTATCCGAGGTAAGGGGAAACAGTATTTAGGGCATGCCTTGTTAAGGTCTGAGTAGTCGATACAATTTCGCCATTTGTCATCGGGTTTCAGGACCAACACTAGATTGGAAATCCAATCAGGATAAAAGGCATCTCGTATGAATCGATTTGCCTTTAACCTGTCAACCTCCTCCTTGAGTGCCTTCTTTCTATCATCGTCCAAGAGTCTTCGCTTTTGTTGCTTAGGGGGGAAGCTTTTGTCAATGTTAAGTGCGTGGCTTATGACATTCGGAATGATTCCCACCATGTCCAAGTGTGACCATGTGAACACATCCTGGTTTTCTTTTAAGAAGCAAATTAATTGTTATCTTTCCTTTTCATAAAGGTTCTTACCCACCTTCACCACCTTTGTAACATCTACTTCGTCGAGCCTGACCTCCTCGAGCTCTTCTAAAGGTTCAAGGTCAACCCTTTCTTCTATTATGGGGTCGATCTCTTCATCTATCTCGACGACCGACCCATTTATTTCTTGAATAACCACTAGAGCTTGCGCACTTGTCTGAATTTTTCCTCTTATGGAAATGCTATAGCACTCCCTTCCTACGAGCTGGTCTCCCTTCAACGTCCCGATGCCACTAGAGGTCGGGAACTTGATGGCCAAGTGCCTAACAGACGACACTGCCCCTAGCCCAATCAGGGCAGGTCTCCCGAACAATACGTTGTAGGCTGATGGGAGGTCCACCACGACGAACTCCATCATCTTGGTTATCGAGACTGGATAGTCTCCCAAGGTTATGGGGAGTTCGATGGATCCCGTACAGGCAATCCCTTATCCTGAAAAAATGTACAACATTGTTGCACATGTTTTCAAATCGCGAAGCGCGAGTCCCATCTTTTCTAGAGTGGCTTTGTAAAGGATATTCACCAAGCTCCTGTTATCAATCAGGAATCGGCGTACCCTCTTGTTCGCGAGCTGGAGAGTAATGACCAGGGGGTCGTTATGAGGAAATTGGACATGCGACGCGTCCTCTTCTGTAAATGTTATGGGTTAAGTCTCAACCCTCTGTTGTTTTGGAGCTCGTGGTTTGGGTTCGTAGGGAGAACCGTCTCCAGTCTTGAGCTTATTTACATATCTTTTTTTGGTGTTCCTGTCCAAACCTGGGATATGAGGTCCCCCTGAGATGGTTTCTACATCCTCTCCATCAATCGGAGGGGGTCTCTCGTCCTCCCGAGCTCAGGAGTTATTGTGTTGGGTAGGTTGCGCGACTGCTGCCCTCTGACTTGTTGATGCTTGATTGGGATTTCGGTTTCTAACGTACTGTCTGAAATATCCCCTCGAGATCAAACCTTCGATCTTGTCTTTCAATTGTCGACATTCATCGGTTGTGTGTTCGATATCTCTATCGAATCTACAGTATTTATTTTAGTCCCTTTTTTTCCTTTTGATTCCTCATGGGATCAGGTCGTTTAAACGGAACTGGGTTTTCAATGGCCAGGTAAATATTCTTTCGAGACTCATTGTGCTCGGTATACACCTTGTATACGGAGAAGTATTTATCCCCTTTCTTCTTTTTAACTCCATCAGCCTCGGGATTATTCCCTTCATTCTTCTTCCTTTTAGAAGGGTTATCCTCGAAGAGTCTTGAAGTTGATGGGGTCACCAAGGTCAAGGCAGAGTTCATATTTGTCGTTGTAGTTATGGGCTGAGAGGTCATGTTCAACGCTAACCTCGACTCTTCTACATTGACAAACCTTTGGGCCCTCCAATTGAACTCGGTTAGCGACCTGATAGGTTTCCTTTGTAAATCTTCCCAAAGGGGACTTCCTAGAAAAATAGCTCTAACAGCCATCAGGTGACCGCTATCATCGACATCCCAAGCTCAGGCCACTTCTAGGTTAAACCTCGTGAGATAACTCTTTAATGACTCATTTTGCTGTTGTCGGACATTGGTTAAGGTCGAGGCCTCGGGCCTGATGCCAATCATAGCCTTAAATTACTTCTTAAAGTCTCTAGATAATTGATCCCAGGACAAGATCTAATGTCTTCTAAACTTCTCAAACCAGTTTTTTTCTGGTCCTGTAAATGCGGCTGGGAACAGCATACATCTGAGCTCGTTGCCAACATTGCTAGCTCGCATGATGGTGTTGATGGTACTCAGATGACTATACGGGTCTGAGTTTCCATCAAATGGTGGGACATGGGGTATTTTGAATCCCTGAGGAAATGGAGTGCTGGAGATATGCAGGGCAAATGGCTCGAGTTCCTCATCGGACTCTTCAGCTTTGTTCCTATTACGCTCGTCTTGCAGGAGCCTAAATGCTCTTTCTAACTGTTCAATCATTTCCTGGACTAAATCCACTGGGGGTCGAGCCTGAACCTGAGGGGGCTGGTTATCGTTAATAAAATCTCCAGCTCCCTGTCTTGGTATAGGGTTATTTGTTGGTTGTTTACGGCCATTCAGATGGCCGTGTAGATCAGATTTTGGGGGATTATCTCGCCCTCGATTATGGTTTAGATGATCCCACAGATCAAGGTGATTCCCCTGATTCCCTGTATTCCTTGGCTCGGTGTTATAAATGCTTACGAACCGAGTGTAGTCCGATCTTTTGCTTACATAACTTGTAGCCCTCTCTGGAAGTGTGGCTCGGTGATTACAAGGTGGGTCTCCTGCTGGCCTTCTTGTTCCAGTAGTTTGTGATCTTGAAATTTGGCTTCCCGGTGGCTAAGGAGCCATGCGATCTCGGGTAGCCTCTCTTTCGTTCCCCTGTCCAGGCCTAGCCTGTCAGTTTCCATCTCGATTGCTGGTGTGAGATGGCCTCCGTGGTGCAGTTCGTGGGACCTCTCAGACTGGCGAGGGGTGCCTTATTGGTGATGGTGGATGCCTTATGGGCAACGGGGATTGTCTCCCACTGTTAAGCCTAGATGGTCCAGAGTTTGCTCGGACAGGCTCCGAATTGTTTCTTGTAGTATCAGAATTCGGGTTCCGAGCCACTGGAGGGGCTCGGTTATTACCCATTCCTGTAGGCAAGTCTGCAGTCAGGTTGGCAGTGGCCACAGCTCGGGTACTCCTCTGGGGCCTTGGTTGATTCGACTGTGAAGCTTGTTCCGCCCTCCTAGCGATCGTGCTCCCACGGGGGCGTCCTCTAGGCCTCTGGGGAGGTGTCGGGGCGTCATCAGCCTGTCTGACTAATTCCTCATTGTGTTTTTTCGCCTCTGCCAACTGTTTGCACAGTTGGAGATTTTCAAGTTTCACGATAGGAACATATCTTTTAGTGTTGTAATACAAATCCTCGTCAGGACTGGGGGCAGGTGGCCCCCGAGAGTTGGATGAATCACTCCTCTCCTCAGGGTCCAGATCCACCATAGGCTTCTTTCCAGGTCGTCGAGGATATTCCTCAGTACGAGGGGTCTGTTCCTCGGGTATCTAGGGCAATGGTCGCCCACCAATACTGGGATTGCTTGCAGCGGCCATTGATGATTCAGGAGGTTTTCTTATTAAAAAGGCTCACATCTTGTTTAATGGCTCTCAATGAAAGCACCAAACTGTTGATGTCGTTTTTCATCAACTTAGAAATGTAGAGCAATTACACAAAATACCAGAGGAAATAAACACTAATATACACGATTTTTACGTGGTTCAGCAGTTAAAATATGCCTAGTCCACGAGTCAGTGTTATTCACTTTATGGAATTCTCTGAAAGCTTTCTGGAAGCAATTTTACAGAGTCTTCCCAATACATATTTCTCCGTCCTTACAAATGAATTGCTCCACACTATTTATAGAGTGATTTACAGAATATCCCCCCTCATATTTCAGGGAGTTATTATACAAATCAATTAAATAAATGCAATTAAATGCATATAGTTACTACGTACGCATATAAATCCCATGATATTTGGGATTTAACAATAAATTACAACCAATCCCTTAAACATAGGGATTTTATAACAATAAAGATGTTCACACTCAGCTCGCAACCTTGAACATTCAATTAACACGCCTTCGAGACTGATCAACCATCATGAGCTCGCTACCTCAGTTCGCCTCAACTTTTAACAAGTAACATGGTTCAGATCATCCTTTTCGAGCTAATAATGTCAAAGCTTGAACCGTCTTGTCTAATGGCAAGAAAGGAATCAAGGAATTTATACAAGTGTTGAACCATTTTCATTGTAGCTTCAAGCTTGACTTATAACCTCGGAACACCTTCGAGACCACGTAGTTTCCGAGCTCACCAATTCTGATGTTGTCGCACTTACTGCACAACGAGATTGTTCTTGATATTTTTATTAAAGTCGATTATGACAAACTTGCTTATTCCGAGCTTACACTTTACGAGCCTAACTTTCGAGATCAAAATTTATATTCTCGAAATTTGGGTGTAATAGCCACCAGCAAATAGGGGCTCAAGTTATATACTCCCTTGACCTATCAAGGCAGTGTATTAATAAAATGTTTTTTATCCGTACTTTCATGTGTATGCTTCCTTATTTTCTGTGTTACTTGATTGTTACCTACGTTAGGCCATCGCATGCCACTTGCCTTGTTGTATGCTTTTGTGTGGTGTGGACGTTCTATGGAATGACTTTCTTTGTGTTTGCCCATACTTCTTTATTGTCTATTGAATGTATGAGATGTGTTTGTGGCTAACCAATGAGTTTGTTTGCACGCGGGTGTGAGTTGTAGATTGACTTGCTAGCTTGGAGCGCTTGCAAGTGCAGCACGTTTCGTCTTCTTGGAGATCCCAAATAGCCGGCCCATGACACTAGGCACCTCGAGGGAAGGGATCTACTTTCCCTTCTGAAAAGGCCCCTGATCGCATAAGAGGGACCCCTCTAGGTCAATGACTTATCCGGGCACCACTGGTTCCAAGGAAAGGACCCATGGAGCGGTCGCAGGAGCTGCAGGAACTGCCGGGGCTGGAGGGACAATCGTCGGGCCTTGGGGAACAGTCGTTGGGGATGGAAGCATAAGTCCTGGTGTTGTGGGGACTTCAATTTGAGAGGTCTTCGACACCCTCCTGGTGTTCCAAGACTACATTGGGGACGATTTTCCCGAATGTAGTCGAACAAGCCCATATGGTGTGCAAAGAAGAAAGGAGTTGGTTAACACTCAGATGGAAGGAAAGACAGTGAAATAATAATAAAGAAAACGAAAAGACAAATGTATGCAAGAAGATCTAAGTGCGTAGAATCTCCCGAGAGCCCCACCGCTATAAGGCTCCTCCGGTTGAAGAATGGAGTGGGCAAACTCTCAGATGAGTCGGCCCATCTCCTGCGTGGTGTTTGTCTCGTATTGAAAAAACCACCTTGCATGCATGGATGTCACCTCATCCAGAGTCACGAATCCTCGGGAATGAATTCTTCTCTTCGGGTGGAGGAGGAAGACATTGATCAAGTCTTGGTTGTCTTGGAACCCTCTTTCATCCAGTGACGTCCCGAGATCCGCCCGCTCTCAAAGAGTGAAGGTGAAACCCATATGTGGTCGAGAATAACTCCCTCCCCTACATGCTTAGCATGGTAAAAGGGTTATGGGGGATTTACCTTGTGGCATAGAAGAAGACCCTATCCCCACCTCAAGATCCTCGTCTTCTTGGGCCTCAGCAGCGGCCTAGATGGCGAGCACTCTCTCCACGTGCTCCTCGCACATCCTCTGGTTGTACTGGAGGATCGCTTGCGCCGCGCACATACTCCATGTGAAATCTGGCCTCCACCAATGATTTCTTCGAGTCGCGGAAGCTGGACAAGTTCACGAGGCTTATGTGCTGACCCTCCTGAAAAAGCCCGTACTGGCGCAGATGAGCCTCCGTGACAAGGAAGGTGAGACTCATCTACTCATCTGGGAAGGCCTAAATTCTTTGAAACCTCTCATTGTAGGCATCAATGTGAGGAGTGCAGTGGAAGGGACCTGCAAAAGAATCAACTCCTAAGGACCAGCAACAAGGGTAGGCCAACTAAACAAAAACAATTCGAGGAGACATACCTACCCTAGCAAAGTCCATGAGTAGTGTTGGATTGATCCACGCAGGAAAGCCACTTGTATAGAAAAAGTGGTGTTTGTAGTCCCGCGCATGGCTCTCGTTGCCACTCGGAGCCTTGTAGGGCATGCCCGGGTACGTATACTTCATCAAAGTATAGTACCTGTCATGATTCCCTTTCTTCGGGCAAGCTCAAAAGTTGTATACGTAAAGGATCTCTGCCGGAGAAGGGGCGGGCCAGTTCTACCTCCTGTACAGAATGAAAAGCCCTGCTAACACCCGATATCCATTCAGGGATAGCTAGAAGGGGCTATGCCAATGAAATTCAAGAAGTTGACATAGTATTGATGGAGTGGTAGTGCGGCTCCCGCCTGGAGATCAGAAGCGCTCCACACCCCGAGGCCATGGACGCTATCATGTGCCCTCTCGTTCTCTCAGGACAGACGCACCAGCATGTCCCAAGTGTCCACTCCAAAGTGGGATATAATCTTATTAAGAACTCTTCGATGTCTCAGCTTGCTTGGGAGCTCCTCCGCCTCAAAGTCATCGACGGTATATTTGTTGTCCCCTGCCAGGGGACCCATGTGGGCCTCCTCCTCTGAGATGCCAAGTCGAAGGGGCCTCTCCGCTATCGAAGGGTGTCTTCCCTCACCACGAGGGCCTTACTCTACTCCGTGGCCACTCGTTTCCCCTTCTCAGAAAGTCGTCCTGTGTCTCAGGTCATCTCCAATATTTTGTTGTCGAAGTAGTACAATCCTTGTTGATGAAGGTGATGTAGCTCTTCAGACATCTGAAACAAAACCAAGCAGTTAGCGCCTTGACCAAAAGAAAGATAGGCCAAACTGAGAACCCCTAAGACTACTGGTCGGGGAGTGGAGGAGAAATAATTCTAAGGAACTCGGGTGTCCTCGAAACCTGCGGATTGGTGCCGAGGAACATCACCGAAGTTCATGAACTTTGCAGGAATTTGGAAATTTTTCAGATTCTGGTCGAATGTCCAAAAACACGAAAAATCGCATAAAGCGCGTAACAGGCCATTTTGACCCTTTAAAACGTCAAAATGGGCCCAAAGAAACTAAAAAGGAGGTCAAAAAGACCTCTCTATGCCAGAAACATCAAAGACCTAAGCATGCAACTACACACTCAACAAACCAGAACTTAAGGGAAGAATAGGTCAGAAATACTTACTCGATATAAAGTGTTTGTAGGTGTTGTGGTGTGTGCGGACTCAAAAGTATTTCTTGTTGTTAGACCAGAAGAATGACGATTCCCTCCAGCCGTCCAGGTCGTCGGAAACACAGGAATTGGTATAGGTTTTGGGGTCTAGGAGTGATGAAGCCTTGGGAGAGTTTGAAGGTTCTGGTATTTTCGAATTTCAAATGGCCAAAGTGAGTATGTGAGAGGCAGTTCTCGAGTTTTATACTCGAAGAGCTTGGGGTGGAAGCAACTCCACCTCGACCGTTGATCACCTATAGGTAGGCACTCGAGTGTGATCCAATGGTCATGATTATCAAGGCACAGATCATGATCATTAGCATGGGAAAAGAAAGCCTCAGATACAGAGCAAAAGGACGCTTCGCGTATGGATTGGACGCCTTGGGCATGGAATGGACTCATCATTAATTGCACCGATTGATGGGCCCAACAATGAAGAGTCAACGCGTGGCTTTGCAATTTTCGTGTATGACATCATGAAGAGCCCAAGAGTCACCTCTCGAAGACCCTTGAAATTACTCCTCTTAGACTAAGTCCCCACTGTCCGAGGACAAGTGAAGACTTGGGGGAAAATGTTGTTTGTGATTTCATCATTGGACACGTGGCAGTAATTAGAGAAGTAATTAGGCTCATCAGGAGATAATAAAGCTCTGTAGGTCTCGCCCAGAGATTCTTGGAGTGTAGTCTTCTCCCAGTGAGCCATGATCCCTTTTTAGGCATGGATGTCTCCAAGTGAGGCCACGTCCCGAGGACCACCCTAGCGGTCCTCCTGTCTTCTTGACCCGATAGTCCTTTAGGTCTAGGATTTTTGTCCTCTGGCTTGGAGAGAATGCCAAGTGTCAGTCGCTATAGCCTTGGGCCACCACAAGATCGTCTGACAGCTTTTTGGGTGCCTCGAGTACTGGCTTCGAGTTCGTACACTCGGAAATTGGTATTTCCCACAATGCCCTCTGAAACAGGAAAACGTGCAACCACATTCTGACAGTGTCAAAGGTGTGTCTCCCGTAAAGTTGTTGGGCTGCAACCTATGAATTGGGCCCCGTGCGATACGCACAGGCTGACAGTCCTAATTAGAACATTCGGAGGGGTTGAATAGCAATTAAATCCCCAAATAATTGGGAATATTTGTACTAAATGATATTAATGACCCTCAGCCTCTATAAATAAGGCTAGGGTACCATTGTAAAAAGGTTCACAATTTTTATACTCAGAGCAATATATACGCTGCCTGAGAAAATCTTCATTGAAGCTTGTCATCTCAAGCTTCAAGAACACTAATACTACAGACTCGTGGACTAGGGTTGTTTTATAACCTGAACCACGTAAAATATTAGTGTTTATCTTCTTTATTTTCTTTTTGTTATATTATTAAGTTGATAGCGAAAAAGGTAGTCAACATGCTGAATTTGGTAGGATTATCATTACTGGTAAAATAAACTTCTTATTAAATGAAACTTGGTAACTAGAACACAGATATGTCTTTGAAATATATATATAAATATATATATATATATCACATAGTATAAATCTAGAGCATGGTGATGATAAATATAATATATAATGTATTTGAAAGAGAGTGAAAGAAGAAGAGATTGTGATCTCGGCCATAATTTCCTTTTTGATGTATGGACTTCTTACAGTCCATCATACAACATATATTTAGAGCTACACAATGCCATTTAGAGCCATTTTTTCATGTATTTTCCTTCTAGTATATACTTTATATCACTCATATATGTATATTCGTTTTGTGCTTTTTGAAATTCCGTTTTTAATAATTACCAGATTAATTAACAATGAATTAATTAAAATGCGGAATGGTAATTAGATGATTACACAGAAAGCAATTCTGTCGAGACAGAATCCGAACTTGTCACGACAGAACTGAACACAAAAATTAAACAGTGCAAAAATTAAAGAACACAGCGAATTTTTACAAGGTTCAGAAACCCTTTCGGATATCCTACTCCTTGGGGCCACGCCCAGAGAATAAACCAATTAGTAAAGAAACAAAGTGTACAAAAGCATTGACTTAAACAATGTAAGACTCCCTCTTAAACTATTGCCGCAATCTTGTTGTACTCTTCTCTACGAATCTGGTTTGATGAAACGTTGATTCTCTTGAACTCCCTTCAAAGAACAGCGAGTGCACACTTCCTCCCGAAGTGAGACTTAGATTGAATCCTCTCCCGAAGATCCTTATGAACACGTTCACAATAGACACTATCTGTTTACAATGGACTAGATAGATATCCACAAGTACACTCAGCACTCTCACAAAGATTAAGGTGAACAAACTTAATCTCTACAAATAAACACACTCTTCAAAATAGCATAACGATTACAAATATTCAAAATGGAAGAGGTGAAAAATCCCAAGGCCTTGGCAAGGTATTTATAGGCAGGGAAATCGTCCAAGGCCATGATTTTCTGGTATCTTTGAAATCAATTTGCGAATTCCTTTGATTTAGGAAAACAGCCAACCAGATGGATTCTGTGTCGACAGAAAAGGAAACTGATGAGTCAGAAACGTAGTCAGTCTCATCTGGCAGAACGAACATGGTCATTTCTTTTGACCAGGTTCATTTTCGATACCTTCATTATTTCCATAATAGACATAATCTCACATAATCCCTGAAAATAATCTCAAGATATTTGCACAATATATTTTTACCAAAAAAATGATTATTTGAGATAAATAAGGCAACAAATATATTCACACTTAAAGATCTTTTCACATTACAAAACTAGCTGAAAATATTTCCAAATAAAACCGAAAATCAATATGGAGATACTACTGATTTTCCTTAATAACTTTAAAACATTTTGTCTAAAATAAAGTTAGCCAAAAAAGGACTTTACAATCTCCCCCTTTGGCAACTTGATAGACAAAAATATTTTAAGAGATTATTTTGAAAGATCCTGCAAAGACAAACCAGATTAGAGCAAATAGTAATGTTACATTACTCCCCCTGCGAAAAGCATCTCAAAAGTAACAAAGATCAAAACATAAAACAAGATAAATCGATCAAAATGAACCTTTTACTCCCCCTTGTTGTCTATCAATAAGCCAACGGAGTAATACCAACACAAAACACAATCCAAAGAGTCAAACCACTACTCCCCCTCTTTGTCTATCAAAAAAAAAACCAAAAGGCAATGACAACACAATTTTTCAAGCCTTCTTTGTGGTGACCGAGACGGTTGTTACCATAGATTCTAATGCCTCGATTTTTCACCATAGATGCAACAAACAAAAACAAAGAGATTTTTTTTTTTTTTTGAAAGAATGAGAAAATGAGTCTCTCTTTGACCGATTATAAAGAGAAGAAAATGACACTCGGGGATTTGATTTTATTCCTTTTCAAGACCAAATTAATGAATTGATATCCAAAAAAAAACTTTGCACAGTTAAGGAAAATAAACCAAAAATAGAAACTTTTGATGTCAAATAATATAATAAGTGACAAAACAAAAAACAACATATTACCACAGTTTCCCTTTCTTGATAGCCACGGTCAAGTCTTTTTTATTTATTTTTTTTATTTTTTTTTATATAATATAATATATAAACAAAAGTACCAAAAATATCTTATTCTGATTGTGCCCAATGTCTTCGTGCCTTGTCTTTGGAGAAAGTAACAAACATTAATTCTTAACATATTTTTACTATAAGGTTAGAAAATATATTTAATATAAATCATGCTTTTATTTTTTATTTTTTTTAAAATCACAAAATATGTACTCCTGACACTAAAAATATTTTATCCAAATTAATAAGTGTGTATGAGTCTTACAAATTTTTCCAACAGTATATCTTAAGCATTTGTGTGTGATTGTGAAAGCAGAGATCATTGCCCTGTATGGAAATTTTAGCCTTTTTCAGGGTCATTGCCCTATGTGGCAATTTTTAGCCTTTTTCTCAAAGAGTACCCAAATTAGACGCTTTCACACTATACTGAAGGCTGCATTTATCAGTGGTAGAGTATCTTCTACATAATTTTTAGTTACATAGTTCCAACTTACTCAAAGATAGCATTTTACACAACAGTGCAGGTAGCTCTATTCTAAGATGGAGCCTGAAAATACTTTCAAGGATCAAATGCTCATACACTACAAACACAGATTAATTTGGAAGAATATTAATTGGAAGGACTAATTATTTTGATTTTTTTTTTTTTTTAAAAAACTATAAATTCTAACAAGTAGTAAAAATACATTTTGTCATAATGTTTGAGACTGTCTATTTGGACAAGAACAAGAAGATATCAAGCAACTCTTTCTAGCACAAGGATATGGCACAACACAAACAATATTTAATTAGTACAAACCCCCAAGGATTTCCTGAGGGAATAAAACCTGACCGTATCAATAACTTTTGTGAAAATATGTGCAATTTGTTTGTCACACTCAATATATTCTAAGACCAAAGTTTTATTTTCAACAAGATCCTCAGTGTGTCGAGACACATCATCAACACAAAAACATTTTTCATGAGAAATTTTCAGATATTTTCCCAAACGACCTGGTTCACATTTACCAAAAGAATATTTACTTAAAATCGGTAAATCATGAACATGACTCATACTTCCAATTTTTCTTAAATTTTCACAATCCACATGATTATGTTTTTTATGACACAAATTACTATCACTCCTTGTAATTGTGTGACAATTGTGTGATTGAGATAATGTGTAACAATTAACGACAGATTTATAACCCTTCAAAACACAATTTCCATCTTGGTCAAGCACAAAACAATTATCAAGAGAAAAATTTACAAACAAGTCTTGGTCACAAATTTGACTTATACTAATTAGATTAATATTAAGTCCATCAACCAAAAGAACATTTTGTAACTTTGGTAGTCCTTCAGAATTTAGAGTGCCACTACCAAGTATCTTACAAGACTTACCATCTCCAAATGTGACTTCCCCATTTTTCAAAGTCTTGAAATCAGTGAGTATGCTTTTGTTACCTGTCATATGCCTAGAACAACCACTATCAAAAAACCAAGAATTAGAAGCACATGTTGTAAGACAAGTAAAGGCAGCAAGACATTTGAATTTAATTTTCTTCACCCAAACTTTCTTAGGTGTAGTCCTTTTCTTCAATGGCATTTGTCTCAAATTACCATGATGATTAAAGTAATTTTTGTGAAGAAAATTCATCAAGGTAAAACATTTAGGTCGAATATGACCTTTCACTCCACAGAAATTGCAAATTGGAATAAAATGACCATATTTTTTATTCTCGAGAACTTTGTTATTGTTTGCCATCAAACGATTATCTGAACATACTTTCAACCATTGATCATACATGTTTTTGTATGATTCTTTCAAAGAATCCTCATCCAAATCGGATTCATTTGAATCACCATGGGAACCCTCATCTGTTGAAATAGTATTATTTAAACAAACAAGGTTCTCATTCACCTGCACAGAAAGAGGTAAGCAAGAAAAAACAGAAGTTAAGGCAAGATTAGACTTTTCTTCCTCATCACTACTTTCAGAGTCCTGGTCACTCCAAGTGACTGCCATGACCTTCTTATTTTTCTTTATGGTATTGGCACATTTAGCTTGAATATGTCCAAAACCTTCACACTCCTTGCATTGAATACCTTTTTTATTAGTATATTCAAAAGGTTTCGAAAAATTATTACCTTTGGAGGATTTAGACATGTTTTTCTTGTTACCAATCTTTTTCATAAACTTCTTAAATTTTTTCGATAACAAGATCATTTCATCACCATCTTCCTCATCCGAGCTTTCCATTTTCTCATTGGAAGATTTCAAGGCAATCGATTTCTCCTTCACGACAATTGGTTTCTCTTTGCGTATCTTTTGATTAAGTTCAAAAGTTCGAATAGATCCCATCAATTCCTCAACTTTCAAGGTGTCAAGGTTCTTTACCTCCTCAATGGCTGTGATCTTGGATTGAAACCTGTCAGGAAGAGATCTAACAATTTTCCTAACCAAAACAGAGTCAGACAACTTTTCTCCTAAAGCAAAATATTCATTAGCAATGTCAGACAATTCTTCATAAAACTCAGTGAGGGTTTCTTTTTCAGACATGCGAAGGTTTTCAAATCTTGTGGTCAACATTACAAGCCTAGATCGCTTAACATCAGTGGTTCCTTCAAATTGAGTTTGAAGGATTTCCCAAGCATCTTTGGCAGACTCACAAGATGAAATCAATTTTATATAACTCTCACCAACACCATTAAAAATTGCATGTAAAGCTTTATTATTATAAATTGACAATTTATCTTCTTCATTAGACCATTCAAGTTCAGATTTTACCTGTGTCTTACCAGATTTCGAATTTATCTCGACAGGTGGTGTCCAACCAGATAATATTGATCTCCAAGCCCTTTCATCAAGGGATTTGATAAAAGTTTTCATCCTTACTTTCCAGTATGGATAATTTGTATCATTCAGCAATGGAGGGCGAGTTATAGATCTACATTCTGCAAAGATAGACATTTCACAAGGCACAAAACAAACGGAAAAATACAAGATCGCACTAAGAGTTTAGTGACCCGCTCTGATACCAATTGAAATTCTGTTTTTAATAATTACCAGATTAATTAAACAATGAATTAATTAAAATGCGGAATGGTAATTAGATGATTACACAGAAAGCAATTCTGTCGAGACAGAATCCGAACTTGTCACGACAGAACTGAACACAAAAATTAAACAGTGCAAAAATTAATGAACACGGCGAATTTTTACAAGGTTCAGAAACCCTTTCGGATATCCTACTCCTTGGGCCCACGCCCAGAGAATAAACCAATTAGTAAAGAAACAAAGTGTACAAAAGCATTGACTTAAACAATGTAAGACTCCCTCTTAAACTATTGCCGCAATCTTGTTGTACTCTTCTCTACGAATCTGGTTTGATGAAACGCTGATTCTCTTGAACTCCCTTCAAAGAACAGCGAGTGCACACTTCCTCCCGAAGTGAGACTTAGATCGAATCCTCTCCCGAAGATCCTTATGAACACGTTCACAATAGACACTATCTGTTTACAATGGACTAGATAGATATCCACAAGTACACTCAGCACTCTCACAAAGATTAAGGTGAACAAACTTAATCTCTACAAATAAACACACTCTTCAAAATAGCATAACGATTACAAATATTCAAAATGGAAGAGGTGAAAAATCCCAAGGCCTTGGTAAGGTATTTATAGGCAGGGAAATCGTCCAAGGCCATGATTTTCTGGTATCTTTGAAATCAATTTGCGAATTCCTTTGATTTAGGAAAACAGCCAACCAGATGGATTCTGTGTCGACAGAAAAGGAAACTGATGAGTCAGAAACGTAGTCAGTCTCATCTGGCAGAACGAACATGGTCATTTCTTTTGACCAGGTTCATTTTCGATACCTTCATTATTTCCAGAATAGACATAATCTCACATAATCCCTGAAAATAATCTCAAGATATTTGCACAATATATTTTTACCAAAAAAATGATTATTTGAGATAAATAAAGCAACAAATATATTCACACTTAAAGATCTTTTCACATTACAAAACTAGCTGAAAATATTGCCAAATAAAACCGAAAATCAATATGGAGATACTACTGATTTTCCTTAATAACTTTAAAACATTTTATCTAAAATAAAGTTAGCCAAAAAAGGACTTTACACTTTTTTTAAGCTCGTGCCTGTTTTAACTTTATTTTGTGCATATGAATTGTGGAAGGTTGGCAGAATTTGTGTGCATATAAAGTGTTTGATTTAATTCCTCGCCTGTGGTAGTTGTGTGCTTATAAAGTGTTAAGTTTATTTGTATTTGGGGAGTAGTGTTAGCTTAGAAAGAGCAAGGGAGAGGGCTTTTGTTACTTGATCATTCTTTCTTGTTGTTTGTTTTTGGTCAGATTGTTCTTACTGTGAAGGAAGAAGTTGGTGTTGGTATAATCCCAACAAGGAGATTGATAAAGTGACAAGAAGAGTTAATGCAGCTGATATGGATTAGCAGCTAGACTTTTCTCTTCTTTTTCACATGATCAAGTAAGTTTTATTCTTTTCTTTTTTTTTTCATTAAACTATCGATTTTTTTATTAATTTTTTTCTTAGTAATCAGTATTTGTGATCAAGCTTTAGTTTTGTTATCTGTTTTGTATTGATTACTGGAGGATTTTCGTTATACATGTTAGCTAAGTTTGTGCTGTGTTGGCACTTTTTTTTAATGGAAGTTATAAATTTTAATGGCTAGTGATCTTTTTCAGGCTATTTCAATGTCATTTTCTTAACTGCATGCTCTGGTTTATTTTTGGATTTTTTTTCATGGTCTTTTTATTTTGTACATCAATTGTATGAAGGCTTTTATATTACATTTATGTTATATTTCTTGTTTGAGATCATATTTGTTCTTTGGATATCTGTTATTCGTTGCAGTTTCGTTGCAATGAAGTTGTGCTGAGAATTATTGTTATCGAGTCATTGTTTACTATGCATTCATTTATAGTTTCAGTTATATATTATTCTAAATTGGTAAAGCGATATTCACCTCCTAATTTCCTTTGATTATCCTTATGTACCAGATAATGAGATTGCATAGAATGTTTGTAATTTAAAGAAGGCATAAGCATAATGAATTTTTCAGATTGATATAGTTGAACAAGATGATATATTAAAGGTCAATAGCAGTGTGCTCATTAGTGGGTCTTTTTCATTACTAAAATTTTCTATATGTGATTGGCATATTTACTTTTGCATATGCGCTGTTGGATATTGAAACAGATTATATATATCTTGAATGGGAAGAACAAATTAAATATGTTTTGCTTTGAATTTTTAAAATTTAATGCATTATTTGTTTATGTATTGATTTGTTGGATTTGATATATTGAATGTTGATTTTGCTAATCCAAAGTTAAAATGTTTTAATGAATGTATTATAATGTACAAAACTTAATCAATATACTAATTTTAATTTTTTTTAACCAAATTTATTATGATTTTTTTTAGAATACATTTTTTATGTAAATTTTATATCATATAATAATTGTTAAAAATATTAAATTAAAATAGTTTTCCGATTAATGTGAACCAACCACAGATACTCTTACATATTCAAATTTTATTCCAATCACAAATTCAGATTTTTAAAATTAAAAAATATTTTATAAATATGTTTTTAGTCACTAAATTCAAATTTTCATTTCAAAGTCACACTTTCTAAAATTATATTTTCATGGATTAACTGTTGCACCAAAATATTTTGTTATGGACTTTTAAAAAAAAATTGCATACATATAAATAGAACAAATTAAAAATATTTGACCTATTATTACATTATGTTTGAAGTTACAAATCCTCCACAATCTCTCTTGCCAAAGAAGAGGAATTGACCTCTACTACTATCCATCTCCCTCTCATATTACATTGCATAGTTCCATAGACCTGGTCATTAAAAGACATGCAAATTCAATACACACTTTTATTATATTCAAGCCATCAGTTTTCTTGAGTATTGATTAGGGGAAAAAAAACCTCAGGATTTTAGAGCTTCACTTCAGTTGCTTCAATAACCTTTCCAAGTTAAGTTAAAAGAGTGCCACTATTCCTCATAAGCTTATTGATGCAAGTACTTCGTTTTTTCTTCATTTTGAAATAAATAAGAATAGGGTGAAACTTTCCATCCAGCTATGGCCACCAAAGAAACTATTAGATACATAATGTAAAAATACTGGATTATTATGTATGTATAATCTACAAATCTTATATGGATTCCATGAAGATGAGATATAGAACAAAGAGACGCTTTCCCATAACAATGCAAGAAAAGAAAAGTAAAATATCAACATTGTTCAATATCACAAAAATGCATTAAGACCAAAATCTATTCGAGAGGACAAAATATGAGACAGACTATGGTAAAGAAAAGTAAAATATCAACATTGTTCAATATCACAAAAATGCATTAAGACCAAAATCTATTCGAGAGGACAAAATATGAGACAGACTATGGTTTCTGAATTCACCAACAGATTACCCCCTGATCATAACTTATCTATTTCTATCTCCTCAGTTAGTCTTGTCCTGAAAAAGGTTTCCAAACAAAGCAGAATATACCTACAGAAAACCACTCAACCAAAAGAAAATGCAGACGAAAACTCTTTACAGATTTGATGCAAAGAAACTAGAGGAACCCAACTGCCAAAGAGATGAAACATTGGGTGTACAAAGAATGCTGGCATGAGGATGCATCAACAGGCACATCCACCAGATTGAGGTTGGGATTGAGTTGATGCACTCATTGACTTCAGGTTCACATCAACCATGTCTTCTTGCTTCGTTGAGGAAAGTGTTTCCATTCCTGGTAAAGCAGCGGCAATTTTCCTAAAGAGTGCCTGAAAAATGATTCATTAACACTTAAAAATACTGAAGAAACAGAAATTTGAAAACCAAAACAATTTCTTCATTCTAAAAGAAGCATTGTAACGTAATCCATATACTTTCATGAGAAAATGAAAATAGTAACAAGAAAATCACGGGTTTACATTACTCAATAATTTAGCAAGTTTAGTAATATCATAAATTGGTCAAATTGATGCTACACACAAATATGGAATAGCATTGAGAAATTTTTCACATCATCTTATATGTTGGCAAGCCCATGGACTATTTTCCATATCCCTTCCAAAACATTTACTGAAAATGTTGACTAGATCATAGTAAATTTTCCTCCCCCCCACCCCACCCCACCCCCAGAAAGGAAAAAGAAAAAAAAATAGTATATGATAACTTCATGAAGGGTCTACCTTTATATTAAAACCAGCCTTAGCACTGGTTTCAATAAACATGACATTAAGATCACGAGCTTTGGCTTCTCCTTCCTCTATAGACACTTGTCTGTGAAATCAGGAACAGTAAAATTATAAGTAATACTAATTATAGTAAGTGGTACTAACCTCTTTTTATTGAACACCAAACTAAGCCAACAGAAAAAGAAGAGTATTTAGTTCTATGTATAATGCATAGCAATGAAACAAACATGAAGCATATCAAAATAGAAAGCTAAGAAACAACTTTAGGTCTTAATCTGCTTCTTACTTTTTATTTCTTTTCCTTTGTTGTTTACTGTATTAGCATTTTGTCTTTAGAGCATGCATTTAAGCATTTAGGATAGCAAAGTTCTAACTTATTCACATAACTTCAGTTTTAAGGGCTACTGGTAAGATAGCTTTTAGGTTACTGAAGACTCCATCTTTTCATGTTGGACAAGCTCCAAGGAAAGAGAACTAATAACCCTTTTTTTCTTACTTTATGTTATGGTTTTTTAATCATATTTATTTATCTCAACAGTAACATTTTCCTCAAAAGGTTGATACCAACTTTTCTGGAAACCAAAGATAGCCCGAAAATTGGAATAAACCAGAAATGGAAAAAGAAGTTGGCCAATTATTTTCAGTATCAATAATCTTTTGTTAATCGACCTTTACCTCTTTTCAACAAGATCTGTCTTGTTTCCAACAAGTACAATAATAACATCACTGCCCCTTTCACTGCGCACCTCTTCTATCCACTTCAGAGTGTTCAGGAAAGATTGTCGACCTACATTATAAAACCACCAGAAGAAAAATAAAATATAAAAGCATGCATCATGGTCATGGAATAGGACGATGCATGAACAAATATAGAGGCTTTAAATAGTACAAAATAAGGTAAATTCAAATTACAACAAAAAAAAAAAACAGAAAACAAGATGTTTATAACTCACAATGCTAGCACTATAAGAAACTATAAAAGGAGCCAGACATTCCAAATTACTCATGCAAGCCTAAGAAATCATATTAAGGATAAAAGAAAAATCCAACACTTTCTTACTTGCAACATCATATACAATAACTGCAACAGACGAATCTCTGATGTAGCTTGGAATGAGACTTCTGAATCTTTCCTGTCCAGCCGTGTCCCTACCACCAAATGAATAAAGTCAACAGTTAAACTTAGTACACTTATTTTAATTCAATTTTAAATTATACATCAAGAAACTAACAAATAGAGAACATAAGATTATTACATAAAACTGAAGGGGGAAAAAACTTAAATAAACATTTTCCAAACTTAGGGAATAGATGGAAAATAAGAAAGCAATTAGTGCCAATATTTACTCTATATGTTCGTACTATTATAAAGGTGAAACCACATTACTAGCAAAAAAGGTCTGTCTACAACTTAGTGCAATGAATGAGAATATTACCACAATTGCAGTCGAACAGTTCGATCTTCAAGATACATGGTTTTTGATAGAAAATCAATACCAATTGTAGCCTGGTCAACAAAAAGAAGAATCATTACCAATAGAATAGCTAAATATTTCATTTAAATATACTAAGCACCCTATTTGCTACTCAGAAATTCGAGAAAGAAAACACAGAGGGAGTCGGGTGAGGGACAAAAAAACAAAAGAGGAAAAATGAGCCACAAGAAAAGGGGAAGTTCTTTTTCTACAAGTGGAGTGCAAAGGAAAGTGTTCCAAGTTACAAAATGACATAGCACTACAATTACAGAATTTTGGATAAGATCATCAATACAGAACATAAAACCTTTACCCTTTAGGACATAGAATATAAAATCATTCAAGTAAGAAATAGAAGCTTTGAATCAAAGCCGGGCTTAGGGAACTGTTAAAAAAGATTAGTAAAAAATTTCTACAAATGTAGGTTGTAGCCCATTAATCTTACTTAGGCCCATATTTCTTCTCTAATAAGCTTCCAAATTAATCAGGGTAACTGCATTACGTTCTGTTTCATTATCTCTAGAATTAGATTTTGTACATGGGGTAAGACTTTGTGGAAACCCAAGGAAAGAAGATAAAATTAGGTAACGAGAAATTTTGTCAGCATCTTCTACAAGACACCTAGATGGCCCTTTTTTTCGGTCTCAACCGTAGAAGACATAAGTTCATGTCCCAAATCACCAATGGAAAAAGTGGTTTGGTGATAGTTAATAGTTTTGTAGATTGGTACTACTTACTAACTTAAATGGTAAGGTCCCGTTGATATTGTACCACAAAGATTCCATTTCCATTCCTGAATGCATAGAGAGAAAATTTTGAGCAAGTTCCCTCTCAAGCTGCAAAGGACTCCCCCAGCTCTGAAGCATGCCTCTTACACAAGAAATGCATATTGCGCTTCCTTCTCTTTACTTATATTATAGGAAATAACTTTAAGGTCATAATCTCTAACACAATTCAAAATTGAAATGACAGGCATGATAATGTTAACACACACAAACAACATCTGCTACAAATCTGCCAAATAAAAAAGTCTGAACTGAGCTATCTTCATTATGTTCAAAATTGATGCTTTCATGAACAGGTCAACCATATTTCATCTAAAATTTCCTTTCTTCACCCTATTCCATTATCAATTAGCAACTTTGTGTCGAAAGCACGTCATTACCAAACAATTCACAAAAAACTACATCCTCTCTGTATACATATATGCGTAATTAAGTTCAGAAACTTTCTTTTCTTCAATTTAAATATGTTGGGGAAAAAGGTGATGCACATTAAAACTACAACAACTTTGTTAAATCATTAGATCGTTTTGATAGATAAAAGAACAACCCAAAATAGAACTCTCCTTGATCCTAACATGGGAATCAGAACAAAAAAATTGACACGATCCATTTCATTGCTGAAATCGTGCAAAGTCTGAAATCATCCCAATAAAATTTTTGGACGTTTTCTTGTTGATCTAAAATGAAATCTCCAAATCGCAGAGAATCTAACAAAACCAAATAGCCTTCCTAACCTTTCTTTTATTTTCTATAGTAAACCAACAAGACAGCCCAGATAACAAAATCACCAACGCTTAATACAACAAGATCAAATCTTTAACAATCAGAGAAGAAAAAATATATATCGAACCGATCTGAGGCACCCGGGTAAAAGAAAAGGCGAATTAGAAAGGAACAATCTGAAGGAATTGGGATCTGGGTCAGTGATAAGAACCTGATAAGTGTTGTCAAATTTATCGTACATGAAGCGGGTGATAATGCTGGTCTTGCCGACTGATTGGTCTCCCAAGAAGACGAGCTTGTACTTGGCGAGAGCTGAGACTGGAGCCATTGTAATGGATCAAGAATATGAGAGAGAGAGAGAGAGAGAGAGAAGAGAAAGGTTGGTTTGGGAATTGGAAGAAAATGGAGTCCTGTGCTGTGTTTCTCTTCTCTTTCGATGATCAGTTGCGACTGTTTACCGCGTGCAAGGTTCGAAGTGTGAAGGGTCCGGTTGTGTTCTGTAATAATCAAAAAATAATTATTTAATGTCGTATTATTATTATAATATATCAAAATCATGGCCGAATTAATTAATTAAAACATATTTAAATATAATTTCGGAAATTCATTTGTAAAAATATATATAATCTCGGGAAAAAAAAACAAGGGAAAGTAATTGAATTGTGCCATTGGTTGGGCTTAAATCTTAATTATAAATACTAAGTTTTTTAAAAAAAAAACAAATAATAGAGTTCTTAAATTTACCAACTTTTTTGTAATTTGATCCAAATAATTAATGTGATGACAAAACTAGGTATAAAGTATAAGATCAGATCCTCTAGATGCGACCATGGGAGAGGAGCTATGGCCTATGGGTCACCACTCACCAATCAAATCTCATGGTTTATATAAATTATATGATAATTGCTAGCCCAACACCACTTAGAGGTATTATGCAACTTGCAATTTAATATCGAGTTTCACATTATTTAATTTAATAATTTGTAGCACATTATTTTTTTTAATTAATTTATATATTTTATTTTATTATTAATTATTAAGTGTTAGGGATTTATTTTTATTTATTTAAATTGCTTGGTAGAAATTGTGTGAATTAAAAATAGTCAATTGTTTTAATTTGTAAATTCTTGAGATTTGATTGTGTGCATCAATGTGCATGGTTGGTAGAGATGCACCTGTATGTATGCATGTGCATGGCATGCATGGTGAGCATGCATTAATTTTCCTATGTATTAAGTGAATTCCTTTTTTAATTTAATCATTTTATTATTTGAAGGAATTAAAATATTAAAAGGAAAAGAAAATTCTAGAATACTTGTGTTCACACAAGGGTAGAGTGTATGAGAAGGGGAGAGTGGGCGTGTAGTGTGAATGGGTAAGATTTGGAGAGTGCAACTTTCCTTTTTCCTCTTTTTGGCATCTTCTATTTATTAGAAAAATAAAGAGAGAAAATAAGTTTAAAAGTAAATGGTGAGGATAGGATTTTTTATTGGTTGTCTTGAGTCATTTTTGGGTAAGTAAACTTGGAAAGAATTGATGGTGTGTGGGTGTGTGTGCTAGCCGTGTATAGGGAGAGTGAGTGAGAGGTGTGTGCGTGTGAACGGGGCAAGACTTGTGATTAGTTTCCTTTTTACTAGGTTGACACGATTTCATTTAATTGTCACCATTATTCTAATTGATTCCAAGACAAAAATCAAGGAAATTAGAACTTGGGACTTACCTTTTCCCATTAGCTTAGGGTTTGGCCACTAAGGCCTTTATAAAAACAAAGAGAACTTGAGGGTTCTCATTTTGTTTGGTTGCCATGTGCATAGAGGAGAGAGAGAGAGAGAAAAGGGAGGAAGAAAGAAGGAGAAGGAGGAAGAGAATAGAATTTCGAAATCCCTAGGTAAGAACTTTGCTTTGTGCATTGAATACTCTAAGTTCACCATCCATCTTCTTGGTTCTAAGTTTTTTTTTTTCGTGTGTTTCAAAATCTCTAGGGTGCCAGGGTTGTGTGCTCTTGTGTTCTTGAACACTATCAAGGAAGTAGTCAAGAACACGGCATTGGGTCATAATCATAAATATTGCTCTTTTACTGGATAAAAAAAACTTGAAAATAAGTACATACATGAATCAATGGTTTTACAAAAATAAATAATTGTCTTTAACATAAAAATGAGCAACATTTAAATAAAACTTTAAAATAAACTTTCTTTAATAAAAAATAAATAATTAGGCCCGCTTGATCTTCCTCGACTATATAGTCCCCACGAGTACATCACGAAACTCTTAGGTTCCACTCGCCACCGGCCTTTCTATCCTTAATTACCTGAAATAATAATATCATACGGAGTGAGCTTCTAAGCCCAGTAAGGAAAATACATACAAAACTTAGTCATGTAATCAAATATAACATAAATTCACAAGAGTCATACAAACACAAACCTCTAGATCATATCATAGCTTAAGTCATAATTCTACATCATAATCTAAGTCATAAATCATAAATCATACTTCAAGTCATAAGTCACAGGTCATAATTCATACTCATAATCATAACTATAGGTCATAGGTCATAAATCATAATCGTAACTATGGGTCATAATAACAAGTCAGATATAATAAAAAGATAAGTGTTTATACAGGGGTGGCAATTAAGCCCCGGACATAAGTTTGTCATACATCGGACATCACTTAGGTCCGTCATAAAGTTTTGGCAACCGAGCCTACCGGACATAGTCCGTCATACATCATTGGACACCTTAGGTCCAGACACACTTACCCCTTTACTGTACCTGAAATGTTAGGTCATACAAACATAAACTACATAATAATCTAAGTCATAATACTGAACTACCTAATTTTCCTTACCAAAAACCGGAATATTGGAGATAAGAGCGGGATTGAAACTCCTAAAACCAAAGATAAGAAAACCATAAGTTTCTAAAGAAATGAAGTTGAAGAAAAGATCTAAACCGTCGGGATAAGAACTTACCGAAAACTTATGTTTCAAAGGAATTGAGCACCTAACCAAAAGTCACTATCACAAGTTAGGATTGAAGAAAATGAAAGAATAACATAAACTATAGTGAACTAAATCTAAAGATAATGAATACCTTGGATAGCTTAGAACCTTGATCTATACCTCGAACACCAAAAATCAGACAAAACTTACTTCCCAAGTGTTTATAAAAGCTTTAGATTTGAAAACTTAAAACCCAAAACCCTAGTGTTGCTCTCTAGAATAATCTTAGCAACTTGGAGGCTCTGAACTGTGCTTGAATCATGAATGAAATGGCTGAGTGAAGGGTCCTATTTATAGAGTTCAAGGAGTAAAACTAACTCCTTTAAATGAATAAATAAATTATTTAAAAATGAATTATTTGTTCAACAGATGCCCAGATCTCGGTCAAAAACGTTAAGGAACGAGTCAAGGTTGTTGAGGGTTGTTTTTAGTTCCGAATTCTACGAAATGCAAAAATTGGCCACTAGAGCCGATATATTGCCTAGTGTAGGTGATATATCGCCCCTACCATGATACCAAGGGCTCATGGTTTCGTTTGTGTGAAGTTGACTTGTTTTCCGTATCAATCATAGGCGATATATCAGCTCCTATAGCTGCGATATATTGGCATACGCTGATATTTTAAACACGTTTTTGCACATTTCAGGATAATTTGAAATTGATTAAAAACTACTTTCACTGAGTAAAACGTGATCCTAACAGATAATGGAAGGTTCTGGAGCTTCTAGATCTTTCTTTTAATTAAACTATTCATCAACAATACTTAAATCATTAATAAACATGCTTGTGACAAGTGTCACGTTCTTAATAATTCTATCTAAACCTTAGGTTATAATAAATAATATTCTTAGGACTATATTCATAAATCAAACCTTATAATAAAATTAATATTTCTTAACCATAGGTAAAACTTATAAAATTCATAACTATTTCTACGAGTTTCTAACTAAATCCCGGCTTGAACCAATATCCACTAAAACTAAAATTCTACAGCTATTACTACTTTCACTGAGTAAAATGTGATCCTAACATGTAATGGAAGGTTCTAGAGCTTCTAGATCTTTCTTTTAATTAAACTATTCATCAACAATACTTAAATCCTTAATAAACATGCTTGTGACAAGTGTCACGTTCTTAATAATTCTATCTAAACCTTAGGTTATAATAAATAATATTCTTAGGACTATATTCATAAATCAAACCTTATAATAAAATTAATATTTCTTAACCATAGGTAAAACTTATAAAATTCATAACTATTTCTACGAGTTTCTAACTAAATCCCGGCTTGAACCAATATCCACTACTTCTGCTGCTGCTCTGCTGCTACTGCTGCTCCTACTACTGCCCCTGTTGCTGCTGCTGCTCCTATTGCTGTTGCTGCTCCTACTATTGCTGCTACTACTGCTGCTCCTACTACTACTGCTACTACTACTACTACTGCTGCCGATCCTACTACTACTACTACTACTACTACTACTACTACTACTACTACTACTACTACTACTACTACTACTACTACTACTACTACTACTACTACTACTACTACCGCTTCTACTACTACTACTACTACCGCTTCTACTACTACTACTACTATTAATGCTACTGCTACTGCTGCTCCTACTGCTACTCCTATTGATGTTGCACTTGTCTGTTGTCTTCGAGATGAAGCAACTTAGAGTTTATATTCGACCAGTCAGACTTTGCACATCCTTGTGCTTCCTGGGGAATGGAATCTCTATCAGGGTCTTTATCTTCTCGAGATTAGCCTCTATTCCTCGAGCGCTGGCAATGAATCTAAGAACTTCCCAGAGGTCACCCCAAAAGTGCTTTTTTGGCCCAACACTCGCCTAGATGGCGTCTTCTACATCTCGGACACTCTGGATAGGTCCGCCATGCCTCGCCGCCACCCTGACGGCCACCCTGACCACCCTGACCCCTCCTATTAGGACCAGCAGCGGTCAAAGTGTCAGGAGTCTTCCTCTTGAAATCACTGGGGCCTCCACCCCTACCAGACCCAGGATATGGAGGCGCCGCCTTGCGGACCTCCCTTCTCGCTACACTATCCCTCCATATCTTATTCTCCACTTCCTCAGTGGTAAGAGCCTTCTCAACGGCCTGGGCATAAGTTGTTCCTCCAGGTACCGTTGTGATCCTGACATCTCGGGCTATCATATCATTCAGCCCTCTAATGAATCTATCCTGCCTAGTTGCATCAGTAGGCACAAGATCTGGAGCAAACTTTGCAAGCCTATCAAATTTTAGGGCATACTCAGTAACAGTCATGTTGCCCTGAACTAGACTCACAAACTCATTCACTTTCACTGCTCTGACAACAACATTATAATATTTCTGACTGAATAGATCTTTGAAACCTTCCCAACTCAATGTAGTCACATCCCTAGTCTGCGATGCCACCTCCCACTAGATACGGGCATCCTCCCTCAACATATAAGTGGCACAAGCCACTCTATCATGCCCCTCAATCCTCATAAAATCCAGAATTACTGTAATCATAGTTAGCCACTGCTCGGCTTTCAATGGATCTGGTCCACCCTCAAAGATTGGGGGTTTTTGCTTCCTGAACCATTCATATAACAGCTCCCATTTGTTACCAATCTCCCCAGACTGCACAACTGGTACCACCGCAGGTGGTACAAAAGGGGCAGCACTCCCTGATGGAGCCTGCTGTTGCAGAATACGAATATGCTCATCCTGACTCTGTAATCGAACCTGCATCTCAGCCATTAACTGCTGCCAGTTCTCAGGCACAGGTGGAGGAGTCTGGCCCTGGTCATCACCCCTGGTCCCGGACCTAGTGCCGACTAGTCGTGAAGATTTTCTTGGACGCATAGCTATCCAAGTCAATCTGCAAATAACGACTCACAAATCAGACCATGATGACAGGGTAAAATTTCTCCAAGATCCACCAATAGAATATCACCAACCATAAACAATCCACATATAAGCATCCATTCTCATGCACTGGCTGCTAATAAGCATGCCTCTAATCCAAGCGCACAAAAGCTATGAAACAGGCATTCATACATGAACAATATACAATTAATCATTCAAATATTCATCTACATGCACGACGATGTTAATAAACATGCCTCAATATTCTCACACACACAGTCAAGGGCCAGGCCCTATTAGTATATCATGCTTCCTAATAATCCAGTAAATAACAGCATTCATAGCTCATCACAAACACATAAGCACATAGGCACATATACACATTACCGAACCCTGATTTGAGCTTGTCTCTAGCAGCGAATGTACATGTCCAGCCTGTCTTCAGGAACCTTTAAACCTAGGACGCTCTGATACCAAGTTGTAATATCCTGGATAGCTAAGACCCCTACACTGTGTATTTATAAAGGTGTGAGACTTGCTAATCAAGTCATTTAATCAAAATGTGTCATTAGCTAAAGTGTTCTAGGGCTAAAATACATTTTGGCCTCAAAAGATACATTTTATAAGTTATAAACAATTTACAGAAGGGATCCCCAAAACTCAACAATGTTTAAAAGTTGGTTTACAAAATTCAACAGTTAAGAGTAAACATTAGCCATACTAAGGCAAAATACAAGGTTCTGGTCCTCTCATCCCTATAATCTCCTCCACCGTGGCGGTTGAGCGGCCTGACATGTACATTCACCCTGCAGAGCTCTCCAATCAAGGTTGATCAATCTTGCCCTTGCCTTTACCTGCACCACACAGCACCCGTGAGCCAAGGCCTAGCAAGAAAATAACATACACAGCATATACAATAATATCAAACAAGTATTCTAGTAAGCACGTTCAGTTGTTCAATCCATAGCATATAAGCATACCTCAAGGTACAATAACCTCATTTATACTTAGATTATACAACAAACTCATTAATTACATTCATAGCCAAACATAATAATCAATTAACTTAAATACTAGGGCCGACACCTTAGGTCGCACCCTCTGTTTAACCCACTGACTCTGGCCCGCTTAAACCAAGCTCAGTACATAATAAGCTGTCCTCGGATACCAGTGTCCGAGCCGTGCCAATTGCACAAGTTAAACGTATCACGCTTAGGCCGTTGGTTTACAATTTACATGGCATAATACCATTGTTTCAATCATATACATCAGGGAGCCCTTAGTCCCGTTCAAATACTCAATCGGGTATAGTTTTCTTACCTTTAGCTTCTAGATGAATTAGTTACGGGCAATACTCCTTAAGCGCAATCCGATCCCCGAGCCCTAGCTTAACACCTAGTCACAAACATGATGAAGGATACTATTAACAATCTTAAATGAGTTTCTAAATCAAGTTCTAGTCCTCGGAACATTGAACTTCACCAAATATGGTAAAAGACTCAACCCCGAGCACCCTAGGTTAAATTCCCAAGCCTACAATCTCAAAATCCCAAAATCCCTTAAGGGCCCCGGCATGGCCCTAGACAGAACCCTCCATGGGCACAAAAATAGGTAAGGGTTGCGGCATTCCTTAGGCCATGCCGCGGCCCACCCTCCTTCCTCAGCACAACTCAACTTCCAAGGGCCGCGGCTCACCAAGAACTATGCCGCAGCCCGACCCCTTCGAACCTAGAAAAACCACCATTTTTAACTCCCAAACCTCATGCAAACTCACTCAAAACCACCCCAAATCCACAACTCAATTATCCAAAGACTTCCCACAAGATCCCAACAACTCAACCCAGCTGAAACCTAAGCTAGAAACCCATCAGAGACCCATTTCAATTACTGAAACTTCCTAACTTAAAACACAAAACCCAGCCATGGAAACTCTAAAATTCAACCATCAAACCTTGAATTGAACCTTACCTCAGTTGCAGAATCACTTCTCCAAGAGTTCCCTAACCTAACTTCAAAGATTCCAGCCTTAAATCCAACCTTGAATACCAAAACCACAACCATTAAAACTCAGCCATTTTCTATAAATCCATAGAAACGAAAATTCAAAGCTTACCTTGGATCTATTTCAATCCTTGATCAGTTCCTGAGCTAATCCTCCAAATTACTCCCTTCAATTCCCAAATATTCAGCTTGATTCTCTTGAAAACTCAGAGTTGTTCTTCCTTAGGAGAGAGAAGAGAGAAAAAGAGTCGGTTTATACTTCTTGTGTCTAGTATTTTCCAAAGTCTTCCAAGTATATCCTTAAGTTATTAGACTAACCCCAAAGCTCGGGGTGCCGGAAACATCCCTGAGGGCAAAACGGTAAAATCCCCCAATAATCCCGCCTAGACATTCTAACCTCAAATATATCTCCAATTATTTATTTTCATCACCCGATAGTCTGAATCACTACCCGATACCTAAAATACTCCTTGACTTGTCCAAAGTCAATTATAATGCCCCGTTGTGACTTTTCCCGCTATCTAGCCCTAGAATCGCCTCGAGTCGCCAGCTGCAGAATTATCCACATAATAATGTGGTTCTCACATACAACATGTCTATTTCATATTATCACATAATATCATCAATTCTCATATAATATCATTTAAGCACTATTAATCACATAATATCTCATTCAAATAAATACTATTCACTCAAATCCCATTTATGCCCTCCCGGCACCCTAATCAAGGCCCTTAAGCCTTATTAGCGAATTTGGGTCGTTACACACCGAGTCTGTGTACTCAAAGTATTGGAGAGAATACTTCTCATCGGGAGCTGCTTCAATTCTCTTGGTCTTTTTACCCTTACCTTTTCCTCTGCATTTGCTCCCGCTGGGAGTCTCGCTAGGTGCCACTGATTGGGTTAGAGTAGCTGTTCCATCATTCAATATAGGTTGAAAAGCACTGTATCCAGTGGGAGCTGCTCCATAGCCGGACAGAGCAGCACTGAAACCAGCCGTGGGAATGGTATTGAAGCCAGCTAGGCTGAAATGTGGAGCTCTCATAATACTTGCTTGGGCATGAGTGTATGGCAAAACTTGGGGTCTCGGGGCCACAACATTTGGGACAAACTCCCCAAAAGATTCAATCTTTGCATCCTCCCAGTTGATATATTCTTGGGCCCGACGTATGAAGTCTTCAAGCCTGTGGCATCCTCTCCACTGGAGGTTATCCCATAGCAGAGAACCTACTCGAATGCCAGCTTGTAGGACCATCAGTTGTTTTCCATCGTCAACCATCTTGGTCCTGGCTTCTTTCTTCTTAAAACGCTTGATGTAAGCTTTAAGGGTCTCGAGGGGCCTTGTAATGTCCCAAAATTGATATTAAGGCTGAGTGCCTTGGTTACTGTGCCAGGAGGGCATAATCGGGCTTATATGTGGAATTAATGTAATATATTTAAGATAATGCAGTATAAATGATTCGTGTGGTAATGTGACTAGTTATGCATGTTTGTGTGTATTAAATATGTATGTGGGCCCATTTCTGTAAATTGGGGCATGTTTGCAATTTTGGCCCGTTGAGGGCATAAATGTAATTATGTATGTGTTATGAGTGAGACCTCAGTGTTATGGGGATATATTTGAGAAGTGTGGTCTGAGGCGATCCTGGTGAGCGAATTAGCAGAATAGTCACAACAGGGTCTAATAACTGGCTCAAGGCGGGCCTAGGGGTACTTTGGTATTTTAGTACATTACCGGGATTGATTGGGTGATGGGAAATTATTTGAGGATATTGTAAGTAATGGGAATTATAAAGCGTTAATTATGATTAACGAGGTATGAGAAAAAACAAAAATTTGCCCTTGTGAGAATTAGAGGGTAGTAGCGGGCTAAGGAGCATTTTGGACTTTTTTCCTAAGGGATATATATGCCCAGCTAACCTCGAAAGTTAGTGGAATACTTAGAACTCTCTTAGCTCACAATCTTCTATCTCTCAGCTCTCTATCATGTTTCCTCTCTCTCTCTCTCTCTCTCAAAGTCTTGGTGGTTTGATCTTGATTTTGAGGAAAAGGCTATGGAATTGAAGATTCAAGTCGGGAATTAAGGTAGGAGGAAGTTAAAGGACATAATCCACCAGAGAGGTAAGATCTAACCCTTCCTTTAATTCAGGTTAGTTTTGGGTTTAAGGGTGTTCTTGAGCTTCAAAGCTCAAGTATGGATTTTTGTGTTTTGGTGGGTTTTTTATCAAGTGTAAAATTGGGTTTTGTTGAGATTAATGTATTTATGAGGTTATGAGGTTGAATTGTGAGTTTGGATTGTGTTTAAATGAGATTTTGGTGACTTGAAATTAGGGGAAAATGCAGGGGAAAACCTAGGGAATTCTGGGTTCGTAGGGGAGTGCCCTAGCGCTGGAATTGGGCGCCCCAACATTATGCAGGGGAAGCCAAGGGGGCTCTCTGACTTAGTTGGTGCCCCAACGCTATGCAAGGGAAGCCAAGGGGGGCTCTCTGACTTGGTTGGCTCCCCATCACTACCCTTGGGTGTCCCAGCGCTGTACCAGTCTCAACAAAACTGATTTTAAGAGCTTGGGAGGACTTGGGGGCTCGGGGGATGGTTCAACCACCCCGTTGGGTGGGATTGGAAGTCCCAAGGGCACGGGAGTGGTCCTAGAGTTTTTTTTTTAGGGATTAAATCTTAATGAGGTTATTATCTCTATGGTTGTGACTATGTTACTGTTAGGGATCGGGACAAGATCGTCCTTGAGGGTCGTTCATTCTTAACGTGTGTTTGGACCAAAGGTAAGAAATTGTATGTGCCCATAGAGCTATATTGTGCTTGATTTTATGTGTATTTCTTGTAGCTATTACATCATACATGCGTTTGTGATGGAACGGCAAAGGTCGGGAATGGCGAAGGCTGGGATCGGCAAAGGTCGAGAATGGCAAAGGTCCGGAGTGACAAAGGCGGGGATTGACATTAAACATGCTGAATGCAGGCCACCAATGCGAGACCCTCTAAGGGTGTTGTACTCACCTGCTCGGTTAAGACTATGGACTTGGTGCCTGGTAACGTACCCTGATCGGCGGAGGTCGATGTTGTGTTGCTATGTTGTTGTGATGTTGTGCATTCTGATAGAAACATGTAGGTTGTTTATTGTGTTTGATTAGATACGCATTTGTTGAAATAAATTATTTTATGAAGTGCCATGAAGTTTTCTTGTTGGGCATCGGCTCACAGGTGCTCTATGGTTCAGGTAAGGGCAAAGGAAATTCCAACCAAGCATGAGTTGGAGGGCATGGAGCAGCACGCACATATTTGGTCTACCTGACCACCACAGTTGAGGTGGTTTTAAGGAACGTGTTATAAATGACCGATTTTGTCGCCTAGGTCGACTATATAAAGACTTTTGAGTTGTAAATATGTTCAAACCAATATTTTGGGATCCCAATGTAATACTTTTATGATTTAGTTGAATGTCCAACATTTTATATTTAAATTCCATTAAACGAGTCTTTATTTTAATTTAATCACACTTTTTGGTCTAAAACCTCAATTAGCAAGCTAATGGCACATTTTAAAATCACATGGTAACGACTCTAAGGTAGTAGGGTGTTACAACTTGGTATCAGAGCTTACCAAGGTTTATGGTTCCTAGAGATTGACCGAACATGTACGCTCATTGTCAGGGACAAGCTCGACTCAGGGTTGGTTGGTATTAAGTGAAATATTTGTTTAATTTCTTATCTGAATTACCTTATCTGCTTTTTAATATAGAGAGCATGAATAGTATAGACTCGTATCTTGGTATGCTTATTGTATGTGGCTATTGTGTTGTTTGGCCCTGCTTGGAGAGTAGCTTTGGATATGATCATCACACATGATAGGTTAAGTCATTGACTGCGGACAGATTTAGGAGCTATGTATCTAAGGTAGCCAACTAGACCAGGCATTGTTAATAGTGGGGTTGCGGATGACAGTCGAGGCCAGAATTCTCCATCTGCCCCCTGGGATTGGTAGCAGATGTTTGCTGGTATGCAAGAAAGATTGCAAAAGCAAGAGGAAGATATTAGGTGGTTAAGATAGTGGGTTTCGTTAAGGAACGTTGCCCCGTATGTTTTGGCAACAATGGCACCAGTTTTGGTTCAACAGAGGGAAGGAACAGATGGGAATTAATGTATGAAGGCTTCCAGAAGCTTTATCCTCCAGTCTTCGAAGGAGGCTTGGATCCGTTCAGAGTTGAACAGTGGATGGGCATGATTAGCTCCATCCTTGACTATATGGGGGTGGTATGAAATGATAGAGTGGCTTGTGCCATGTACATGTTATGGGAGGATGCTCGAACGTGGTGGGAAGTTGTATCCCAAATCCGGAATGTTGTTATGATGGGTTGGGAGGAATTCAGACAATTGTTCAACGAGAGGTACTACTGTGACACAGTTCGAATTGCTAAGACCAATGAGTTTGTGAATTTGGTTCAAGGTGGTGAGACAGTGATAAAGTATGTCAATGAATTTGATGGGTTGACCAAATTCTCTTTTGATTGGTACCAACGGATATGGCCCAGAAGGAATGATTCATTTGAGGACTGAACCCTGGATAACCCAGAGGGTTAGGATCGCTCCAGTCCATGAGATCTCTACCTATGCTTAGGCAGTAGGTAGAGCCCTTGCTATAGAGACCGCAAGAGGTGAGATATGGATCGAGGGTGTAGTGGGGCAGGAAACTCAGACAATGGTACCTCCATTTGCGGGATCATGTAGGGGTGGAGGCCCCAGTAACCAGAAAAGAAAGACCCCTGATAGTTCTACCACTCTTAGTTACTGTGCCCAGAAGGGTCATAGTATGCAGGGCGGCAACGAGGTGTGGAGAAGTTATCCAGTGTGCGCCAGGTGCAGGAGATGCCATCTGGGAGAATGCCGAGCGAAGGCATGTATTCTATGTGGAATAGTTAGGCACTTCAAGAGGGATTGCCTGAGATCAAAGAGGAGGAACCAAGGAGTGCGAATAGCCCAACTCCGGCTCGACTATCCGCCTTAATGTAATCAGAGCCCGAGGCTGGTTCCTCGGAGACGAAAGGTTGGCTTCCTAGCTCTCGTTCCTTTATATTGTATTGTTTGAGTCCAGTGCCACGTATCTCTGGGTGGAAACATAGATATGTGGTACATACTATATGGTTATTACGCTATGGGGCTTGAGATCTTGTATTTGCTAAGGAAAGTTGGTAATTTCCAGGAGATGGGTTAGAGTATTATGGGTATAAAGTTAGCAGTAATAATTGATTGAGATAGTTATATGAGGATCTTGGTATGATCCTAAGTATGGATTAGTTTTCCAAATGAGGAACAACCATGGGCTGTAAGAAATGATTGTGACTTCTGGGTGTAAAAGGAAAGGACTTGGTTGCGTTTACGGGATGTCTAGTTATTGTGGAGGGTACCACTAGGGTTATGTCAGTAGACCAGATGAAAATTGGATCTGCTAGTAAGGTTTCAGATGGGTTCACAAGGATTATTTGGGATCAATGTTGTGTCAAGGAATTGAGTATTCTACGAGATGATGGAATGGATAGAACCGGTATCAAGGACATCATGAAGAATAACACTAGCTAAGCAGCAATAATTAAAGGTTCAATTGAAGAAGTTATTTAACTTGAGGGTTGATCAGATGGAGCATCTCATTAAGGGACACGTCAACATCGTTTGTCAAGAAGAAGGCCAAGTCTGCGAGGATGTGTATTGCATATGGATAGCCAAATAAAGTAATTGTTAAGAAAAGATATCCATTGCCAATAATGAAGGATTTAATTGCCCGGTTGTAAAGTAGGACAGTGCTCTTAGGAATTGACCCTTGATCTAGTTATTACCAGCTGAGGATCAAGGAAAGAGACATTTTAAGAATTGTTGCTCGCACTAAGTTCGATGTGATGGGTTATCAGTGAAGGCTCTTGAATTGACCGATGCTTCAGCGGGCCCCGTAAATTCAACAAGTAGAGAATACAGGGATGATTTGGACAAGTCATATCTAGCTCAATTGAGAATTTCTTGGACTACTTCCGGTTAATAACATAATACAAGTAATACCTGTGTGGAAACTACAAAGGCTGAGGAAGAAGGGATTGCAGGTAGGGTTCCGGAAGGGATAAGTTTCGATTTCTCCAGAGGATATTCAAGGTCACGTTAAGGGAAGTGATGGGATCACGTATGATGTAATTAAGATGGAAACCATATAGAAATTGTTAAAGGAATACCTTAGGGGTGAGAAGCATGGTGAGACCAGTAAGACACATCGGCTATTATTTGAAGCATCATCGAGGATAGCCATACCTTGACTGAAGCAATGTAGAAACTTAAAGTTTGTCTGAATGGATAGTTTTGTGTCAGAATTTCAGAAGTTTAAGTAATGATTGATTCACACGCCATGGTATTAGAATATGCGCGTGATGGACTGGTACAGGAGAATGGTGTGAAGGACACTGTCCTTGCTGAAATTATGGAATTATAGTGCAGTACGTTATATATTAGCACTACTACAAAAAAGGCTTTTTAGTTCTAGCATTGCGAGTCCTCTATTTGAGAGCCTTAAAAACTAAGGTTTTTTAGGACTCACAACGCGAGTCCTAAAAGAATGTTTTTTTCCGAGTCCTAAAATATCCCATTGAGTGCCTTTAAGTAAGATTTTAGGACTCGCGAGTCCTAAAAGAATGTTTTTAGGACTTGCAAAAGAATTTTTTTAGGACTTGCAATGTGAGTCCTAAAAAGTCTTATTTTTAATTTTTAAAAAATTAATTGATAGCCAAAGCTCCCGCCAGAGCTCTGACATTAACAACGGCGCCACCACCCCACGGTGGTGGTTTGGGAAAATGATCAATCATTTAGTGGGTTTTGATTCCCAAAGCACAAGGAATGCATTGGTGGTGTTTGTTTGGGTCGGGGTGGCTCGAGGCGGTCAGAAAATACTCGGAAGAGTTTGGGAAGAATAGCACCACCACGACTTCGAACGACTTTAGGCGGTGGAGGGCGGCGCGTGAGGGGCTGGGCTCGCGGGGGTCGAAGGTCGCCGACCTTCTGCGTCCATTGCGCCGGCGCGTGTAGGAGAGGGGTGGCCGGAGCGCCGCCGTCCGTGGCTTGGTTGTGGAGTTCTTGAGAGAGAGATAGAGATAGAAATTGGGGAAGAGAGCAAGGAGAGAGAGAGAGAGAGAATGGGTTGTTGTGTTTTATTTTTCTTTGTGAAGTAATAAATAGTAAAATTTTAGTGAAAAAAAATAGGAGGGAATTTGAAATTTTTTAAAATTCAAACTTTTAGGACTCACAATGCGAGTCCTAAAAACATTATCGTAATTTTAGTTAAAAAAAATTGAGGGGAATTTAAAATTTTTAGAACACACATAAGTTTTTAGGACTCGCAATGCGAGTCCTAAAAACATTCTCGTAATTTTAGTTAAAAAAATTGGAGGGAATTTGAAATTTTTTAAAAATTCAAATTTTTAGAACACACATAAGTTTTTAGGACTCGCAATGTGTGTCCTAAAATCATTCTTTTAGGACTCGCACTGTGAGTCCTAAAAACATTCTCGTAATTTTTGTTAAAAAAATTGGAGGGAATTTGAAATTTTTTAAAATTCAAATTTTTAGAACACACATAAGTTTTTAGGACTCGCAATGTGATTCCTAAAATCATTCTTTTAGGACTCGCAATGCGAGTCCTAAAAACATTCTCGTAATTTTAGTTAAAAAAATTGGAGGGAATTTGAAATTTTTTAAAATTCAAATTTTTAGAACACACTAAGTTTTGCGAGTCCTAAAAACATTTTCGTAATTTTAGTTAAAAAAAATTGGAGGGAATTTGAAATTTTTTAAAATTCAAATTTTAAAACACACACAAGTTTTTAGGACTCGCAATGTGAGTCCTAAATACAATCTCGTAATTTTAGTTAAAAAAATTAGAGGGAATTTGAAAATTTTTAAAATTCAAATTTTAGGACACACATAAGTTTTTAGGACTCACAATGCGAGTCTTAAAAACATCCTTTTAGGACTCGCAATGCGAGTCCTAAAAAGTCCAGGAGGTGTTTCTTTAAAAAAAAACAATTCAAACTTTTAGGACACGCATAGATTTTAGGACTCGCTCCGCGAGTCCTAAAAGAAATTCTTTAAGGACTCACAACGCGAGTCCTAAAAAGTCCAGGAGTTTGTTTTTAGGACTCGCATCTAGGTGAGTGCCCTAAAAAAGTGTCCTAAAAGGGTGTTTTTGTAGTAGTGTAGGGTTCACCTATGTGTAGACTGAAAAAGGGATTGTTCGTGCTTCATGGTGGATAAAGGAATAAGGACATAGGTCCTCTACATGGGACTTTAAGTTGACAGTGATGCCGGTTTTCCACGATTAGGGTGAGGTGATGACCAGAATTGGCATGGAACCTATGATTGATAATTGGCAGATATACTTCTATGAATAACGATGAAACATAGAAAGAAGATCTTGTAGGAATAGTTAAGAATCCTACCACTTTGGCATGGATAGGCTAAGATATGCAGATCGGATGAGTGATCTGATGGATGCTGGCGTCGAGGTGGAGGTTCCGGACGAGACTTAGGCTACCCCTTATAACTGTTGTATCCAGCAAGATTAAATGGATGTTAAGGCCTAAAATTTGTATATTGGGCAGCGCACTGCCTAATCTTTTAGTAAGTGAGAGATGATACTCAGAAGCAAAAAAGGCTATTATGACTCTAAGGCATCCTGGAGCTAGCATGGAGGTATATAGTTATGGACCGTAAGGGTGGATCACCTCAGATTGCAGGTGACACGAGCGAATGCGAGAAGTGGTGACTTGACATATTAGATTAGCACACTTGGGTTTATGTGAGTGAGTTATTATGCGTATGTGCGAAGAGAGACGGTACGTCTCCGTGGGACACTGAATTCAATAGTTTCAGATTAAGACCCTTTAGTTCCCAAGTTCTGAAAAGGGTCATAGAGGGTGATGAGTACAAGATTGGGATTTGGAATTATTGGTTGCCTTCTGACAGACTGATAATCTGAAGGAGAAACTCAGACTATAAGTATTTTACTTCGAGTATATAGGTTTTCGAGACATTGAGGCAAATACGGTCTCTTGAGTGGATTGTCGCGGTGATGAATTTCGGTCGACGACTAGAGTGACTCTGAGTAAGATATTGCGAGTGTAACGCCCTGGCTACCCCAGAACCGTTACGGTAAACGGTGGACCGGAAATTTGACTCACTACCTGAGTCCTTTGGTCAAAAATGTGCTCTAAGTGTAATTAACAGGTTAAGGTATAAAACCAATAAAAAGGAAATGGAGATTTTATTACAACTGCTCTGCAGAGCTAAACAAAATGTTTACCAGCTGTTCTCAGTACAAAAGGTCACTACTGTTGTAAAGTTACAAACCCGCCGACCTAAGCGGCAAAAATAGGGTAAACCCCCTAGTTCCTCTGAGAACACCTTGACCGTGGTGGTCAAGCGGCTGCATATGTACACACCACCACATCAGCTCTCCACTCAAGGCTAGGTGAGCTTCTCTTTCCCTTTACCTGCACCACATAGCACCCATGAGCCAAGGCCCAGCAAGAAAACATAACACTTTATATAAACATTATCAAATGATTATCATTATAATCACACTGAGCATTAAGCTTTCAAACAAATGAGTGAACACCACATGAGGTCCTGATAAACCACACTGAGTGACTGACAAGCGAGTCACTAATTCAGATGGAAGAGTGGCTGATGGGTAAGCCACTAGCCTTCAACGGGTTCTGGTAAACCGCACTGAGTGACTGCCATGCATGTCACTAATTCAAGTGGGAGAGTGGCTGCTGAGTAAGCCACTAGCCTCCAAGCGCTTATTTCATTCATCGACCCTCGGGGTCGGTCTGGCATTAATGCTCTTTGAGTCATTCAATGCTAATAATCGATTAGATCCAATCTTACTGGCCTGCGTGACACACGCCAAGGCCGTCCTGACTAATAAGTCAGTTCATCGTGATCAATGCCCAATACCACTACCGAACCTGACTAATAAGTCACAGCTTCACAGTGATACTAGCACCCTTGCCAAACCTGACTAATAAGTCAGTGCCATGCACAAATGAGCAACATATGCTAAGCATTTTATGTTCAATCCATGTCCATATTCTCACATTCAACATGCCTCAGGAATATCCATGCATGTTACACTTGGGGTGCAGTTTTCTTACCTCTGGTTCGAGCAAGAACGAATAAAAGAACAACCCTGAGAACGATCAACTTTTTGGTCCTTTAGCGGTTACCTGGTCATAACCAAAATTGAGGATTCATCAATAAAAATGATAACTGAGGATTCCCAAACCAAAACCCAGCCCCCGAGACCTCAAATACCACCCAACCGGGTACTAGGTTCAACCTGAGGCCTATGGTTTGAATCCCTAAGCTAAAAACCATTTTTAACAAAATTTGGCCTATGGGCCGCGGCACGCCTCTAAGCTCCATCTGCCAGATGCGCGTGTGCCGCGGCACGCAAAAGCTGTGCCGCGGCACCCAGCCCAGTTCAGCCCAAAACCAGCACGCGAACTCAGAATTGCCCCTGCGTTTTACCCTTAAAACCAGCCTCTCAAACCAACTTTAAACATTTTCCAAACACCCAATTCAATCCCCTATCAACACCCTTAACTCACTCTCATCAAACCCCAATCAAGCTAACACAAAAACCTCCTTTGATTCATGTTTCCCACATCAAAAACATGAATTGAAAACTATAAACAAAAACAGAGTATAACCTGAAATTCAAAGACAATTCCTTACCTCCAACTGGTTTTGAACCCTCTTAAGACGATGAACTAAGACCACAACCTCCAAGCTTTGATTCCCTAACTTTCCACCTCAACTTGGGACCAAAAACCTCAAAGAATGATAGAGAGGAAATGATGTACGGGAAGGAAGAAGAAGACTCTCTGTTTTTGCTCTGTTTTGAACGGTTTCCACAGCCTTCTAAAACCACATATATCCTAGCCAAATGACCTAAATGCCCCTAGGTCATTTAAGGCTCTAAAACCAACTTAAGGGCAATTTTGACATTTTCCACCTTCACCGTTAATCATAATTAACGCTTCCCTTTTCCTTCTAATCTCAATATTCTCAAACTCCAATATTTCACATCCCGTTACCCTTTAATACCCGGTAACACTCTAACCATTAAAACTCCCCGAGACTCACCCCGAGCCCTGAGCTTAAGCCTGTTATGACCAAACCGACGTTTAACATTTCTTTGATCGTCTCATACCAAATGGCTCGAACAAACCCACATCATAATGTGGTCTCAAATTATATCACCGACATGCGAACAAATAATCAATTTACCCTCAACGGGCCAAATTACCATCACACCCCTGTATAAAGAAGTATGGACTCACATGCATGCGTTTCACATCATATCATAATATAATCAACATATACATGCATTTAATCAATTAATAATACAATTAAGCAAGTATGGCCCTCCCGGCCTACTGTTCACACCGTTAAATGCATCGGAGAATTTGGGGCTTTACAGCGAGATAGGGAACGAGAAATTTCCTATTATGGGGAGATGAGATGAGAGACAGAAAGTATCCTAGTTCAGAATCGAATCAAAGGGCCGGTGAAATTATTAAGGATTGTTAGGGCAGGAGTGTCTGCTTTATTGAAGGACATAAGGGTTCGCAAATTTAAACATGGGAACATGAAGTTTGGGAAAGAAAATGGAGTTTTGACTCTAGATTTGATAGACTTGTGAGATCCCAATAAGGATTAGGCCAGGGGCCTACAAATTAGCCTTACCCCAGCATGGGTTAATCCTCATAAAGTGTTACTGGTGCCAATGTTAAGGGAAGGGTGTTGAGCACTACCCCTAATTGGGTGAAAAGACTCTGGAATTTCAGTGGAATGTATTGTCCAAGGGAAAGCCATAATATCGCGTGAAATCCGGATTATTCAGGTTAAATTACTTCTTCTTCGAGCAGGCCTCTCTTCGAGCAACTTCATAAGATGGTACCAGGTTCCTTCCCTTTGAGCATCAAACTTGGTGGTCAATTAATTAATCTTCTGCAAGGCAGACTAGTGCCTGCATGCTGATGAAGCTTACTTGAGCTGCTAACTTATCTCGACCAGCTCTCAAGGGTTTGATGTCGTTTATTGCCACATGTCCTCTTCAAATGCCACGTCACCATGTCCACTTTTAAGTTAAACAATTACTTATTCAATTTCAAAGTTGTTAACTCGTTGAAAAACATTAAGCACAAATCAATATAAATAATTACTATGAACATCAAAATAAAGAATTAAAAAGAAAACTAAAATATAAACATTGGGTTCCATTAAATCCCTAGAAAAATAATTTAATTCATCATCTTAAAGCAAAATACCAAACAAGAACGACAACTCATGGTTTGAAATTCAAAAGAACATGATAAAATGAAGAAGAAAAAGAAATGATAAAACTAGGAGTGTTGATCCTTCTTCAATCTTCTCTTGTGGTTTTCTCTCCAAAAACAACCTCTCCACATTCAGATTTGATCTCATATGATAACCTTAAGTTAAATTATGAATTCCTACTTAAATGGGCTTTAAAAGATCATTTAAATAGGTTAGAGTCACGACTATCCAAACCCTCACAAGAAACCCATGATGGCTCACAACCAAAACCTTAAAATCAGTCACACCAACGAGAGCTCGCACAGCTTACAGAGAACCTTTTTTTTTCTTAATTCGACCTTGCTTAGTAAAACTTGCATGACTTTGTCAACCAAACTTTATAGTAGACGATTAAACATGATTTAGAAAGATGAGAAAGAGCTCCACAACTCTTATTGCATGAGTTCTCCTCAGAAAATGAATGGATCATGGTCAAAATCATGGTTTAATTACAAACTTGTGTGAAAACAAACCAATTCAAACTGAGACTTGAGCATGAAGTAAAATGCAAACCACAAACTTTATATTTTTCCTAAAACTTTCCATTAATAAACACCAAATTAACTAGAACTTTCTTTACAAAAGAAAATAAAAGAATATTATATTTTTTAGCCTTCTTATATGATATAATCATTTAAATGCACTCAACAACTCGTTATGATGGTAATTGTACATTTTGTTTTACTTATTAGCAATAAAACTTAAAGAAAATAAACCTAAAATACACTAAACTAACACAAATGCTAATGAAATAATAGTGAAAATAACTTTATTTCATAGAGTTAACAGTCGACATGTCGCTTTTTTATTCAGTTTCACAACACATTGATATTGCATCAATGACCCTTTTAGAGTTTTTCCCCCTAAACTTTTTTTGTGAAAAAAATCTCCCCAAACTATAGCTACCATTGCAAATGTGCCCCTTCGGTTACATTCTGTTCATTTTTTCCAAACAGTTTGATGTATCACTGATCTGGCTCAATTTAAAAGTCCAAGCAAAATATACATGCATCGATAGTGGTGTAAGGAAAAATTTCGGGAATATGTTGTTGGGGATTTATGACTTTATACTTTCTAAATCAACAATGAGTAATGAGAATAATTTAATAATACAAACCCTAGATGTTAATCAAGAACCTTATTCGAAGTATGAATACAAATCTTGATAATCAAAGAACCGTATTCAAAATATGAATGAAATTTTTAATATTTAAAGATTAAGTGATTAAATGATTATAACATGAATTTAGAAACATTAAATCATCAATACCAACAATAATGAGCACAATTAAAGGAGTAAATTACAATAGAATAACATAATCACAAAGTTAGGTTTTAGAGAGACACAACATTTGAATTGAACAATTGAATCTTCAAATTTGGGGAACATCTAAAGGCTTATACACGAAAAGTATCGCTATCCAAAATCTCTATTACAAGCTTTCTCATTGTTGCTTGAAGCTTCCATTGGGAAAACTTGTACAAGATCTTGTTTATTTTCATGTAAATCTTATATTAAACAAATTGATATAAGAAAACCTAGAACATGTTTCTAAAATTGAATTCATACAGAGATAATGATAAGAATACTTACATTATTGTGCAGCGAAATGATTGAATCATTCCTTCAATTTCTCTAACCCTTGTATCCTTTCTATCGCAAGGTATCACCAAGAAACTGAACCGTTTTTCAATTTTCTTCACAACCTTCCAAAGTATCCTTAAAATCACCTAGACTAAAATGAGAAATTCTCAACACATGAGATAAATACAAAGAGAAGAAGAGAAAAGAATATTGAGGCTTAGAAAATGACTTATGTTGTAGAGAGAATCTAAAACATAGAGCATCAAGACTAGATCTTCAGATCTTCTCAAAAACTTGTATTTCAAAAATCTGATTTCAACTCTCACTTAGCATTCCTTTTATAGACTCAATTAGGTCACTTATTTAATTGAAAAAATCAATAAAATAATAGCCAATAATCAGCCCTAGGTTGAAATTATCATGGGCTTTAGGCCCGTGAAATTTCTCATTTAATTATAAGCATGTTGGACTTAAAATCAAAACCTATATTATTTTTTATTGGTTTAATTAATTAAATAATTATTTAAATCCTTTATAAAATTAATTATTTATAATTTGAACCTTGATTTAAACTTATTTATTAATTTAGACACTAATTTTTCTTAATTAATAAATCTGCCCTAATTTCTCTTTTCTTCTCTAAATTACACAACTCTGTGAAACTATCCAAAATTGACCTGGTCAACTTTGATAATTATAATTGATAATTAAATGAATTAATTGAGACTGTCTAGATTATTTTATCCAAGGTACAGTGGGGACCATGGGCCTATGAAATCAAGCTCCAATAAGTTATCATAAATTTAACAAATAAATTTACTAACTTATTAATTCCTCGTGACTCCACTAAAGGCTTAGAATTGCACTCTTGAATTCATAGAACGTCTATAACAAATATAGATACGTTATTAATTATCCATTGTTACAACTATAATTGTCACTCAATCCTCTATAGACGGTCTACAATGAGATGGGACTAAAATATTATTTTACCCCCTCATTGTATTTTATCTTTAAAATACTTAGTTCCTTGTAAATGATATTTCAGTAAACTAATATTAATTACTAAAATGAGATCACTATCATTTAGCACCTTGAACCAAACTAAAAGGAAACCATCGTTTTACTTCTTCATCAGAAGCTATAGATGTTCATATCTATGATTAACACTCTCACTCAATTATACTACAAAGTTCCCAAGATGTAAGTATGGGTTAGTTCGTAGGGTAAGCTAATAACGAACAAGTCAAAGAACTAAAATAATACAATTAGTTAGAATCCACTCAGAATTGAGATTGAATTGACCTATGGTCAATTATATGATATGACTGGAATAGTTAATAACGGTATGTTTACTTATCCTATCTACTGTCAATATCGGTCCAGTCCAATGTAACAAATACATCCGATCTTATATACTTTGCTAATGTTGTAGAAAGAACATAACACTACAATGTGTAAGTAGATCATATCGTAGATTGACAAGTCATTGTAAATCCTGTGCACTAACTAATCTTAGGACTAACTTATATTTTAACATATAATCATATTTATATTCCACTGTGATTACATCACTATAAATACGATTAGCTATATGCTCGTGATTTAATAGAAGTTTATATTAAACAAATAATCATGAAAACAAAACATGTGAGCAAAGTGATTGACCAAGTCAAAAATTGATTTATATTCTTTTATTGATAATAAAATGAGATTACAAAGAATCTAGGTTTTAATTAGGGCATAAAACCCCAACAAACTACCACTTGCACTAATTGAAACTAATGCCTTAATTCTACTAATCTCATTTCCTTGATATGCTTATAAAATGTAGCTTATGGCAGTGTCTTTGTAAACGGATCCTCAACATTGTCTTCAAATGAAATCTTCATAACCTTCACATCTCCCCTAGCAACATATTCTTGAATTATGTGATACTTCCTTTCTATATGCTTACTCCTCTTGTGACTTCGAGGTTCTTTCGAGTTGGCAATCGCTTATATGTTGTCATAAAACAAGACAAGTGGTTTATCCATTTCTGGAATAACACCAAGATCTGAATAGAACTTCTTTAGCCAGACTATTTCCTTAGCTGCTTCTGACGCAGCTATGTATTCAGCCTCCATGGTGGAATTTGAGATCGCAAACTGCTTTACACTTCTCCATATCACAGCTCCACGCCCAAGAGTAAACACCATTCCAAAAGTAGACTTATTGTCATCGACATCAGTCTAAAAATCTGAATCGATGTAGCCTACATGGTTCAGAACACCACCCTTGTAGACTAACTTATAATCCCTAGTTCGCCTTAAATACTTTAGAATATGTTTAACTGCTATCCAATTTTCTGGTCTTGGGTTTGACTGATACCTGCTCACTACTCCCACTGCATAACAGATATCTGGGCTAGTACAAAATATACCATACATTTGACTTCCAACTACAGATGTGTAAGGAACTTTTCTCATTGCATCTTCCTCTTTAGGAGTCTGGGGAGACTGCTTCTTTGAAAGATGAATTCCATGGCGAGACAATAGACGTCCTTTCTTGGAATTTTTCATTGAGAAACGTTCAAGCACTTTATCGATGTAAGCTGCTTGAGATACAGCTAAGAATTTGTTCTTTCTATCCCCAATGATCTAGATACCTAGAACATAACTTGCTTCACCCAAATTCTTCATCTGGAATTGAGTGTTCAGCCAATTCTTCACATCTGACAATTTCTTAACATTGTTTCCAATGAGTAAGATATCATCTACATAAAGAACCAGGAATACCACTATTTGATTTGCCTTCAGTTGGTAAACACAAGGCTCATCAATATTTTGTTCAAAGCCATAAGTGTTGATTATTTCATCAAACCTAAGGTTCCAGGAACGAGAAGCTTGCTTAAGTTTATAAATGGACCTATTCAACTTGTAATATTTTACTTCTTGTCCAACTACTTTAAATCCTTCTGCCTAATCCATATAAATGACTTTGTCAAGCTTCCCATTAAGAAAAGTTGTCTTGACGTCCATTTTCCAGATCTCATAGTCGAGAGCGGCTGCTATGGATAGGAGGATGCGGATGGACTTGAGCATGGCTACCGGACTAAAAGTTTCCTCATAGTCCACACATTCTCTTTAGGTATAACCCTTTGCCACTAATCGAGCTTTTTAAGTTTTGATATTTCCATCAACACTTCATTTCTTCTTGTCGATTTACTTGCACCCAATGACCCTAAAGTCACTAGGCGCTTCCACAAGATCCCAAACGGAATTTGAGTACATGGACTCCATTTCTTGTTTCATAGCTTCGAACCATAGTTCCTTTTCAGGGCTAGCCATTGCCTATTTGAAAGACAACAGATCATCATCACCAGTGTCACCAACAACCATATTGGTTTCACCATCCAAACCATCGTGAACTGGGTTCCTAGAAACCCTCCCACTACAACGAGACTTTGTGACTGTTTGCTCAGGAACAGTGGTACTTTCTTCATTTAAATTGAATTGCATCGGTTGGACATGAAGAATGGGAATTTCATCATCAACTCGAGTCGATGATGATGGAACATTGGTTGGAGTCAATTCTTTAACCATCTCCTCTAAAACTACTTTGCTGCACGATTTGAAGTTTTGGACATAGTCATTTTCTAGAAAAGTAGCATTCGTAGAAGTAAACACTTTCTTTTCTGAATGACTATAGAAAATTCCACTCCGAGTACCTTTAGGATAGCCAACAAACATGCAAACTTCAGTTCACAGTTCTAGCTTTCCCTCCTTTTTCCTCAGGACGTGGGCAGGGCACCCCTAGATTCTATAATGGCGTAAACTAGGTTCACAACCATTCCAGCGTTCTAAAGGTTTTTTGGGGATTGATTTGGATGGCATGACATTAAGAATGTCATTCACGGTTTCAATTGCATGTCCCAGAATGAAGTTGGTAGAGTTGAGTAACTAAGCATGCATCTAACCATTTTCCAATAAAGTTCTATTCTAGCATTCAACTACACCATTTTGTTGCGGAGTACTCGATGCAGTAAGTTGTGATAAAATCCCAAGTTCAGTTAAATGATCTTGGAACTGCATATCCAAATATTCTCCACCCCTATCAGATCGCAAGATCTTTAACGTTTTACCTAATTGGTTCTGAGCCATAGCTAGGAATTCCTGAAACTTTGAAAATGTTTCTGATTTCCTATGCGTTAGGTAATGACATGAGTATCTAGAGTAATCATCAATGAAAGTGACGAAATACTCAAAACCACCCCTGGCTTGTACATTCAAAGGTCCACAAACATCTGAATGAACAAGTCCAAGTGCTTCCTTGGCCCTATCACCCTTTGCAGAGAATGGACGCTTGGTTAGTTTGCTTCTAGACAAGATTCACAGACAGGTAATTCACCTAATCAAGGGCCCGTCCTTTGTAAGTCTTTGAATCCTATCATAGCCAATGTGACCTAGTCTCAAATGCCATAAATACTTCATGTCATCGTTATTGGTCTTTTGACATTTATTGGTCCTAGGTTTAGCTATTTTGAATAAATCATTGTTAAGAGGGAGGGGTTCGTTAGGTCGCATAATATAAAGCCCGTTTTCCAAACATGCAATACACAATTGTGATCCATTGAAAGAAATAGATAAATTAGAACTTGTGAAAGTCATAACAAATTGTTCTAATTGCAACATGGAAACTGAAATTAAATTTGTACTAAAATCCAGAATAAAAAAAATACATCTTTCAAGATTAAATATTTATTTCCAAACTTTAGATGAGCTCTTCCTCTAGCTTGGACCACAATGAACACTCCGTTCCTAACTCTAAGCTTTAAGCCGCCTTCGTCCACTTCCTCCCACGATTCAAGAAGTTGTAAAGAGTTACAAACATGGTTAGTGAATCCAAAATCAATAATCCAAACAGATTTATCATTCTCTAAAATAAATGTTTCTAAGATAACTAAACTATAATCATTACCTTTGTCTTTCGTTGCTAGAAACTTAGGGCAATCGTGTTTCCAATGCCCCTTCTCTTTGCAGTGAATACAGTTACCTTTACCTTTTTTTTTTTTTTTTCTTCCCCTTAGGCATCTGTGCACTTGTCTTTGCAGCCTTTGCAGGGTTGGGGTTGTTGTTTTGTCCATCTTTCCTCTTGTTTCCGGCTTTCAAAGACAAAGCTTGGTTAGCTTCAGCCTTAGCTGGATCAGCAGCAGTAGTAGTAGTTGTTTTCTTTTCTCCTCCCTTACTTGGTCCACCCATGATAGACTCAAAAGTCTGAAGCTCGTTCATAAGCCACGTCAGACCATAGTTGAGTTGATCACGAATGTGTGGAGATGGTGTCATCCGAGCATTGGCATATTTCTTGGTGGCCTCAAAAAGTGTCTGCACAAACTTTGCACCGAACATATCTTGGAGTTGATCAATGATTTCATAGGTTATCTTGACAATGTCCATCTTTATCTCGAGAGTGTTGACCATAATACTCAACATGTAGTGTCGTGCCTTGTTATTAGCCACCTACCAATGCTCATATTTATCTCTTACAGACTTGGGAGCTCCTTCAACTGGAACTTTTGGGGATTCCTCAGTCATGATGAACTCTGTGGTTTCACCAATCAACACTATGTTGATATTCTATTTCCACTTAAGGAAGTTTTCTATAGTGAGTTTCTCCATCAAAAGTTGAGAAATGATGGGAGTAGACACAACCATAGTGCGGTTTCACCAATTAACACTATGTTGATATTCTGCTTCCACTTAAGGAAGTTTTCGCTAGTGAGTTTCTCCATCAAAAGTTGAAAAAGGATGGGAGTAGACACAACCATAGTTAAAACTACCAATTATCAATAAAATAGAAATCAATCTGTTGACCCTCGATTTGGCCAACGACACAGAGTCAAAAATACAACAGGAAAAGAAATGACAATTAAGAGTTTAATCTAATGGTAAAGAAGAAACACCAACAATTTATAGTGGTTCGGCCCCAATGAATGGTAATGACCTACGTCCACTTAGTGCTATTATTAATATTGAGTTCCAATGCTGTGATCAAAGAACTAGGGTTCTTTGAGTTTCATAAACCTTGGGAGAATTACAACAAGATGATGGATAATCGCACTATAGGCTCTCTCTCTCTCTCTATATTCAGGAAAAAGATTCAAAAGATCAAAAGTCCCCTCCTTGAGCTATTTCATGCATATTTATAGGCTCAATGGGGGTTACATGGGCCATTGGGCCTTAAATCTCCTTAATATTCGTGTATCAAGGTAATAAAGATGAAATATAAAATGTAATTATTACAAGATTACAATCTTAGAAGGAAATAAGTTGAATCATACGACCAGCCTGGTCGTACCTAATAGTCAGGCTTGATGAAGCAATGTGTAGCTGGTCAATAACCGAACAACACCGCCTTATTTCAATTCTGCCACGTGTCATCCACGTGTGAGAAATACCTGTCATGTCATAAGCAGTCATTTTTGGGTAAACATTTGCCTCCCAAGTTTACTTTACTGCAACCAGCATAAAGTAAACTTAGGAAACTGACTCTTTGCTTATCCCACCAAATCTGTCAAAGCCGCCCATGCTTTCTCGAAAAAATTCCATTGAGTCTTCATTCATTGTTGGCCAAAAATACCCTTGCCTCATGATCTTTTTTGACAAGCTTTGCCCCCCAGTGTGGTCCCCGCGAAAGCCTTTGTGTACCTCTTTCATTTATTCCTTGGCCTTCAATTTTGAAATACATCTGAGGAGTGGCATTGAGTATCCCTTTCGGTACAAGATTCCATCAACCAGGATATACCTAGCAGCCTGTCACTGAAGAGTCCTAGCTTTGTTTCTGTCCATTGGCAACATGCCTTGCGTCAGATACTGTTATATTATTTTATAATATAATGTAATATTATATTATATTATAATATAATATAATGTTTTAGATTAAATAAATGTGACAAAGTGTGTCACATATTGTAACATATAATTGAGAGTTACAATATTTAGATATATAAGATATATCCAAATAATGTACACATATTTGGTGTTACAAATTTGTAACTTCCAAATATTACCCTTTATTGTGTAAATTTGTTGTTACGCAATATTGAGATGAATTTCATAAAGCCATATGTGATATGACTGTTAGAGATATGATTTTAACCCCAATAATGTGTTTTGGGGGTTACAAAATCATTTGGGAGGGTTTGGAATCGTTTGGAAAAACAGCACATTTTTTGTGCTGAAATTGGTCGGTGGCCGCAGCCACCAACATTCAGTGGCCGCGGCCTGTGGGTCAGAGACCAGTGGCCGCGGCCACAGGCCAAAACTGACCAATTTTTCAGTTTTTTCAATCTTTGTTGAACGGCTCAAAAAACCCAAATAACTCTCAAATCTCATTTTTAATTCCATATTAATCCAATTAAACATTGGTAACAGCCATGGGGGTTGGTGGAATTTGAAATTCAAGGGGTGTCTCTAAACTCTATAAATAGGAGCCTATAGCTTACTTGAAAGACACAACATTTCTATCCATTAGAGCACTTGGCTAGAAACATCTTGAGGCTTGATAATTCCATAAAGCTTTTCCAATATCTGAGAGAGATCCCTTAGTGCTTGAGTTAGGGGGAAATAAGCTTTTGGACAAAGATTTTAAACCTTGTTCAAGTTGGTGATCCCCAACCCTCTTCACTTAGGTTGTGTAAGTGAGAGTTTCTTGTATTTCTGTTCTTCTTTCTATTGTGTTGTTTTCTTCTTATTCTCTTGTTCTTTTTACTTGTATTTCTTGTTCAAGAGTTGTAATCTTTTCTTTTCTTTTTTTTCAAACACTTCTAGTTTACTTGTAACCTTTTGCTTAGAGTTGTATTTTACTACTCTTTTCTTCATCATCATCTTCTTCATTTTCTTTGTTTATTTGTAATTTTCAGTTATAGAGTTGTAACCTTATTTAATCAATCCACATTTATTTGTAATATTATTGCATAGAGTTGTAATATTATAATCATTTCCATTGAGGCAAAACAATTTTTCCTAACATTCAAAAGCTTATCCCTTTTTTGTTTCAATGGAAGGGGAGACAATCAAGATCATGAACCAAGACCTAGTGAGATTGGATAGGTTTGATGGGTCCAATTTTACTAGGTGGCAAGACAAGGTGAGGTTTCTTTTAACCACTCTTAAAATCGCCTACATCCTTGAGTCATCCTTGGCACCTCTAGCCGAGCCATCTGACAAAGACACTCCCGAGGAGGTGGAGAAGAGAAGGAAGAGGGAGGAGGACAACCTTCTTTGTAGGGGTCATATCCTCAACGCCCTATCCGATAGGCTCTATGACCTCTACACCGAGACCAAATCGGCCAAGGAGATATGGGATGCACTTGAGAAAAAGTTTAAGGCAGAAGAGGAAGGTACCAAAAAGTTTTTGATATCTCAATACTTCGATTTCAAATTTTTTGGTGATAAACCTATTCTTCCTCAAATTCATGAATTGCAAATAATTGTTAACAAAGTGAAAGTTTTAAAGATTGAGCTTCCCAAGGCCTTTCAAGTTGGTGCTATAGTGGCTAAATTACCACCAACTTGGAAGAGCTATAGGAAAAGAATCCTTCATAAAAATGAGGATTATTCTTTGGAGGAGATCCAAAAGCATATTCGAATCGAAGAGGAATCGATATGTAGAGATAAACTTGTGGAGGGGTCTAATGGAGAGACTTCCAAAACAAATGCAGTGACATAACCAAAACATCCCAAAAACAAAAGGGAAAAAGGGTAATGAGAAACCTTTGGGTCCAAAAACCAACCCAAACAAGTTTAAGGGCGAGAAAGGTCCTTGCTTTGTGTGTGGGAAAAATGGTCACTATGCTAGAGAGTGCAGGCATAGAAAAGACCAACAAGGACCTAAGGTGAACGCAACTCAAGAGGAAAACATAGTTGCTACCCTTAGTGAGGTGAATGCGGTCCAAGACAAGGTGAAAGGGTGGTGGTATGATACATGTGCCGCCGTCCATGTCACCTATGACAAATCATTGTTCAAGACCTTTGAAGAGTCAAAGGGCAACCATGAGATACAAATGGGCAATGAGGGAAAATCCAAGGTACTTGGCAAAGGTACTATTGATGTCTACTTCACCTTCGGCAAGAAAGTTACATTAGTGAATGTACTTTATGTTCCCGAAATTAGTAGAAACTTGGTAAGTGGTGATTTTCTTGGCAAGCCCGGCATTAAAGCCATTTTTGAGTCCGGTAAACTTATACTTACCAAATCAAATGTATTTTTGGGAAAGGGATACTCTTGTGAGGGTATGGTTAAATTGTGCACCAATGATGTAACTTTCAATGTTATCAATAAAAATGCTAATTTCGCCTATATTGTTGAGTATGATTCTTTATTTTTGTGGCATCTTAGATTATCGCATATAGGTTTTTCTACCATGAAAAGAGTAGTAAAATGTGGTATGATTGCATGCAATATTAAAAACCATGTTAAATGTGAAACATGTGTTAAGGCGAAAATGATTAAGAAACCATTTCCTAGTGTAGAAAGATCATCTAATTTACTAGATTTAATCCATAGTGATCTTTGTGAATTAAATGGTATTTTAACTAGAGGTGGTAAAAGGTATTTTCTTACTTTTATAGATGATTTTAGTAGATATACCTATGTGTTTCTTTTAAAGCATAAAGATGAAACTTTTGATGCTTTTAAATTGTATAAATTAGAAGTTGAAAATCAACTAAATAAAAAGATTAAGGTGCTAAGAAGTGATAGATGAGGAGAGTACTTCTCTAAGGAATTCAATACATTTTGTGAAGAAAATGGTATAATTCATGAGTGCACTGCACCTTATACACCACAACACAATGGTGTTGCCCAAAGGAAAAATAAGACTTATCTATAGATGATAAATTGTATGTTGGTGTTTCCTAAGTTGAACTTCAACTTATGGGGTGAAGCGCTTTTAACCGCTTGTCACATTCTTAATCGAATACCGATGAAGAAAAAAGAGATATCTCCATATGAGTTATGGAAAGGAAGAAAACCCAACATAGGGACTTCAAAGTGTGGGGGTGTCTTGCATATTGCAAGAAAAACGAACCTAATAGAACAAAGTTAGGTTCAAGAGCCATAAAGTGTGCTTTTGTTGGTTATGACAACAATAGTAAAGCTTATAGGCTATTAGACTTATAGTCTAATATTATGATTGAATCTAGAGAAGTTGAATTCTTTGAGAATATGTTATGTGACAACAATTCTCAAGCTTCAACATCTCTAAAGGAGAATTTGTTATCTGAGAACAATTCTCAAGCTTCTACATCCAAAGTTGATTCTCAAGAGGAGAATTCTCAAAAGGATGTAAAGCAACCCTTTGAACCTAGAAGAAGTCAAAGGCTTAAAAATCATAAAAGTCTAGTAGTGGATGAGATAGATTCCCAACGAATTTCATTCTACATGGTAGAAGGAAATAGAGAGGAAGTCATTAGGAAAATTCCAATTGTACTTCTCGTTGAGGATGATCCTAAGACTTATAGAGAAGTTATGCAATTGAGAGACAATGCATTTTGGAAAGAAGCCATCAATGATGAGATGGATTCCATTCTCTCCAATAACACTTGAGAATTGGTAGACCTCTCACCGGGGTCTAAGCCAATTGGGTGTAAGCGGGTATTTAGGAGAAAATATCACACTGACGGCACTATCCAAACCTTTAAAGCTAGATTAGTGGCTAAAGGGTTTAGGGAAAAAGAGGGTATCGATTATTTCGATACCTATGCGCCTGTTGCAAGAACAACTTCTATAAGAATTTTGTTCGCTTTAGCTTCTATACACAACTTGTATGTTCATCAAATGGATGTCAAAACGACATTCCTTAATGGTGACCTCAATGAGGAGGCCTATATGGAACAACCCGAAGGGTTTGTCCTACCAAAATATGAACATAAAGTTTGTAGACTTGTAAAATCCTTACATGGATTGAAACAAGCTCCTAAGCAATGGCATGAGAAATTTGATCAAGCCATCATGTCTAATGGGTTTAGACATAACAATGGAGACAAGTGTTTGTATTCCAAAACTTGTAAGAGATATGTGATCATTGTTTGCTTATATGTGGATGACATGCTTATTCTAAGTAATAGCATGAAAGGGATAGAAGAAACGAAGAGGTTTCTATCATAAACCTTCAAGATGAAAGATCTTGGAGAAGTTGATACCATACTCGGTATCAAAGTAAAGAAACATAGTGGGGGTTTTGCGTTAGGGCAAGCCCACTATGTTGAGAAAGTATTGAAAAAATTTAACCATCTCAAGGTTAAAGATGCCAATACTCCATTCGATCATAGTGTAAAACTAGAGAAGAATGAAGGAAGAGCGGTGGCTTAATTGGAGTACGCTAGTGCTATAGGGAGTCTAATGTACGCTGCCAAGTGTACTAGACCTGATATAGCATTTGCAGTAAGTAAACTTAGTAGGTTTACAAGTAATCCCAGTGTGGATCACTGGAAGGCAATTGGAAGAGTCCTAGGTTATCTCAAGAAAACCAAAGGACTAAGTCTTCACTACTCCAAATTTACTTCGATATTAGAAGGATATACAGATGCAAGTTGGATATCCAATCTTGGGGACAACTTGTCCACAACTGGTTAGGTATTTACACTTAGTGGAGGTGCAATTTCTTGGGGTTCCAAGAAACAAACCTGTATATCTCATTCCACTATGGAAGCAGAGTTCATAGCTCTAGCTGCTACCGACAAAGAGGTCGAATGGTTAAGGGATCTGCTGATAGAGATTCCCCTAATCAAAGATAATGTATCTACTATATCGATACATTGTGATAGCCAAGCGACATTGGCTAGAGCATACAGCGGAGTGTATAATGGGAAGTCTAGACACATTAGTCTAAGACATGGATATGTAAGAGAATTGATTCAAAGAGGAGTCATCTCAATATCCTATGTGAGAACAAGTGAAAATCTGGCGGATCCTTTCACTAAGCCACTAACGAGGGATTTAGTGGCTACATCATCTCGAGGGATGGGACTTAAACTCCCTAAAGAGATTCACGATTGATGGTAACCTATCTTAACACTAGTTATTCAACTAGTGTTAGGTTCAATAGGTAACAACAAGTCAATCAAGTGAATATTAGTTGTACTCAAAACAAGTCCCATCTGAGATATTGAGTACTTGTGTGTTACCAAGTGGAGGGTTAAAACCGAAAGGTTTTTTAATAGAATTCAGTCTTGTAAAGACAAGTATTTTTGGTAACGAAATATTGTAAGAATTCTACCTATATGGACCTAGGGGTGGTGCCGCCTCTCATGAGAATTGGGAGTATCCTCAAGAACGTCCATGAATGGAAAGTGCACATGGCCATTAACGGTGCAAAGCAAGACATAGAGGTCTCAAGTGAACATCGCAAAGGTGTGTGAGTTATCACCGATTTGTCATCATGAAAAGATGGTTCAATGCCTAGTGCAACCTAATTTTCGACAAATTTTGTGATAATTACATTATAGTAAAGTTCAAGTTGAAAAACACTTTTCTTTATGCACTAATGCAATGACTCCTATAAGAGAAAGTTCTTATTTGATCAAGTGGGGGATATGTTATATTTCAAAATATAATGATTGATTAAATAAGTATTACAATAGATAACTATTTAATCTAGTGGGGGAATGTTATATTATTTTATAATATAATGTAATATTATATTATATTATAATATAATGTTTTAGATTAAATAAATGTGGCAAAGTGTGTCACATATTGTAACATATAATAGAGAGTTACAATATTTAGATATATAAGATATATCCAAATAATGTAACATATTTGGTGTTACAAATTTGTAACTTCCAAATATTACCCTTTATTGTGTAAATTTGTTGTTACACAATATTGAGATGAATTTCATAAAGTCATATGTGATATGGCTGTTAGAGATATGATTTTAACCCCAATAATGTGTTTTGGGAGGGTTTGGAACCGTTTGGAAAAACAGCACATTTTTTGTGCTGAAATTGGTCAGTGGCCGCAGCCTGTGGGTCAGAGACCAGTGGCCGCGGCCACAGGCCAAAACTGACCAATTTTTCAGTTTTTTCAATCTTTGTTGAACGGCTCAAAAAACCCAAATAACTCTCAAATCTCATTTTTAATTCCATATTAATCCAATTAAACATTGGTAACAGCCATGGGGGTTGGTGGAATTTGAAATTCAAAGGGTGTCTCTAAACTCTATATATAGGAGCCTATAGCTCACTTGAAAGACACAACATTTCTATCCATTAGAGCACTTGGCTAGAAACACCTTGAGGCTTGATAATTCCATAAAGCTTTTCCAATATCTGAGAGAGATCCCTTAGTGCTTGAGTTAGGGGGAAATAAGCTTTTGGACAAAGGTTTTAAACCTTGTTCAAGTTGGTGATCCCCAACCCTCTTCACTTAGGTTGTGTAAGTGAGAGTTTCTTGTATTTCTGTTCTTCTTTCTATTGTGTTGTTTTCTTCTTATTCTCTTGTTCTTTTTACTTGTATTTCTTGTTCAAGAGTTGTAATCTTTTCTTTTCTTTTGTTTCAAACACTTATAGTTTACTTGTAACCTTTTACTTAGAGTTGTATTTTACTACTCTCTTCTTCATCATCATATTCTTCATTTTCTTTGTTTATTTGTAATTTTCAGTTATAGAGTTGTAACCTTATTTAATCAATCCATATTTATTTGTAATATTATTGCATAAAGTTGTAATATTATAATCATTTCCATTGAGGCAAAACAATTTTTCCTAACAGATACTCTATGTATGGTGCCATCCATGTATCTGCCACCTGGATCACCAGAGTGGTCTCCTTTGCTTGGATGCTTGGCACAGATAGTTGTTCAACCGACACTATGTTTAGAGTATCAGCATCCTTCGCACTTGCTAACTCTGCCAAAGCATCAACGTTTGAATTCTGATCGCGAGGTACTTGCTGAAGGGTGTACTTGTCAAACTGCGCTAATAGATCCTTTATTTTGTTTAAATAAGCAACCATCTTTAAACCTTGGGCCTGGTACTCTCCCATGACTTAATCTACCACCAGCTGAGAGTCACTGTAGATGTCAAGTACCTTTATATCCATTTCCCTGGCTAATCGTAACCCAGCAAGCAACGCTTCATACTCAGCCTCATTGTTGGAAGCAGTGAAGTCAAACCTGATTGCGCAGTGAAATCGATGCCCTTCAGGCGTAACTAGGATCACCCCCACCCCTGCGTGATGCTCATTGGAGGAGCCATCTATAAATAACTTCCATGAGGGAGGTTGGTTTTGAGACTCAAGCTCTTCGGTCTGCTCGCCATCTGGAAGTTCAGTGAACTCTGCAATGAAGTCAGCCAGGGCTTGCCCTTTTATCGATGCTCACGGCAAGTAAGAGATATCAAACTGCCCAAGTTCGACCGCCCATTTTAATGATCTGCCCGTGGCCTCTAGCTTTTGCAGAACTTGTCGTAGAGGCTGGTCGATCAAAATCGTGATTGGATGAGCTTGAAAGTAAGGTCGCAGCTTCCTAGAGGCCAAAATTAAGCAATAGGCTAACTTTCAATAGGTGGGTACTGCAACTCCGCTCCAATTAGCCTTTTGCTCACATAATAAACAGCCTTTGGGACGCCTTCTTCTTCTCTTACTAAGACAACACTAGTAGCATATTCTGTAATCGCCAAGTAGACAAACAAAGTTTCCTCATCGACCGGCTTCAATAGAATTGGTGGTTGCGCCATGTGAGTCTTCAATGCTTGGAAAGCCTACTCACACTCCTACGTCCATTCAAATTTTTTGTTGCCTCTAAGTAGATTAAAAAATGGAACGCACTTGTCCGTTGATTTCGAAATAAATCTACTGAGAGCGGAAATTCTTCCGGTCAAACTTTGAACATCCTTAATCTTTGCTAGCGATTTCATATCGATCAGGGCTTTGATCTTCTCAGGATTGGCATCAATTCCTCTCGAGTTAACTATAAATCCCACGAACTTCTCTGATCCTACCCCGAAGGAGCATTTGAGGGGATTCAGCTTCATCTTATATTTGTTCAAGACGTTGAAGCATTCTTGCAAATCCTCTATATGCCCTTCTGCCTTCTTTGACTTAACCAGCATGTCGTTGATATAGACCTCCATGTTTGTGCCGATCAGCTCCCTAAACATGTGGTTGACCAGTCGCTGGTAAGTCGCACCAGCGTTTTTCAAACCAAAGGGCATTACTTTATAACAGTAAAGCCCGGTGTCAGTCCAAAAGCTAGTGTGATCTTCATCAGGTGGGTGCATACTAATCTGATTATATCCGGAGTATGCATCCATAAATGAGAGAATCTCGTGCCCTGTAGTGGCATCGACCAATTGGTCGATTCTAGGGAGTGGGAAACAATCTTTAGGGCATGCTTTATTAAGGTTTGTGAAATCCACGCATGTTCGCCATTTTCCATTCAGCTTGGGAACTAGTATGGGATTAGAGACCCATGATGGATAAAACGCCACCCTGATGAACCCATTCTCCTTCAGCTTCTCGACTTCTTCTTTTAGGGCCTTTGATCTATCTTTGTCGAGTAGCCTTCTTTTCTGTTGCACCGGTGGAAAACTCTTGTCGATGTTCAAGACATGGCTGATGACTGCAGGGTCTATTCCAACCATGTCTTTGTGCGACTAGGCGAAGACTTCCTGGTTCTTCCTCAAAAACTCCACCAGTGCTTGTTTTGTTGTTGTCTCTAAGTTTTTACCGACTTTCACAACCCTGGTCGGATTTTCTTCATCGAGTTAGACCTCTTCAAGGTCCTCGATGGGTCCTATTTCTTCCTCAAAATCCCCAAAGCGAGGATCCAAGTCTCTATCCTCCCTTTGGGCAATGCCCTATTTGGTGACATTATCACCTGACTTGGCCTGAACATCAACTGCCATTTGCAACTCCTTTCTGGGAACATCTCTCGACATACCTTTCTTTGCTTTGGTTATCGAGGCGTTGTAGCATTCTTTTGCTTCCCGCTGATTTCCCAATACGCATCCTACCCCCACGTCTATTGGGAATTTCATGGCAAGGTGTCATATTGAAGTGATGGCTCGTAGGTCGACCAGAATTGGCCTCCCAATTATAGCATTATATGTCAAAGGATAATCAACTACTATGAAAGTAGTGAGTAATGTCATGTTAGCAGGTGCAGTACCTGCTGTAACTGGAAGCCTAATTGACCCAATTGGGGCGAGCCCTTCACCGAAAAAACCATAGATGGTTTGGTTGCATAGCTCCAGGTCCTTGACGGACAACTTCATTCTCTCCAGTGAAGACTTGTATAGGATGTTGACCGAACTTCCTATGTCAACCAACACCCTCTTCACCATCATGTTGGCAACTTGAACGTCCACGACCAGCGGATCGGAGTGTGGGAATCGTACGTGCTGGGCATCATCTTTAGAGAAGGCTATCAACTCTTCCTCTATTCGAGCCTTCTTTGGTGCTCGATCCTCCAAACTCATCATCTCGATGTCTTGGTCATGGCGTAGGGTTCGAGCATATCGTTCCCTTGCCTTCCCACTGTCCCCTGCAAGGTGTGGGCCGCCACAGATGGTGAGTAGAGTGCCTGCCATAGGAGATGGCTGTAAAGGTGGCGAGTGTTGGCGTGCAGGCGCCTACTCATTTCCACCTTGAGCCTCTCGCTAAGACCCTCCTGCGGCTCGCACATACCTTCTTAGATGTCCCTGCCTAATCTGGAACTCAATTTCATCTTTCAACTGGTTGCATTCGTTAGTGTCGTGCCCATAGTCGTTGTGAAAACAACATAACTTCATCGTATCTCTCCTAGAGATATCTTTCCTTATATGTGTGGGTCATTTATAAGGCACGTTAGAGCTGGTTGCTTGGTAGACTTTCGCTCGACTTTCAACAAGTGTCGTGTAGTTGGTGAATCTCGGCTCGTATCGATTGCCCTTGGGGCGTTATTCTCAGAAGCTGAGGGCTCATTGCTCGCCCGTTTTCCACCATTCCTACCATTGCCATTCCCCTTGCCTTTGTCGTTGCCATTGGGTTTCTCCGACCCGTTGGCAGCCTTGGCTGGTTCTTCCTTTGGCCTCTTGTCTTTTGTTGGTGATTTCCCCTCATTGGCAATCGCGTCCTCAAGCTTGATATGTCGATCAGCCCGATCCAAAAACTCATGGATACTCCTTACCCCATTCTTTCTTAGGCTACTCCAAAGGGGTGAATGGCGCCTAACCCCAGCAGCTAGGGCCATCATCTTGCCTTCATCACCCACTGTCTTGGCTCCAGCTGCTGCTCGCATGAAGCACTGGATATATTCTTTTAAGGGCTCTCCCTCCTTCTGGCGTATCTCGACCAGCTGGTTAGCCTCTGTGGGGTGTTCGCGACCCGCATAGAATTGTCCGTAAAATTCCTTTATGAACATCTCCCAAGATACTATACTAGCAGGAGGGAACTTAAAGAACCACTCCTGGGCGGTGTCAGATAGTGTCGCGGGGAAGATCCTGCAACGGGCATCTTCTGACACTTTATGTATATCCATTTGTATCTCAAATTTGTTAACGTGAGATACTGGGTCTCCGTACCCATCAATGTTTGGTAGTGTCGGCATCTTGAATTTACTGGGGGTTTCAGCCGCTGCAATCCTCTGTACAAAGGGAGTGCCCCTCCTCCTATCGTACTCTATGTGGGACGTTCGTCCCCCAACTAGCTGTTGTAATGCCTGGTTCAGAGCATCAATCTGAGCCTAAACCGCTTCTGGGACTGCAGGGGCGACTGGTGCCGGGGGAGGGTACTCATCATGCCTTTCATGACGGTCATTGAGTACGTCCCTTAAATCGTCATCCCTGTGTCTCTGCTCGCTAACTCCTAGCTGATCAAAGACGTTCTGCTCCCTGGGTTGCCCCCCAGCGTTATGGCTAGCTGGCCTATTTTCTCTAGGTTGGGGGCTTCTACCTCCGCCTCTTTCCTCATTTCTCTGACCAGCATTTCCTCTGCCAGAGTCAGCTTCATTATAATCGTAGCCGTCTCTAAACTGGGGTCGACTACGGCGTTACCGACTATTCACGCTATTTCCTCCTTGGGTTGGAATTTCCCAAGCGTCAGGGGGGGCCTATGCTGGTTGTTGGGTCCCTGTGCATTGTTATGCCGTGGGGGGCCCTTGACCGTAGAGCTAGACTCGTTGTTCCTTCTGTTGGTAGAAGGACGTTGTCCCCTGCTCGGTGGATTCGGCTCTTCATCCCCTGGGCGTCTAGGGCTGCGGAGCGGCTGCCTAGCCCTATTATGCCTCGGGCGCTGGGGATTTCCTCGACCAGCCTGGATGGAGGCTACTGCTCAGGATCCCTAGCTGGGACATCATCCTGAGCCACAGGTGGCTGCTCCGGCCTTTGAGGGCTTGCTAGCTGGAGCGGAGGGCTAGGATTGGGAGCTCTCTGAGGCGGCGCATTCGGTGGCTGATCTGGTTGAGAGGCTGGCATAGCCTGACTCCGAACCAATTGGATGACTGCTTCAAGAGCATCCATGGCATCCCTCTACCAATGGTCCATGTCCGCTTGCCGCTCACTCAGCTCCTGGCGATGGCATTTCGTTTCTCTCTGCTGCAGCGCCATTGTCTTCGCAACATTCTCCTGATTGGCCCTCAAATTAGCCAACCCGTCCTGCAACACCCCCAGTGTTACCCTCAACGTTTCCGAATCTAACTCCTCCTCTTCAAACTCTAAATGTGGTTCATTCTCAGCCACATTTGGGGGAGGAGGTTGGGATGATGCAGCGCCAACGATCTGTCCAACTCTCTTGGATGTCTTTGCCATTAGATTTTCTTACAGTTTTTTTTATCAATCTCTCAATGAAAGCACCAGAATATTGACCCTCAATTTGGCTAACGACACAGAGTCAAAAATATGACAGGAAAAGAAATGACAATTAAGAGTTTAATCTAATGGTAAAGAAGAAACACCAACAATTTATAATGGTTCGGCCCCAATGAATGGTAATGACCAACGTCCACTTAGTGCTATTATTAATATTGAGTTCCAATGCTGTGATCAAAGAACTAGGGTTCTTTGAGTTTCACAAACCTTGGGAGAATTACAACAAGACGATGGATAATCGCACTATAGGCTCTCTCTCTCTCTATATTCAGGAAAAAGATTCAAAAGATCAAAAGTCTCATCCTTGAGCTATTTCATGCATATTTATAGGCTCAAGGGGGGTCACATGGGCCATTGGGCCTTAACTCTCCTTAATATCCGTGTATCAAGGTAATAAAGATGAAATAATAAATGTAATTATTACAAGATTACAATCTTAGAAGGAAATAAACTGAATCATAAGACCAGCCTGGTCGTACCTAATAGTCAGGCTTGATGAAGCAATGTGTAGCTGGTCGATAACCGAACAACACCGCCTTATTTCAATTCTGCCACATGTCATCCACGTGTGAGAAATACCTGCCACGTCATAAGCAGCCATTTTTGGGTAAACACAATCACTTTTGCTCAATAAAACTTCTATTCACTCTAATTTCAAGAAATAGTACAACATATACCATAAATATGTAAGATATGGAAAAAATACAAAAATCTATCATATCTCTACTTCTTTAGGTTTTTAACTATTTTATGGTATAGTTGTCCCGGTTGGCGAGAGTAAAAAAATTGCACTAGTTAAATAGAGTTGTAAACTCATTTAATAATTGACACTATTATTAACAACCTACTATTCGATCAAAATAAGAAAACAAAATCTCTTATTTTATGAGCTAGACCCACGGTTTCGATAATCAATAGATTTAGTCCTAGTAGTCACCATAGGGGTGAGTCTAGTAGAATTTGACTTATAATTATCTATCTTTTGAAATCTAACATTATCAAAATAACTAATGAAAACCTTTCGTAGGGGGATGAATCAAAGCGTCTTGAGGACCCATTAAGTTATTGAATTTGTTAAACCAATGGTGGAGATCGAATATAATTCTTAAAATAAGCTCATTATAAAAATAGTATTTTTATTATTAATTTTCGAAAATTAATGAGTATGGTTCTCCGAAAAATTGTAAGATTAGCATTTTAAAACCAAAGTCCTATAATCTTCTATAAATTATAAAGTGTCACATTGAAACAAATTCAATTAATTTAGAATTAATTTGTTGCTAATCAATATTTAGGTTTAACTAATATAATGAACATATACAATTAAGTCCAACTTAGGCAAATGAGCCTTAACAATTGGACTTGCATAGAGGAGGGTTAGGTCCAGTATGTCGTTCTCACTACTAAGGTCCCCTAACTTCCACACAAGGTCCAAAAGACAAGAATTTAAACCTTCATTTTATTAATTGTTATTAATTGATTAGGCTCACTATAGTCATGCAAAGCAAATGGGCCTTCACAAGTGGAACCACCCACAAGAGAGGAATTTAAACTTTACATTTTCTAATGGGCCCAAATAAAATCTATCATTTTATGAATATTTTATTTGGAAAAATCTATAAATTAAGCAAACATATGGGTCACTATATGCATCTAAGCCCAATTGCAAAATTACCACATACAGTGCAAATAGGCATGTTATAATTGAATGAGCCTAATCATGTTACTATAAGAGCAAGTCTATGAATTTATACAAAAATACCACAATTTATTTCATTTGCAAAAATTTCACAATTAATTTTCTAGAATTTATCCAAAATTCATTAATTAGATTTTTAAAAAAAATAAATAAGACAATTTAAATGAAATTTAACAACAATTAACAAAAGTTAATTTAAATTTCATTTATCGGCAATCAACTTAGTTTAGGTCATTTTGAAAAATATTAATTTAATTTAAATATGATTTATCAACAATTAACTAAAGTTAATTTAAATCTCATTTATTAAAAAATATAATTTATTAATTGGTTTGAAAAAACGTGATATTTTTAAAAATTTAAGCAGTTATAAGTTTTTAAAACAAATATCATCTGCTATTTTTTTTAAAATATCTTAAATAGTTAAACAAATTCAAATATTTATAAAAATATCTAGTCAACAAATTTTCAAATTTTAAATTATTTAAATATTAAAATCTATAGAATAATTAGATATTATTATTTTCAAATAGAAGATTTAAAAAAAAATATCAAGTATTTAAAAAATATTTGTAATATCTGATAACTTAATTCTAATATTTTAATATATTAAATATTTAAAAATTAATAAGTTAACCTATTTTTAAATTTAAATTTGAATGTTTGTAGAAAATATCTCTTTTTAAAAAAATCAAACAACAAAAATATCATATTTCAAAAAATATATTTTTAAATAATAGAACGTAAACTACATATAAACAAAACCTTAAACGCATCACTCTCTATAATAAAACTTTAAACATGTCAATTTGTTCATCTTTCATAGCAACGAAAACATATATGAATCACCAAAAAGGCCTCCATCGACTTAACTTTTATTTATGTACTTTGTTTTGTTACATTTGTAAGTGGTTAACTTCTCTCCTTATTTCTTCTTTTCTCTAGCTGCTGCTTTTATTTCTTTGTTGGTCTTATATTTGGTTAGTCTCTATTGTTTTGTTGTTGTTTTTCATGGGCACAAAATTTGGGGTGTTTGTGAGTTTTTTTTTTTTTGGTAAAAAAATTATAAAATATTACCTTATATGCTTGCTTCTTTTCAGTTTCATTTGAATTAGAAGGGTACTCTAGTTTTGTGAGTAGGTATTTTAGGTTAAAGCAATTTTCACACGTATACTTCTGCCTTTGTAATATTTATTTATTTTATAGTGTATGTGTGCAAAGACAAAAATACCTTCACCACTGGATTTTTTCAAGTATATACGTAAAATACAAAATAATTATAAAAAAACCTTAATAAATTGTATTTACAAAAATGCATTGTCACGTCATCAAAAAAGGTCATATTTCAAAAATAATATACCTGAAATTGAAAAGTTAAAGGAATCCTGAATTTTCAGTTTTTTGGGTTTTTAAAAGTAACATTTTGGTTACTTACGATACTAATAAGATACCGATTGATTACTTTTTCATAAAAATATTTATTATCAAACTATATTATTTCATATACATTTTGGTTGTCTCCAAAACTTATTTAAAATTTGTTATCTTAAGATATCCATTAGTTATTTTTATGTTATATTATAGTATTTTATTATTTAAGATACTTTTTAATTATCTTCAACAAGCCTATTTCAAAAACTAGGGGTGTGCAAAAATTATTCAATCCAATTATAACCGATTGCCAAAATGTGGATATCCAATTATGATTGGATCATATCGGATTGGACTTTGAATATCCAAATTGGATTGGATCGGTTGTTGGATGATATATGCAAAAATTCAATACAACTGAACCGATCTGATGAAATATATATAAATATATTTAATTATTTTCAAAAATATATATTTATTTAGGATTATGCTTATAATTTATGTTGTATTTGTACGGTGTTGTATCATTTTGAACAAATTAGTCTTTGTATTTATAATATTATGAATTATTTAAATAAATTTAGCTAAATAAAGTCTCAAAAACATTGGATGAATCCAATCCAATCAAATACATAATCACGGGGACACATCTAATGGATAAAACTGATCAAATCCAATGGATAACTGTATTGGATCGGTTGAGACAAGTTAATTGAATTAGATCGATTGTAAAAATTTAACATCCAATGGATAATTGGATTGGATCAGATAGGTCTAAAAGCATTAGATGTAATCCAATGAACACCCCTATAAAAAACAACACATTAGCATATAGACTATTAGCAAAATTTACTTTGGTATACTACATAGTAACTTTTTGAAAAAAAAAGTTTTAATACACTTTTTGGCCACTCATGTAATTTACATGTGATCAATAGTTTTTGACGGTGAGAACTCGTCAACAATGTTAGGTCAGAAAACACAAAGTTTAGTAAGATGACAACTAAATTAGAATTTAGAATAGACTTGAGGAAGGATAAATGCAGATCAACCATGGAGTAAAATCCTGTATATTGTTTAATAGCTTCAGTATACAATGAATTTTCCAACCCCCTTCAATGACGAAGTGAGGCTTTATTTATAGAGGGCTCTAATGGCCCATGATACATTGTGGGCCAAGGGGTCAAAATCATACATAAGTACATTGTCAGGGCAGTGGCACCAGACGTAGTGGTACAAGAGGTTGTGGTGTCGGCTCTGATATATGGTCAGAAACATGCAAGTAGTGCCTCCACTCTTTGTACTAATTCATACCACCGCTATATATATGATACGGAACTCAAAGTCACACCTCTGTCCTCCACATGGTCGTACATCCTATACTCGTATATGCACCCTGTACATGATGGTTGTTCTTACATGCCCAAGACGCACCATTGCTCCAAGTATCATTATCTTTGGCTAAGTGAAAAATGGCTTATGGATTCTTTAGCGGGGTAGCCTGGGTTTCCTTGATGCGTAGAGGGGTGTTAGGTCTTGCATAGCCTGAGTCTCATCCCTAATGTAGTCTTCTCTACCCTACGTGAGTCTCATAGCCCCTCGATGATATTTAGGCGCAAGCGCGAGACTGTGTACGTGGTAGGGGGGCCTCGCGAGATGGATGCATGAGACCCGTGGTGCATGATAGGGGCACCCCGTGAGATGGTTGTGCGAGACCCATGGTGTGCAGCAAGGGCGCCTCGCGAGATGGATGTGCGAGACCCGTGGTGCGCGACAAGAGCGCCTCACAAGATGGTTGTGCGAGACTCGTGGTGCGCGACAGGGGCACCTCGCGAGATGGCTGTGCGAGAACTATGGTGCGCGATAGGGGCGCCTCATGAGATGGTTGCGCGAGCCTCGTGGTGCGTGGTAGGGGAGCCTCGCGAGATGGCTGTGCTAGAGTCGTGGTGTGCAGTAGGGGCGACTCGCGAGATGGTTGTGCAAGACCTGTGGTGCGCGGAAGGAGCATCTCGCGAGATGGTTGCACGAGACCTGTGGTGCGTGGCAGGAGAGCCTCCTGAGATGGATGCGCGAGACACGTGGTGCACGATAGGAGTGCCTCACGAGATGGTTGTGCAAGACCCGTGGTGCGCGGCAGGAGTGCCTCGCGAGATGGATGCGCGAGACCCGTGGTGCGCGGCAGGAGTGCCTCGCGAGATGGATGCGCGAGACCCGTGATGCGCAGTAGGAGCGCCTCGTGAGAAGGATGTGCGAGACCCGTGGTGCGCGGAAAAAGCGCCTCGCGAGATGGCTACGCGAGACCCGTGGTGCGCGGCAGGGGCAAGCCCTTGAAGCCCTTGCAACACGGCCTCACAAATTGGCCCTCGTGACATCACCCTAGAGGGTCTCGCGACATGGGAGTGCTTCTTAGATTATGGTCTTGTGAGACCTATGGGTGCGACCCTGATGGAATGAATAAGTGACCCTTAGCCATTTATTTCAATATGGGACTGGCCCTTTTTTCCTTGGCGGATTTTCAGCATTCACACTTGCCCCCCAGTCTATGAGGAGGCCTTCATGTGTTCTTGTAGACTCTTCTCTTTTTTTTTTGTGTCATCTTTGTGACATTAATGGTGCAAGGGCCTTTCTCCATTTACAAGATATGAAAAAACATACTTAATGAATGATGACCCTTAGGTCTCCTTTGGAGTTTAATTAACACCAATCATTCTTTTATATAGATCTTATAGGTGTCATTGTTGTGCAAAACTTTGGGCCGCAGGAAGAAGCTCGAGGCACTCAACCCGAAGGGGCCAAAGAAGCATCGTTTGGGCAAGGTGGGCTCTCATGTGGCGCTCTTAAGATGTTGCCCTAGGTGCCTTACACGTATCCAACGCTTGTTGAATTTCACACTGAAGAGTGCTTTAGCAATTCTTTCTGGTAGCTCCTTTGTCCTGTTGGCTCCTTCTTTATTACCAACAAGACAACTTGACTGGGAAGTCTATTAGTAGGAAACCATGAAGTTTTTTTTTCCTGCCCCATCTTTTGCTCCCGTATGTGGGCAGCTTTTTTATTTTAAAAAGGGTTCACTTTTGGACCTCTCTACTACGTGTGATTCGTGTCTGTTGGTGCACCTTGATTACTTGTAAGGATATGCTGGCACTTTGGGCTCTCGCTACCCTTTTATATGTTTTTTTTTTGGTAAATCAGAAAAAGTATATTAACATCAACTGTTATTACAACCTATAGCACCAATAGGCCTGAGAATTCTATACATTTAAATCTCATCACAATTGATCAAACCATTTCTTATCACTATGTGTTAATTTCCTAGACCAAACCCCTGTAATTCTATATTTGACCATAGACTTTATATTCTGTACAAGTGAATCTATTTGTCTACATCTGAAATGCCACAAAGTTTCATTTTTGTTTGACCATATTTGATAGACCATAGCAGCAATTGTGACAGTAAACAATCCTTTTTTAAAAACGACTATGCTTGCTATGTCTAATACTACTTATTAAACTGTGTAATGAAGCAACTGAAGTATTCCAATGTAACCATGTCTTTAAGCCGTGTAACACCCTGCAACTATACAAGCAGTCAAAATATAAATGATGTATAGTTTCCAATCCATCTCCACAGACGACACAATATGTTTCTTGACAGACTTGAAATCGACTAAGCCTCTCTCGAACTGGCAGCCTTCCCATCATGATCAACCAAAAAAGAAATTTATGTTTACCCTTTTATATGTTTACGCGCGCGTTTTATTTTGCGCAAGAAGCGTCATTCTCGTCATTATGCATAGTACTATTTTTGCAAGCGTCTTCTTCGAGACCCTTTTTGCAAGCGTCTTCTTTGAGACCCTTTTCACAAGCATCTTCTTTGAGAATCTTTTCACAAGCGCCTTCTTTGAGGCCCTTTTCACAAGCGTCTTCTTTGAGACCCCTTTTTCAAGAGCCTTCTTTGAGGCCCTTTTTGGGCTAGGTGACCTTGGCCGACCTAGGATTGTTATGAGGACCTTTTTTGGTTTTTGACGTGATCTACCCTTGGGTTGGGACCCTTTGTAGGGAGATGGTATTTGTGAAACCTCATAAGTACCTATTTCCTAGGCCCTTTTTCCCTTGGTAAGGCGACTCAGTCGATCTAGACTTAGGGATCTCTTTGGGCTCCCCTTTGGTCTTTTGCAATGTGGTCCTTTTATAGGGTGTGTGTGTTCATGGAAAGGTAACTTTTGAGGGACCTTTTGACTTTCTTAGACTCTATAAGGGTAGCTACTCCTTATAGATTCAAATTTCATCTTATAAGGTTCACCACTCATACATACATGTATTATAAGTACTTACATATATATTTCACAAGGCCAGACACCCGTTTTGAACTTTGCCAGGAACCTATTGAGGCTTGCGAGGCTAGGCACCTATTTTGCACATGGCTAGGTGCCTGTTGAGGCTCGCTAGGTCAGACGCTTCCCAAGTGGTTGATGGGGTCTATCCTGCCAAGCACTTTGTTTTGTTTTGTTTTTTTTTCCGATATGCTTTGACAATTCTAGATCTCTGGAATCAGCTGGGCAACTTATTTGGATCTTTATGGGGGTCAATTGGGACGATTTGATGAATCTTACTAGCTCCCTCTTTGAAGCCTTTTTGTATACCTCTTCCAATTTTTAACTTGATCAGCGACTCCTCTATCACGACGTTTTCTTCTACACAGAATCTTCAGACGTATTGGTAGAAGGGTAATTGGAGGAAGGTTTGCTTCTCTCAACATGCAGGTTCTTACGACCCTCTTCCACACGTATATACTTCTGTGCTCTTTCGAAGAAGTCATCTAAGTTTGTAACCTCTCTCTTAAGCATGTTACCCCATAACTTGCTTCCTGGACAAACTCTTGCTGTAATAGCCATCTTAAGCTCCGCTTTAGTTGAACTTCCCAAATTTGTTGCTTCCATAATAAACCTATGGATATAGCTCTTCAGACTTTCATTCTCGCCTTGTTTTATGTTAGCGAGGCTGGTAATTGGCATAAGGTAATCACAAACTGCATGGTGTTGCTGAAGAAATTCGCTAGAGAATTGCTGTTATGACTTAATTATTCCTGGCCTTAGCCTCTTGAACCACTTGTACGCAACTCCTTTAAGTGTAATGACAGAGCAATGGCACTTCACTCTATTTTTTACCCCCCTTAACCTCATCAAGTTATTGAAGGAGTCTAAGTGATACTTTGGGTCCGTAGTACCCTCGTACGGAGTCATGTGAGGCTCTTTGAAGCCGGTGGGGAGTTTCTCAATTTGGATCTCCCTTGTGAATGGTGAATCATGGTAAAATTCTTCGTCATCTCTATGCCCCCCAGGTGCAGTGATAATCTTGCCTCGAGGGTTTCGCATTTCGATGTCTATCTCCCTCCTCTTTTTGCTTAAAGAGTCTTGCGGGTTCTCAGACTGAACCCTCGCTTTGGTTGTGTCCCTCAGGGGAGCTGCGGGGAGTGTGGTTTTTACCTCAGACCCTCTCGAGTTAAATTTCTCCCTCAATTCAGGTGAAGCTCTTGTGGGGGTAGTCTTGAGTTCAAACTTCCCGTAGGTGGGGTTTGCGCCAGGCTTCGCTACTAGTGTACAATCTTCCTTGTGCTCTAGGCGATGGGTACAACAAGTGGAGAGCTGCGTTTTGTCACCGTCCACGGGTATGGTGGTTTCTCCTCGTGCATGGATTTTTCTCTTATGTTGGGGGAGGGGCATGCTTGACCTTCCCTGTAGCAGGTCATTCAACACCTTCTGCATGTTCTCTATTGTGGCTTCAAGCCTTTGATATTTTATGCGCAACTCGCGTATCTCATTCTCGTAAAAGAGAGTTCTGGATCTGGGACTCACGGAGTGCATCCGCAAACTGTTATCGAGCTAGTGCAAAGAGGGGCATGGATCCCAGTGGCCGGAGCGTGGTGCAATCGATGGTTGAGGTATAGGGTGTGTACTCATGCCACACACACGGGTCGTAGATGGTTCACGATGATCTCCCCTAGGCTAGACTGTCGGGAGTGATGCCTCCTTCTCCTCTCCAGGGGCCGAATGTTCCTCCGGCATGCCTCCATTCTCAGGTGGTGGAGGGTCTCTTCTAGAGGCTTCTAGCTGGCCTCCGTCAAGGTCAATCTCAACATCCTGAGATTTCCGTAGGCATTTCGAACGCCTTGGAATTTTTTCTTGCCAAAATTGATGGAAGAACAATGGCTTGATAGTTGTCCTTCCCACAAACGACACCATATTGTTGACGGTGAGAACTCGTCAACAATGTTAGGTCAGAAAACACAAAGTTTAGTAAGATGATAACTAAATGAGAATTTAGAATAGACTTGAGGAAGGATAAATGCAGATCAACCATGGAGTAAAAACCCATATATTGTTTAATAGCCTTGGTATACAATGAATTTTCCAACCCCCATCAATGATGAAGTAAGGCTCTATTTATAGTGGGCTCTAATGGCCCCTGATACATTGTGGTCGCATGGGAAAAAATCATACATAAGTACATTGTCAGGGCAGTGGCACCAGACGTAGTGCTATAGGAGGTTGTGGTGTCGGCTCTGATATAGGGTCAGAAGCGTGTAAGTAGTGCCTCCACTCTTTGTACTAATTCATACCACCACTATATATATGATACAGAAGTCAAAGTCACACCTCTGTCCTCCACATGGTCGTACATCCCGTACTCGTACATGCACCCTGTACCTGATGGTTGTTCTTACATGTCCAAGATGCACCATTACTCCAAGTTCCATTATCTTTGGCTAAGTGTTAAATGGCTTATGGATTCTGCAGCAGGGTAGCTCGGGTCTCCTTGATGCGTAGAGGGGTGTTAGGTCTTGCATAGCCTGAGTCTCATCCCTAATGGTGTCTTCTCTACCCTACGTGAGTCGTGTAGCCCCTCGATGATATTTAGGCGCGAGGCCCGTGGTGCGTGAGACGGTGTACGCGGCAGGGGCGCCTCGCAAGATGGCTGCATGAGACCCGTGGTGCGTTGTAGGGGTACCCCGCGAGATGGCTGTGTGAGACCCGTGGTGTGCGGCAGGGGCGCCTCGTGAGATGGCTGCGCGAGCTGCGTGGTGCGCAGCAGGGGCGCCTCGAGAGATAGCTGTGCAAGACCCATGGTGCATGGTAGGGGCACCTCGCGAGATGGTTATGCATGACCCGTGTTACGCGGCAGGAGCGCCTCAGTGCGAGACCCGTGGTGCACGCCAGGGGCGCCTCACGAGATGGCTGTGCGAGACCTGTGGTATTCAGCAGGAGTGCTGCGCAAGATGGTTGCGCGAGACCTGTGGTGCACGGCAGGGGTGCCCCGTGAGATGGCTGTGCGAGAGCCGTGGTGCGCGGCAAGGGCGCCCTGCAAGATGGCTACACAAGACCCGTGGTGTGCGGCAGGGGAAAACTGCGAGATGGCTGCGCGAGACCCGTGGTGCGCGGCAGGGGCACACTGCGAGATGGCTGCGCGAGACCCGTGGTGCGTGGCAGGGGCATCTTGCAAGATGGCTGCGCGAGACCCGTGGTGCGCGGCAGGGGCACCCTGCGAGATGGTTGCGCAAGACCCGTGGTGCGCGGCAGGGGTGCCCCGCGAGATGGCTGCGCGAGACCCGTGTTGCGCGGCAGGGGCACATCGCGAGATGGCTGCGCGAGACTCGTGGTGCGTGGCAGGGGTGCCTCGCGAGATGGTTGTGTGAGACCTGTGGTGCGCGGCAGGAGCGCCTCGCAAGATGGCTGCGCGAGACCCGTGGTGCCCAGCAGGGGCGCCTCTCTAGATGGTTGTACGAGACCCGTGGTGCGCGGCAGGAGCGCCTTGCGAGATGGCTGCACGAGACCTGTGGTGCGCAGCAGGAGCGCCTCGTGAGTTGGCTGCGCGAGACCCGTGGTGCGCGGCAGGGGCGCCTCGCGAGATGGCTGCCCGAGGCCCGTAGTATGAGAGACGGTTGTATGAGGCTGGAGGCGCCTCACGAAATGGGAATACGGATCAAGCCCTTGAGGTCCTTGCAACACGGCCTCACAACATCACCCTAGAGGGTCTCGCAACATGGGAGTGCTTCTTAGATTATGGTATTGTGAGACCTTTGGGTGCGACCCTGATGGAATGACTAAGTGACCCTTAGCCATTTATTTCAATAAAGAACCGGCCCTTTTTTCCTTGGCGGATTTTCGGCATTTTCAATAGTAGTTTTCTTATTAACTAAACAGAAAAGAAACCTAGAAGTTATTTTCGAATTATAATTAAAAATACACATTTTGGTCTCTTAAATAATAAGACACCATAATATAACATAAAATGAAGTCTTGCTTTTAAAGGTAACTAATTAGTATCTTAAGATAACTAATTTACTACAAATAGGTTTTGGATAAAGTAAAAATATTTTAAATAATAAGAGACCATAATATAACGTAAAAATGAAGCCATATTTTAAAAGTAACTAATTGGTATTTTGAAATAACTAATTTTTTACAAACATATTTTGGAGGTAACCAAAATGTATATGAAATAATATGATTTAAAAATGAAGTTTTTTTATAAAAAGGTAACCAATTGGTATCTTATCGGCAACCAAAAGTTGATCTTTGAAAACCCAGAAAAATGAAAAATACCAAATTCCGTAAACTTTTCCATTTCAAGTATATTATTTTTTTTAATTCAATATTTTTTTTTTTTGATAATGTGGCATGACATTTTTGTAAATAAAAAATTGTAGATGATTTTTGTAATTAAAATGCAAAATCCAACATGAAATGTAATTTTCTCTATCTATTTCTTCCTTTGTTTTTACTCTTTAATATCTTTTTCATGCTATTTGTCATATTTAATTTGGAATTTTTAAAAAATATGGCTTTTATACCATTAATGTGCAAAATATATGAGAATTATTATTTTATTAATTTGTATGAAAAAATTTATTAAAGAAAAAATTAAAGTATAGGAAACATAATTAGTAGCTAACTAAAATATAAAAATGCCGCATTTTTTTTTATCATAGTTATGTTTTTTTTTATTTTGAAAGTTATTTTATTTTATTTTTTTTCTCATGTTTTAATTATTTTTCTGTTATTTTTTTTCCTTATTTTTTCTTCCATTTCTTCATTTTTCTTTTTTTTTTCTCTACCAATTTTTTCCTTTCCATTTTCCATTATTCTTCTTCTTCTTCTTCTTCTTCTTTATTTAACTATTTTTTTTTCTTTTATTTGTATTGTTTTGTTTTTTTTATTCATTTTTTTTTTCAATTTTCTTTCCTTTTTTTCCTTCTACTTTTTCTTCATTTTTATATTTATTATTTTCTCCTTTTATTTTTTTTTCTTTTTTCACACATATGAGCTTTTTTTTCTTTTATTTTTTCTTTTTGTTTTTCATTTTTTTCATTCATATTTTGTTTCTTTCCATTTTTCCATTATTTTTTTTTCTTCTTTTAATTTTTATTCATTCTTCTGTTGTTTTTCCTTCATCATTTCTTTTGTTTTATTTTTTTTTTCATATTTTTTTAGTTTTCTTTCATAAGTTTTTTTTCCTTCTTTTTTCTTCATTTTTTGTACTTATTCTTTTCTCATTCCATTTTTCCCTTTTTTCACACATATTTTAACATTACATAATTATTTTACTATTTTTTATTTATTAACTTTTATTATTGTAATTTTTTTATAGTTTTTTCCACTATATGTAAAAAAAAAAAATCAAATCAATTTTTTTAGCATTTTCTTTTTACTGTAACCCTTATAGGAACACCAAATTTTGGAAAGAAAACTAATAAAAATATAAAAACATGAATGTGTAACCAATTACCCTGATAAGAACATTCAAATCTAGAAAAAAAAATTATACGAAGAAAATGAGAGAGAAGGGAAAGGGGGTGGATCTGATTTTTTTTTTCTATCTTCAGATTTGTGGTAACCAGTTACCTTCTGTTGACCATAATTTTGGTCAACTGACATGGAGTCGAAATGCTTGATGTGGACAGATATGTTGAAATGAGAATGATGGAAAAAACAATAAAACACATAGAAATTTATAGTGGTTCGGCCCCAGAATCTGGTAATAACCTACGTCCACTTGAGCTGTTATTGATATAAAATTCAAAGGAGTGATCAAAGAACTAGGGTTCAATGAGTTTCACCAACCTCTGAAGAATAAAACAATATATCAGATATGATAGCACTGATCTCCAATAATTCGAAAGCCAAAAGTCCATTCCTTGAGCTATCTTTCTCTATTTATAGGCTCAAGGGGGATTACATTAATTTGTTACAGATATTCTTTCCTAAATAATCAGATACTCAGGAAATCATGGGAGACAATCTCGGGATTGACTAAGATCTTTATAAAATTATCCTGAAATACGCAGAATGCGCAACCATACTGGTCGCAGGGAAACCTCAACCGCCTTTGCTTGCAATATTTTACTGGTCGATACTCTAGCAGAATTCCGCCAAGTGTCAGCCACGTGTCCAGAAATCACTTGCCATGTCATCCGCACCTGTTTTTTGGATAACATTTGCCCCCCCCCCCCCCCCCCCAAGTTTATTTATTACGAGCAATAAATAAACTTTTGAGGAAACGACCCTTTGGTTACCCCACCGAACCTGTCAGAGCAATTCGTGCAATCTTGGAAAAAGCAACCTACCCTTGTCTAATCACGACTTTTCGCTTCCCAAGTAACCTTTCGACGGCTATCACCCTTCCCCATGCTTCGAAAAAGGGGAAATTGATGATTACTTTCTTTTAATGCCACGGACAAAAATATATATATAGTCTCTTCAAAGTCTCCTTTTTCTTTTTACGCAAGCCATTACTCTTTCAAGAAACCCTAACGTCAGAGCCCTCGTTTTCTTCTGGAGATCGTCCTTCAACGTTTCAGGATTCAGTCCGTGAGTTCTTCGACGCTCAAAAATATTCTCAAATCTCCACGATCTTTTTCCTGGTAAGTTTCAGGACTCTTATGCTTTATATTTTTGCCGTGCATGCTTCTGTAGACTAACAATTGAGTTCATTCGTTTCTGGGTTGAGATGCATGTCAGTAGGGGGTTTAATGGGTGATACTGTATTGAATGATATTTCTCTGCCATTAAGGAGTTACGAGTTAGTTTGATAGTTGAGATCACGACTTTAGGACGTAAAACCGAAGTAAAAATTCGATTTTTATGCTAGCTGAAAAACCAAGTTTTTCCCACCCTAAAAGGAGTTGAAAAAGCTTTTTCAAAAAACTTTTTGCTTTCACTTTTTGATCTGTTTCTCAAACTATTCGTGCGGAAAAAGTTAGTATTTTGTTAGAATGTTGTTGTATAAAAGCTTAACTTTTATACTCAACCAGCGTTATTCTAAAAAACTTTCAAAATTCTTCATCCTCACCTCCCCATTCTTCTGTTCGCAGATTTTAATGCCAGATTTGTGGGGAGGTGAGCAACCCATCGACGACGATCTTCTTGCACAGCTGCTTGAAGGCGAAGAACAACCGATCGCCCGAGTTCACGAGATTCCATTTTCCAGAGTTTCTTCTAGACCTCAACCATCACCACCTCAAATGGCCTGTTCTAAGTCTCCACGCAAGAAAAAACCAAACCCTGAAAACAATCCAAATTCTCCTGCCCAGCCTGATTCGCAGGCTGGGGTTTCCTCGACCAACGGTCGAGAAAATGTTGCCCCAGACCCTCGTATTCAAGTCAGGGCTCGCCCTCGGCATCAAAACCTTCTTGATGTCGAGTGGTATCTCTCCCCTACCAGCCAAGTGACTCCCCGGATGCTTGCCAATTATCGGAGGAAGTATCCTCTTACAGGGGTTAATCTCATAATCCCTGCTGCTGACCAAAGAGCTAACCTGCCTGGGGGTGTCTATAGCGCTTGGTCCAGGTACCACATAGAGGCGGGGGCTGTCCTCCCTCTACATCCTTTCTATCAGGGGGTGGCCAACTATTTCGGTGTCACCCTCTTTCAAATTACTCCAAACAGATATAGAATGCTGGCTGCACTCTATATCCTCTATAAACTCAAAAAATGGCCAGAACCCACCCCTCATGAGGTCAACTTCCTCTTCGACCTTAAGTCCAACCCTCAACAATACGGGACACACTTCTTCCATCTCTGTCACCAGGAAACAAGCTGAACGTTCCTGAGTGACACTACTCACATTTCCAACGTGGGGCAGTACAATAGAGAGTACTTCCTCACGCCAGACATGACCATGAACAACCTGGCCTTCGCTCGAGGAGGTAAATGCTACTTTCACTGGTCGATACTTTTCCTTAGCAAACTCTTCTGTACTTATCTAAAGTATATTGTGCCTTTCAGGACCATGGTTACGTCCAAACCCAACACCAGACATGGTGTTGAGGTCCAACGCATTGGCCAGGATGGCTTACGCTGAAAAAAGCATTAAGTCTCTGGTCACTGATGAAAATTTGAGGTTATCTGGCCTCCTGGCTCCTCGCCATGAAACAAGAGGACCCGTGGTGGCAGATGCCATGGTCGAGGGGGGTCCCGAGCAGCAACCTCCGGCGTCTCCTCCCCGAAGGAGGCCAACGGGGGTTACGATCAGGGAACCCATTGGCATCCCTTCAGCAGAGAGGCCTTCTGCGCCCCAAGGCAAGGGGAAACAAAAGGCAACAGAGTCTGTTATAGACCTGGATGAATCCTCAGATGAAAACGGTATTGTTATCTTGCTTTTAAATAGCTTTCCAATTCCCTGTCACTTGTTTGACGGGGACGACAATTTTACGTATACTCCAAATCTAGGGCCAGACTTCTTCGTGCCAGATAATGAGTGTATGACTAATAGAGTCAGTAGTATAGCGACCAGTAGTTGTAGTTTGGGTATTAAACTTTGTGACCTCTTTTCTGATTTCTCCATGACTTGATATATACTTCTGTCTTACTGTCTGCATGTTTTTCTTTATCTGCAGAGATGGCTACTCCCAACGTTTTCGATCTGTATCAGACTCAGGAGGAAGAGGAAGTCCCCCTGGTTAGGCGGAAATCAGCCAGGAGGCATAATGGCGAATCAAGCCAAGGACCTCCGACCAAAAAGGGTCGAACAGATGATCCTCCCAAGGACGGACCTACTGGTCAAGCTTTTGCCCAGCCTTCTGCCCCTGCTGAGAAGGAGGCTGCCCCTGCTTCCAATCCTCCACCTGCGGCCCGAAGGGAGCAAACTCCGCAAGCTCTCGAACCGCTCCCTGCGATCAGCTAAAGATCGCCTTGCTCATATCTTGAAGCACGACCGTTGCAGGGAGGCAATGGCTGAAGCTGAGAGCATGGGGGTTGACCAGATCCTCAACAGGGCTCTTAACGAAGTGGCCAGTGTAAGTATTTTTCCTCTTGGACTTTACTTCTCCTTCTTGTAATATAGTCTAACTTTTATTTCCTTGACTGCAGGCCATGCTGACAATAACTGCCGATCGTACCCGTGCCTTTGCTACCATCGATCAGGCTCGGGCAAAGGCCGTCAAGGAGTTTCAGGTGAAAGCCTTCGAGGTGCTTCAAGCTGCAGAAGCCATGCACGCTGGGGAGTTGGAGGTGGTCACCCAGCAGAAGGATGCTTTGGTGGCAAAGCTGGCGGAGACTGAAGCTTCTTAAGCAGCTTTGAAGAAGTAGAAGGATGACTTCCAGGAGCCAGTCGGATCCAATATCATGAAGTTAAGAGGCTTAAGGAGGAGCTCCTTGCTAAGGACAAGACCATAGCTGTTTTTGAGAGCCAGGTGGAGCAGCTGAAGCTCACCAATGCCAAAGATCTGGAAAGGTACAAGAATGTGACTGTAATGCCCTACTTCCTTAGAGCCGTTACTAAGTGAGTTTTAAGAGAAAACAGTGTGCAGTGAACTCGCTAATCGAGGTTTTGAAACAAAAGTGTGACTAATTGAAAGTTAAGGCTGTAATCTTAGAAAAACGCGTTGATTCAATAAAACTTCTAGTAATAAACATTTGGGATCCCAAAATAAGGTTTGAAAACCATTTACTTCTTAAAATAAGTTTACACTTGATCAGTTATAAAAATCATAGATTATTACAGCCATTTTCGAATAAACCCCCAACCAAAGCAGTCGGGCAGGCCAAACATGTACGTGTCGCTTCACGCTCTCCGTACTCATGGTTGGTTGACTCAGTCATTGCCCTTACCTGCAACACGGAGCACCCGTGAGCCGAAGCCCAGCAAGAAAACTCATGTAGAACATAACACATGCAATTTATACAGTTTATCATAACAGATAATCCACAGACAAACAAGTCAACCATTAGACTAAGCAAACACGGCCATGCTGCCCCAGAAGCCTTACCGAAGCCTGGGGTCTCGGTCCTCACCGTAGGGATATCACACGTATCCCTTGGGTCCTACCCTGACCATAAGCATCCCATGTGCTAGGTGTTACTTCCGGCCCCGCTGCCGTTCTCGGCCTTGCCACCCTCGGCCATAGCCGTTCATTTCACTATAATCACATATAGCATAAATCAAACAACATTCAAACAAATATCAATGCATTTAAGTCTACACCCTAACATGTAATGCAATATAGGGTCGTGCCCTGCAATCATCTCATCATGCAATATAGGGTCGTGCCCCGCAATCACACTATGGGCCCACGCCCTATCCTACGGGTGTTATAGTTTTCTTACCTATATTCCGAGCCTCCTGATGCACTAAAGCCGCGAGGACGGTCCTCTAGCACGAGCCTCTCCAATAACCTAGTCACAACACACAAGAAAAATCCCTCAAGACTAATCAAATCATAAAACCGCCTCCCGGGACCAATCCCACACTCTCGGGACTCCCAAATTCCTAAAACAATTCATCGGAAACATCCCCCGAACCCCCGGAGCAAAAGCTGAAAAAATGCAAATTTTGGTGTCCTGAAAATGGCCTAGCGTCGCGGCTCAGCCCTACAGGGCCACGGCGCTTAACAAGTCAGAGGCCGCACCTCCCCTGGAACCAGCCTTGCACCGCGGCGCCCAAGAACAGGGCCGCGGCGCGCCCTTACGAACCCGAAATTTCTGGGGTTCTCACCTTCAATTCCTTCATCCAAAATACCTCCAAAACAGCCCAAACTCATATCTCAACCCCAAAACTCAATTCCAAACTTCATAGGAACCATTTAACAACTCAGAAACACAATCAAAGAAACCCAAACACACAATCAAATCCCCAAAATCCACATCTTTGATTTTCAACTTCAGAAAATATTAAACCCAAAACCAAACTTAATCAAACTTCAAAATGCTTTAATTCCTCATACCATAACAAAAGCAAGCCTTAAATTTACTTAGAATCCTTACCTTGAATGAAGAATCCAACCCTATGCATCCTTGATTCATCTCCTAAGTCTCAAATTCAGCTCCTTCACCCCTCTTCTTCTCCTTCTTCTCCTTCTTGCCCTAGGTCTCCTTCTAGCTTTCTTTTTTCTAAATTTTGAATAAAACTATCAAAATGGGTAAGTGCCAAACCGTTCCCCCTATATAACCCAGCTGAAATTTTCCTATTACCCTTGCCAATGACCACATTACCCCTCCTTGCTCATCCTTTCCTAACTAAACCTCAAGGGCTTACTTGTCATTTCCTATCCATTACAATTCTACCATTTTACCATCAAAACCTGTTACTCTCTATGGTTACTAACAGCTACACAAGTTACCAAATTACCAGTCACCAAAATCTCTCAAGAACTACGTTACAAAATCCTCGAATTACTCCTAGGCTCCTCCCGAGCCGGGTATAAAATCCCGTTGTGACATTTGAGTTAACTAGCTCTCTAGGACCGTCTCGGCACGTGCATCACAATAATAACACCACACTCACGTGGCCCAAATCACAGAATACAATTATCACATATCAATACAGCTATGCCCAATCATGGCCAAAATTACAATTATGCCCTTCAAACACAGTTAGGGCCTACATGCATACTAATACACATAGTCATGCATCACAGATAAATAAATAGTCAAATAACATGCTTTAAATCATAACCATGCATTTAACTCATAAAATCACACATAAATCCCAACATGCCCTCCTGGCACACTAATCAAGGCCCTTAAGCCCTATTAGTGATTTTGGGTCGTTACAGTGACACTTCGGTGTTTTTATGACTTTTGGAAACACAACTGGAGTGCCAACTTCAACTACCTACCAGAGGATGCTAGGAACGCTGAGCTAGCCCGCTACACTGCTCGATTGGCTGCAGAAGAAGAAAGAGCAAGGGTCCCTGCTTCCCCAAGCATCCAGCCAGCTGCTGGCGCAGAGGAAGGAGGAGTTGTTGAGGATGCGGCCAACCAGAATGCTGAGCAAGACCCTCCTGCTCCTAATGCTCCTTAAACTTTTTTATTCTTTTTTTACTTCTTTAATTACACGACCCATGGGTCGTGATGTAAAGACTCAATTTTTATTTTTAAATTTGCTGCATGGGCAGAAAACTTTCCTTTTACTTTAAACAATTACATCCAAGCAGTACTGCTCGCGGTGTAAAAGAATGCCTTTTGATATTATAATATTTCTATCTATTATAACATCTGTTCGCATGACCGAACTTAGCATAGTACTTTGGCTTGATTTAACAAAATATGAATTTTGAAAAATACTCTAAGTACCGTAGCATGCTTTCACTCATTTTGTTCATGTGTTTACATACCTTTTGGTTTGCTTTGCTATCGATGTACCTTATATGCCCCCCAAGTGATCGAGGAGCTTTAGGTCCTTGGTCACTTGCCTTGACCACGACCTGTGCGAACATTACTGCTCGGTAGGAAACGTAACACTTATAATATAGCAAAACAACACATGTAATGAACAAATACTTGTAAAAATAAATTTACAAAGGTTGGCAAGAATGATTGGCTGCGCACAGTCCCTTATAATCTCGTATTAAAAATGGACTAAACATGTCTTTACGAGTGATCTTAAAAATCTTACACTTATAAGCAATTAGCCATACAACGTGGCTAACCCTTTTTCGAAACTTGTAAAAAGTAAAAATTAATACAAGCCAGTCCTTTAAAAGGACTGTTTATTGGTAATACTTGCGCAGGTGTTCACCATTCCAATAGCGTGGAACGAGATCTCCATTTAAGCGTGCAAGCTTGTAGGTGCCTGGATGAAGGACTTCTTCAATCTAGTAAGGTCCTTCCCAGTTTGGTCCGAGCACTCTAGCAGTGGGGTCGCGGGTATTTAAGAAAACTCGTCGTAGTACTAGGTCACCGACGTTGAATTTCCTTTCTTTCACTTTTGAGTTAAAATACCGGACAACCTTTTGCTGGTATGCAGCAACTCGGAGTTGGGCTCTTTCTCGTTTCTCCTCAATTGAGTCTAGGGACTCCATCATTAGTTGGCTATTCTGGTCCTGATCGTATGTAATGCATCAGTGTGAAGGGGGATCTAACTCGACAGGTAACATAGCTTCATACCTGTATGCTAAGGAAAACGGGGTATGACCTGTCACTATTCGATGAGAAGTTCTATACGACCAGAGTACTTCAGGCAGCTGTTCTGGCCATGCTCCTTTAGCATCTTCAAGTATTTTCTTCAGGGTATCTTTGAGCGTTTTATTCACCGCTTCAACTTGCCCATTTGCTTGCGGATGCGCGACTGAAGAAAAGCTTTTGATGATCACGTGTCTTTTGCAGAACTCTGTGAATAAGTCACTGTCAAACTAGGTACCGTTGTCTGAGGCAATTTTTTGAGGCAAACCATATCGGCAAACAATGTTCTTGATGACGAAGTCAAGAACTTTCTTGGTCGTTATGGTAGCGAGTGGCTCAGCTTCGACCCATTTGGTGAAGTAGTCGACTGCCACGACTGCGTACTTTACTTCACCTTTTCCCATTGGCAGGGATCCAATCAAGTCTATACCCCATACTGCGAAAGGCCAAGGACTTTGCATCTGCTTTAACTCATTGGGAGCTACGCGCGGGATCTTGGAAAATCTCTAACACTTATCGCATTTTCGCACAAGCTCCATTGAGTCTTCGTTCATAGTCGGCCAGAAATAGCCCTGTCTTAGAATCTTTTTCGCCAAACTTTGCCCCCCAGCGTGATCCCCGCAGAAGCCTTCATGCACCTCCCTCATCAGCTCTTTAGCTTTCTCTGGTGTAATACATCTGAGCAGTGGCATGGAATATCCTCTTCTATAAAGAACACCATCGACCAGTATGTACCTAGCAGCCTGCCTCTGGAGGGTTCTGGCTTTATTTCTATCTGCCGGTAGTACACCATTTGTAAGATATTCCAAGTAAGGCACCATCCATGTGTCCCCCATCTAGATTTCCATATTGGTTTCATCTGCTCGTATGCTTGGCTCGCACAATCTTTCTACTGGCACAATATTCAAAGTGTCAGCATCTTTCGCACTTGCGAGTTTGGTTAAGGCATCTGCGTTCGAATTCTGATCCTGAGGTATTTGCTGGAGGGTATACTTCTTGAACTGAGCCAATAGATCTCTAGTTTTGTTCAAGTAGGCCACCATTTTGAGGCCTCGTGCTTTATATTCCCCTAGAACTTGATTCACTACCAGCTGTGAATCACTGTAAATATCCAGTACCTTTATACTCATGTCTTTTGCCAATTTTAATCCAGCGAGGAGTGCTTCGTATTTGGCTTCATTATTTGATGCTGTGAAGTCGAACCTAATGGCGCAGTGAAATCGATGCCCTTCTGGCGTTATCAAAATTACTCCCACTCCTGCGTGAGATTCGTTGGACGATCCATCCGTGAATAACTTCCACGAAGGAGCTTCATCTTGGGGCTCAGGCGCACTAGGCTTTTCGCACTGCTCGTTGTCTGGGAGCTCAGTGAACTCTGCAATAAGATCAGCCAAGACTTGTCCTTTTACTGCTGCTCGCGGTGAATATGTAATATCGAACTGCCCTACTTTGACTGCCCATTTTAATAAATGCCCAGCTACCTCTGGGTTTTGGAGGACTTGCCGAAGGGGCTGGTCAGTTAAGACTGTAATGGGATGGGCTTGGAAGTAAGAACGTAGTTTCCTTGAGGCCAAGATTAAACAATAGGCTAACCTCTCGATGGGAGGATACCTCAGCTCTGCTCCGATTAGCCTCTTGCTTACATAACAACCCGCCTTTTGTATGCCTTCTTCCTCTCGTACTAGTACCGCACTAGCAGCAACTTCGGTAATCGCCAGGTAGATGAACAAAATCTCTCCTTCCATAGGCTTTGATAAAATAGGAGGTTGTGCCATGCGGGCTTTTAAGGCCTGAAAAGCCTGCTCGCAGTCTCCTGTCCATTCGAACTTCTTGTTGCCTCTAAGTAGCTTGAAGAAAGGGACGCACTTATCCGTCGATTTGGAAATGAATCTACTTAGGGCGGCAATTCTTCCAGTTAAACTTTGTACATCCTTGATCTTCTCTGGTGATTTCATGTCGATCAGGGCTTTTATCTTGTCGGGGTTGGCCTCGATTCCTCTTGAATTAACGATGAACCCCAAAAATTTCCCTGATCCAACTCCGAAGGAACATTTGAGAGGATTTAGTTTCATCTGGTACTTGTTCAACACATCGAAACACTCTTGTAAATCCTTCACATGTCCTTCTGCTTTTTTTGACTTTACCAGCATGTCGTCCATGTACACCTCCATGTTCACTCTGATCAACTCCTTAAACATGTGGTTAACCAATCATTGGTAAGTCGCACCTGCGTTTTTCAGTCCGAAGGGCATTACTTTATAACAGTATAACCCCGTATCGGTTCGAAAGCTGGTGTGATCCTCGTCAGGGGGATGCATACTAATCTTATTGTATCCTGAGTATGCATCCATGAAGGAGAGGATCTCATGTCCTGCAATTGCATCGGCCAGCTGGTCGATCCTTGGGAGTGGGAAGCAATCCTTTGGGCAGGCTTTATTGAGGTCTGTGAAATCCACATAGGTTCGCCATTTGCCGTTAGGCTTGGGAACCAGTACTGTATTAGAGACCCACGATGGATAAAACACCACCCTGATGAACCCATTCTCCTTTAATCTTACAACTTCTTCTTTTAAGGCTTTCGATCTATCCCTATTGAGCAGCCTTATTTTCTGTTGCACGGGTGAAAAACTCTTGTCAATGTTCAGGACATGGCTTATAACTGCAGGATCTATCCAAGCCATGTCTTTGTGTGACCAGGCAAAAACTTCCTAGTTTTTTCTTAGAAATTCCACTAGTGCATGCTTCGTGGTTGCTTCTAAATTTTTCCCGACCTTTACAACTTTGGTCGGGTCTTCTTCGTCAAGTTGGACCTCTTCCAGGTCCTCAACGGGTCCAACATTTTCCTCAAAATCCCCAAAAGCAAGGATCTAAATCCCTATCCTCACTTTGGGCAACACCCTATTTGGTGACTCCATCACCGGATTGGACTTGTGTATCAATAGCCATCTACAACCTACCGAGGGAGTGCTCTTTGATGTTCCCTTCTTCACCTTTGTGACTGAGGTGTTGTAGCACTCCCTGGCTTCCCTCTGATTTCCCAACACGCGTCCTACCCCTGCGTCTGTCGGGAATTTCATAGCCAAGTGCCATATGGAGGTGACGGCCCGTAGGTCAACCAGTATGGGCCTTCCAATGACAGCATTGTACGCCGAAGGACAATCGACTACTATAAAAGTAGCGAGTAATCTACCGTGACTGGAAGTCTGATTGACCTTGCCGGGGCGAGTCCCTCGCCTGAGAAGCCGTAGATTGTTTGGTTGCAGGGCTCCAAGTCCTTAACGGACAACTTCATACGTTCCAGTGAAGATTTATACAAGATGTTCACTGAACTTCCTGTGTTAACTAGCACTCTCTTCACCATCATATTGGCCATTTGGATATCCACGACCAGCGGATCGGAATGTGGGAACCGGACATGCTGAGCGACGCTATCAGAGAAGGTTATTTCACCCTCTTCTGACTGAGCCTTTTTTGGTGCGCGGTCCTCCACAGTCATCATCTCGATGTCCTGGTCGTGGCGCAGAGTCCGAGCATATCGTTCCCTGGCCTTTCCACTATTTCCCGCGAGGTGCGGGCCTCCACAGATGGTTAACAATGTGCCAGTTACGGGATCAGGCTGCAAAGGTGGCGAGCGTTGGTGTGTGGGCGCTTGCTCGTTGCCACCTGGAGCTTCTCGTTGGGAATTTCCCGAGGCCCGTACATATCTTCTCAAGTGTCCTTGTCTAATAAGGAACTCGATTTCATCCTTCAGCTGGTTGCATTCATTGGTATCATGTCCGTAGTCGTTATGATAACGACAGAACTTGGTAGTGTCTCTTCTCGAAATATCCTTTCGAATGGGGGCAGGTTTCTTATAAGGCACACTGGAACTCGTGGCCTGATAAACCTCTCCCCGAGACTCAATAAGGGCAGTGTAGTTAGTGAACCAAGGTTCTTAATGATTACCCTTGGCTCGTTTATTGTCGTAGGTGGAAGGCTCATTGTGTGGCCATTTCCCCCCATTCTTGCCATTTCCATTGCCGTTCCCGTTGCCTTTTCTGTTGCCATTGGGTTTCGACCCATTAGTGGCTTTGGCGGGCTCAGCAGTCCATTTATCCTTGCCTGGGGTTTTTCCTTCGCTGGCGATGGCATCCTCGAGCTTAATGTACCGATCAGCTCGATCCAAAAATTCTTGGGTAGTCCTAACCCCATGCTTTCTGAGACTGTTCTAGATAGGCGTACGACGCTTAACTCCTATAGTTATGGCCATCATCTTGCCTTCGTCCCCCACTGTTTTCACTCCAGCAGCTGCTCGCATAAAGCGCTGGACGTAATCTTTCAGTGGCTCTCCATCTTGCTGGCATATTTTGACCAGCTGATTTGCCTCAGTCGGGTGCACTCGACCCGCATAGAACTGTCCGTAAAATTCCTTCACGAACATTTCCCAGGAAACTATACTTGCAGAAGGGAATTTGAAAAACCACTCCTGTGCGGCATCAAAAAGTGTTGTAGGGAAGATCCTGCACCGAGCGTCTTTGGACACTTTCTGAATGTCCATTTGTATCTCAAACTTGTTGACGTGAGATACTGGGTCATCATACCCGTCAAAGTTCAGAAGTGTAGGCATCTTAAAGTTGCTAGGAGTTTCTGCCATAGCTATCCTCTGGACGAAAGGAGAGCCCTTTCTCTTATCGTGGTCGATATAAGATGTTCTTCCCCCGACCAGCTGCTGCACTGCCTAGTTGAGGGCATCTATCTGGGCTTGCACGGTGCCAGGAATCTCCGGGGCCTCTGGTGCTGGGGGAACGTACTCGCCGTGTCGTTCCCGGCGATCGTTGAGTATGTCTCTTAAATCCTCGTCTCTCCTCCGCTGCTCGCTAGCTCCGAGCCGGTTAAAGAAGTTATTTTTTTTGGGCTGCCCCCCAGCGTCCTGTCTTTCGAGTTGGTCATCCCTAGGTGGTAGGCTTCTGCCCCCACCTCTTTCTTCATTTCTCCAACCGGCATTTCCTCTGCCTGAGTCGGCCTCATTATAATCATGGCCATCTCTGAATCTTGATTGGCTATGATGGGATCGACTATTCCCTCGGTTGCCTTCCCGGGCTGGAACCTCCCGAGCATTAGAGGGTGGCCTGCGTTGGTCGGTAGGTCCCCGTGCATTATCATGCCGTGGGGGGCCTCGGACCGCAGAGCCTGTCTCTGAGTTCCTTCTATTGCCAGAAGGACGCTATCCTCTGCTCGGAGGGTTTGGCTCATCGCCCCTATGGCGTCTAGGACTGCGGGGCGGTTGCCTGGCCCTATTCTACCTTGGTTGCGGGGGATTGCCGCAACCAGCTTGGGATGGAGGTTGTGCCTTAGGGTCCCTTAGCGGGACATCGTCCTGAGGCACCGGTGGCTGCTTGGGCCTTTGGGGGCTCAAGGGTTGGATAGGCGGGCTAGGATTAGGACCCCTTTGGGGCGGCCCATTCATAGGTTGATCAGGTTGCGAGGCAGGTGCAGGCTGGTTCCTAGCCAGCTGTAGGGCTGCTTCGAGGGCTACCATGGCCTCCCTCTGGCGACGGTCCATCTCTGCCTTCCTTTCACTCAGTTCCAAGCGCTGTCATTCAATCTCTTGTTGCTGCCGCGCCATAACCTCGGCAACACTTTCCTGGCTGGCCCTCAGATTGGCCAGTTCATCCTGCAATACCCCCAGGGTATTCCTCAGTGTCTCAGAATCCATTTCTTCCTCATCGAATTCCAAATGTGGCTCATCCTCAGTCACGTTTGGAGGAGGAGGAGGCGGGTGAGATGGTGCAGCGCTAGCCGCCTGTCCAGTCTTCTTGTAGTTTTCGCCATTGATATTTCAACGATATTGTATCAAGCTCTCAATGAAAGCACCAGAATGTTGACCCTGATTTTGGTCAACTGACACGAAGTCGAAATGCTTGATGTGGACAGATATGTTGAAATGAGAATGATGGCAAAAACAATAAAACACACAGAAATTTATAGTGGTTCAGCCCCAGAATCTGGTAATAACCTACGTCCACTTGAGCTGTTATTGATATAAAATTCAAATGAGTGATCAAAGAACTAGGGTTCAATGAGTTTCACCAACCTCTGAAGAATAAAACAATATATCAGATATGATAGCTCTAATCTCCAATAATTCGAAAGCCAAAAGTCCCTTCCTTGAGTTATCTTTCTCTATTTATAGGCTCAAGGGGGATTACATTAATTTGTTACAGATATTCTTTCCTAAATAATCGGATACTCAGAAATCATGGGAGACAATCTCGGGATTGACTAAGATCTTTATAAAATTATCCTGAAATACGCGGAATGCGTGACCATACTGGTCGCAGGGAAACCTCAACCGCCTTTGCTTGCAATATTTTACTGGTCGATACTCTAGCAGAATTCCGCCAGGTGTCAGCCAGGTGTCCAGAAATCACTTGCCACGTCATCTGCACTTGTTTTTTGGATAACACCTTCCTGTTCTTTGTGTGTATATTTTTTGGGGTAACTGGTTATCTTCACGTTCTTTGTGTGTATATTTATGGAGGTAACTGGTTACCTCCACGTTATGATGTGTGTGTATATTTCTGGGTTCTTTATGGTAACTGGTTACCTATGTTACTAAAATCATAGTTACTTATTCTTCATTTTTTAATGAAGTGTTCTTCCTCTTTTTCCTTCAAATTTGATGTTTCTTTCATATTTAATATGAGTAACCCGTCACCCCTCTTATGGTAACTGGTTACCCCTCTTATGGCAGAAAGTTACTTCTCTCAGGATAACTGGTTACCCTTCCTGATACATGTTATTTAACCTAGCTCTAGGATTTTTTTTTACATAACTGTCAAATATTAATCAAGTAATTGGTTTACCTTACCCATGATTTGAAAAAAGAAACGTACAATCTAAAAAATAAAGAAAAAAAATGTTTATAATAAATAAAAAAAATAATTTTAAACACAATTCATATTAAAAAAAAAATTGCAAAACAACCAAAGAAAAAATTAATATAAAATTAGTAATATAAAAAAGTAAATAAGCTATAAAAATAATAATCAAATTACAATCATACACTTTCAAATTAATAAAAATTGATTAAGAGTAAAATTATGGCATAAACCAACTTTTATACAAAAATATGAGAAAATAAACCCATAAAAGTTAAAATTCTTAACAAAAAGTCATAGATTAACTTTTTTTGAAAAAAAAAACTATTTTTTTCACACTATTAAAAATCTCATATAAAATGTAATTTCCTCTATTTAATATTTAATCAATTTTTCTCTTCATATTAAGTTAATATAAGAAATATTTGTTTCACCTATGCACATTGTTTCTCACAGATATATCATTTCATTATACAAATGCGAAACCAGAAACTATTGTCAATGATACTTAAACTTCAATATCATTGTAGATATATAATTATAATGTTACATATTTATATTATTTTTATTCTCTAAAGAAGAAAATTTGAGTTTCAAAGTAAAATGAAACTTCGTGGCTTATGTATGGTCGCGCTTGCTTCAGCACCGTATTGTATGGAGTACATATATTTCATACTAAAGTAATTTTGCCTCTATTTGGGAATTCAAACCAATTGGACGAAGTCTCGTCTTTTAGCTTGTCCTTTTTTTTTAGTGTTGCTATTTGAATACTTGGACGCAAATCATACAAAAAAAAAGACAATAACTTATCTTTTAAATTTATCGACATTGACAAACTTTGAAACTTTTTTTTACCTTGGCAAATTTTGTAATCTAAAAATAGTAGCAACCAATTTTGCATGTTAAAATTGTAATAAAAGTTTGATAATTAATTTAAATTGATTATGAATTATTAGACACACAATAAAATAAAGAGGATAAGCTGAAAACTAGCCACTTTTACCTATAGTTAACTAAAATTACCCACTAATTATGTTTAGTTAAATTCTATCCATTTTTATCATCGCACTTCCCAAAATACCCTTATTTCCTTTTTAAACTCAAGAACAAGAAAAAATGTCTCCATAGTCTACAACTTCTCCAGTCACCACAATCACCTCCACCAGCCCCCACACTTCTACGACTGCCACTATGCCTCCACCATAGCCCGACCACTATACCTTACACCCACTACTAGAGATTTCTTAGACAAGTGCTTAACCAAGAACCCCAATGAGAAACCCTCTGTTCAGATGTTGTTGTCTCATCCCTTTGCTATGGAGTCTTTAGTGAAACCCCAAGAGCTTGAGTAGCTTGTTGGCGCTCACGACTTCATGATTATTTCTCTTGCTCTTGGTGAATGAAGAAGAAGAATAATATCAAGTGGTTTCTGCTGCTCATCACATTCAGATTATGCCATGCCAGTGCCACTTATGCATCCCCCAAACACAAAAGACAAAGATATATATATATATATTTATAGCATACCTACAATTTATTTGATTATATTCATTCATAACTTCATGTAATAAATTTTATTTAAATGATACATGTTTTTATTTTCCAATTCATTATATTATAATTCCATTCATATATATAAATATATATTTATTCTTTAGTGTTCTGCTCCCGCCCACAATGTTTTCTCTTGTGCTATACATATACCTATAATTACCATGCAGTCTTACTTTTAATTTATATCTCTTTTATATTTATCTATATTCATTGAATGAATAAGACACTTTCTACATATATGAATATGTAATTATTATAATTTATTATTTGATGAATTTTAAACAGTTAAGATTTTAAACGTCATACTTTATAGTTTAAATGATCGTGATTTAGATTTTAAGTCTAATAGTTTAAATTTGAAGACTTGTGATTTAGAATTTAAACATTATGCCTTATAGTTTAAAAATATGTGCTTTAGATTTTAAGATTAGTGGTTTAAATTTTAAAGAGTTATGGTTTAGATTTTAAACATTATGCTTTATAGTTTAAAATGATGTGCTTTAGATTTTAAGCCTAGTGGTTTAAATTTTAAAGAGTTATGATTTAAATTTAAAACGTTATGCTTCATAGTTTAAAAAACATAGTTTAGATTTTAAACATTATGTTTAATAGTTTAAAATGTCATGGTTTAAATTTTAAGCATTGTGGTTGAAATTTGTAAAGAGGTTTGGTTTAGATTTTAACCGTTATGATTTATAGTTTAGTGGTTTAGATTTTAAGTCTTGTCGTGTAAATTTTAAATTGTTTTGGTTCAGATTTTAAACATTATGTTTTATAGTTTAAAGTGTCGTGGTTTAGATTTTAAGCCTAGTGGTTTAAATTTTAAGCCTTGTGGTTTAAATTCTAAAAAGTTGTGGTTTAGATTTTAAACGTTAAGCTTTATAGTTTAGTGGTTTAGATTTTAAGCCTTGTGGTTTAAATTTTAAAGAGTTTTGGTTTAGATTTTAAATGTTATGTTTTATAGTTTAAAAAGTCGTGGTTTAGATTTTAAGCTTAGTGGTTTAAATTTTAAGCAATGTGGTTTAAACTTTAAAAGTTATAATTTAGATTTTAAATGTTATGCTTTATAGTTTAAAGAGACGATGTTTATATTTTTAGCCCAGTGGTTTAAATTTTAAAGAGTTTTGATTTAGATTTTAAACGTTATATTTTATAGTTTAAAGAGTCGTGTTTTAGATTTTAAGTCTTGCGGTTTAAATTTTAAAGACACATGGTTTAGACTTTAAGCTTAGTGGTTTAAATTTTAAGTCTTGTGGTTTAAATTTTAAGTCTTATGATTTAAATTTAAAGATTCATGATTTAAATTTTAAGCCCTATCATTTAAATTTTAAAGAGTCGTTGTTTAAATTTTAAGACTTGTAGTTTAAATATTAAGCCTTGCAGTTTAATTTTTAAAGAGTCGTGGTTTAAATTTTAAACTTTATGGTTTAAATTTTAAGCTTTGTGTTTTCAATTTTAAGCATTATGGTTTAAGTTTTAAGCCTTATGGTTTAAATTTTAAAGAGACGTGGTTTAGACTTTAAGCCTAGTGGTTTAAATTTTAAAGAGTCGTAGTTTAAATTTTAAGTCTTTTGGTTTAAATTTTAAATTTTAAGTCTTATGATTTAAATTTTAAACCGTATGATTTAAATGGTTTAAATTTTAAGTCCTATGGTTTAAATTTAAAGATTCATGATTTAAATTTTAAGCTTTATCGTTTAAATTTTAAAGAGTCGTTGTTTAAATTTTAATACTTGTGATTTAAATTTTAAATCTTATGGTTTAAATATTAAACCTTGTAGTTTAATTTTTAAAGAGTTAGGGTTTAAATTTTACAATTTATGGTTTAAATTTTAAGCCTTGTGTTTTCAATTTTAAGCATTATAGTTTAAATTTTAAGCTTTATGGTTTAAATTTTAAAGAGACGTGATTAAGACTTTAAGCCTAGTAGTTTAAATTTTAAAGAGTACGTCGTAGTTTAAATTTTAAATCTTGTGGTTTAAATTTTAAGCATTAACTTATATTATAAATATATAAGATACCATAATACAATAAGTACTTAAACCACAATCATAGAAAGTATAAACTTAATAAGATAAAAAAAAATAAAGATCAAAATCATAGAAAATTTCTCATTCTTAATTTTATCTAAATAAAAGTGTAAACTTTTCTTATATTAAAATATATATAAACTCAATAGTCTCTCTATTAGTTTAAATATTTTACATAAATATTTGTGTGCCCAAATTTATAATTGGGTTTAAAAGTTGGTACAGTGACTAATCTCTAACTAACGGAATATAAAAAATCTGTTTGCGTTTTTATGTTTTTTTTTTTTGGCTAGAGTAAATAGTGTAATGTAGACTAACTATGAGTTGTTTTAGCTTTTAAATTGAAGCTAAAGTCAATCTCCATGCAGCAAAGTACAGTGGATAAGGGTATTATAGTGGATAAGGGTATTGTAGCTAGTTTATTAAAAAAACTAGCTATAAATATAAACATTTCAAAAGGGAGGTAAAAATTTAATGGGCTTCATATTAAGTTAATAAGAAATATTTGTTTCACCTATGCACATTGTTTCTCACAGATATATCATTTCATTGTACAAATGCGAAACCAGAAACTATTGTCAATGATGCTTAAACTTCAATATCATTGTAGATATATAATTCTAATGTTACATATTTATCTTATTTTTATTCTAAAGAAGAAAATTTGAGTTTCAAAGTAAAATGAAACCTCGTGGCTTATGTATGGTCGCGCTTGCTTCAGTACCATATTGTATGGAGTACATATATTCCATACTAAAGTAATTTTGCCTCTATCTGGGAACTCAAACCAATTGGACGAAGTCTCGTCTTTTAACTTGTCCTTTTATTTTTAGTGTTGTTATTTGAATACTTGGACGCAAATCATACAAAAAAAAAAAAAAAAAAAAACAATAACTTATCTTTTAAATTTATCGACGTTGACAAACTTTGAAACTTTTTTTTACCTTGGCAAATTTTGTAATCTAAAAATAGTAGCAACCAATTTTGCATGTTAAAATTGTAATAAAAGTTTGATAATTAATTTAAATTGATTATGAATTATTACACAATAAAATAAAGTCTTGCCATAATAGGCTATAATGCCACAATACCTGGCAAGATAATGCAAGAAGATCACATCGTCGCAGCATATATTTAAATTTTACATATTTTTTAAATATTTTAACAATGTCGTCACAATAAATAATTTTAATATTATTAAAAATATTATCAATTGTAATGACTGCCCAATAGATATCTCTTTTATATAAAATAATGCAACACAACTAGTGGGTTTTAATAGATATTTGGTGAACAAATAAACAAATAAAGCTGAGGCTATATATGCCAAGAATTCTACAAAGAAAGAGCACCACGTGTCCCAGAATTGCAATGCCTTCAGGCCAATCCAGCCCCATATGCAAAGGCCGGTGGCTCTAAATGGTAGGAGACCCTAAAAAAAATATTCTTTTTAAAAAATTTATATATAAAATGATAATTTTTAAAATTTTATGACCTTTATATATGTAAAAGAAAATTATTTTTTTTTTCAAAATTTAGGGTCTGAATATGTGGGACCTAGATACAGACATGGCTTGCCTGTGCCAGGGCTGGGCCATGTTCCCCAAAAACACAAAATTAATTTGTTTTGATGATTAATAGCTAAAGGAAAACACACAAGCCCAGGGCCATGACAAAAGAGAAAGATGTTGGGAGCTCGATCAGTGGGACTTTTAACAAACAGGTAGTAAAATTAAACTTCTTGAAGAAACAAAAGTTGAGCTATGATAAATTTGTAACCATTAGAAAGAGAGAGAGAGAGAGTACTTTGAACGGTATGGAAGGGACAGAGAAAACGGTATCAATTATAAAGTGTATTATATGTCAACCTATCGTAATCTGGGCAACATACCTTACATCTTACATGTATTTTTATGCACTAAATATTTATTTATAGGATGCGTAATAGTTTGTATAGTATAGTGAGTTGATATAAATAATAAAAATATTATGCCAAAAGCTTGTGTAGTATGTCTTTGTTATCTATAATCAAGATAGCATTTAATATTATTATATTCATTTCCTTTTATATAAATTTAACCATGGTGTTATATGTAGGCAAGGTGCCTTATAGCATTATTCTAATATTAACAATTGCATTTTTCTTCTATTGTTTTGACTGAAGTTGTAAAATAAAATAACCTTAATTTATTGTTAAGAAAAATATATGTAGAGAAAACGAACTAAGAAGCAAAATATAAGAAAAATGAAGAAAACTATATCTAATTCAAACCACAAGATAAAAAAACTTAACACAAGAAAGATTTATTTTCTCTAAAATAAAAGAGTAATAATATAGATGATCTTCAATATATATATATACATTTTTTTAAAGAAAAAAAAAGGTAATTTTCAAGACGAATGAGAAGTAAGCAAAGTAGCGATACAAAGAGCAATATCACACAACTGAAAGAGACGATAATTCTCCTTCACCAAAGGAGACTCCACTTCTTCACCTCTTTCTTTAAACCCTTCCTCACAAGTACTCGAGGCCTCCATCACTGCGCTGAGCCAAACCCTAGCCGTCTCATAATTCTGGTTCATAAAAGCTTCGATGGCGTCGACGAGCGTGGTGACAGCATCGGAGTACAACTCCAAGCAATCGTTCAGGCACATCGACGAAAAAGGATCCAAACCAGTAGTAGTCGAATCATTAATACTATTATCGAGAATCTTCTCAATGGTGACAACTGTGGCGGAGGCGTAATCTAGGGCGAGCTCCATGGCCACTAGAGCTAGGCCTTGGAGATTTGTGATGGCGTGGCTGATGGGAACGTTGTGGAGTGAAGCCGCGCAGAAGTTGTAGCTGAAGACCTCCGATAGGTCCGCACATTTGGTGCATGTTTGGTTGATTATTTCTTGGGATGAGACTAAATTGGAAGAAAGAAAATGTTGTTGATGAGCTTCTTTATAAGGAATAGTTGTAAGCAAGATAATGGTGATGATGAAGAAGCTGAGAGTTTGGACCATTTTTTTCTTTGTTAATTTCCTCTTAGAGCTAAATTAGTATAGATGATATATTTGTGTATATATATACGAGTGAAAAGTTGTATATTAGGTATAGTTTAATATATAAACTAGTTTCTGTTTGGGGTGGAGTATTTATATAGAGTTGGTCAAACGTACAAGTTAAGCCATTGGAAGTTGCTTATTTTATCTTTGACGTCTAGACAGCATCTTTGTGGTCCTACAAAATTAATTATTAAAGATTAATTTCTTGCAATCATGAAAATTTAATTTGTACTGTGAATATTATTAGAGACACTAAAGCAAGGTTATATTAAAAATATATACGTATATATGTGTGATCTAAATTTTAACTACGTTTCCAAAGAAAGAATACACAAATTTAGATTGTTGAATACTCGAGTGCAATTATGGTTCAACCTAAGTCTTGTTATTATAGGACTTTAATTGCCAAATTAACTCTAGTTACAACAAATTATTCCAGATCAATATATACTTATACAAATAAATAAAAGAACATTTCTTAAAATATAAGTTCGAGTCATATTGGTCCATTCGCATAAGTAAACTTTGTATACGTACGTACGTCCTTTTTATTCCCCCCTTTTATTATAACAGGGAGTTATCATAAGAAAAAAATAAATATAGAAATAGCTTCATTAATTACACATATATATACTAATCAGCAAGTCTTCATTGTTAATCATTACATGTTAGGAACGTGGTTGTTTTCTTTGCGTCAGAATGGTATAATATTGTTTACTTATTATTATTGTTATTACTTAACAATATAGATAAACACATATATATAATTTAATTGGTCATATATTTAATCAAGAGTAATACTTTTAATTTCCACAATCAAAATACACATCGTGATGTTTAAAAATATTCATGAATGAGATTACTTATACATCATGTGTTATATAATTTGAATGTACAAATTAAGAAAAGATTTATCATTACTCATATATTAATATATGTATATGTAATTATTTATAATTTATATGGTATAGTACTATAGTTAAATTTGCAGAGGAAGTTTCCTCTGACTTGGAACTCTCTCGAGGCCGTCCATATATAACAGAAAAAGCATGATTATTAATTTAACATAATAATGTGCGATTCACTTGTGTGGTTGTGTATTGGCAATTTGGCATATATATTGTTATTGGATCTTGGATTTGTGTGATTAATCCAAAGGAACTTTTCCTTTCTATTTTAGAAACGAATTGATGGACTCTGTTATATTACCTTTTACAATTTACAGCATGCACATAGTCTACTATAGTATTCTGACATGTGCCAGGCACGTGATATGTTACAAATTAATAATGTGTTCATGTGGTGGTGTTTTTAATATGTTTGTAAAACTTGATGATTTATGCATCATAATATATTCTAATTTTACACTATGTCATTCTTAAAGATTATCACAAAATTATGCATTTTTTTTAATAATTGAACAAGATTGCCCCTGCCATTTGAAAACCATCACTCTCACAAATTGTCTCTCTTGTTTTCTCTCTCTCTCTCTCTCTCATTCTCTTTGTCAACTTCTCTCTACCCACAACAATCAATCAAGATAAAAAAAAAAAAATCATTGTTAAACACCATTGAAACACCTACACTCTATCACCATTGACGAAGCACCCGTCATTAAAAAAAAAGTTTTGAAGATTTCAAATACCATTTCAAAACTTAAACAAAAGAAAATATTCACTTAAAACACTATAATTGGATTTTGAATGCTTATGTGCAAGGTTTTCTAGTTTTATTTTTATTTTTCCAGATCTAGAACTCTGAAAATTGAAAAAAAAATTTAAAATAAAGTCTAACGATGCATTTGCGATGTTGCCTTGAAAATATGATTTTTGGGCAAAAAAATTGATGTCTAACGATGCAATTATGATGCATTTGCGATGGTGCGTTGAAAACATGGTTTTTAGGCCCAAAAAATGATATTTAACAATGTCTAACGATACATTAACAATATATTTGCAATACTCTGTGAAGAAATTTGATGAAAATTTTGGCAATGCCTAACTGTTACGCCAAGATTTCGAGATGGAAAATTATGACCCCGAAAATTGGGCTTGTCAGGTGTGAGGTCAAAATATGTACAGTCGTCATATGATCCTACAGTCGGACCTTTTTGAAGTAAACAACGACCTCGGGATGTATAGCCTCGAATACACTCTGAGCTCGCAATGGCCATAGTATGACACTTGTATATATCTCTCCCTGATTGCCTTCAGGCAAGATCCTTGAGCTTGGTAAGTGTAAGCTCGAATGTGGCAACATCGTCAAACATCTACTTTTGTTCTGTGCATAGGCGAAACTAGGCGACGAGCTCGTGATCAACTGATAGCCTCGGCGAGTTCAATGCCAACTGCTGATCTCGAATATTTGATGAATCCCGTATCTGGATTAATCAGTTACATGTGAACATGTTTATTGTTGTACAATCCCAATATTTAAGGGGTATCATTTAATCTGTTATCCGATCCCACTTTCCATGGGACATTTCCGTGTATGTGGGAAATCATGCATTGAAAGGCATTATATTAATTGATTTCCAGAATTCATTCCTGAAATGTGTGGGAATGAATTATGTAACATTCCCTATATATAGAGAAGGAAGCACCATTTGTAAAGGAGAGGAATTCTGATTTCTGGAGAAAAAACTCTGGGCAACTATTCTTTGAAAAGTTTCCAGAAAACTTCCAAGTCTTAATAACATAGACTCGTGGACTAGGCAGAATCAACTGCTGAACTACGTAAAAAACCTGCTGTGTTCATCTTTACTTATTTCCTCCAATATTTTCTTGTTTAATTTGCTTTCTTATTTAAGTTGACGAAAAACAACGTCAACAGTTTGATACTTTCATTGAGAGCCATTAAACAGTACATGCGTAAGTCTGTTTAGTCAGGAAGCCTCTCGGAGTAGCGATGGCTGCAAATGATCCCAATGTTCCTGAGGAGGAAATTTTAGATGAAGCTGAGTACCTCCGGCGCCCTGGAAAGCAGCCTATGGTGAATTCAGATCTCGATGAGAGGAGTGGTTCATTCGACTCTCGAGGACCACCTACTCCCAGGAACGACGAGGACATGTACTACAATCCTGAACGGTACGTCCCAATAGTGGAACTCGAAAATTGTCAACTGCGAAAGCAATTGGCAGAAGCTAAGAAACGCAACGAAGAGCTAGCCAGACTAGCTGCTGAATCGCAGGCAACTCAAGCTCCACCTTCGCCAGAAGTACAGGCTCCGCCTCTGCGGGATGTTCACGTTCCTCCACGTAGACCTCGAGGAAGGCCGCACAAAAACGCGGCCACCCGAAGAGCGGAGCAACCTCCGCTGCCTGCAGAGCAACCTGCTTTGTCGAGAACCCGGAGAAGTAACCAGGCTGAAGGTCCTGCCAACCCAACTGCGGAGGCACCGGCCGGGGTAGGGAATAATCGAGCTCCCTCGGAGGCTCGGACCTAAAATCCTAGTACCGCACAGAATTTGGCAGAACCTGATTGAGCAAACTCAAGGCCTTCTAGGCCCCGTAACGGATGGCAGCCACCATCGCCAATAAGACACCCACCATCGCCGATAAGGCACCCCACGCCAATTCAGAGGGATGCACAACCGAACCATGGTGATAAGGAACGGCGAGCTGGGCGAAGGCGTGGGAATGGGGAAACTACTAGGGAGCATAGGGGTCCCAATCCCACGATAAGCCAAATGTCTCGATCTCAAACTGTTGAGACAAGGCGACAAGCAAGAAACCCATCTCTAAATAATCGTGCAATGAGTCATGTCAGCGAAGGCTCGGGTGACACCAGGTCTATGAGTATATACGACCAGGAACCCAGGAACACTAGGAATCGCAGAAATCACCCAGATTTACGGGAGCATCTGAACCATAATCGGGGGCATGATAATCCATCTAATCCAGATCTGAGGGATCATCTCAATGGGCGTAAGCACCCTGCGCTGAGGCGCGAAACTGGAGTTGTAATCAACAATAACCAGTTCCCACTGATTCAAGTCAGACCCCCCCCGGTAGATTCAAGTTGAACTCCTTGTAACCTTGGGAGACTACCCAGTCTCGATAACCAAGATGATGGAGTTCATATTGGTGGATCTTTCATCTGCCTATAACGTTCTGCTCAGGAGACCCGCCCTAGTAGGGCTGGGGGAAGTTTTGTCCGTCAGGCATCTGGCCATCAAGTTCTCGACTTCCATTGGCATCGGGACTCTGAAAGAGGACCAACTCACAGGGAGGGAATGCTACAACATTTTCATTAGAGGGAAGAAGCAGAAAAGTGCACAAACACTTGTTGTAATTAAAGATAAGAATGGAACGGTTTTCAAAATAGACGAAGAGATCGATCCAAGAATAGAAGAAAGGGCTGACCTCGAGCCTCTAGAGGAGCTCGATGAGGTCAAGCTCGAAGAAGCTGATCCTCCAAAAACTGTGAAGGTGGGGAAAAACCTTTCAGAAGAAACAAAATAGCAATTAATTGACTTTTTAAAGAAGAACCAGGATGTTTTTGCATGGTCGCATTTGGACATGGTAGGGATAAGTTCTAATGTAATAATCCATGCACTTAACATTGACAAGAGCTTCCCCCCAAAACAGCAAAAGCGAAGGCTCCTGGACGATGATAGGAAGAAAGCCTTGAAGGAAGAAGTTGACAGATTAAAGGCGAACCGGTTTATACAAGACGCCTTCTACCCTGATTGGATCACAAACCCGGTCTTGGTACTGAAGCCTAACGGAATGTGGCGGACTTGCATCGACTATTCCGATCTCAACAAGGCATGCCCCAAGGACTGCTTTTCCCTACCTCGGATGGATCAGCTCGTAGATGCCACAGCTGGGCACGGTCTTATGTCATTCATGGATGCTTATTCAGGATATAACCAAATTTCCATGCATGCCCCAGGCCAAGAACTTACGAGTTTTGTGACAGATAAAGGTTTGTACTGTTACAATGTCATGCCTTTCGGGCTTAAGAATGCTGGATCCACGTATCAAAGGCTTATAAACATGATGTTCTCCGAGAAAATAGGTAATAACATGGAAGTATATGTTGATGATATGTTGGTCAAATCTAAACATAACAATAGCCATGTGGACGACCTCGAAGAATGCTTCGTCGTGCTACGAAAGTACAACATGAAGCTCAACCCCCAAAAATGCTCCTTTGGAGTATCATCGGGGTAGTTCCTGGGCTTTATAGTAAACGCGCAAGGAATAAAGGTTAATCCTGACAAGATCCAAGCTCTAATTCACAAGCCCTCACATCAAAAACATAAAGATGTCCAAAGTTTGACTGGGCAGATGGCGGCATTAAGTAGGTTTATCTCAAAATCTACAGACCGCTGTCTTCCATTCTTCAACCTTCTGAGAGGGGGCAAAAAATTTGAGTGGACAGAGGAATGCGAGCTGGCATTTCAGGAGCTCAAGAAGCATGTCGCGGAGCCTCCTATCTTGTCAAAACCTATCACAGGAGAAATCTTGTACCTGTATCTCGCTACAACCGAGCACGCCATCAGCATCGTGCTCATCCGAGAAGACCAGAAGGTACAAAAGCTAGTATACTATGTCAGCAAAAGATTACTGGGGGCAGAATCGAGATACCCCATAATGGAGAAGTTGGCTCTCAGCCTAATTCACTCATCTCGAAAGCTCCACCCTTACTTTCAAGCGCACCCCATCCATGTGCTGACCGACCAACCACTGCGGCAAGTCTTGTCAAAGCCAGAAGCCTCAGGCTGATTGTTAAAATGGGTTGTTGAGCTCAGAAGATTTGAGATCACTTATCATCCGAGAACAACCATAAAAAAACAGGTTTTGGCAGACTTCATAGTGGAATGTACTGGAGTAACTGATGACGAAGTTATAACCACAGCCCACGAGTTGTGGAAACTTTATGTCGATGGATCCTCCAACAAAAATGGACCGGGGGCAGGAATCATATTGATCACTCCAACTGGAAGTCAATTTTACTCCGCCTTAAGATTTGGCTTCGAAGCATCTAACAATGAAGCCGAATATGAAGCCTTATTGGCTGGACTTCGAATAGCCAAGGAACTCAAGGCTAAGGCAATACATTGCTACAATGACTCGCAGTTGGTGGTCAACCAAATTTTAGGGGAATACCAGGCTCGCGGAACAAAGATGGCCACGTATTTAGAGAAGGCAAAAATAGCACTCGAACATTTCGAGTTCTATACAATAGAGCAAGTTCCCCGAGAACAAAATTCGAATGCAGACGCCCTAGCCAGGCTCACCACATCCACCGAGATCGATGCGCTGAATGTTGTGCCAATCGAGCATCTGTCGACACCCAATATTAGTGAGCCTGAATAGAAAGATGTTTGCATGATTAACTCTGAGTCAACCTGGATGACCCCAATAGTTGATTACCTTGAAACCGACACTCTCCCAGTAGAACGAAACAAGGCTCGGAAACTAATGTATCAGATTCCCAAATACACTATTGTGGAAAGAAGGCTATATCGGAGAGGGTACTCTATGCCATTACCCCGATGTGTGACTCCACCTGAGGCCAAAAAAATCCTAGAAGAGATTCATGAAGGATTCTGTGGAGACCACACTGGGGGGCATAGCCTATCTAAGAAAATCATACGACAAGAATACTTCTGGCCCACTATAAAAGCAGACTCATTTGAGTATGTTAAGAGATGCGATAAGTACCAACGGTTCGCTACTGTAGCGACCCAAATTTGCTAATAAGGCTTGGAGCCTTGATTAGTGTGTTTGGAAGGAAATAATTGTTATACTATGTTAACTTATGTGAATTTAATGAATATGTGATTAGAGTGCATGTTTAGGCGATTAAATATGCATGTGGGCCCGTTTGATTGTTAGGGGCAAATTGATAATTTTAGCCCGTTGAGGGCATAAATGTAATATATGTGATATTTTCGATATAATGGTGATATATTTGTGATGCACGTTTTGAGACGGTCCTAGAGAGCTATTCCGCTTAAAGTCACAACGGGATTTTATACCCGGCTCGTGAGGAGTCTCGGGGTATCTCGGGATTGTTATAAATTTAGTTGGGGACTTTTTGGTTAATGGTTAATGGTATTTTAGTAACTTGGGTAACTATAGGTAACTCTTGAGGATAGTTACTTTAAGTGTGAAAGTGGTATTTTTGCAATGGATTAAGGAAAGGACTAAAGTGCCTTGAGGGTTAGTTAGAGACTAAAATAGAAATGAGGGTAGTTGGGTAATTAGGCTTTAGGAAGGGATAACCTTGGCTGAAGGATAGTCATTCACGTTTTTCTACACTTAGACAAATTAAAGAATTTTGCTGAATGTTTGAGAAGAAGCAAGAAGGAAAGGAAGAAGGGGTCTAGGGCTGAGATTGGAGTTGAGTTTCTTGAGATCAAAGAAGGAGTTCAAGCTAAGTTTGGGGCAGCTAGAGTCAAGCTTAGGCCAAGATTTGTCCAGAGGTAAGGCATCATCTCTGAATTTTAGTTTCTTGCAAGTTTGATTTTGGAGGTTAGGTTGAATATTGAAAGCTGGGTTTTGGCTTAGCAATTGTAGAATTCAGCTAGAAAATCAAAGGGTGTCAAGCTTGGAAGTGGATTTGGCGGTGGCTCAAGGTCGAATTCCATCTTGAGGTATGAATTCCACGCATAAGTCTTTATCTGGTATGGTTTAAGATTTTTAAAGGGAGGTTTAAGTTTTGAAAGGCTTGGTTTAAGTTTCTGAAGTTTTAAACCAAATTATGAATTGTAGGTTTGATTGCGTGTTTGAGCTGGTTGATGATGTTTTTGGGTTGTTAGATGGTTTATTTGGGGGTTTTGAATTGAATTTGGGACTTAGGTATGCATTGGTATTGGTTTGGGAATGTTTTGGCTTGGGGAAAACGTTGGGAGAAACCTAGATTTCTGGGTTTGCGAAGGGGCGTCGCGGCCCTGTTCTTCTGCGTCGCGGCGCTAGGCAGCTTCAGGGGAAGGGAGCCCTTCTGGGCGCCATGGTGCTAGGCCATTTCTGGGCAGGGGAAAATTGTTGTTTTTAGGCTTTTTCCCAGGGGGCTTGGGGGACGCTTCCACCACTTTGTGTGGGGTTCCGGGAGGTCCCGAGGGCTCGGGTTTGGTTCTGGGAGATGCTTTTAAAATAGTTAGTAATGGGAGTGTTACTTATGTGTTGTGACTAGGTTCTCGGTGAGGCTCGGACTAGAGGATCGTGCTCGAGGATCCAGTGCTCAAGAAGCTCGGAACACAGGTAAGAAAACTGTTGTACCCACAGAGCAGGGCGGGCCCCATGGTTGTGTTGCAGGGCACGACCCTATATGATTATGTGTTGGGTGTAGCCCATTGATTGTGTTAATATATGTTTAAGTTATGTTTTAATTATGATGTGTATGCACATATGTGAGTGATCGACAAGGGCTGGGAACGGCGAAGGCCGGGAAATGAGAAGGCCGGGAACGGCGAAGGCCGAGAGCGACAAGGGGCCGGGAGCAGCGTTTAGCACACGGGGTGCGAGTTGCTAGGGTTAGACCCTAAAGGATACCTGAGATATCCTTACGGTGAAGACTGCAACCCAGGGCCTGGTAAAGCGCCTGGGACGGCTAGGCCGTATATGTTTAGCCAGTTGGCAAATTTGTTGTATGCTGAGTGGTTTATATGCATATGTTGTATATCTATGTGGAGTTTTCTTGCTGGGCTTCGGCTCACGGGTGCTTTGTGGTGCAGGTAAGGGCAAAGAGAAAGTCAACCGACCATGAGTATGGAGAGCGTGAGGCGGCGCGTACATGTCTGGTCTACCTGGCTGCCACGGCCAAGGGTATTTTTGGGAATTGTTTGTAAAGAACCCTATTTTGTCATTTAGTCGACTTTAAATATATTTTGAGTTGTAAATATTTATAAACAGTATTTTGGGATCCCAAATGTTAAACATTTTGTGATTTTCAGTAAATGGAATTATTTTCAAAGTTTAAGACTCTGTTTATGGTTTGATTACACGTTTGCCTTAAAACCTCGATTAGCGAGTTAAAAGCACGTTTAAAACTCACTTAGTAACGACTCTAAGGAAGTAGGGCGTTACAGCTACAATCCCGCGAGCTCCACCTTCTGAGCTAACTATGATGACCTCCCCATGGCCATTTGCGGTGTGGGGAATTGACCTCATAGACTCGTTGCCAACTGGAAAAGGTGGAGTTAAGTATGCAGTAGTCGCGGTCGATTATTTTACAAAGTGGACCGAGGTCGAACCTCTGGCAACAATTACCTCAAAAAAATTCTTGGACTTTGTGGTAAAGAACATCACCTACCGATATGGAATGCAAAGAAAAATAGTGTCAGATAATGGTACTCAGTTTGACAGTGAACTGTTTACCAATTTTTGTGAGAAAAATGGGATAATGAAAAACTTCTCCTCTGTTGCCCATCCCCAAGCAAACGACCAAGTCGAGGTTGTGAACAAGACTCTCAAAAGTTCTATGAAAAAGCAATTGGAAGAAGCTAAGGGAAAGTGGCCCGAGGAGTTGCCCCAAGTATTGTGGGCCTATCGAACCACAGCTCGCACTTCAATAGGACATACCCCTTTTTCTCTGACATATGGATGCGAGGCCATGTTACCAATCAAGGTCGAAATACCCACAATTCAGAGCCATGCTTATGATCAAGCCTCGAACCAATCCCAGCTCGCAGTAAGTCTGAACCTGATTGAAGAATGAAGCTCAATTAAAAAATGTTGCATATCAATAGCGAGCTACCTGATATTTCAATAAAAATATTCGGGACAGGAAATTCGGATTGGGAGACTTGGTGTCAAGGCGTGTGTTCCTAGCAACAAAGGACCCAGCTACTGGCATGCTCGGGCCCAATTGGGAAGGACCTTATCAAATCGAGTCAGTTATCCGACCAAGCGTCTACAAATTGGCAAGATTAAATGGGGAGTTGGTACCGCGAACATGGAATGGCGAACATCTACAACCTTACTACCAATAGTGTAGGAATGATGTCTCCTGTAACCATGCTTGTTATATGTACAAAGTTTATGTTAATAAAATTATTCGATTTTGAATAAAGTTCATTTCCGTTTCAATATGTTGTATTTTTTTCAAACTCTTTTAATTTAATAACCTGTGATCACACTCATAGGATATTAAGGGGGCATCAGTGGTATATATACACGATATTGAGGTCGCTGGTTTCTTCGGAAGTGGGTCGAGCATTGGGAGGATCTGGATAGCAGGAGGCAAGGGAGGAACACCTATTGTGGAAGCGTCGACCTGGGAAGTAGGGTCCTTTACCGAGCTCGAAATAGTTGGAGTTGGGGGAGGGGTCACCTCGGTCCTTTTAGGGACCTTAACGGGCCGACCAGATTTTTGCAAAGCTCTCAGGCGCTTGCTCTATTTGGCACCCTCACCGCTAGCGAGCACGTTCTCGAGGTCGGAGTCCATAGTACCTGCACAACCAAATCACATTAGAAAAACGATCTCAAGACGCTAAAATTGGCATAATGCAGACAATCAAAGGAATTAAAGACAAGTGACGAGGGACCTAATTGGAACTCTTCCCCGAGCTTGTGCTCGGTGACCAAGTAATTCCCCCATCTTCAGAGGAGGCTGGGGGAGTCCATTCCCTATATGTGGAAGTCAACCTCGAAAGGTCCCTATAATCGTTTGTCCCATATTGGATGGCTATTCCATCCCAGAACTCGTTCAGACTACACATAGTATCATACTTCCCTAGCCAACTATCAAACCTATGGACCGTCTCATCTACCCTGGACCATACATAAAAATTGTCCCTGTCCTCTGGGCACAAAATCAGGGTATCGAGTTTATGCTTGAGGAGGGAAGGAGACCACAAGGCCGAGCTAAGAATGACTTTACCTCTGTCACTCGAGCTCGAAGCCTCATCATTGGCGTCATTCCCTGAGCATGGACTCCTATGACGGCGAGCTGGGGATCGAGCTTTTGAACTTCACCTTGGAGGAAGGTTGCTGGTTGGGAGAGTCACAAACTCCCACTTGGTGTACTTCTTGTAGGCCCTATCGTCTGTGGATTGGTCCTTCTCCAGGAGACCACAGGCTCGAAGTCTATCTTCATGAAGAAAATAAGACAGGGAGCGCCTGCCATAAGGAAGTTGGAGCAAAGTCTCTCTATGCTCCCTCATTGCGTTCGTGGGAGTGGGACGGTGATAGCTGGCTGAAAGAATGGAATACATTATGAGATAATTCTAGCATAAACAAAAGTCGAGCATGAGAGGAAAAAGATCATGTACTTATGGATTCGCCTAAACGAATAATATCTGGAGGGAGCCAGGCCGTTCGTCCAAAAGAACGCCAGCTTAAAGTTAGGAGGATGGTTGGGCAGGTTCCCGAAGATCTTCTTCTCCCTGGGATAGCTCGAGAGGTAGTAGAAGCCATCTCCTCCCCGAGCTTGGGAGGGGTTTCTTTTCAAGCAAAAGAGATACAAAATCTATTTTGGCAAAGGCCCTTCCCACTTCAGCTCGTGGTAAAGCAACCTCAGGGCTGACAAGACCATGTATGAGTTGGTCTGGAGTTGGAAGGGCGCGAGCCCAACAAAATCCAGAAAGTCCTTAAAAAAGGACTTCAAGGGCAATAAGGCCCCTGCCCTCATATGCTCGTGGCTCCAGGCCGCGAGCTTCAACTTATTTTTGGGATTTCCATCTCTCGGGGCGTAACAGCTACGTTCATTGGAAGTCGGCGCTCGACACCTTAGCGAGCCTAAAAGTCCTAGGCCATGGAAAGCTAGGATGTTGGTTATCTTCCATAATGAGGAAACCGAGCTCCAATAATGCTCGGCTTCGAAAAACTCTCCCCTTAAGGTGGGACTGGCGGCCAGCTGTGAGGTGGATGGATGATTTGCTGATTCTTCCATCAATGAAAATTTGAGTTCGCCCCATTTGAAAGCTACCATCACTTTAAGAGTAGGGTCGAGAGGAATTGGTCTGGGCTCGGGGTCTGGGTCTGGATAGATAGCGACCCTAAGTTTTTTTTTCTCTTTTTCTCTTCGACGTCGTCGATCTAGCGTCGAAAATGAGCTCGAGTATCCTCTTGCTCACACTTCAATTCGTGCTCACGGATCAGCCGCTGGTTCTGAGTAAAGGGTGAATCTGGGCTCGGAGTTTTCGGTGAATAAGGAATCGCAAGTATTGACCCCCACTGCTTTTCCAAATTCTACGACATCTAGCAAGAAAGCGAAATGGTGAGGGCCAGTCGTACACAAGAGATTAAGGATAAAAACCAAGATGGTCAGAGCTCGAATGCTCAAGACCATGGAACAAGCTCGATCAAAAGAATGAGATCAAGCTCGGAGTGTGTATTCCACGTAAAGGGGGAAAAGTGGATTTATTTTTTAGAATCTCAGATTTTCAGGGAAAAAGTTGGCGGTGACTCAAAAAGTGATATTTTTGGGAAATGTGCAATTTGAAAACCCTAATCCTATACCCCATTTCTTGGTCTACACAATATGATATCCAAAATCAAAATAACCCAATAAAAGAGCCATATTTGCATCTTTTATGCAAAATCTGGGTTTGGAAATCCATAACATCAGATGAGCCGAAAGACTACACAATATTAACTAAAGCATTCTAGTACTAAACTAGTGTCAACAACGCGAACATGCATGGAAAAAACATAGTACATATATGAGCATATGAGATCCGGAACAGATACTTACACAATGCAGTTGGTGGATACAGAGAAATCGATGACCGAAGGATTGGTTGCAAGAACGATTTCACGGAGTCGAACAAGCCAGCATTGTTTTGCTTTCTTGGCTTGGAAAACATGCAAGAGCAGAACAAGTTTTGGGTCTTGGTTTTTTGTTCTTCTCTTATCTATGAAACCTCTGAATGCTAAAGTAAGGGAAGAAGATGGCATGGGCATATTTATAGGCCACAAAATAATGTCAAATGTCGAATTAATCGGGACAATTGGCCAAGTTTGGCATCTGATCGAACGAACGGGTATAGGTGTGGCAATGGCAGAATAAAGGTGGAAAATGAGAAGACGTGGGCATGTTGCAAACATACTTAAGTACTCTGATCATCCAATACCTAGCTAATGCGTGTCCACACTCGAGTGCAATTGATGGTACAGTTCCCAAGAAAGGCAGTTCAAAAGTTTCCTTCTCATGGGATTCGAACTGATACTTTTGTGGGGGAAAAATGTTACACCCAGATTTCAAGATGGGAAATTATGACCCCAAAAATTGGGCTCGTCAGGTGTGAGCTTGAAATATGTGCGGTCGTCATATGATCCTACAATCGGACATTTTTGAAGTAAACAACGACCTCAAGGATGTACAGCCTCGAATACGCTCTGAGCTCGCAATGGCCATAGTATGACACCTGTATATATCTCTCCCTGATTGCCTTCAGGCAAGATGCTTGAGCTCGGTAAGTGTAAGCTCGAATGTGGCAACATCGTCAACATCTACTTGTTCTGTGCATAGGCGAAACTAGGCGGCGAGTTCAATGTCAGCTGTTGATCTCAAATATTTGATGAATCCCGTATCTGGATTAATTAGTTACGTGTGAACATGTTTATTGTTGTATAATCCCAATGTTTAAGGGGTATCATTTAATCTGTTATCTGATCCCACTTTCCATGGGGCGTTTCTGTTTATGTGGGTGTAACGACCCAAATTCGCTAATAAGGCTTAAGGGCCTTGATTAGTGTGCCGGGAGGGCATAATTGGGATTAGAGTGAATATTATTGACTTTAATGTGTGCATATGTGATTAATGATATTATGTGATAATATGAATATTTATGTAATATATGTGAGAACCACATTATTATGTGGTCAGGTTCATAGAGCGCAACTCGAGACGATCCTAGGGTCAGATAGCAGGGAAAGTCACAACGGGACTTAAGATATGACTATGGACAAGTCAGGGGTATTTTAGGTATCGGGTAGTGATTTGAACTATCGGGTCACGAAAATAAATATATGGAGATATATTTGAGGTTAGGATGTCTAGGCGGGAATATTGGGGGATTTTACTGTTTTGGCCTCGGGGACAGTTCCGGCACCCCGAGCCTTGGGATTAGCTTAACAAGTAAGACAAGAGTTAGGAAGCCTTTAGGGAAAAATAAACCGACCTAATCTCTTACTCAGCTGGTTACTCTCACTCTCACTCTCAAGAAAAACAAAGGGAACTAAATTGGAAGCACTCAAGGGAATTGGGGATTGGAGCTGAAGAATTGTTGGAAGTTTGGTGAGATTCTAGAGTAAATCTTGAGGCTTAGCTCAGTGAATAAACCAGGAATGAATCAAGACTAAGGTAAGGGTTTAATCCATCTGTTTTTCTGAAATTCAACCTTAAGCTTCAGCTGGATTATTGAGGGTGTTGTTCAATTGATGATTAGGGTGGAATTGAGCAGGGGAAATCCTTGGAATCAGCTGAGTTTTGGACAAGGGAGGAGTTCAATCAAGAAGGTAAGCTTTGTTTAATGAATTGATGATTTGAGTTTGAGTTTTGACTGGTTATAACAGGGTGTTTGTGTTCTTAGAGTCTCAAGGGTTGGAGGTGAATCTTCTATGGTTTATTGAGCTGAATTCATGTTGAAATTGTGTGGCATGAGTTGGGGATTTGTTGGGTGTTGAAGTAGGAAGCTTAGGGGTGGTTTTGGTTGAGGTTTTAGGCTTTAAAATGATGGGTTTTCTGGGCACGAAGGGAAGGGCCACGGCTCTGTTCTAGAGCGCTGCGGCCCTAGGATGAAAATGGGCCAAGGAGGCTCGGCCATGGGAGGGCGCCGCGGCGCATGTTTTGTTTAAGATGGCATTGGTTCTGTTTTGAGGCAAGGGCCATGGCTAAGCTTCAAGGGCCGCAGCCCTTGGTTGCACACATGAGCTTTTGAGGGTTTTAGGCACGGGAAAGTGGTCTAGTATGCTCGGGATTGATTTCACCACCGTGCTTGGTGGAATTTGGAGCCCGGAAGTCAGCTTTGTAACCAGAAACCTATATTCGAGTATTAATGGAACCCTATACTTTGTTTGTGACTAGGTGATAAAGGCTTAGGCTCGGGAACGAATCGTGCTTGAGGGGCGTTGCTCGTAATTCAATAACCGTACAGACTAAAGGTAAGAAAACTACACCCGGTTGAATATTTGAACGGGACTAAGGGCTCCCTAATATAAATGATTGAAAGAACAGTATTATGCCATGTAAATTGTAACCAACGGCCTAAGCGAGCCACGGTTAACTTGTCCGATTGGCACGGCTCGAACACTGGTATCCGAGGACAGCTTATTATGCAATGGACTCGGTTTAAGCAGGCCGGAGTCAGTGGGTCAAACAGAGGGTGCGGCCTAAGGTGCCAGCCCTAGTATTTGTGTAAACTGAATGCTGTATTTGGCTATGGATGAGATTGTTGAGTAATCTAAGTGTGGTTGAAGTTGTTTGTACCTTGAAATATGCTTATATGCCATGGACTTGATAACTGAACATGCTTACTAGAATAACTGTGTAAGATTGCTGTATATATTGTGTATGTTGTTTTCTTGCTGGGCCTTGGCTCACGGGTGCTGCGTGGTGCAGGTCAAGGCAAAGGCAAGGCCGATTAGCCCTGATTGGAGAGCTCTGTAGGGTGAATGTACATGGCAGGCGGCTCAGCCGCCACGGTTGAGAAGATTACAGGGACAAGAGGACCAGAACCTTGTATTTTGCCTTAGTATGGCTAATATTTACTTTTAACTGTAGCATTTTGTAACCAGCTTTCGAACACTGATGTTTTGGGGATCCCTACTGCAAACTGTTTATAACTTATAAAACGTATCTTTTGAGACCAAAATGTCTTTTAACCCTAGAACACTTAAACTAATGACACATTTTTAAATTGATGACTTGATTAGCAAGTCTTGCTCTTTATAAGTACACAGTGTAGCGGTCCTGGCTATCCAGGGCGTTACAGTGGGAAATCATGCATTAAAAGGCATTATATTAATTGATTTTCATAATATCTTCCCGAAATGTGTGGGAATTAATTATGTAACATTCCCTATAAATAGAGAAGGAAGCACCATTTGTAAAGGAGAGGAATTCTGATTTCTGGAGAAAAAACTCTAGGCAACTATTCTCTGAAAAGTTTCCAGAAAACTTCAAAGTCTTAATAACATAGACTCGTAGACTAGGCAGAATTAACTGCTGAACCACGTAAAAAATCTGTTGTGTTCATCTTTACTTATTTCCTCCAATATTTCCTTGTTTAATTTGCTCTTTTATTTAAGTTGACGAAAAACAGCGTCAACACTAACTTTTCACTCGGTTGTCAGTTTAAGATGATTTATTTTTTTAATTTCAGTATATTTTTGAGATCTACACTTTTAGAATGAAAATAATTTGTCTATTAATGATTCTAATTCATGTGTTTACTAAACTAATGACTGAGAGAAGTAGATGAGAGTGAAGGGGAAAAGAATAGGAATAGTTTTCCTTCCAAACACTCAAGGACTACCCTCGATGACTCCTCTTTCTTTTTATTATAAGTTTTTTAAATTAAAAATCAAAAGACATTTTTGTCCTTTAAAAATCTATTTTACCAAAACACTACTTTAATTTTTTTTTTAATAAAAAAGATAATTTAGTCAATTTTAGAATTCCATTTCCATTTCTTGATTAAGTAAACAAGATAAAATGATTCTGATTTTCATTCCCATCAATTTTAATGAACAACATTATACAAATAATAATTCTGATTCTTCAATATTTTATTCTATTAATTTCTCTATTGATTTGTTCTGATCCCGATTATAGTCTAATAGACGTGTCATTAGAGTGACATAGAGATACTTACATAAAAATGGAGAGAGAAGAAGAGTTTGCACTCACAAAGAAGTTTTGGGTTATCAAATGAAGAAAGAAAGTGATATATGCATAATTTCAAAATAAATTTAAATCTTATCTGATAAAATGTTGATTTATAGATTTTTAATTAAAATAAAATATTTGTTATAAGTATTTTTATAATAAAAAATAGGAACACAAAAATATCTAAAAGTTTATATAATATCGATTGTATTAGTTTGTATATATGTCCCAGTTTATAGTTTTAGTTATATTAATTTTACATTAAAAAAAAAATCAAATTAGGACTTGTTTTGTTTATGTTTTATATAAATTTAATTTTTTTGATAAATGATATTTTAATATCGACTGTATTAGTCTGTATGTATATGCGCAGTTTATAGTTTTAGTTATATTAATGTTAGGTTTTAAAAAAGAAAAATCAAAATAAGATTCGTATTGTTTATATTTAATTTTAATTTTTTTTTCATAAATTATGTTTTAGGCTTTTTTTAAATGATTTTTCTTTCCATGTTTCACATTTTCATTTATTAAACATTAGTTTTATTTGAATTATTTTCTTTCTTTTCGTACTTTTTTTTTCTTCAAAAGGAACTTTAAAATATCTTATACCAATAAGAATATAATATATCTTATAATTATCTTTTATTTTTTGACAAATATATTATGTATTATTTAATTAGTTTTTTATCATTAATTTAAATGAGATATTTCAAAATATAATTAATAAAACAATAAACCAACAAACCGTTAAAGTTAACGAAATATGTTAAAGTTAATTACTGAAATATGCTAAAGTTGAAAGAAAAAAAATCATTAAAATCAGTAATCCGTTAAATACATTTATATATATATATATATTTATAAAAAAAATATCACGAATATCATATTTATAAAATTATATAGATACATGCTATTTTTGTTCTTAATTTACTTGATAGTATTATTCCACCAGGCTTGATGAACATATATATATATATATATATTTATTAGGTAGAAGCAACGTGTAATACATGTTTGTTTAGTTTTAAAGTTGTAAATATTATCTATAATTTTAATAAAAATTGTTTCGATGTTTTTAAAAATATATATAATAGAATGAATTATAGTTCTATAATATATATAAATGTTTATATCAATAATTTCTACATATATGATATCTAAACACAACATTGACATAGATATATATTTACATGAATACATGACATATTTATAAATTACAATAATATTTAAAGAGAAATTAATAATAGAAATGAAATAAGAATAGAAAAAGTCATAGTATAGATAGTAGTATACATTAATTAATTAATTTTAGTTTCTAATGTATCTCGCAGTGTCCTTTGGTGAATTTGATAAAGAAAGAGAGCTTCAATCACTTAATAAAAAAACAAACTAGCACACAAATATAAGATAAAAAATAATATGTATGCATTTATTACTTTAAATAAATATTATTTAATTATTTAAATGATCAAAAATATATTAAAAATATCATATTTTAATTAATTAATTAATTAATTTTTATTTAAGTTTATGTTTGTTCTAGTTTTTGAATTTGACAGTAACAACAATAGATTAGATATTATATGTTTAATATAATATTAATATTATATATGAATTTTAAATTTAAGTTTGTTGCTAGTTGATAGTAGATTATATTATATTATATGTTTAATATAATATTATTCTAATACGTGAAGTTTAAGTTTAATTAAATTTTATTTAAGTTATTAAACATATAGTTTTATTATTTTTAAATAATTATCATTGAAAAATATTTTTAAAATATCTTATTTTAATTTATTTAATTTTATCTAAGTTTAAGTCATGTTTACAATCTACTGTTAAATATAGGAATATTCTGTTAAATATAAGAATGTTCCGTTAAAGTTAACGGAAAAAATAAAAAACCATTAAAACTAAGAATTTTCGTTATCTACACACTTTTTATATAAACGAGATAAATGAGAGCACCAAGGAAATAATGTGTCACTCTAAAAACTCTTCAAATCACTCTATCTATTTTCTCCTTTAATCTAATTTTTTTTATTCATTTTATATATTATAATAATAATAATAAATATAATTTTTTAAATTTAAATGAGATATTTATAAGATATTATTATTTAAAAATAGATATATATTTCTTTGTGAATCTATATATATTCTAAACAATCTTTATTAATCTCATTTTTCCTCTACTCTATTTTTTTTTCCCTTCTTCTCTCTAAATTCTTTCAATTTCAATTTTCAATGAATTCTAATTCATATCTCCAAATTTGTTTGATTTACGTGTTAATGATAACACAATCCTCTCAGGTATTTATTCAATTATTAATGTTTGTTAATCTTTAAAGTTTGAGTATTTATTCAATTATTAATGTTTGTTAATCTTTAATTAAAGTTTGAGTATTTATTCAATTATTAATATTTGTTCATCTTTAAAGTTTTTATTTTAAATTATTGATCTTGATATTATAACATTTTCATCTTATTTTCCTATCATGTTTTAGATGTTATCGAATGTTTATGTTGTGTGGATGATATTGAGATTGTTGGAGGTAGTTGGAAAAAAAGAGAAATCAAAGTTTTAACAAATTAGTAAGTATAAGTTAATCGATAAATCATCAAATAGATTCTGTAGCATCATTAATCGAAAGATTTTCCATAATCTCCAATGGTGTGGAAACTATTGCGAGTTCTAATATATTATTATATTTTATTTAATTACTATTATTATTTAAAATGAATAAAAATAGAAAAAATAATAAAATTGATATAACCATCTTATTTTTTTATCTACTTATTTGTGGTTAATTAATTTACTATTATTATTTTAAATTTAAATAAGATATTAATATTTTTATTTATAATAATATGTTCATATCTATTTTTGAAGAATTTTTTTAAAATTAAAGATATTTTATAATTTTTTTTGTATATGAATATAAAATAAAATTTTAATAATTATTTTTTAAAATTAATTCAATATTATTCTCAATGAATATTATTAAATATACTACTACTATTATTATTATTATATGTAAAGTTTTGGTGCAATTTGAATTGGTTCTTATAATTATGATACAAAAGCATATAATCTCTCTCAATAATCTTTTCTTTTTTTCCGAAAGAGATACAAGTAAATAGAATAGACAAAATCCCCATTTACCATCCCATAAAAATATGCTACTACTTAGAAAATTTAATATATATATATATACATTGTAATATCTTTTAGTAGCAATAGTATATAATAACTTATCACATCTGCCAACTTCTAAAACTAACAAGTATGAATATTGTCACTGATCAATAACATATTCACACATTTAGGAAGTTACCATACAAGGTAAACAATAATCATGTCCAGAAATTCAATTCATCAAATCTAAATGAAGTAAATGTCCTCTATGCATAAAGGAACTTAATAACGGAAGCAAAAAACCCTTAAAACTTGGGTTTATAGAATTAAGCTACTCAAGTTCCATTTGTTCCTAAGCTCAAATAAAAAACAAATTAAAATCTAGGATACTGTCATTGTCTTGACAATAATGTGATAAGCCAATTTAAACAACTTTATTTGGAAAAAACATAAATATACTTATAAAGTTCGTTGTCGGATATATTTTAAATGATGACAATGTCAAAATTGGAAAATATCACAGATTTAAAAAAAAATAAAAAATAAAAGGAGAATTCAAGTCAAAATCTCTAATCTATTTCTAATTTTCTACATTTTCTTATTCTATTTTATTTGATTTATGATTATTAAATAATTTTAAAAAATAAAATATCTAAAATCATCAATAACGGCAATACGTCTTCCGTAACTTTTTTTAATATTTATTGTTGACCCTCATTTTGGTCAACTGACACGGAGTCAAATGCTTGATGTGATGGAAAGTATTGAAAAGATCTAATGGAAAGAAAAATAAACAACACAACAATTTATAGTGGTTCGGCCCCAAGAATTGGTAATGACCTACGTCCACTTAAGCTATTATTGATCTTGATTCTCAAAGGGGTGATCAATGAACTAGGGTTCTTGAGTTTCACACGCCTTTGAAGGATGAGTAATACAACCGAAAGATAATAGCCAAAATTCTCTTCTAAAGCATAAACAAAAATTAGCCAAAAGTCCCTCCCTTGAGCTATTTCTCTCTATTTATAGGCTCAAGGTGGGTTACATGAATCAATCAAAGATATTTTTACCTAATTAATCGGATAATCATGTATAAATAGAAATAATCTCGGATATGATTACAATTGTACAAGATTGCTCATAAATATACAGATTATACGAGCAGTCTGGTCGTATATAAAACTCAAATGATGTGCAGGGGAACATCCCTGATCGATGGTCGAACAGAACCTCTGCCAGGTGTCAGACACGTGTTGAAAATATTTACCACGTCATCCATACCTGCTTTTCGGATAACATTTATTATTAACTAATTTTCTAATAATTATTATAATAAATCAACCATATATAAATTCACATTTATCTTGACGATCTTCCAATTCATGATAATCTTTTTATTGTTTCATATTTCAAATTCAATTTAAAATATCTTTATTTATTTATATATAACTAATTTTTTAATAATTATAATAATAAATAATCATATATAATTGACATTTATTTCAAAATTTTACATCTGAATTTATCTTTCTATTGTTTTGACATTTCAAATTCAAAATAAAAATATTTTTTATTTATATTTAAATAAATATTTAGGAATAACTAATTTTTTAATAATTATAATAATAAATTAATCATATCTAAATTGACATTTATCTTCAAGATTTATTGTTTTGATATTTCAAATTTAAAACCAAAATATCTTAACAATTAAAAATATCAACATATATACACGTGATATTAATTTGATGAAGAACATTATTAATTAAATTAATAAAAATATTTATTTAAAAATGAATGATTATGCAAAAGGTCATGATTTATAAATTTTCTATCCTAAAAATATAAAAATCTTAAAAAATTTATATAATAAACAAAAAAACAACGCAACACTACAAGAAAAAACAGTATTCATAACACTTAAAAACTGCTAACCGGGAGTATTGATAACACTTCTGAAAACGCTAACATAGCCCATGTTATTAAAAGTCCTGTCTTTTCTATAACAGTATTTGAATGTTATGTTCGATGTTATCTCAAACTATTCAATAACACATTTTGAGTTGCTATAATATTCAAATAATAACATTTAGTTAGAGTATTTGGTTATAAATTTGACATTTAATCTTATACTTTTAGCATAACACTTTTCAACTATTACATTTTATTATTTTGATAACGTTTTTAGTTTGTTATATTATATAAATCATAACGATTTGTTACGCTTATAATATGTTTCTAAATCATAACATATTAAAAGTCTAGTAATAAAATTTTGTTACTTTAGTGTGGATAATATATTTTAAATTGTATTTTAAGAAGTATACTTGTAAGGTTTTTTTTAATTAAAAGATTTTCATTATTGTATTTTGATAAAAAAAAATCAAAATTAATCATAAAATGTAATTCTCAATAGATTGATAAACCATAAGTATTACATTAAAGAATAACTAATTCAAACTATGAATGTGTCTACTTCATGAGATCTTAGTTCTAACTTAAGTTTGAAAGCATAACATAATAAAGTTTTATAATCTTGAACATTTTTTACTTCAAAAATGAAAAACAAAAATATTACAAGATACACAAAAAGTAAACCATGCATGAAACTTGCTCCATTCTTCAATTCATCATCCTTTGTGCACTTGTCTTTGTTGTGAGTCCATTTGCTTAACTACAACAAAATTTAAATAATTAATACTTCAACTTTTTGGAGGGTTAGCTTTACTCTAATGAATTATGAGAATGAGAAAATAAAGTCAGCCTGGACACAAAAAAAAATTGAGAAATCCCTCTACTGAAAACTACATAGAGAGGGAGAAGGATGGAGTACTTGCTTCACAGAGACATGAAAATTACAAGAAAATGCAAAACTAAAGACACTTGAAAAAAAAAAAAAGGAAATTCAATTTTTCTTATTTTACAGTACCAAAAAGACTAATCTAAACAAGATAATCAAGGCACTAATTCTGCCATAGGAAGATAATAAAAATACCAATGTCCAATCCAGTATCAAGTCAAAATACTAATTCAACCACTGTCATATTTTTTCATTAATCCAATCACAATACTTTCAGCCACTATTACACCAAAATACACCAGTAAAAAGAAATCTAATTTTTTTAAACACTTTTATACAAAATAAATCCCATCACATCTGTTACTTATAAATAAAAGTACAAATTCAAACTGTAACAGAGTGAGGTTGGTTAACAAATCATAGCTTGGTTAGAGTTGCAAGATTCTTACTCTGTCAAAATTGCTCACCCATAGAGAATTGTTGGGATTAGGCCATGATTTGAAGCAGAATCAGTTATGGGAGCAAAAACAAGTCTACAACAGAAATGAAAAAGAAAAACAAATGAGTGCATTATAAATGGAAGAAAAAACTCTGAGCATTAAATATAAAACAATGAAATGAGCATCTGTAATACTAAAATGCCTGGTTGAAGCTGTAACAAATGTTAAATTAGATAAGAATTGACAACTTAACATTTGAGAGCACCATGATCCAACCAATAAACACGCACATGGAGCTCTCCATTCTACCATTAATTTATTTATACAAGTAATAGAAGCATTTTCAATACAACTCCGAGTCGTTTCAGCTTTCTTACCTCCAGCATTCAAATTTTTGACCTATCCAGAAGGCATTGAGGATTTCTTGGACTTTCCAATGGATGGCACATTTTGTCCACTACTATAGCTGAGAATGCCACCCATCACTAGCCAGTCCTTTTGCCATCAATATACAATCAAAATTATACACAACTCATAATATACACCAAGTAAAACCAAAATTTGAATTAGGAAAAAAAATCATAAACCCGATTATAACCCAAGTATTATTATTATATATATAATGTATACACTAAAAAAATAGGAAGCTAGCTAATATCTCATACAACAAAAAGGTTAATGGGTTACTGTGGCAAGATTAATACATGCTTCAGAATCTAGCAACATATCCATTAGATAACAATGACAAAATCTCATTTTCTCATCAAACAAACACTTATTTCAGATGAAGTTTACTAGAGCATACCAAAGATAAAATAATATTGATCAAAAGGACCACTTGTTTCAGTTTAAGATGTGAAAATTCAACCCATATTATTATTCCATGGTTAAGCTTTTTTGGCTATGAAAAATTGTAATCGTATAGAACCTTCTGGTGTGATTAATGGCACTGAAATATTCAACATCTGCCAAGTGGGAATAACTTGAGTTATGTATTGTCAACTAGGCTGTTATGCATGGTGGAAATGCCTAAAACTATATAGCTTAAGAGGCTAAGCTATATATTAATATTTGGTTTGAAAATTTTGCAAAAGAACGTCAATCTTCTGTTTTTGAAGAGAAAAAATATGACTGTAATATAAACAGGTAATATACTGTTGTTGATTCTAATTTTCTCTCTATGAAACTATTGATATAACTTCCTTGAAGTAAGAACTAAATAAATTGATAAGATGAGTATATTTGTTCAAGTAAAAGTGAAATAACCCCAAAAAATTCAAACACCAACTCTAATGAATGAAAGTCAAGGAAGAAAGTTCACAAAAATACTTAATATAGATAATAGGCAATAGATAAAACATAATGATAATAACAATTAACCACAACAATAATAAAATTTAGAAAGATTGTATCTTAGAGACAATCTTGAAAATAAAACAAAGTTCATGTCCTGGAAGCAATCTCTTGAGTAAAGCATTGGCAACTTCATGAACTGAATGAGATATACTTTTGGAGCCCAAAAGTACAAACTATCACACAATAACTCACAAAAACAGAGAGAGAAAGAAAGCAAGAGGTTATTACAAACAGGTTCTCAGATGCAACCAGATTTTTAAATATATATATATAAAAATAGAGAAAAAAACCTCTGGTTTTGTGTAAACTTTTGGTAATAGTCTATAGAAAATGAACAAAAAGACAACAGGAAGTAATTGAGCCTAATAATCTTGCAGTAAAACCAATTCAGGAAAAAAATCATTCCAACACTCTAATTTGGTGAAAAAATCATAGCATTTCAATTCCTATACTGATTCGATTTTGAGGCCATTCTCATGTACAAATGTCTCTTAAGTTGAAACACAATTATCATTAAACAAATAAATAGAGAAAGCTTCTCTAGCTAGTAGCTACTAATCAACAATATCCAGAACACAAAATATTATATTTACCAAGACTTTTATTTATTTAATTCAATAAAACTCATAAACATTTCAAATCTGAATGTCTAAGAAAATAAGAGCATCAATCCAGTGGAAGAAAGAAAGCTTACTTCTGACATGCTCTACCAGGGCAGCTTGGTTCATGTTTTATGCATTTCCCAGCTATGTCACTCCTATTCAATGCCCTGAGAGCTGCATCAGCAACTCGAACATCATAAAATTCTATGAACTCAAACAATTTGTTCACAACAGTTTTTAGGAACTTCCAGTGAGCTCTTAGAAACCTCGGGTACTGTCCAACAACATACCTACAGAAAGAGAGGAGGATTATGTACAAGATTTCAAAAAAGTACTGGTTGTATACCTCCAACCAAGTTTCTCATAGTTCTCAAATTTACGCAATTAAAATCAAGTGGCTAAAATTCATGGTTTCTACAAATGAACAAAGAATCTGGATGGAATGAGGTGTTATGGCCTGGCAGGCTATATCTATGTGCATTCCACCTCAACTCAAGATAGATAATCAATCATTCAATCATGAATACGTACATAATGTTACTTGCGATGACAGCTTTGTTATCCTTCCCTTTCGTGATTTCGCATAAATTCAGCAAGTCACGAATGACCATAACCAAAAACTGTTCTCCTGCCAAAGCAAACCAACATAAAAAAATATGAAGGGCAAACATTGACCTCCAGAACATGAATGTTTCTTATGCATTTGATGATGCAAACACATTATCAAGAAACAAGTATAACATTTTAATAAATAAATAAATAATTTTAAAAAGAAAAAACCTATTCAAACCCACATATTTTCCCAAATGAGAGGGGCATGTAATAGTGATCTCTGGGTTCTACATCAAGATCCCTAACACCACATGACAGATGCATGGACATTGCCCTCACAAACTCATAACAATATGTGGTGTAACTAACATTTACAAGGAAATAAAGTACAAGCTTACATTGACACATGTGACTATCTTTGATCAGAATAAACATTTTTTTGTAGTCAAAATAGAAATGCCAAGTAAACTGTTATCACAACTAGGGAGGTGGGACGTAGACAATATCTCGAGAAGTAAATGATGAGTTTATAGTTGAATCAGAAAGTATAAGCAGTGACCACAAATAGAAAATGAGTAGAAATAACATTTATAAGGTAAGTTAAAAATGTACCTGTTCTTCCATCATCGAACCAGATATAGACCTTGTTGCCCAACATAATGTGTTTAAGTTGTTCCAATACCAATCCTTGCCACTTAATTGTTTTCTTAGCTTCTTTAGCATCTGCATCATACAAGAAGAATAGACAGCATAAGATAGAATTTATAATGAAAATAATATATAACACAATCAAATGACACATTTTCTCTGCAAGTGTCTGACAAGATAGAAACAAGGTGTTCCATTATAATTATACATGCAGAAAATAATTTCAATTGAATGGCCAATAAAAGAAATTCCCCACTCATATTTTTCCTCAAACTATTCACTATCAGCAGCCCCCAAGCTGCAGCCACATGACTTGAAAGAAATTTTCACTCAAAATAGGTCGCATCATAACAGAAATATTATTAGACATAAATATAAATAAAAACTATAGCTAACACAAGCTTTTACTAACTTTGGTACAAATAGAAAACATGAAAAATATTTCAATACATTTACTACTTTATTTTCCATAAACCCATACCAGCTTTTCTGTGTCCTCGTGATCAAGATGTGACAAATATATCAAAGTCTCCCTCATGATCTGCAACAATAATAGACCATAGCAATTTGGTTAAGGAAAGTTGCCATAATAAATAAGAGTTCAAGCAATTTTATACCTTCATTCCCTTTATTACATCCTCAAGTGTAATAACCTGTAATAGAGACAAAAAAAATAAGTCTGGATTAATAAAAAAAATGTTTTGCAACTGTTAATGAGAACACAAAATAGTAGCACCACCAACACAAAACATAGACCATCAAAAATCAATATCATATTCAAATTTCATGCAAAGATCAAAGTAGCCCCTCACTTCAAAAAAAAAAAATCAGCCCCTCTTCTTCACGGAGTAGGCTCAATCACCTTCATCACTTAAAAAAAACAATATATATATGTATATATTACTATACTACAAACACAAAGAATGTATATATGTGTGTGTCTATATTCATATTCAAATGATTTATTCACATTAAACTGAAAACTGAACAAACTAAAAGATATATGAGCACCTGAGAGAAGCGTAACCCATTAAATCTACCACTACTAAGGTTATTCATAAAGACTTTAAGATTGGAGCACTCATAAGAATATCACACGAATGGAAGAAAAAATAAACAGTCACTTAATCAAAAGGCAAAACTAATCACTGTTAAATCAAAATCTTGATATTCTGTCAATTATTAAAAAAAAGGCAGATTAATAACTTATCAAATGATATTTCTCTTCTTCCAAAAGAGCCATCATCAATTTACTCAAAAAACTACTAATAAAAACCCAAAATAACTATTTATATCTTAGTCGAATCCTTAAACTAGCTAACAACAATAGGCATACTACCGAATCCAAAGCAGATCTGCAAAATAGACCAGGTCAAGCATACTACCTCACAGAGATGTTCTTGCCTAGGTTCTTGCTTCCAGCAGGGAAGATACCACCATGACTCGCATGAGGGAGACAGAGCACCGTGACTCGTATTGGAATGACTCGAACCTGCGTGCTCCAGCGACTCAACAAAATGGAAAGAGTGCTCCAGCAACTCGCGTGATGGATGGAAAGAGAGAGGCAAAAAAAAAAAAAACAGAGGTAATGGGTGAAAGCTAGTAGATCCACTCAAAATAAGAGCATAACCGTCGAAAGCAGGGAGAGAGAGAAATATCGTCGAGCCCACGCACCATTGAGCCCCGTTTCCATCGCTGTCCAGCCTCTTGCGCCAGCCACCTACATGAGAAATGGTAAAACTTGAAGACAGATCCAAGAGGTTAGATGTGAAGGAGATAGAGAAGTGAGACTGAGAATAGAGAAGTGAAGGAGATAGAGTTGACTGAGAATAGAGTTAAGAAGTGAGAGAGGGAATGAGAGACTGAGAATAGAGTTAGGGATTGAGAAGTGAGAGAGACGGGATGAGAAAGGTTGGGTTAGATAATAAAACCAAAAAAACACGCGTGTATTTTAATTGGCGCCTATTATTTCAGTTGCCGCCTGTTTCTTATTATTTACCCATAGCATTAATAACGCTTTTTAAATTTTGTCATATTTGACCGTAATATTTGGTCAAAAATGTTGTAGTGTGCAAAGCGTATAAAATAATACTAATATTAAATAAAAGCACACGTACAATAAGTGGTTTGAATTTTATTTTTGCCACTTTAATTATTCCGAATTTCTCGAAAATCTGCAGGAGGCTCGCTATATAATGAACATTATTATGAAAAAAAGAATTACGGTCAAGACACTCTTACGTATTCATATAAGGAGCATATTGCGGTTATGGTGAAAATGAATCACTTACTCACAATCTCCAAAAAAATATTTAAAAATATATATTTTTTAATCTTTACAAAAAACTGCGCGAAGCGCGACTATGCTTTATAATTTTATGATAATTTGGGTATAAAATTGAACAATAAAATCATTTAAAAATAAATTATTATCTACATAATTAAAAAAATATGATATTTTTATTCATCAAACATGTTGATGATTCAATAGCTATTTGAACATTTATCGAATTAACAATACAAAAAATATATATATAATTCTTAATTCTTTGAAAATATAGTTTTTTTAAGATCTTTAAAAATATAGATTTTTATATGTTGTTTTTCTATAAATCATATTGTTATTGAATATGCATAATGCTTAGTAAATGTTGGTTCAAACATATGTAATCATATTAAATTATATTCTTGTGACAACAATTTTTGGTAGTGATGAATTCTTAATTTTTACTTATACAAGTTTTTTTTGTCGCATTTTACTAATACAAGTTCTAAATATATAAATAATGGCGTACTCACTTTTCTTTTATTTGTGTTCACTTTCTTCCAAAGATCAAAACAAATAAAACATATATACTTGTTTTTTCACCTTCCTTTTGATAAAATTATGAAGCATATACACACTCTCACTCATTTAATTTTACATTAATTTGTTATGCTTTCATCACTCTTGGTTTCTACTCATGATACAAATTAAAGTGATCAAGGTACTACAAACAGGGACAATATTAAACAACTGAAATAGATATGAATAGTTTATAGTTTATCAAGCTTATAAATATTTTATCAAGAGTCAAGCATTATGCTTATTTCATAATATTATTTAAGTATTATAAAAAATGTCATTATAGATTCTTTTATAACATTTTGTGCTTGTTATATTTATTCAATAGTCAAACATTATGCTTATTTCATGTCATTATTTAAGTGTTATAAAAAATGTTATTATAGATTCTTTTATAATATTTTGTGCTTGTTATTATTATATTAATGATAACTTTTGGTTATATTTTTTCTTTTTTTATTTATATTATATTATAATCAAATTTATATTTTGTTCTTTGATAACAATATAATGATAAAAAAAAGCATTAGATCTTAAAAAAATGTCAATATCATCATATTAAGTAACTCGATCCAAATACATGTTTCACTTAAGTGAACCATCTTTCAAAAAGTAAAGTTTAGAGAATCAAAGTCATCATAATAAACTTCTAGCTAAAAGGTTTAGCTAAAATTTGAAAAAACTTCTATGTGTTCACTTTAAAATTAAACAACGAAATCTAAAGATATTTTGATGCTTTGTTATTTCCACTAGATTTGAAAGCCTATTGTCGAGCCCAAAAATTGTACCATGACTTTCCATTTGATTCCATCTACCTGTGTCTTGGTCAGAAATGAAACAACAACAACAATATTAAAACACTATTAATGTTAAAAGACATAAATATTATATTAATGCATGGTTTATACTACTAAAGCAAGCCAACAAGATATTTTCCATTATAAAAAGTACAAGGAAAAGAAAACACACCTCAAGAGCCTAACTATATGAAGATATATGGCATCACAACCAACTGCATTAGAACCCAAAATATACATTATTAAATTACTTGACATATATATAAAAAAAGCAAATAGTAGAGTAGTAATGTAGAGTTTGCAAAATATACTTACTTGGTCAGTTCATTCTTACTTTTTCAGTTGGCCATGCAATTATACTACCAATAGCATCTTTCATATGGCAAATGTTAGATGTAGGCCTCCAAAGAAATGCATTGGGTTTTTTGTAAAATCTATTCCCACTTTTATGGCATTTGGACCAAGAGGAACATGATGGACCTCATCTTTTGGGTCACTTGAAATGAAGTATCCATCTGCAATAATATCTCCAGATCCAGTCCAATCCAATATTTTGTTTTTTTGGCCATATATGTTATCCCTTGCACTCTTTAAGAATAGTGGCAATAGTTAGAATTCATTTATAAGAAGTGGAGAAAGTTTAAGAATTAATGATTAGGAAGTTACCACAGGAGATGATGGAACATAGGCATTTGATTGCTCCCCACTTTGAACAGGTTCATTCTATATTGATATTACACATCAACCATTAGTTGAATGGAAAACTATTTAAACATAAGAAACACTAATTATAACCAAATTCATGAAAAAAATAACTTACCTGATTTTTTAGTAAAGATTGAATTAGTTGCTCCATGTGTGACTCTATCCTTCAACTCATTACATTGATCTTTTATTTGAATCATATGATCATCTCGTTTAGAAACAATTTCCAACTTTGACCGAGTAACTCCTCTTCCAAAAGCCCTCAAATGTGTATTCTTTTCAGGGCCAAGCACCTTTGTTAGAATGTCATCATTAACACTTGTAGTTGAAGAATTAGTTAGATCTTTTTTATATTCTTCCACTAAATCCTGAAAATATATATGTAAAATCAACAATGGTAATATTTAGATGAAAAGTATGTAATAAAAACAAATAAAATCATACTTAAATAAGGTTAGTCCATACAAAAGCTTCAACCACTTCTGAATTTACAGGTTCACAATTTTTCTTCTTATGTGCATTAGTCCAAACATAAACTCTAGAAGGTGCTTCTTTGCTTCTGCTATTATAGCGAAGGATGTAAAAAAATATAAATAAAAATTTGAGATAAAATCAATTTCTTATAAATCACATACAAATAGATCTAATTTTACCAATTCTTCAGTCAAGCGTGCATATCCTTTATGGCTACAAGTGTGAGGCAATTGCTTTGTTCGTATCTTTCTAAATTTCTCACTTTTCGCCTATTAGAATCCAAGATTAATGATAATAGTATTAATCATAAATGAACTTGAATTTGTAATAAGTTTAGAACAAACATTGAAATTAAGGTACCTTAAACTCAGCACTAGTTTTTTCTCTAACATAAATTTTCCACTCAATTTTTGACTTGATGTTATTAGGTTTTAGGTTCATTCTTGCTTCTTCATTGGGTGCTTTCCTAATTTTAGAAACCAATCTTGATTTTGAAGCTCTCCAAAGATATTTCATTGTTCTGAAGACATAGTACTTTTTCCATTCTTTGTCAACCTTATATCTTGCCTAGTAAAAAATCAAACATGCAAATATATTAGCGTCAATAAACTGTAGCAAACTTTATGATCATAAAAAATAGTACAATAAATATTGATGGGACTTTATACCCAAATAGATTTCCATAAAACTTCTTTCATTCCTGGAGTGATCTTCCTCCAATCAGTTATTGTTATTGGCACAATTTCTCTCACAAGTGCTCCTAAAAAAGAAGACAATTTTACCGATGTTGTACCAATTGGTTGTCCTTTGGAATTAAACTTCACTTCCAAACGACCATCACTATCAGCTGCAATAGACTTCATTTTAGTTGGGCCTCTTGTTCTCTTTTTTGTACGTTTTTCTATGTGGTCAACAACTTCTTGATCTACTGCACAGTTATCAGCAATTGATTTTGATGAGCTTCCAAGATCTTTGCCCCTAATGATTGTAGGTGAGGTGACTTTCGTGTTGCCATTAATGGCCCACGATTATCTTCTATAGGAGTTTGATGTGTTTTCCCAAGTACCCTTTTGTGAGATCCCCTAGTATTGGCTACTGGTGAATCTAACATTGGAGTAGATGAAGTTTGAGTGGGTGTTTTTGCCAATGTATGATAAAATCTAATGAGAGGTGTTAATTTCTCTCTCTCAAATGTTTTTTTCCTAAGAGACCTCTTTCTCTTAGTGGAGCTTATATGAGTTGTGGTTGTTTCTATATCTGCAGAATGGTTTTCTCTTAGTATCATCTTTCGTTGTGATGTCATTTTTGGAGGCATATCTTGTGGTAGTACCTTATTTAATGCATGAAATTAACTCAACATTAATGTATGAAATCAAGTCCAAAAAACATAAATATATGTGTAAGAATTATAATTAATTAATGGGGTAGTATACTAAAATGCAAAAGAAAAGTCAAACTACACACAATCATTAGATACCCTGAATTTAAGAAGTACATCATTCTAATATCAGTGTCAACAAGCTTGTACATCATTCTAATATCAGTGTTAGCAAACATGTACATCATGATATTCCAAATAACAAGTACAAGTACTATAAGATTAGTTCAATTGTCAAGAAAACAACAACATGATATTCAAACTAACGTGCCCTCACAATCCACCCTCACATATTGATCTTCTTCAAGTACATCATCTAGCTCAGTTTCAAAATTTTCTTCTGAAATGATAGGCATATATACTCATGCTTATCATAATAAGCCAAGTCATAAAATCCTTTAGGGGGTGCCCTCAACATCACATACCAACTGGAAGAATCATGTTCTCTAGAGTAGAAAACTTGTTTAGCTTGTGAAGCTAAAATGAAAAGGTCTTTAACAAATTGTGATTGACTTTGGTGCAGGTTAACTAATATAAGACCATCTTCTACCCTAACACCATTAGGAACATTAGCCCAATGACATTTGAAAATTGGAATTTGAACTGTATAATAATCTAACAAGATTATCTCTTTTAGGACCCCATAGTAAGAAACTACACCAACAACCACTACTAGAAATATAGGTTTTTACTTCGGTTTTTATACTCAGCATACAAAAAAACTAAAGTAAAAGCCTTTTTAAACTCTTTTACTTCGCTTTTGAATTTGGCACTTAAAACAAATTAGATACTACTTCGCTTTTTTAAAAAAACGAAGTTAAAAATTCAATTGAAAGAGGGTCATGTTTGGTTGCATAGGCCTGTGACTTCTGTTTAGAGAGAATAAAGATGTAAAATAATGGCCAAGCCAAACGCGTCCCCTATTAGTGGCTGTGCACTTTCTACTTCGATTTTGATATAAAACCCGTAGTAGAAAGTGCACAGCCCAGCCCCCTTAAAACCCTTCTACTGCGGTTTTTATATAAAAACAGTAGAAGGGTTTTAAAACCACCTTCTTCGACCCGCCATAATACCTCTTCTCACCTCTGATGAAACCCAAAACCTCCATTGACGTATCTATACGGCAACACCATTTTCTTGAATCAAACATTTTTTTTTTCATTATTTCTTACAACTTTCCTTCATTATAAACCAAAATATAGCCCCACAATCCTTTTTTTAGAGGAAAAAAATACATTTGGCCATGGGTATTATTTCTCATGGTTTCTTGGTGTTTCTTGCCGGATTTTGACCGGATTTTTGTCATTGTAAGGTGTTTTTGAGCTTCAAAATAGATATGGATTACTAAAACATTATTTTAATGATAATTTTTTATTTTTCTATGTTTTTTTTTAATTTTTTTATATTATTCCGAATTTTAAAATTAGATTTATTAATATTTTGTTAACTTTTTTTAATTATTTGTTTATTTTGTTATTTTAAATAATGTGATAAAAATTTGGTTTATTATAAATATATATGATATTAGTAAATTTTAGAAATTGTGACAAGATGAATTTGCTTTTTAAATATTTGAAAAAATATATAGCTTGAAGATGATCGAAGTGTTGTTCATTAGTTTCTATAACTAGTTTGATTTTTTTTTATTGGTTTGATAATTAATTATGTAGTTTACTTATTATGTAAGTAATGTTTTAGTAGGGTCGTCGATTGAGTGGTGACTTGTTGTTCATTTCAGGTGAATTGAAGAGTAATATTGAAGATTTGTTATTTGTTATTTTTATTTATATTACTACAAGATTTATGTATAAAGATAAGGTTAATTAAATCATGCATATTGGATTTAGTGAAAATTATGTTTGAAAATGAGTGAAGTAGGCTCTGGGAAATTTGCGTGTTGTGGTTATGTAAGGATGGATTCATTTATGCTTGATTATTGTGTTTGTTTGTGTTGTTTTTATAGGAAATTCTGAAATTGCGGTATCCTATAGAAATAGAGGATACTCTGCCTAATTTTTTAAAAAATTTATAGGACGAGAACCTAATAATGATGGACTCATCTATGCTTGATTATTGTGTTTGTTTGTATTGATTTTATAGGTAATTATGAAATTACGGTATGCTATGGAAACAGAGGAAACTTTGTCGATATTTTAAAAAAATTTATAAGACTAGAACCTAATATAAGTTTTTTTCTAACTTATTAGGAATTTAATATTGTTATTAGTATAGATAAATCATGGATGCTTGAGAGGAGAGAAACATCACAATTTCAAGATGGATTCAACAAATTTTTAGAGTTTTGCCTAAAGAATTGTAGTGATCCACAAAAAATTTGTTGTCCTTGTATCGATTGTGGTGATGGAGTAAAGGAGAATATTACCATGATAAAGGATCATGTATTTTGTCGGGAATTCGATATAAGTTATAGTAAATGGTATTGGCATGGAGAATTATTAAATGAAGACCCATATCCATTAGGTAGGCGAGGTGTAGATGATTTTAAGAGAATGATTTTGATGATCATCCTATAGAATTGCTTGATGAAGCACAAGAAGGGTTTGTTCATAATCTAGAAAAATTTGATAGTATGATTAGAGAAGCAGATAGACAATTGTTCAGTGGTTGCAATAAACTAAGATTGCCAACAATGGTTAAATTTTATAACATAATAGCAGAAAATGAAGTTAGTGATAAGTGTTTTAGTCAATTTTTAGCTGCTTTCATGGAGATTTTGCCGCTAGAAAATTGTTTTCCGGAGTCTACATATGAAGTAAAGAAAACATTAAGTTTGATAGGGTTGAAGTATGAAAAGATTCATGCATGTCCGAATGATACATGGACACTTGCCCAGGTGTTGTTATGGACTGTTAATGATTTTCCAGCATATGGTAACCTATCAAGGTTAAGCACAAAAGGTTACCAAGGTTGTCCAATTTGTTGCACCAACACAAGAGCCCGTCGCTTGTCAAAGGGAAGCAAAATGTATTATATGGGTCATAGACGATATTTGCATTTAGGTCATCCTGACAAAAATAAAGAAAAAGCCTTTGACGGTACTGTGGAACGAGACCTTGCTCATTTGCCATTGTCAAGTGAGCAGATTTTTAAGGAAGTAGAAAAAGTTGACTTTAGGTATGGGAAGAAGAATAAAAACAAAAAAGTCAATGGATGTTTTCAAAGAAAATCAATTTTCTTTCAACTTCCTTACTGGAAAGATTTACTCGTTAGACATTACTTGGATGTCATGCACATAGAAAAAAATGTGTGTGAAAGTATAATCGGTACATTACTTGATATCCCAGGTAAAACCAAAGATGGTTTTTCTAGTCGTTTAGATCTTGTTGAGATGGGTATAAGACACCGCTTGACACCGGAAGAAAAAGATAAACGTACATATTTGTCTCCTGCTTGTTTTAAATTGTTTAAAGAAAAGATGCAAGCCGTATGTAAATCATTGACAGAGATGAAAGTGCCTGATGATTATTCATCGAATGTTCGAAACTTGGTGTCTATGCAAGATTTGAAGTTAATTGGAATGAAATCACATGATTTTCATATATTAATGCAACAATTACTTCCAATTTTCAATCAGTCAGTTGCACCAAAAAGAGTTCGAGATAGTGTGACAAGTGTGTGCATCTTCTTTAATCAACTATGCAGAAAAGAATTAGAAATGAAGAAGTTTAATGCATTGTATGATGAAATAGTTGAAACTTTATGCAAGCTTGAAAAATATTTTCCACCATCTTTTTTTGACATAATGATACATTTGATGGTCCATTTAGTAAGAGAAGTTAAGTTGTGTGGGTCAGTTTGGGCGAGATGGATGTATCCATTTGAAAGGAATATGAGGGTGTTGAAAGGATATGTACGCAATCACCATCGCCCTGAAGCTTGTATGGGTTGAGTGTTATTTAGCAGAAGAAGCTGTGGAATTTTGTTCAGAGTACATGGTTGGAGTCGACACAATCGGAATTAGCAAACCACGAAATAACTTGGATGGAGTTGATAGAGGATTACGAGGGAAAGGAACAATAGTGACCATATCTCGTGCAGAATTAGATCAAACTCATTTAGTTATGTTGGAAAACAATCTTGAGGTTTAACCATATATAACGTAAGTTATAAATTTAATAAACATTATGCTCATTTTTATGTTTAATTGAAATTTTAATGTTGTACTTTGTATTTGCGGTGAGCACATGGAGTTATTACAATCAATGATTTCAAACAAGGTTAAAAATAAACATAAATAGATTATAGATGAGCATCATAAAACATTTAGTCAATGGTTGAAAAATACTATTCTAGCAAGGTTGGGAGAAGAAAACCATGGAGTGTCGACAGAGTCAAATCGCATATCATCTGGAGCAAGTGTTCATGTAATAAAGCACAATGCTTACATTGTTGGAGGAAAAAGATTTCACACAAAGTCAAGAGATGATGCTCGAATGGTTCAAAATAATGGAGTAAGTATTGTTGCAGAAGCAATGCATTTCGCTAGTGCAAAAGACAATAATCTAGTAGCTGGTACTATGACATATTATGGGATTGTTGAAGAAATATGAGAGCTTGATTATTCCTTATTTCAAATTCTCCTTCTCAAGTGTTCTTGGGTGGACAACAATGTTGGGATTAGAACTGATGAACTTGGATTCACTTTAGTTGATTTAAGTAAGAAAGGTCACAAGAATGATCATTTGATCATGGCTACCCAAGAAAAACAAGTGTTTTACATAACTGATCCTGCTGATGATAAATGGTCAGTTGTTTTACGAACCCTGAAGAGGCAGTTTATAGAAGATGAAAATGACGAAGAAAACCATGATTTGTTTCATGATAATTTTATTGTTGGACAACCAATACATGAGCAAGTTGAGCAAATCCATGATTTCAATGAAGAAGATGATGATGGGGAATACATTAGAAATGATATTAGAGACAGAATATGGGTAGATTGTGAATCAACCAAGAAAAGAAAAAGGAAAAGAAAATGTGTCTAATGAGTAATGTATTAATTTTTATGTTATGTATTTATTTGTCATAATTGCAACGTTAATTCTTGTTTATGTGCAGATGACAAATTCTGAAGAGGAGAACACACCAAATAGGCGAGGCCCAACAAAGAAGAACAATATAAATAATCAAAAAGCTAAAGGAATAAGGAGAAATATTACGTTAAATGATAAAGGTCAACCTATAGGGAAAGCATATGGCGAGATAAATTCGTACCTTGGAGTTAAAACTACGAGAACAGTTTCTCTCAATTATAAGGATTGGAGACAAGTCCCACAAGAATTGAAGAATAGAATATGGGAGGATGTATATGTAAGAAAATATTTTAATTATTTTAATATATTGATCATTTTCATGAATTACTTTGTATTTCATTAATAATTTTCTTTCTATTTCAGGGTGGCTTTAACATTCCAGAAAATTGGAAACCAGAATTAATTAAATGTGCGGGAAGAATTATGAAAGATTTTAAGATCAACATCACTAGTGACTACATCTACCCTTTGGCAAAAGTAAGTCTGATAGATGAACTCCAATTCCTTCCTAAGAAATATCCAGAACTTGACCTAGAAGATTGGAGGATCTTTGTTAGCCACCGTTTATATCCTGAGTTTATGGTACTATTACATATATGATTTATTAGTTTCGAAGTATTAATAATTGCTTAAAAACTTACCGTTACTTATTTTATGTAGGCTTTGCGGGAAGCACAACGTGAAAGAGCTCTCAAATATACTTCGAGGCATCGTAAATCTCGTAGAGGGCTTGCTAATGTTAGAGAGAACTTGGTAAGTAATTCACATCACTATTTTACAACTGTCAACCTGTTATGAAGAATATTGCACTCACCAACTGTAGCGACCCAATTTGCTAATAAGGCTTGGAGCTTAGATTAGTGTGCCTGGAGGGCAATAATTGTTATACTGTGTTAATTTATGTGAATTTAATGAATATGTGATTAGGGTGCAAGTTTAGGTGATTAAATATGCATGTGGGCCCCGTTTGATTGTTAGGGGCAAATTGGTAATTTTAGCCCGTTGAGGGCATAAGTGTAATTAATGTGATTTATGTGATATAATGGTAATATATCTGTGATGCACGTTCCAAGATGGTCCTAGGGAGCCGTTTAGCTAGAAAGTCACAACGGGGTCAAATACCTGGCTTGGGAGGAGCCTAGGGATATTTTGGGAGTATTACAACTTGAGTTTGGGAATTTGTAAGTAATGGTTAGTGACATTTTTGTAACTTGGGTAACCATTAAGGATAGCTACTCTAGGTGGGAAAAATGGTATATTTGTAAGGGATGGGAAATGTCTGAGATGCCCTTGAGATTTAGTTAGGAAGAGAGTTAGATGGAAGGGCAAAAGAGTCTTTTGGCTGAGATATAGATGAATTTGGCTGAGGAAAGATCATTTACGTTACCTTACTCTAAGGATAATCTGAATATTGTGTTGGGGAGCTCTAGAGAAAACAAAAGGGAAGGAGAGGAATTTCTGAATTTTTGTGGGATCAAGAAGGGAATTGAGGCCAGAAAACTTAGAGGATTGTTCTGCATATTGAGGTAAGGGAATTCTGTGTGATTATGTTGTGGGATTCAGCTATGAATATCATGGTTTGAGAATTGAATTGTATGTTTTGTTTGGTGAATTCTTGGGATGGATTGTTGTTAGGTTCAGCTTGAATTTTGTGAATTAAGCTTGGAATCTGATTGGGAAAAGCAGCTCAAGGTCAAATCTTCACTTGAGGCAAGGATTCCACACATATTTGAAAGTTATTTTTGGTTTGGTTTAAGATTTTTAAAGGGAGGTTTAAGTTTTGAAGGGTTTGGTTTAAGTTTCTAAAGTTTTAAACCCAAATTGTGAATTGTAGGTTTAATTGTGTGATTGAGCTTATTGTTGATGTTTTTGAGTTGTTAGAAGGTCTATGTGGGGTTTTGAATTGAATTTGGGACTTAGGTATGCTTTGGGGTTGATTTGGGAGTGTTTTAGCTCGGGGAAAATGCAGGGGAAAACCCAAAATTCTGGGTTCGCGAAGGGGCGCTACGGCCCTGTTCTTTTGTGCCGCGGCGCTAGGTTGCATCAGGGAAGGAGGCCATGCTGGGCACCGCGGCCCTTGAGGGCTAGTGCCGCGGCCCTAGGCCATATCTGGGCAGGAGAAAATTCAGTTTTTAGGCTTTTGCCCAGAGGGCTCGAGGGACGCTTCCGCCACCTTGTGTGGGGGTCCGGGAGGTCCCGAGAGCTCGAGATTGGTTCCGGGAGATGTTCTTGAATTTGTTAGTAATGGGGATGCTATTTTTATGTTGTGACTAGGTTCTTGGAGAGGCTCGGATTAGAGGACCGTGCTCGAGGGTTCAGTGCTCAGGAAGCTTGGGACTCAGGTAAGAAAACTACTGTTTCCCGTAGAGCATGAGTTGTAGGGCTCAGCCCTGTATGACTGTGTTGTGGGGTTTGACCCTTTGATTGAGTTTATGTATGCTTAGCTTGTTGATTAGCTTTATCATATGTGAATGTGTTGACTATACGACATGAGCCATGCACGGTGAAGACCGATAACGGCGAAGGCTGAGAACAGCAATGGGCCGAGAACAGCGATGGGCACGTGGAGTGCAAGGCCGAATGCGGCAAGGGGCCAGGGCCGGAAGTAGCGTTTAGCATGCGGAGTGCGAGTTGCTAGGTTGAATCCTAAAGGATACCTGGGATATCCTCACAGTATGGACCGCGAATCCAGGGCATGGTAAAGCGCCTGGAACGGCATGGCCGTATGTGTTTAGGCTATAGATGGCTTGTTTAACTGATAAGTGTTGATATGCATATGTTGTCTGTTTGTGAGTTTTCTTGCTGGGCTTCGACTCACGGGTGCTCTGTGGTGCAGGTAAGGGCAAGGAGAAAGTCAACCAATCATGAGTATGGTGAGCGTGAAGCGGCGTGTACATGTTTGGTCAGCCTGACTGCCACGGTCAGGGGCATTTTTGGGAGATGAATGTATAAAACTGGATTTTGTCGTTTAGTCGAATGTGATTATATTTTGAGTTGTAAATATTTCTAAACTGTATTTTGGGATCCCAAATGTTAAACTTTTATAATTTTCAATGAAATGAGATTATTTTCAAAGATTATGACTTTGATTTTAGCTTAGACACACTTTTGTTCTAAGAATCTCGTTTAGCGAGTTAATTGCACGACTTAAACTCACTTAGTAACGACTCTAAGGTAGTAGAGCGTTACACCAACTTTAATTAATTGTTGTATGTTGTAGAAAAATGAACTAGGTGTGGAAGATGTAGAACAGTACCAAGTTTGGATAAGAGCACGAGAAAAGAAGAAGGTTCTTATCACAGATTTGGACAAACAAATTGAAGCAAGAATTGTAAGTGTTTTAAAGTAATGTAGGAATCATAAAGTTCTTATAAGTTACTAATATAATCGATCACTGGTTTGTTTCACAGAATGAGCTGAAAGAAAAAGTTAGTAGTGGAGAAATCATTGCAAAGGGTCGGAATGGCATATTAACGCAAGTTTTAGGGACACCTAAGCACCCAGGGCGTGTTAGAGCACTTGGGTATGATATTATTTTTTATTTGTTTCATTTAACTTCATTCTACAATATTTTAGTTTTTAAATAATTTGGTTGATTATTGTAGGTCATTTGCGAAGATTTCGTCCGTCTTCAGAAGAAAACCAAAAATAGCAAAAGAAATGGCTGATATTGTTAGTAAGAAAGATGCAGAAATTGCGAGGCTCAAAGCAGAAATTAAAGCTTTAGAGGAGGAAAGAGTTAAACAAGCAGGTGGGATAGATGATATGGAAGAACACGACAACGATGACGAGCAAAATGACGAAGAATATCACACACCATACATGCAGGATGATGTGCCTCCACAATTTACAACTGATGTGTTGTTTTGTTCAGATAATATTCATAATGTGGTGGCAGAGGGTGTTATCATTGATGGAGTGGGTGCATTGACTATTCATGGTGTTCAACTAACAGACGAATACGCGAGGGTGCGAGTCACCAAAATGTTACAAGAGGATGATGAAATCACATGTTCTGTTGGGGAGATACACTATGTTCGGGATACCTATGACGTATTCATTCCTTGGCCAAAAGAATTATTTATGACTGATCAGGTATAAAAGAATTCTTCAATTTTTTATCTATTAAAATATTTTTTGGTTTGTTATTTTAATATTCGTTTTACTTGATGTTGCGTAGGGTCCTCTAAAAAAGAGACCTCCTATGTCAACAAGCTCATTCAAGGATAAGACGAACCGTAATTCTACGACTAGCCCACATATGTCATCAGCTGAATCTCACGTCAATCCAAAAAACACTCCGATAGAAGGCCCCATCTGTCGATCACATCATGAATCGCATCCATGTTAGCCTTCAGTTTATGGTAGGAGAATTTTGCAGAGTTAAGGGAATAAACAAAGTAGTCTCAGTTCCAGTGGACACATCATTCATGAATCGCGAGTCAATCTTTATAATTTCAGAGGATGTAGAATAAGTTTCTACTTTGCATATGATTAGAGGCTCAGCAATGATATTCGGGCTAAGGTATCCATTCAACTAATTCTTTGGAATGATATGAAATTTAGAATGGTTATGAGTAATGCTCTGTGATTTGTTGCATATTTTCATAGTAAATTGAATGTTACAGGTTTGGGTAGTCCTATTTATAGAGGAAACTCTGCCGAAATTTTTCAAAAATATTTAACACTTCAGAAAATTTTGCAAATGCATTTGGGAGTCCCTATTTCCACATCAGCGTGTCTTTTACAAGTTTTTTGACACTGAGCGTCTTAGCATTAATAATGCTAACGATGTAGAACGATCAACCATTGACTTGGCAAATTGGTTGATGACCATGAATAGAGTTGGTCAACTATATTTTATACCTTGGAACATACCGTAAGAAATATTATAAACTTTTCTTATTTGATTATTCATATTAAAAATTTAATTATTTTATTTAACACGCTTATTATTTTAGGGAATATTGGATGTTGGTGATTGCTATGCTAAAAGGAAAATCGTGTTCTTGGATCAATTGAAAGCACACAAACGTCTTGAATAAATTGATTCAATGATAATGAGATAAGTTTTAAATTTTTAAAAATATTTCTTAATACACCAGAACTATTACATGTTACTACATTTTAATAACTTTTGTAATTTTTCTTTTTAAATAATGCATATTATAAGGCTTCTTCCAATGAATTACTCGGCAATCCTACAAAGATATTCAATGTTTCATGTCCAAAACAACCACAAAGTCATGAATGCAGTTTTTATGTATTGAAGTACATTAGAGATCTTGTACGGGCATCAAATGCAATAGAAACCTTAAAAGAAAAAGTAAGTTTATTTTTTATAACTTATTTTGGTATCGATAATCTATAAAATAATCAAAGTTGTTATTAATTAATTTATATTTATTAATTTTCCAGTTTGATGAGAACAAGCAAAATTGTGAGATTGCAGACCTCTTGCCAATCCAACACGAATGGTTAGGTTAATTGATAACATACATTTATTAGTAAGCCTATTTTGTTTATGAGTTCGTTTAGTTTTATGTAAATGTATTAATGTTAAGGCTAGTTATCTTACTTAAGTACACGTATTTTATATGCATATGTATGACATTTCTAATTAATGAAAGTTAGCATATTTTCATTAAAAAAAAAATTCATAACCAATTCCAATTGTAAAAATATATATAACTATAAACTCGTATAATTAGATCATTTAAAAAAAAATATATATATATATAAAAATAGGCTGAACTGAAAAAGAGAGAACCAGATGAGAGAGAACCCACGAGAAAAAGAGAGAGAACCCAGGTGAGAGAGAGAACTTGCGAGCCAGAGGTTGATTGCTGAACTGAAGAAGATGAAAAAGTGAAGAGTATTTGCTTGTTTACATTACTGAAGAAGATGAGACCCAACCAGTAGTTGATAAACGTTTTTTTTTTAAAAAAAAAAAGCTACTGGGGCGGGTCGTGACCTGCCCCGCAATAATTACTACCGGATTGGATCGGGGCAGCGACCCGCCCCGCATTTCGACCCGCTTAATCTGGATCAGAATCTTCCCGTCGGATTGGAGCTCCGACCCGCCCGGTTCAACCATATCATTTTGACATTCCTATATTTTCCATTTATAAAAATAAAATAAAATTAACGTAGCTAGTTAACTACAGACAACCATTACCACCAGAACCTCTCTCTCTTCTTCTTCTTCTCTCTAATCACTCACCAATGAAACACAATCAAGCTAACAAAGAACATCGTCATCAGTTTCCCTATGGAATCATCAAAAACTACAAGTCTGGTAGTACCAAAATAGAGGTTCTCTTAGCACTAATCTTCCTAGTTATCCTCACCACCGTCCCAATCTACCACCCTTCTATAAACTACTCGTCGTTTTTCTTTACTACTACTTCGTCGTCAGTTTCCAGTGATGATGATTGAGATATTAAAATACAGTCACCGTCGACACACAAGTGTGACATATTTTCCAGGGAATGGGTTCCTAATCCGGAGGCTCCGTACTAGGATAATAGCATACATGTTATACTAAAAGATAATAGCATTTCACAAGCTTTATTACTAGGATAATACTAAAAGAAAACTCTCTCACACATCAAGTCTTTGTTTCTCTCGATTAGCATTGCATTTATATAAATATATTGATTTTGTTGTGTAGCATGTTTCGACCAAAACTAAGGAAATGGTTAGATATATGAATATATTGATTAATATAATAACTTATTGAGAAAACAAACTAAGATTTTCAGATCTATAATTCTGAAATGAGCTTAAATTAAAGATTAATTAACATTTTCAGATCTATAATACTAGGCACATTGATGAGAATAAGGAGCAAGAGAGATAAAGAAAAAAACCAAAAAAGAAGCTAGGATAACAGTGACCGACCAGCAAGGAACAATGGTGGAGGAGAAGAAAGATGATCGAAAGAGCAGACCAGTCTCCGCCGCCGGGAACAAAGGAGCAGTGAAAGCTTCGAGAATCTTCTCCAGGAAAAAGGCTCCAACGAGTAAAGGGTTTTATTTTTCTACCGTAAACACTATTATCTAAGCCAAATATTTAATACTTTAAGCCCATGTTGTAATACTTTCAACATATAGGCCCAACTTTTATTTTTTAATAATAGCACTTTTAAAAGAATGTCATTTTTTAATGGGTTATATACTCTAAAATGTTGTAGTGTTTTCTCCGGTTTAAGTTTTGAAATGGATTTTCAATATATTTTTTTAAATGATACGGGTGCTTCAATGGTGATGGGGTGTAGATGCTTCAAAGATGGTGTTAATGACAATGGTTTCTTTCCAAGAGGGAGAGTAATGGTTTTCAAATGGCAGGGGCAATCTTGTCCAATTATTTAAAAAATACATAATTTTGAGATAATCTTTAAAGTTGGCATAGTATAAAAATAAGGTATATTATGATGCATAAAGCATCAAGTTTTCCTTTGTTAATTTAGATTGTTGAAATATTATTTGTTCTGACTTAGGTGTTTATGAAAGGTGCTAGTGATCAGGTTTTACATAATAATGGTGGCAAGCAAGTTAGAGGGGAAAGGCGTTGAGTGAAATATAAAATGTTGTTTGTGTTGTGAAAGTTAAAAGATGACTTTATAGTTTGTGAGAAATTTTTTTTATGCAAAAAAGTTCAGGCGTTAAAATTTTACGAGTATTATAGTTCGAGGGGAATCCAATTTGTCATACTTTTTTAAGAAAAGTATATGTATATATAAATATATTTTTTAACAAGGGCTTAAGCCTTCGTTTGTACCTTTTGGTTCAGCCAGTGGTTGTGCGATATAAAACCCTAAATAGTTAATATCAGTCACATCATCACGTTAGCAAGTACATGTGCTACAAACTGTCATGAAAAATTCAAGAATTGACTAACTCTATGATTGATAAGATAGAGGAAAAATAAAGAAGATGTGGAGTTGATGAATGATGAAGAATATAAGGGAGAAATAAGAGTAATAATTATTTTAAATTATTTGGTAAGAAGAATGGAGAAGTGGAAGGATAGATTATAATTTATTATTATATTATGGGAAAATATTAGTTTGGCTTTTGTATTTTTTTCGAATACGTGATCAGTCTCGTATTTTGTTAAATGATATTTCAGACTTTGTGTTTTACAAAATTGATCAAAATAGTATCATAAACTCAATTTTGGTAATGCAGTTGCAGTGCGGTTTGACGTCTACGCGGTGTAGGTATGGTTTGGAAAATTGCTTAAATCATATACATAGTGAGATCCAATAAATTAGAAAGAAAAAAAAAAACATCGCCGATACTGCAAACAACCCTAGCATTTCATTTGTCTGTATAAATTAAATGAATTAATAACATATCACTAATGTTAAACATTAATAAATTATCTTAAATAGGAATAGAAACGTTACGTATAGTTCAAATAATAATAATAATAGCTCCAAGCTATATATTTCATGTAGATGTTTCTTAACTAATATATATACTTCAGGGAAGAAACAAATAGTAATTAAAAGAATAATTATTCTTATATATGTAAAGGAGTTTATAAAACCGTAGGTGGCTTCGTATTCTCAAAGCCACAATACACTTCACGTTTATGCGCATTGGGTATGTGCTCATCCACTCCACTTCTGCAATCCCTGACCTCGCTTCCTTAAAAAAAATTGTTTTTGTTAAGATAATTTCAAAGAATTTCTTGGCAAATTAATTAAAACAAAAACAATTATTAAATCTTCACATGAATAAAATAAAAATAACCAAAAAAAAAAAATACATACAGACAATAAAACACACATTGAAAAACCAACATATAATAAAGATATAGTGAGAGAAAGGGGAGCAGTAAATATAGATAAGGCATGTATTACTCTCTTATGGCATGTTTAGTCTATTGGGAATGAAAATAATATGTTTGGTAATGATTATCTTTCATATATTTGCTAAACTAATGAATAAAGTGTTAGAATATTTTATATGGACTAACATAATTAAGTGTTGCTCACACAGTGTCGGTATTAGCATGTAATGATAACTATATAATCGGTAATACATGATATTACCATCGGGCCATAATGGGATGGACATAACGTACTAACATGCTCGGGGCCCATGGACACGCTCTAAAACGTCTTTGGTCAGCCCATTGGGCCAAGACAACTAATTCTCTCACATTGGGCATGTAAGCTCAATTGACCCATAATTCCTATAAAGGGTTGTGCTCTTGATTGATGATTAAGGTGGAATGAGTGTGGCTATGGTGTAGAGAGAATGATAGATTAGTGTTCATTACTCCCAAGCTCTCCTTTTCTCTATATATGTAGATCAAAGAAGTGTAATCAACATGATTATTAGAGATCAATGTAATAATTGAAGGTACGTATATTATTAAATTAATGCCCTAAATAAAATGTTTTGATCATGGAAATTCATGAGTATGATTTGATATTGATTATTGTTTATTTAGTGCTCATTGTGTATTAATTATAACAATTGGTATCAGAGCCAGGTAATTTGATTTTAGGGCTTATTAGAATAATTTTTTTTTTTCAAATCTGATTTACATAAAAAAAAAAAATCGAAAGTATATATTATTGGTAGATAAAATCAGATTGGAGGATGAGTATTGAGTTTATCAATATTTTAGATTGTATTTTCCGTTTCGTTTACGTTGAAAACACCCAAAACTCCAAGCTTTTTCAAAGCTTGTTAATGGCCGAAAATGGCTATTAGATCTACGGGTTTCAGATGTTTATAAGTTTGAATGGGTACTGGAAATAGAAAGAGCATGAAAAATGGAAAAAAACCCCTCAAACGACATCAAAATCGGAGCTCTGGTGGCTAAAATCCAACGAGGTCAGAATTTGGGTTCGAAATGGGTCGAACAGACCCGCTGGAGGTTGAAGACAACCTCAAAACGACGTGTCGTCGTTTTTCTGATTTAGTGTCGTTTTTGGTTTTTTTGTCATTTTCCGAAATGCTGTCGTTTTTTTTATGATTTATGTCGTTTTCTGACAAACTACATGTAGTTTGCTGAAAAACTACATGTCGTTTTTGGGCATTTTTCAGCAAAAAAAAAAAAGGAAAATTTAAACTTTTTTGGGCGCGTGAAGATTCCATTTTGGACCAAATTTTCACCATTTTGCTCCTTTTAATTTTTCTCATTTGATTGTGTGATTATATTTTAGGTTTGGTCAATTTAAATTGTTAATTGACGCATAATCACATAATTAATTTGAATTAATTTTTATTTTCTCTCACAATTTTATTTTTTATTTATTTCATTAGATGAAGACATAATTATATTCATGCCATAAAAATTATTTGATAGATGATTGACATTTTTGATAATATAATTATGTTAGTGAATAATTAATTGAGTGCTTATGTACTCACCTATCGTGAGTCTAAGCATGTCAATTTTGTTATTCATAAAATTGTGAGAATTGTGATAAATTTATCGTTAATTAATTTAATCTCATACAAGGCCATTTTTTATTTGTTTATCATTCCATAATTTTGTTATATATATGCCTTTCGTGATTTTGATAATTTTTTGTGAATTTCATTGTTGTTATTATTATGAATTCTTTCGGGGCACATACTATGGAAAATGTGTAATAAGATATTGGTCATGGTTTGTGCATTTATTATAAAAATTATTGTCAATATTTAATTAATATTTTTGGTAATAAAATTTGCTAGAAATACAAAAATGCGCAATCGGCCTTATTAGATAATTATGAGATTAAATTTTTTTCAATGAATGTGTTGTGCTTACCTGTCGTAAGTTTTCACATGTCAATTGTCGAAAATTGTGATTCATGTTAAATACTTTTCTCCCGTATCAATCACAATTAAAAACTAAGATCCATGCATGCAATTTAGTCATCTTGTCGATGATTTTACTGTAAAGTAGGATGCTTAGATGGTGAAGGAAACACATTAGATGTCATGAACCACACAATCTTTTCTACCCTATCGGTAGTGGATTAGCTGAATTTGGTTATGATATTTAAAGTAGTTGTCCTTACCTGCGTAAGAGTCATATGTTTTGTTTGAACGACTCTAACATGACATGATCGTTTCCGTTGATAGATCATTGAGAAAGCTAAGAAAACGAGCAGATTGCATAATCCTTGTTTTCACATAGTGGCACTGCTCTAAGATATTTTTTTTTTAGTATTAAGCAATCCTAAAACCTCTACCGCTTAGTTATCGGATGGGACTATAATATGTCTTGTCATATCGATCTCTCATTAGAAAATTGGACTAGGCCTCGAAATTGATAAATCTTGAAATCATTTGAATTCAAAGATGCCAAGTTACTGCATGCTCAGTGGGAGTATTGCGATGGGTGTCAGTTGGTTTTAGTAAGGTATATATGTGTCGATCGATCCCTATTGACAAATTTTATGAGGGTAGAATCACTTAGGAATTTTTCTTGGGCATCTAAAGTGATATTCCTACGTTTGCTACACAATGATGAGTTCAGGAGACTAGTACGTTGGTTTTGTGCCTTGAAATAGTTTCGGTGGAACTAATGAATCAATTATTACAATACTTTTATGCTTAAGGATCAAGATAAGGCATAGATCATAAGTTGACAAGTTTTGGATCAATATTACAATGGATGTATGGTTGTCATTGTCTATTCTGAAGAGATGATTATGTTAATTGTGAATGTCTGTAAATATAGTGAATTCAAGATAATGGGTTAATGCATATGTACTCGATTTCATATCGTTGTTGCTAGTAAAATTGAGGATAGCTAAGCTATATTTAGGCAACAATTTTGGATTGATTTAAGTTTGAACAAAGTTTTCAGTATAGTGACTTGGATAACTTAGTTACAATTTTGGATGAGAAATAGAAAGAATAGAGGATATAAGTTTTTTGACTTATTCAATCTCAGTACACATATTCATCGCTAATGACTATCATAATTATTGATAATAGTTTTACAACCCAATTGTCCACAATGATTAATCTATAATGCATACAAATTTTGAGAGATATCGAGTATTTATCACTCTTTTGTTAAGATCTCTCATGCATTATTATCTTGAGCACAGTCTTCTCAAAGTTTTGACTCATCAATGTTTGAAAGCTTTTATGTTTTAGAAAGCTTTATAGTGGAAAACACCTAAGGGATTAAACCATGCATGCATAATGATATGCAATCAATTTTTTATGTGTATTGTTTCTCGAAGTGACAAGGACACAGCAAGACTGGTAGATAGTCTTAATTGTTGTACTCCATGCATCTTGGTTTGATGGTTGTTATTATATTTGAATGTCTCTCAGGCCAAATTATGTGTAGTATACATATCCTATCGATATGATATCATACATAATTTATTTGATTGCCTATTGCATGCTGGAGATTAATATGGTGTTTGTTGATTATATTGGTCCAAGTGGGAGAGATATTTGAATCTTGTATGGACTAATATAATCACAAACATAATTCCATATTCACAACCATGTTAGTTGTTTTTCGAAAGAGACAATGTGAGATAAGTCTTTCACAGCAACACTCAAGATACTAAGACTCAATGGATCATATCGTTTTATTCTGAATAGCCTCATGAATGTTGTGATTGAATAAGAATTTACATCTAAGGCTATTTCAGAAGTTCTAATATTATGAGGCAATATAGGACATTGCATTTGACAATCTTGGATTTTAATCATGTGAGAGAAGATGAACATTTAAGTGTTTTATTAAGAATATCAAGTTTAATATGTATGGCTCTTCTAGCTATTATTTTTTATAAGTATATAAAGTTATCTATGTTGGAGTTTTAAGCTGGCATTAGACAAGGGTTAAAATTTTATTTAGGGAATAATTGGATTTATCCCTCATTTTGTTGCTTCCGCTGTTATTATTGATGACCTACAATTGGCCAGATTATTGTAAGAAACTCCATATGCGGACAAATAAAGATAAAGGATCGAGACAATTTGATAAACCTGTGATTCCATACACGAGATAAGTTTAATTACATATACCTCTAAATTTCTAATCGATAGTCATTGGTAGTTCTTAATCCTTATTTGGAGAATTGATATGGTTATTTCATGATTTCCAAGCTATGATCAAGCGTGAAAGTTTAGGCTTAATCCCATAATAATTGGGAGATTTTCTTGATGGTGGTTCTTTTTAAGAATAAGTTGTTTGATGGTTAAAGTAAGGTGAATTAAAGCCTATAGCTAGTCTCCACTATAACAATGAATTTGTTCATTACTATTATTGAGTTGTAAAGTGGTGACTATTTGGAAATCAATAAATAAGGATGCAAGAACTAAATTCTTGTTTAAAGGACACCCAAGTTCAATGCATTAAATCCATTTTGAGGCAGGACATCAAGATAGTGATTACTGTAATTCTCAAAATAGTCAATTCGAAACATTATCGTTAGTCAACACTATATGATAGATCAGTGGGAGCAATGATATGTTTATATTGTCACTTGATATAGTACATTGCTCGTATCTTATGATTTTGATCTATTTTGGAGACAAATTAAGCCGTTATTTGATAATATCTGTCAGATGAAGAATTCTTGATAAACCTTGTATGGTCTAAAAATTTAGTTTCTTCGCGATGAGATCAACGGTAGACTGAATTGTCTCATAGTTTGCATTGACTAACTATTGTAGTGATTAATGTTTCGATTTCATTGGGAATCTTTAAATAGTCTAAACTGTGATGTGTTATGAACGGCCTAAAGTCCATGATATTAGTAATGACGAGAGATCAAGTTTGAGATTATCTCACATATATGCTTATTGAAGGCAGCCTAGGGCTTACTCAAGTATACACATTCCTATCGTGATATCTGTTACAGGCATGCTGGATTGGTACTTGAGTTGTCATCCTTATGGTACCAAGGATGTGTTAGCAATCGACAAACCAACATTGTGACATATAGTAGTTGGTTTTAGTGATATCGATTGGAAAGGCTGCATGGATGATACAATCCACTTATAAGCATTCATGATTCTAGGAGGAGCTATTTTGTAATTAAATGTCATATGAACACCTACAACTTCCTCTCTCATACAAAGTGAGTATAATGGTAATGGAAGTTATATGTGATTAGGTGTTGCATGGACATTGACAACATCCTCGTATGTGAAGGTAGAGTGTGTGGCGTGTTACGAGGACATTGATTGTACATTACAATTGCGATATTTCGTTTCAGTGTTAAGAGTAGTTGACTCTATTGTGAACTTACTGAACTTATGTGATAAATATCGCAATGATATCTATCTCTCGGAACTTGGGGAGTAATATTGCTCCATTAATGATGATGACGTTCCATATGTAGTGAGAAAGTTGTGGAGTCCTCTATTAGTATCATAACACGCACTTACAAACAACATGCTAATGACTACACTGACACGAGTTACCTGAACGTATGTATTAAGAAGTCATTTCTTGTTTGGATTGTTGGGAGCCAAAGATGTATTTGATTAGTGGGAGTCATTGTTTTTCATGTATGATCGACATGTTAAGGATTGCTATTGGTTGTTGAATATATGCATATTCTGGATAACTCTTTGATGTTGTGTGTACACACTTGTTGATGCAAGCCAGTGGCTTAGTCTCGGTGCTATGTTCGAGTGGATCCAGATCAGTAGTTATCATCATGTTTTATGAATCTCAGATGTCTCATTATGTATTATATTTGTGTCATGTCGATACAATATGGTGCATAATTAGTTTATAGACATTATTGTTTCTTGAGATTTCTGTGTATTGATACTGTTGCTTAGTGAGCACATATTGGTGTAATTATGTAGTCCAAGTGGGAGAATGTTAGAATATTTTATATGGACTAACATAATTAAGTGTTGCTCACACAGTGTCGGTATTAGCATGTAATGATAACTATATAATCGGTAATGCATGATATTACCATCGGGCCATAATGGGATGGACATAACGTACTAACATGCTCGGGGCCCATGGACACGCTCTAAAACGTCTTTGGTCAGCCCATTGGGCCAAGACAACTAATTCTCTCACATTGGGCATGTAAGCCCAATTGGCCCATAATTCCTTATATAAAGGGTTGTGCTCTTGATTGATGATTAAGGTGGAATGAGTGTGGCTATGGTGTAGAGAGAATGATAGAGTAGTGTTCATTACTCCCAAGCTCTCCTTTTCTCTATATGTGTAGATCAAAGAAGTGTAATCAACATGATTATTAGAGATCAATGTAATAATTGGAGGTACGTATATTATTAAATTAATGCCCTAAATAAAATGTTTTGATCATGGAAATTCATAAGTATGATTTGATATTGATTATTGTTTATTTAGTGCTCATTGTGTATTAATTATAACATAAAGAAGAATAGAATATGAATATTTTTCATTCCAAACACTCAAGGATTCGCATTACCCTCAATGACTCCCCTTTCTTTTTATTTTAATTTTTTAAAATTAAAATGCAAAAGACATTTTTGTCATTTAAAAATCTATATTACCAAAATACTACTTTAATTTTTTTTTAATAAAAAAAGATAATTTAGTCAATTTTAGAATTATGTTTCTATTTCCTGATTAAGTAAACAAGATAAAATGATTTTAATTATCATTCCAATTAGTTTTGAATACAACATTATACAAATAATCATTCTGATTCTTTTATATTTTATTCTAGGAAAATCTACAAAAATGAACTAAAAGTTAAAAAAAAAATGAAAAATACAGTACATTACAAAAATAAGGAATTTTTGGATAAAAACACGGAGGGACAAAAGTGTAAATACGGAGTGGAAAAATTATAAATAAAAGGGTAAAACACAATTTTTTGTGATAAACGTTTACAAACTTGTAAATATATGTGTTGACGCCGTTTTTCGTCAACAGGGAATAAAGAGCATGAAAACAATAAATAGTTATGGCCGGAAAAATACAATAAGACAAACAGGATTGTTTACGTGGTTCAGCAGTTAACTCTGCCTAGTCTACGAGTCTTTGTTATTAAGACTTGAGATGATTTCTGGAAATTCTTCAAGAATGAATTCTCCAGGGTTTCTCTCAAGATCACCAAATTTCGGTCCTCTACAAAGGTACAGGACTTCTCTATTTATAGAGTAAGTCTTAGAATACTCTCCCACACGTCTCTGGGAAGTTATTCTTTATGTAAATGAATTTAATGGCTTTAAAAGCCCGTAATTCCTATATACAAGGAAACGTCCCCTGAAGACCAGGGGGCGTATAACTGAATAATAAATACCCATTTATTATAGGGGATTTACAACAATAAATGTAGACTGCGTCTCTCCAAAATGACTCACTAAGATATTCAAAGTTATCAATCTACATCGTCAGCGCCGTGCCAACCCAGGTCTCTTAATGACTTTCGAGTTGTAGTATTTCCCCCGAGATCATGTGGCTTCGAGCTCATACTTATGTCAGGCTCGGAACCCCTGATCCGAGGTCATCCGAGAATAGATGTACTTCGATGTCTGTCTTTCGAGCTTGTGAGGATTTCGAGGCTACCGTCTCGAGGTTGCCCCTACTTTTTAGGTTCGGTGCCTAGGTTGTTGACACGTGTTTTGGACATTACGAGCCCATACCTGACGAATCCAGCTTTCGAGATCACAATTCTTAAGGCTCGAAATCTGGGTGTAACAATATGTTATAAAATTGTAAATATTGATTACATGTTTGTAAATAATATTTACAAAAACCAGTTATAGAATTGTAGATTTTCTTTGTAGATAAAACTTACAAACAAATTCGTAACAAATTTTGTTTTACAACTAAGAAAGATATTTTTGTAACTAACATTTACGAAAATATTTTATAGTTAAGAAATCATAACAAAAATATACATAAAAATATTATATTTTTCCATATTGTTACAATATTGTACCAAAAAATTATAGGAACCATCATATTTATGCTATACAACTTAAAAATATAAATTGAAGATATTCATTATTTATAAAAACGCTTTATTATATATATCTATTTATATGAAAAATGCAGTTACAGAGTGGTGAAATACAATATTTTTTTAAACAAATTTTACATTTTTGTAATAACAGTTTACAAAATTAATTTCACAACCAAACATTTTATTTTTGTAACTAACATTTACATAAATATTTATAAATTTATTTAACATGATTGTTACAAAGATTTACAAAACTATTTTTTTAACTTTAAAATATATTTTTCTAACTAAGCTTGAAACTTGGACTAGAAAATGGTTTTGGATTAACATTGAGTGTTGAGATTTGACTAGCTATGATTTTCAAATAAATATAATATTTTTTATTATTATTTCTTTTGCTACCATTAATATATGTTACAAAAGTTCATGACATCATCAAATAAGCACAAAATCATTTCATTTTTATAATTGAAGACATATCTTAAATTTTTGTCTTTATTAATATAAGATGACGTGTCTAATTAATGTTGTCAATTTATATCGAAAATATATAAATTAAATAAAGTAGGAAATAATTTTAAAACTTTTAGATTGATTTCACTTTTCTCAATACAAAAAATATTAAATAAATAAATGTAGAATATCATGTGATTTGACAATAAATATATTTATATATATATGTATAAAATGTTGATTTGACTAAAACAAAATGTTGACTAAAAGTTATAGATCCACTGCACAAAAGAATATCAACTAAGGAGAACAAAAGGTTCTGTATACGGAGAAGGACCATGTAACGCCCCAATTTTCTAAGACGTTACTTAGGGAGTCCGTTTAAAATAATAAATAATAAATACTTTACGACACTAAAAGAAAATATTTATTTAAAATTTAAACAGACAATGAGATCTCATTATTTAAAAATAAAAATGTTGGGCGCTAGGTTTAATAACAACAACATAAAGAAAATAACCGTTTAAGTCTGGAAAATTTAAAACATGACATTCATTTCTAAAAAAATACATAAAATAACTGGAGCCCAACCTCTCATGTGTCTTGTCCATGCCTCGAGCCCGCACCACTCACTGCTTCACTTTGCCTTTACCTGCACACGGAGTACCTGTGAGCTAACGCCCAGTAAGAAGAGCTGTGTAAGACATAATTTCTCAAACCAAAAAACATAAACTTTCTACTAAACATAAATAAACACCATAAGCATAATAATCATCGTGCGATATATAAGCATCATATCACACTAACACAATGTGAGTTAAACTCACACACATAAATACTAACAAGTCATGTTGATCGGACATGAAATGTAATCTGTAATGCCTGCACTGTACTCACACTCGACATTCCCATTGTGGCACCTAGTCTAGCCTGCGCTGTACTCACACTCAGTCGTTCCCTCGAGACATCGTTGCCCTACCTACGTTGTACTCACACTCGGCAGTTCCGTGGTGGCATCCTATTATCCTGAGTTATACACACCCAAGATAATTCCTGCAAGTGTTATACTCACACAAGCCGCTAGAATCTAGTAGCAAACATACTATATCATCTAAGTATGTCTACTAACTAAAATCCCCAACACTATCCTCATGCTAGTCAATCTAATGCAACAATTCATGTCACAAATATAATTACATAACTAACAAATAAGAAAATAAGGTTGTACGCATAACGTACACCTTGTGCGCAGATGTCCACTCTTCTTACCTTAAACAGTGCATTGTCCGTAGACGTGTCCCGAACCACTTGTTGTGTCACATCGACGACTGCTAGCTCCTAGATGTCCAATTACAAAGCGACAATTAAGGGAAAATAAAATATATGCGTTAGGGTTTTATTTCGAAATTGTAATTATCGAAATAATTTAACTATGCAATTTTAACATGCATGGCACGTAAATTAAAATTATTTTTCACAAAGGTTTGATCCATAATATCACATGCACAAACAAATATGTTTCTAACGTAAAACATGATTTCATATAAATATTTTTTACGTGAAAAATTATCAAAATGCCCTTAATATCATAATTACATAAAAGAGTCACTAATTTTCTAAAAAATTATTATATGACAACAAAATTTAACAAAAAAATTTCTGAAACCCTAAATAATCAGCAAAGACTCATATAAGATCAAACAAATAATTTTTAACATTTATAAATTATTTCCCTCAGTTTCCTAAATTAAACCCAAATAATTCAAAATAAATATACAATCAGCCAAAAATTCAAACTAATCATAGAGAACTGTTCAAAAAACCAAAATAAACTTATAAAATGATTTTATAATTTTCTGGACTAAATAACTATTTTTCTTAATTAATTTAATAGAAAAAACAATTAATTCAAGAAAAATACATAAACGATTTAAAAATAAAATATAGCTGTACATAATGGTTTCTATACCCTACAATAACACAAAAAAATTACCTAGGGTTCAGAAAAGTAACATTAATATTTTTCATAATTAAAATATAGAATAAGCCAAATAAATCATGGAAATTACATAAATGATAAAAATTTGAAATAAATTACAGATAGTTTATAATCTCATTTTAAACATATAAAAAATTTTCCAGAATTTTAAGAATATTTTAAATAATTGTTTTTCATTTATTTCCTTAAATCATATATTTAAAAGAAAATAATTGAAGAAAATTATCAAACATGATAAAAAATTAAATCTAAATATAAAAAAAATTATAAATGATACAGATATCATTCAAACATAAAATCATATTTTTTTGAACAATAAAAATATTTTTCATAGTTAATCTCTATTTAAACTTAAATAAATCATAGTAATTAAAGAAAAAATCAGAAAAATACCAAACCAGTTGGAAAATTCTCTAAAATTAATGTAATAATTTTTAGGATTCAAAAACCAAAGACAAAACCTCCATAAATACCCAGATCGGGTTCGTCGGAGCCTCGCCGGAATCTTCTTCTTTTCCGTCGCCGGCGAGATTCTAACTCCTCTTTCCACTTGTTTTTGACACTCCAAACCGGTTGGAATTTGTTCCCAAAGATCCCAGCACCTCAAATAACCCTTGAAGCTCAAGAAAATCGACCCATGATGGGCGGATCGTGCTTGTCTTCCCCGTCGCCGGTGTACCGCCAAAAATGGTGGTCAAAATGCAAAATTTTATTTTAGAGCTTTTTGATCCGTTTCTTCTCGTCCAAAACACTTCTTAGGGTCTATCTAAGCTTTCTAAATACTTCAAAAAAATCCAGGATCTCTCATGTTCCCTTAGATCCGAAATTATTCAAGAACACCCACTTTGATGGTGAAAATTTGTGATTTTTGAAAATGACCTTTGTAGCCCCTTGTGTCACGTCAAAAACGTTCCTTAGATCATAAGAAAGATATTTCAAACATTCAAAACTACCCAGAAATTTTCTAGAGCTCTCAAACCCGAAATCTCCCTTTCCCTCTCTCGAAAATTTAAGAACATCTATTTTCTTCCACTAGTGTGACTCTCCCTCTCTTCCCATGATTTTGAACTGTTGAGAGGCCCTCTAAATCATGCTTAAACAAAAAGAAATAAATGCTTGGTTGTTGTTGACCGATTCTAAGTCTATGTTAAGGAATTTCTTTTATTTATTTTAAAATTAAATAAAAGAAATGGTGATTGTTTACCCAAAAAACGGCTGCTGATGACGTGGCAAAGATTTCTCACACGTGGCGGAAGTGTTGTTCGACTATTGACCAGAGGCACATCACTTCGTCAGACTTAACTATTAGATACGACCAGGCTGGTCATATAATTTGATTTATTTACTTCTAAGATTGTAATCCTATAATAATTGCATTGAATATTTCCTCTTTATTCCCTTGATACTCGGTTATTAAGGAAAGTTAAAGGCCCATTGGCCCATGTAACCCTCCTTGAGCCTATAAATATACATGAAATAGCTCAAGGAGGGGACTTTTTGGATTTTTGAATCTTTTTCTGAATATTGAGAGAGAGCTATAGTGCGATTATCCATCGTTTCATTGTAATTCTCCCAAGGTTTTTGAAACTCAAGAACCCTAGTTCTTTGATCACGACTTTGAGATTCAATATTAATAATAGCACTAAGTGGACGTAGGTCATTACCATTCTTTGGGGCCGAACCACTATAAATCGTTTGTGTTTTCTTCTCTTCCATTAGATTGAGTTCTTAATTGTCGTCTCATTTCCTGTCGTATATTTGACTCCGTGTCGTTGGCCAGATTGAGGGTCAACATTCTGGTGCTTTCATTGAGAGATTGATAAAAAAAAATGTAAGAAAATCTATTGGCGAAAACATCCAAGAAGACTGGACAGGCCGCTGGCGCTGTACCATCCCAACCTCCTCCTCCAAATGTGGCTGAGAATGAACCACATTTGGAGTTTGAAGAGGAGAAGTTAGATTCCGAAATGCTGAGAGCAACGCTGATGGTGTTGCAGGATGAGTTGGCTAATCTGAGGGCCAATCAGGAGAATGTTGCGGAGACAATGGCGCTGCAGCAAAGAGAAATAGAACGCCAGCGCTAGGAGCTGAGTGAGCAGCAGGCGGACATGGACCGTCGGCAGAGGGATGCCATGGCCACTCTTGAAGCAGCCATCCAATTGGCTAGGAGTCAGGCTGCGCCAGGCTCTCAGCCAGATCAGCCGCTAAGTGTGCCACCTCAGAGGGCTCCCAATCCTAGCCCTCCGCTCCAGCCAGCAAGCCCTCAAAGGCCGGAGCAGCCGCCTGTGCCTCAGGATGATGTCCCACCTAGGGATCCTAAGCAGTAGCCTCCGTCTCAGGCTAGTCGAGGCAATCCCCAGCGCCCGAGGCAGAATAGGGGTGGGCAACCGCCCCATAGCCCTAGACGCCCAGGGGATGAAGAGCCGAATCTACCGAGCAGGGGACAACGTCCTTCTACCAATAGAAGGACCATCGAGTTAGGCTCTGCGGTCAGGGGCCCCCCACGGCATAGCAATGCACGGGGACCAAACGACCAGCGCAGGCCTCCCCCTGACGCTCGGGAGATGCCAGTTCGAGGAGGAAATAGCGTGAACAGTCGGTCACGCCGTAGTCAGCCACAATTTAGAGATGGGCATGACTATAATGAAGCCGATTACGGCAGAGGAAATGCTGGCCGAAGAAATGAGGAAAGAGGTGGAGGCAGAAGCCCCCCACCTAGAGAAAACAGGCCAGCTAGCCATAACGCTAGGAGGAAACCCAGGCAGCAAAACGTCTTTGATCAGCTAGGAGTTAGCGAGCAGAGATGCAGGGACGATGATTTAAGGGACGTACTTAACGACCACCGTGAGAGGCACGACGAGTACGCTCCCCCGGCACCGATTGCCCCAGCAGTCTCAGAAGCCGTTCAGGCTCAGATTGATGCCTTGAACCAGGCGGTACAACAGGTGGTCGGGGGATGAATGTCCCATATTGAGTACGATAGGAGGAAGGGCACTCCCTTTGTATAGAGGATTGCTGCGGCTGAAACCCCCAGTAAGTTCAAGATGCCAACATTGCCAAACTTTGATGGGTAGGGAGACCCAGTATCTCACGTTAATAAATTTGAGATTCAAATGGATATACAGAAAGTGTCGGAAGATGCCCGCTGCCGGATCTTCCCAGAGACACTGTCTGACACCGCCCAGGAGTGGTTCTTTAAGTTCCCTCTTGCTAGTATAGTATCTTGGGAGATGTTCGTAAAAGAATTTTACGGACAATTCTACGCGGGTTGCGTACACCCCACAGAGGCCAACCAACGCTTCATTCGAGCAGCAGCTGGAGCCAAGATAGTGGGCTATGAAGGTAAGATGATGGCTCTAACTGCTGGGGTTAGGCGCCATTCACCCCTCCGGAGTAGCCTCAGAAAGAATGGGGTAAGAAGTACCCAGGAGTTTTTGGATCGGGCTGATCAATATATCAAGCTCGAAGACGCGATTGCCAATGAAGGGAAATCACCAACAAAAGACAAGGGGCCGAAGGAAGAACTCGCCAAAGCCGCCAATGGGTCGAAAAAACCCAATGGCAACGACAAGGGCAACGGGAATGGAAATGGTAGGAATGGTGGAAAACGGGCGAACAATGAACCCTCAGCTTCTGAGAATAAACGCCCCAAAGGCAGTCGATACGAGCTGAGATTCACCAACTACACGGCCCTTGTTGAAAGCCGAGCGGAAGTCTACCAGGCAACCAACTCCAGCGTGCCTTACAAACAACCCGAACCTATAAGGAAAGATATCTCCAAGAGAGATACGACGAAGTTCTGTCATTTTCACAACGACTACAGGCACGACACCAATGCATGTAACCAGTTAAAAGACGAGATTGAGTTCCTAATTAAGCAGGGACATCTAAGGAGATATGTGCGAGCCACAAGAGGATCCCAGAGAGAGGCTCAAAGTGGCAATGAGCAGGCGCTTGCACGCCAGTGCTCACCACCCCTACAGCCCGCTCCTGTGGCAGGCACTTTACTCACCATTTGTGGAGGCCCACACCTTGCAGGGGACAATGGGAAGGCAAAGGAACGATACGCTCGAACCCTATGCCACGACCAGGACATCGAGATGATGAGTGTGGAGGATCGAGCACCAAAGAAAGCTCGAACACAGGAGGAATTAATAACCTTCTCTGAAGACGATGCCCAGCACGTACAATTCCTGCACTCCGATCTGCTGGTCATGGACGTGCAAATTGCCAACATGATGGTGAAGAGGGTGTTGGTTGACACATGAAGCTCGGTCAACATCCTATACAAGTCTTCACTGGAGAGAATGAAACTGTCCGTCAAGGACCTGGAGTCATGCAACCAAACCATCTATGGTTTTTCCAGCGAAGGACTCGCCCCAACTAGGTTGATTAGGCTTCCAATTACAACAGGTACTGCACCTGCTAACAAGACATTACTCACTACTTTCATAGTAGTTGATGTTGGGAAAACTTATACAAGATCTTTATTTATTTTCATATATATCTAATATTAAACAAATTAATACAAGATATCCTAAAACATGTTTCTAAAATTGAATTCAAAGAGAAACAAAGAATAGAATACTTACAGTATACGCAGCGGAATGAAACAGTCCTTCCTTCAGTTTCTCTAACTCTTCTATCCTCTCTGTCGCAGAGTATTATCAAGAAACTGAATCGATCTTATATTTTCTTCACAATCTTCCAATGTCTCCTTAGAACCACCTAGACTAGTGTGGGAAATTCTCAACACATGAGATAGATATAGAGAGAAGAAGAGAAAATAACAAAGAGGCTTAGAAAAGTACTTGTGTTTAGAGAGAATCTAAAACTATCAGAAAACCAGTGATTAAACTTATTTGTCGTCTCAGAAATCTGAACTTATACTTCTCTTTAAGCACTCCTTTTATAGACTCAATTAGGCCATTTAATTTAATTAAAAAATCAATAAAATAATATCCATTTTGAAACCCTAGGTCGAAATTATCATGGGCTTTAGGCCCGTGAAATTTCCCATTTGATTATAAGCCCATTGGACTTAAAATTAAGGCATGTATTATTTTCTCTTGATTTAATTAATTAAATAATTATTTAAATCCTTTATCAAATTAATTATTTATAATTTGAACCTTGATTTAAACTTATTTATTAATTTAGATTCCAATTTATCTTAATTAATAAATCTGCCATAATTTCTCTTTTCTTCTCAAAATTACACAACTCTGTGAAACTATCCAAAATTGACTTGATCAATTTTGATAATTCTAATTGATAATTAAATCAATTAATTGAGACTATCCAGATGATTTTATCCAAGGTACAATGGGGACCATGGGCCTATGAAATCAAGCTCCAATAAGTTATCATAAATCTAACAAATAAATTTACTAACTTATTAATTTCTCGTGACTCCACTATAGACTCTGAATTGTACTCTTGAATTCATAGAAAACTCAATAACAAATATAGATACGCTATTAATTATCCATTGTTACAACCATAATTGTCACTCAATCCTCTACAGACGATCTACAATGAGATAGGACTAAAATACTATTTTACCCCTCATTGTATTTTATCCTTAAAACACTTAGTTCCTTGTAAATGATATTTCAGTAAACTAATTTAATTACTGAAATGAGATCTCTATCATTTAACACCTTGAACCAAACTAAAAGGAAACCATCGTTTCACTTCTTCATCAGAAGCTATAGATGTTCATATCTTAACACTCCCACTCAATTATACTACCGAGTTCCCAAGATGTAAGTATGGGCTAGTTCGTAGGGTAAGCTGGTAACGAACAAGTCAAAGAACTCAAATAATACAATCAGTTAGAATACTAACCACTCAAAATTGAGATTGAATTGACCTATGGTCAACTATATGATATGACTAGAATAGATAATAACGATATGTTTACTTATCTTATCAACTGTCAATATCGGTCCTGTCCGATGTAACAAATACATTTGATCTTATCTACTTTGCTAATGTTCTGGAAAGAACATAACACTGTAATGTGTAAGTAGATCATATCGTAGATTGGCAAGTCAGTGTAAATCCTGTGCACTGACTAATCTTAGGATTAACGTATTTTGAACATATAATCATATTTATATTCCACTGTGATTACGTCACTATAAATAAGATTAGCTATATGCTCGGGATTTAATAGAAGTTTATATTAAACAAATAATCATGAAAATAAAACATGTGAGCAAAGTGATTAACCAAGTCAAAAAATTATTTCTATTCTTTTATTGATAATAAAATGAGATTACAAAGAATTTGGGTTTTAATTAGGGCATAAAACCCCAACAAACACCCACTTGCACTAATTGAAACTAATGCCTTAATTCTACTAATTCCATTCCTTGATATGCTAATCAAATGTTGCTTTTGGTAGTGTCTTTGTAAACGGATCCGCAAGATTGTCTTCTGTTTCAATCTTAATAACCTTCACATCTCCCCTGGCCACATATTCTCGAATAATGTGATACTTCCTTTCTATATGCTTACTCCTCTTGTGACTTCGAGGTTCTTTCGAGTTGGCTATCGCTTCTGTATTGTCCCAAAACAACACAAGAAGTTTATCCATTTCTGGAATACACACCAAGATTTGAATAGAACTTCTTTAGCCAGACTATTTCCTTAGCTGCTTCTGACGCGACTATGTACTCAGCCTCCATGGTGGTATATGAGATTGCAGACTGCTTTACGCTTCTCCAAATCACAGCTCCACCCCCAAGAGTAAACACCATTCCAGAAGTACACATCCTGTCATCGACATCAGTCTGAAAATATGAATCGGTGTAGCCTACAGGGTTCAGAACACCACCATTGTAGACTAACATATAATCCCTAGTCCGTCTCAAATTCTTCAGGATATGCTTAACTGCTATCTAATGCTCTGGTCCTGGGTTTGACTGATACCTGCTCACTACTCCCACTGCATAGCAGATATCTGGTCTAGTACACAACATGGCATACATCAGACTTCCAACTGCAGATGCATAAGGAACTTTTCTCATTGCATCTTCCTCTTCAGGAGTCTGGGGAGACTGCTCCTTTGAAAGATGAATTCCATGGCAGGACGGTAAACGCCCTTTCTTGGAATTTTTCATTGAGAAACGTTCAAGTACTTTATCTATGTAAGCTGCTTGAGATAGAGCTAAGAGTCTGTTCTTTCTATCCCTGATGATCTGGATACCTAGAACATAACTTGCTTCACCCAAATCCTTCATCTGGAATTGAGTGCTCAACCAACTCTTCACATCTGATAATTTCTTAGCATTGTTTCCAATGAGTAAGATATCATCTACATAAAGAACCAGGAATACCACTATTTGATTTTGTAACGACCCAACTATTCTAAACTTGGACCATTAGAAACTACTATACTAATCTTAAGAAAACATACATATGAAAACACCATCACTTTATTTAAAACTGTAAAGTAAAGGTTTTAATACATAAAAATCTTACTTAGGATATGGGATCCCATTGTTTTGAAAATAAAACAAAACATAGCTTAAATAAATTGGTTACATAATTAAGTGCGGAAAAATAATACATAGAAATCATAACTAAAAGACTTAAAACTTCATCCTCGAATCGAACGCTCAATCTACTGTTTCCATCCTGCCTCAATACACATCCCCAAGCTGCCTAGAACCTTTTCCGCCGCCAAACTATTTTCCTACACATATTAAACATAAAGGAATGAGCCTAATGCCCAGCAAGGAAAATCTACTACAAGCATGAAACATGCACATACACATAGACTATAAACTATAAACATATATCTATAAAGACATACATCATACAAGACTATACTATTAATGGCCATTAAAACATGTGATAAACCATCTACGTCCCCTTTCTAATATCTGAGGTAGGTTAGATCACATGGTAGGTTTATGATAACCCATCTACGTTCCCTGTCTAATATCTGAGGTAGGGTAAATCATAACCTTGAAACATAAGAAAACATAACATAACATACTATAGCATAACTTATCATAACATACCAACATAACATATAAACATATAAAACTATCCTATTTTCCTTACCAATATACCGGGATGATGAGAACAAAGTCGGGATTTTGGAACACTCCTAAATACCATAATAGAGAGGTGAGTATACTAAGGAATAGAGATGAAAAGAATAACTACACCATCAAAATGATACTTACCAACAAGAATCATACGTTCAAGGTCTTAGATGCACAAACCAAGAACAGAGAATATGAGTTAGGATTTGAGTAGAAAAACTATAAGATCTTAAGGAAACAATACAGAAATGAACTAGAATTAGGAATACCTTGAATGCTTCTGTAACGCCCCAAACTCCAGGGACCGTTACGGTGTGCCTTGTAAACAGTGCTAAACTCGCTAACCGAGTCATTTGGCCAAAATCGTGAACTAAGTATGATTAGCGGTTTAGGGATTAAAAACTTTGGTTAAGATGTAACGTTTCACTAGAACGTTTAATATATACATTGGGATCCCGAAAATATAATTTCAGAGTCTATTACAGAAAATATTTACAACAGGCCGTTCTAAGCGGCAAAACAGGGTTCAACCCTAGTTCCACTTTAAACCTCGGCCGTGGTGGTCGAGCAGCTGCATATGTACACGTCATCACCTAAGCTCTCCAACTCAAGGATGGTACAGCTTCCTCTTGCCTTTACCTGCACCACGTAGCACCCGTGAGCCAAAGCCCAGCAAGAAAACATAATAGAGCATGATATAATGTCAACAACGATCATAATAACCATTCAGCACTATCAGTCTAATAAAATAGGTGACAATAGCTAAAAGTCACAACAATGAGCATAGCTCCCTCTAGCCATGTGACGATAGGGTCACCAGGGCTTAACTGATAAGTGATTCTTTCATAAGTTTGATCAGGACAGGTGCATGGTGAATGGTCACTAACATAACCTTCCTCCCGACTCTAGAGTCGTGCTATGGACAGCGTCCCCTAGCCATGTGACAAACAGTCACTGGGGTCATATACCTTGGCTATAAACATCTGGTCATAGACCAGGCAAGCGCTTATAAGTTCTTCAACCTTAGGGTCGGTCCCGCATTAATGCCATGGAGCTATTCAATGCGTGTTCATCGACCTTAGGGTCGGTCCAGCATTAATGCCATAGAGCCATTCAATGCATAATTCTCGACTTTAGGGTCGGTCTGGCACTAATGCCATAGAGCCATTCAATGCATAATTCTCGACTTTAGGGTCGGTCCCTGACTAGTCAGTGCCATACACAAGTAGGTCATGCCACCAACTATATATCACATGTCCAATACTCGTAAACACGGTGTTCAGCATGCTTACTAAACAGATACTAGTACAATTAGGACCATGCACAACCACAGAGGCACAAGCTCTGAACAATATCACACCCAGTATACAAAGCATGTCCCAATCACAAGTTTCTCATGCATCATATGCAATATATCCAGCAATCCAACATGCACCAATAACAACCATGCATGTCACGTTTAATAACCAACCAACATGCATCAAGAATAGCCATGCATGTCATACCCAATAATCAACCAACATGCATCGATAATAGCCATGCATGTCATACTCAATAATCAACCAACATGCATCGATAATAGCCATGCATGTCACATATACACAGGGTGCAGTTTTCTTACCTCGAAGTCGAGCTAGAACGATTAAAGGAACGACCCTTGAGAACGATCAACTTTTAGTCCTTTGACGATCACCTAGTCATAACCAAATATAGGATACCATCAATAAAAATGATCAACACAAGGTCCCAAACCAATATCTAGCCTCCGGGACATCAATCCCCACTTAACCAAGTAGTAGGATCAACCCCGAGGCCTATGGTAAGCGTCCCTAAGCTAAAAACACAATTTTGGTCAAATCTGCCCTGATGGGCCGCGGCTCACCACAGCCATGCCGCGGCTCATCTCCCTGACAGAGGCATATTTGCCTCAGAAACCACCTTAGGCCGCGGCACACTAAAGCCAGGCCGCAGCTCATTACCCAGATCAGCCAAAAATCAGAACGCACCAGCTCGACCTCCCCTGCATATTCCCTTAGAGCCAAGCCTCCAAACTAGTTCCAAACATTCTCCAAACACTCAATTCAACCTCTAAACAACATCTATATCAAACCCTCATCAAAACCCAAATCAAACATCAACCTAACTCCCATTAATTCCAATTAACCACCAAGAATTTACAAGCTGAAATCTTAAACTGAAACAGAGTATAAACCAGAAACTAATGGTTGAAACTTACCTCAAACACGATTTTTGTAATGCCCCGAATTCACCGATGTGTTTAACGGCATGAATAGTTGGCCGGGAGGACCATATTTGCTTAAATATGTTGTTAATTGATTAAGTGCATGTATATGTTGATTATATTATGATATGATGTGAAATGCATGCATGTGAGTCCATATTTCTCATTACAGGGGTGTGATGGTAATTTGGCCCGTTGAGGGTAACTTGTGTATTTGGGTGCATAACTTGATTTGTGAATGAGATTCCATTATTATGGAGATATATTCGAGCTAAGCAACATGAGACGGTTATTTTTAGTGGATTAGCGGTTTTACCATAACAGAGTCAATTTTGGGGTAATAGAAATGTTCATTTGATGATAAATTGGGAATATTTGAGATCAGGGTGAAATTTTGGAGGTTTTGACTATAATGTCCCCGGGGGTGTTTTCGGGACCCCGAGCATTAGGTTTTATTTGAGGTTACTTAAGTTTGAAGTAACTTATCAGATAGAACGTACGATAAGAAAACCTTCCGTTCTTCCTTTTCAAAGTCCGTTTTACCGTTTAAGCCTTTTTGACGAAATCTTGAGTTCTAGGAGTCGGAATTGAGTGAGGATCGAGGCATAGCGATCCTAGGGAAGATTAGAAGCTTCTTAACCGAAGGAATCGACAGAAAACAACCCAATTGAAGGTAATCGAAGTTTAAGTTTTGAGTTTTTCCGAGTTTCTAAGCTTTGAATTGATTTTGTGAATTGTTGAGTTTTCGGTTCGTTTGAGCCTTGGGTTTTGAGGGTTTTGATGCATGGGGAAGCTTGGGAACTTTGTTTTGATGATTGGGGAATGTTTAGGTGTGTTTTTGGGGACGTTGAAGTGTTGAAAACACGTGGGAGAATGGTTCTGGGTTGGGCGCCGCGGCCCTAGCTCGAGCTAGCAGGTGGCCTTTCTGTTTCGCTGGGCGCCGCGGCCCTTGTGTGGGGCGCCGCGGCGCTTGCCTCTAGAAATTCTAGGGGCCGCAGCCCAAGGTGCTAGGGCCGCAGCCCTTGCCCTGTTTTCGCCCCGTTTGCATGTTTTGACCCCGGGAACCTAGTTTTAGGCCTCGGGAGTGTCCTTGCTATTGGGATTAGTTTGGATTGATCGCTTGGAGGCTAGATAATGGTTTGAGAGCCTTGATTATCTTGATTATTGATGGTATCCCATATGTGTTGTGATTAGGTAATCGCTAAAGGACTAAAAGCTAAACCGTTCTCAAGGGTCGTTCTTTTGTTCATTCTAGTTCGAATCAAAGGTAAGAGAACTGCACCCCAAGTGTGACATGCATGGATGTTCATGAGGCATGTTGATTGTGAGAATATGGTCATGGATTGAATATAGAATGCTTAGCATATGTTGCTCACTTGTGCACGGTACTGACTCATTAGTCAGGTTTGGCAAAGGTGCTAGCATCAACTGTGAAGCTGTGACTTATTAGTCAGGTTCGGCAGTGGTACTGGGCACTGATCACGTTGTGCTGACTCATTAGTCAGGACGGCCTTAGCGTGTATTACGCAAGCCAATAAGATTTGATCTAATCGATTATCAGCATTGAGTGACTCAAAGAGCATCAATGCCAAACCGACCCCGAGGGTCGATGAATGAAATAAGCGCTTGGAGGCTAGTGGCTTACTTAGCAGCCACTCTCCCATTTGAAAACAGTGACGTGCTTGCAGTCACTCAGTATGGTTTACCAGAACCTGTTGAAGGCTAGTGGCTTACCTAACAGCCACTCTTCCATTTGAACTAGTGACTTGCCTGTCAGTCACTCAGTGTGGTTTATCAGGACCTCATGTGAGGTTTACTCATTTGTTTAAAGCTTATTGCTCAGTGTGATTATAATGATAATCATTTGATAATGTTTATGAAGAGTGTTATGTTTTCTTGCTGGGCTTTGGCTCATGGGTGCTATGTGGTGCAGGTAAAGGGAAAGAAAAGCTCACCTAGCCTTGAGTGGAGAGCTGATGTGGTGTTGTGTACATATGCGGCTGCTTGACCACCACGGCCAAGGAGTTCTCAGAGGAACTAGGGGGTTTACCCTATTTTTCCGCTTAGGTCGGCGGGATTGTAACTTTACAACTATAGTGTCCTTTTTGTACTGAAAACCACTTGTAAATGTTTTGTTTAGCTCTGCAGAGCAGTTTGTAATAAAATCTCCATTTCCTTTTTAATGGTTTTATACCTTAACCTGTTAATTACACTTAGAGCACGTTTTTGACCAAAGGACTCAGGTAACGAGTCAAATTTCCGGTCCACCGTTCACCGTAACTGTTCTGGGGTAGCCAGGGCGTTACAACTTGGTATCAGAGCAATGCCAAGGTTAAGGTTCCTGTAGACTGGTTGGGCATGTACACACATCACTGAAGTCAAGCTCGACTCATGGTTTGGTAACTCTTTATGTGGTTATGTGCATAACTGCCCAAATGTGGTGCAAATGCTTTACCTGTATGCATGAGATATTATGAATTGTTATGTGATACATGCTGAGTGCTGAGTGCTGAGTGCCATAAACATGTATCTGTTTGTGAATATTGAATGACTGTGGAATATGATAACTGTCTGCTTGTTCTTGGACCGTGAGGCGGCAAGAGGTTTAGTTATTACTACCTGACTGGCCGTATTGATTATCATTTCAGTAAGGTATCAGTGATAGAATGAACCCAGAACAGACAGACACTACAGCTGGCCAGAGTCGTCAGGGTCAGAATAATGACAACAGCCAGGGTCAAGAGAATGACCAATCCCAGATTCCACAGCCAGCACCTGCGAACTGGCAGCAGTTGTTTAATGATTTGCAGGCTATAGTGTTGAAACAGGGAGAGGAGCTTCGTCTCCTGAGACAGCAACATGTGCCTGCAGTGGTTAATGTATCAGAGGAACCTTCTGTGTCAGTGCCAGTTACTGGGCAATTGCCTGGGGTTGAAAACAGATTTGAACCTCTTTATGAGCGGTTCAGGAAGCAACAACCTCCAGTTTTTGAAGGCAGCGCTGATCCTATCAAAGCTGAACAATGGATGAGCATGCTTACCACTATGCTTGACTTTATGAGGGTAGTTGGTAGTGAGAGGGTGGCCTGTGCTGCCTATATGTTTCAGGAAGATGCCCGGATTTGGTGGGAGGTGGTTGGCCAGACCAAGGATGTTAATCTCCTGAGCTGGGAGGAGTTTCAGACCTTGTTTAATGAGAAGTACTATAATGATGCTATAAGAGCGGCGAAGGCCGATGAGTTTATGAGGCTATTTCAGGGAAGCTTATCAGTAACTGAATATGCCTTAAAGTTTGACCGTTTGGCAAAGTTTGCCAAAGAGCTGGTGCCCACTGATGGGACCAGGAGAGAGAGATTCCTCCAGGGGCTACAGCCCAGGTTAGCCCGTGACGTTCGCATCACCACTGTGGCAGGAGTTACTACTTATGCACAGGTGGTGGAGAAGGCACTTACAGCTGAAATTGCAGAGACTAAGATCTGGCGTGACAATGCAGCCAGAAAGGATTTCAGGAGGACAGTTCCTCCATTTGTTGGTTCTGGTAGGGGTGTTGGCCCCAGTGATCAGAAGAGGAAGGTTCCTGATACCTTCCCAGTTCCAGGTCCTGACAGGAGACCTCGTGGTATTACAATAGGTCGTCCTGGGGGCAGTGAAGCCTGGAAGACTCGTCCTGAATGCCCTAGGTGCAAGAGACGCCATTTGGGGGAGTGTAAGGCAAAGGCCTGCTTTTGTGTGGAGTAGTGGGTCACTTTAAGAAGGATTTCCCTCAGATAGGGAAAGAAGAACCCAGAAAGGTGGACAGCTCGGCCCCAGCTCGAGTGTTCACATTGACTCAAGCAGAAGCTGAGGCTTCCCCCTCAGTCGTTACAGGTCAGCTTCTTAGTGCAGGGACCCCTTATCATGTGTTAATTGATTCTGATGCTACGCATTCCTTTGTTGCTAGTAGCATTATTGATAGGTTGTGTAGACCTTGTGATTTCTATGCTGTGGGGTTTGGTACTTTGTTACCCACTGGAGAGATAGTGGTATCCAGAAGGTGGGTCAGATCTTTGCCAGTGACAGTGGAGGGCAGAGAGTTGTCAGTGGACTTGATAGAGTTAGTTATGACTGACTTTGATATGATACTGGGTATGGATTGGTTGGCAAAGTATGGGGCAACTATTGACTACAGAAGGAAGATGGTCACCTTTGAGCCTGAAGGTGAGGATCCTTTTGTGTTTGTTGGAACTGTGCATGGACCCCGCATTCCTATGATTTCTGTGTTGAGGGCCAGGGATCTACTGCAGAGAGGTTGCATTGGATTCTTAGCCAGTGTGGTTGACACCACCCAGGTCATGCCAGTGAGACCAGAGGACACTAGACTTGTATGTGAGTTTCTGGACGTGTTTCCGGAAGACTTGCCAGGATTGCCACCACACAGGGAGATTGAGTTCGTTATAGAACTGGCACCAGGGACGGAGCCAGTGTCTAGGGCACCATACAGAATGGCCCTAGCTGAGTTGAAAGAATTGAAAGTGCAGTTGCAAGAGCTGTTAGATATGGGTTTCATTAGACCTAGTTTCTCACCCTGGGGTGCGCCAGTTCTGTTTGTGAAAAAGAAAGATGGATCTCTGAGAATGTGTATAGATTACAGGGAACTGAATAACTTGACAATTAAGAATAAGTATCCTTTGCCAAGGATAGATGACCTGTTCGATCAGTTGCAAGGTAAGAAGGTATTCTCTAAGATCGACCTTCGTTCTGGTTATCATCAGTTGAGGGCCAAGGAGGGAGATATACCGAAGACTGCTTTCCGTACAAGGTATGGGCATTATGAGTTTCTAGTTATGTCATTTGGGTTGATTAATGCTCCTGCTGCTTTTATGGATATGATGAACAGAGTGTTCAGGGATTACTTAGACCAGTTTGTGATCGTCTTCATCAATGATATTCTGGTATATTCTCAGACTGAGTTAGAGCATGAGCAGCATCTGAGGTTGGTTCTACAGAGACTGAGAGAACACAGATTGTTTGCAAAATTCAAGAAGTGTGAATTCTGGTTGTCTCAGGTATCCTTTCTTGGACACATTGTCAGTAAGGAGGGGATTAAGGTAGATCCAGCAAAGATCGAAGCGGTTAGAGATTGGCCAAGGCCAAAGAATGCTTTTGAGGTTAGAAGTTTCCTTGGATTGGCAGGTTATTACAGGCGGTTCGTGGAAGGGTTCTCGAAGATTGCTAGTACTTTGACTGAACTGACACGCAAGGGCCAGAAGTTTGTGTGGTCAGATAAATGTGAGAACAGCTTCCAGGAACTGAAGCAGAGATTGATTACAACTCCGATTCTGAGTCTTCCGACAGATCAGGAGAAGTTTGTGATTTATTGTGACGCTTCTCATCAGGGTTTGGGCTGTGTTTTGATGCAATCAGAGAAGGTTATAGCTTATGCTTCTCGGCAGCTGAAGGAGTATGAAAGGAGATATCCTACTCATGATCTAGAGTTGGCGGCTGTGGTTTTTGCTTTGAAGATATGGAGGCATTATCTCTATGGAGAGAAATGTGAGATTTATACAGATCACAAGAGCCTGAAGTATTTCTTCACCCAGAAAGACCTGAACATGAGGCAAAGGCATTGGCTGGAGTTAGTAAAAGACTATGATTGTGAGATTTTGTATCATCCAGGGAAAGCCAACGTGGTAGCTGATGCTTTGAGCCGAAAAGGTCCGGGGCAGATTCATGGTATGAGGCTGATAGCCAGAGAGATAGCAGATGATATGACCAGAGCTGGTATAGAGTTACTGGTGGGCCAGTTGGCTAACATTACGCTACAGTCTACATTGTTAAAGAGGATCAAAGAAGGTCAGTTGAGTGATCCACAGCTGATCAAGATTAGAGAGGATGTTCTGGCTGGAGCATCCAGGGATTATACAGTGTCTGAGGTAGGTTTGTTGAGATACAAGGGGCGGATATGTGTTCCGTTAGACATTGCATTGAGACGAGAGATTCTGGATGAATCTCATACTACACCTTACTCTTTGCATCCAGGCACCACGAAGATGTACCAGGATGTAAGATCGTTATACTGGTGGCCGGGGATGAAGAGAGATGTAGTAGAATATGTGGCTAAGTGCTTGACATGTCAACAGGTCAAGGCTGAGCATCAGAGGCCGGAAGGGACACTACAGTCTCTTGATATTCCAAAGTGGAAGTGGGAAGACATCACAATGGACTTTGTGGTGGGCTTATCCAGGACTACTGGTCCGCATGATTCCATTAGGGTGATAGTGGATCGCTACACCAAGTCGGCTCACTTTCTGCTAGTGAGGACTACATATACAGTTGATCAGTATGCAGATCTCTATGTGAGGGAGATCGTGCGGCTCCATGGTGCACCTAGGTCGATCGTGTCAGATCAGGACCCCACTTTTACTTCCAAGTTTTGGAAGAGTTTACAGACAGCCATGGGGACACAGTTGAAATTCAGTACAGCTTATCATCCTCAGACAGATGGGCAATCTAAGAGGACGATCCAGATTCTGGAGGACATGCTAAGAGCATGTGTACTGGATTTCGGTGGATCTTGGAGTAAGTATCTGCCTTTGATAGAGTTCTCCTACAACAATAGTTACCAATCTACCATTGGAGTAGCACCTTATGAGATGCTATATGGTAGGAAGTGCAGATCTCCCATCCATTGGGATGAGACAGGAGAAAGGAGATACTTAGGTCCTGATGCAGTTCAGAGGACCAGTGAGGCTATAGAGAAGATTAGAGCTAGAATGCTTGCTTCTCAGAGTAGACAGAAGAGCTATGCTGATCCCAAGCGCAGGAACGTGGAGTTCCAGGTAGGAGACTATGTTTTCCTCAGAGTCTCACCATGGAAAGGGGTGAGAAGGTTTGGGAAGAAAGGCAAGCTGAGTCCTAGATTTGTAGGTCCATTTGAGATCCTGGAGAGGATTGGTCAGGTGGCTTACAGATTGGCTTTGCCTCCGGCGTTGTCTGCCGTGCATAATGTGTTCCATGTATCAGCTCTTCGGAGGTATGTATCTGATGTGGGCCATATTCTAAGTTATGAAGATCTGGAGCTTGAGCCAGATCTCTCCTTTGAGGAGCAGCCAGTTCAGATACTTGATAGAAAGGACAAGGTCCTCAGGAATAAGACAATACCTTTGGTTAAGGTATTGTGGAGGAACAGCAAGGTCGAGGAGGCGACCTGGGAGCTAGAGTCAGATATGCAGAGTCAGTATCCCGAGCTGTTCAGGTAAATTTCGGGGACGAAATTTCAGTAAGGAGGGGATAGTTGTAATGCCCCGAATTCACCGATGTGTTTAACGGCATGAATAGTTGGCTAGGAGGGCCATATTTGCTTAAATATGTTGTTAATTGATTAAGTGCATGTATATGCTGATTATATTATGATATGATGTGAAATGCATGCATGTGAGTCCATATTTCTCATTACAGGGGTGTGATGGTAATTTGGCCCGTTGAGGGTAACTTGTGTATTTGGGTGCATAACTTGATTTGTGAATGAGATTCCATTATTATGGAGATATATTCGAGCTAAGCAACATGAGACGGTTATTTTTAGTGGATTAGCGGTTTTACCATAACAGAGTCAATTTTGGGGTAATAGAAATGTTCATTTGATGATAAATTGGGAATATTTGAGATCAGGGTGAAATTTTGGAGGTTTTGACTATAATGTCCCCGGGGGTGTTTTCGGGACCCCGAGCATTAGGTTTTATTTGAGGTTACTTAAGTTTGAAGTAACTTATCAGATAGAACGTACGATAAGAAAACCTTCCGTTCTTCCTTTTCAAAGTCCGTTTTACCGTTTAAGCCTTTTTGACGAAATCTTGAGTTCTAGGAGTCGGAATTGAGTGAGGATCGAGGCATAGCGATCCTAGGGAAGATTAGAAGCTTCTTAACTGAAGGAATCGACAGAAAACAACCCAATTGAAGGTAATCGAAGTTTAAGTTTTGAGTTTTTCCGAGTTTCTAAGCTTTGAATTGATTTTGTGAATTGTTGAGTTTTCGGTTCGTTTGAGCCTTGGGTTTTGAGGGTTTTGATGCATGGGGAAGCTTGGGAACTTTGTTTTTATGATTGGGGAATGTTTAGGTGTGTTTTTGGGGACGTTGAAGTGTTGAAAACACGTGGGAGAATGGTTCTGGGTTGGGCGCCGCGGCCCTAGCTCGAGCTAGCAGGTGGCCTTTCTGTTTCGCTGGGCGCCGCGACCCTTGTGTGGGGCGCCGCGGCGCTTGCCTCTAGAAATTCTAGGGGTCGCAGCCCAAGGTGCTAGGGCCGCAGCCCTTGCCCTGTTTTCGCCCCGTTTGCATGTTTTGACCCCGGGAACCTAGTTTTAGGCCTCGGGAGTGTCCTTGCTATTGGGATTAGTTTGGATTGATCTCTTGGAGGCTAGATAATGGTTTGAGAGCCTTGATTATCTTGATTATTGATGGTATCCCATATGTGTTGTGATTAGGTAATCGCTAAAGGACTAAAAGCTAAACCGTTCTCAAGGGTCGTTCTTTTGTTCATTCTAGCTCGAATCAAAGGTAAGAGAACTGCACCCCAAGTGTGACATGCATGGATGTTCATGAGGCATGTTGATTGTGAGAATATGGTCATGGATTGAATATAGAATGCTTAGCATATGTTGCTCACTTGTGCACGGTACTGACTCATTAGTCAGGTTTGGCAAAGGTGCTAGCATCAACTGTGAAGCTGTGACTTATTAGTCAGGTTCGGCAGTGGTACTGGGCACTGATCACGTTGTGCTGACTCATTAGTCAGGACGGCCTTAGCGTGTATTACGCAAGCCAATAAGATTTGATCTAATCGATTATCAGCATTGAGTGACTCAAAGAGCATCAATGCCAGACCGACCCCGAGGGTCGATGAATGAAATAAGCGCTTGGAGGCTAGTGGCTTACTTAGCAGCCACTCTCCCATTTGAAAACAGTGACGTGCTTGCAGTCACTCAGTATGGTTTACCAGAACCTGTTGAAGGCTAGTGGCTTACCTAACAGCCACTCTTCCATTTGAACTAGTGACTTGCCTGTCAGTCACTCAGTGTGGTTTATCAGGACCTCATGTGAGGTTTACTCATTTGTTTAAAGCTTATTGCTCAGTGTGATTATAATGATAATCATTTGATAATGTTTATGAAGAGTGTTATGTTTTCTTGCTGGGCTTTGGCTCATGGGTGCTATGTGGTGCAGGTAAAGGGAAAGAAAAGCTCACCTAGCCTTGAGTGGAGAGCTGATGTGGTGTTGTGTACATATGCGGCTGCTTGACCACCACGGCCAAGGAGTTCTCAGAGGAACTAGGGGGTTTACCCTATTTTTCCGCTTAGGTCGGCGGGATTGTAACTTTACGACTATAGTGACCTTTTTGTACTGAAAACCACTTGTAAATGTTTTGTTTAGCTCTGCAGAGCAGTTTGTAATAAAATCTCCATTTCCTTTTTAATGGTTTTATACCTTAACCTGTTAATTACACTTAGAGCACGTTTTTGACCAAAGGACTCAGGTAACGAGTCAAATTTCCGGTCCACCGTTCACCGTAACTGTTCTGGGGTAGCCAGGGCGTTACAATTTTGAATCCCCTCCAATGTCTGATTCTAGTTCTCTAACTCCCACCTTTGATCTCCTAGCTCAACTCCTCAAGATGGCTCTCAAAATTTGAAAAGAAAGATGAAGGAGAGTTTGTAAGGGAGAGAAAGGAAGAAGGGATGAGGATGGTTCTGTTTTATTGTCATTCCATAGCCTTCTAAAATTCCCAAGGCTGATATAAATCCTTAAGGCTAAAAGACCATAATGCCCTTAAGCCAAATAAATCCCTCTAAAAGCTTCCGAGGGTAAAACCGTCCTTTCCCGCCTATTTCGTTAATTATAATTAACGCTCTCCAATTCCCGCTATTCTCAATATTCCCAAATACCAATAAATCATATCCCATTACCCTTTAATTCCCGGTAATGCTCTAATCATTAAATTCACCCCGAGACTCACCCCGAGCCCCGAACTTAAACCCGTTATGACTAGACCGAACACTTACATCTCATGATCGTCTCATGCCAAATAGCTCGAACCAATCCACCTTATAATGTGGCTATATTAATTAATCACAACCATGCACCCAAAATATACAATTACGCCCACAGTGGCCAAATTACCAAAATACCCTTATAATCATAAATACTCCCATATGCATGCATTCACCTTCATATAATAATATAATTCACGTAAACATGCATATAATCATTAAATACCATAATAAATCAATTATGGCCCTCTTGGCCTCCTAATCAAGGTCCTAAACCTTATTAGGAAATTTGGGGCATTACAGCTTCTATGACCGAACTACACCTTGAACCGAAATATACTATATGTTAGGAAATTTTTTTTTTTTTTTTTGCCTCAATGGAAATGATAATAATATGTTACAACTCTATGCAAAATATTACAATAGACAAGGATTGATTAAATAAAGTGTTACAACTCTATAACTGAAAATACAAATAAAAAAGGAAATGAAGAAGATGATGAAGAAGAAGAGAATAGTAAAATACAACTCTAAGAAAAAGGTTACAAATAAAGTAAGGTGTTTGAAACAAAAGTAAAGAAAAGATTACAACTCTTGAACAATAAATACAAGTAAAAGAACAAGAGAATAAGAAGAAAACAATATAATAGAAAGAAGAACAGAAATGCAAGAAACTCTCACTTACACAACCTAAGTGAGGGTTGGGGATCACCAACTTGAACAAGGTTTAAAACCTTTGTTCAAAAGCTTATTTCCCCCTAACTCAAGCACTAAGGGATCTCTCTCAGATATTGGAAAAGCTTTATGGAATTATCAAGCCTCAAGGTGTTTCTAGCCAAGTGCTCTAATGGATAGAAATGTTGTGTCTTTCAAGTGAGCTATAGGCTCCTATTTATAGAGTTTAGAGACACCCTTTGAATTTCAAATTCCACCAACCCCCATGGCTGTTACCAATGTTTAATTGGATTAATATGGAATTAAAAATGAGATTTGGGAGTTATTTGGGTTTTTTGAGCCGTTCAACAAAGATTGAAAAAACTGAAAAATTGGTCAGTTTTGGCCTGTGGCCGCGGCCAGAGACATTAGTGGCCGCGGCCACTGGTCTCTGACCCACAGGCCGCGGCCACCAACATTCAGTGGCCGCGGCCACTGACCAATTTTAGCACTTAAAAATGTGATGTTTTTCCAAACGGTTCCAAACCCTCCCAAATGATTTTGTAACTCCCAAAACACATTATTGGGGTTAAAATCATATCTCTAACAACCATATCACATATGGCTTTATGAAATTCATCTCAATATTGTGCAACAACAATTTTACACAATAAAGGGTAATATTTGGAAGTTACAAATTTGTAACACCAAATATGTTATATTATTTGGATATATCTCATATATCTAAATATTGTAACTCTCTATTATATGTTACAATATGTGACACACTTTGTCACATTTATTTAATCCAAACATTATAATATAATATAATATAATATTACATTATATTATAAAATAATATAACACTATAAACCTTACTTCCCAAGTGTTTGATAAGCTTATAATGATTAAGCTTATAATCCCAACCCAAGTGTTTACACTCTAAAGTAATCCTAGCAGCTTGTAGCCTCTGAACTCAGCTTGATGAATGAAGAAATGGTTGGGTACTAGGTCCTATTTATAGAGTTCAAGAATGAAAAGATCTTCATTTAACTTGAATAAAATAATGCCTTTTTAATTGAAAAATATTTGAATAATCGTTCAGCAGAGGCTGAAGACTCGGTCAGAAAGATTCTGGACTTATCAAGAGGTTAAGGATTAAAATGAGCTCAGTTTCAAAATCATTCAAATTATATGCTCATGGGCCGATATATCACCCACTATAGGCGATATATCGCCTGGCTTCATATGCCCGAGGCTCGTCGAGGTTGTCGTGCGAAGCTACGTGTTTTTCGTATCCCCGTATGGCGATATATCGCCCCCTAGAGCTGCGATATATCGGCATACACGTAATTACACTTCTTCAGCCTAATTTGAATTGAGTAAACATCCTTGACTAAGTCCTTTAACGATTTCAAAGCTGCTGACAGACCCTAGGATGTTCAAATATTACTCTTAATAAACTTATTCCTCAAAAATACTTAATTCTCATTAAATCTACACATGACATGTGTTAATATCTTATTGGGTCTATCTAAACCTTATAGTATAATAAATATCATCTCCATAATCAGTTATATTAATCAAACCTTAGGTTATAATTAATATTCTTAAACTATAGGTTAAACTTAGAAAATCTACAAGTGTTACTACGAGTGTCCAACTATGTAACGCCCTGGATAGCCAAGACCGCTACACTGTGTACTTATAAAGATGCAAGATTTGCTAATCAAGTCATTAATTTAAAAATGTGACACTAAACATGTATGAGCTAGGGTTAAAAAGGTTTTGGTCTTAAAAGTTACATTTTATATAATTAAACAGTTATATACATAGGATCCCAAAAGAAACAGAGTTTAAAAGTTGAATTACAGACTCTCCAAAATACAGACAACTATCAGTCACACTAAAGCAAAATGAACATTTCTGGGTCTCGCGTCCCTGCCTAAACGTCAACCGTGGCAGCTGAGTAGTTAGTCATGTACATTCCGCTCGCAGAGCTCTCCAAATCAGGGCTGATCAAGTTTTCCCTTGCCTTTACCTGCACCACGTAGCACTCGTGAGCCAAGGCCCAGCAAGAAAACATAATGTGCAACACAAACAATAATAACAAATAGTCAATTCACTAAGCATGATCTTCCATCAAATAATCCACATTAACCATTCAGCATATACTCAGAATCAAGGATGCAACTAGTCACATATAACATTCAAGTCTCATAATAACCAGATCACATAATAATCAGGGCCGACAACAAAGGCCACACCCTCTGTTTACCCACTGACTCCGGCCCACTTAAACCGAGCTTAGTGCATATTAAGCTGTCCTCGGCTACCAATGGCCAAGCCGCGCCCTGTGCACTAGTGTAACTCTTGGCACTCTTAGGCCGCTGGTTCACTGATTAGTTTACATGGCATAATACCATCCTTTCAAGCATACACATTAGGGAACCCTTAGTCCCATTACAGATACACAACCAGGTGCAGTTTTCTTACCTTTAGTCTCTGCGTTCACTGACTACGAGCGACGCTCCTCAAGCACGATCTGTTCCCGAGCCCTAGCTTTAACACCTAGTCACAACCAAGGTATAGGGTTCCATTAATATTCAAATAAGAGTTTCCGGATACAATACTAGCTTCCTGTCATGGAATTCCACCAAGCACGGTGGGGAAATCGATCCCGAGCACCCTAGTCATACTCGTGCCTAAAATCCCCAAATGTTCAAGTGTGCACCTAAGGGTTGCGACCCTTGAAACCTAGCCGCGACCCTGCCCTAAAACAGAGCCAAGGCCATCCCTGGAAGCAGACACGCGCCGCGGCTCTGCCCTTGGGCGCCGCGGTGCTTCCCTTCGTGCCCAGAAAATCCACCATTTCCAACATCTAAACCTCATCCAAAACCATCCCAAAGCTCTCTAATTCAAAACCCATCAATCACAAAACTTTTAACATGACTCTAACAACGCAACTCAACATAAATCCAGCCTAAAAACTTACCATAATCCCATTTTTAATTTATGAAACTCAAGAACTTAAAACACCAAAACCAGTCATACAAAACTAGAATTTAAACTTCCAAATCACGAATTGGAGCTTACCTCTTCTGCTGAACCACTTTCTTGACAAATTCCTGAGCTAAAACCCAAGCTCTCAGCTTCAATTCAACCCTTAAACAACAAAAACATAAGTACCTTAATACTCAGCCAAAAACTCAGAATTCTAACCCCAAAAACACAATTCAATTCTCACCTTAGCCTTGGTTGAGTGTTTCTTGGATTATTCTTGAGCTAATCTTCCAAATCCCCACTTCAATCCTCTGAATTCCCAGCTCAATCCCCTAAATTTTTTGTGTTTTGTGTTTTTCCCCTTGAAAGAGAGAGAGAAAGAAGAAGTCGGTCTATTTCTGTTCCACTAGCTTCTGTTTTGGCTAAGTCTAACTTTGGCTAGTTAAGTCAATCCCGAGGCTCGGGGTGTCGGAAACGTCCTCAAGGGCAAAACGGTAAAATTCCCCAATAGTCCTCCAACTTCCATTCTGGGATACCCAAAGGCTGAAGCAATCCTGCTGGTTGCTGGGCTCAACCTTTACCTGCTGACACGTCAAACATCTAGACACATACTCTACCACATCCTCTTCATCCTGGGCCACCAATATAATGCCCGTAGATCCTGATACATCTTCGTGGTACCCAAATGAAGTGAGTATGGCGTAGTGTGAGACTCATCCAGTATCTCCTGTCTGATCCCCTCATCTGCTGGAACATAAATCCGTCCCTGATATCGAAGCATACCATTCTCAGAAACAGAATAATCCTTAGCTGTCCTCGATAAGACATGCTGCTTGACCTCCTGCAACTGTGCGTCCACCAACTGACCCTCCTTGACCCGCTCTAGCAGGGTCGACTGCAAAGTAATATTAGCTAACCGGCTCACCACCAATTCTATTCTTGCTCTGGTCATTACATCAGCTAACTCCCTCGAGATCTGGGTGGAACTATACAACTGCCCTGGGCCCCTCTGGCTCAATGCATCCGCCACCATGTTGGCTTTCCCTGGGTGATAAAGGATATCACAGTCATAATCCTTAACCAGCTCCAACCAATGCCTCTGTCTCATGTTCAGAACTTTCTGAGTGAAGAAATATCTCAAGCTCTTGTGATCAGTGTATATCTCGCACTTCTCCCCATATAGATAATGTCGCCAAACCTTCAGTGCAAAAACCACTGCCGCCAGCTCTAAATCATGAGTAGGATACCGCTGCTCATACTCCTTCAGTTGACGCGATGCATAGGCTATAACTTTCTCATTCTGCATCAGCACGCAGCCTAAACCCATCCTCGATGCATCACAGTAAACCACAAACTTTCCTTCCTCCGAAGGAAGACTCAGCACAAGTACAGAAATAAGTCGTCGCTTCAACTCTTGAAAACTGTTCTCACACTTCTCTGACCAAACAAACTTATGATTCTTCCTCGTCAACTCTGTCATTGGTGAAGAAATCTTTGAGAACCCCTCTACAAACCGTCTGTAATACCCTGCCAAACCAAGGAAACTTCGCACCTCCGAGGCGTTCCTTGGCCTTGGCCAATCTCTCACTGCTTCCACCTTGGATGGATCCACCTTAATCCCTTCTACCCCAGCTATGTGTCCAAGGAAAGTCACCTCTGGAAACCAAAACTCACACTTCTTAAACTTGGCATACAACTGATGCTCCCTTAACCTCTGTAAAACCTATCGAAGATGCTGCTCATGCTCTACCTTTGAACTGGAGTATACTAAGATGTCGTCGATGAAAACAATGACGAACTGATCTAAGAAGTCCTTGAACACCCTGTTCATCAAATCCATAAAAGTTGCCGGGGCATTAGTCATACCAAAAGACATGACCAAGAACTCATAATGCCCATACCGTGTCTAAAAGGCCGTCTTCGGTATATCCTCATCTTTGATCCTCAGCTGGTGATAACCAGATCGAAGATCAATCTTTGAGAACACCGTCTTTCCCTGCAGCTGATCGAACAAGTCATCAATCCTTGGTCGAGGGTACTTATTCTTTATGGTCAACTTGTTTAATTCTCAGTAGTCTATACACATCCTCAACGTCCCGTCCTTCTTCTTAACAAATAACACTGGAGCGCCCCATGGTGAGTAACTAGGTCTGATGAACCCCAAATCCAAAAGTTCCTGCAACTGTATCTTCAGTTCCTTCAACTCAGCTGGAGCCATCCTATATGGTGTCCTTGATACTGGTTCTGTCCCCGGTGCTAACTCAATATCAAACTGAATCTCCCTGCGCGGCAGCAACCCTGGTAGATCCTCAGGAAATACATCCAAAAACTCACACACCAATCTGGTCTCTCCCGGCATAACTCTAGTAGTATCCACTACACTGGCTAGAAAACCTATGCATCCTCCCTACAACAAGTCTCTGGCTCTCAACGCTGAAATCATGGGTATGCGGGGTCCACATACCGCACCCACAAAGACAAAAGGATCCTCGCCCTCAGGCTCAAAAGTCACCACCTTCTTCCTGCGGTCAATAGTAGCCCCATATTTGACCAACCAGTCCATCCCCAGAATCATGTCAAAATCCTCCATATCTAACTCAATCAAATCCACCGAAAGTTCCCTGCTATCAACCATCACTGGCAATGCCCTAATCCATCTTCTAGAAACTACCAGTTCCCCTGTAGGCAATAAAGTCCCAAATCCTGCAGTCCGATATTCAATAGGTCTACACAATCTATCAATCACTCTACTAGAGACAAAGGAATGTGTAGCACCAGAATCAATCAATACAGTAAAAGGAGAGCTAGTGCTAGAAAGCTGACCTGTCACTACCGAGGGACTAGCCTCGGCCTCTGCCTGAGTCAAGGTGAATACTCGAGCTGGAGTCAAGCTATCCACCTTCCCTGCTTCACCTTTCTTCACTATTGGGCAGTCTTTCTTGAGATGCCCCACTGTTCCGCACACAAAGCAAGCCTTAGCTCGACACTTGCCCAGATGGCGTCTTCTACACCTCGGGCACTCCGGATAGGTCCGCCATGTCTCGCCGCCACCCTGACGGCCACCCTGACCACCCCGACCCCTCCTATCAGGACCAGCAGCGGTCGAAGTGTCAGGAGCCTTTCTCTTGAAATCACTGGGACCTCTGCCCCTACCTGTCCCTGAATAAGGTGGCACCACTCTGCGGCCCTCACGCCTCACCGCACTTTCCCTCCATATCTTGTTCTCCGATTCCTCAGCAGTAAGAGCCTTCTCAACGGCCTGGGCATAAGTTGTTCCTCCGGGTACCGTTGTGATCCTGACATCCCGGGCTATCATAACATTAAGCCCCCTGATAAATCTATCTTGCCTAGCAGCATCAATAGGCACAAGATCTGGTGCAAACTTTGCAAGCCTGTCAAATTTTAGGGCATATTCAGTAACGGTCATATTGCCCTGCACCAATCCCACGAACTTATTAACTTTTGTTGCCCTAATGGCAACATTGTAATATTCTGACTGAACAAATCTCTGAAACCTTCCCAAATCAAAGCAGTAACATCCCTGGTCTGCGATGCCACTTCCCACCAGATGCGGGCATCTTCTCTCAACATATACGTGGCACAGGCCACTATGTCATGGCCCTCTATCCTCATGAAATCTAGGATAGTAGTAATCATAGTCAGCCATTGCTCGGCCTTAAGTGGATCAGGTCCCCCTTCAAAGATTGAAGGTTGCTGCTTCCTGAACCGCTCATATAACAACTCCCACCTGTTCCCAACCTCCCCAGACTACACAGTTGGTACCACTGCAGGTGGTACAATAAGGGCAGCGCTCCCTGATGGAGCCTGCTGTCGCAATAGGCGAATCTGTTCATCTTGGCTCTGTAATCGAGCCTGCATATCAGCCATGAGTTGCTGCCAGTTCTCAGGGACTAGCGGAGGAATCTGGCCCTGGTCATCACCCCCGGTCCTATACTTAGTGCCGGCTAGTCGTGTAGATTTTCTTGGACGCATAGCTATCCAAGTCAATCTGCAGTCAACGACTCCGCAGTCAGACCATGATGACAAGGTAAAAACTTCTCCAAAATCCACCAATGGAACATAACCAATCACAAACAATCAACATATAGGCATCCATCCACATGCACCGGCTGCTAATAAGCATGCCTCTAATCTCATCTTACAATAGCTATGAAATAAACATTCATCCATACACAATATGTAATTAATCATCCAAATATTCATTTACATGCACGACGATGCTAATAAACATGCCTCAATATTCTCACACAACAGTCAAGGGCCAGGCCCCATCAGTATCTCATGCTTCCTATTAATCCAATAAATAACAGCATTCATAACTCATTTCAGGCATATAAGCATATAAACACATATACACATTACCGAACCCTCATTTGAGCTTGTCTCTAGCAGCAAATGTACATGTCCAGCCGGTCTTCAGGAACCCTTAAACCTAGGACGCTCTGATACCAAGTTGTAATGCCCTGGATAGCCAAGACCGCTACACTGTGTACTTATAAAGGTGCAAGACTTGCTAATCAAGTCATTAATTTAAAAACGTGTCACTAAACATGTATGAGATAGGGTTAAAAAGGTTTTGGTCTTAAAAGTTACATTTTATATAATTAAACAGTTATATACATGGGATCCTAAAAGAAGCAGAGTTTAAAAGTTGAATTACAGACTCTCCAAAATACAGACAACTGTCAGCCATACTAAGGCAAAATGAACATTTCTGGGTCTCGCGTCCCTGCCTAAACCTCAACCGTGGCGGCTAAGCAGCTAGTCATGTACATTCCGCTCGCAGAGCTCTCCAAATCAGGGCTGATCAAGTTTGCCCTTGACTTTACCTACACCACGTAGCACCCGTGAGCCAAGGCCCAGCAAGAAAACATAATGTGCAACACAAACAATAATAACAAATAGTCAATTCACTAAGCATGATCTTCCATCAAATAACCCACATTAACCATTCAACATATACTCAGAATCAAGGATGCAACTAGTCACATATAACATTCAAGTCTCATAATAACCAGATCACATAATAATCAGGGTCGACAACTTAGGCCGCACCCTCTGTTTACCTTATTGACTCCGGCCTGCTTAAACCGAGCTTAGTGCATATTAAGCTGTCCTCAGCTACCAATGGCCAAGCCGCGCCCTGTGCGGTAGTGTAACCCTTGGCACTCTTAGGCCGTTGGTTCACTGATCAGTTTACATGACATAATACCATCCTTTCAAGCATACACATTAGGGAACCCTTAGTCCCATTACAGATACACAACCAGGTGCAGTTTTCTTTCCTTTAGTCTCTGCGTTCACTGACTACGAGCAACGCTCCTCAAGCACGATCCGTTCCCGAGCCCTAGCTTTAACACCTAGTCACAACCAAGGTATAGGGTTCCATTAATATTAAAATAAGAGTTTCCGGATACAATACTAGCTTCCGGGACATGGAATTCCACCAAGCACGGTGGGGAAATCGATCCCGAGCACCCTAGACATACTCGTGCCTAAAATCCCCAAATGTTCAAGTGTGCACCTAAGGGATGCGGCCCTTGAAACCTAGCCGCGGCCCTGCCCTAAAACAGAGCCAAGGCCATCCCTGGAAGCAGACACGCGCCACGGCCCTGCCCTTGGGCGCCGCGGTGCTTCCCTTCGTGCCCAGAAAATCCACCATTTCCAACATCTAAACCTCATCCAAAACCATCCCAAAGCTCTCTAATTCAAAACCCATCAATCACAAAACTTTTAACATGACTCTAACAACGCAACTCAACATAAATCCAGCCTAAAAACTTACCATAATCCCATTTTTAATTTATGAAACTCAAGAACTTAAAACACCAAAACCAGTCATACAAAACTAGAATTTAAACTTCCAAATCACGAATTGGAGCTTACCTCTTCTGCTGAACCACTTTCTTGACAAATTCCTGAGCTAAAACCCAAGCTCTCAGCTTCAATTCAACCCTTAAACAACAAAAACATAAATACCTTAATACTCAGCCAAAAACTCAGAATTCTAACCCCAAAAACACAATTCAATTCTCACCTTAGCCTTGGTTGAGTGTTTCTTGGATTATTCTTGAGCTAATCTTTCAAATCCCCACTTCAATCCTCTGAATTCCCAGCTCAATCCCCTAAATTTTTTGTGTTTTGTGTTTTTCCCCTTGAAAGAGAGAAAGAAAGAAGAAGTCGGTCTATTTCTGTTCCACTAGCTTCTGTTTTGGCTAAGTCTAACTTTGGCTAGTTAAGTCAATCCCGAGGCTCGGGGTGTCGGAAACGTCCCCGAGGCCAAAACGGTAAAATTCCCCAATATTCCCGCCTAGACTTCCTAACCTCAAATATATCTCCATATATTTATTTCCATATCCCGGTAGTCTAAATAACTACCCAATACCTAAAATACCCCTGACTTATCCAAAGTCAAATACTAAGCCTCATTGTGACATTTCCCGCTATCTAGCTCCCTAGGATCGCCTTAAGTTGCACGCTGCAGATTTACCCACATAATAATGTGGTTCTCACAGTTATAACATTTAATCACAACTTAACATTCATATAATCAAACAGGCATACTTAACATATAATCATGTATTTAATCAATTAATTCACACATGGACCAAATATGCCCTCCCGGCACACTAATCAAGGCCCTTAGGCCATATTAGTGATTTTGGGTCGTTACAAACTAAGTCCCAGTTTGAAGAAAAATCCAGAATCATAAATATACTACAACTACTACTAGCTATTACTATTGCTACTACTATCTAACTAGCTAAGTAAAGTTCTTGGACTCTACAGATTTGCCTTCAGTTGGTAAACACATGGCTCATCAATATTTTGTTCAAAGCCATAGGTTTTGATTATTTCATCAAACCTAAGATTCCAGGAACGAGAAGCTTGCTTAAGTCCATAGATGGACTTATTCAACTTGCAAAAATTTCCTTCTTGTCCAGATACTTTAAATCCTTCTGGTTGATCCATATAAATGACTTCGTCAAGCTTTCCATTAAGAAAAGCTGTCTTGACGTCCATTTGCCAGATGTCATAGTCGAGAGCAGCTGCTATGGATAGGAGGATGTGAATGGGTTTGAGCATGGCTATCGGACTAAAAGTTTCCTCATAGTCAACATCTTCTCTTTGGGTATAACCCTATGCCACTAATCGAGCTTTATAACTCTCGATATTTCCATCAACACCTCGTTTCTTCTTGTAGATCCACTTGCACCCAATGGCCCTAAAGTCACTAGTATCTTCCACAAGATCCCAGACGTAATTTGAGTACATGGACTCCATTTCTTGTTTCATGGCTTTGAGCCATAGTTCATTTTCAGGGCTAGCCATTGTTAGGAACGAGTTTCCTAATACGCAGCGGAATGGTGGTGGGGTTGGCCCAGTGTACAACAAATTTTTTGTAACATATTTAAACTTCCTTTAAATATGCGGATCCATTAATATACATACATTAATCATAAGCATGATAATAATAGAAATCATACCTCTTGATGCCTATCAAGTGTCCTTGCTATCTTTTTGTATTTAGAACGATCTTCCTATCCAAGCCGCTCCCACGTACTCACACCAAGATCTTCCAAAGTGTTCTCTACACCTCAAGAAATGTGTGGGCACTTAGAGAATGAAGGATAGTTTATTTGTGATTCTACTTGATGTACTCAACTCATGAGATCAAGAGAATAGGCCTGAGAATTGGTTTATTTTTAGGGAGAGAAAACTATCGTTCTATTTTTCACAGAGCGAATAGTCTGAGTTGTCTCACTTCTCTGAATATTTTTCTGATTAGTCATACTTAAAAGAAAATATTCAAATTTTAAAAATAAATCTATAACCATTTTACAATTTACTTTTTAATTAATTAATTATTCTATTAATGAAAAAATCCAAAAACCAATTTTTGAATTATCCATTAATTAATTAATTAAATAAATAAAAATGAAAATCCCATCCTTGAAAATTGCCCTACACGCCACACACAGTCCATGGACTGTGTGTGCACATGTAGCCTCCCTAATTTTAGGGATGTTGTTTTTTCAATTTTTATTCAATTATTTATTCAAACTGTTTTGTCAGATAAGATCTAACAACTTGATAACTAATTCAAATTTAAATTAATTATCTTTTTAATTAATTATCAAATATAATTAATTATTTGAATAAATATTAATCTTTTAAATTCAAATCCAATTTGAACTTATCATATTATTATCTCCCACTCAAATAAAGATATTTAATTTATTATAATTTCGAAAATTATAATTAATTAATTATTTAATTAAAATTTGAAATTACTTTAATTATTTAATATAATTTCGAAAATTATACAATAATTAAATATTAATTAATTTTGTTAACTACAACTAATTTGTAATTAATTAATTAATCACTATTGTCATATAATTGCATATTTGGCCTGAAGAACAAATTTCTTATTAAATATGTCTTTAAACTATTTTCCCTTCATATCAACTCTTACCTTGAACAGTGTTGATAGAGCCGCTATGGGGACCTATGGACCTGTAATTCCAAGCTCCAATAAATTTGAGATTATTAATTAAAATCTTTAATTAAATAATCTTAATTTATTAATCTCATGATTATTCCACTATAAATATGAGACTGCACTCTTGTAATTATAAACATTTCATTTACTGAGTACTTTATAATCATAAAGCGTCCATTGATACAATCATTTCATACAACTTGACCCTCTAATAATGGTTCATAATTAATCGGGAATAAAATTACCGTTTTACCCTTTTAATTATCTCTTGTTTCCTTAAGTACCATTGACTCTACTAGTGAAGGTTAATTCATAACTAAATTATGAATTTGAGCTCAATAACCTTTCAGTCTCAAAAGTCAACCCTTAAGAAAACCATCATTCAATCTCTTGCGAGAAGGCATAGATTCCATATCTGTATACTATGTCCCCAGCCATCTACATTAATGAGTTCCCAAAACAAAAGTTTCTAGCTTGATCATTCTGACAGACCCTAACAAGTGAATCAAAGAACTCATATAACATAAATAGGAGTTCATAGTAACTTCAGGATTAAGATCTATTTGTATATGATCATCACTTGATATATTTAGTTAATACTTCTAAACGGTATTTAACTAAGTATTAATAAACATATATGGCCCAGTTCTATATATTCTCTAATATATAAAGCACCTCCACTAAAGTGTCCTACCACACTAGTAATCCGGATCTAGATCACATGTATTCATAATACTAGTGGACCATACTTGCAATAATTAATCTAAAGATTTCATAACTTTATTTTACTGCAAACTATTCAAGTTCATTTATCTCAAACACAATCTCCCGTACCAATACGTGTTTGAGATCACATATATGAACTTAGGAATTTTCCTGATATTTACTTAATATTATCACAGAATAATATAGTCCATAAAATATATGCATAAGAAATTCAATTCATTTATTTATTTCATAAAAACAATGTCTACTACATATGCTTTCAGGGCACATTTCCAACAATCTCCCACTTGCACTAAAGCAAATGATGCATCTCTCTCATTCCCATGTTTCTTGCATGCTCCTTAAAAGATTTTATAGATAAAGTCTTTGTGAAAGGATCTGCAAGATTATGCTCTGAAGCTATCTTCATAACTGCAACATCTCCTCGATCAACTATCAAGTGATACTTCCTCTCGATGTGCTTTCCCCTCTTGTGACTCTGTGGTTCCTTTGAGTTAGCTACTGCCCCACTGTTGTCACAGTATAGGACTAGTGGCTTATCCACATATGGTACAACTTCTAGATCGGAATAGAACTTTTTGAGCCACACAACCTCCTTAGCTGCTTCACAAGCCGCTATATACTTGGCTTCCATGGTGGAGTCTGAAATGCTGGTTTGTTTAATACTTCTCCAGACTACCGCTCCTCCTCCAAGAGTAAACACTGATCCAGAAGTCGATTTCCGACTATCTCTGTCTGATTGAAAATCAGAATTAGTGTAACCAGTGGGGTTCAGGTCTCCACCTGAATATACAAGCATATAATCTCTAGTATTTCTAAGATACTTGAGAATATTCTTTACTGCAGTCCAATGACTCAATCCAGGATTGGATTGATAACGGCTGACTATCCCTACTGCATAACAAATGTCAGGTCTTGTACACAACATGGTGTACATTAGACTGCCTACTACTGAGGCATAGGGATATTGTCTCATGTCTTCCTCTTCCTGAGGTGTTTTGGGACACTGCTCTTTGGAAAGGAATACTCCAGAACGGGTTGGCATATCACCCTTTTTGGAGTTTTGCATATTAAAGTGTTCTAGCACCTTATCAATATAAGTTGCTTGAGACAATGCCAAAGTTTTGTTCTGTCTATCTCTAAGAATCTTAATGCCCAGAACATACTTGACTTCTCCCAAATCTTTCATTTGGAATTGTTCAGTTAACCAGTTCTTTACTTTTGATAATGATGTTACGTCATTTCCAATCAGTAATATATCATCAACATAAAGAACGATGAATACTACTACACCATCTTTGATTTGTTTATAGACACAAGGTTCGTCAATGTTTTTTTCAAAACCTAACGTTTTAATTGTGTCATCAAATCTAAGATTCCAAGATCTAGAAGCTTGTTTGAGTCCATAAATGGATCAAAGAAGCTTGCAAACCTTTTGCTCTTGACCTTTTAACTCGAACCCTTCTGGTTGAGACATGTAAATGGTTTCATCAAGGTAGCCATTCAGAAAAGCTATTTTGACATCCATTTGCCAAATCTCATAATCCATGCACGCAGCTATGGATAAGAGTATACGAACGGATTTTAGCATGGCTACAGGAGAAAAAATGTCTTCATAGTCAACCCCTTCTTTCTGTGTGTAACCTTTGGCTACAAGCCTTGCTTTGAAAGTCTCTACTTTCCCATCGACTCCTCTTTTCTTCTTGAATATCCACTTGCAACCAATGGGTTTGATATTCTCAGGTGGGTCTTCAAGAACCCAGATTACATTGATTCCATTTCTTGGTTCATGGCATCTTGCCATTTGTCCTTGTCAGAATAATTCATCGCATCTCTAAATGTCAATGGATCGTCTCTGTTTGTGTCAGACACAAGCATTTGAACTTCGTGTTCATAGTGTGTGGGTTGCTTGCTAACCCTCCCACTACGACGAGGTTCACTACTATTCTGACTAGAACTAGCAGTTTCCTCTTGCCGTTTTTCATTGGTTGTTGTTGGTGACTTTGCAACTTCATTTGAGACCATCTCCTCCAGAACAACCTTACTGCGAGGTTTGTGGTTATTCACATAGTCATGTTCAAGAAAAGTTGCATTTGTCGATACAAATTTTTTATTTTCTTTTTGACTATAGAAAATTCCACCTCTGGTCTCTTTGGAATAACCCACAAACATGCACACTTCAGAGCGTGATTTCAACTTACCGGTCTTTCCTTTAAGAACGTGTGCAGGACACCCCCCAATTCGAAAATGGTGTAAACTAGGTTTACAACCATTCCATAATTCTATGGGTGTCTTTTGGACAGACTTAGAAGGAACAACATTTAATATGTATAGAGCACATTGAATCGCATAGCCCCAGAATGACAGTGGTAATGATGAGAAACTCATCATTGATCTAACCATATCTAATAACGTTCTGTTCCATCTTTCCGAAACACCATTTTGCTATGGCGTTCCAGGTACTGTGAGTTGGGATTGAATGCCATGCTCACACAGATGGTCCTTGAATTCAAAATCCAAGTACTCTTCTCCTCGATCAGATTGAAGAGCTTTTAGTTACTTACCTAATTGCTTTTTAGCTTCTGCTTGAAATTCTTTGAACTTTCCAAAAGTTTCAGATTTTCTTTGCATTAAATATAGGAAACCATATCTTGAATAATCGTCAATAAAAGTGACGAAGTATTCATAACCTCCACTTGCTTGTAATTTAAGTGGACCGCAAACATCCGTATGTACTAGCTGAAGTGGTTCTGTGGCTCTTGAACCTTTGGCAGAGAAAGGTCTCTTGGTCATTTTTCCTTCTAGACAGGATTCACAAATAGGGAGAGATCCAATAGATAGTTCTCTTAAAGGACCATCCTTTACAAGCCTATTTATTTTGTCTAGACCAATATGGCCCAATCTCAATTGCCACAGATATGTATCACTATTGGAATCAATCTTTTGTTGTTTAATAGATCTTGGATTGGCTGTTTTAAATAATTCAGAATTATTAACAGATTTCTCTTTAGCTTGCAATTTATAAAGTCCATTGATAGATTTTGCATAACATATCTTAAAACCATATCTTGAAATAATAATCGAATTATTGTTAAAAGATATTTTAAAATTTTGTTCATGCAACATAGAAACAGAAATTAAGTTTCTAGAAAATCCAGGAATTTAATAAACATTTTCTAAAACAAGAAATTTATTATTCTCAAATTCCAAATGGGCTGTTCCAACTACTGCTGTAGAGACAATCTGACCACTGCCTACCCTCATAGTCACCTCTCCATCAACAAGCTTCCTCGTTGAACTAAGAATCAGAAGAGAAAAGCAAACATGGTCAGTGGCTCCTGAATCTACTATCCAGGATGAGGAATTATCTTCCACTAAACAAGCTTCTAACACAAGTAAATCAAATTTACCTGTATTTTTCTGTTTGAGTTCAGCGAGATACTTTGAACAGTTTCTCATCCAGTGACCATTTTCTCCACAATGAAAGCAAGTCCCTTTTGGGGTCTTCCTTTTGGAGGTTTTAGTGTTCTTGTTCTCTTTGCTTTTGGATGACTTTTTAGGCTTCTCACATATTAATGCAATGGTCAAGTTTGATTTCCATTTTATGTCAACTTTTCATTAAGTAAAGAAGATAAAGGATTTGAGCTAGACATTGTTGCTGAAAATAAATAAATAAATAAAATGAATTTATGCATATAATAAATATAAGTTATTTTCGGAATAGTAAACGTGATGCATGAATGCAACAAAAAACTCATAAAAATAATTACTAATTCCACGATTAATTAATTTGAACATTAATGGACCAGCCTTAGGGTAGGTCAGACTAATTCCAAATTAATTTTGAGACAAGTTCTTAAATTTATAAGTTAAAACTTAAATCAATATTTCTCTTTTGACTTATAAACAACCGCTTGTTTGGTCAAGAATACACTAGTCCGCTCGAAAGCCTAATGTACCTTGTGAGTGTAACCCATTATTTTAGATCAATGACTTAACTCAAGAGTGTGCCTTAGGGTCAGTCAAACTTGAAATACATCATTAAATCCTATTCTTGAAAAAGAAGTTTGCCTTGAGAATAACACAGTCGAAAGCCTTCCTTAGGGGGACACAAGCAATGGTGCCGCGAGGCCCTCTCCATGTTACCTCGGTGCTAACTAATAATGGAGACCATGAGACTTATTGTCATAACTCCCTCTCCCACTCACTATTTTAGAACATGTGTTTTCTCAAAAACATGCTATGTTTTTTAATTGGTTGTAAAAATAAAGTGATCTATTTTTACCAAATGATATTCTAATAATTACTAATCAAATTAAGCAAAATTAAAATTATAGAACTATGCCCTAATTAGTTCATTTTTATTTTTCCATAATTACTAAGAATATCATTTATAATTTAATAAAATAATTTTATTAAATACTAGAAATTAAAAAACTTTTAAAATCTATTTCCGCTCTTGAACTAGTTAAAAACTAGATTTATTATTATATGGACCAGCATATAATCACATAGGACAATCCTAAGGCATGTTTCTACTCATATGAGATGCATGCATAATTTTAAATACTGTGTGGGTTATATGTATGGCATGTCAAAAAATGCATGATAAAGTATTAAACAATTTAATCACATTCAAACATTTAAATAAATAAATACTAGCTAAATAAATAAATAAATAAATGTGGGCCGGGTGTCTTGGGTATTTCTAGAAAAATTACAACAATTGCAAAAATATACACAAAAATGTAAGAAACTAAATAAGACCTAAATAGATCTCTATCTATTACTTAGGGCCTTCACAAGTAGTCTTGATCCATTAAGCCACTTATCCATTTAATTTTGAATTAAAATAACTTTTAATTATCTTAAAAAAAATTTAAGAATAATTAACTTGAGTTTAATGCCTGATAAGTTATTAGGCCCAGATTTGAATTTGGGCTCATACAATTAATTCAAAATAAAACAATTTTTAATTATGGGTTAACTTAATTAAGCCCATAATTTAAATGGACAATTTTTGGATGCAAGCCCTAGGGTTTAGAAACCCTAGGGGCGGCTGCATATGGTGGCTCGGCATGGGGCATGCGGCTGGGGTGCACGGGCTGCTGTTGGATGCGAGACACAGGGGCGCACGGCTGGGAGTAGCAGCAGCTGGCGCTGGGGTGCGCAGGCGTGTAGCTGGGTGAGGCGCAGGGGCGCGCGCTGGGCAGGGGCGCGCGCTGGGCGCGTGCACTCGGCTGGGCGCGTGCACTCGGCTGGGCGAGGTGCGCAGGGCGCCTGGGCAGGCAGCACGCTGGGGCTGGGCACGCAGCAGTCAAGCTGGGTGAGGCTCGGGCTTCGGGGCTCGGAACCCAGGACTCGGGCCTTATAGAATTTTTCAAATAATTTTAACACAGAAAAATTAAAATTATAAAAATTCCTATGCCCCAAAATGGCTTACATTTTTTATCTAGAATTTTAAGAACATTTCCTAAACCCAAAACACCATATAATTAACGACCCTTAAGAATAAACTATTATCATACATACATCCATCCATTCACATATAGTACAATAACATAAGAATGCATATTATGCCCACACAATAATTAATGTATGCAGAGATTAATGAACGCTCTGGTACCAATTGTTAGGAACGCGTTTCCTAATACGCGGCAGAATGGTGGTGGGGTTGGCCCAGTGTACAACAAAAGTTTTGTAACATATTTAAACTACCTTTAAATATGCGAATCCATTAATATACATACATTAATCATAAGCATGATAATAATAAAAATTTATTTTTCTTGAAGCCTATCAAGTGTCCTTGCCTATCAAGTGTCCTTGCTATCTTTCCGTATTTAGAACGATCTTCCTATCCAAGCCGCTCCCACGTACTCACACCAAGATCTTCCAAAGCGTTCTCTACACCTCAAGAAATGTGTGGGCACTTAGAGAATGAAGGATAGTTTATTTGTGATTCTACTTGATGTACTCAACTCATGAGATCAAGAGAATAAGCCTGAGAATTGGTTCTTTATTTTCAGGGAGAGAAAACTATCGTTCTATTTTTCACAGAGCGAATAGTCTGAGTTGTCTCACTTCTCTAAATATTTTTCTAATTAGTCATACTTAAAAGAAAATATTCAAATTTTAAAAATAAATCTATAACCATTTTACAATTTACTTTTTAATTAATTAATTATTCTATTAATGAAAAAATCCAAAAACCAATTTTTGAATTATCCATTAATTAATTAATTAAATAAATAAATAAAAATGAAAATCTCATCCTTGAAAATTTCCCTACATGCCACACACAGTCCATGGACTGTGTGTGCACATGTAGCCTCCCTAATTTTAGGGATGTTGTTTTTTCAATTTTTATTCAATTATTTATTCAAACTGTTTTGTCAGATAAGATCTAATAACTTGATAACTAATTCAAATTTAAATTAATTATCTTTTGAATTAATTATTTGAATAAATATTAATCTTTTAAATTCAAATCCAATTTGAACTTATCAGATTATTATCTCCCACTCAAATAAAGATATTTAATTAATTCTACCAATTAATTAAATCCAAAATTTTCCAAAATAAATATTTAATTTATTATAATTTCAAAAAATTATAATTAATTAATTATTTAATTAAAATTTGAAATTACTTTAATTATTTAATATAATTTCAAAAATTATACAATAATTAAATATTAATTAATTTTGTTAACTACAACTAATTTGTAATTAATTAATTAATCACTATTATCATGTAATTGCATATTTGGCCTGAAGAACAAATTTCTTATTAAATATGTCTTTAAACTATTTTCCCTTCATATCAACTCTTACCTTGAACAGTGTTGATAGAGCCGCTATGGGGACCTATGAACCTATAATTCCAAGCTCCAATAAATTTGAGATTATTAATTAAAATCTTTAATTAAATAATCTTAATTTATTAATCTCATGATTATTCCACTATAAATATGAGACTGCACTCTTGTAATTATAGACATTTCATTTACTGAGTACTTTATAATAATAAAGCTTCCATTGATATAATCATTTCATACAACTTGACCCTCTAATAATTGTTCATAATTAATTGGGAATAAAATTACTATTTTACCCTTTTAATTATCTCTTGTTTCCTTAAGTACCATTGACTCTACTAGTGAAGGTTAATTCATAACTAAATTATGAATTTGAGCTCAATAACCTTTCAGTCCCAAAAGTCAACCCTTAAGAGAACCATCATTTAATCTCTTGCGAGAAGGCATAGATTCCATATCTGTATACTATGTCCCCAACCATCTACATTAATGAGTTCCCAAAACAAAAGTTTCTAGCTTGATCATTCTGACAGACCCCAACAAGTGAATCAAAGAACTCATATACATAAATAGGAGTTCATAGTAACTTCAGGATTAAGATCTATTTGTATATGATCATCAGTTGATATATTTAGTTAATACTTCTAAACGGTATTTAACTAAGTATTAATAAACATATATGGCCCAGTTCTATATATTCTCTAATATATAAAGCACCTCCACTAAAGTGTTCTACCACACTAGTAATCCGGATCTAGATCACATGTATTCATAATACTAGTGGACCATACTTGCAATAATTAATCTAAAGATTTCATAACTTTATTTTACTGCAAACTATTCAAGTTCATTTATCTCAAACACAATCTCCCGTACCAATACGTGTTTGAGATCACATATATGAACTTAGGAATTTTCCTAATATTTACTTAATATTATCACAAAATAATATAGTCCATAAAATATATGCATAACAAATTCAATTCATTTATTTATTTCATAAAAACAATGTCTACTACATATGCTTTCAGGGCACATTTCCAACAGCCATTGCCTGTTTAAAAGACAACGGATCATTATCACTAGTGTCACCAATGACCATATTGGTTTCACCCTCCAAACCATAGCGAATTGGGTTCCTAGAAACACTCCCACTACGACGAGGCTCCGTGACTGTTTGCTCAGGAACAATGGTACTTTCTTCATTTAAATCGACTTGCGTCAGTTGTACATGAAGAGTGGGAATTTCATCATCAACTCGCATTGAAGACGATGAAGCATTATTTGGAGCAAATTATTTAACCATCTCCTCTAAAACTACTTTCCTGCGAGGTTTAAATTTCTGGACATAGTCATTTTCCAGAAAAGTAGCATTGCAGAAGTAAACACTTTCTTTTCTGAATGACAATAGAAAAGTTCACCCCGATTCCTTTTAGGATAGCCAACAAACATGCAAACTTCAGTTCGTGATTCTCGCTTTCCCTCCTTTTTCCTCAGGACGTGAGTGGGACACCCCCAGATTCTATAATGGTGTAAACTAGGTTCACGACCATTCCAGCGTTCTAAAGGTGTTTTTGGGATTGATTTTGACGGTACGACATTGAGAATGACATTCGCGGTTTCAATTGCATGTCCCTAGAACAAAGTTGGTAGAGTTGAGTAACCAAGCATGCATCTAACCATTTCCAATAAATTTCTATTTCGGCGTTCTGCTACACCATTTTGTTGCGGAGTACCTGGGGCAGTAAGTTGTGATAAAATCCCAAGTTCAGTTAAATGATCTTGGAACTGCATATCCAAATATTCTCCACCCCTATCAGATCGCAAGATCTTTAACGTTTTACCTAATTGGTTCTGAGCCATTGCTAGGAATTTCTGAAACTTTGAAAATGTTTCTGATTTCCTATGCATTAGGTAAAGACATGAGTATCTAGTGTAATCGTCAATGAAAGTGACGAAATACTCAAGACCACCCCTGGCTTGTACATTCAATGGTCCACAAACATCTGAATGCACAAGACCAAGTGGTTCTTTGGCCCTATCACCCTTTGCAGAGAATGGACGCTTGGTCAGTTTGCCTTCTAGACAAGATTCACAGACAGGTAATTCACCTAAGGTGATTCTTTCAAAGGTCCATCCTTTGTAAGTCTTTGAATCCTATCATAGCCAATGTGACCTAGTCTCAAGTGCCCTAAATACGTCATATTATTGTTATCGGTCTTTTGACGTTTATTGGTCCTAGGTTTAGCTACTTTGAATAAATCATTATTAAGAGCGAGGGGTTCATTAGGTCGCAGAATATAAAGCCCGTTTTCCAAACATGCAATACACAATTGTGATCCATTGAAAGAAATAGATATATTAAAACTTGTGAAAGTCATAACAAATTGTTCTAATTGCAACATGGAAACTGAAATTAAATTTCTACTAAAATCTGGAATAAAAAATACATCTTTTAAAATTAAAAATTTATTTCCGAACTTCAGACGAGCTCTTCCTCTAGCTTGGACCGCAACGAACGCTCCGTTCCCAACTCTAAACTTTAAGCCGCCTTCGTTCACTTCCTCCCACGATTCAAGAAGCTGTAAAGAATTACAAACATGGTTGGTAGATCCAGAATTAATAATCCAAACGGATTTATCATTCTCTAAAACACATGTTTCTAAGATAAATGAGCTATAATCATTACCTTTGTTTTTCACTGCTAGAAACATGGGACAATCTCGTTTCCAATGCCCCTTCTCTTTGTAGTGAAAATTTTTATCTTTACCTTTCTTGTTTTTCATGTTCTTCCCCTTAGGCGTCTGTGCACATGGTTGTGCATTCATCTTTGCAGCCTTTGCAGGCTTGGGGTTGTTTATTTGTCCACCTTTCCTCTTGTTTCTAACTTTCGAAGACAAAGCTAGATGAGCTTCAACCTTAGCTAGATCAGCAGCAACATCAGTAGTCTTATTTTCACCTCCTTTACTAGGTCTTGAAGAGGTCCAACTCGATGAAGAAAATCCGACCAGGGTTGTGAAAGTCGGTAAAAACTTAGAGATAACAACAAAACAAGCACTGGTGGAGTTTTTGAGGAGGAACCAGGAAGTCTTTGCCTGGTCGCACAAAGACATGGTTGGAATAGACCCCTCAGTCATCAGCCATGTCCTGAATATCGAAAAGAGTTTTCCACTGGTGTAACAGAAAAGAAGGTGCTGGACTTTGTGGTTAAAAACATTGTTTGTTGCTATGGATTGCCAAGGAAAATCGTCTCAGACAACGACACGCAGTTTGATAGTAATTTATTCACGGACTTTTGCGAACGACATGGGATTATCAAAAGCTTTTCTTCAGTCGCTCATTCCTAAGCAAATGGACAAGTCAAAGCAGTCAAAAAAATGCTAAAGGATACCCTGAAGAAAAGACTAGAAGAAGTTAAGGGTGCTTGGCCAGAGAAATTGCCTGAAGTCCTTTGGTCGTACAGAACTTCTCATCGAACAGCAACAAGACATACTCCATTTTCTTTGGCTTATGGGTATGAGGCTATGTTGCCTGTGGAGTTAGATCCGCCCTCACATCACAGCCAACTATTGATGGAGTCCCTGGACTTGATTGATGAGAAACGTGAACAAGCCCAACTTCGGGTAGCTGCGTACCAGCAAAAAGTCACCCCGTATTTCAACTCTAAAGTATGCGAGAGAAAATTCAAAGTTGGAGATTTAGTACTTTGAAGGGTTTTACTAAATACTCGCGATCAAGCTGCTGGAGTACTCGGACCTAATTGGGAAGGACCATACCAGATTGAAGAAGTCCTCCATCTAGGCACCTACAAACTTGCTCGCTTAAATGGAGATCTCATTCCTCGCTATTGGAATGGAGAACACCTTTGCAAGTACTATCAATAAACAATTCTTCTTAAAGAATTGGCTTGTATTAATTTTACTTTTTACAAGTTATGAAAAAGGGTTGGTCATTTTATGTGACTAATCGCATATAAGTGTAAGATCTTATTGATCACTCGTACAAACATGTTTTGTCCATTTATTACGAGAAATATAAGGGACTGTGTGCAGCTAGTCATTCCTGCCAATTATTGTATTTATTACAAGTATTTTCTCATTACGTGTGTTGTTTTGCTGTATTATCATTTAATTATTTTGCTCCGACCAATAATGTTCGAACATGTTCTAGTCAAGGCAAGTGACCAAGGACCTAAACTCCTCAATCACTTGGGGGGCATATAAGGCATCTAGTAAGCAAAGCATATAGAAAGGTATGTAAACACATGAGCAAAATAAGTGAAAGCATGCTAAGGTACTTAGAGTATATTTCAAAAAATTTATATTTTATTAAATCAGTCCAAAGTACTTTGCTAAGTTCGGTCATGCGAACAGATGTTATAATAAAAGGCAAATATTATAATATCGTAAGGAAACCTTTTACACCGCAAGCAGTTACTACTTGGATGTAATTGTTCAATTAAAAGTAAAAGCTGCCCATGCAGCAATAAAATTTTAACTAGAAAATTAAAGTGTCTTTACATCACGACCCGTAGGTCGTGTAATTAAAAGATTAAAAGATAGAAAGAAAAAAGACTAAGAGGCTGGAGGGTCTTGAGGAACGTCCTGGTCGACAGCTGCGCCAGCTTCATTATCTGCACCATCTATCCCTGTTGCTAGGGTGATTTCTGGGGAAGCAGGAACTTTAGCTCTCTCTTCTTCCTCCAGACGAATGGCACACTGAGACATTAGAGTCTGCCTCAAGCGATCTGACAGGTAGCTGAAGTTAGCCTTCCAATTGTGCTTCCAAAACTCATAGAAGCAAAGATGAGTGGCTTCCTTGTACTTCTCCAAGTTCTTGGCTTCGAGTTCCTCAAGCTCCTTCACGTGCTTTTCCATCTCCTCCGTATCCTGCCTGCTAGCAATCAAATCAAGCTCGAGCTATTTGGATTGTTGGTAGTTAAGTTTGGCGCTTTCCCTGAATTTTTCCTTGTCTTCTTTGGATTTCTTTAGGGCATCCTGACTCTCCAGCAGCTCCTCGGTAAGAGTGGCTTTTTTGTCGAGTAGTCCCTCATTCTGCTTAGACAGCTCTGCACTTTTCTCAATCAACTCGTCGTTCTTCTTGGTTAGCTCATTGTTCTTCTCGAGCAAGTCAGCATTTTTCTCTTCAAGCACTTTCTTAGCCTCAGCAAGCCTGATGTCAAAATTTTTGGTCTTGGACACCATTACAGCCGCATGGTGCCAGCCAGCGGTCATGGTCAGTAATCCCTGCAATCAGATGCAAAGGGTAAGGCGATGGCAGGAAATCAAAAGAAAATTATTCAGCATCAGGAAATAACTTACGCTAACTATCTCATTCAACCCCCGGTTGAGTATTTGGTCGGTCTCCATGGAAATAGTGTCATCAATGGCCTCTTGACTATGTTTATGTTTGGAGAGCCTGTATATCCCCTCCCTGGATGAGCTGACCACGGAGCTGGACAGAGAGCCTTCGGGTTGAGAAGGCTGAGTGCAGTGTGTTCGGCTGGTAGGGTCCTGAGGTGTGGGGTGCTGGTCGACAGGTGTTGGAGGAGTAGCGTCCTGGTCGACCGGAGGAGTTGAGGCTGCCTGATCGAGTGGCGATGAAGGTGGCGTGTTCTCTTTCGAAGGGACAATGGCTGGAGGGTCCTCAGCTCGGGCCTTCTTTGAGGCAGTTTTACTGCTCCCCCCCGAGTCCTTTTGCTGTCTTTCTTCCTGCCTGAAGATGCAACGACAACTTTGTAATGCTAGAACACATCTTTAGAAGACATATCTGCACAAAAAGAAACAACACATGCTACAACTACTGGTCGCTACATTACTTACTGAACTACTTACTGCCTGGAAGAAATCTGAACTTAAGTTTGGAGTAAACTAAAAGTTGCCGTCCCTGTCAAATAAGTGACAGGGAATTGGCAAATTATCTAAGAGCGAGAGATCAGTACCGTTCTCATCTGAATATTCGTCGATGGGAGTGGGAGGTTCGGTGGCTTTCCTTTCTCCCTTTCTCAATGGAGCGGGGGATTGGCAGCTCGTGGGATTCTAGAGGGTTCCCTGATTGTCACTCCAGCCGTCCTCCTCCTTTGAGGTTGTGACACGTCTTGGTGCTGCTCAGGAATCTCCTTGCCAGTGGCACTTCCTGCTGTTGACTCCCTCACATCCTGGTGAGGAGCCAAAATCCCGACCAGCCTAAGGTTAGCCTCTATGACCAGATGCTTAATGCTCTTCTCCACGTCAGTCATACTGGCCAAGAGGGCTGATTGAACCTCCATGTCTAGACTAGGGCCTGGTCGCAACCATGGGCTTGAAAGGCGCTAAAAATCTAAGGAAAGTGCAGGAAAAAATTAAAGAAAAATGAACGACCAGGGGTGTTAAAGTATTACCTCCTTGGGAGAAGGCTAGATTGTTGGCAACCATGTCCGTAGTCAGGAAGTACTCAAGGTGGTACCTCCCCACATTGGAAATAAAAGTTGTGTCACTCAGGAAAGTACGGGACGTTTCCTGGTGACAGAAGTGGAAGAACCCCATGTTTTCCTGGTTGGGGTTGGATTTTAGGTGGAACAGATAGTTGACCTCGTGTGGTATGGGGACAGGCCATTTCTTATGGCTATAGAGGATATAGAGTGCCGAGAGCATTCTATATCCATTAGGGGTTATTTGAAAAGGAGCGACCCCGAAATAGTTGGCCACTCCTTGGAAGAAAGGGTGAAGAGGCAGGATAGCGCCTGCCTTGATATGATACCTCGACTAGGCGCTGAAAGCGCCTCCAGGCAAGTTTGCCCTTTGGTCTTTGGTGGGTTGGACTAAGGTTACCCCAGGAAGTCCATATTTTTTAATATAATTCGCAATCATCCTAATTGTTACTCGGCTAGAAGGGGCGACATACCATTCAACATCTGGTTGAATGGCATTTCGAAGTTGAGCATGAGTTTGAAGGCTAAGGTCGAGGATATTTCTTTCTCGACCAATGGTCGAGGGAATTTTAGCCCAAGGAGCAGGCTGATTTGAAGGATTGAAGGTTTCTTTTTCTAGGCTTTAGTTTTTGCTCGACCCATATTTTGGATAAGGGTCGATAGAGTGTTTGAAGTGGCACGAGAAAAGGGAATTTCAGGTATTAGTAACGATAGTTGCTCCTCATCCTCGAGCAATTGAGCTAGCAAGTCGTCGTCGATGGGTCTCTCACCTCCCCACGGATCTTGCATGAAAAGCTGCGAACAGAGAAAGGGGGAGATGAGAACGTAAAGCCTAAAAATCTGTGTTGAGAGTTAGAATAACTTTGCTCACGTATAAAAGTTAAGCTTTTATACGGCCAGCAACATTCTAGCAAAAAAACTAAGTTTTATACGAGCAGTTTGAGAAATAGATTGAAAAGCAGAAGTAAAATTTTTTTCAGAGAAAACTTTTTCAACTCTGAGAGGGTGGGAAAAACGCAGTTTTTCAACTAGCCTAAAAATCGAATTTTTTCTTCGATTTTACGCCCTAAGTCTACGGTCTCGACTATCAAACTGGCTTTTAACTCCTATACAACACTATTTCACTTCCCTATCAAGCATCAATCAATATGCCCATTACCCCAAAACAGTTTCAGTCAAGAACACAAATTTGTACATAAAAAACAGTTTTGCATGGCATCTCAAACATCCAAGAGGTTCGTAAAACTTACTTGGATGAAAAGAGGGGTTTGAAACAAGAGCTTTGAGCGTCCGAATGGTGGATCCTTCGAACAACGATGGAAGCTCCTCAAAATTTTTTTGGGCTCTGAAAGTCGAAGTTCTTAGGAGTTCTTGATAAGAAGATGGCGAGTGAAAAGTAAAAAGTTAAAATATGGATTTGGGGTATTATATATAGTGATCGCAACACGACAAAAGAGGTAATCATGAATTACTTTTTTCTGAGTATGGGGAAGTGTAATAGCCGTCAGACAAGTTTTTGGGAAACCAAAAGGGCTTGATTAGACATGATTAATTGCTTTTTCCAAGAGAGCACGGGCGGCTCTGACAGGTTTTGTGGAGTAATCGAAAGGTCGGTTTCCTAAGTTTACTTATTGCTGGTCGCAATAAATAAACTTGGGGGGCAAATGTTTACCCAAAAAATGGCTGCTGATGACGTGGCAAGGATTTCTCACACGTGGTTGACACATGGTGGAAGTGCTGTTCGACTATCGACCAGAGGCACATCACTTCGTCAGGCTTAACTATTAGATACGACCAGGGTGGTCGTATAATTTGATTTATTTACTTCTAAGATTGTAATCCTATAATAATTGCATTGAATATTTCCTCTTTATTACCTTGATACGCGGTTATTAAGGAAAGTTAAAGGCCCATTGACCCATGTAACCCTCCTTGAGCCTATAAATATACATGAAATAGCTCAAGGATGGGACTTTTTGGATTTTTGAATCTTTTTCTGAATATTGAGAGAGAGCTATATTGCGATTATCCGTTGTTTCATTGTAATTCTCCTAAGGTTTGTGAAACTCAAGAACCCTAGTTCTTTGATCACGACTTTGAGATTCAATATTAATAATGGCACTAAGTGGACGTAGGTCATTACCATTCTTTGGGGCACAACCACTATAAATCGTTGGTGTTTTCTTCTCTTCCATTATATTGAATTCTTAATTGTCGTCTCATTTCCTGTCGTATATTTGACTCCGTGTTGTTGGCCAAATAGAGGGTCAATAGTGATCTTATTATAACTGATTTAAATTTAAATTTTAATCAATTAATTGCATTTTAAATAATATTCTAATGTCATCTAAATGTCCCTCAACTAAATTCAAACATAGGGACATTATGGTCATTTTATAATTACATGCAATTCCCATTATTTAATCTAGTTAAATAATAATGCAATAAACCATATAATAAATTCATATCATGTTATTAATATTATTATGCTCATAATAATAATAACATTCACAACATAAATAAATAATTAAATTAACTCACGTAATTAATTATTTATTAGGGATTATGCACATGCCGAGATTTAAATCTCATTCCAGGTTCTCAAACATGAGAAATCAAGAATCTTTGTTATCATTGGAATCCATACATATCTAAACCCATAAATATGTAAGATGACAAAATACTCTCAATGAAAAATTACAAAACTACCTTTTCGAGAAAACGAATATTACAGACCGTAATTTTGTAATTTATATAATTTGTCGTATAAAATGATTTTTTTTTTATATAATTACAATGTAAAATATAATTTTCTCTTTATTCTATTTATTTTTCTATTGATTTTTTCTGATTCCGATTATAGTCTAGTAAACGTGCCATTAGAGTGACATAGAGATACTTACATAAAAATGAAGAGAGAAGAAGAATTCACACTCACAAAGAAGTTTTGGGTTATCAAAAGAAGAAAGAAAGTGATATATGAATAATTTCAAAATTAATTTAAATCTTATCTTATAAAATGTTGATATTATAGATTTTTAATTAAAATAAAATATTTATCATAAGTATTTTTATAATAAAAAATAGTTACACAAAAATATCTAAAAATTTATATAATATCGATTGTATTAATTTGAATATACATGTCCCAGTTTATTAATTTTAGATTTTAGTTATATTAATTTTAGATTTTGAAAAAAATCAAATTAAGATTTGTTTTGTTTATGTTTTATATAAATTTAATTTTAATTGTTTTTGATAAATTATATTTTAATATCGACTGTATTAGTCTGTATGTATATGCACATTTTATAGTTTTAGTTATATTAATTTTAGGTTTTAAAAAAGAAAATGGAAATCAGTGTGCATACGTTAATTTTACATTTTTTTTGTTCATTTATACGGTATTTTCCTTTGTTTCCATTTTTATATTTGTTTTTTTTAAAAATTTTTATGTTAATATTTTTTTAATTTTCATTTTTACCATTTGTAAACTGAATACCCCAATACTCTTCTTCGTCTTCTCCTCTTCTCTTCTCTGCATGCATAACCAGACTCAAATTTCTAAACCTATTCAAATAATTTTCTAAACCGAGTTGCTTCCACTTCTCTGCAAAACCAGACCCAATTTTCTTCTTCATCTTCTCTTTTTCTCGGCAAAACCAGATGCTAATTGTAGTTATCCTTTTCTCAGCAAAACTCGACTGGTTTTTGTCCAATTCTAAGCTACAAACCACAACGAAACCCGACTGGTTTTGGTCCAAATCAAAGCTCCAAAGCTTGCTCCAGAACAAGAAATTGCTCTCAACTCTAAAGGCTACTTCCCAAGAAAATCTCTTGGCTCGGTTTCCCACTACACTTATATTTTCTCTATATGCTTCTTGAGATAAGGATTGCTACCCATGTATTGAGTTTGATTTCTTCTCTTTTCCTCAAAATCAAATTTTCTCTTTAGTTTTAGAAATGACTTTGATTGAATTTGGGTGCTAACTCGTAGAAATTGGTTGAGACATTTTGTCGAGAATTGTGTATACGATTTCTATAGTAGACTCTGGTATATAATCATTTTTTTGTTGTACTGGGTTTTGGTCATTTGTGTATGTTTACAGCACTGCTTGTTCAACTTGGAGGTTAGCGATTAGATTTGCATAGCAGATTAGGTTAAAGAAGATGATTTGGTATTAGAAATTGGATTGGAACAATATCTTTGACTAATGTTTTAATCACTGCAAGTGCAACTTGTGTGAGGAGTTTGAATTTTGAATGAATTTTTGCTGGTGCACTGGTCTTACATCTTCAATAGACTTAAATCTCTTGGTTAGTTTTTTTTTATCTCTACAAGGGTTTTTTTTTGGAAATTTTCATTTTTTTGTTTATTTTTTTCTAGGCTATACTCAGATTATTGAATGGTTTGTTTTATTTTCCATTTAATCCATTGTGAGTTCAAATCGAATCAACATTGCATTGGTTTAAAAATTTCTTTGTTTGACAAAGTCAATTTAAGTCTCTAGGGAAAATGTTTTCACCTCAATGCTTATTGTTAATGTTAAACAATGTTCATATTTATTTGGGGACTTTGCTATTTGAGCTCTTTGTGACCAAAAAGGCCAAGTAGTTCATGTGAATATAACTATGTTATCGACTTTTATCTTTCTTTGTGGCCTACACTTTTAGTCTTGCTTATTTAACTCTAGCTCAAATAGATTTGACTAAAACTTAGCCCACTATAGATCCCTTTGAAGGTCTTCTCTTTCTCCCTCTATTATATAAACATGTGTAATGGCTGTGGTGTAGTTATTTTTCTTCATTAAGATATTAAGATATGCTACAAAACCCTTGGATGTATGTCAGTATCACTTATAATAAGATACCAGATGATAAGTTTAATACCAAAGTGATTTTTTTCTTCTTCATTTTAACAATCATGTAAATTATTTACGATATTATCACATGATGATCTGTGATTTGTCCGGTTGTAGTCTAATAGAGTTTTGCTCATGATATTTTATGGTAATGTCAATACTAATTGTGACTATTAGTTTTCAATGCAGCAATTAATTCTTTTGACTCACAAGGCATATATCTAACTTTCTCAAGTCATGGATAATCATTTTGAAACATCCATTATAACAAAACAAAAGCTCCTTTTAATTTCAAAAGCAAGGAAATCAATTGAAGAGGTAACCAACCATTTTTTTTAATGCTTACTTAACTGATGCTCAATGTTAGATAGACTTAATAGTTCAAATTTTGATGTATTTTAATCCGTTTTTGGTAAATGTATCTGTTTTTCTCAGTAGCAACTTTAAGGAGTCATGGTTCATACACGATTTTCGTTCGCATCTCCTCTATCCCAAACAAATATTCCAACTTCTAAATCTAATATGAAATCTGTAGTTGCTTCTTCTAGTGAAGCAAGAGTGAAGAAAATGCTCTATAATAGCAAACATGAAGCTAGGAAAGCAAACAGAACAAAAAAAAAGCCAATTAACTATTAAAGAACCTTGTGAATCCGCTCCTGAGGTACATTTTCAATTCCTTTCACTTTAGCAATGGTTCTTGAGGTCCTTATGTTTTAATGTTATGAGTTTATTGTTTGATAGGTATTATTAGGCTGCTTAGGTTGGTTGTTTATTATCTATTTTGGTGCTTTGTTACTTTTAGATTGCTTTATTGGTTGCTCTATTTTATTAAGGGTTGCTTTCTATGTTGCTATAAAGTTGCAAGAGTTTCTGAATAGGTTTCTTTGTGGGTTTATGGTTTCAATGTTGTCTATGGGTTTCTTAGGAGTTTATAGGATTGTTAAATATGTTTCCTTTTTGTGTTGTTGATGAGTATTATGAGCTTCTTAGGACTTTTGAAGGTTGCGTAACTGGTTGCTGTGTGAGTTGCTTAACTGGTTGTTGTGTAGATTGCTTTCTATGTAGCTATAAATGATTGTTGTATTGTTTCAATTGGTGCTTAAGAGGTTGTTGTGTGGTTTCTTACTATGTTGTTTATGGCTTGCTTTATTTGTTGCTAGAAATGGTTGTTATATAGGGTTGCTATATTGTTTCAAGAGTTGCTTAAATGGTTGTTGTTTGTGTTGCTTAACTGGTTGTGGTGTGAGTTGCTTTCTATGTTGCTTCGAAGTTTATAGGGTTGCTTTATTTGTTCTATGTGTTGTTAATGCATATTATGGGTTGATTAGAATTTTCAATGGTTGCTTAATTGATTGTTGTGTGTGTTGCTTAATGAGTTGCTGTTTGTTGCTTAATAAGTTGTTGTGGGTTGCTTTTGTAGTTTCGATGGTTAATTAACATGTTTTTTTATGGGTTGCTGATTGTGGCTTAATTTGTTAATATTTGTATTTTTCTATTTAATTTAGTGTGTTCCATTGCTATGTTTTGTAGGGTGTGAATTTGTAGAGTCCAAGAACTTTACTTAGCTAATTAGATAGTAGTAGTAACAGTAATGGCTAGTAATAGTTGTAGGATGTTTATTACTGTGGATTTTGGTTCAAGCCGGGACTTAGTTGGACACTAGTAGCAACACTTGTAGATTTTATAAGTTTAACCTATAGTTTAAGAATATTAATTATAACATAAGGTATGATTAATATAACTGATTATGAAGATGATATTTATTATACTATAAGGTTTAGATAGACCCAATAAGATAATGACACTTGTCATGTGCAAGTTTATTGAAAAAATTAAGTATTTTTGAGGAATAGTTTATTAAGAGTAATATTTGAAAATCCCAGAGTCTACCAACAGCTTTGAACTCGTTATAGGACTCAGTTAAAGCTGTTTACTCAATTCAAATTAGGCTGAAAAAGTGCAATTACGTGTATAATATTTCAGCGTATGTCGATATATCGCCACTTGGGGAATATGAAAAACACGTAACTTCGCACGAACACTTCGACGAGCCTCGGGAACATAAGCCCAGGCAATATATCGCCTACCATTTGCGATATATTGGTTCTAGGGCAGGTTTTTCAAACAATTTTAAAACCGAGCTCATTTTATTCCATGACCTCTTGATAAGCTTAGAATCTTTTTGACCGAGTCTTAAGCCTCTGCTGAACGAATATTCAAATGATTTTCAATTAAAAAGTCATTATTTTTATTCAAGCTAAATGAAGATCTTTTCATTCTTGAACTCTATAAATAAGACCTAGTACCCAGCCATTTCTTTCATTCTTCAAGCTGAGTTCAAAGCCTTCAAGTAGCTAGGTTTACTTTAGAGTGTTAAACACTTGGGTTGGGGTTATAAGCTTTATCATCTTAAGCTTATTAAACACTTGGGAAGTAAGGTTCATAGTGTGTATTTCGATTTTGAGGTGTAGTTTAGTCATAGTGCATTCAAAGGTATTCCTATCCCTAGTTCATTTCTGTTTGTTTCATTAGTTTTTATAGTTTTTCTCTACTCAAATCCTAACTTGCTGTTTTCCATTCATGGTCAGGCAATTAAGTTCTTTGAACTTGAGGTTTCATTTCGGTAAGCTCTTCTTCTCGGTGGTTTAGATTTATTTCCTTTTTCATCTTCTTCTTTTAGAAATACTCACCTTCTCATTAATAGTTTTTAGGAGTGTTCCAAAATCTCGTCCTTGCTCTCACATCCCGGTATTTGGTAAGGAAAATAGGATAGTATTATATGCTTATATGATTATGCTATAGTATGTTTTTATATGTTATGATATATGTTTTGGGGCTTATAGTTTCTTAAATAGCAAACCCCAACACTTTTATGTTCTTGGGGCTTATAGTTGCTTAGCTAGCAAACCTCATTATTTTGAGGCTTATAGTTGCTTAGTTAGCAAACCTCAATAGTTACCATGTACATGGGTTAGAATTATGATATATGTTTATAGTGAATGTGTTATATGTTTATGTTGCATGCTTTTAGTAGATTTTCCTTACTGGGCATTAGGCTCATTCCTTTGTTTTATATGTGCAAGGAAATAGTTATGGCGGCGGTAAGATTCTTGGCAACTTGGGATTGTGTATTGAGGGAGAATGGATTCGGTGGACTGCGTGAACGATTCGAGGATGAAGTTGTTTTTAGTCATTTTATTATGTTCCTATGTATTTTCTACACTTTGTTTTGTAATGAATTTTAAGATTTAAGTTATGTTTTACTTTCAAACAACGGGATCTCATATCCTAACCGAAATTTTATGTATTTCAACCTTTGCATTACATTTTTTTATAAAGTTATGAATGTTTCACATGTATATTTTCTTAAAATTAGTATCTATGTATAGTAATTATTAATGGTCCAAAGTCTAGAATAAGTTGGGTCATTACAGTTGGTATCAGAGAAACGGTTCATTCGCATGAAGTTCTCCTCGATACACACACTCAAAGCTCCGAATCTGACCGCCAAGTAAGTGTTTATGATTATAGTTATTATGTTTATAAGTATAGCTAACGATTTTAGTCTTTATGTTTCAGTTAAGAATGAACAGAGCATTAACTTATGAGGATATCCGAGCCATTAAGGCTTTAAAAAGAATTAGAGAACCTCGAAACACCGTAGGAGTGCTAGAAAGAATCACTCGAAGGCTACTTTTGTTCCACAAGAAAATAGGTCACCTCCAAGAATCTAAGCAGATCATGATGAGATCAACAGAGCAATACATTTTAGTAATTAGACATTTTAGAGATTATCCTACTGTGATTGCAGTCTTAGAAGAAATTTGGGAGACGATAGATGACGAAGATGAATTGACGGTAGCTATGAGATATTACTTTCTCATACTTAGGTTCACTTCAAAAATGGAATTTCAGTTTAAAAATGAACAAAAGCATAGAATTTTTACGAATCTTCCTCGAAGGCATTTTGAGGCACAAGACAATGATGAATATGAAGAAATAGATGACGATATGTTAGATGAAGGATCGGATGTAGAAGATCTCGATTTCTAGAACAGATTAGGTTCATTGTTTATTTTAATTTATTATTTGTTTTCTTTTATGATTGTAAATAGTGAATTTTTTTTTCCAAATTAATATCAATGTTATTTTGTTAACATGTATGAATTTGATTTTTCTTTTGCAATCATAATAAATAATAAATATAATAAATAATGACTAAGTTCGGTGAGGGTGGATACAAATCAATGAACCGATTTTTTATATTGGGAGTTAGGGGGCCAAGTAGTGGGAACCATTTTACTGATCTCAACCCTCCCTCAATATGGTTAACGTTGGAACAAAGATGAGTTTCGAGCCTGAGAATTAAGTCATATAGGATGATTAGAAACAGACTTAGAAAATAATAAAGGTGGCTTATTTTTCTAAGTATAGAAACCCACTCTAATAATAAAGAAGACTTATATAACTTTCATAAGGAGTCATAATTAATAGGTTCGAGTTATGATTGTTTAGATTAAGTTTTGTCTTAGAGCCTATTAGGGTACAGTTCTAACATGTTTTTCTCAATTGTTAGAACTTTATTGAAGATGTCGCTCCGAAGATCTGCTCGCACCAACGGAAATGCCTCCAACGCTGCTCTGGTGAACAATGAAGCCTCTCCAGTTCGCAGAAGGGGAGTGCGTGCTGCTGCCAGCTACAATGCGTCACCGTCGCTGCCAGTTGACAACACTGCAAAAATTGCCAGACTGCGACAACAAGTTGAGGAGTTATTGCAGCAACAGCGACAACAGGCTCAGAGTCAGACTCAGCCTCCGCCTCCACCGCAACCACAGCAGCAGCAAATGGCCTCAGCACCCCAGCAAGTTGGTCCATATGGGGGATGGCCAGTGGAGAATTATGCGCCATATCCAGTTCAACACATGGAGCCAGTTTATGAGCAGTTTCGTAAGCAACACGCTCTAAACTTTGAAGGGACTACAGACCCCTTCGAGGCAGAAGAGTGGCTAAGAAACGTGGAGCCAATCCTGACACACATGAATCTCGGCAACACAGACCGCATATCTTGCGTTTCATCTCTACTCAAGAAAGATGCGAGAATATGGTGGGACCTAGTTCAGCAGACGCATGAGGTTTCCACCATGACTTGGACCCGATTTGTAGAGCTGTTCCACAAAAAGTATTATAATTCGGCTGTCATCGCTTCAAGAGTCAAGGAGTTCGCTGGCCTAAAGCAAGGGAGTTTATCAGTGGCAAAGTATGCTCGGCAGTTCGACCGATTAGCTAAATTCGCACCGAAAATGGTTCCAATTAACTATCTGAGGGTGTCTAAGTTTGTTAGAGGACTTCGACCAAAGATCGAGCTAGGGGTTAAGCTAGGAAACCCAAGAAATACTACCTATGCCGACGTTCTAGAGATGACAATAGAAGTAGAAAGGCTGCAGGCTAATGTTAGTAAAGAAGAAGCCAGTAAGCCTGAGCCTAGACATCAGAATCAACCTCAGACTAGTCGGAACAACAACCACCACAACAACAACAATCAGTCCAGCAATAACAATAACAGTAAAAAAAGAAGGCATCTTGACAATAAGCAGTCTAACAACGATAAAAGGACACGAACAAACAATGGAAGCAGTAGGTCGGGTTATATAGAGTACCCGCAGTGTACTAAGTGGCAGAAGAAACATCCTGGTGAATGACGGGCAAACACCAAGGGATGTTACAATTATGGTAAAAAAGGACACGGGAAGAAAGAATGTCCTCAGCTCAAGCCAGAAGGGAAAAAGGAAGATAAGATGGTTCCTACCAAGGTATTTGCCTTAACCCAAGGAGAGGATGATGATAGCAATAAGGTGGTCACAGGTCAGGTTTCTATCCTCAATAATATATGTTCTATATTATCTGATTCGGGAGCCACTAATTCATATATCTCATTAGGAATGATAGAAAAACTAGACAAACCTTGTGAAAGATTTAGAACTAGGTTTGTAACCGAGTTGCCTTCCGGCAAAATAGTTCTATCATCATGGAGAGTACGAGGCGTACCGATCAAGATTGAGGACAAAGAATTAGAAGGGGACCTGATAGAACTAGAGATCAAAGACTTCGACGTGATACTAGGCATGGACTGGCTAGCACGGCATGGCGCAACCATCGACTGCAAACGCAAGAAAGTGACGTTTGAGACTCCTTACGGCCAGAGACTATGCTTCATGGGACAAGTTTCAGGACTACGCACCCCGCTAGTATCATCTCTCAAAGCTCAAAGGATGATAGAAAAAGGATGTCAAGCATGAGCCAGCATCACAAATGGAGTAAAGGAAACACCGCTTAAGGTTGGGGACGTCCACATTGTAAGAGAATTCCCAGAAGTATATCCTGATGACTTACCAGGATTATCGCCGACTCGGGAAATTGACATCACGATAGAATTAGCACCAGGCACCGAGCCTATCTCCAAGGCACCATACCAGATGGCACCTACAAAACTCAAGGAGTTAAAGACGCAACTACAAGAATTCCTAGACTTGGGTTTCATTAGACCAAGCCATTCGCCATGGGGAGCACCGGTTCTAGTTGTGAAGAAAAAGGACGGAGGCATGCGGATGTGCATAGATTATCGCGAGCTGAATAAGGTAACGATTAAGAATAAGTATCCGCTACCCCGGATTGACGACTTGTTTAATCAACTTCGAGGTGCGACTGTATTTTCAAAGATCGATTTACGGTCCGGGTACCATCAACTCAAGGTGCAGGGAGAGGATATTCCTAAGACAGCTTTTAGAACTCGTTATGGGCATTACAAGTTCTTAGTTATGTCTTTCGGTCTTACCAACGCTCCAGTCGCGTTTATGGACTTAATGAATAGGGTCTTTAAGGATTACTTGGATAAATTCATCGTAGTGTTCGTCGACGACATCTTAGTATACTCCAAGGACGAAGTCGAGCATGAGGAACATTTGAGGTTAATCCTATCACGACTAAAGGAGCATCAACTCTACGGCAAGTTCAAGAAATGTGAGTTTTGGCTTTCGCAAGGGGCGTTCCTGGGGCACATTATATCCAAGGACGGAGTTGCAGTAGACCCATCAAAGGTAGAGGCTGTGAAGGATTGGCCAAGACCAAAGAACGCGTCAGAAGTAAGAAGCTTTCTGGGATTAACAGGTTATTATTGGAGGTTCATAGAAGGCTTTTCTAAGATAGCCACTCCGCTCACCAACCTGACCCAGAAACATCAAAGATTCAACTGGAATGATAGATGTAAAGAAAGCTTCCAGTTGCTTAAGGACAAGCTGTGCTCAGCACCAGTACTCTGTGTACCAACACCCAATGACAAGTTTATAGTCTACTATGATGCGTCAAAGCAAGGGTTGGGTTGCGTACTGATGCAGAATAACAAGGTGATAGCCTACGCCTCAAGGCAGCTGAAGAAGTACGAGCATTGCTACCCAACTCACGATATGGAGTTGGCAGTGGTGGTCTTTGCGTTGAAAATCTGGCGCCATTATCTTTATGGAGAATAGTGGGAGATTTATATGGACCACAAAAGTTTAAAGTACTTCTTTACTCAGAAGGAGCTCAACATGAGGCAGCGTAGGTGGTTAGAGCTAGTGAAAGATTATGACTGCAAAATCCTATACCACCTGAGAAAGGAAAACGTAGTTGCCGATGCACTAAGTAGGAAGAATTATGGAAGTTTAGTAGCACTAGCCAGAATGGAAAAGCCGCTACAATAGGAGCTGGTCAATGCCGGAATAGAAATAGTTGTCGGTAAGCTGGCTAACTTGTCTATCTAGTCAAATCTACTAGAAGATATATAGATTGGGCAAGGGTGTGACGACACACTAGTGGCACATATGGATGCAGTCAGAGAAGGCAATGCCACATATTTCTCAATATCAGGTCAAGGGTTATTGAGATATAAGGATCAGGTATGCGTGCCGAATGATCAAAGGATTAAGATGACGATTTTAGAGGAAGCACACAATACCCCATACTCAGTTCACCCAGGGTCGACCAAGATGACACACGACATCAAGGCAATGTATTAGTGGCCAGGGATGAAGAAGGACATAGCAGAATTTGTGTCTAAGTGTTTAATATGCCAGCAAGTGAAAGCAGAGCATCAACGACCTGCAGGCTTATTGCAGCAACTTAGCATACCAGAATGGAAATGGGATGATATAGCTATGGATTTCGTGACAGGTTTGCCACGAACAAGTAAGCAGCATGATTCAGCTTGGGTAGTAATAGATAGACTAACTAAGTCTGCTCATTTCCTGCCTATTAAGACCTCATACACAACGGATCAATACGCAAACATCTATGTTCAAGAGATAGTACGGTTGCACGGAATCCCCAAGACAATAGTGTCGGATAGAGGATCCGTGTTTACATCGAGATTTTGGGGAAGTTTATAGCAAGCCATGGGTAATAAATTAAGTCTTAGTACAACTTTTCATCCTCAGACAGACGGTCAGTCCGAGCGTACGATACAGATTTTAGAGGATATGCTACGCGCTTGTGTACTTGATTTTGGTGGATCATGGAATAAGTACTTGCCGCTGATAGAGTTCTCCTACAACAATAACTACCAGTCAACGATCGGGATGGCACCTTATGAATTACTTTATGGAAGAAGGTGTCGATCCCTGCTACACTGGGACGAGGTAGGAGAAAGACAGCTCCTTGGTCCCGAAGCTGTTAGAAAAGCTCAAGAAGCAGTAGCACTGATTAGAAAGCGTATGCTCGCTGCTCAAAGCCGTCAGAAAAGCTATGCGGATGCCAAGCGACGCGATGTGGAATTCAAAGTCAGAGATCAAGTCTTCCTGAAGATATCTCCTATGAAAGGTGTAAAGTTGTTTGGGAAGAAAGGCAAGTTTAGTCCCCGGTTTTTGGTCCTTTTGAGATATTGGACAATGTGGGAGCAGTTGCGTATAGATTAGCCCTACCACCAGCCCTAGCAGATAGCCACAACGTGTTCCACATCTCAATGCTATGAAAGTATGTGTTAGACCCATCTCATGTCCTCAAGTACGATACGATAGCACTCCAGAAAGACTTGAGTTACGAGGAACGACCGGTTAGCATCCTAGATAAAGGGATGAAGCAGTTACGGTCCAAGAGTATTCCAATAGTCAAAGTCCTATGGAGTAATAGTTTTGAACGAGAGGCAACGTGGGAGTTGGAGGAGGACATGATAGCCCGGTATCCGGAATTATTTGTTAAGTAAATTTCGAGGACGAAATTCTTTTTAGTAGGGGAGAATTGTAGAGTCCAAGAACTTTACTTAGCTAGTTAGATAGTAGTAGTAATAGTAATGACTAGTAATAGTTGTAGTATGTTTATTACTGTGGATTTTGGTTCAAGCCGGGACTTAGTTGGACACTCGTAGCAACACTTGTAGATTTTATAAGTTTAACCTACAGTTTAAGAATATTAATTATAACATAAGGTATGATTAATATAACTGATTATGAAGATGATATTTAGTATACTATAAAGTTTAGATAGACCCAATAAGATAATGACACTTGTCATATGCATGTTTATTGAAAAAATTAAGTATTTTTGAGGAATAGTTTATTCAGAGTAATATTTGAAAATCTCAAAGTTTGCCAACAGCTTTGAAATCTTTATAGGACTCAGCCAAAGCTGTTTACTCAATTCAAATTAGGCTGAAAAAGTGCAATTATGTGTATAATATTTCAGCATATGCCAATATATCACAGCTCTAGGGGGCGATATATCGCCACTCGGGGAATACGAAAAACACGTAACTTCGCACGAACACTTTGACGAGCCTCGGGAACATAAGCCTAGGCGATATATCGCCTACCATGGGCGATATATCGGCTCTAGGGCAGGTTTTTCAAACAATTTTAAAACCGAGCTCATTTTATTCCATAACCTCTTGATAAGCTTAGAATCTTTTTGACCGAGTCTTAAGCCTTTGCTGAATGAATATTCAAATGATTTTCAATTTAAAAGTCATTATTTTTATTCAAGCTAAATGAAGATCTTTTCATTCTTGAACTCTATAAATAGGACCTAGTACCCAGCCATTTCTTTCATTCTTCAAGCTGAGTTCAGAGCCTTCAAGCAGTTAGGTTTACTTTAGAGTGTTAAACACTTGGGTTGGGGTTATAAGCTTTATCATCTTAAGCTTATTAAACACTTGGGAAGTAAGGTTCATAGTGTGTATTTCGATTTCGAGGTGTAGTTTAGTCATAGTGCATTCAAAGGTATTCCTATCCCTAGTTCATTTCTGTTTGTTTCATTAGTTTTTATAGTTTTTCTCTACTCAAATCCTAACTTGCTGTTTTCCATTCATGGTTAGGCAATTAAGTTCTTTGAACTTGAGGTTTCATTTCGGTAAGCTCTTCTTCTCGGTGGTTTAGATTTATTTCCTTTTTCATCTTCTTCTTTTAGAAATACTCACCTTCTCATTAATGGTTTTTAGGAGTGTTCCAAAATCTCATCCTTGCTCTCACATCCCGGTATTTGGTAAGGAAAATAGGATAGTATTATATGCTTATATGATTATGCTATAGCATGTTTTTATATGTTATGATATATATTTTGGGGCTTATAGTTGCTTAAATAGCAAACCTGTAATAACCCTGAATTTTTTTTTTTTTTTTATTTATTGTGATTTATGTAAATATTATTGTGTGAATTTTTTTTTTATTAAGAGTATGAATAATAATTGAAATAATATTTGGTGAATATTATTTTAATTAAAGAAGTGTGAGTTGATCGCTTTAGACCATAGTTTGGGGACTTAGATGTGAAATAAATTTATGATGGACATCTTGTTCAAAGAGTTTTAGTATATGATTTTATGTGTTTGAAATTCACATAGAATCATAGAATCATTTTAGAGTATGATTTTGTGACGTATTCACTAAGAGTCTATGAATAATTCAAGAGGAATTTTATGGGATTAAAATTATGATTTTATGTTGAAAGGACTCACGTAAAATCATAGACATAAGTTTATACCAAAGTTGCATTATTTAGTGCTTAGACCATAGTTTATTTTAATTATTTTAAGACATGGTTTAATGCATTATTTTGGATAAAATGCATGTAACATTTCAGCACATATATTATTGTGCTTCTCACGTGTGTGTCTCGACCAACCACACAAATCAAGTTTTGGTGGGAAGTTTTTGAAAGGATCATGGGAAGTTATTAGAGGTTAGATGGGAGGGAATTAGAGTGTTTTCTTCCAGTTACTTCAGACCATATCACAGTTTTAGGGAGAGGCCTAGAGAGAAGAAGAAAGAGAACACGTTGTGTTCTTTTGGTGTACGTCCACTTCGGGTCCAAGAAAAGAAAGGAAAAGTGAGTTATTTCTTTGGCTTTTCTTTGAGTTATATATCTTAGACATGTCCTTAGAATCTCTGTATTGATTGTAGAAGGAAGCAAAGAAAGAGGAGAAAGCTTCACCTAAGTTTCGAAAACTTTGGTCGGAAATCCGAACTAGTGTAAGTGCCATCCTTGGCTTCGTTCTTCTCTTATTTTCGTGCATGAAACTTATGTTGAACGATTTGTATGTGTTCATAGTGTTGAAGACTATAGGAAAGGGAAGAAGAAACTACCAAGAACCAGCCACAGAAAGAAGTACAAGCCCGTAGTTTTCCTTCAAAGTTTTTTACGGTACCGTTTTCGATTTCGTTTCTTAAAAGTTGGGATTAATTTCTGAGTTGTTTTACATGATTTAAATCAACACTTTGGGTCTAGAAACACTCATTAAGGTGTTGGGGATGATTTAATAAGAAAAGATCTTGAGTGTTGGGGATAATTGGTGGTGGTTAGTGCTTGGTAGGTGGCTGTCATGAAAAGGGACAACACCATTTGTTGCCGACGTTAATAGTGGAGGCCAGTGGTGGTGATGGTGGTGGCTGAAGTGATGATCATGGTGGTGATGAGGGTGATGTCTTGACTTCCATGGTGGGGGATTTTGGGTCCAAGCAAGGCTCGGGTTGGCCTTGGAAGTTGGCTGTGCGTGAAGGTGATAGTCTTTTGAAGGTCACGTGCATGTTCTTGCATTCAGCAACTTGTTACTAGTGGTTACAAGTTGGTAACCAAAGGGACTAAAATGGTAATTGGTCCAAAAATTTTAGGATTTTATAGCAAGGCTTGGGATTAAATACTTCTAAGTTTTAGGTCTGATTTTAATGAGTCGGGGTTAGAAAATTTATCTAAGTAATATCTAAGATTAATAATTTACGAGCTAGGCTCGAGAATTATTATTTAAGTTTCATGAAAGGTTCTAGGTTCGAGAATTAGTTTCTGTTGACGCGGTTCTTCGCCAATAGGTAATTAAGAAGATAAGAGGAAGGGATTAGTGCTTATGTTGAATCGAAATGGATGAATGATCTTTCTAGAAATGGGCTGGTGACACAATTAAGTTTTTAGGTGGTTCAAAGGTTAAAATCCTTCTACTCCACCAGTCAATATTATTGCTATATGCTTGGTATTCTTTTACAGGGTATTTCTTACATAATAGAATACAACCCTTACCAACTCCCAGGGTCTCCATATTTATAGGAGAGGGCACTTGGGAGTTGGTAAGAAGGTCATCTCGTGACCTTCTTACCTATCATGTCAACTCTGTGACATTCATGATTATTTCCTAAAACCTGACACATGAAGTGTGGTCTAATCAATAGGTAAGGGGGATAACGGGCCGCACGGCCCAACCCAGTCGTGGGTGTCTGAATGCGCACGATCATGCTGCGTGTCCGAGAAGTCAGGGATATATCAGACACGTGATGTCTGATATATGCACGTTTACCTTGCGTGGTTGACTTTATAAAAGGTCACAGCCTCCAACCCTAGCTCGTACCACGAGCTGGATGCTTCCCTCGACCTGTGGCCTCCAGAGTCCAAACTCAGTCTAATCTTGGCGAACCCTTAGGTTACCCGGAGCTGAGGAGGTAGGAACCTTCTATGGCAGCTCTGGTCTTGGGGATGTTCACGTGGTAGATATAATTAGGCCGTACCTCAGCTTGCTAACAGCCTGTGGGAAAAACAGGGCGTACATTTGCCCCCCAAGTCCCTGCTCGTGGTACACAACGTCGTATAGGGCCACAGTAGGGGCTTTTAGGCTTCCTCATGAACTCTTCATATTCCACATTTTACGCAGGCGCCGAATACGTGGAACATCGTGGTTGGTGACGGTACGTCTTCCGAGAACCGCATTTAATGGCCTAGCCTATGCTCAGCCGTCGTTTTGTCTTTCGAGTGGAGGGCCTTGGATCCCACATCAGGGCAATCCTACAGCCCTCCTCACGCGACCCTTCACGTATATAAAAGGGGTGGCCACCTTACGCATTGGCCACCCGTTCATTTGAAATTTTTTAGAAATTTTCTTCTTCTTCTCTCTTCATTTTCAAAAGAGAAAACCCTCTTCTTCTCCGGCTGTCATTCCCAGCACTCAAGAAGTTCAGGCGTAAGGGCTCCTTCGAAGCTGTGGAATCAACTACTCCGACGAAGCCCCAACCCAGGCGATCCCTTCATCCCCTTCTCAACCAGAACACTCAGTAAGTCTCCTGACTGTGCATGTTTTGAAATTAATTTTCACTGTAGCTTTGGTAAATATTTACTGTAGCCCCATGCAAGGTTTTGCTGGTTTTTTGTGGGCATGAAGGGTAAAAGCCTTTTAGGTTAGGGTATCTTTGCAGTAGAAAACCGTTTAGGAGCATTGGTGTGTTTTTTGGAGAAATTTTCTGGGTAGGATTTTGGGTATGCTTGTTTAAAGTACCCAGTATTTTGGGTGCAAAACTGGGTAGCTTAGGGGACACGCTTCACAGGCGGTTTTGCCTTACTTGCCTACTGAAACTTTCCCCCCAAGGAAAATTCTATCCTGACCCTCCTGACACACGAATTCCGAGTAATCGGGGATCTGTTGGGAGCTTAGGCGCATGTTCATAGAACCGTGTGGTCTCACTCTTCACAGGCTGGGCTTACCTCAGCTCGTGTTAAGGAAACACATTCAGATTCTTCTCCATTTTTTGGTCGCCTTATTCTAAAATTTCTTCTTTTTGTTCGCTAGGCGACTAGATAGGACCCAAGATGAATGCTCCCAAGAAGTTCGTTGGCAGCTCGTCTTCCCAACAAAACAAGGGAAAGGAGGTGATGGCTGAATCCCCAATCCCCCACTTCGGGCCAGCAGTGGAACGGGAGCTCGAGGTGGCCCCCGACGCATTCTTTGAGGCGGAGAGGATCGTCTCGAAGATCACTGACCAGGCGAGGGTGAAAAAAATATTCCTCTCCCATAACATCGAGCTGGGGAGAGGAAACGTGGTTGCCCGACCTCCCTTAGAAGGTGAGCGGAGCTGCGCGCCGCTTGATGAGGTGTTCTCGGCCTGGAGCGACAAACATTTCAAGGCGGGGGCCTTCCTCCCGTTGGATCAGTACTTCACCGATTTCCTCAATTACGTGAGGTTGGCCCCATTCCAGCTCCCCCCAAACTCTTACCGTTTGTTGGCGGGGTTAAGGTACTTGTTCTTGAAACAGGATTGGGAGGTCCCCACTCCTGCAGACATTCTATATTTCTTTTGCCTCAAGGCCAGCCCTGAGCAGCGAGGGCGAGGTGACGGGTTTTATTACTTAACCCGGTTCCCTAACATGGCCGCGGTCATCGAGCTGCCCAGCCACCCCAACGACTTTAAAGATCAATTCTTTATGTCGACGGGGTTTCGAAACTGGGAGCTGCACTACTTCAACCGTCCTCGTAAGTGCCTTTCAACCTTAGCTTGTATGTTAAGCACCATTTAGCTCCTCCTGTATCCATTTCTGACTTAGATTAGTTCTGTAGCTATCTTCACGAGGATAGAGAAGTCTGTGATCCTCGGGAGCCAGTACGTGCTAGATTACGAAAGTAGCCGTCCTAGGGGTACCATAGTTGTAGACAACACCCTAGCTTTTAGGTCGATCCTATTCGAGGAGTATGGGACTAACCTTCGGTCATGGCCATCACTCTGGGAGGGTACCGTAGCTCCAGGTCTTAGGCAGTACGTAGAAGAGTCTAGTCCTGAGACAGCCTCGGATCCAAAACCTGCGCCAGCTCGAGAAATAATTGCCTTAGATTCCCCCACGGAAGCTCCGGGGCCGATCGTCGTAACCATAGACTCTTCTTCTAGCTCGGGGGGTAGGATTCCCTTTAGTACATATATATACTTGAATTTCGCATTTTTCCCTTTGTTTTTGTTTTTGCATGACTGCTGACTTGTGTACTAACCATATATTTGTTTTGCCAGAGGAGATGTCTCAATCCGGGGGAAAAAATCAGTGGGCTGTGTTCGCCGGGGGGAACCCCTCAGCTGGGGCCTCTTGGCCCAAAATGAAGAAGTTCCGGATGGCGAAGAAAGCCGCCGGGACCCCAACCAAGTCTCCTGCAAAGGAGAAAGAGCAGACCCCAACCGCCCAGGTCGAGAAAACCGTACCCCCTGCTGTAGGAGGGAGCATGCCCTCACCACCTCCGCGAGCTCTGGCCTTCTTCCGAAGCACAGGGGCGGAGCCCGGGACTTCGTCGATTGTGCCTTCCGAGTTACGCATCCTGGTGGACCCCCAGGATCTGGAGAAGATCCCAGATGTCTTTAGGGGGACGGTGTACGAGACGGTGAACTACGCTGTCAGCCACTTCTACCGCTTCAAAGAGATGGAGCTACGGGCCATCGAAACGATGAGCCCGGTGGGCGTGCTGGAATCTTCATTGGGCATGGCCCTTACAGTAAGCTGACCTTATCCTTTTGTGATCTTTGATTAGCATGCCTTGCCCTGTTTTTCCTTTCTCCCTTCTCTTTTTCTTAAGGCAGTTGCTTCTCTGTTTTTGCAGAGCGCCTTGGCCTTTCACAGGAGCATAGCCAGGACCAAGGCCCAGCTCGAGGATATGAGGGGAGAGCACCAGTCGGTTGTGGCCACCCACCAGACTTCCTTGCAGGAGGCTAAGGATGCCCTAGCAGCCGCGCGGGCCGAGCTGGAAGAAGCCCGTCCCAAGCTTCAAGAGGTCGAGGCAACCAAAGCTGCCCTTGCCGCTGCGCGGGCAGAGCTAGACACCGTGAAGGCTAGGGCCGAGGAGGCCAAGGCCACCCTGGAAGCCGAGCAGGCAGCCTCCAGCATCTCCATGGAGGACATGCTCTATCACTGCTGGGTCTACAACTCGGACGGTGACTTCTCCTTCGTGGGAGCGGACGTTTGGGAGCCCTTGCTGGAGGGGTTTAAAGCTCGCCTCGAGAAAGAAGCAACTTCCGAGATCGGGGAAGACTCCGGCACAGCTGAGCAGGAGGGCGAGACGGCGACCTCCACGGGGCAGCCTGGCGGAGCTTAGGGCCTTCCTCTTTCGCACCCTTTCCTTTAGTATTCTCAAATTTTTTGTGTAACTTTTGCATGAGGTGTTTCCACCTCGAGACAATCTAATTATCAATTTTATTTTTAATTGACTTATTTCCTTGTCTTTACGCACTTTAGTTACTATTTCGAAAAAACTTAGTTCGCGTTAATTTTTGTCAATATCTCGTGCTCTTTAAGAAAAACAACGATCAATCGATCTAAATTAACTTCTAAGTTTTATGACCTGGTTATTTCCAGGAATTTAATTTGAAAAATCAGTTCGTGTTAACTTTTATCAATATCTCATGCTCTTTAAGAAAAACAACGATAAATCGATTTAAGTTAACTTCTAAGTTTTATGACCTGGTTATTTCCAGGAACTTAATTTGAAAACTTAGTTCGTGTTAACATTTATCAATATCTCGTGCTTTTTAAGAAAAACATCGATCAATCGATCTAAGTTAACTTCTAAGTTTTATGACCTGGTTATTTCCAGGAACTTAATTTGAAAACTCAGTTCGTGTTAACTTTTATCAATATCTCGTGCTCTTTAAGAAAAACAACGATCAATCGATTGAAGTTAACTTCTAAGTTTTATGACCTGGTTATTTCCAGGAACTTAATTTGAAAACTTAGTTTGTGTTAACTTTTATCAATATCTCGTGCTCTTTAAGAAAAACAACGATCAATCGATTTAAGTTAACTTCTAAGTTTTATGACCTGGTTATATCCAGGGTACAGCTTAGTTCGTGTTAATTTTTATCAATATCTCGTGCTCTTTAAGAAGAACAATGATCAATCGATTTGAATTAACTTCTAAGCCTTTTAAGGCGACCTGGTTATATCTAGGCACCATATGCCCCCCAAGTAACTGGGAAAGGGTCTTTCGTGGTTACTTTAGATTACACTTGTAAATATGTACAATCATAAACGAAAAAGTTAATTCTCATTGCGTAATACATAAAAAATGGCCTTTTAGGCCTTACAAGGCAATCATTGATAATATCTCTTTAAATGGATGGCGTTCTAAGTTCATGGGACTGCGCCTCCATCGAGCCGAGCTAATTTGTAAGTTCCTTCATTAATGACCTCGATGATTTGATATGGCCCTTCCCAGTTTGGCCCTAACACTCCGTCTTTGGGATCCTTACCGTCTAAGAAAACCCTCCTGAGGACCAGGTCGCCCATGCTAAAGGCGCGCTTTTTGACTTTTGAGTTGAAATAACGAGTGATTTTTTGCTGATAATGTGCGAGCTAGAGCTGTGAATCTTCTCGTCTTTCATCAACCAAGTCGAGGGAAGTGCAGAGTAGCTCGTGGTTGCGATCCTGGTCATATGCCTGGACCCTATGCGAAAGTACCTTAATCTCCACAGGGAGGACTGCCTCACTCCCAAAGGTCAGTGAGAAAGGAGTATGACCCGTAGGAGTCCGATGCGAGGTCCGGTATGCCCATAGAACCTGGGGGAACTGTTCTGGCCAGACCCCCTTCGCTTCGTCTAGTCTCTTCTTGAGGCTCGCCTTTAACGTCTTGTTGACGGCCTCGACCTGGCCATTCGCCTGAGGATAGGCCACGGAGGAGAAACTTTTCATAATTCCGTACTTTTCGCAAAATTCGGTGAATAGGTCACTGTCGAATTGAGTCCCATTGTCGGACACGATTTTCTTAGGCAGCCCGAATCGGCAGATAATGCTCTTAACCACGAAGTCGAGGACTTTTTTGGAAGTTATTGTTGCCAAAGGTTCTGCCTCAGCCCACTTCGTAAAGTAGTCAATGGCCACCACGGTGTAGCGGACCCCGCCTTTTCCAGTAGGGAGGGCGCCAACCAAGTCGATTCCCCAAACTGAAAATGGCCATGGGGAAGAGATCATCTTCAGCATGACTGGGGGAGCTCGGGCAACTGTAGTGAACCGCTGGCACTTGTCGCACTTCTTGACATACGAGATCGAGTCCTTGGACAGAGTGGGCCAGTAATATCCTTGCCTCAGGACCTTTAAGGCCAAGCTTTGCCCCCCAGTGTGACCTCCGCAAAAACCCTTATGCACCTCCTGCAGGATGGCCTTTGCTTCGCCTGGAAGAACACATCGTAGGAGAGGTAGGGAGTTCCCTCGTCGGTATAGCACCCCGTCTATTATCGTATACCTGAGAGCTTGATACAGTACTCGCCGCGCATCATTACGCCCTTCAGGTAGCTTCCCCTCGGTGAGATACTCAAGGATGGGGGTCATCCAGGTCGGCCTAGCATCGATCATCTCGACCTCTGCCCGAGCTTCTTCTATACTTGGTTTATTCAAGAACTCTACCGGAACTAACCCCAGAGCCTCCGTCTCCCCGGAGGTGGCGAGCTTGGCAAGAGCATCTGCGTTAGCATTCTGCTCCCGAGGTATCTGCTCGATTGAGCCTCGCCCAAACGCGAACAGTTCAACTTTTACCTTTGCTAGGTAGGCAGCCATCTTGGGTCCCCGTGCTTGATATTCGCCCAGAACCTGGTTTACCACGAGCTGGGAGTCAATGAAGCACTGGACGGAGCTCGCCTTCAGCTCCTGGGCTATTCTTAGCCCGGCCAGCAAAGCTTCGTATTCAGCCTCGTTGTTGGAGGCCTTGAATCCGAATCTCAGCACCGAGTGGAATCTATGTCCCTCAGGGGATATTAAAATGATTCCAGCCCCGGAGTCGTTCTCATTGGATGAACCATCCAGGAAGATCCTCCACGACGCCTGGGACGAGGTGATTTGGGGTGAGTCTTCTGCAGGATCCTCCCGGAATCCTGTGCACTCTGCTACAAAATCGGCCAGGGCCTGACTTTTTATAGCAGTTCGTGGGGTGTATAAAATCTCGAACTGACTAAGTTCGATAGCCCACTTTAACAGACGTCCCGATGCTTCAGGTTTTTGCAAAACCTGCCTTAAAGGCTGATCGGTTATGACGTGTATAGAATGGGACTAGAAGTACAGCCTGAGCTTTCGAGAGGCTGTGATAAGGCAGAACGCCAATTTCTCCATCAACGGGTACCGGGATTCAGCTCCGAGAAGTCTCTTGCTGATGTAGTAAACTGGTCTCTGAACCCGGTCTTCTTCTCGGACTAATACGGCACTAGTTGCATCCTCGGTGACAGCTAGGTAGAGAAAAAGAGGCTCTCTTGCCTTTGATTTGGATAATACGGGCGGTTTGGCCAGATGTGTCTTCAGGTCGAGGAAAGCGCTTTCGCACTCTTCTGTCCATTCGAAGTTCTTATTTCCTCGGAGCAGGTTGTAGAATGGCAAGCACTTATCGGTGGATTTTGAAATAAACCAGTTGAGGGCTGCCACCCTTCCTGTCAGGCCTTGGACATCTTTGTGCGACCTGGGTGAGGGAAGTTTGAGCAATGATCTAATCTTGTCGGGATTTGCCTCGATTCCTCGGGTATTGACGATGAAACCCAGGAATTTTCCCGATGCGATTCCAAAAGTGCACTTTTGTGGATTAAGCCTCATGCCATACTCCCGTAGTATCTTGAAGCATTCTCCCAGGTCGGAAACATGGTTATCGGTAGTCTTTGACTTGACTAGCATGTCATCAACGTACACTTCCATGTTCTTCTCGATCTGGTTTGCGAACATTCTATTTACTAACCTTTGGTACGTAGCACCGACGCTCTTCAGCCCGAATGGCATGACCTTGTAACAATAAACGTTAGTCGGGGTCATGAAGCTGGTGTGCTCCTGGTCCGCCAGATTCATGGCGATCTGATTGTAGCCTGAGTACGCGTCCATAAAGGACACGAGCTCGTGCCCTGCCATGGCATCCACCAGTTGGTCAATCCTTGGCAATGGAAAACAATCCTTGGGGCAGGCTATATTCAGGTCAGAGAAGTCAATGCAGGTCCGCCACTTCCCGTTGGACTTCGGGACCAGCACGGGGTTGGCGACCCAAATCGGAAACTTGGCTTCACAGATAAAGCCGCATTTCTTGAGCCGGGCTACTTCTTCCTCTAAGGGTTCAGCCCGGGTTGTTCCGAGGCGCCTCTGCTTCTGAGACTTCGCAGGAACGCTTTTATCCAGATGAAGGGTGTGCATGATGACACTTGGGCTGATTCCCACCATGTCCTCGTGTGACCACGCAAACACATCCAGTGTGTTCTGCAGAAATTTAGTCACCTCCGCCTTCCTCTTGCTACAGAGGTTTTTCCCGAGCTTGACCATCCATGAAGGGTTTTGCAGATCGATGTTTATTTCCTCGAGCTCCTCAATAGCCTGGAGCTCGAACCTGTCCTCGCCTATTTGGGGGTCAATATCCTCACTTAAGACGATATTTTCCCCTTCGGCACTCTGAGGTTTCAATCTCAGGATCAGCTAAGGGTTCCTGAGATTCCTCTCCACCACCTTGGATGGCCATTGCTAGCTGCCCGGGTCTCGATTTTCCCTTCATAAAAATGTTGTAGCATTCCCTGGCAGTGAGCTGATCGCCATGGACAGTGCATATTCCCGTGGAAGTAGGGAATTTCATCGCGAGGTGGCGAATGGAAGTGACGGCCTCAAAGGCTATGAGCGCGTCAAATGGAGCAGTCAATGACCACAAACTCGAGGAGCTTGGAGACTATCCGAGGTCCTTCTCCTAGGGTGATTAGCAGCTCGATAGTCCCTACAGCCGCTGATCCTTCTCCTGAAAAACCATACAACATCATGGAGGTTGCCTTCAGCTCGGCGACAGCCAGACCCATCTTCTCCAACGTGGACCGGAATAGAAGGTTTACCGAGCTCCCATTATCGATCAACACCCTCCTAACCTTCCTATTAGCGAGCTGAACTGCTATGACAAGAGGGTCGTTATGACGGAACTGGACATGGCCCGCATCTTCTTCTGTAAAAATGATCGGTTGCCTCTCGAATCGCTGCTGCTTCGGCAGACGCTGTTCTGGGATGAACTCTACTCCATTATGCGCCTTGAGTTCATTTACGTACCTCTTCTGGGCACCCCTGCTCGTGCTAGCCAGATGCGGACCTCCAGATATTGTGGATATCTCTCCTCCTATCACGGGAGGAGGGACGTCCTGATCTACCCGAGACCCGGGCTGACTGACTGGGACTTCCGGAGCAGGTCGACTTGCTGGAACCCTGTTCCACGCGTACTGGGCCAAGGGGCCAGCTCGGATGAGAGTCTCAATCTCATCTTTCAAATTCCTACAATCATCGGTATTGTGGCCAACATCGTTGTGAAAACGGAAAAACTTGGAGGTGTCTCTCTTCCCCTTCTGGTGCTTCAACGGCTCCGGCCTCTTCCAAGGGAGACGAGTAGAATTTGCCAGGAAGATATTCTCCCTAGAGTGGGTGAGCTCTGTATAAGTCACGTAGACGGGCTTAAACTTGTCTATGGGCTTATTCTTCTTTGGGCCATGCTGGCCATTCTCGCCGTTCCCCTTTCTTTTGCTTCCACCGTGCTGGTTATTCTGTGTGATGTTTTGGGTCGCTGTCACGACCTCCGTCCCCACTCCAGCGGGCTGCTCAGGGACCTAGCTGGTCCCTACAGCTGAGGCTTCGGCCTCCTCCAAGTTGATCCATTCCTGGGCCCTGTTAAGGAATTCATTCACTGAGCTAACTCCCTTCCTTTGTATATCTTTCTAGAGTTCCCCTCCGATGAGGATTCCAGTTCTCAAGGCCATGAGCTTGGAGCTGTCATCCGCGTCTCTGGCCCGAGCAGCGACGTTCGCGAACCTGCTCAGGTAAGCCTTCAGAGTTTCGTCGGGCTGCTGCCTCACGTTAGCCAGAGAATCGGCCTTGACGCGGGCAGCCTAGGAGGCTCGGAATGCCCTTTTGAAGTCAGCAGAAAAAGTCTTCCAGGAACTGATCGATTGTCTTTTGCTTTGCTTGAACCACTGCCTGGCTAGTCCTGTCAGTGTGGAGGGAAATATCAGACACCTCAGCTCGGGGCCGATGTTGTGAGCCATCATCAAGGTGTTGAACATCCCAGATGGTCCGACGGATCTCCGTCTCCCACTACAAGAAAAAACAGTATTCATAACACTTAAAAACTGCTAACCGGGAGTATTGATAACGCTTCTGAAAATGCTAACATAGCCCCTGTTATTAAAAGTCCTGTCTTTTCTATAACAGTATTCGAATGTTATGTTCGATGTTATCTTAAACTATTCAATAACACATTTTTAGTTGCTATAATAATCAAATAATAACATTTAGTTAGAGTATTTGATTATAAATTTGGAGTTTAATCTTATACTTTATGCATAACACTTTTCCACTATTACATTTGATTATTTTGATAGCATTTTTAGTTTGCTATAATATATAAATCATAACAATTTGTTATGCTTATAATATATTTCTAAATCTTAACATATTAAAAGTCTAGTAATAAAATTTTGTTACTTTAGTGTGGATAATATATTTTAAATTTTATTTTGATAAGTATACTTATAAGGTTTTTTTTTTAATTAAAAGATTTTCATTATTGTATTTTGATAAAAAAAAATCTAAATTAATCATAAAATTTAATTCTCAATAGATTGATAAACCACAAGTATTACATTAAACAATAACTAATTCAAACCATGAATATGTCTACTTCATGAGATCTTAGTTCTAACTTAAATTTGAAAGCATAACATAATAAAGTTTTATAATCTTGAACATTTTTTACTTTAAAAATGAAAAACAGAAACATTACAAGATACACAAAAGTAAATCATGCATGAAATTTGCTCCATCCTTCAATTCATCATCCAAACAAGTACTTGCTGCTGAAGTTGTTTGTTGCCATCTGAAGCTCTCTAAATTGAAATCTCCTCAAGTTTCCAAGGAAAACCTCCTCATGATGCTGCTCTGAAATTTTTTAAAGCCTACAACTGTTAATCTCTTCTTATTGTCAAACAATTTAACTCTGCAATGAAACATATATGAAAAGCAAAAAGCAATGAAACCCAACACTACTTAAGTAAGTAATGTTAGATTAAACAAAAATATGTACAGTATAAACCATAACAAAGCAGCTTTGCAAGATATGAAACATATATGAAATAGTCATGTTCATTAGTGTAAATCATATTATAGAATATGCATAAATAAAATATGTAAAAGGCTCAGCACAGTTTAACTTCCAACATAAAATAATGAGCAATTAGTTTAACTTCAACATTAAATAAGGAGAAAAAGGCTCAAAAATTCCCTGACCACATAATAGAGTTTCTAAACATGTGCAAACAATGTCCACTAGGGCAGCGAGGGTGGATGTTTCCAAGAAAAAAAAGAACAAACCTGATGAAATGCATCCAATACGGTCACCAGGTCTGGATGAAAAGAATGGGCTTAACTTCCATAAGTGCTCTGTATGACAAAAGATGCCGAGGGCATATGAATATAAATTTAACCAAATTTCAGGAGACACATTTAGTGAAAATGTAGAAAAGTTAGTTTACATATAGATAAACTACACATATACCTTTTTGGCAGATCAGGGGCTAGGATATACAGAAAAATGGGATCAACAGCTTCATATATGCTCGATTTGTTGAAATGGGAAGGCCTTATTTGCTTAAGGAATACATCTAGCTTATCTTGAATCTGATGTCTCTCAGATGAGGGAATACATGCTGAACAGTAAATGACAAATACAATAGTTGAAGTAGATATTGAACCATTAAAACATTTTGCCACAGCTTCACTGTTTTCTAATGCCTTTTCCATCTCAGCAGTGACGCCCCCCTCACATAAGATCATTGTGGGAGGATCAAGCCCTAATTGCCCGGCCCTATGAAGTATATTCTTGTGCAGTGTTGCCTATCAACAAACAAAAACATGAAATCAGAGCAGGAAAAGAAATTCTCTAGAATTAAATAATTGACCAAACAAGAATAATGCACATTGCTTATCCCAATTATCAATTCAGTAACAAGGATCGTGCAGCTTTGCACCTGGCTATATGGTCCAATACAACTGGGAGCCCAAGAGGAAATACTTTGTACATGTAGAACTCTTTTGGTATGGTCATTTTCCACTAAAACTTCCATGTATGCATTACCCAACCCCACTTCCAGTAAAGGCAATTCAATTGTACTGCGCGATGGGACACCAAAACAGCATTTCTCCTGTTTGATAAATCTCACATATGTTTCATTTGCTGTTGCAAATTCCTTCATATCAACAATATAGAGATGAATATAGAGGACATTTTCCCATCCAAAACCATATTCCGCAAGTTTCAATTCCATTTTCCTTAGCACAACTGTCAACTCTTCTTGTACGCCTACCAAAATATTCAGAAAACATAAAATGATTATGTTGTAGACTAGAAGCACTGACCATAAGGAATGAACAAGAGGGAAACACAGAAGCTTGCAGATCTGTGTACTACAAACTAATTATCCTTTGATTACCTGCTGAAGATTTGCTTGAATGGTCCAACCAGCAACAAATGGAAAACGTATCACCTTTTTGTGTTCTCGAAATGTGAAGCTTATTTTCTGCAATAATGATCGAGTCAAGGACTTCAACAGCAGACTGGACTGCAGCGTCACATACTTGTGAGCTGTCTCCCTCCACTTCAAAGATAGAACCCTTATTCTCCAGACAGATCTCGTGGGTTTCACCACTGCCAGGCAAAGAACAATGCAATTTCTTATGTTCCAAATGAAAAGCTAAGGTATGAAGGACCGCAGCTGCAGCAATAGAATCTGAAGAGTGCAGAATAACTTGAGAGTCATCGAGCATAATCCGAGCATTCTGTAACCACAAAATTAAATAAATAAAATAGAGCCAAAAATGGAAATACAATCACCATAAACCTTGTAACGGTGACACCATAACAAGTGTATATTTTATCAAAATATAAATAATCTGAAAACATTTCCTCTAGTAGCAGAGATCATTACCTAAACCAAATAATAACACAAACAAAAAATTTATAAATATATGATGCTAAGTTACTAACTGCACACTCATGGTCATCATGAAGACAACAAACCTCTTAAGAAAGCAGGAAATTATAAAATATCCACAGGCAAAAGGAAAGGAAGAAACTCACAACAAAGAGAGGGCAATCAAGTGTTAATGTTTCATATTCCCCTCCTTGACCACAAACATTAATTCCATACAACTTGCCAAGGATGATAGTTAACCATCAATTTACAATGCTAAACTTAAAATAATATAAGGTAAAAAAATAGCATACCCCTTCAACTTATGCAGATAGGGACTCAGGGAAGCTAAATCTTTGCCCAAGTGCTTTGCAGGGTCCAACCCCATTGCAGCGACCTATAACAGGAGAAAAAAAACTGTTCAATAGAAGGTAGAACTCTTTCCAAAATATAACAAGAAAAGGCATGACTAAATAACAAGTGAAATTAAAAATTATACCATTACGGTAATAGCCAATATCCCACTTGTTATCTGATTATAGTAGAAAAGAAAACCATTGTATGAGATGTACGAATCTTCAATGTTAAATGAACAAATTCACATACCAAAATACAAATTACCATTTCCTGAAGGAGCAATGACTGATCTTGTTTCCACAAATATGCTAGAGAAACAAGCCCTAACCTTGAACACACACTTTCCACCCGTAGCCTCTGATAATCTGATGCAATGGCACCAGAAGATACTGCACCAACAGAAGGTATTTGCTTTTTCACTTCATTTAACAAAATGAACATATCTTCAACTTCATCACCTGGAGTTGTTGTGTAGCTAAGCTTCTCATGCCTGAAATATCCACAAAATTCATTGGAAACTGAAAAGTAAGCTTTACATGGACCCTTCTATCACAGGACACAAAAAATTCTTTAAGAAGACCAAACCGCCTAATAAAAAAGACACTACTGTAAGCTCTTGTGATGTAGTAAAGATCCTTTTTTTAAGTACAAAGATCTCATCAAGATAACTTCATTCAAAAAGCTGCAGCTTTCAAAAAAAATAAATGATTTCTCCTAACCCTTCTACTTCTGAAATCTGATCACGAAGCTAGTCATACTGTTACTGTTCCCCATATCACTTTATGAAAATATGAAGAAAACGTTGTAACTCGCCAAAATATCAGATACAGCTTTTACCAAAAGTTTCTGCATAAAGGCTTACCTTGTGGATCCTTGTATTCTCCTTCTAAATAGGGGCACTCCCATGCATTCAGCATAGCTAACGATTATCTGGTGCCCAGCCTGATCAAAGCAATCAATAGTCCAATCCAAACAACTAATTAAGATACATTTTCGGGGACTTGAAGCTCATATTTCATCATTAAATAAAGTTCTGGGGCATTCATTTAAAAAAATAAAAAGCTTACAGTTTGGTACATGTAGCTATCGAGCTCGTCAACTAAATCATCAACTGGCATCAAGTTCGCCAATGCCACAACCTACCCAATGGCAACATGATTAAGTGGAAAATCGTTACTCTTTCAGTTTAACCCAACCCAACATTAGTGGTTATAACACAAACCCAATTCATCAAATTCCATAACAATAACTAGCATTAGATTATTCAGTTGGGCAGTTAAGTTCTTGAAGATGATAAAAAATGAATTTAACCAAAACAAAAAAAGAAACTCAAAAAACTAATAACGGATTTTCGAGAGAGCCAAATAGAGAAAAGTGAAAGGACCTGGTGACCGTATTGGACGCATTTCATCATGGCGTAGAAAAATGAAAAATCCAAACTTTCACTGAATTTACATCCCTAAATTTCCTCCTTCAACCCTCTTTATAATGAAAATCCCATAAATCTTGCTTTTCCCTTTCGTCCTTAAAATCACGTTTTGAACAGACCATAAGGAATAACAAAAGTAGAAATTGATTTTGCTAAGTCCATAATTCCATTCAAGCAACACAAAAAAAAAAAAAAATTCTTGAAATAGATACTTACAAAAATATTGCTGAATATAGATAACAGATAACGAAAAAAAAGATACCCTGGAAGAAACCGGAGCAGGCTTCTCAGACTCAAGCTTTGTCTGCAGTGTCTCTTCGGCCTCTTCCGGGGGTTCCATTGTCGCCGTTGTCGAAGTGGTGGAGGCTACGGAGTCAGTATATATATATAAATATGATATAGATACATAGCAACGTAAGGGAGAAATTGCCAAAAATCTGAAACTAAAAGTGTAGAAACTTACCCATCCAAAGAAGATGTCGAAAGTTGGGAAAATTTTAGGGAATATAACATCTTTAGTTTTGGTTGTGAGGTTTTGAAGAGGAAAGAGGGAAATAAAAAACCCTAATTTCTGAGAGGAGCACACATTCGGAATTGAAGAGAGAAAGAGGGAAAGGGGAAAGAGGTTCAGATGGAATGAAGGGGTTCTTTCCATAGGCAAGAGACTCTTGGGTTCTTACTTCCAGCAAGAGAGATGCCGTGATGGAGAATCGCGTGAGGGAGAAGAGATTCGATGGAGTGAGTGTGAAAGAGAGGGCAAAGGAGGCAAATGGGATAGATAGATTTTCATTAGGCAGCAAATGAAATAGTTGGCGCCTAAATTGTCTCTGAAAAAAAAAAGCGTGTGTTCCCATTAATAACGCTTTCTAATATGTGTCATTTTTTACCGTAATATATAGTCAAAATTGTTGTAGTGTCCATTGAATTTGGACAGGTGCGGCATACAGAAACCGGGTGGGTAAGCTGTTGCTGCTATGCTGGGGGCGAAGAGCTCCATCTCTTCCTCTGAATCATAGTCATCTTTCTCTTTCTCCGACAGGAGCTTCCTCATTAGCTCCTCCATCTGAGCCAGACGCTCGAGGGTTTTGTCCTGATTTCCTTTGTTATTCCGGGGCTGCTCAACAGCTCCGGATCCATTGTACATATTTGGTGGGTTATTGCCCCTCCTATCTTGAGATAGGTTATTTAGGGCATTCCCGCCGTTACGTACTTCGGACAGGTCTCCCCCTGAGCGTGCATGGCTGCCGCCTCCTATTGGCTCTCCTCTGTGAGAGTTAAGGCAATCTCGCAGGTCGCCCCCCTGGGTGGTTTGAGGACTTTGTGCCGAGCTTAAACGCTGGCGCAGGTCTCCGCCAGAAAGGTCGCTCCGGCGACTGCCGGTCCAGTAGCTCCCGTTAGAAAAGCTCGGAGTTCGCCTTTGGTGGTGAGGACCTGTGCTTTCTCTCGGCGCCTTGCTACGTCGAGAAGGTCCTGCAGATGGCGGGTTTCTCCTGCTACTTCCATAGGCTGGAATATCTCGGATGGGCCGAGGAGGAGATGGATATCTTATTGGAGAGGGAGGATGCCTGACCGGGGATGCGATCCTAGTTCCATCAGGGCGGATCAAGTTAGGTGAGGGCCTTTCAGCCCTGCCAACCTGCGGGTCCCGCGCTTGGCGATCTGGTTGTGGCTCAGGACGGCTGGTGGGGACGGGCTGATGCTGTGAGTCCTCCTCGGATCTCCTTCAGGAATTTCCTCGAGCTCTCCTGGGCACGCTCGAGGCTGGTTGGGAGCTGGGAGTTGAAGTTCAGACCGAACGACTGTACTGTTGCTGTTCGACTCTAGGCATTTCTTCGAAGTTTGCCTCTCGACGATGCGATGAGGGAATAGAGTTGGCTGTCGGAGGTCTGTCCGAGTGGTTATGCCTGGACCGATTACCCCGGCGGGACTTATGAGTCTCGCCTTGCCTCTTTCCGACGTTAGCGTCGGTTGTAAGAGGGGGTAGTCGGGCCAACACATCCTTGATCTGCTGATTAGCTGTTGCTAGCAGGCTCCTCAGCTGAGCATTCTCCATCTCCACCGCAGTGTAATAACCTAGGTTTGGATTAGGTGGCCGGGGCGCCGAACTTCCAGTGTCATCTTGGCCCACCAGTTGCTTGCCCGGCCGCTGTTGAACCTCAGAAATTTGTTCGCCGGGGATGGCGATATGATGAACCTCCTGCCCATCATGTTGTTCCGTCTCGTTACCGTATCTGGATCGAGTGGTCACCATAGTGGATGTTTGCGACAGCACCAATCTAACTTGCCCTCAATGAAAGCACCAAACTACTGACGCGGTTCTTCGCCAACAGGTAATTAAGAAAATAAGAGGAAGGGATTAGTGCTTATGTTGAACCGAAATGGATGAATGATCTTTCTAGAAATGGGCTGGTGACACAATTGCGTTTTTAGGTGGTTCAAAGGTTAAAATCCTTCTACTCCACCAGTCAATATTATTGTTATATGCTTGGTATTCTTTTACAGGGTATTTCTTACATAATAGAATCCAACCCTTACCAACTCCCAGGGTCTCCATATTTATAGGAGACGGCACCTAGGAGTTGGTAAGAAGGTCATCCCGTGACCTTCTTACCTATCATGTCAACTCTGTGACATTCATGATTAATTCCTAAAACCTGACACATGAAGTGTGGTCTAATCAATAGGTAAGGGGGATAATGGGCCGCACGGCCCAACCTAGTCGTGGGTGTCTGAATGCTCACGTTCATGCTGCGTGTCTGAGAAGTCTGGGATATATCAGACACATGATGTCTGATATATGCACGTTTACCTTGCGTGGTTGACTTTATAAAAGGTCACAGCCTCCAACCCTAGCTCGTACCACGAGCTGGATGCTTCCCTCGACCTGTGGCCTCCAGAGTCCAAACTCAGTCTAATCTTGGCGAACCCTTAGGCTACCCGGAGCTGAGGAGGTAGGAACCTTCTATGGCAGCTCCGGTCTTGGGGATGTTCACGTGGTAGATATAATTAGGCCGTACCTCAGCTTGCTAACAGCCCGTGGGAAAACCAGGGCGTACAGTTTCAAAGTTTAGATTTGATGTCTTAGAACCTAAAAAAATATTTTCAAGGACTTAGAAAATATTTTAGGAAGTACAATATTACCAATTTTAAGTCTCAAGGTCAAGAGGTGGGCTCGGGGCTCGTGAATTGGACTCGAGCATCGGAAAACAAAATTTTAAGAAATAATTGGAGTTTTGACTTGAAGCTTCGAACATGGCCTAGGATAAAATTATTATTGGAAATAATAATTTTCTAAGTTGAGTTTGGGATTCTGAGAGGGGTATTATGGTCATTTTACCCCAAGGGCTCGGGTTTGGGCCAGGGTCGGGAATTTCAGTTTTGTTTTTTTAAATTCCCTTATATATTTTAGAATCTTAGTAAGCATAAACTAAGACATATTGTCCCAATATGATTATAGGGTCTAAACGCGATCGGAAATACTCACGAAGACATAATTCACGAAAGCTAAGGACAAGAGGTAAGGAAGTATACACCAAGAGTAACTTAGCTTGTTGTGATTTTAGTGAATTGTTTGCATGTTTGTATACTGCTGGTTAAATTCTAGTTGCTATATATATGTGTGTGATTATATGGCTGGATGCGCATGATAGTACCCATATATCGTGTTTGAATGTGCTCAGTGTATCATGAATGCATGTGCAATGTTTGTGACTGTCAAGGGAAACCTTGTGAGGGTGGACCCCATGCAGCCGTGTAGTGGGGTTAGCCATCCAGTCAGTAAAGTCATCAGGTTTTAGCAGAGTATACCCCTTTGGCACGGGAGGTGAGTATTCTCTGGGCCACGGAGGCCACCCGAGGATCATGACCCCACAGATAACTCGATGGCTCACTACAAGGCCTTGTGAGGGCGGATTCCCCATGCAGCCGTACAGTGGGGTTATCCGCCAAGTAAGTAAAGTCATCGTGTTTTAGCGGAGTGTACCCCTTTGGTACGGGAGGAGAGTATTCTCTAGGCCGTGGAGGCCACACTGGGATTAAAACCCCACAGATAACACGATGGCTCAATTATATGTTTTCAGTATGTTAGGCAACACTTTGACTTATGTGAATATGCTAGACGTGTTGCTCAGTTTGCAGTTTCTAGATATGAAATTCTGTTAAGCAAAGTTTGTTTTTGATAGTAGAGTCATAAGTTGTAGCTAGCCTCCTTACTGAGCGTTATAGCTCATCAGTTACTCTGTGTGTGTAGGTAAGGGCAAAGCTTAAGTAGTAATGCAATAAGCTGGAGGGGATTTTGTCTGAAGTATGCATACTGTGAAACAACCGACCTGCAGGGTTGTCAGGGTTCTCTTAAGTTTTCCACTGAGTCTAGTAACAGTTTTATCAATTTAATGTTTACTAGTTTATTTAAAGAAAGCCATGTGGCTACAAACTATTTCTTAAGTTACGTTTAACTACATTTTGTTTTTAAAACTATGGGATCCCATCCAAATACTATTTTATTTCAAAGTACTCCAATGTAAAATTTTCTAAAGTTTACTTTAAATTTTATTTAGTTCTTAACGTCCGATTTTGACCAAAGTTGATCGTTAGGGTCCAGTTGACCCCATATAGTCATAGTCGTATTTCAGTGGATCTAGTTAAGAAAAAGTCGGGTCGTTACAAAACCCTAACACTTTTATGTTCTTGTTGCTTATAGTTGCTTAGCTAGCAAACCTCATTATTTTGAGGCTTATAGTTGCTTAGTTAGCAAACCCCAATAGTTACCATGTACATGGGTTAGAATTATGATATATGTTTATAGTGAATGTTTATATGTTTATAGTTTATGTTGCATGCTTTTAGTAGATTTTCCTTGCTGGGCATTAGGCTCATTCCTTTGTTTTATACGTGCAGGAAAATAGTTATGGCGACGGTAAGATTCTTGGAAGCTTGGGATTGTGTATTGAGGGAGAACGGATTCGGTGGACTGTGTGAACGATTCGAGGATGAAGTTGCTTTTAGTCATTTTATTAAGTTTCTGTGTATTTTCTGCACTTTGTTTTGTAATAAATTTTAAGACTTAAGTTATGTTTTACTTTCAAACAATGGGTGTAATGCCCCGATTTCTCCGATGTGGTTTAATGGCGGGATTAGTAGGCCGGGAGGGCTATACTTGCTTAATTAAGCCATTAAATGATATTATGCATGCATATGTGAATTATATTATAATATGATGTTAAATGCATGCATGTGAGTCCACATTTTAATTACAGGGGTGTGATGGAAATTTGGCCCGTTGAGGGTATAATTGTATAATTGTGTGCATGTCAATGATATGTGTTGAGACCACATTATAATGTGGGTTTGTTCGAGCTATTCGGCATGAGACGATCCTGGATTACTAGTTAGCGGTCTGGTCATAACAGGTTTAAGTTCGGGGCTCGGGTTGAGTCTCGAGGTGATTTTAAAGATTAGAGCATTGCCGGGAGTAAAAGGGTAACAGGTTATGAATTATTGGTGTTTGGGATTATTGAGAATAACGGGAATTGGAGAGCGTTAATTATGATTAACGGGATGGGTTGGAAAGGACATATTTGCCCTTGGGAGCCTTTAGAAACCCATAATTGACCTAGGGGTATAATGGTCTTTTTACCCCTAGGATAGATATAAACTCAGTTCAGCAGTAAAAATTGATGAGAAAAATAGAGCAAGTTTGGAGCTTACCCGTACCTTCCTTCCCCTTCACCTTCTTTGTGATTTTTGGTAATCTTGTTGAGGATTCAAGCTTGAGAAATAGACTTTGGGGGTTTGGGAGAGTGTTCCACCATTGAAGAGCATCACAACCTGAGTTTTAGGTAAGTTTCCAACCATTAGTTTTCTGGTATGCTCTGTTTTGGTGTTAGTTTTCAACTTGTGATTTTGTTGTGGATAGTTGGAATTGATGGATGTTTTGGTTGGGATTTCACTTGGGTTTTGATGAGGGAGTGTTATAGATCAAGTTTAGGGGTTGTATTGGAGGTTTGAGTGGTGTTTAAGCTTGGTTTGAAAGGTTGGTTCCAAGAGAAATTGCAAGGGAAGAAAAACAGGGATTTTGATTGAACTGGAGGTTGGGCCGCGGCATGGCCAGGGAGGGCTGCGGCCCTTGAAGAGTGCTGAAGTTGGCCGCCTCTGTTTGAGGGGTGGGCCGCAGCATGGCCAAGGAGGGTCGCGGCCCTTAGTGGCTTTTTGGCCAGAAATGGCTTTTTGGCTTAGGGATGTTAGCCTTAGGCCTCGAAGTCAATCCTACTACCCGGTTTAGTAGTGTTTGAGGTCTCGGAGGCTAGGTTTTGGTTTGGGAACCCTTTATTATTCATTTTATTGATGGAAACCCTATAATTGGTTATGACCATGTAACCGCTAAAGGACCAAAAGATTGATCGTTCTCAAGGGTCGTTCTTATTATTAATTCTCGCTCGAATAGGAGGTAAGAAAACTGCACCCTGTGCATATGTGACATGCGAGTTTGCTATTGAGGCATGTTGATTGATAAATGTGGATATGGATTGCATATTAAATTCTAGTATATTTTGATTACTTTTACATGTACTGACTAGTCAGGGACACTGACCTAAAGAGTCAGAAATGGCATAGCGTCATGAACGTCGAGCCAAATGAAGATTAGATCTAATCGATAGCAGTGTTGAATGGCTCTAAGGCATTAACACTAGACCGACCCTAAGATCGATGAACTTATAAGCGCTTGGCTAGTCTAAGACTAGTTACTCAGAGCCAAGGCATGTGGCCCTGGTGACTGTTTGTCACATGGCTAGGGAACGCTGTTCTAAGGTTATGACTCTATGGTCATGAGGAAGGTTATGTTGGTGACTATTCACCATACACCTATCCTGTTCAAACTTATGAAAGGTTCTCTTATCAGTTAAGCCCGAGTGGCCCTATCGTCACATGGCTATAGAGGGTTGTACCCACTTTTGTGACTTTTGCAACTGTCACCTATTTGTTTGGACTGATGGTCCTGAATGATTATTATGATCATTGTTGATATTATATCATGCTTTATTGTGTTTTCTTGCTGAGCCTTGGCTCATGGGTGCTATGTGGTGCAGGTAAAGGGAAAGAAAAGCTCACCCAGCCTTGAGTGGAGAGCTTAGGTGGTGATGTGTACATATGCAGCCGCTTGACCACCACGGCCAAGGCGTTCTCAGAGGAACTAGGGGGTTTACCCTATTTTTGCTGCTTAGGTCGGCGGGATTGTAAAATTTGAACAGTAATGACCATTTTGTACTGAGAACAACTTGTAAATATTTTGATTGGCTCTGCAGAGCAGTTTGTAATAAAAAATATCCATTCATTTTTATTAGTTTTTCCACCTTAACCTGTTAATCATACTTAGAGCACGTTTTTAACCAAGGGACTCGGGAAGCGGGTCAAATTTCTGGTTCACCGTTCACCGTAACTGTTCTGGGGTAACCAGAGCGTTACAATGGGATCCCATATCCTAACTGAATTTTTATGTATTTCAACCTTTGCCTTACAGTTTTTTATAAAGTTATGAATGTTTCACATGTATGTTTTCTTAAAATTAGTATCTATGTATAGTAGTTATTAATGGTCCAAAGTCTAGAATAAGTTGGGTCATTACAGAATTTCCTAATACATTCGGATAATCGTTGTTCTTCAACAATTTCTTCTACAATCAAACATTCTCAGATTCAAGCTATCCTCGAAAAGCTTTCAACGAAGCAAGTTAGTGAATTTGGAAATTCATGTTTTGGCCATTTCCTAAATCTGCCAGAGTTCACAATACAACATCAACTTATCCATAGTCTATTGCTCAGGGAGTTGCATCAACCCAACAAACTTGAGATTTGGGTTGGTATAAATGGAATGAAGCTTCGTTTTGGGATGAGGGAGTTTGCATTGGTCATAGGTTTACATTGTTTGGGATCAACAGATAAAATGAAATATGCTACGAAGGATGATGGTCTTTATTCTATTCTTCATATTTTAAGGACCATTCAAAGATCAATAAGAAAGTTCTTAAGGAATGCTTTGATGGGAAGTGCTGGCAAAATGATGAGGATGCTTTGAAGATTTTATTGATGCATTTTTTGCACAATTTCTTGCTTAGTTCTTCTAATACTAATATTGTCCCAAAAGAAGACTTCAATATTATAGACAGTGGTGAGTTTTCTGAATTTTCTTGGGGTAAGGAAGTTTTCAAGGCCACTGCTGAATCTTTGAAGAAACAGATTGTTGGAATGAAAAGTAAAAAAGTTAGCAACAAAGATGAAAAGAAAAAAGACAAGTCTTTTTATAGGTTGCTTGGGTTTCCATATGCCTTTCAAGTATGGTTTTTTGAGTGTTGCCCATACTTGAATGGGAGATATTGCCATCTCTCTCGTGGATCTATCCCATGCATTGTCAAATGGTCAAGAAACACTCAGCCTTCATTCTCAGAGGTGACCGAGGTGTTATCTTTGAATGTTGCAAAGGTATTTTTATTTTTAATAATATGCTTTTAATGATATACTTTTGTATATATATATTTGACTTTTTTTTCATGTAGTTGAAATTGAGGAATATATATCCTACTTCTGAGGAGAGAAAAAACTCATAAATGAAGACTTTGTTTCCAAAAGAAAATGATGCTATTGAGGTTGACAGTGGTGTTGCTGAAAAATGCTAGTGTTGCTCATGTAACTACTGCAACTAATTCTAGAGTTGCTGCATTAGGAGTTGATGACTTTGTGGAGACTCCTCCTCAGTCTATTTATAGTGGTTCTTCACATTCTTTGCTTGCTATTCACACTCAGTCTGCTATTGGCAGTTGTTCATCTCCTATGTCTAATATGCCTCAGGTTTCGCTAAGCAACATGCATGCACAGTTGCGAGCTTTAGAAGCACGCAGTAAGAGATTAGAAGAAAGAAACATAAGATTAGAAGAAAGCAACACGAAATTAGAAAAGAGCCATAAGGTTTTCATTAATGAGTTGTCTTCATTGAAGAGTCATGTTCAGGAAGGCTTTTTGAAGCTTCATAATCTATTTAGTTCCCATTTTTTTAGGGAATCAGGTATGTATTATTTTATGGATATTTTTTGAACTTTTTGTGCTTTGTCCTATTATTATTTGTTCCTTATTTTTTATTTTTTAATTTTTTTTGTATTTTTATTGTTTAATAGGATTCTCATGGTAGTGATGATAGTCGCCTTAATGAGATAAGAATCAAGAAATGACATGAAGAAAAGATTGTTGAGTTGAACACTGTTGAAGAAAATAATATTGAGGAGGATGGCAATACCAACATTGTTGATGATGAAATGGTTGAAAATAATTCGAAAGAAGAAGATGTCGAGTTTGAAGAAGAAGAGGAAGAAAAGGTGCACCAATCTGATGAAGAGAAGGATGAAAGTAAGGGTGATGATGATGATGATGATGAAGACAATGGAAAATGTGTTGGAGAAGAAACTGATGGTAAGGAAGAAGATAAAGATGATAATAATTGTTGACCCAGATTTTGGTCAACTGACACGGAGTCAGAATATGCTTGATGTGAATGAATGTGTTAACAAGAATTGAATGGAAAAAAGTAATAAGAACACGATATTTTATAGTGGTTCAGCCCCAGGATCTGGTAATGACCTACGTCCACTTAGATTATTATTGATATGAGAATCAAAGGAGTGATCAAAGAACAAGGGTTCAATGAGTTTCACTAACCTCTGAAGAGCAATACAATATTCCAAGGAGAATTATTCTAGTCTCAAATAATTCAAAAGCCAAAAGTCCCTTCCTTGAACTATCTTTCTCTATTTATAGGCTCAAGGGGGATTACACAAGATTGTTACAGATATTCTCTCCTGAATAATCGGATACTCAGGAGATTGTGTGAGTTAAATTCGAGATTTACAAAGATCTTTATAGTAATATTACGTTTCATGCGAAACTATCGACCAGACTGGTCGTAGGTGAGGCTGGGTCGCCTCCTACTTATAATATACCTTCTGGTCGATACACTAGCAGAGTTCCTCCAGATGTCAGCCACATGTCCTGGGATCACTTGCCACGTCATCAATGCCAATTTTTTGGATAACATTTGCCCCCCAAGTTTATTTATTACGAGCAATAAATAAACTTTTGAGCGAACGACTCTTCGGTAACCCCACCATACGTGTCAGAACCCTTCGTGTGTTCTTGGAAAAAGCAACCTACTCCTGTCTAATAATGACTTTTCGGTTCCCCAGTAATAATTCGACGGCTATTCCGCTTCCCCATACTTCAAAAAAGGGAAACTGATGATTACACCTTTTTTATGTCACAGACAAACTTATATAACATCTCCAAACTTCCCTTTTTCTTTTTATGCACGCCATTGTCTTCTTAAGAAACCCTAAAAACCAGAGCTTTAATCTTCTCCGGAGACCGTTCTTCTGCAATTTCAAGGCTCAGTCCGAGAGTTCCTTGATTTCCGAAGACTCTTTTCCAATCTCCACGACCATTTTCTTGGTAAGTTTTTGAATCCTTATGCTTCAAATTTTCATGATGCATGCTTCTGTATGTTGCCTGTTTGAGTTCATCTGCTTCTGGTTTGAGATGCTTGTGAGTAGAATGTCTTGTAGGCGAAAAAGGTTACGAGTTAGTTTAATAGTCAGGATCATGCTTTTAGGACGTAAAGTCGAAGTAAAAATTCGATCTTTAGGCTAGTTGGAAAATAGGCTTTTCCCGCCCTAAGGGGAGTTGAAAAAAAAAATTTTGAAAAACTTTTTACTTTCACCCTTTGATCTGTTTCTCAAACTGTTCGTGTAGAAAGATTTAGCTTTTTGTTAGAATGATGTCGTATAAAAGCTTGACTTTTATACTCGACCAGCGTTACTCTAAAAAGCCTTTAAAAATTCTTTATCCTCACCTCCCCATTCTTCTGTTTGCAGACCTTGATGCCAGATTTGTGGGGAGGTGAACGGCCCATCGACGACGACCTTCTCGCCCAGCTGCTCGAAGGTGAAGAACAACCGACTGACCGAATCCACGAGATTCCTTTTCCTCGATCCTCGTCCCGACCTCGTCCTTCTCCTCCTCAAATGGCTCGTTCCAAATCTTTAGGCAAGAAAAGACCTGACTCCGACAATAGTCCAAACCCTCCTGCCCAGCCTGATTCATAGGCTAGGGTTCCCTCGACCAGCGGTCAAGACAATCCTGTTCCTGACCCTAACATCCAAATTAGAGCACGCCCTCGCCATCAGAATATGCCTGATGTCGAGTGGTATATCTCCCCGACCAGCCTAGTGATTCCTAGGATGCTTGCCAACTATCTCAGGAAGTATCCCCTCACAGGGATCAACCTCAAAATTCCTTCTGCAGACCAAAGGGTTAACCTCCCCGAAGGTGTATATAGTGCTTGGTCTCGGTATCACATAGAGGCGGGGGCTAGCCTCCCTCTACATCCTTTTTATCAGGGGGTGGCCGATTATTTTGATGTCGCCCCCTTCCAGATTACTCCAAATGGATATAGAATGCTGGCCGCACTCTATATCCTGTACAAACTTAAAAATTGGCCAGAGCCTCCCCCCCCCCCCCCCATGAGGTCAATTATCTCTTTGACCTTAAGTCCAACCCGCAATAGTATGGGACGGGATTCTTCCATCTTTGTCACCAGGAGACAAACCGAACGTTCCTGAGTGCCACCACGCACATATCCAACGTGGGGCAGTACAGCAAGGAGTACTTCCTTACGCCGGACCTGACCAGCAACAACATGGCCTTCGCTCGAGGAGGTAAGTGATGTTTTTCTGGTCGATACTTTTCAATCATCGAAATTTCCTTCATCTTTCTTAAAGTATACTTTGTTTTTCAGGCCCATGGTTACGTCCGACCCCAACACCAGACATGGTGTTGAGGTCCAATGCATTGACCAGGATGACAGACGCAGAAAAAAGCGTCAAGTCCCTGGTTACTGATAAAAACTTGAGGCTGTTTGGCCTCCTGGCTTCTCGCCATGAAACAAGAGGACCCGTGGTAGCCGATGCCACTGCCGAGGGGGTTCCCGAGCAGCAACCTCCTGCGTCTCCTCCACGAAGGAGGCAGACGGGGGTTACAATCAGGGAGCTCATGGGCAATCCTTCCGCAGAAAGGCCTTCTGCTCCCCAAGGCAAGGGGAAACAAAAGGCCAAAGAGCCGGTTGTGGACTTGGGGGAATCCTCTGATGAGAACGGTAAAGTTATTTTGCTTTTAAATAGCTTGCCAATTCCCTGTCACTTGTTTGACGGGGAGGGCAACTTTACATATACTCCAAATCTAGGGCCAGACTTCTTCATGCCAGATAATGAGTGTATGACTAATAGAGTCAATAGTATAGCGACCAGTAGTTGTAGCTCGGGTATTAACTTTGTGACCTTCTTTTCTGTTTGATAAAGAGTCTTCATCTGCCTTTATCTTTACCCTTTGCATGTTTTTATTTGTGTGCATATATGGCCACTCCCAACGTCTTCGACTTATACCAGGCTGAGGAGGAAGAGGAGGTTCCTCAGCTCTGGCGAAAGTCGTCAAGGAGACACAATGGCGAAACAAGCTAGGGACCTGCCAAAAAGAGTCGAACAGAAGCTTCCAAGGACGTGCCAACTGGGCAAACTTCTGCTCATCCTCCAGCTCCTGCTGAGAAGGAGACTCCTCCTGCCCCGACTCCTCCTACTCCGAAAAACCCTCCGGCTGCGCCCAGCAGGGAACAAAACAAGCGGGAAGAAACTGTTGGGACCAAACTTTCGAGCCATGCCTTACGAGCAGCAAAAGACTGCCTTGCGCACATCGTGAAGAACGACCGCGTCAAAAATGCTATGGTTGAGGCAGAGAGTATGGGGGTCGACCAAATTCTGAACAGGACCCTGAACGAAATAGCCAGCGTAAGTGCTTCTTTATCTCTTTGGCCTTAGACTTTTTTATTTTTTGCAACAGGTTCTAACTTTATCTTCTGTCCTCAGGCTTTGCTGTCTGCAACTACTGCTCGTACCTGCACCCAAGCCACCATCGAACAGGCTCGGGCAAAGGCTATCGAGAGGCACCAGGTGAAAGCGGCCGAGGAACTTTCGGCTGCAGAGGCCAGGCATGCAAAGGAGTTGGAGGTGATGGTTCAGCAAAGGGATGTCGCGGTGACGAAGCTATCGGAGGCTGAAGCTTCGAAGGCAGCTATTAGGAAGCAGAGGGAGGAGTACCAGGAGTCCAGCCGAATCCAGTATCGTGAAGTCAAGAGACTGGGTGAGGAGCTCAAGTCCAAGGACGAGGCCATCGCCACCCTTGAGAGCCAAGTGGAGCAGCTGAAGCTTGACAACTCCAAGAATCTGAAAAGGTATAAGAAGACGACGCTCCGGTGTTTTTACAACTTCTGGAAACACAATCAGGGAGCCAACTTCAGTTATCTTTCAGAGGATGTTAGGACTGCTGAGCTGGCTCGCTGCACTGCTCAACTGGCTGAAGAGGAGGCCAGAGCAAGGATCCCTGCTTCCCCAAGCCTCGCTGGTGCAGAAGAAGAAGGAGTCGTCGAGGACGCGACCAATCAGAATGCTGATAAAGACCCTTCTACTCCCAATGCCTCTTGAGCTTTATTATTTTTTCTTTCTTTTGATTACACAACCCATGGGTCGTGATGTAAAGACAATACTTTTTTTTTTTTGAATTTGCTGCATGGGTAGCAAACTTTTCCTTTTATTTGAACGGTTACATCCATGCAGTGATGCTTTCGGTGTAAAAGATTGCATCATGATGCTATAATATTCTCATTTATTATAACATTTGTCCGTATGACCGAACTTAGCATAGTACTTTGGCTTGATTTAACAAAATATAAATTTTGAAAAATACTCTAAGTACCTTAGCATGCTTTCACTCATTTTGTTCATGTGTTTACATACCTCATGGTACGCTTTGCTATCGATGTGCCTTATATGCCCCCCAAGTGATCGAGGAGCTTTAGGTCCTTGGTCACTTGCCTTGACCATGACCTGTTTGAACATTTCTGCTCGGGTGAAAAAGTAATACTTGTAATACAGCAAAACAACACACGTAATGAACAAATACTTGTAAATATAAATTTACAAAGGTTTGCAAGAATGACTAGCTGCGCACAGTCCCTTATAATCTCGTATTAAAAATGGACTAAACATGTCTTTACGAGTGATTCTAAAATAGAATCTTACATATACGAGCGATTAGCCATACAATGTGGCTAACCCTCTTTGTAAAACTTGTAAAAAGTAAAACTTTATACAAGCCAGTCCTTTAAAAAGGACTGTTCACTGATAATACTTGTGCAGGTGTTCTCCATTCCAATAACGTGGAACGAGATCTCCGTTTAGGCGTGCAAGTTTGTAGGTGCCCGGATGAAGGACTTCTTTGATCTGGTAAGGTCCTTCCCAATTAGGTCCGAGTACTCCAGCAGTGGGGTCGCGGGTATTTAAGAAAACTCGTCGTAGCACCAAGTCACCGACGTTGAATTTTCTTTCTGTAACTTTGGAGTTAAAGTACCGGGCGACTTTTTGCTGGTAAGCAGCAACTCGGAGTTGGGCCTTCTCCCGTATCTCGTCAATTGAGTTTAGGGACTCCATCATCAGTTGGTTGTTCTGGTCCTGGTCGTACGTTATACGTTGATGTGAGGGGGGATCTAATTCGACAGGCAACATCGCCTCATATCCGTAGGCTAAGGAAAATGGGGTATGTCCTGTCGCTGTTCGGTGAGACGTTCTATACGACCAGAGGACTTCAGGCAGCTGCTCTGGCCATGCTCCTTTAGCTTCTTCAAGTATTTTCTTCAGGGTATCTTTAAGAGTCTTATTCACAGCTTTGACCTGCCCGTTTGCTTGGGGATGCGCAACTGAAGAAAAGCTTTTAATAACTCCATGCCTTTCGCAGAAGTCGGTGAACAAGTCGCTGTCAAATTGGGTTCCATTGTCTGAAACAATCTTCCTGGGCAAGCCATAGCAGCAAACAATGTTCTTGATGACAAAGTCAAGAACTTTCTTGGTCGTTATGGTGGCGAGGGGTTCAGCTTCGGCCCATTTAGTAAAGTAATCAACTGCCACGACTGCGTACTTTACTCCGCCTTTCCCTGTAGGAAGGGATCCAATCAAATTTATACCCCATACTGCAAAAGGCCACGGGCTTTGCATCTGTTTCAATTCATTTGGAGCTGCTCGTGGAATCTTGGAGAACCTTTGACACTTATCGCATCTTCGTACAAACTCCATCGAATCCTCATTCATAGTTGTCCAGAAGTAGCCTTGCCTTAGAATCTTCTTTGCCAAACTCTGCCCCCCAGCGTGATCCCTGCAGAAGCCTTCATGCACCTCTTTCATGAGTTCCTTAGTTTTTCCTGGTGTAACGCATCTAAGTAGTGGTATGGAATATCCTCTTCGCTACATAACACCATCGACCAGTATGTACCTAGCAGCTCGCCTTTGTAGAGTTCTGGCTTTGTTTCTATCGGCTGGTAGCACACCGTTCGTCAGATAATCCAGGTAAGGTGCCATCCACGTATCCTCCATTCGAATCTCCATATTGATCTCAACCGCTTGTATGCTTGGCTCACTCAGTCTTTCTACTGGCACAATGTTCAAGGTGTCAGCATCTTTTGCGCTCGCAAGTTTTGCTAAGGCGTCTGCGTTTGAATTTTGATCTCGCGGAATTTGCTGAAGGGTGTATTCCGTGAACTGGGCTAGTAGGTCCTTTGTTTTATTCAAGTAGGCCACCATTTTTAAGCCTCGCGCTTGATATTCTCCTAGAACCTGGTTCACGACCAGCTGTGAGTCACTATAAATATCAAGCGCCTTTATGCTCATATCTTTTGCCATTCTCAATCCGGCGAGGAGTGCTTCGTATTCGGCTTCATTATTTGACGCGGCGAAGTCGAACCTGATGGCGCAGTGAAATCGATGCCCTTCCGGCGTTATCAATATCACTCCCGCTTCAGCGTGGGATTCGTTGGACGACCCATCCGTGAATAACTTCCACGAAGGAGCTTTCTCTTGAGGCTCAGGCGCACTAGGCTGTTTGCACTGCTCGCTGTCTGGGAGTTCGGTGAACTCTGCAATAAGATCGGCCAAGACTTGTCCCTTGACTTCTGCTCGCGGTGAATAGGTTATATCGAACTGCCCTAGTTCGACTGCCCATTTTAATAATCGTCCAGCCGCTTCTGGTTTTTGGAGGACTTGCCGAAGGGGCTGGTCAGTTAAAACTGTGATAGGATGGGCTTGAAAGTAAAGGCGTAACTTTCTAGAGGCCAGGATTAAGCAATATGCTAACCTTTCAATTGGTGGATATCTCAACTCTGCCCCGATCAGTCTCTTGCTAACATAGTAGACTGCTTTCTGCACGCCTTCGTCTTTTCGCACCAGCACCGCGCTAGCAGCAACTTCAGCAATTGCCAGGTAAATAAACAAAGTTTCTCCTTCGATTGGCTTTGATAAGATGGGAGGCTGCACCATATGAGCTTTCAAGGCCTGGAATGCCTGTTCGCAGTCTCCTGTCCATTCAAACTTCTTATTTCCCCTAAGTAGATTGAAGAAAGGGACGCACTTGTCTATTGACTTCGAAATAAATCTACTTAGGGCTGCGATTCTCCCGGTTAAACTTTGTACATCTTTGACCCTTCCTGGCGATTTCATGTCGATCAGGGCCTTTATCTTGTCGGGGTTGGCCTCGATTCCTCTTGAATTTACAATGACGCCAAAAACTTCCCTAATCCAACTCCGAAGGAACATTTCAGGGGATTTAACTTCATTTGGTATTTGTTCAATACATCAAAGCACTCTTGTAAATCCCTTACATGTCCTTCTGCCTTTTTAGACTTTACCAGCATGTCATCCACGTATACCTCCATGTTTACTCCGATCAGCTCCTTAAACATGTGGTTGACTAGCCGTTGGTAAGTCGCACCTGCGTTTTTCAGTTCGAAAGGCATTACTTTATAACAGTATAAGCCTGTATCGGTCCGAAAGTTGGTGTGATCCTCATCAGGGGGATGCATGCTAATCTGGTTGTAGCCCGAATATGCATCCATGAACGAGAGGATCTCGTGCCCTACAGTTGCATCGACCAGCTGGTCGATTCTTGGGAGTGGGAAGCAGTCCTTTGGGCAGGCTTTATTGAGGTCTGTAAAATCCACGCAGGTTCGCCATTTGCCGTTAGGCTTGGGAACCAGCACTGGATTGGAGACCCACGATGGATAAAATGCCACCCTGATGAACCCATTCTCCTTTAATCTTTCAACTTCTTCCTTTAAGGCTCTCGATTTATCCTTATCAAGCAGCCTTCTCTTCTGTTGCACGGGTGGAAAAGTCTTGTCTATATTTAGGACATGGTTGATAACTGCAGGATCTATCTCGGCCATGTCTTTGTGTGACCAGGCAAAATCCTCCTGGTTCTTCCGCAAAAATTCCACCAGTGCGTGCTTCGTGGTGGGCTCCAGGTTTTTCCCGACCTTTACAACTCTGGTCGGGTCTTTTTCGTTGAGTTGGACCTCTTCCAGGTCCTCGACGGGTCCAACATTTTTTCCAAAATCCCCAAAGCGAGGATCTAAGTCTCTATCCTCACTTTGGGCAACACCCTATTTGGTGACTTCGTCACCGGATTGGGTTTATGTATCAACTGCCATCTGCAACCTATCCGAGGTAGTGCTCTTTGATGTTCCTTTTTTTGCCTTCGTTACTGAGGCGTTATAGCACTCCCTGGCTTCCCTCTAGTTTCCCAACACGCGTCCTACTCCTGCGTCCGTTGGGAACTTCATGGCTAAGTGCCACATAGAGATGACGGCCCGTAGATCAACTAGTATAGGCCTCCCAATGACGCATTGTACGCCGAAGGACAATCGACCACTACGAAAGTGGCGAGTAATGTCCTTGTAGCAGGCGCTGTACCTGTCTTCACTGGTAGTCTGATCAATCCGGCGGGGGCGAGTCCTTCTCCAGAGAAGCCGTATATCGTTTGGTTGCAAGGCTCCAGGTCCTTAACGGATAGCTTCATGCGTTCCAGCGAAGACTTATACAGGATATTCACCGAACTTCCTGTATCGACCAACACTCTTTTCACCATCATGTTGGCCATTTGGATGTCCACGACTAGCGGATCGGAATGTGGGAACTGGACGTGTTGGGCATCGCCATCAGAGAAGGTTATTTCGCCTTCGTCTGACCGAGCCTTTTTTGGTGCACGGTCCTCAACAGTCATCATCTTGATGTCCTGGTCGTGGTGCAAGGTCCGAGCATATCGTTCCCTGGCCTTTCCGCTATTTCCAGCGAGGTGCGGGCCTCCACAGATGGTTAAGAGTGTGCCAGTCACGGGGGAAGGCTGTAAGGGTAGCGAGCGTTGGCGCGTGGGAGCCTGCTCGTTGCTACCCGGAGCTTCTCGTTGGGAATTTCCCGAGGCCCGTACGTATCTCCTCAAGTGTCCTTGTCTAATAAGGAACTCGATTTCGTCTTTCAGTTGGTTGCATTCGTTGGTGTCATGTCTGTAGTCGTTATGGTAACGACAGAACTTGGTAGTGTCCCTCTTCGAAATATCCTTTCGAATGGGGCCAGGTTTTTTATAAGGCACACTAGAGCTTGTGGCCTGATAAACCTCTCCCCGAGACTCAACGAGGGCAGTGTAGTTAGTGAACCGAGGTTCATAACGGTTACCCTTCGCTCGTTTATTGTCGGAGGTGGAAGGCTCGTTATATGGCCGTTTTCCACCATTCTTCCCATTGCCGTTGTCGTTCCCGTTGCCTTTGTCGTTGCCATTAGGTTTGGACCCATTGGCGGCTTTGGCGGGCTCGGCTGTTTTCTTATCCTTTCCTAAAGGCTTTCCATCGTCGACAATGGCATCTTCGAGCTTGATGTAACGATCGGCCCGGTCTAGGAATTCCTGGATAGTTCTTACTCCTTCCTTTCGAAGCTTTTCCAGAGAGGGGAGCGACGCCTAACCACTGCGGTTATGGCCATCATTTTGTCTTCGTCTCCCACCGTTTTTGCTCCAGCTGCTTCTCGCATAAAGCGCTGGATGTAGTCCTTCACTGATTCTCCATCCTGCTGGCGAATTTCAACCAGCTAATTTGCTTCGGTCGGATGCACATGACCTGCATAGAACTGTCCGTAAAACTCCCTTACGAACATTTCCCAAGAAACTATGCTTGCGGGCGGGAACTTAAAAAACCATTCCTGCGCAGCTTTAGAAAGTGTTGCAGGGAAGATCCTACACGAGCGTCTTCGGACACTTTCTGAATGTCCATTTGTATTTCAAACTTATTGACATGGGATACTGGGTCTCCGTACCCGTCAAAGTTTGGAAGCGTAGGAATTTTGAACTGGCTTGGAGTTTCTGCATTAGCTATCCTCTGTACGAAAGGGGTGCCTTTCCTCCTATCGTGATCGATATAAGATGTCCTTCTCCTGACCAGCTGTTGCATTGCCTGATTGAGGGCGTCTATCTGGGCCTGTACAGCGGCAGGAATCGCTGTAGCCTCTGTTGCTGGGGGGACGTTTTTGCCATGTCGCTCGCGGCGATCGTTGAGCACGTCTCGCAAATCCTCGTCTCTTCTCCGCTGCTCGCTACCCCCGAGCCGGTTGAAGACATTATTTTGCCTGGGCTGCCCCCCAGCATCCCGTCTATTGGGTTGGTCATCTTGAGGTACCTGGCTCCTGCCTTTACCTCTTTCTTCATTCCTTCGGCCAGCGTTTCCCTTGCCTGAGTCGGCCTCATTATATCCATGGCCATCTCTGAACCTCGATTGGCTATGGTGGGATTGACTGTTCCCTCGATTTCCATCCCTGGCTGAAGCGTTCCGAGCGTTAGAGGGCGGCCTGTGCTGGTCGTTGTGTCCCCGTGCATTATCATACCATGGGGGACCCCGGACCGCAGAGCCTAACTCTGAGTCCCTCCTGTTACCAGGAGGGTACTGACCTCTGTTCGGTAGGTTTGGCTCATCACCCCTACGGCGTCTAGGACTGCGAGGCTGACGCTCGACCCTATTCTGCCTCTGTTGCGGGGGATTACCTCGAGCAGCTGGGGATGGTGGCTGTGCCCCAGGTTCTAGTGGAACATCGTCATGGGGCACCTGAGGCTGCTCGGGCCTTTGCGGACTTGAGGGCTGGATTGGTGGGCTAGGATTGGGACCCCTCTAGGGTGGCCCATTGACAGGTTGGTCAGGCTGCGAGACAGGCGCGACCTGATTCCTAGCCAGTTGCAAGGCTGGCTCAAGGGCTGCCATGGCTTCGCTCTGGCGGCGGTCCATCTCCGCCTGTCTTTCGCTTAACTCCGTGCGCTGCCGTTCAATCTCCTGCTGCTGTGCCATAACCTCGGCAGCTGTCTCTTGACTGGATCTTAGATTAGCCAGCTCTTCTTGCAGCGCTCCCAGAGTACTCTTCAGCGTCGCATCATCCATTTCTTCTTCCTCAAAATCTAAATGTGGCTCATCCTCAGCCACGCTTGCAGGAGGAGGCGGGTTTGACGGTGCAGCGGCGGCCGCCTATCCAGTTTTCCTTGCAGTTTTCGCCATTGGTTTTCTCAACAATGATAAATCAAGCTCCCAATGAAAGCACCAGAATGTTGACCCAGATTTTGGTCTACTGACACGAATTCAGAATATGCTTGATGTGAATGAATGTGTTGACAAGAATCAAATGGCAAAAAGTAATAAGAACACGATATTTTATAGTGGTTCGGCCCCAGGATTTGGTAATGACCTACGTCCACTTAGATTATTATTGATATGAGAATCAAAGGAGTGATCAAAGAACAAGGGTTCAATGAGTTTCACTAACCTCTGAAGAGCAATACAATATTCCAAGGAGAATTATTCTAGTCTCAAATAATTCAAAAGCCAAAAGTCCCTTCCTTGAGCTATCTTTCTCTATTTATAGGCTCAAAGGGGATTACACAAGATTGTTACAGATGTTCTCTCCTGAATAATCGGATACTCAGGAGATTGTGTGAGTTAAATTTGGGACTTACAAAGATCTTTATAGTAATATTACGTTTCATGCGGAACTATCGACCAGACTGGTCGTAGGTGAGGCTGGGCCACCTCCTACTTATAATATACCTTCTGGTCGATACACTAGCAGAGTTCCTCCAGATGTCAGCCACGTGTGCTGGGATCACTTGCCATGTCATCATTGCCAATTTTTTGGATAACAATAATGAAAAATATAGTGGAGGAAAGAAGGATGAAGATTCTAAGGTTGAGTTTATTTTATTTTGCAAAAAAAAAAAAAACTTATAAATATATCTATATCATTTATATGTTTTTGCTTGCTTATTTGTATGTTTATTCTGTAGGTTGATGATTGTCATGATATTTGTAAAGTTCCATCTCAAGTTGCCCAGGTTGTTGAAGTTGATGGAGTTACAACTCAAATTACAGGTGAGGTTAATGATATTGTGTTAAAGGTTGTTGGTGAGGTTGTTGAAGTTGCAGCCCCACTTGCTGAGGTTTCTGAAGTTGCTTTTCAAGTTGCTAAAGATCTAGAAGTTGCTGGAGTTGCAACTCAGGTTGCGGTGAGGTTGCCAGTGAGGTTGCTGATGTTGCTAGTGAGGTTGCTGGTGAGGTTGTTGAGGCAGTTGCCGAAGATCCAAAAGTGTCTTTTTTGGATTCTTTATCAGACATCGAATTGACGAGGCTATACAAAATGTCTATAAAGCTGTAGACGCGATGAAGGCAACTGGGGTATAGTTTTAGTCATTGTTTCCTTATTTATTTGTTTTTATTTAAATTTATTTTGTATTACACTGTTTATGGTCTTTTGGGTTATTTAAATGAATTATGTTGTTATGGTTTATGGTTGTTGTAGTTGTTTATATGATTATTTTGGTTGCTGTAATGATGCATTTTTATGGGATTTTGTTCAAACTACATTTTTTTTTATTCAATTTTATCTTTTGTTTCTTATGTTTACTTTCTTTTCAATTATTTTGTTTTATAGGTATCTCCTATTCCTTGCACAACTATTGTCCCTTATGTTGGTAGTAGTGAGAGTAACTTGGGATATGTTACACTTGCTCTACCAAAAATGACAATTAAGCTTCCACCATGCTTGCAATCACCTTTTTTACAAACTTTTTGTTCTTCTTCTAGGCAAAGTAGTGTGATTCAATCTACAGGAGGGATCAAGGTTGTCAAAGGACTTTTCCCATTAGATGACAAAATTAGTGAATTGCTTGACTTTGTCGCTATTCAAGAATTCTACGTATGGCTTGATAAAGGAATGAAAAGTAATAACAAGTGATGTTTTTATTTAGTTTCTTCTTATCTCTATTTTAGTTATTTCTTTAAGTTTTCTAATTGTATCTTATTTATTTGATTTTTAATAGATCGAGATTGTACTCTAAAGAGGACAACCTTATCATTCCCGGGTTGCAACTTGGGGTTCATTTCTTGTTTTTATTTTATTTTTTGTTTATATTGTTCTATTTAATTTATTTATTTTAGTTTACTTTCTTTATTTAGTTGCTAAAATGTATTATAAATTTGATTTTCTTTGCAGCATGTTGATGTAGTCTTTTATTATTTGAGGAAGAAAGGTATGTATTGTGACTCGACTGTTTTGAAGTTCACTACAAATAATACTACCTTTCAAAAGAGGATTGAAGCCATTTATGATTCTTTTTTCTTAAAGAAGAATCGCGATCATGGGGTAATGAATCGCAACCACGTTGTTGCTGAGGTTATGATGGGCTTTGCATTGAGTTGCAACAAATCTTGGCTACAAGTAGATCATGTTCTTTTTCCTATTTTAGTTAAGACTGAAAAGCATTGGTTCCTTAATATATTGTCTTTCAAAGACAGGTTGATTCATGTTTACAATACTTTGAGATGTGATCGTAAGGATCATGTTTCATTTCTAACTATAGAACCATTTCGTGTGTTGCTGCCTACTTATTTGTCTATCATTGGATTTTATGAGCGTACCGATATAGACTTCTCTTTAGAGCCTTATGTTGGGAGAACTCAAGTTGCTTCTTTAAAGTAGTTATGGATGATGACATTTCTTCTGAGTTTTCTATGTGTGTTTTTCCTTCTTTCTAATTTTTAGAAATCTTAAATATCTTATTATGTTGTTTTTAGGATATAACTTATGTTATTTTTTTGTGCTTGTGGAGAGATAGTGCGATATATATGTTCTCTTTTGCTGAGTATTTCATTGGCGAAAAAGAGTTTCCAAGTCCTGATTTTGATGCCAAATGTCATAGGTCTAGGCTTGCTTATTTACTATACTCATATGCAGTGGGAAAGCAAGAATGTGGATATGAAAGTGCACGAGAGTATGCTTGTCGTGATTAGGCAGATATCAAGACACAACCAATAAATTTATTAATGTAGTTGTTATTGTCATGACAAAATGCTTATTGGTTGTACTTAAGAGTTACTTTTCATACCCAATTTATTAAGCTTGTTGTTGACCATGTTAGTTTTCATATAGTTATTATTAGTTTTTTGTTATAATTGTTTTATAATTTAATGCCTTTCTTTGATAATTTCCAAATAAAAAATTTAAAAACATCTAAAGCAACCCTTTAAACAACCACTTGTAAACAACCCATTCAACTCTTAAGCAATCCACAATTATCATAAACAACCTGTCAAAAAACTATGAAAACTCTTAAGCAACCCATAAAATAACATGATATGCAACCCTTAAAATTCCTAAGCAACCTAATATGCCAACATATAAAGTAACCTTTTTAAGCAACTGTTAATCAGTCTATTCAGCAATCGACAACTTATAATCCAAAAAACATCATATAAATCAAAACAATATTATAGAAATTATTAGTAATTTTGAAGTAAAACATAAAGGAAATGAACCAAAACAATTGTATAGATCAAGCAATTGAAATTTTCACATTGTTTTGAAAAAAAATGAAGCAATAATGTACGATTTTGCAAGTAAATATCTAATCTATTTGTCAAGGATTTCTGCAAGTCTTTTTGTTAAGTCCATTTTGACCGCAATCCCCGCATTTGTTTTACTTTTTTGGTTTTTTGTTTCTCTCCCATGTAGCTTTGCATCTTCTTTTCTTTGGTCTACCAACTCTTATTTTTCCTTCTGGAGGGTGTACTTTCACAACTTTTATATGTTCAGGTATTTGCCTAGTGTCTTCATTGCCAAGAAGGTATATAATTTCTTTGTAGGTTAAAACCATGACTTCCTTTGTGTAATATGGAGAAAAATATTGATAAGGATCTCGATTCATTTCTTTAAAAACAACAATTGTGTGGGCACACAGAAGTTGATCCATTTGAAACCTGTTGAATAAGTATATATTCTGTCATTAACATGGTAAAGCAAGTAAATCAACGTGTTTAGAAATATAACCAATCCTATAAAAATAGCTAACGTAATTTCATTATTAAACCAAAATAAAAGTCTAACCATTCAAGTACACTACTACAAAAAAGACTTTTTAGGACTAGCATTGCGAGTCCTAAAAAATTTTTTAGGACTCGCGGGGCGCAAGTTCTCTATTTGAGAGCCTTAAAAACTGAGGTTTTTTGCGAGTCCTAAAAAAGTGTTTTCAGGACTCGCATTGAGAGTCCTAAAAGAATGTTTTTAGGACTCGCAACGCAAGTCCTAAAAACTCCCGTTGAGTGCCTTTAAGTAAGTTTTTAGGACTCGCAACGCGAGTCCTAAACAGAGTGCCTTTAAGTAATTGTAATTTTTTAGGACTCGCAATGCAAGTCCTAAAAGATCCCGTTGAGTGTCTTTAAATTAAGATTTTAGGACTCGCTTTGCATGCCCTTAAAAGTAATTTTTTTTAAAAAAATGCAGCTACAATTTTCATTTTGATTTAAAAAAATATATATCTCTTTGAGAGTCCAAAATGTATTATATATGTTAGATTTCTAAAATTTTCAAAAGAAAATACAACAAAAATATTTTTTTATTAATTACTCAAAAATATAATTTCAATATTTAGTCTACTCGGCTTACAAAATCATATTACAAGATAGTTTATACTACAGTCAAATTCTATCATCACCAAATATTAAACAAGAAATGTATACAAAGTTAGTGAAATATATTTTTTATTCTAAAAACTTCAACGACCAATGTTGTCTAGTATTGCGCCAAAGAAATGCATCTCAATGTAGACCTGCACATTATAAAAAAGTTCTTTAATTATTAGGTTCATCAAACTTTTCAAAAGTTTGCTTAGAAACAATCAATCCATTGCAAGCTGATAATTAATATTAGAATATTGTATTTATAAAAAAAATATACCTTTAGAAAATAAGCACGTCCAAAAAATCAAGGAAATTTTAGATAAGAAAAATGTTTCAAGAAAGCTAGACACGCTTGTATTTGTTTACAAATTTCAACATTTTCTAATGATTAAATTTTAATCCTCATGCAACTAGATATAAATTATTAAGAGAAATACAAATTCATTTGAATTAAGACTGAAAAATGATTGTTTTAAACTTAAGATATAATGTACTAATCAAAATATCAATTACATATATCCAATATAAAAGAAATTTAAGTGCAAAACGTTAAAAATAGATGTCTATCTGCATAATGTCTAGGTTTAGTATTGGAGTTTGGAGAGATATTTAGTTACTCACACATACTAATTAACCTATAGACAGTCCACATGCTATGAAGAAATAATTTCAAACCAACATTTAAATCCCAAAGAACTTTGAGTGTCACATCTCTAGAAAAAAAATACTGCAATTTCATAAAAACTAGTGTTGAAAGTCTTTACCAAAGACAAATTCTAGCTTTTGCCACACTAAGCTATTTTCTATATCAAGCGACAAAACAAGATAGATTTCAGAGAAAGAATCCTAAACAAAAGAGGGGAGACGATTATACTAAACATTTATAGGGGAGCCATGAATAATAAGATGCAGATAGCCAGTCGCCGAGTTCTTTCAACATAGAAAAAAAAAAGCAACTAATCACACTAAGACGTTACCACATCGTAAGCCATATTCAGCCGAAGCCTTTCATCAAGTATAACTCCAGCATTCGACCTCCTTAAAAGTTTATCCAAGCAACCACTGCAATTGAAATAAATAACGTTGTTCAGTGCATTAAAAAAATGAGAAAAGGGAGAGGCAACCAATTAATATGGACATCATGAAAGACAACATCAGACAATCTTATTACTTTTTTAAGTACTCTGTAACTATGGAGAAGTTTGGCGGCTGAGTAATTGCACCAATAAAGCTAACAATATTTGGATGTTGCAAACGTTTCATGATAGCAACCTACAGCCAAAGTACAATTTAGAAAAGTATCAACTAACAATAAAATACCAGAAAAATCTATTTCACTGGTCTTTGAAAAAGGATGAAGAAAGAATTCACCGTTGTTCATACTTTAATGACTTAATAGTTTTTGAAAGCCAAAAAAAAAGCGTAAAAATAATAATAAATAAATAGCAAACCTCCTCTAGAAATTCTTTGAAGTGCTTTGCATGAAAATCTTGTTCCTTGAGAACTTTGACAGCAACATCCTAAAGGTTATTAAAATATTTAGTTTCAGAAGCAGACAGAGACATTCCACTGAGATGATAGGCAAAAAATGCATTGAAAAATGGTAGACACATTAAACATTTTCAGCTTTAAACCTGAACAGAAGTTTCCAGTTCTCATAACTATGGTAACTATATACTGCAAGTAAAAGCTTAGCCAATGGCTGACCTGCTTGTTCACCTCTAGGATTGATTGCAAGTCTTGTAAAGTTTCTCTCTTTAACTACTTGTCATATTGTTCATATCAAAAAACAACTTCTTTGTATTTGTTTTACTAAAAGATGAATGGTCTACCCAATATTCAAGTTTAAAAGAAAAGTAATAGAGCAACAATAGTAGAAATCATGACCAGACAACTACAAACTCTCTTGCTTTTAAAAAGGCACCACTGTGCGTACTTTCGCAAAAATTGTTATATATGAGCTTGCGTTAACAAGGATTGTTTGACTAAGTCTGCAATTGAGCAACTTCCTACTTGCCTAACCAAAGGGTTTCATTTCAGAACGAAAATTTAGATTTGGAAAATTAAAAATAAGATCAAAATTGAAATATTCAAAGAAATCTAGGTTGCAGACATCAAATGTCGAATACAAATACAATGTAATCATTAATTCTAAACCCTACAACAATGAGCATATGAATTATTTTATATATATATATATATATACTAAAGAAACCTATTTGTGTCACTAGCATCCTGGACCTATTAACTAAGAAATTAAATAAGAATTCAAAGGTTTGTAAAAGATGGACCCTATGGCTATAATGACATTCAGAGCTAGAAGAGCTAGAGCTACAAATTTTCTTGAATTAGTACATATTGATGACATATGTGGTCTAACAAACATTCATGTTAGATGAAGATGCTAGAATTTTATCTCCTTCACGAACGATTGCTCAAGATGATTATGCATATCTAATAAACATAGGTATGAAGCTTTTAAAAGTTCAAGAGGTATCAAGCAGAAACCAAAAACTACTTAAGTAATTACATAAAGATGACTCTTTGATCATATCGAAGCAACAAATACCACTCAGATGAGTTTTAGCAACATTTAATATAAATTAGGATTTTCTCCTATTCTTTTCACATAACAGAGTAAAATTGTATAGCAGAAATGAGGAACAGAGCTCTTTTAGACACGGTGAGGTCTATGATTTGACATTGATCATTTCATTTTGGGAATATGTGCTACAAACACAAGCACACTTTGTTCAATATCCTACTCATCCCATCAAAATTGAAACTTGAAGACACCATATGAATTATGAAAAGTTTGTGTCATATAAGAATTGGGTGTTTGGCACTTATGCTAAAAAGGAAAGTGAATAAGAGAGAAACTTGTTCAGAGGAATGCTTTAAATGACTTAAATTTTATGGTTTAGAAGGAATAAGAATACCAAAAAGAAAATAAGTTAGACATCAATTGACTAAACTAAAATTAAAATCACAAATTTACAGTGGAATAAAACGACTACCTTTTATGGTTAAGAAAGAATAAGAACTTCCTAACCAACTAGACATAACAAAAATACAAAGGTAAATGTATATCATGGATGAAAGGCAATGAAATAAAGATTACTTACTGAGCCACGCCATTTAGCATGATAGACAGTTCCAAAAGAGCGTGAAAGAATTTGCAAGAGATTTACTTTTATATCATCTCATTAATATATATATATTTCAGAATAAAATGTACAGCATTATAGGAATTGAAGTGGACAATTGCTAAACTCTGTCTCAAAGAAAAGTAATTACTTGACAGATTTAAATTTAGGATGGCAAAGTCCTAATATGTTTTGGAAACTTTTCATGCTTCAGAGAGAAATTAAACATAACTAATAAATGTTTGTTTAAAGAAGAAAAAAATAAAAATAGCTGCCGCTTCAATGCATGGTTTACAGGTGGTAAGATAAGCAGAAATAATTAGAAATTAAAAAATCTCATCTGTTATTTAAGAACGACAAGAACACTGATAACCCCACACTCAAACTACATGACTCCAGAAATTTTATCCAGTCCAATGTTGCCCAAGCAGCCACTGCCTTGAGACTTTCATGTTACTCTTCTCTAGTTCAGCCCAACTTTTCAAGTACATTTCTATAATTAAACTTGCTGCTCATGCACATAGTTCAAAGCATCTCCCCCTAGTGTTCTATACACATAAAAAAGGAATTTCTTTATTTCTACATCATGTCCTCACTCTAAACCTTATAATCATTAGGAGGGTAGAAACTCTAGCAGATCCCACGAGGAATTGATCCTCAGATATGAACCTTCCAACGTAATCCATTTCCCAACAATAGTTGAAAATAATACTGAAATCAATAGAAACTCTTCATGCCCACCTCAAATTTTTCCCAAATGGCTAAAACATAATAATGATCACTGTCATATTTTTTTTTCTTCTTTCTCAGTGTTTTAACACATTTAGTTACAGTTAAAGTTGAATATTTGCAAGGCAGGTTAGGACTTAGGACATAAATCAAAATATCTAAAACTCAACCATTATCAAACAAAACATAGAATATACAATCATTTGTTTAAACGATGATTTAAGAGTTAAAACAATATTATATACCAACAATTTGCATAGCTACGGATATGAATAAAATGTGAAAAAAAGCATCATCTTTGGAAGTAGCAAACAGCAAAATAAAATAAACCAATGGAGGAAAATAGAATAATATCCATCTCTTTCCCTTCATTAATCATCTGAATAATATCCAAAACAAAACATTCATACCATTGTCAATAATCATCCCCACTACTAACAAAAGATGATAATATTTGACTAAAATTTTAGAATAAAGTAATATTCTAACACCAAATTTAAAATCCAAAACAGTAAGAACCAAAGGAGGACAAACAAAATATAATACCATAGCATTCCTCCTATCTACCCCAACAGAGAGAAAGAAAACTTACCCAACACTCATGGACGCCCCATGCCTTACAGTCGATTGAGCCAATGATGTCGAGTCCCTCACTTGCGCCTGCATCCATGATGCCAAGCCCAGCCACATTGTCGCGCCGCTACCTACACCGCCACCCACGACCCCTCTGCGAGACTGAGCCACCCATGACCCCTCCACGAGACCGAACCACCCAAGACCCCCGAGCCCCTATCGTATGTGTCGTTTGCCCATGACCGGCCCCCAAGCCCCCCACCGTTTGCCCAATACCCAAGATCGTTGGCCGTTCATCATTCGTCGTTCGTGTTGTTCGCCGAGCGTGAGGGAGAGGGAGTTGAGAGAGTGAGTGTTGCGGCTGAGAAGTGAGAAAGAGAGAGAGAGATAGGGTTTAGGGTAAAAGAAAAAAACGTGGGTGGGTAGAATTTTTAGTTTTTATTTTAATTTTAAATACAAATTTTAATGATATTAAGAAAAAAAAAATACAATAAAATATTAATGATATATTATTAATTTTTATTTTCTAATTATATTTAAAAACTAATAATTTATAATTTTTTAAATAAAATTTAATTATATTATTCTTTATATGATAATTAATTTATATAAAAATTATTATAAATAAAAAGTTAATAATATTAAAAATTTAGAAAAAAAATCTAGAATTTAGGACACGCATCCGTTTTTAGGACTCGCAATGTGAGTCCTAAAAACATTCTTTTGCGAGTCCTAAAAAGTCTAGGAGGTGTTTGTTTAAAAAAAAACTCAAACTTTTAGGACACACACGAGTCCTAAAACAAATTTTTTGCGAGTCCTAAAAAGTCCAGGAGCTGTTTTTAGGACTCGCATTTAGGTGAGTGTCCTAAAAAGGTATCCTAAAAGAGTATTTTTGTAGTAGTGGCAACATGTAAAACAACTTGTTAAATAATGCTTCAGCAACCTATAAGGCAACATGTTAAGGAAGCTTATATATTTAAGCATCACGTTAAACCATAACGCAACATTTTAGACAACCCTATATATCAACATATACTCATAAACAACATATAAAACAACCCCTAATCAACTTATTCAGCAGCCCACAATCATTATTATCAACAAATTTTAAGCAACAAATAAATCAAATCTAAAGCAACCTATTCAGCAACTACCAATTATTATAAGCAATATATACATCAACTAATGCAACTACTTAATCGGTTCTTAAGAAACCTATTCAACAATTACCAATCATTATAAGCAACACATACAACAATTGTTACAATTAACTACTTGAGCAACTCTTAAGCAACATATCTACAACTACCAATCATTATCAGCAACGTATACAACAACAGTTATAACTACTTAATCAACTCTGAAGCAGCCTATTCAACAACCTGCAACTTATAATGCTAAAAAATAAAATATAAAGCAACATTTTTAAGAAACTCTAGATACTCTTAAGCAACCTCATACAAAAACATGTAAGGAAACCTTAAATTCTAATGTCACCCTATATATAAACATAAACAACATATAAAAAAATATATTATCAATCTACAAACCAAAGTAACACATAATATTCATTAGCAGCATATAAAGCAACCATGATAAAATATTTAAATAACAAATTGAATTATGGTGTTAAACTTGTTGCGTGTGCAGGTTCTTGAATTTAGATCAACTATTGATTTCTTTCCATCATCATGAACTTCATACAAAATATGATTTGTTGGGCGCACCTGTTTTTTTATTAAGAGTAATATTGTTAGATTTGTATGTGTAATGAAGTTAAATTAAATAAAAAAGTAGTGTGCATTTTTAATTGGGAATAATACCGTTAACTTCAATGAGTAGATGTAGTTGTCATTCATGATCTGTAATATCCAACATTTTCATAATATATTTTTTTATTATAAATCAGAGTTTTAATACATAAAATGTACAAGTTTACAAATTTAAGAAATAGTAATGGAAAAATAGTGTTTAAAATATGATTTTATATTGTTAATGAGATTAAAGAGATAGAGAAACTTGAGTAGTCAAGTATTGGACCCAAATGTCATATAATTTTAATTGGGGATTTTTATAAAATTAAGAAAGTTTTGCTAAAGGGCTTATTTGAAAATAATTTTAATATTTCAGGTCCAAGTGTAATTTAAAAAAAATTAAATAAAAGGCTTCAGCCTTTTAACCAAGCCTCTCTCTCTCTCTCCTTAGAAAAATTTTCTTCTCTCTCTCTCTCTCCTCGGAAAAATTTTCTTCTCTCTCTCTCTCGCATGCGTGCGTCTGCCCGACCACCGAACATCCACCGGCGGTCACCACTTATAGCCACGCGCCGGACCGTTGGATTCAGAGGCCTCCGAACTATTGACCGCGTGGGAATCTAGAGCTCACTCGCCGATTAAACACCTCAACCTGTCGATTTAAGTTCGGCCACCCCGCGACTTCAAAGTTGCGATTCGGCCACCTTGGGCATCCGTTTGCCGATCCGTCACCACCATCGTGTTCCTCGTGTTGTGGGCTTCAAAACCCAATAACTTGTTCCCACATCTACCATAGTTAGGTGGTGGGCCCACCACGAGCCACCGCGATCCACCGTAGTTCGACGGTCAAAAACTTATTTTCGAGGTTATGGAGTTCACTTTAAGTTTCAGAAAATCATCGTTTGGCTTATTGTGAAACTCGCTCATTGTGGTATAATTTCTTTGACCTATATATTATGATTTAGTTGTGATTGATTAAAGTAATTGTTATTATGTGTATTTATAGTATATAATTATATATTCTTGATATATGGAATATTTTTCTATAATTATACTAGCTGTCTAGGATTATATGTATTTCTGATACAGGTTTTGATTTTGGGATTGTCCACTTTATAGCCGTTGTGCTGTCCAATTTTCTAGAAAATATTAGATATTAAATAAATTATAAAAATACATATTTAATTGATTTTCCAGTAATATAGAAATTATTATGATTAATTAATTTTAATTATTAGTGTTATTGTTTTGTTAAGTAAATCAAGAATACAATTTCATGTATGTATATATTTATATGAAAAGTTTGATATATAGTAAACCTATTATTTAACAATTATTCTTATATATTAATATTTTGTTAATATTTGAATATTAAAATAATATCAAATATTAGTTTCTTACAGTTATTGATATTTGTAAGACCAGTGAATTTTAGAGAAAGTATATTTATTATATCACTGGAATTGATATTATGACTAAGTAATAATAATATAAATATTTATATTTATATTATTATCATTATATCGATTATTACAATTTTATGTTAAAATTATGATTTCTTTAATCAACTGACAATTTGAATATATACATTCATATACATATTGTTATTGAAGTATTTTGTTATTAATATTGAAATAAGTTTATTTATAGACGATAATTATTATTGTTGTTGTGATTATTATTATTATTATTATTAGAGTACATTATCTTATGAGCAAGGTATAAAGCATGGTTTTATATGAAGAGTTATTTGCATTACGTTGATAATAATTATTATTATCATTTATATAGTTTCTGGTATTGTTAATATACACTATCAGTAGTGTATATTTACGATTTGGGAATATACTCATTTGGTACCCTGTATTTTTGCAAAGTATCATTTTAGTACCCTCTGTTTTCAATAATGCTCATATGGTACCTTGTATTTTAAAATCGTACATATTTGGTACCCTAAACTCAGATTTGATAGATAAAATTTTGTCAATATGATCAAACTGTCATCAGTTATATGTAATTATGTAATTAAATTTAAATTTGTAACTTACATAATTGACAGCAGTTTGATTAAATTGACAAAATTTTATCTATCAAATCTGAGTTTAGGGTACCAAATATGTACGATTTTAAAATACAAGGTACCATATGAGCATTATTGAAAACAGAGGGTACCAAAATGATACTTTGCAAAATCATAGGGTACCAAATGAGTATATTCCCTTACGATTTTGATATAATTTAATAAATGATGTGCCTTGAATAGAATTTGTATGGATTTGATTGATTGACTCTTGGTGAGCAGTTTTAAAATAAGCTAAGGACCTAAGGTAAGTAAATCTCACCTTTTGTGCTTAAGTATAAGATGCATGACTACATTGATTGTGTATATCTGATGAGTTAAGTATGGGATGATGATGATGCATATGATAAGTATGTGAAGAATGGTTATATGAATATCACAATGGTGTTGTGTGATATGTAATTGATGAATTTCGTGATATGTGAAAGATGTATTACTTGGTTAAGATTGATATGAATTATGTGCAAGTATGTGTTCTTATGTTGATGAATATGTGGATTACTTTTATGTTCATGATTTTGTTATATGTTATGATATATGAAGCGTTTAAATTTTTAGGCTGGAAACCTTAGACCTGAGCCATAGCTCTATGTTAAGGTATAACAACGCCACCAACCCAAAGCTTTATGTATTATGACTAAAGATGTTTTGAGTTATATGAGATGTGATACAATGCCTTGATTGAATACCATCAAACATGAATCATGAATATGAACATTGGCATTTCACCATCTACATGTATGCATGGCATGTACAGTTATGTGATACATTATTATGTGATATAAGACCATGCATAAGAATATGAGAAAAGTTATGAAATGCCTTAAAAAGTCTTATGTAAAGTTAAACATTTTAATGACACAATACTTAAGCAAAGTGATAATAAGATGTTAAAAAGGGTGCCACTGTTTCGATGAAGCAATTAAGTAAGTTCAGTAAAGAAGACGGAGGTCTATAAGGCTTATAGTGGCTTCTCACTAATGTGGGCTAGGTCAGAGTTGACCATTCAGATATGTTTGCCACGTTCCCGTCTTTCTCCTCCATATGTGTAATAAGTATGGCAGCTATGGCAACGATGAAATGAGTGTTACGATGAGCCTAGCTGCGATGATGGCTAGCCGGAGGAGAACCCATGTGATTCTATATGATATGTGTAACAAGCCCTGTAGGCATTGGTCGAATCAAACAGTGTGCACAAGTGATATTGGGCCCATAAAAATGTGAAAGTAAAAGAAAGAGCATAAAAGTAAAGTTTGAAAGTGTATGAGCAATAAATGAAATGCATAAGTATATAAATCAGAATATTAGTATACTTGCACTTCAAACTCACGACATTCATGTGTATGTGTATGCATGAGATTTACTTACTGAGCGTTAGCTCATTATGTTATATTCCAACATTTTTCCAGGTGTGGCTTTAGCTGTTGAGCAACTTGTGGAGCACGGACTCAGTAGCAATGCAATAGTGGTTTAGAGTTTTCATATGGCTACATTAAATTTGAAGTATTCATACGTGTAATAATTTCTATTAATATGTTTATATAAAAGTTTTAAATTTTTCTGTATTTCTTCGTATCATTTTATTTAATTCTTTTGGTCAAGTGCCTAACATACTCGTAAACCCTAGAATTACGAGTATGTGGCGGACGTACCCTACCTTAGGTTCGTCACATGATCACTTCATGCTTGTCAGTCAACTTTGTGGAGATTGCATTTGCTATGTTCCTATTAGTCCAACTCCATTGTTGCACCAAGGCTCGTAAACACTCTAGCATCGTACAAATTGGTAGCTCTCTTACTGCTACGATTGCAGAATTCAAAGATTCTGCAATGTTTGATGTTATGTTTGAGTATCTATTGTTTGGAGAGTGAACCCTTGCCCATTTGACAAGAATTTGACAATTGCTTGTTCTCACACCTTCTTCCAATTGCTTGTTTTATGAATATTATTGCAGCAACCTAATCATTTAGAGCGACCCATTAAGATTCAACCAAAACAATCAACAACATATACAACAAATAGAGAAAAAACTCTTAAGCAAGCTTTTCAGAAACATTTATAACCCCTGCAGCAACTAGGAAGCAACATATACAGCAACATGTACAATATTCAGAGCAACCCATAAGCAACATATATAATATTCAAACCAACCCATAAGCAACATGTACAATATTCAGAGATTAAAATCAAATTGTAAGTGAATAATCTTAGAACTTATCTGAAAGTTGTAGAGATTTGAGTGGTTGTGTTTGATTTTGAAGTCAAATTCAATAGGATTTCAACCTAATTGCAGATTTTGCTGAGATTTTGTTGGTTTTTTGAATTTTCAATGTGCCCTAGGTTGATATGATGATTTGGATTTGACAGGGTGAAGGTTACTGGTTGCTTTTCGAAGGTTTACAGCTCCGGCAATGGTTGTCACCACAGCTGGTAGAGAAGAGAAGATTAGATCATTGATGAGAGAAGAGAATTCGAGTAGAAGGGAGGATGGGGGACGACTTACAACCTACAGATCGTATTTCTGAAATAAAAATTAAAAGCTATATATTATAAATTAAATAGTTAATGACCATATTATTGAAATAAAAGTTCCTATTTACGTATTTACAAAAAAAATCCCAAAAGAAAATCAGACAAAGATTTGTTTTGTTTAAATTTAAATTTAATTTTTTTGATAAATTATGTTTCAGGCTTTTTTTAAATGATTTTTCTTTCAATGTTTCACATTTTCATTTATTAAACATTAGTTTTATTTGAATTATTTTCTTTCTTTTCGTACTTTTTTTCTCTTCAAATTATGGGATCTTTAAAATATCTTATACCAATAAGAATTTAATATATCTTATAATTATCATTTATTTTTTGACAAATATATTATGTATTATTTAATTAGTTTTTTATCATTAATTTAAATGAGATATTTCAAAATATAATTAATAAAACAATAAACAAACAAACCGTTAAAGTTACGGAAATATGTTAAATTTAATGAAATATGCTAAAGTTTGAAAGGAAAAAAAATCATTAAAATCAATAATCCGTTAAATACACTTTTTTTTTTGTATATAAAGATATCTAGAGGAATATCATATTTATAAAATTATATAGACACATGGTATTTTTGTTCTTAATTTACGTGATAGGATTATTCGACCGCGCTTGATGAGCATTTTATGATAACTTGGGTTTAAAATGGAACAATAAAATCATTTAAAAATAAATTATTATCTACATAATTTAAAAAAGAGATTTTTACACAATTCATTATAATATTTTTTTTATTTACTATATTAATACGTTTTAATATATTTTTATTTTTATATACATATCCTAACTGATTTTGAATTTTGATTACTATGAATGTATATTGTATTTCTAATACTGATTTTGTATTATTTATTACTTTCTATCATATTAGTTTATATATTTATTACTTACCTTTTAAATTTTGGTTGTCTTTTTGTATTTATTCAATTAAATTTCTCAACACTTTCTAAAAAGTTTTTGTCATTTTGTTTCCCCAAAATTTTTTTTTTTCCCATTTCAAAAACAAAACCCCAAACTTTATTCTCTTTCTATTCCTTACCGTGATCCTTTACCCCCAAACCCATTTTTGTTCTTCTGCCATTTCGTTTACCCAGAAAATGCTTGTTTTCCCATTTCAAAAATAAAACCCCATACTTCCTTCTGTTTCCATTCCTTACCGTGAACCCTTACACCCAAACCCATTTTTGATTTTTCATCACATTGCCATGGTCTCAACTCGGAGTGCCGGAGACACTCTATCCACTGAGTCACTGAAGAAGGATGAACCCTTCGATGATGACTTTGAATCTGACGAGTCCGAAGATGAAAGAGTTTTCCCCCGAGTGTGAAGATGCATGCACCTGTTAGGAAGATGAAAAGTAGATTGCCCCCCTCTGTTAAACCTACAACTAACAAGAAGTTGAAAATTGTTGATGAGACGGAGCTTGTTCAAGATTCGGTTTCAGATTCCGACCCAATCCCCGAATCTCCATTGATAAAGGTTTTTTTTTTTTTTTATATAGCTTTTTTTTTTCTAAAGTAAACATCATAATCTTTTCTTTAGATTTTTCATTATGTATATTTTTTTTTAGTTCTTCAACTAGCAATTATTGTTTTTCTTTGTTTTCTTTATTTAAGAATTTGTTTATAATTGAAAGTGATAGTGTTTAAAAAGAAAAATGCTTTAATGATATTGATACATTTTTTGGTCATAATCTAGGTTTTATTTTTGTGTAGTTATAACAGACGGTTTTTATTTATTATTTTTTTTGCAATTGCCTATTATTTCATTTGCTTTCCGAAATTTTATTATTATTTTTTTTTGCATTTGTTTATTTTTTTTCATTTTTTTTTCAATTTTTTATTGTTTCACATGTTAAAATTTTTTGTCTATTTTTTAATTTTTATTTTTATGGTTTTAAATTGTTGTTCATACCAACCTGTTTTATTTAATAATATTTTTATTTTTATTTCTTTCGTTCCTGAAATGTTTTTTTTCTTATATGTTCATTTGTATATTTTTTTACAGGATGGTGAACTTTTTTTCAAACCCGAGAATAGACTGGGTGGGAGGTTAGTCTACACATCCCATTATGATGTAATAAAGCTTATTAACGAGACCTTGACTTTAGCGTGTCATCATCATCTATTACCATCGGTGGTAATGATGGATTTGGTTGGAACTTAATTTCTACACCTATGTTTTTACTTTGTACCTTCATTTTTTTAGTGATCATTGTACTCAATTGAAGAAAAGTACAGTCACTAGGAGGTATGAGGCCAGTTACCTCAAAATCTTTATAAGTAAACCGATTTTCTCAAATACCATTGTAGTAAATGTACACAGTTGTCATATTTGTGTATCATGTTTTCATATAATTAACAGTAAGACATTTGTTAGATAATAATCCTTGTATTACTTTACTCATTTCATTTTTTCCACACGATATCGAAAAATAAGCAAATGTATTTAACGTTCATAGATGTGTTATAATTTTACATATTTCTTTTTATACAAAAATTGCTAAATAAATATATAAAATGTAATACATAACAATAGCAGTTTATAGATGTATATTTTTTAAAAAATTTTTGTTAAAAGTTTCCTTTTATATAAAAAAAATTTTGTTTAAAGATTTACAAAAGCATTGTTTTTTTTTTCTTTATAAGATTTATATAAACTGTTGTCATGTTTATGTATAATTTTTTCAAAAAAAAAAAACAGTTACCTATATGTTATTTAATAACCCTTGAATTACTGACCATTTTTATTTTTTCCCTCGTGACATTGAAAATAAACAAAATGTTTTAATTTAAACAAATCTGTTTTAATTTCACATATTCTGTTTTTAAAAAAAAAAACATATCTAAATAAATAAATAAATAAAAACATTACACTATTAGGTTATAGTTTTTTAAAAGTAAATGTTTTTGTTAATTATTTGTTCAAAAAGTCCTTTTATGTTTTACAAATTTATGTTTAGATTTACAATAGCATTGTTTATTTCCTTCTACATCACAGTTTACACTACAACAATTTTCACTTTTAATGACTCTCTATGATGACTTACACCAATTTGTAAGACATTAAAAGTAATCAGGGATATTTAAAGTCTAAGTGTGCAAGTCATCAAAAGTTATTGTTTATGACTAAGTGTGTAAGTCATTAAAAGTAGTGGGAGACGTTATTTATAATTAATTAAAAATCGAAATAAAATAATTAAATATATATAAATCTGACAATTTTAGGCTTCTAACGTCTCCCCAGGGAGGACGTGTACACTTCCAACGTCTTCCCTGGGAAGACGTGCACACTTCCAACGTCTCCCCTGGGAAGACGTGCCACATCGGACGTCTTCCCAGGGGAGACGTTGGAGGCTTCCCTTTTATATAACCTCTTCACTCTTCTTCTTCCCCGAGCACACGAACCAGAGGCGGAAATAGGCGATTTCAAGGCGATTTTGGGCGATTTTGGCTTCCGTTTTTGGTTGATTTTCATCAACAAAAATTACTTTTAGGTATGTTTTTAAGATTTAATTACTGTATAATAGTAAGAATAATGTTTTTTATTTATTTTCTTTAAATATAGTGGGTTAATGATGGGATTTTAGGGTATTTGTGAATAGTGCGGTTTTGGGTAATTTTAGGATATTAGAAATATTTATTTAAAGTTTGAAAAATAATTTTAGTGAAAATTTGACATTAAGAATTATGATATTGATATTATACCACATTATTTACTGTTTTTTAATTTTTTTTACTATTTAATCCGAAAATTGTAGATTTTTTAATTAATTTTTTAGGTTGATTAACTATTAATATATATATCTAAAATAAGGAAAATAATTTAATTTTAATTTACATACTAAATTGCAGATATAAGTAATTCAAATATTTATGTTTATGATTTTTTTAATTTATATTATTATTTAATTAAAAAATTATATATATTTGTATAAATATATTTTAAATATTTTATTAACATTGAAGTAGGTTGATTATATATATTATGTTTTTTTTATTTATTTAGTAATATTCTATTTATTAATTAATTTAATTTTGTAGGTTGTGGTTTTAATTAGAGAGATTTTTGCCTCAAAATTTCTATTTCAATAACACATTTGAGGTTTTTAAGTTTCTAAAATTGCAAGAATAAGTTATTGTTAATCCAATTATTTAGTGATATTTGTTTAGTAATTTCTTATTTATTAATTAATTCAATTTTGTTGGTTGTGAATTTAATAGCAAAGTGCATTGCAAAGTGAAGTAAATTTTCTAGCTAGGACTATTAATTGCAAGAGGTACGTACATTATCTTATCTCTCGTTTTAGTATTATTAAATTTTTGTTAGAGGAGTTTGAATATCTTAAATATTCATCCATAGTGAAGTAGGTTCTGAGATTAAAATTGTGTGTTGCGGTGATAACAGAAGGTTGAGAACTGTGTGTTTTAGTGAAGTAGGTTCTGGAAAATTTGTTTGTGTGTTGTGGAGCTATACAAAGTTGTACTCTGAGTGGTATACAATTTTTTGGTAGAACAAGGGCGCCAAAATAAGTTTTTATTTGTCAATCCTAATGTTGTAGCCACTAAAGGAAGTTCATTTGAAGAGCGTGTTCAAGGTCTGTTCAAGCGCTGTCGTCAATTAAGATCAAGTGAGCAACTTATGATTGTCCCCTGGAACCATGGGTAAGTTCAAAAATTTGTTACTGCCAAATACTTAGTCCTTATAACATTTGCGTTGGAGACTTATACCAAATATTGTTTTTCTTGTGCAGTGATCATTGGATGTTGATTATATTGGCCCCATATGCATATTACGTTTGTTGTTGTGATCCGGTGAACTCAGAACTGGAAAACCATGAAGAAATTGTGGCAGTAATAGTCAATGCTTTCAACCTTTTTCTGACCAGTCTACCAAAACCTCCCGAGATTCCAAATAATATAGAAATTATGCAACCGAAAGTAAGTAACTACGACTTTAATTATACTTGAATTTTACTGATATTTTTTATATTAATTGATTGATATTTTATTTAAATATTAGTGTCCGCACTAACCAGACAATGTGGCATGTGGATATTATGTGATGAGAATGTTCAAGGATTACATTGAACATTCACGACCTGGACGGTACTTGAAGAAAGAGGTATGTACATAAATTTATACAAAGTTAACAATTTATTTATTATTAAAGTATATATAATCAAATAATTGATTAACTAATATATTTTATTTTGTATTTTTTGTAGCTAAACACTACGCTATATACACAAGCAAAGATTAATGAAATGCGACAACACTGGGCGAACCATATGCTACCGATAATTCAAAGTCATCGCCCCACATATTAGGTTTTTGTCATTTACTTTTACTTTTTCTTTCTTATTATATGTTTAGCTAGCTAGTGTAATATTTGTTAATTTTGTATGTTTAACAACAAATATTACAATTTTGTATATTTAGCTAGCAAAAACATATTAGATATACACATTTCGGTTTTATTAATGAAAATTCAAAATTTAAATTTTTATATAATTTATATTTTTTAATTAATATATTTAATTCTATTTCAAAAAAAAATTAATATATTTAATTCTATTAATTAATATACTGAAAATAATTATTTAATTTTTTTATAAAAAAAATACAAAAACCTATGACGTCTCCCATGGGGAGACTTTGTAGACTTTCAACGTCTCCCCCTGGGAGACGTCATAGGTTGTACACGTACACCCTATGACGTCTCCCAGGGGGAGACGTTGGAAGTCTACAAAGTCTCCCCATGAGAGACGTCATAGGGCCACTTTAGATGGCCCCTGCAACAACGTCTCCCCTAGGGGGAGAAATCAAATGTCTACAATGTCTCCCCCATATAGCCATTAAATGCCTATTTTCTTGTAGTGTTATTTTCTTTTTTGTTTTGTTTATTTCATTATTTAAGTTCATCTAATTATTCCTAACAATGCAACATAACATAATTAGTTGTTCAATTGAACACCTTACAAAATAAACGTATCAGTTTATTTTTTTGAACTAATGAAATTGATAATTATATCTAAATGTGCTGATTGTACCCATTATTATTCAAGCTTTTCATTTTTAAACTTAGTCGATTATAATATAAAACTACTTAAACATATGTTATGCACATCACAATGTTAAATCAAACATATATATATATATATTTTAAACAAAATTGAGATATAATTCATTCAAAAAGCTTACTTTGCCGGAAACAATGGTGTCTCAAAATGGCAGCTTCAAAATTGGATATTGCATCATTTTTCTAAGTAGTTTACTTTAGATCAATACTCCTAATTCCTATATCAAAATATAAACATATTTATCTTTCTTTCAACCAACGTTTTTTCTTAATGTTGCTCATCAAATTGTGAACAAATGCAGATTTGTTGAAGATATATATTGAATTTTTTTTAAAATGGCGCCTACTAATATTTTATGATTATGTATCTTCTGTTTTATTTGTGTAAATCAGATTTTAAATATTTGATATTATTTGTGTATATTTATTCCCCTATCATTATCACTCATATTATATATTAATTGATAGATATCCTTATTAATATCAATTATTACGGTTTTTTGTATGTATTTTATTTATAAGAAGTTACAACTTTTGAAACTAAAACATATATGGAAAATGACTGAAATTAAGGGATTGCATTTTCATAATTTTATATATTAAAATGTTATAGATTGTATATATTTTTTTAATTAGTTTATTTGGTGTTATTACAGTAATTTTTTTACATTTATTGTATATAAGTGAAAATTGCCCTTTAAAAAAAGGGAATTTTTATTCATCAAACATGTTCATGATTCAATAACTATTTGAACATTTATCAAATTAACAATTAAAAAAAATAATATAATTCTTAATTCTTTGAAAATATAGTTTTTTTTTAAGAGCTTTAAAAACATAGATTTTTTATATGTTGTTTTTCTATAAATCATATTGTTATTGAATATGTATAATGCTTAGTAAATGTTGGTTCAAGCATATGTAATCATATTAAATTATATTCCCATGACAACAATTTTTGGTAGTGATGAATTCTTAATTTTTACTAATGCAAGTTTTTTTTTTGTCGCATTTTACTAATACAAGTTCTAAATATATAAATAATGGCATACTCACTTTTCTTTTATTTGTGCTCACTTTCTTTCCAAAGATCAAAACAAATAAAACATATATACTTGTTTTTTCACCTTCCTTTTGATAAAATTATGAAGCATATACACACTCTCACTCATTTAATCATACATTAATTTGTTATGCTTTCATCACTCTTGGTTTCTACTCATGATACAAATTAAAATGATCAAGGTACTTCAAATAGGGACAATATTAAACAACTGAAATAGATATGAATAGTTTATAGTTTATTGAACTCAATGAAATTGAAATTTGCAGCCTATAAACCAAGATGACCATCCATATTGTTAAAAGCAAGAGAAACGACAGTGTGCTGAAAGAATACTTGATTCTCCTTAGTTATAGGGGAAACTTCACCTTGTCTCTCAATGAACCCATCTTCACAAGTGGAAGGAGCATCCATTGCAGAGCTAATTTCCACATTAGCTGTCTTAAAGTCCTTGACTCGAATGGCATGTTTTGCTTCACGCAAAGACGAAATAGCGTCGGAGTAGATCTTCAAGCAGTCCTTCAGGCAGCCCTCGGTGTAGTTATTCTTCATCACTTTTACTTTTGACCTCAAAACATTAGAAATGGTGGAAGCAACTTTGGTGGCATTGCATATGGCCAAGTCAATAGAGGCAAGGGCTAGTTCTTCAATGGTTTTAGCCTTGTTGGCCTTGGAATTGACCCCTACGATTTTGATGCAAATATTATAGCTCAAATTTGGATCATCATTGGTAGCTTTCTTGCATGATTGTTTGATTAGGTCAGAACAACCAAGAGTGCAACTTTGAAGAGAAGAGAAAATAATGCATATTGTGAAAAGGAAAAATGAAAAGAAGGGAAATGATCCCATTATGATGAATTCCCTTCTTTTCTTTATTTTTATGTAGTACTAAGGGGTGATCAGCGGAATTAATATGAAAAAATATGAGGTCTTTTATAATGTTGTGCACTGTTTTATTAGTAGAATTCTGGTAAATCCAACTCAGTTTTTATTTTATTTTTTATCCAATACGCTCTAATATATGTATATAAATATTTATCGTGAAAGTATGAACATATTGTTAGAGACGTTTTTTTTGTGGTGGATTTTGAGAAATGGTCTTTGAATGACACGAATATACTATTGTTATAACCTTACAAATATAGAAAAAAAATTGATTATATATATATATATAAAAAAGTATTGGTGCCTAACAATTGAAACTTTTTGTTACTGCCATGAGGTAGAGATAAATTGTCATTAACCTTTCACGCTTTAATAAATTCTACACCCCATAACTTTGGATAATAACCAAAAAGGTTTATTTTCTTGTGAAATTAGTTGTACCTGTAACTTGTGATATGTCTAGGATTATATAAGTTATTTGTTCTTATCACTAATAAATTTGCCAAATTAAGATTTATAGAACTTAGAATTGTTTTATTTTGGTGTAATGAATTGAAATTAATATAAGAATGTAAATGATATTGGATTATTTACTTAAACTAAATAATTGGAATGAATTAAAAACTAAATCGATATCTCTTCTATATAAAAAGTGTCTAGATAACATAAATTCTTGGTTTTTTTTATTTTTTTCCTGTTAATTTTAACAAAATATTCTTATATTAAACAGTAGATTGTAAACATGACTTAAACTTAAATAAAATTAAATAAATAATTAATTAAAAAAATTAAAATATGATATTTTTTTTAGATATTTTACAATGATAATTATTTAAAAATAATAAAACCATACATTTTATAACTTAAATAAAATTTAATTAAACTTAATATTATATTAAACATATAATATATAATCTTTTGGTGTCACTGCCCAATTAAAAAACTAAAACAAACATAAAATTAAACAAAAATTAATTAATTAATTAATTAAAATATGATATTTTTAAGATATTTTATAATGATTTATGAAAACCCGTTTTTAGTAATTACCAAATTAATTAAACCACATGAAATAATTAAGGTGTAGAGGAAATTAAATGTTGAAACAGATTTCAGATCTATTGAGACAGAATCCGAACTTGTCAAGACAGAAACTGAACACAATAAAAAGACAGTGCAAAAACAATAAAGAACTCAACGAATTTTTACAAGGTTCAGAAACTCACTACAAGAATTAATGCCATTTGCGGCGTCACTAATAGCGGCGGACCTAGTCCGCCTGTATTATACAGGTTATTAGCGGCGGACTCAAGGGTCCGTCACTAATAATGGGTGATTATTTTAAAAAATATAATAATATCTATTAGCAGCAGACTTACTATTATTAGCGGTGGATAGTCCGCTGCTAATATACCAAATAAAATGCACGGGAAAACGATGGTTTTTTTTTTTAAGATTTATTAGTGGCGGATAATCACCTTTATTAGAAGCGGACTATCCGCTGCTAATAGTATTAGCGGCGGGTATTCACTTTTATTAGCGGCGGACTACCCACCGCTAATACTACTATCAGTGGTGGACAATATTAATAGCGGCGAGCCCAATCTCTACTACTTTTATAGTTTAAAATTTTCATAGCCCTCTTCGTTTCCCCTCTCCGTAGTTCTCTTCTCCTCTCTCACATCTTCTCTTCTCTCTCAGGCAACGACAACGACATCCTCCCTCTCGTCCTCTCGCTCTCCCAATATCACACAATCCCCCTCCCAAGCTTCCATCTCTTGTCTCTTGTGTACCCTTTGCCCCATCTCTCTTACACCTTTGATCCTCCCTTTGTCACCCTCCCTTCAACCTCTCTCTTTCTCTCTCTTTCACACACACACACACAACTTCTTCTCTCTCGGCTTCTCTCTTGGTTACGGTGGGTTTTTCTTCTCTCTTAGTCTTAGATAGGTGGGGTTAATTTGTCTTTGTTTTTTTTGTACCTTGTTTTCCTATTTCGGTTCAGTATTGTGTTCAAGATTTGTTTGTATGTTTGTATGGTTCAGTGGAGCAAGGGAGCAAGGGATCTTAGTGGAGCATTTCTATAAAGCATATTTGGGAAAATACTAGAGGAAGACATGTCATATCTTATTTCTTGATACAGTCCAATTAAGAATTATTTTCTATTTTATTTGATAAATTAAAGGTGAACTAGAGCTTGTGGTGTGTCAACATCTTTTAAAGTTTGTTTGTCAACTGTTTAATATATGTTGGATCTTAATATTGCATTGTTTTGAAAAACTATTTATGAACTGAAAGAAATATGCAAAGATGGAATACTCTGAAATAATCTGTTTTTTAAAATGTGTTTGTGTAATTTTTAAATTGGAAAATTTGTTGGGTTTCATATATCTTCTTATGTGTGTTGTTTGTATTGTGTATGCATAGATATAAATATGTTATTTATTTTATTTTTGGTTTTTGTGTGGGAATTTTGTTTTGCTTCCATTGCTTGGTAGTTTTTCTTCTATTATTTTGAATGCTTGGGAACTGGGTTTCCATGTTGCATTAAGATTTAGTCTCAATTTATTTAAGCACCAAGAATTCTACTGATATATAAAAAATTATATTATTTGAATGCATTTAAGCCCATCAAATAAGAGGTCCATTGCCAAAATATAATTTAATTTTTTAAGATTTGTTAGAAATAAAATTAATAATAAAAAAAAATGTTAGTATTTTTTGAAAAAATTTAAAAATTAATAAATTATGGTTGTTTAATATAAATGTAATTATTATAAATAAATTTAATTTACTTACAATTATTAAATTATATTTATTAATTTGGTAATTATAAATAGAAAAATAATTTTGTTGACCAACGATTTGGCCAACGACACAAAGTCAAATGTACGACAGAAGATAAAACGACAATTAAGAATATAATCCAATGGAAAAGAAGAAAATACCAAGGAATTATAGTGGTTCAGCCCCAAAGGATGGTAATGACCTACGTCCACTTAGTGCTATTATTGATATTGAATCTCAAAACCGTGATCAAAGAACTAGAGTTCTTGAGTTTCACAAACCTTGAAAGAAATACAATGAAACGATGGATAATTGCACTATAGCTCTCTTTCTCTCTCTATCTTAGCAAAGAAATTCAGGGATCAAAAATCCCTTCCTTGAGCTATTTCATGTATATTTATAGGCTCAAGGAGGGTTACATGGGCCAACATGCAATATCTTTCCTTAATAACTACGTATCAAGGTTATAATGAGAGAGTATTCAATGTAATTATTATAAGATTACAATTTTAGAAGTAAATAAAACAAACTATACAACCAGACTGGTCGTATCTTATAATTAAGCCTGACGAAGTGATGTGCTTTTGGTCGATAGCCTAACAGCACTTCTGCCACGTGCCAACCACGTGTGAGAAATCCCTCCCACGTCATCAGCAACCGTTTTTAGGGTAAACATTTGCCCCCCAAGTTTATTTATTGTGACCAGCAATAAGTAAACTTAGGAAACTGACCCTTTGAATACCCCACGAAATCTGTCAAAGCTGCCCATGCTTTCTCGAAAAAGGTGATCAATCATGTCCAATCTAGTCTTTTCAGTTTCCCAATAACTTGTCTGACGGCCATTACACTTCCCCATGCTTTGAAAAGGGTAATTCATGATTACTTCTTCTACTGTGTTGCAGCCACTATAAGTAATACCCCAAATCCACATTTTTACTTGTTACTTTTCACTTGCCATCTCCTCTCCAAGAACTTCGAAGAAATTCTGTCTTCAGAGCCCAGAAATTCCCAGGAACTCTCATCCGGACGCTCGAAAGCTTTCGTGTTCAGACTTCGCACTCAGACTCCGTTCTTCATCTAAGTAAGTTTCACGAACTTCTTAGACATTTGAGTTGCCATGCAAAACTGTTTCATACTTATTTTTATCTCTGAACTTTTGCATATTCTTGGCTAAAACTGTTATGGGGATTGTGTGTATACCAATATATGTTTGATAGGGTAGTAAAGTAATGTTTTGTAGGAGTTAGGAGCCAGTTTGGTAGTCGAGATTGTAGATATAGGGTGTAAAATCGAAGTAAAAATTGGGTTTTTCCCGTCCCTTCAGAGTCGAAAAAGCTTTTTTCTTGAAAAACTTTTTACTTCTGCTTTTCAATCTGTTTTTCAAATTGCTCGTGTAAAACTTAGTGTTTTTGCTAAAATGCTGCTGGCCGTATAAAAGCTTAACTTTTATATGCGAGCAACATTATTCTAACTCTCAACACAGATTTTTAGGCTTTACGTTCTCACCTCCCCCTTTCTCTGATCACAGCTTTTCATGCAAGATCCGTGGGGAGGTGAAAGACCTATTGACGGTGGCTTGCTTGCCCAATTACTGGAAGACAAGGAGCAACCATTGCTGTTGGTACTAGAAATTCCTTTTTCTCGAACCCCACCCAATAGACCTCAGTCAAACCTTCCAGCCATGGGTAGAGTAAAATCCACTGCCCAGAAAAAGAAACCTTCAAACCCTTCTAATCAGCCTGCTCCTCAGGCTGGAGTTCCCTCGACCAGTGGTCGGGAAAGAAATATCCCTGACCCTGACATTCAAACTCACGCTCAGCCTGGAAACGCCATTCAACCAGATGTTGAATGATACGTCGCCCCTGTCAGCCGGGTAACGATCAGGATGATCGCTAATTATATTAAAAAATATGGACTTCCTGGGGTGACACTAGTTCAACCCACTTAGGACCAACGGGCGAACTTTCCTGGAGGCGCTTTCAACACCTGGTCGGGTACCACATCGAGGCAGGAGCAACCCTGCCTCTTCATCCTTTTTTCCAGGGGTGGCCAACTACTTCGGGGTCGCCCCTTTTCAAATAACTCCCAACGGATATAGAATTATTGCTGCACTTTATATCATTTATAGCCATAAGAAATGGCCCGTCCCACACCACATGAGGTCAACTATCTGTTCGACCTAAAATCTAACCCCAACCAAGAAAACACGGGGTTCTTCCACTTCTGTCACCAGGAAACAGGTCGCACTTTCCTGACTGACACCACTTATATCTCGAACATGGGGAAGTACCATCTGGAGTATTTCCTGACGACTGACATGGTCGTGAACAACTTGGCCTTCACACAAGGAGGTAAAGTCTTTGTACCACTGGTCGTTTATCTTTCTTCAATTTTTTGTTGCATTTCCCTTAGAAATTTAGTGCGTTTTAGGCCCATGGTTGCGACTAGACCCTACTCTAGACATGGAGATGTGATCAGCCCTCTTGGCCAGCATGACCGACATAGAGAATAGTGTCAAACAGTTGGTCACAAAGGCCAATATGAGACTGGTCGGCCTTTTGGCCCCTCATCAGGATGTGAGGGAGTCAACAGCGGGGAGTGCCACTGGTGGAGAGGTTCTCGAGCAGCACCCATACGTGTCACAACCCCCTCCGAGGAGGGCAACTAGAGTGAAAATCAGGGAACCCTCCAGCAACCCGCGGGCTGCTGCTCCCCCCGCCTCAACGGGAAAGGGAAAAAAGAAAGCCACCAAACCTCTCGAGCCCCTCGACGAATCTTCAGATGAGAATGGTACTGATCTCTCACTCTTAGATAGTTTGCCAATTCCCTGTCACTTATTTAACGGAGACGACAATTTTAAGTACGCTCCCAATTTTGATTCAGACTTCTTCATGCCAGAGAGTGAGTGTAACAATAGTAGAGTATATAATGTAGCGACTAGTAATGATAGCTCGGGTATTTCACTTACAATTTTCTTTGGTTCTTTTCCTGACATAACATACTTAATCGTTTATACTATCTCACTGTTCATGTATTTTCTTTTCTTACAGACATGGACTCCGAGAATGTGTTCGACATATACAGTGCCCCCGAGGCTCCTGAAGCTCCTTCGAGCAAGAAGAAAACGAGCAAACGGCATCCCAGGGAAAGCAGTAAAGCGCCTCTGGCCAAGAAAACCCGTACTGCAGGCCCTCCGGCAGACGTACCCTCAGCAAATGTAACACCACCTCCTTCTCCTCTCGAGCAGCAAAATCCCCCTGCTCCTGTCGGGTTGACACCTTCTCCACCGACCCCAACCGACCAGACTCACCAGGCTACTTCTGCTTCCATGAGGGGCGACATATCGAGTCGCGCCTTGAGATCGGTCAAAGACAGGGTGGCCAAAATTTTGAAGCACGAACATTGGTGAGAGGCGATGGCTTTGACGGAGACGATGGACGTCAACCAGATCTTAACCCGCACATTGAATGAGTTTGCCAGTGTAAGCTATTATTATTTATTTATTTTGTGGAGAAAGCCCTTTGTACTTTATAGTCAGTCTAAATTTCGCTCTGAACACATGCAATGTTGACCCTTACTACCGGCCAGCTCTGCTCGGGTGCTGTCACCGAGCAGTCCAGGACTTTAGAGCAACGACATGTTGAAGAACTCAACACAGCCGAAACGAAATATGCTGAACAGCTTGAGGCAGTGCTCGAGGAGAAGAACAAACTGCCTGAGGAGTTAAGGGAGAAGCAGACTGCTCTAGACAAGGTCGTCGAGCAAAGAGACAATTTCAAGGAGTCTAACCGCGTCAACTATCGTGAGGCTGAAAAGCTCGAGCAGGACTTGATTGTGAGAAGACAAGAGACTACAACCTTGGAGGGCCGGATCGAGAAGCTTGAAAAAGCCAACGCCAGCAATTTGGAAAGGTACAAGAATGCCACGGTTAAGTGTTTCTATGACTTCTGGAAACACAACCAAGAGGCTGATTTCAACTACCTTCCCGAGCGCGCAAGGCATGCTGAGATAGCTCGTTGCGTTGCTCGATTGGCAGAAGAAGAGAGGGCAAGGGTACCTGCCTCGCCCGAAATCTCCTTGGCCACTGGCGTGGACGGGGCGGACAACAAGGCTACAACTGTTGTCGACCAGGGCACCCCTCAAGATCCTCCAGCCTCGTAGTCTGCGATTTTTCTTTCTCTTTAATTTTTCAAGTACACGGCCTACGGGTCATGATGTAAAGGCACTTATTTTCCATTTGAATATTTATTGCTGCACGGGCAGCTTTTACTTTTAATTGAACAATTACATCCGAGCAGCGAGTGCTCGCGGTGTAAAAGGATAGATTTTGATATTATAATATATTTGCATCTTATTATAACATATGTTCGCATGACCGAACTTAGCATAGTACTTTGGTTTGATTTGAAAAAATACAAAATTTTAAAAAATACTCTAAGTACCCTAGCATGCTTTCACTTATTTTGCTCATGTGTTTACATGCGTTTCGATATGTTTTGCTTACTAGATACCTTATGTGCCCCCCAAATGATCGAGGAGCTTTAGGTCCTTGGTCACTTGCCTTGACCAAAACCTGTTCGAACAATATTGTTCGGAGCAAAATAATTAAAATTGTAATATAGCAAAACAACACATGTAATGGGCAAATACTTGTATAAAATACAATAATTGGCAAGAATGACTGGCTGCGCATAGTCCCTTATATTTCTCGTAATAAATGGAAAAAACATGTTTGTACGAGTGATAAAAAAGATCTTACACTTATAAGCGATTAGTCACATAAAATGACCAACCCTTTTTCATAACTTGTAAAAAGTGAAATTAATACAAGACAATCCTTTAAGAAGGATTGTTCATTGATAGTACTTATGCAGGTGTTCTCCATTCCAATAGTAAGGAATGAGATCTCCATTTAGGCGAGCAAGTTGTAGGTGCCTGGATGGAGGATTTCTTCAATCTGGTAAGGCCCTTCCCAATTAGGTCCAAGTACTCCAGTAGCTTGGTCACGGGTGTTTAGGAAAACTCTTCGAAGTACTAGATCTCCGACATTGAATTTCCTTTCTCTCACTTTAGAATTGAAATACCAGGCAACTTTTTGTTGGTACGCAGCTACTCGGAGTTGGGCTTGCTCACGCTTCTCATCGACCAAGTCTAGGGATTCCATCAGTAGTTGGCTGTTCGAGCCTTGATCGTATGTTATTCTGTGATGCGAAGGCGGATCTAACTCAACAGGAAACATAGCCTCATAACCATAAGCTAAAGAGAATGGAGTATGGCTTATTACTGTTCGATGGGAAGTTCTGTACGACCAAAGGATTTCATGCAATTGTTCTGGCCACGCCCCCTTAGCTTCTTCCAGTCTTTTCTTCAATGTATCCTTTAGCGTTTTGTTGACTGCCTCGACTTGTCCATTTTCTTGGGGATGAGCGACTGAAGAAAAGCTCTTGATAATACCATGTCGTTCGCAAAAGTACGTGAATAAATCACTATCAAACTGGGTCCCGTTATCCAAGACAATTTTCCTTGGCAATCCATAGCGACAAACGATGTTTTTGATCACAAAATCTAGCACCTTCTTAGTTGTTATGGTTGCGAGTGGCTTGGCTTCGGCCCATTTAGTGAAGTAGTCGATGGCAACCACAGCATTCTTGACGCCGCCTTTTCTTGTGGGCAAAGATCCGATTAGATCTATGCCCCAAACTGCAAACGGCCACGGACTTTGCATCTGTTTAAGCTCATTAGGGGCTGCTCATGGGATTTTGGAGAACCTCTGACACTTGTCGCACCTCCGCACAAACTCCATCGAGTCTTCTTTCATCGTGGGCCAGAAGTATCCTTGCCTCAGGATCTTTTTTGACAAGCTTTGCCCCCCAGCGTGGTCTCCAAAAAAGCCTTCGTGTACCTCTTTCATTAATTCTTTGGCCTTTTCTTTTGAAATACATCTGAGGAGTGGCATTGAGTATCCCCTTCGGTACAAGATTCCATCGACCAGGATATACCTAGCAGCTTACCGCTGAAGGGTCCTAGCTTTGTTTTTGTCCATTGGTAACACGCCTTGCATCAGATACTCTATATACGGTGCCATCCATGTATCCGCCATCTGGATCACCATAGTGGTCTCCTCTGCTTAGATGCTTGGCATAGACAGCCACTCAACCAGTACTATATTCAGAGTATCAGCATCCTTCGCACTTGCTAACTTGGCCAAAGCATCAGCATTGGAATTCTGGTCGCGAGGTACTTGCTGGAGGGTGTATTTGTCGAACTGAGCCAATAGATCTCTTGTTTTGTTTAAATAGGCAACCATCTTTAAACCTCGTGGCTGGTATTCTCCCATGACTTGATTCACCACCAGCTGAGAATCACTGTAGATGTCAAGCACCTTTATATTCATGTCCCTGGATAAACGCAACCCAGCGAGTAATGCTTCACTCGGCTTCGTTGTTAGAAGCAGTGAAGTCAAACCTGATTGCGCAGTGAAGTTGATGCCCTTCCGGAGTTATCAATATCACTCCTGCTCCGGTGTAGAGCTCGTTAGAAGAACCATCTGTAAATAATTTCCACGAGGGATCTTGGTTTTGAGACTTAGACTCATTAGGCTCTTTAGCCTGCTCACTATCTGTAAGTTTAGTGAACTTTGCAATGAAGTCAGCCAGGGCTTTCCCTTTTATTGCTGCTCGCGGCAAGTAAGAGATATCGAACTGCCCAAGTTCGACTGCCCATTTTATCAATCTACCCGCAACCTCTGGTTTTTGCAGAACTTGCTGTAGAGGCTGGTCGGTCAAAACGGTGATTGGGTGTGCTTGAAAGTAAGGCCACAGTTTCCTTGAGGCAAAAATTAAGCAATAGGCTAGCTTCTCGATGGGTGGGTATCGCTGCTCTGCTCCAATTAGCCTTTTGCTTACATAGTAAACAACCTTCTGCACGCCTTTTTCCTCCCTTACTAAAATGGCACTAGCAGCATATTCCGTGATCGCCAGGTAGATGAATAAAGTTTCCTTATCGACCGACTTTGACAAGATGGGTGGTTGCGCCATGTGAGTCTTCAATGCTTGAAAAGCCTGCTCGCACTCCTCCGTCCATTCAAATTTTTTGTTGCCTCTAAGTAGATTAAAAAATGGGACGCACTTGTCTGTTGATTTTGAAATAAATCTACTAAGAGCGGCAATTCTTCCGGTTAAAATTTGAACATCCTTAATCTTCGCTGGCAATTTCATATCGATCAGGGCTTTGATTTTCTCGGGATTGGATTCAATTCCTCTAGAGTTAACTATAAATCCCAAGAACTTCCCTGATCTTACTCTGAAGGAGAATTTAAGGAGATTAAGCTTCATCTGATATTTGTTCAAGACGTTGAAGCACTTCTGTAAATCCTCTATATGCCCTTCCGCCTTCTTTGAATTTACCAGCATATCGTCGACATAGACCTCCATGTTTGTCCCGATCAATTCTTTAAACATGTGGTTGACAATTCACTGGTAAGTTGCACCAGCATTTTTCAAACCGAAAGGCATTACTTTGTAACAGTAAAGCCCTGTATCAGTCCAAAAGCTAGTGTGATCCTCATCAGGGGGATTCATACTAATCTGATTATACCCAGAGTATGAATCCATGAATGAGAGAATCTCATGCCCTGCAGTGGCATCGACCAGCTGGTCGATTCTTGGGAGTGAGAAGTAATCTTTGGGGCAGGCATTATTAAGGTCTGTGAAATCCAAGCACGTACGCCACTTTCCATTCAGCTTGGGAACTAGCACGAGATTAGAGACCCGCGATGGATAAAATGCCACCCTGATGAACCCATTCTCCCTCAGCTTTTCGACTTCTTCCTTTAAGGCCTTTGATCTATCTTTGTCGAGCAGCCTTCTTTTTTGTTGCACCGGTGGAAAAATCTTGTCGATGTTCAGGACATGGCTGATGACTGCAGGGTCTATCCCGACCATTTCTTTGTGTGAGCAGGCAAAGACTTCCTGGTTCCTCCTTAAAAACTCCACCAGTGCTTGTTTTGTTGTTGTCTCTAAGTTTTTACCGACTTTCACAACCCTGGTCGGATTTTCTTCATCGAGTTAGACCTCTTCAAGGTCCTCGATGGGTCCAATTTCTTCCTCAAAATCCCCAAAGCAAGGATCCAAATCTCTATCCTCACTTTGGGCAACGCCCTATTTGGTGACATTATCACCTGAGTGGGCCTGAGCATTAATTGCCACTTGCAACTCTTTTCTGGGAACATCTCTCGATACACCTTTCTTTTCCTTGGTGATTGAGGCATTGTAGCACTCCCTTGCTTCCTGCTGATTTCCCAATACACATCCTACCCCTGCATCTGTCGACAATTTCATGGAGAGGTGCCATATTGAAGTGACGGCCCGTTGGTCGACCAGAATTGGCCTCCCAATTACAGCATTGTATGCTGAAGGACAATCAACTACTATGAAAGTACTGAGTAATGTCCTATTAGTAGGTGCAGTACCTGCTGTAACTGGAAGCCTAATCGACCCTGTTGGGGCGAGCCCTTCACCGGAAAAACGATAAATGGTTTGGTTGCATGGCTCCAGGTCTTTGACGGACAGCTTCATTCTTTCCAGCGAAGACTTGTACAGGATGTTGACCGAACTTCCTGTGTCGACCAACACCCTCTTTACCATCATGTTGGCAATTTGTACGTCTACGACCAGTGGATCGGAGTGTGGGAATCGCACATGCTGGGCATCGTCTTCAGAGAAGGTTATCAATTCCTCCTCTGTTCGAGCCTTTTTCGGTGCTCGATCCTCCACACTCATCATATTGATGTCCTGGTCGTGGCGTAGGGTCCGAGCGTATTGTTCCCTTGCCTTCCCACTGTCTCCTGCAAGATGTGGGCCTTCGTAGATGGTGAGTAAAGTGCCTGCCACATGAGCTGGCAGTAGAGGTGGCGAGCGTTGGCGTGCAGGTGCCTGCTCGTTGCCACCTTGAGCCTCTCGCTGAGATCCTCTTGCGGCTCGCACATATCTTCTCAAATGTCCCTGCCTTATTAGGAACTCAATCTCGTCTTTCAACTAGTTACATTCATTGGTGTCGTGCCCATAGGCGTTGTGAAAATGACAAAACTTTGTCGTATCTCTCTTGGAGATATCTTTCCTTATAGCCGCGGGTCGTTTGTAAGCCACGCTTGAGCTGGTCGCTTGGTAGACTTTAGCTCAACTTTCAACAAGGGTCGTGTAGTTGGTGAATCTCAGCTCGTATCGATTGCCTTTGGGGCGTTTACTCTCAGAAGCTGAGGGTTCATTGTTCGCCCTTTTTCCACCGTTCCTACCATTGCCATTGCCGTTGCCGTTGCCATTGCCATTGGGCTTTTCAAGCCCATTGGTAGCTTTGGTGGGTTCTTCCTTGGGCCCCTTGTCTTTTGTTGGCGACTTCCCTTCGTTGGCAATCGCGTCTTCGAGCTTGATATATCGATTAGCCCGATCCAAAAACTCTTGGGTACTTCTTACCCTATTCTTTCTGAGGCTACTCCAAAGGGGTGAATGGCGCCTAACCCCAACAGTTAGAGCCATCATCTTACCCTCATCGCCCACTGTCTTGTATCCAATTGCAGCTTGCATGAAGCATTGGACATATTCTTTCAAGGGCTCTCCCTTTTTCTGGCGTATGTCGACCAGCTGGTTGGCCTCACTGGAATGTATGCGACCCACATAGAACTGTCTGTAAAATTCTTTTACGAACATCTCCCAAGATACTATACTAGCAGGAGGGAACTTAAAGAACCACTCATGGGTAGTGTCAGACAGTGTCGCTGGAAAGATCCGGTAGCGGGCATCTTCCGACACTTTTTGTATATCCATTTGTATCTCAAACTTATTAACGTGAGATACTGGGTCTCCGTACCTGTCGAAGTTCGGCAATGTTGGCATCTTGAACTTACTGGGGGTTTCGGCCGCAACAATCCTTTATACAAAGGGAGTGCCCCTCCTCCTATCATACTTGATATGGGAACTTCGTCCCCCGACCAGTTGCTGTACCCCCTGATTCAGGGCATCAATCTGAGCCTGAATAGCTTTTGGGACTGCTGGGGTCGCCGGTACCGGGGGAGCGTACTCGTCGTGCCTCTCATGGCAGTCGTTAAGTACGTACCTTAAATCGTTGTCTCTACGTCTCTGCTTGCTAGCTCCCAGCCGACTAAAGACGTTCTGCTGCCTGGGTTGCCCCCCAATGTTGTGGCTAGGTTGCCTATTTTCTCTAGGTCGGGGGCTTCTGCCTCCACCCCTTTCCTCATTTCTCCGGCCAGCATTTCTTCTGTCGAAATCAGCCTCATTATAGTCATGGCCATCTCTGAATTGTGGCTGACTATGGCGTGACCGGCTGTTCACACTATTTCCTCCTCGGACTGGCATTTCCCGAGTGTCAGGGGGAGGCCTGCGCTGGTCGTAGGGTCCTCGTGCATTGTTATGCCGTGGGGGGGCCCTGACCGCAGAGCTTGACTCGGTGTTCCTTCTGTTGGCAGAAGGACGTTGCCCCCTGTTCGGTAGATTTGGCTCTTCATCCCCGAGGCGTCTAGGGCTGCAGGGCGGTTGCCCGACCCTATGCTACCTCAGGCGCTGGGGATTGCCTCAACAAGCCTGAGATGGAGGCTACTACTCAGGATCCCTAGGTGGGACATCATCCTGAGCCATAGGCGGCTGCTCCAGCGTTTGAGGGTTGCCGGCTGGAGCGGAGGGCTTGGATTGGGACCCCTTTGAGGTGGTGCATTCGGTGGCTGATCTAGCTGGGAGGCTGGCACATCCTGACTCCTAGCCAGTTGAATGGCTGCTTCAAGGGCGGCCATGGCATCTCTCTGTCGACGATCCATTTCTTCCTGCCGCTGGCGTTCTATTTCTCTTTGCTGCAGCGCCATTGTCTTCGCAGCATTCTCTTGATTGGCCCTCAGACTAGCCAACTCATCCTGCAACACTCCTAGCGCTACCCTCAGTGTTTCGGAATCTAACTCCTCCTCATAAAACTCCAAATGTGGTTCATTCTCAGCCACATTTGGGGGAGGAGGTTGGGATGGTGTAGCGCTAGCAGCCTGTCCAGTCTTCTTGGATGTTTTCGCCATTAGATTTTCTCACAGTTTTTTGTCAAACTCTCAATGAAAGCACCAGAATGTTGACCCACGATTTGGCCAACGACACGAAGTCAAATGTACGATATAAGATAAAACGACAATTAAGAATATAATCCAATGGAAAAGAAGAAAACACTAAGGAATTATAGTGGTTCGGCCCCAAAGGATGGTAATGACCTACATCCACTTAGTGCTATTATTGATATTGAATCTCAAAACCATGATCAAAGAACTAGAGTTCTTGAGTTTCACAAACCTTGAAAGAAATACAATGAAACGATGGATAATTGCACTATAGCTCTCTTTCTCTCTCTATCTTAGCAAAGAAATTCAGGGATCAAAAGTCCTTTCCTTGAGCTATTTCATGTATATTTATAGGCTCAATGAGGGTTACATGGGCCAACGAGCCATATCTTTCCTTAATAATCGTGTATCAAGGTCATAATGAGGAAATATTCAATGTAATTATTATAAGATTACAATTTTAGAAGTAAATAAAACAAACTATACGACTAGACTGGTTGTATCTTATAATTAAGCCTGACGAAGTGATGTGCTTCTGGTCGATAACCGAACAACACTTCTGCCACGTGTCAACCACGTGTGAGAAATCCCTGTCACGTCATCAGGAACCGTTTTTAGGGTAAACAAATTTAATTTTAGAATAATTATAAAATATGTTTATTATCATAAATAATTTGCGAAAAAGGAAGTCTTTATAAAATAACATAAGTTATCGTAAAATAATATGAGATAAATTTAAATAAATTTTACCATGAATACAAAAATATAGTTCTTGTTAACTATAGTAATAATTAATTAAGTAATAAAAGATCATAAAAGCCAAGTTTGTCCAGGAATAACACTTCTCATAAGACATCATAATACATTTAAAATAATAAAACATTTTAAAATGATCGGATTAAGACACTTGCTCTTTCTTTTTTCCTTTCTTATACTCTCTTATATCACCATAGATGACAGTTGATAAATCTTGGACAACATTGAGAAATCATGGTTGTCTAGAATATTGGAATGGTCTACAAGCTTTTTTTAGGATGGTGTCGGAACATAAAGATTCTGATGGAAGAATTAGGTGCCCGTGTGTGAGATGCAATAATAATAGATTGGAATCTTTGGATGTTGTGCAAGCACACATATTTGATATGGGTTTTCATCAAGCTTATGATAAGTGAATTTTTCATGGTGAGGTGGAAGAAATTGTTGCCGATGAGGTGGTTGATGAGAATGAAGACGATGAGATGATTCACGTTGTGGAAGACTTCCTTTTACCGACAACTGAGGAAGTAGAAATAGATCCTGGTGGGAGTCAGTATTATGACAAGTTATTTGAGGAGATTGAAGCGGAGTTGTATTCTGGTTGTGATTGGATTTCATCCCTAAACTTTTTAGCAAAGTTATTGCATCTAAAAGTTAGAGGGAAGGTGCCTAACAACATATTTGATGAATTACTCTGTTTAGTTTTTCTATTTGTGTAATAGAACTATATATTGAAATATAATCAAGTTTGTTTGTAATTATTATGTCTGCGAATTGAATGTGATATTAACTAGTATACCTCTATTTTAATTTGATGCTAATTACTAACTAATAATTTTTAAACTGAAGTATAATGTCAGCTGATATAACAACCTATCACAGCAGAGATGGTGGTGGTCGAGACCCGCCAGATCCTTTTAGAGTACCGTCATCCTGCGAGTCAGGTTAAATATTTTATATCAAAATTATTTTTGGAAATTATATTGTTAGAGAAATATAACAACAATACTAATATTGGACATTGTTAATAAATTTTAAAGCCCAGTCGACGAGAAGAAATGGTCGTGGCCTTGCTAGTAATAATGTTCTTGAAGAACGAAGGAAAAAAGCCGATAAACCATTGGATCTAGAGCTTGATCCTGTGACGAAAAAAGTGGTTGGGCAGGAGGACTAAGTTTTTATTCGCATGTTGGACACCCAAGTTACAATGTTGTGTCCAGGACATTACTTGAATTTTGCTAATTTACCCCAACAGTTTAAGGATCAAGTGCTTGATCGTATGAGGGTAAAACATTACAAATCTTATGATCTACATTATTTATTTGCATTATTTACAAAATCATCTATTTTTTTTTTCTTAATGCAGTATTACTATAATATAGACGGCCATCCATAACCTGAGTCAATTCTGGCAACTGTCTATAAGGAGATGTGCGAAAGATATCGTGAGAGAAAGAACATCAGACATAAACACTTCAAAAATCATTACGCGGGACCAAAAGATTGAGAGAATGTTCTCTCTAGGCAACCTGACCATTGCACTAAGAAGACATGGAAGTATATTTGTGAGTTGTTTTTGAGCAAAAGATTTTTCGTTCGCTCCGCTAAAAACCAAGCAAACAAAAAACAAATGAAGTATGTAACAACACAAGGCACAAAATCATTGGCAGCTAAGCGACACGAATATGTAAGTGAAGATGTTAATTTAATTTTACAAAATAACACATTCTAAATTCTAAATTTTACATTTGTATAGGAGCACCCAGATGCGCATGTTGTTGATACTTGGAGGGATGTTCATACGAAAAATCGACAAAAACTTTTGTCAACGAGGAAACTCAACAAGATTATGTAAGTGAATATTATTGTGTTTTCATATTCGAAAAATTATCTTAGTTTTTCGTTTCTAATGTTTTCTATATACAAGAAAAAATGCCAGCGGAGCTTCAAAGGTCACAACTTGATAGGCAGTCTCAACAGCAGAGTGAGGGGTCTGGTAATGTATTTGGCATTGATTCATCCCCGGTCGATCAATACAAGATACTAAGTAAAGTACTTGGGGAGAGATCTGACTTCCAAAGAGGAGTGGGTTATAGGGTGAAAGGGAAAGTGAGAAAGTCAACCTCCAGCTCTACAAATCAAAGTCCGTCCCAAGCACATATTGCTCCTACGCCTAATGAAGATATGACTACTATGGCTTTGAGGATGAAGGCAATGCGTGAGACGATTCAAATGGTGGCACCTCAACAACCCAGTAATCTGTATAACCCACAGATTGACTGTTTTCTACAGAGGTATTTTCCATCACAATCTGAAGGTGGTACGTCTTCTCAGAGTAACACCGCCCATCCTGGCCTTCATACACCGCCACAACAACAGTACCAGCCTCCACAGTATCTGCCACATATGTTGTCGCAATAACCTCCATAGTATCAAAATCAGTACATGTTTGGACGCTCTTCCCAGTTTCCTCCACTATATTTTAACTTTACTGATTTTCAAGGAAGATCGATGTAGCATCTGCAACCTAATGTTAGGTACGGGGAGGTTGGAGGTTCGTCCTAGCCACAACCATTTTCTTGGTATGGTGAACTTAGGGCTTCCTCGCAGCAACCATATGTTAGATATGGTGAGTTTGGGAGCGGGTCGTAGCAACCTATTTTATCCACCCCGATACAGCCACAACCTCGGGATCAGCTTGGGGGCCTCACACTTGGACGATCTTCACAGCAGCCTTATATTCCTTCACCGCCACAGACACAGCCACCGCCGCCGCCACAACAAAATGTTGAAGATGAGGATAATTACAATATTGACCTTAATGATTATATTTAGTTATTAGTTTATGTATTTTGATTAAATTAAAAATGTATTTATTTTTAATGACAATAGCGATATTAGTTAGTTTGCTAAATATTAAAATTATATATTAATTTTGATGTTAGTTATGTTCAAATTAATTAATTGGTTATTTTGTTAAAATTTATTATGAATTATTTTTAAAAATATTTAAATTTAATAAATATTATTTTATTTAAAGTTATTTTTAAAATATATAATAAAAATATTATTTAGCGGCGGACCCCACGGCTAATAATGTCGCCTCTGACACAGGTATTAGCGACGGGTTCCGCCGTTACTGCCCGCTGCAAATAATACTTATTAGCGGCCATTAATTAGCGGCGGGGCATTAACGGCGGAACCCCGTTGCTAATTCTAATTACCGGCGGACACAGATAACATACTCCTTCGGATAGCCTACTCCTTGGGGCCACGCCCAGAGAATAAAACCAATTAATAAAGAATCACAAGTACAAAATATTGTCTTAAACAACACAAGACTCCCTCTTGAGATTTTCCGCAACTTTGTTGTACTTCCCTTCATTAATCTGATTCTGATTGAAACGCTCAACCACTTGAACTCCCTGTTAGATTAAATATTAATCTAGATGCATAACAATCCTAATGAAGAATAAACAGATTGTTATAAAATTTAGAGGATCAAATATATGTACCTCCAGCCATTGCTATTGATAATCTCGATCTACAACTCTAGATCTTCAAAAGAAAATAAGAGAAATTAGAATGAGTACACGGGCTTCCAAGCTCTCACTAACTCTTTTAGATGGAGTTGTTGAAAGACAGAATAATGAGTTGCTAGCTTGGGAACCGATACTCTATATTTATAGAGTGAGGCATTCCATTAGAGTCTCTGCCATAGATTGAGATATTCTCTCAATCAGTTAGGATATGAAAAATCGGGTAACAAACAAAATTGAGTAACAAATAATGTTGACCATTAATTAGAATATTTGTCAATAAATAAAATATTGACTTTGATATATTAAATCAATTAGTTGTAACAAATTGATTTTATATACCATATAAATAAATATTCTAACATTCTCCCACTTGGTCAGCAATTAAATTAATGTATTACTTAAGCCCGACGATTATCCCTGTTAGATAATAATCACATGAATCATGGCGATAGGTCCTCCTTTTATGGCGAGTATTATCTTCCATGTATTACAATATATTTATTACATAACAATGTAATTTATGTGGCTATGTACTTAAACGAATAAACCCTATGTTTATTCAAGTCCTATAAAATTTTCTCAAATAAAATTAAAATGCGCATAAATATGAGAAAACATCAAAAATAAGAGTTTCATTGATAATAACTTCAGTTTGAGCAATAAATTTACATAAGGGAACCAAGTCCCATGTTCACTACATGATCCTTGAATTTATGAGGTGGCAAGCCTTTCGTCATAGGAACAACAATCATCAATTCAGTGCTAATGTGTTGAATGACCACTTTATTTTCTTTAACACGTTCTCTCACGGCTAAGTACTTGATGTCGATGTGCTTGCTTCGACTACCACTTTTGTTGTTCTTAGCCATGAATATAGCAGCTGAGTTGTTGCAGAACATTCTCAATGGCCTAGATATGGAATCTACAACTTTAAGGTTTGAAATGAAACTCTTTATCCATACACCATGCGATGTAGCCTCAAAACACGAAATGAACTCAGCTTCCATAGTAGAAGTAGCAGTCAAGGTCTGTTTGTTACTCCTCCATGATATAGCTCAATCGGCAAACACAAACACGTAACCAGAGGTTGATTTATGTGGATCAGTACAACCAGCAAAGTCTGAATTTGAGTAGCCAACTACTTCCAAGTTTTCGGTTCGTCTGAACATGAGTTTGTAATCCTTAATGCCCTGAAGGTACCTCATAACTTTCTTTGCAGCTTTCCAGTGGTCTAACCACAGGTTACTCTGAAATCTTTCTAACATTCCGACATCAAAGGCAATGTCGGGTCTTGTGCACACCTAAGCATACATTAAGCTTCCAACAGCAGAAGCATATAGGATATTCTTCATTTCTTCCTTTTCAAAATCATTCTTTGGACACTGGCTTAAATTTAATTTATCACCCTTAACAATGGAGCAACACTTGGTGAACAATTTTTCATCTAAAATCTCTCTAGAACTTTGTTAATGTAGGTTTCTTGAGATAGACCTAAGATACCTTTGAATCTATCTCGATGGATCTTAATGCCAATAACATAAGACGCATCACCCATATCTTTCATCTCAAAGTTCTTTGAGAGAAATTGCTTCACCTCATGTAGCATGCCCTTATCATTGGTTGCAAGAAGAACATCGTCCACATATAAAACAAGAAAACAAATCTTACTCCCACTGACCTTCTGGTATATACATTGATCCATGACCTTCTCTTCAAATCCAAAGGAAGAGATGACATCATGGAATTGTAAACACCATTGGCGGGACACTTGTTTTAAACCATAAATGGACTTATTAAGCTTGCACACCAAATGCTCACCATCACTAGAGGAGAATAATTCTGGTTGTTTCATGTATACATCCTCCTTTAGGTCACCATTCAGGAAAGCATTTTTCACATCCATCTGCTGCAGCTCTAAATCGAAATGAGCAACTAATGTCAGGATAACTCTGAGAGAATCTTTCTTAGATACCGGAGAAAAGGTCTCCGTGTCGTCAATTCCTTCCTTTTGAGTGAATCCCTTAGCAACGAGTCTCACTTTGTGTCTCTTAATTTTGCCTAATGAGTCTTTCTTTGTTTTGAAGACCCATTTACACCCAATAGCCCTCGCCCCATTAGGAAACTCAACAAGATCCCAGACTCCGTTGCTCTTCATAGAATTCATTTCTTCATTCATGGAATTGTACCACAACTTCGATTCTGTGCTATTCATAGCTTGTGAAAACGTTTCTGGATCATTTTTTGCTCCAATATTGTAGTCAAATTCTTGCAAATACACAACGTAGTCACTAGGTATCACCGATTTTATTGTCCTAGTGGCTCTTCTTAAGGCTACACCAGCAGGCTCTTGGGGAGCGGATGGTTCAGCTTGTTGTTCAACAATTATAGGCAACTCTTGAACAACTTGATCCATTTGAACTTCATCATTGACTTGTGGATCTTCAACAATTGGTTGTGGTGGTTTAACATCCATTTGGACTTCAGGGGTGTTATCAACCACAATCAATCTTGCTCTTGAGGTGGAGGGTTTTGAAGGATCTTTCTCAAAACCTAAGTCCTTGGATTGATCACTCCCACTAATCAAGGCATTTTCAAGAAATTTTGCTTTCCTTGATTCCATAATCCTAGTGCTATGAGATGGACAATAAAACTTGTAACCTTTAGACTTTTCAGCGTATCCAATAAAGTATCCACTTATGGTCCTTGGTTCCAGTTTCTTCTCTTGTGGATTGTATATTCTCACTTCAGATGGGCATCCCCAAATGCGTACATGTTGCAAACTCGGTTTCCAACCTTTCCATAATTCAAAGGGAATTTTTGAGACTACCTTGGTTAGAACTCGGTTTAATATGTACACGGATGTCTTTAGAGCTTCAGTCTACAAGGATTGTAACGCCCTAATTTCTCATAGATTACCGAGAACACAGCATTGGATCATAATCGTAAATATTGCTCTTTTATTTAATAAAAACTTAAAAATAAATACATGGATCCATGGTTTTACAAAAACAAAATAATTGTCTTTAACATAAAAAAATATAATGAGCAACATTTAAATAAAACTTTAAAACAAACTTTCTTTAAAAAATAATTTGGCCCGCTTGATCTTGCTCGACTATATGGTCCCCAACGAATACATCACGAAACTCTTAGGTCCCACTCGCCATCGACCTTTCTATCCTTAATTTCCTGAAATAACAACATCATAAGGAGTGAGCTTTAAAGCCCACTAAGGAAAATACAAACAAAAGGGTTAGTCATATAATCAAACATAACATAAATTCACAAGAGTCATACAAACACAAACATCTAGATCATATCATATCTTAAGTCATAATTCTAAATCATAAATCTAAGTCATAAATCATAAATCATACTCTAAGTCATAAGTCATAAGTCATAGATCATAGATCATAATCCTAACTATAGGTCATATATCATAATCATAACTATAATAACAAGTCAGATATAATAAAAAGATAAGTGTTTATACAGGGGTGACAATTAAGCCCCGGACAAAAGTCTGTCATACACCAGACATAGGTCCGTCATAAAGTTTTGGCAACTGAGCCTACCAGACATAGTCCGCCATATCATTGGACACCTTAGGTACAGACACACTTACCCCTTTATTGTACCTGAAATTTTAGGTCATACAAACATAAACTATATCATACATTACATAAACTAGATCATAATACTAAACTATCTAATTTTCCTTACCAAAACCGGGATATGAGAACAAATGCAGGACTTGAAACACTCCTAAACCAATAATAAGAATAGTGAGTATTTCTTAAAAGAAATAGATGAAAAGAATAGAACTAAACCACCAAGAGAAAACTTACCGAAAATATACCTTAAGTTCAAAGAACTTAAAAACCTAACCACAAAACCATAAAAAAAATTAGAACCTGAATGAAAACTAAAGAAACTACGGAATCAAACAGAATTGAACTTAAGAATAAGGGTACCTTAGTTGACCTTATGGATTGGTCTAACTCCAATGCCGAAACACTCTAATCCTCACTTCCCAAGTGTTTGATAAAGCTTAAGAATAGAAAAACTTTTTCCTAACCCAAGTGTTTATCACTCTTATGGTCCCACTAGCACCTTGGAGTCTGATCATAGCTGAAGAGTAAGTGAAAGGGTTGGGTCCTAAGTCCTATTTATAGAGTTCTAGGAATAAAAATCTTCTTTTTGGCTTGAATAAAAATAATGAATTTAATTGAAGATATTTGAATATTCGTCAATCAGAGGCTGAAGACTCTGTCAAAACTATCAGAGGTAGGTCTAAGGAGTTAAAGTTATTTTTAAAAAAATTAAAACAAAAATAAAAAAACATCTAATATAGGCGATATATCGCCCCTATGTGGAGATATATCGGTTGCCCCTAGTCCCGAGTCTCCGTTCGTACGATCGTGCAACGTCAATGTGTTTTTCCGCATTCATCGTCAGGCGATATATCGGCTCCTATGATGCGATATATCGGCATACGTGATTATTTTAAACACGTAATTGCACTTTTTCAGCATAATTAAGGTTGGATAACTACTTTGACTGAGTCAAACTACGACCCTAACTGTTTCTGGTGAAGACTAAGTCTTATATTTCCTTATTTTATCATTAAAATAATATTTCCTTAATAATCATGCTTATGACAAGTGTCATATTCCTATTGGCTCCATCTAAACCTTAGGGTATAATAAGAAATATATTTAGGACCAGCAATATTAATCAAACCTTATGTTATAATTAACAGTCTTAAACTATAGGTTAAACTTATAAAATCCATAACTATTGCTAGGAGTTTCCAACTAAGTCCTGGTTTGAACCAAAATCCACGAAATCTAAAATACTACAACTACTACTATCTAGCTAACTAAGTAAAATTCCGGGACGCTACAAGGATTTAGGAAGATTAGGGTTGCTGCGAAGCATACTGCGCACCATGTCCATCAATGTTCGGTTTCTCCTTTCTGCAACACCATTTTGCTCGGGTGTACCAGGCATGGTATATTGGGCAACAATCCCATTTTTTTGAAGAAACTTTGCAAAAGTGCCAGGTGCTTGTCCATCTTCAGTGTATCTACCATAATATTCTCCACCTCTATCTGATCTCACTATCTTAATTTGCTTGTTGCATTGTTTCTCTACTTCAGCTTTAAATATATTAAAGACGTCGCTTTTGTTATGAAGTAAGTAGATATACATGTAGCGTGAGCAATCATCTATGAAGGAGATGAAGTATTTCTGACCATATGAGTCCATTTCTAGACTACATATATCAGTATGTATGATTTCTAAAAGGTCAGAACTCCTATGGACACCACTTTTCTTAAACTTGGAGGTATGCTTTCCCTTAATGTAATCCACACAAGTATCAAAATCAGTAAAATCTAAGGTATTGAGTACCCCATATTTCATTAACCTTCTAATTCTATCAATGGAGATATGCCCCAATCTCTGGTGCCATAATGTAGAGGAATTGTCATTCATAACACATCTTTTATTGCCAGTGTGAACGTGCACAATATTATAAGCGGTATAGTTTTGAAAATTAAGGTAGTAAAGACCATCAAACAAAATACCATTTCCAACACATTCAAATTTATTATATAAATTAAAAGATTTGTCTGAACATGTAAAGGAAAATCCAAAAGGTACTAGTCTTGAAACTGAAATCAAGTTTCTAGAGAAACTTGGTACATAAAAGATCTTTTCTAATTTTAAAATAAAACCACTACTTAAAACTAAATGGCACGTTCCAATAACCTCCACATGTGAGCCCATCTTGTTTTCGGATAAGATGCTTTGCTCACTTCCCACTGGCTTCCTTCGGTTTTGTAAACCCTGCAAGGAATTTGAAATGTGAATTGTTGATCCAGAATCAATACACCACATGTTAATATTAACATTAGCCATATTAGATTCATAACATACGAATGAAATTGGATTACCTCTGTCGTCCATCCATTTCTTGCTTGGCGCATTCTTTTTTTGCATGTCCCTTCTTTTTGCAAAAAAAACACTTGATCAAATCCTTCTTTATTTTTCCTTGGGGAGGCACTTTATTTTTCCCCTTGTCCTTCTTAGATGGTTTGTGTTTCTTTACTTGGGTGGCCATGTGAGCACTTTCACCATGTTCCTATAGGATCCTTGCTTCTTCTTGAGCACACATGGTTATCAGTTCATTGATACTCCATTTGTCCTTATGTGTGTTGTAGGAAATTTTGAAAGACCCGTATTGAGGTGGAAGATTGTTAAGGATGTAGTGAACTATGAAGGTTTCAAGAATAACTACATCGAGCTTCTTCAGTTGAGCAGAAATGTCCCTCATCTTTGAGATTTTTCTCTAACTCCTTTGACACCAGTGAGCTTTGTGGATGAGAACTGGTGGATGAGGTTGTTGTAAAGTGGTTTGTCCGAAGTGTCAAACTGCTCACCGATCAGTTTGATCAAGTCTTTGACTTTCTCAGGTTGCTCCACCGATCCACGCATTCCCATAGGGATCTTGGACATAATGAACATGATGTTGAGGTGATTGGATCGCTCCCATTTTTCATATAGTGCGATCTCAGCAGTAGTGCTAGTCGTAGTGATTGCAGGAGGTTTGTCCTTCCTTATTGCGTAGTCCATGTCGGCGCAACCTAAATGAAGAAGAACTTGTTCCTTCTAGATTTTGAAATTGTCACCCCTAAGCTCAGTAATTTCGGTAAGGATTTCAGCGAAACTAGAGGAAGATGAAGAAGCTGCATGAATATGATTATAAACTTAGATTTTTAAAGATTGAGGCTTAATGAAGTCATGTTTTACCAATGTATAACATGCTGAAGGATGAAATTTTATTAAACAAAAATTGCCTGTGGGCTAAATTTTTAATTTAATAAAATTGGATGTACATGATGATAGATTATTCAAACGAATTATTTTGGGATAAATTACGGTTTGATACTTCTATGTTTATTAAACTTTATGATAAAACTATTAAATTAATTATCATAACTCCTGTAGGTAAATTAAGAAAATTAATTTAATATATTATCCTAATTAATTATATAAATATAATAAAATCTCTGTGGGGTAAAATTATTATATCTATATAATCAATCATAATTTATGTCCATTATGTGATACTTTCAAATTAATATATAATTAAAGATGTTGTAGCTATTTCCTAATTATTTAAAATTATATGGTTCACTAGACATTATGTTTTAGGCTCTATGAAGACCTAAGAACAATTTCGTTATAACATAATAGGCAATCACAGAGAGTAGTGCTCCTATTGCGGTCGTCCGAAGATCATTAAAAACTGTTCTAGATTGAGCATTTGTCTCAGTTTCACACGTTCTTATGTCAACCACAATTTTTTTTTATGTATTATTCATAATTTTATTCACCCTAAATATTTTATGAATAATTTATGAATATTAATGTGCTAAATATTATTCAACCTATTTTAATATTTGAATATAATCTAAATATACCTAACACAATAATGGAATATACAACGTATTTGAAATCATAAAGTAATACATATAATTATACTAAAAATAAATTTTGCATGAATAATAACAAAATAATCATACAAATTAGCATAATTATTCATATGTAGGAAAATAAATACAATAATTTCATATATACACTTAGCAGAAAAATTCATTCTAAATAAGATAATAAAATCATTTATTGATTTGATGAATTAATTAAATAATTACACAAACATAGTTGTAAAATAAAAATATAATTACATTCTTAAAATAGCACAATTACATAATATTGCATGAATAAAATAAATATACCATGCAATAAATACACCAAAATCAAGTAATTACACATTTTAATTAATTTCCAAATATATAATATACCAAAATTATATGTTTTAATTAAATTGGCAAAAAATTAAAAATGAAATTTATTGTCTAAATAAGCATTAAAATAAAATAAAAAAAAATTCCAAAAATAAATTAAAAAGGTAATTTTCAGAATTTTTATGAATTTTTCTTAAATTTTTTTAAAATTCTGCCATGGGGAAAACACTATATTGTGTCGTATGACAAGTCAAACGACGAGTCGTTTTTCTTCAGCAATGACCGAAAATGACATGTCGTTTTGGTCATCTCCTTCAACCAACAAGGTCCTTTTGACCCATTTTTTTGCAAGTGGGTCACACGACTCAGTTTTAAAACCCGGTCGGAAAAATGCATTCTGACGACCAAAAAACTCGTTTCAAAGCCCAGATTACATGGAAATGAATAGATTAAGAGATCCATGGCATTAGATTGATTAAACAACAACTAAAAAATTGGTTTTAATTCTTTAAAAACTTTCGGCCATTAACTTGTTTAAGAGAATTTCGAATGCTTCCAAGGGTTTCAAAAACATGCTTTTAATGCATATATCATTTAGAAAACATAAGATAAATGATTTATAATAGCATTAAAAATGAAAAAACTAATTTCAATTTAAGAACCAAATTTTGAAGCATGTATCGGCCCAACTCAAAAATTTTGTCACATATTTATGTTATAGTTTTAATGCACAAAAATATGTTAGAAATTGATAAACTAGAACAATCCTAACAACAATATGCAGTAAAACAATCCAAACAAATTTTTTAATCATTTGGCAATATAACACATACACGAATACATATATGTGTATATATGAATACATATGCATATATAATTCATAAAAATATATATGTATATATGCATACAAAAAATAACAAGGCAGAGATAAACCTAGCTTTTGATACAAAATGTTAGATTAAATATTAATCTAGATGCATAACAATCCTAATGTGGAATAAACAGATTGTTATAAAATTTAGAGGATCGAATATATGTACCTCCAGCCATTGCTATTGATAATCTCGATCTACAACTCTAGATATACAAAAGAAAAGAAGAGAAATTAGAATGAGTACATGGGCTTCCAAACTCTCACTAACTCTTTTAGATGGAGTTACTGAAAGACAGAATAATGAGTTGCGAGCTTGGGGACCGGTACTCTATATTTATAGAGTGAGACATTCCATCAGTCTCTGCCACAGATTGATATATTCTCTCAATTAGTTGGGATATGAAAATTCGGGTAACAAACAAAATTGGGTAACAAATAATGTTGACCATTAATTAGAATATTTGTCAATAAATAAAATATTGACTTTGATATATTAAATCAATTAATTGTAACAAATTGATTTTATATACCATATAAATAAATATTCTAACACTCTCTTCAATGGCCAGCGAGTGCTTGCATCCTCTCGACACAATGCTTGTAAAAATCCTCTCCCAAAGACTATAAAATTTGTGTTCAAATTATGACATGTATTCACTCATGAAAGTGGTTTAAACTCACCACAAAACTGAACACTCATTTTACTACAAGATCACGCGAATACAATGATCTTGAATACAAACAAGGAACTCTCACAAATATTACAATTCACTCACAAACTATGCATCTAAGAGTTCATTTTTTCTCAAGGCCTTAGAAACCTATTTATAGGGTCCATTTCGTGCTCAGAAAGGCTGAGAAAGAATCTCCTAATAAAAATAAGAATATTTGAAGATATTATTGATTAATGAAGATTTTCCATTTTTAGATGATTCTGATCTGACAGATACAGATTTGGTGGGGACAACTAATACGTGTGTCAGATCAAATTGCTCAAGATAGAAATAACATTAATTACTTCAAAGATTGTGTTTCCTGAATTTTATTACCTTGAGCATCACGAAAAATAAAAGACAAATATTCGAGAAGTAATTTTGAGTAAGCACAGAATATTTTCTTCATATAACCAAGATATAAATTCCCTTTATAAACATATAGTGATAAAATCAAGCTAAATAAGGAATTATATGAAAACCTTACAAATTAGTTCAAGATATTAATTTCGAAATTCACAATAATAGGAATTTAAAATTATCTTTTAAATAAAAAAAATATTTCTATAAAATTTACTAATTTTAGGATTTACAATTTAAATAATGAAATCATATTTATTTAAAATAATAAAGACATACATATAATTTTTTTATCTTATAAATTTGTTTGATAGTTTGCTTTTTATCAAGTGAATGTAGCTCTTTTTCTTCAATCAAATTTACTGAAGGACATTGCGAGATATATTAGAAACTAAAAATAGTTGATGCATATATAATACTGTCTACACTATGACTTTTTCTATTTTTATTTTATTTCTATTGTTAATTTCTTTTTAAATATTACTGTATTTTAATATAAGTCATATAGTCATATAAATATATATTTATGTCAACGTTGTGTTTAAATATTATATATGTAGAGATTATTGATATAAATATTTATATATACTATAGAACTATAATTTATTCTATTATATATATATTTTAAAAAAATAATGAACCAGTGTATATTAAAATTACAAACAATGTTTATAATTTTAAAATTAAGCAAACATGTATTTTACGTTGCTTCCACCTAGTGTATATATATATATATATATTAGTAAAATTGGAAAATTAAGTTTCCTTGAATATTAGTGTCCATTTGAAAAAAAAAATACCATGTAAGCAAAACAAACAATGAAATTGAAATGATTCATTTACTCAAAAATCTATTCCATCCAACCATTTATTATTTTACACAAATTTTTCATTTAATCTTATCCTAGTTTTATAAAGTTCTCGACCACTAATGGAACTATGGGGTTAGGGTGTGGTCAGGCCCCTTAACTTTATAAAAAAGAAAATTAATATAAAAAATTTAGAAAAAAATTAATATATATATATATATATTAAATTTTCTATATATTCTTTAGAAAAGATTACCGTGTATATTTTTATATTTAGACTTCTTTTTTTATTTATTTAAGTTATTCAAAATTTTCTGAAAATATACAGGATATTTATTATAACTATAAAGAATATTACTAGATAAATAAAAAAATTGAGATCATAACTTACATAAAAATATATGATTTACCATAATAATACATAAAAATGTGCACTGTTCTGGCCATAATCTTTATTATGAAAAAAAAAATTAGGTCCCAACATGTTCATTATGGCTTTGTCATTGCTAGTATAAGCCTCAATGATATGCACCCACAAATAAATCCAAGTTGTGAGACTTTAAACATTTTTTTTTCCCGAAGAATGATACATTTATTAAATTATTATGGGGTAAATAATTTTCGTGTTGAAAAGTTTGAATGGAAGAAAAAAAGTCTCAGTATATATTTGGTTATTAATTTGTTAACTGGTAAAAATAAACTTTTTTCTGATACTATCATGAAGTTTTGGAAGTTAAAAAGAAAATAAACTTTTTTTCAGCATTGATAAGTGCAATGTTTCCTATATTAATAGTTATCATTATTAGAAATTATATTATTTTAACAATTAATATGTTGTTTACGTCATTACTTATTTGTACACTTGGTTTATTCAATATCAAAATATCTTTATACCCCACAAAACAATATTAAATTATGTCTAAGTTCATCAAATAAAAAGATTATTGGAAAACTCTGAATGGACATACTTTTAGATAGACATGTTTTTGAATTTCATGAAGGTATCTAAGTTGCTATGTAATCCTATTGCAACAACTGCAAACATATAGTTTTATATTTCTTCTTTATTTTTTAGATTATATATATATTTGGTTATCTTGTGTTAATACCTATATATTTTATTTGCAGATTTTACTAAAAGAAAAAATGTTTACTTAAAAAATATCATTCTTGAATTAAATTAAATTAAATATTACACTTTTTTTAATTATATCAATTAGGATATTTTCGTGATAAACAAGGAATTGTTCGTTTGATTGATTGACTTTGGTTCTTCATTTATAATCCACATTTCACATAATTTTCTTGAGTATAACTTTTATAAATAAAGAATTTTATTTTTTATCATAAAAATCTATTTTCTTTTTATAGCTATGTGAAATTGGTAAATTGATTTTTCTTGATAGTAAAGCTATTATTCGGTAAACCAGTTATTTCTAATCAATGCACAATAATTTTCTTTTATTTATGGTCAAATGAATTTAGTTGGTTTTTGCAACGCCCTGAATTTCTTGAGTTAGTAGGTTGCAATAACTAAGAAAAATAGTATTTGAAAATTCTTAAAATACATGTTCTAAAATAAAGTTTGGTCGGGATCCCGATTTAAAAAAAAAAAAAACAAAGTACACTTTGGATAAAAATTAGACTGTAAGAAACAAATTACAACTCTCTTGTATAATACAAAGCTGAAAATTGAAAACATAAAAACTATGGTGTTTCAGGATCTTTTCTTTGGTAGTATGACCCCTCATAGTAGTACACACTTTCACAATGATTTGGTCCCACCACACCGTGCTCCACACATAAAATCAAACATTATTAGGTAGATACCTGCAGAGGGAAAGTAATGGGGATGAGCTAAAAAACCCAATAAAGAAGTACAACAAATAGAATACAACATATAAAATCAAAAAGTTCTTACGTACATAGCTTAACCATCATAACGTACATATACATTGATATAAGGCATATCTTAACATATCATAAATATAATATAAACAAGAGAAAACACAACTCATTCTCATTATTTACTTCTGTGCGTTGACAATCAGACATATACAACAACGTTTGTACTTGCCAAATAGAAGAGCCCAGAACATATACATAAGCATAATATAATAAAAAATATTTGTAGTTGTCTACCATAGTCTTATCATTGTCACCACCTGACATTTTTTTAGTCTCATAATTAGAAAACTCCATATATATTATTCATAATCATCATAGTATTATCATAACTCATACATAATATTCATAGTATTTGTGGGACTTGTCCCCATCGGTTCATGCAGCTTTTAGACTTGTGGGACTCGTTCCTCTTTAATCTTGAGGGACTCGTCCCTCTTTAATCATGTGGAACTTGTTCCTTTTTAATCTTGTGTGACTCATCCCTTTTTAATTTTTTGGGACTCGTCCCTTTTAATCTTGTGGGACTCATCCCTTTTTAATCGCTCGTCCCTTTTGAATCTCATGAAACTTATGATAAGAGCTCATTTCTCTAACATAATCATAATACAAAAGCTACAAACATAATACATAATAATTGTGGGACTTGTTCCCTAGTGGCCTTCCCTTAGGCGACATCTGTTGGCACATCTACCCTAGTGTTACGTCATACCTTTGTAACACTTCTATTTCTAGTTCTACGTCATAACTTAGTAGCCTGAATGTTACGTCATGCCTTAGTAACATTTCTATTTGATGTTACGTTATACCTTAATATCATGGCAATACAACATAATCACAAATCATAAACTTATCATAACACATAATACAGTAAATGTTGTAGCATTCTAGCAACAACATATAATTCAGAAATAACAAACAATGAATGTTGTAGTATCTTGGAAGCATCATATAACTCATAAATAATAAACAGAATGTTGTAGCATTTTCTGGCTGCAAACAGCAAGCATAAAACTCAAGAAAAGACTAAACATAACATCAACATAATGAAAGGAAATATATCTAACTTCCTCACCTCAAGTCCAAGCACATAAATATCAACACTACTTCACAAAGAGCCTAGAATTAGAAACAGACAACTTGTCTCAATTTCACATAGGTGATATATAATTACACGAAACTACATTTACATTTGGATGGGCCATGAAAGCGCTCCATTCATTCAAAAGTACACTTCTTAGCATTTTTAAACATGTTATAGACAACACATGATTCACCAAACTATAACAAAGCATTATGAACTATTTAATATCCTTAATAATACCCTAGGCCGAAAACTCTAAGCTCCTCCCAACAAGTTTATAAAGCATGTTACAAACATTCGAACACCTTAGTATCAAACAAAAATTACATGGATCTCATTACCAATACCAAAAAAAATTCTAAACTTTGAAAACAGTCTTGGCCGAAACCTTGTAGACCTTTAAGATTCTCACTTTAAATCATAAAATGACACTAAAGGTTTTACCACATGTTTTTTTTTTCATAAGAATTTTTTTTTTTTACAATATTATCAAACAACTTTAAACAGACTTCAATCCCAAAAATAAGTGTAGGTCGAAACACATGGCTTACTAACAACATGAAATATTCTCCCATGAAATAATAACTCAATTTTCCTAAATATCATTAGCTTGCTTTAACATTTACCACTTAGATACAAATAAACAATCAAGCTTAGCATGACAATATATTCATTACTTGCATAAAATATACACCACTTAAAATAATACTTCTACACGTAAGAAAATACATAAGATAACGTTTTACCTCTTTAATTATACCTTGTTTCCTTAAGTACCATTAACTTTACTAGTGAAGTTTAATTCATAAATTATTTTATGAATTTGAACTTCAGATCCAAAAGTTAACCCTTAAGAGAACCATTATTCAATTCCACTCGAAAAAGGTATAGATTCCATATCAGTATATTATGTCCCCATCCATTTCACCAATGAGTTCCCAAAATAAAAGTTTCAGCCTGATCATTTTGATAAACCATAAAGAGTGAATCAAAGAACCCAAATGGCATAAACAAGAGTTCATAGTAACTTTAGGATTAAGATCAATTTGTATATGATCATCTTATTGATATGTTTAATTAATACTCATAAAAGAAATGATATTTAGTTAAGTATGAATAACATATCAGGTCTCGTTCATGCATAACCATTATATACAAAGTACCTCCACTAAGATGTCCTACTACACCAGTAATCCGGATCTAGATTACATGAATAATACTAGTGAATTGTACTTACAATATCTAATCCAAAGATTCCATATAACTTTGTTTTACTATGAACTATATAAATTTGTTCCATACAATCTTAATCCTCTCGTACTAATACAAGATTGTAGTCACAATAACGAATTTGGGAATTTTATGATATTCATATAATATTATTCTAATAATAATAAACAATCAATGTATGCAAAACTTCATGTTAATTATTTATTTCATTGTTCAACACATATGCTTTAAATGGCACAATTCCCAACATGTACGGTCCTATACGGACTGCCCAGGCAATGCGTCACCTACACCCGGGTGATGCATCACCACTATGCAGGTAATGCATCGTCTGTATGGTGATTTCAGTACTCGGCGACACATCGCCCCCTAAAGGTGACGCAACGCAGGTCTCTCTAACTTGACGCCCAAAAACTTGTCTCAAAACATCACCCAAATGCCTTTAAACTTTTTGGGTACTCTTATACACTCCAAAGAAACCATTTGGACCCAAAAAAAAAATCTATAGATGCCTATACCTAAAGTAAACTCACACATGTTGACTTTAGTGAAACTGTTATAGTTTTTTCTACTCTTCGTGCCTAATCAATTTGACTATATATTTAACCAATCATAACATTATGTGCTCACTCTGAAAAATGGGAATATGATCTGTTACAAAGTGTGCCCTAGCCCTATTTATAGACAGCTAGGAAGATTAAGCTCATTAATTTTACACGATTACAAGTATTCCTCTATTAATGAGGGTTGTTATTACATAAATAAAGCACATGCTGCATTTACTAAGCTTGTGGGCCCTAGTGTATCTCATGTGGGCCAACTACGAGGAGTCTCAGCCCATTGCTTTATGGGGGAAAATGCCCTTGATAGTGTCATGGTGGTAGTTGCACATTTTCCCATGTCAGCCGACGTCGTGAGACATCCTCTTTGCCGCTTATACAAGATCGACAACAAGATCTCTGTGGCAGATAGATGGGTGTTAGTAAGCTGTCTGTGGTCTAAGGCACCTCTTGGCCTGACACATGGCAACTATTCTCCTACTTCGGTGAAGGTTTCTCGCATGCTTGGAGGAATCCATCGCAGCATGAAGGGCTGGTGGAGCCTTATTCTTCGACTAAGGTACTCGGGTGGTAGTGCCCTTGGAGGATGTACTCCTCCGATGGTCATAAATGATGATGAGAACTAGACTCAGCTCCTGTGGAGCCTTAAAACAACTTTCGTGGAACCTTAATCACTATTAATTTTTGTAACATGTAAATTGGTAAAAGCATTAAGTCTAGTGCCTGCTTTGAGATTTTAGTAGCGAGGTTCGGCTTCAACCCACTTGGTGAAGTAGTTGACTGCCACAATTGCTTACTTTACTCCTTTCTTTCCAGTGGGCAAGGAATTTATTAAGTCAATGCCCAGACTGCAAAGGGCCACATACTTGTTATTTGAGTGAGCTCATTAGGAGGAGCTCACGGGATGTTAGCGTATCGCTGACATTTATCGCATCTTTTGACATACTCCAACGAATCACTGTTCATTGTGGGCCAGAAATATCCTTGTCGCATAATCTTTTTGGCAAGACTTTGCCCCCAAGCATGGTCTCCACAGAAGCTTTCGTGCGAGGATGAGTTTTGCTTCATGCTCAAACACACATCAAAGTAGTGGTAGTGAGTATCCTCGCATGTATACTTTGTTGTCCATGATCACATACCAAGGAGCTTGATAGAGTATTTTTTGAGCCACATTTTTGTCTTGCGCTAGTTCTCCGGAGACAAGCTATTTCATGATCGCCTCCATCCAACTGTCCTGAGGCTAGATTGTTTCCACTTCCTCGGGCTCTACGATGCTTGGAGAAGCCAAGTAATCAATTGGGACCACATTGAGAAGTCAACATCGGAGTTCTGTTCACATGGAACTTGTCAGATAGTATATTTCTTGAAGTTATGTAGCATTTCTTTAGCCTTGGCCAGGTAGGCAGCCATCTTGGTACCTCGAGCTTCATAACCTTCGAAGAGTTGATTCACCACCAGCTGAGAATCACTGTAGATTTTGAGTCCCTCAACCTTAAGCTCTCGGTAAACTCGTAATCCGGCTAAGAGAGCTTTATATTCAACCTCATTGTTCGAGGCGTCAAATTCAAATCTCAGGGCACTGTGAATCCTTGCCCCTCGGGTGAAGTCAAGGTTATCCCTGCTCTGGTCCTGTTCTCATTGGACGACCCATCCACATAAAGCTTCCATATAGGCCCAATAGATAGGGCTTCCTTGTGACATAATAGACTTAGTGTTGGGAGCGACCTTCCTCGTGTATTAATGTTGCACTAATGTTATGCTCTGTGATGGCAAGGTAGAGAAGAAATGGTTCTCCACCCACCGACTTTGACAGTATCGAAGGATTTACCATGTGCGCCTTAGGCTGTTGGAAAGCTTGCTCACATTCTTGCGTTCACTAAAAATGTTGACTTCCTCAAAGGGTGTTGAAGAAAGGGATGCATTTGTCAGTGGAATTCGATACAAAGCGTCTGAGAGCCACTATCCGATTAGTCAGGCTTTATACATATTTTTTATTCAACATCATCCCGAACCTGTGGAGGACTGAGAAAACTTTCGGTAAGTCTTTTATGTTCTCCGGGGATGCTTTGGACTTGACCAGCATGTCGTCCACATAGAACTCCATGTTTTGACTAAGCTGGTTCTTGAACATCTTGTTCAATAATCTCTGATACGCAACCTTGCATTTTTCAGGCCAAATGGCATCACTATGTAGCCCTTATCTATTCGAAAACTAGTTTTCTCTTTGTCTGTGACATGCATGGAAATTTGGTTTTAACCAGAGTATGCATCCATAAATGTCAAAAGCTCGTATCCGAAGGTAGCATTCACCATTTGATCATTCCTTGGAAGGGGAAATAATCCTTTTGGTAGGCCTTATTGAGGTTAATAAAATTGATTCAGGTCCTCCAAGTCCCATTAGGCTTAGGGAACAACACCGCATTAGCTACCCATTTGGGATATTGGGCCTTCCGTATGAACCCGTTCCCGAGAAGCTTGTTGACTTCTGCCAGCAGCGCTTCTGACCTTGTCGGGTCAAGCAGCCTTCTTTTTTGTTGTATTAGGGCAACATTGGGATCCACATACAAGGCATGGAAAATGATGCTTGGGTCGATCCCCGTCATGTCCTCATAAGACCATGCAAACACGCCTTGGTTCTCGCAGAGAAAGTTTACCATTGCCTCTCGGACTTCCGCCTTGAGGTTCCTCCCAACCTTCATCTTTTTGTCTGGGTTGGCTTCATCAAGGATAACTTCTTCTATCTCCTCCATGGGCTCTATTGCCTTGCCCTGAACCATTTTGGGTTCAATTAATTAGGCTCCTCCCACTCTTCGAGTATAACTTGAACCTCCATCTCTATAGGATCTTGCTCGGGAGCTGTTGCCTCAATCACCATTATTAGGTGTTTGAGCGACACATTGTAGCACTGGCAGGCTTCTTTCTAGTCCTCGTAAACCACACCTATTCCTGCCTCAGTGGAGAACTTCATCCACAAGTGTCTAAAGGAAGTGTTTGCTCCGACCTCCACCAAGGCTGGTTGACCCATATTGGAGGTGTAAGTGAAGGAGCAGTCCACTACAACGAAGGTGAAATATTTGAAGGCTTATCTAGGAAGTTCTCCAAGTATCATTGGCAACTTGATCTGCCCCATCAGGATCTATCCTTCACCCGAGAAGTCGTAAGGGTCGAAGTGCATGGAGAGAGATCACATGTCGTGAATCCTATTCTCTTAACTACCTACTTGAATAGGATGTTCCCTGATCTCCATTATCCACCAGGATATGAGCAACCATCTTATTAGCATTCTGGGTCTCAATTACCAAAGGATCGTGGTAGGGGAACTGCACTCTCTGAGCATCTTCTTCGGTGAAGGCATTGAATTGGTCAGTCATTCGAGGAATCCGGGTCGTGTTGGACCAATGCACAAACTTCATTGTCATGGTTGAGGGTCCGCACATATTTATTCTCCAAACTCCTCAACATCCCCCTAAGTGGGGTCCTTCTGAGATAGTCCCCACTCTCATATTCACTGGAGGAGGATCTTGGGCCATAGGCTACAGAGCAGTAAGTACTTGGCCTTGGTTTTGGGGAGGTGCCTCCACGTGATTTGGGGGTAGTGCCCCTAAGGAAGCCTACACAGGGTGAGACCCGCCCCTCGTGTACTGGTAAATATGCCCCAACTTGATAATGTTTTCTATCTCATCTCGCATCTGTTTCCATTCATTGGTGTTCTGACCAATGTCGTTGTGATACTTGAAGAATTTTCCGACATCTCTCTTTTCCTTTTCTATGTGGATGAGCTAAGGCCTCTGGAAGTGGATCTGTTGTTCAATGGCTAAGTACACATTCTCTCAAGTATCAATTAGTTTGATGTACTCAGAGTATTGGGTGGTGTACTTCTTTTCGGGAGCTTTCTTTGCTTTCTTGCTCCCTTTGTTTTTAGTCCCGCACTTACTTCCACTTAGCCCATCACTAGGTGTTATTGATTAGGAAGGAGCAGCTGCTTTAGTACTGAAAGCAGGCTGATAAGCACTGAACCAGTGGGATCTGCTCCGTACCTTGTGGGCGTGGCGCTATATCCCGGTTGCAGAACATTGTGAATGTACTGTGGGGCACTCATTACACTCGTAAGTGCAGGAGTGTATGGCGAGAAATAGGAGAAGTTAGGCGTTGTGGTCGTTGGGATGGTAGGTGTAACCCCCCGAAATCTCTAATAGAATTAAGCATATGGATTAGCATGCCGAGAGGACACGTGGGGTGATTATGTGGTAATTAAATTAATTATGTGATTTAGATGCTTATATGATTGAGTACGCACGATTATGTGTATTAAATGTGTTTAAAGAGCAGCTTTTGTTAAAAATGGGCATTTTTATAATTTTGACCTGCTGAGGATATATTTGTAATATTGTATGCTATCTGCTTGAGACTACATTATTATGTGGATATATTTATGATATTCGGCATGAGTTGATCCTTTTGAGAAATATAGTGGAAAAGTCACAACGAAGATTTATACCTGGCTTGGGGTGAACCAAGGGGTATTTTGGTAATTTTGCGTATTTTGAAAATTAATGGAATATGAGATAGATTCGGGGAAAATACTTATATTTAGAAGAATAGTGAATTAAATTGGGACTTTGAGGTATAATTTGAGGTTAGTGGGCATTTTTAGGCTAAATGACCATTTTGACCTTGAGCTTTATTAAGAAGGGATAATGAAATCTGATCTAAGTCTTTCCCTCCTTCTCATTCCCATTCCCATTCCCATTCACGTTCTAAGTTCTCTTTCTCTCCCTTCTTTCAAGAACACTCCCAAGAACACCAACCACAAAAACTTGAATTTGAGGAAATTTCTTGGAAATTTGGGGTATTAGGAAGGATTAGGAGCTGCATAATCATACCTACTCTAGAGGTTTTGAAATTCAAAGAAGGTAAGAACCCATTTGCTCTGTTTTTCATTTTAACTATAGTGTTCTTGATTAAGTTGAGGTTAAGATATATTATGAAGATTTGAGGTTTCTACCAGGTTTTGGTGTTAAATTTTGTTGGAGGGAATGCGGGTTGGTGGATGTTCCAAGCTTGGAATTGAGTTTAAGGCCCACAATTTAGACTTAGATTCTCGGATTTGGGTAAGTTCCTAAGCTCAAAGATCAAAACGATAAGTCTTTGAATCTTTGTGTTTTAGTGCATTTTTGAGGTATTTTGTTGTTGCTTGTTGTTTGAGGTGATTTGCGGCAATTTTTTTTTTGCTAGAAAAGCCTGTTTGGGGTCGATTTTGGGTCTGGTTGTGCTGAGGAAATCATATCTCTCGAATTGGGGAAGAACACTTTGAATTATGGGTAATTTAGGTTTTCTGTCGACCTAGCGCGATTGCGCTAGTGTCCTAGAAACGGTAAAATTTTGAAACCCCAATGTTTCCAGGGGTAGTGTCCAGGGGTATGACTGCACTGGGTAGGACGTGACAACGCCAATACCCTAGAAACCCCAAAGTATCTATGGGCGCGACCGCGCCAGGTGCTCCGAAACGCTAGTATTTTGAATTTTTTAGAATAGGGCTTGGGGTCTCGAGAATCTGTTTTGGGGGCCTACTTGGGGGCTCAGGGGACATTTTTGGTATCCCATTAACTGGGAATAGTGGTTCCAAGGGTTAGGGTTTAGATTAGAACTCGAGATATAGAGTTGAGTTTTGATAAGTGAATACTTACGTTGTGACTAGGGTTTTCGCGAGGCTCGGGTAGGGATCGCACTCAGCGTCGTTTTACATTCTACGCAGAAGCAGAGGCAAGAAAACCAAAAATTGCACTAGGATTAGGGCAATGGCCCCGATTGGAGAATATGGTTTTAATCATGTTTGAATATCTGTTGAACTATGAATGTCTTTGGACTATATCTGTTGGAGATGTGTATGTAACTTATATCTGTTTGTATTTGTCTAGAATGTTTGGGTGGAGAACCATAATAAGTAATAAGCATGCGTAATGTAGGCCATTATAGCAGGGCAACTATACGAGTGTGGTATGCGCTCATTTGACATTAAGGCCGCATAAATAAATTATGTGCTTGCTTGAGTCTAAATATAACTACAAAGCATGCTATTTATGGTTTATATTCTATTGATTAACTAATTTTGCTTAATTTCCTTTTCTTGTTGGGCCTTGGCTCACGAGTGCTATGTGGTGCAGGTAAAGGCAAAGAAAAGTTGGACCAGCCATGAGTTGGAGAGCTCTAGGGGCGGGGAGTACATATGCAGCCTGCTCGACTACCACAACTGGGATTTCTCTTGAGGAACTAGAGTTATACCCTGTTTTGCCGCTTAGGCCAGCCACTTTTGTATTTTGTTCACATTTGTATTTAAGCTATAAATTTTTTTTGGGATCCCATGTATATACTCAAATTTTTTAATGAAATGTATTACTTCATTTAGTAAAATTTTAATACCTAAACCATTAGTTAACTTTAATTACACATTTAAGTCCAAATGACTTAACGAGTTAAGCACTATTTTAAACACACAGTGTAACAGTTATGGAATAGTAGAGTGTTATAGTAGGGCTAGAATGGAGACTGGTCATCCAAAAGCTCCAATCTGGGTATCTTTCTAGTGGATATATTCTTGGGCTCGATGAATGAAGTCGTTGAGCATGTGGCATCCACCCCTTTCCAGGTCATACCACAGTGGAGAACCTGGTCGGATACCAGCTTATAAAGCCATGAGGTTCTGACAATCATCGACTCTCTTGGACTTTTTAGATTCCTCTTTAAAGGGCTTGATGTATGATTTGAGTGTCTCAAATGACCCTTGCTTGATGTTAGCCAAGGCGTTGACCTTGAAGCTAACCTTTCGTGCCACTATGAACTGTCTCCGGAACTTGGAGGACAGCTGGGACCAGAAATACATTGAACCTTGCCTGTGATTCTTAAACCATTCATGAGATACTACCATCAAGATTAATGGGAAGCAATGGCATCTTGTGTCTTCGGAGATGCGTTGGACGGACATCAACTGATTAAACTTGGAGAGATGGCCGGACGGATCAGTCATCTCACTATATGGGGTGATGTCGGGCATTTTGAAGCCTCTGGGCAATGAGGCTTCAACTATGTGCTGGGCACATGGCTATCCATATTTGTCCTCTAAGTTTGAGTCATTGTCCTGCTTCTTAGCCATCTTAAGCATTATTTTCTTTAAACTCCCCAGTTCTGCCCGGAGAGGGTCATTGTTGCCACTTTGTACCGGGTATGCTCCGTGGTCGGGCATTGCTTCTTTTCTTCGGGATTTCACGTTATCACGGAAGTCTGCTTGAGGGTATTTCCTGTGTAGGTCCTCGGGCATGACTCTATTTTTGTGAGCATTGACATTGTTTTGAAATTAGGTTGTGCGTACCCGCAGAAACCTTTCTCGGGGAATCCTATTCTTGTTTCAACATTAGAATGTTGGGGCACGAAGGGTTCTCTCTCTCATGGCCTAACACAGTCCATTTCTGTGTGTCGTGGCAGAATGCCCTGAGCTCCTTGGATAGTGTGGAATCTCATTAAGCTCTCATGAGGAGCCTTAGCTCTTTCTCCTCCCACATGTGCTGGGTGCACAGGTGGCATTCCAGCTGGTTGTTCACGTACCATGTTAGCGGGTTGTGCAAGTGGCATGTCCGCTGGCTACACATGTGGCACTTCAGCTTGGGAGTCCACCAACAGCCCTTGGGTTGTCAATGTAGCCCTCATGGCATTAACCACCACTTGTAAGGCGACGATGTTGCTTTTTTGCGCCACCATCTCCCTTTGCTAGGAGGCGACTTGGCTTCTTAGAGCCACCACTTATGGTGGTTTTTGTGGCTGAGATGAGCATGAAAACTCGTTGTCTCCACCGTCTCCGTCGTACCCATCATTATCCGCCACCTCCGGAACTCCTACGGGAGGTGGACAGACTTGTCCTCCCACTGTGGTGGGGAGGTCTTCCTCGTGACTGAATAGTTTTGAGTATTCACCATTGTTGAAACTTTTTCTTTCTTCAAGCTCGCAATGAACACACCATAATGTTGATTGGATTTTTTGCCAACTACCAAATAAAAAGAAAAGCTTGAAGAAGAAGAAATATAGCACTAGATTTTGCGTGGTTCATGTTATTAATTAACGCTAGTCCACGAGTCAGTTGTATTAAGGATGATGAAGAACTTGCAAAGCTCAAGTTATCTTGGTTTTCAGGTAGCGTATGTGCTCACTCTAAAAAATGGGAATATGATATGTTACAAAGTTTGATCCCTATTTATAGGCTGCTCGGAAGATTAAGCTCATTAATTGGAGCTGATTACAATTATTCCTCTCTTAATGAGGGTTGTCATTACATAAATAAATACATGCTGCATTTACTAAGCTTATGGGCACCGGTGTATCTCGTGTAGGCCCACTACGAGGAGTCTCAGCCCATTGCTCTATGGGGAAAAATGACCTTGACAGTGTCAGGGTGGTACCAGCACGTTTTCCCATGTTAGGTGGTATCGTGAGACATCCTCTTTGTCGCTTGTATGGGATCGACATCACAATCACTATGGCAAATGGTGTTGGGGGAGAGTGAGATTAGACCACCATAATATTTAGAATCTACACAAAATAATGGTTGACAGAGTCTAAATAAAGATTGAGAAAGATGATGTAAACCCTAGTTGTAGAACAATCTTGTTCAGCCTTGATGAACCTTCAAAACCCTTGTTGAATTCAACACTTTGAACTGTTCCATCAACAAATGAAAAAAAATACAAAACCAAGGCTTGTACATGATTCGTACGTCTGTCTTAATTCTCTATTTCCTAGCCACCATTGATGCTTGAGGCCTATTCTACGAGGAAATGAGGATTGGGATTGAACAAGCCTTAAACTCACAAATTCAAGCACTTTCTTTATGAGTTTTTTTGGAGAAAAATAGAGATTCTTGAAAGCTAGAGAGAGAGAGGCGTTAGAGAGATATTATAGAGAGTGATCAAGTCTTTAAAAACTTTATGAGGACCCTTTTATAGTGTAGGCACCATCACTTTGGTCCCAAAACCTCATTTTTAAAGTTCCTACAATTGAAACTTAAATTTCACATCTACATTATGTGAAATTCACTAAGTGTTTATCCCTAGCTTGTATATTAACACTTATCCTTTGTATTTAACCAATCATAATAGATGGGTGTCAGAAAGATGTCTATGGTCCAAGGAACCTCAAGGCCTGACACCTGGCAACAATTCTCCTACTCTGGAGAAGGGTTCTCGCATGCTTTGAGGAATCGATTGTAGCATGAAGGGTTGTTGGAGCATTATTCTTTGACTAAGGTACTCGGGAGGTAATTCCCATGGAGGATGTACTCCTCCAATGGCTGTAAATGATTATGACAACTGGACTCAGTTCCTGTAATGCCCTGGATAGCCAAGATTGTTACACTGTGTATTTTAAATCATGTTGGACTCGCTAATCAAGTAATTTGGACATAAACATGCAAGTAAAAGTAATTAATGGATTAGGGTTAAAAATTTTGGTCAACAAAATATTTACTTTCATTAAAAAGTTTAAGTCCGTACATGGGATCCCAAAAATACACATTTAAAAAGTTATTTACAACTCAAAAGATTAATAAAAAACATGCCGGCCTAAGCGATAAAAGTAGTGTTTAACCCTAGTTCCTCATTGAGTCCCCGACCGTGACGGTCGAGCAGGCTGCATATGTACACGCTGCCACCAAAGCTCTCCAACTCATGGCTGGTCCAGCTTCTCATTTCCCTTACTTGAACCACATAGCACCCGTGAGCCGAGGCTCAGCAAGAAAACATAGACATGCTCATAAGCAGTTAATCACAGATTTTAGAATCTTATCAGGCCTGCCTAGAAGTAATAACTCTACGCATGCATGCATACAGTCAAGCTAAGTGACTATAGAGACACACCAAGGCCCACAACCCTATTTACAGGTAACTAGCCAAAGGGCTAGACAAGCGTACCCGATGCTTGTTTTCCAAGTGACCATTAGTTTGTTCAAGTGTATATTACACTCCTGGATAGGCCTAAGCATACCGACCTACACCCAACGTGCTATTGTCGCCCTTGACTTATAAGTCAAGCCTTTCGACCTGTGCTCAGCGCGCGATTGTCGCCATTCACTCATAATTCAAGCCTTTCAATCAGATAATACAGACAAGCATAAATCATTTATCACAGATATTCTTAATACAATCAGACATGTTTGATAAAACAACTCAATCATAGTTATAAGCAAGTTCAATGATTGGGCTCAAGCCCTAACCACGGACTAGGTGCAACTTTCTTACCTTAGGCCTCTAACAAGACATATATCACGACCCTGAGAACGACCCTTTTCCTCTTGAGCTAGTCTGTGAACCCTAGTCACAACCATAATAATGAATAACCGTCAATAACGAGTGAATAAAGGTTTCCAAACTGAGTCCTAGCCTCCGAAACCTCAAATTCTACTAAACTGGGTAGTAGAATCCTTCCCGAGTCCTTAGGTTTGAGTCCCCGCAACTCAAAACCTCATTTGGCCACTTTCCCTGTGACAGTCAGAATCCCGTGATTCATAGAGGGAAAGACCTGGTAAAAACTGTGCAATCCCACATCGCATAGGGAAGGTCAAGTGTGATGATTATAAGACTGTGTAGGCATGGGACTACACAGTTGAAGAGGGCTTAAATGGATTGATGGGTACTACCTATGCCAACAAGATGACATCGGACCCCTAAGGGGGGGAGATTGTGATAGTCAGAATCCTGTGATCTGCAGGGGGAAAGACTGGGTAAAAACTGTGCAATCCCACATCGCCTGGGGAAGGTCAAGTGTTATAATTCTAAGACTATATAGGTATGGGACTACACAATTGAAGATGGCTTAAATGGATTGATGGGTACTACTTATGCCAGCAAGATGCATCTTCTTTTCAGTAGCTCATCACTTGAGAAATCCAAAGTTAAGCATGCTTGATCTGGAGTAGTCTCATGATGGGTGACCTCCTGGGAAGTTTTCCCAGGAAGCATGACAGTGAGGACAAAGCATGCTAGAAAGACTCGTGTTGGTTTTCAAGGCCAGTCATCATTCTAGAAAGCAACCATAGTGATGTGGGGCGTTACATTCCCTAACTAGAGCTGCGGCCCACCCTTGAAGGGTCGCGGCGCGCCTCTAGGAGGAGATCCCCGAACCACCAAGGCATAGGACATGCGCTGAGATGCAGCCTACCAGGCACCACAGTGCCAAGGAAGTTCAAAAGAACCCCAGTGCCTCTGAGTTCCTGCGGGTCATAGCGCTCCAAGAACAGCGCCGCGAAGCAACCCCGTGAACCCAGACTTCCAGTGTTTTCCAGCTATTTTCTCCAAACCAAAACCCCTAAAATCATTCCCCAAACCTCAAACAAATCAAGAATTGAGTTCTAAGCTCATAATAACACATCACAAGCAGCATATAAACCCCAAAAACCAAACCAAAACCTCACCACAACTCAAAATTCAAACCTTGAGTTCAAACCTCAAGAACACTAAAAAAAAACTAAAAATTCACCAAAACAGAGTATAACTCCTTACCTCAGCTAAGAAACTATGACCCTAAGCAGTACCTTAATCTAGTTCCCAGCTCTTAGCCTCCAATTTCAAGGAATCTCCAAATTCAAAGAAACTTCATCACAAAGAAAGGAAGAATAGAGGAAACGAGAGAGAGAGAGAGAGAAAAGAGAGATGTTTGAGAATTATGTAATCTGGTTTCTGCAGGCTTCTAATTGAATAAGTCAATTCATGGGCATGAAATGACCGAAATTCCCATTGCCTATACATTGGCTCTTTAATGCCCTCAAGGGAAAAATGTTCCTTTGCCACCATTTCTCACTAATCCTCAATTAACACCATATTTCCCAATTAATTAAAATATCCCCAAATGATCATCAAATAACTTCCCATTACCCAAAAAATCTCGATAATTTACTAAATTACCAAAATACCCCTAGGCTCACCCTAAGTCGGGTATTAATCCCCGTTGTGACTAAACCAGTAACTTTCTCACTAGGATCGTCTCATGCCGAATAACTCAAATATATCCACCTAATAATGTGGTCTAAATCACAAAACACATATATTCACAACTACACCCTCAACGGGTCAAAATTACGAAAATACCCTTCTAATATGAAACAGGCCCATATGCATGTTTAATACACCTAAACATGCTACACTAGACATGTCATAATAACTCACATAATTAACATAATCATGCATATGATCATAAAAATACACATAATATTCATTTATGCCCTCTCGACGCACTAATCAAGGTACTAAGCCTGATTAACAAATTTGGGATGTTACAATTATCCCCTCCTTATAGGAATTTCGTCCTCGAAATTTCGCTTGAACTGTTAGGGATACTGATCTTGCCTGTCTGACTCAAATTACCAGGTCGCTTCCTCGACCTTGTAGTTCTCCCATAATACCTTAATCAAAGATATAGTTTTATTCCTTAGGACCTTGTCTTTCCTATCTAATATATGGACTAGCTATTTCTCATAGGGTAAATCTGTCTGCAACTCCATATCTTCATAACTCAATACATGACTCTTATATGAAATATACTTCTGAAACATCAAAATATGGAATACATTATGTACTCCTGATAATGTCGGAGGTAAGGCCAACCTATAGGCTACCTAACCAATCATCTCCAGGATCTCAAAAGGTCCTACAAATCTAGGGCTCAACTTGCCATTCTTCCCAAACCTCTTCAACCATCTCAATGGTGAAACTTTAAGGAAGACATAGTCTCCCACTTAGAACTCCATGTTCATGCACTTTGAATTTGAATAACTTTTATGTCTACTTTGTGACGCGAGCATTCGAGCTCTAATCTTTTCGATAGCCTCATTGGTCCTCTAAAATGCTTTAGGACCTCGAGTATTTCCTTTCACCCATCTTGTCCCAGTGAATGGGCGATCTACACTTCCTACCATACAACATCTCATAAGGAGCCACTCCAATTGTCGTTGATAGCTATTATTGTAGGAAAATTCTATCAAAGGCAATTACTTACTACAAGACCCTTCAAAGTCCAAAACGCATGCCCAAAGCATGTCTTCCAATATTTGAATCATCCTCTCAGACTGACCATCTATCTGAGGATGGTAAGCTATACTGAATTTCAATTGGGTACCCATAGCTTTCTACAAACTTCCCTATAACTTGGAAGTAAATGTGGGGCCCTAATCTGACACAATTGACTTCAGAGCCCATGAAGACATACTATCTCTTTCACATTGAGATCTGCATACTGGTCAACTGTTTAAGTCATCCTTACTGGTAAAAAGTGAGCTGATTTGGTATACCAATCAGCAATGGCCCATACGAATCATGCTGACCCACCGTCTTGGGTAACCCAACCACAAAATAAATGGTAATGTCCTCCCATTTCCGCTCTGAGATATCCAGAGGTTGTAATAGCCCTGCTGGTCTCTGATGTTCAACCTTGATCCGCTGACACGTCAGACACTTTCTTCATTCTAGGCCACCAATATAAAGTCTTTAGATCATGATAAATCTTGGTGGTGCCTGGATGCAAATAATAATGGGTGGTATAAGATTCATCATGAATCTCTCGTATAATAGTGGCATCCATCGGAATATAGATCTGACCCTTATATCTCAATAAACCCATCTCCGAAACTTTATAGTTTTTAGCCACTCTAACTAAGACGTCCCCCCTAATCTTCATCAACTAAAAATCATTCAGTTTACTTTATTTTATCCATTCTTGATGAGTAGAATGCAAGGTGATATTGGATAACTGGCCCACCACCAACTCTATCCCTGCTCTAGTCATATCCTCTCTAGAAGAATCATTCAGTTGTAACGTCCTAAATTACCTAATAAGACTTAGGGCCTTGATTAGGAGGCCAGGATGGCAAACTATGGAAATTACGTGTTTATGTGATATTTATGTGTATCATTATATGATTATGTGAGTTATATTATAATATGACTTGATATGAATGTTTAGGTGTATTAAATATGCATGTGGGCTCGTTTCTTATTAGAAGGAAAATTTTCGTAATTTGGCTCGTTATGGGTATATTTAGCATACATGTGATATATGTGTGAGACCACATTATTATGAGGATATATTTGGGTTACTCGGCACGAGCCGATATAGGGATCAAGTTAGCGGGAAAATCACAACGGGACAAATACTTGAATCGGGGTGAGTCAAGGGGTATTTTGTGTATTTAGTATGTTATCGGGATATTGGGTAATGGGAATGTATATTCGAGGATATATTCGAAGTTAGTGAGGTTAGGAGCGATTTTTGTGAATTTTGACTATTTTACCATCGGGGACGTTTTTGGGGTACCTCGAGCCTTGAGATCTACTTAAGGTTACTTGAGCTCGAAGTAACCTGATAGAAACAGAAACATGTTCAAACTCTCCCTCTCTCTATCGTTCTCCTTATTGACACCAATAGCATTTTTGAAGGAAACACGAGTTTCAAGGCTCAACTTTAAGCAAGGTTAGAGTCATAACGATTCTAGGGAAGATTAGAAGCTTGAGAGCCGGAGCATTTAGTTGGAAAATTACTTAATCAGAGGTAATCCAAGCTTTAAGTTATGAGTTTTTGAGTTCTTAAGCTTTGATTGGATTTTATGGTTTTGATGAGTTTTTATTTGTGTTAAAACTTGGGTTTTGATGGTTTTAGGTTGCTGAATTGATTGGGAACTTTGTTTTTGGGATTTGACTATGTTTGGGTAGGTTTATGGAGGGATTTTGCTTGAGAAAAATGGAGAAAAAATAGAGTTTGCAGGTTGAGCCGTGACCCTGTTCTTGGGGCGTCACAACTCTCTTAGACGCAGGGAGAAGCTGGTGCCTTTGGGCCTTTTGAGCCACGGCGTGGGTGCAGTTAGGGATGAGCCTTGGGCTCTCTGACTTGGGGCGGGCCACGACTCAATGTTTGTGCAGCGACGCTTAAGAGGATTTTAGGCCTTGGGGAGGTTTTGAGTGCAGGAACTCAAACCTAGGGGCTCGGGATAGATCATACTACCCAGTTTAGTAGGATTCGACGTCTTGAAGGCTAGGACTCAGTTCAAAAGCCTCTATTTACTCGTTATTGACGTGATTCTATATTTGGTTGTGAATAGGTTATCGCTAAGAGCTTGAGATGAGGACCGTGCTTGATGGTTGTTCTTACTTTACATTATACTCGAACCTGAGGTAAGAAAACTGCACCCAATACGTGATGTACATGACTAGGGCATGACCCGAATGTGAAAAGTAGATTTGATTAGGGCTTGGGCCCTGCAAATGTGCATGATTATTATTATGCCTATGATTGATTGATTAAGCATGATGAATCCTCTATATCTGGATATTTGTTATATGATGAATGCCTGTCTGCATTATCTGATTGAGAAATGATTGACTTATGAGTCAAGGAAGGAAATAGCACTGGTCGAAAAGCATTGACTTATCAGTCAAGAGCGGCAATAGCACTTTGAGTGCTGGTCGAGATGGTTAGGCCAAATCAGGAGCACATCATACACTTGTCTGACCCAATGGTCGTTGAAAATTAAGTGCCACGTACATTGAGCCAACTCCACGACTGGTTATACAGAGGATAGGGCAATGGGCCCCGGGGTGACTTATTAGTCCCATATCCTAGGGCTGGGTCCCAATGTGATTTATTAATCATGTGATTTGGGCAACGGGCCCCAGTATGATTCAGCTAATCATTTATGTAACGCCCTAGTTACCCCAGAATAGTTACGGTGAACGGTGAACCGGAAATTTGACCCGTTACCCAAGTCCTTTGGTTAAAAACGTACTCTAAGTGTTATTAACAGGCTAAGGTGGAAAACCAATCAAAAGGAAAGGATATATTTTATTAAATACGTAAAACTGTTCATGGGCCCATAAAATCTTTTACAAGTTATTTACAACACAAAATGGTCATTACTGTTTCAAAATTTACAAACCCGCCGACCTAAGCGGAAAAAATAGGGTAAACCCTAGTTCCTCTGAGAACTCCTTGGCCGTGGTGGTCAAGCAGCCGCATATGTACACATCACCACCTAAGCTCTCCACTCAAGGCTAGGTGAGCTTTTCTTTCCCTTTACCTGCACCACATAGCACCCATGAGCCAAGGCCCAGCAAGAAAACATAATATAGCATGATATAATATCAACAATGATCATAATAATCATTCAGGACTTTCAGTCCAAAACAAGTAAGTGACAGTCGCAAAAATCACCAAGATGGGAACAGCTCCCTTTAGTCATGTGACAATATGGTCACCGGGGCTTAACAGATAAGTGAAACTTTCACTAGCTTAAATAGGATAGGTGCATGGTGACTAGTCACCGACATAACCTTCCTCATGACCATAGAGTCATAACCCTGGAACATCGTTCCCTAGCCATGTGACAAACGGTCACCTGGGCCTTAGGCCCTGGCTCTAAGTAGCTAGCTTAGACTAGTCAAGTGCTTATAAGTTTCATCGACCTTAGGGTTGGTCCAGCATTAATTCCTTAGAGTCATTCAATGCTGATATCGATTAGATATAATCTTCATTCGGCCCTACGTTCAGGACGCTTATGCCGTTTCTGACTCTTAGGTTAGTGATACACGACCAGTGCCGTCCCTGACTAATCAGTGCCATACACAAGTAAACAACATCCTCTAGCACTTAATATGCAATCAATGTCCACATTTATCAACCAACATGCCTCAACAACAATCATGCATGTCATATACACAGGGTGCAGTTTTCTTACCTCAGGTTCGAGCGAGTAATATAACGAGAACGACACTTGAGAACGATCAACATTTTGGTTCCTTATCGGTTACCTAATCACAACCAATTATAACCTACATTAATAAGAATCCACAATGAAAGGGTCTTAACCTAAACGCCACTCTCGAGACCTCGAAACATGCCCACACGGTGAGTAGATTCGATCTTGGGCCTTAAGGATTGAAACCCCAAGCCAAAAACACTTAAAAACACTCAAAACGGGATTCTGAAGGAACAGAGTAGTGCTATAGCGCTGCTCCCTAGCGCCCCAATGCTATTCTCAGAACCCCCAAAACACCCAAAAGAATCCTGTGTAGCGCTATAGCCCTAGGGTGGGCGTTGTAGCGCTACCCCCAGACTGAAACTCCCCTGAAACCTTCTTCTTCGATTCCTTCGATTCCAACCTGTTTCTAATGCTTCCAAATCCCATTTTTGATGCCAAATGAAACCAAAAACCAACCTAACATACCCCAAACATCACAACCATAAGAACCCTAGCCAAATCTCCCAACAAAACCAAGTATTCAACCTAGAAATCACAACAGAAAACTAGAACCAAAACAGGGCAAACTAGAGAATTCAATGGCTAGAAACTTACCCCAAGCTCAGCTTATGATGCTCTTCAATGGTGGAACACTCTCCCAAACTCCCAAGGCTTACTTCCCAAGCTTGAATCCTCAAGAATGGCTCAAAAAAATCTCAAAGGAAACTGAAGGAGAAAAGATACGGGAAGGCTCTTGAAGATGCTTTGTTTTTCTACTTCTTTTACAGCCTAAAATGGCTTAAGTCTATCCTAGGGGTAAAAAGACCATTATACCCCTAGGTCAATTAAAGGTTTCTAAAGGCTCCCAAGGGAAAAATTGGTATTCTCCACCAATCTCGTTAATCATAATTAACGCTCTCCAATTCCCGCTATTCTCAATAATCTCAAACACCAATAATTCATATCCCGTTACCCTTTAATTCCCAGCAACACTCTAATCATTAAAATCACCCTGAGACTCATCCTGAGCCCCGAACTTAAACCTGTTATGACTAGACCGCTAATCAATATTCCATGATCGTCTCATGTCGAATAGCTCAAACAAACCCACATTATAATGTGGTCTCAACAATATATCACTGACATGCATACAAATATACAATTATGCCCTTAATGGGCCAAATTACCAAAATATCATATTATAATATAATTCCCATAAACATGCATATTATCAATTAATGGCATAATTAAGCAAGTATGGCCCTCGCGGCCTACTAATCCCGCCATTAAACCGCATTAGGGATTCCGGGGCATTACAACTATCCCCTCCTTACAGAAATCTCGTCCTCAAAATTTACCAGAACAGCTCGGGATACTAACTCTGCATATCTGACTCCAGCTCCCAGGTCGCTTCCTCGACCTTGCTGTTCCTCTACAATACCTTAACCAAAGGTATCGTCTTATTCCTGAGGACCTTATCCTTTCTGTCAAGAATCTGAACTGGCTACTCCTCAAAGGAGAGATCTGGCTCAAGCTCCAGATCTTCATAGCTCAAAATATGATTCACATCAGATACATACCTCCGAAGAGTTGATACATGAAACGCATTATGCACGGCTGACAATGCCGGAGGCAAAGCCAATCTGTAAGCCACTTGACCAACCCTCTCCAGGATCTCAAATGGACCTACAAATCTAGGACTCAACTTGCCTTTCTTCCCAAACCTTCTCACCCCTTTCCATGGCGAGACTCTAAGGAAGACATAGTCTCCTACTTGGAACTCCACGTTCCTACGCTTGGGATCTGCATAACTTTTCTGCCTACTCTAAGAAGCAAGCATCCGAGCTCTAATCTTCTCAATAGCCTCACCGGTCCTCTGAACTGCCTCAGGACCTAAGTATCTCCTTTCACCTGTCTCATCCCAATGAATGGGAGGCCTACACTTCCTACCATACAGCATCTCATAAGGTGCAACTCCAATGGTAGACTGATAATTGTTGTTATAGGAGAACTCTATCAAAGGCAGATACTTACTCCAAGATCCACCAAAGTCCAGCACACATGCCCGCAGAATGTCTTCCAATATCTGGATCGTCCTCTCAGATTGCCCATCTGTCTGAGGATGATAAGCAGTACTGAACTTCAATTGTGTCCCCATGGCTTTCTGCAAATTCCCCAGAACTTGGAAGTAAAAGTAGGCTCCCGATCTGACACGATCGACCTAGGTGCTCCATGGAGGTGCACGATCTCTCTCACATAGAGATCTGCATATTGATCAACTGTATAAGTAGTCCTCACTGGCAAGAAGAAAGTTGACTTAGTGTAGCGATCCACTATCACCCAAATAGAATCCAACAGTCCTGGGTAAGCCCACCATGAAATCCATCGTGATGTCCTCCCAGTTCCACTCTGGGATATCCAGAGGCTGCAATAACCCTGCCGGCCTCTGATGCTCAACCTTGACTTGTTGACATGTCAAGCACTTAGCCACATACTCTACTACATCTCTCTTCATCCCCGACCACCAATTCAATGATCTCACATTCTGATACATCTTCGTGCTGCCTGGATGCAAAGAGTAAGGTGTAGTATGAGATTCATCAAGAATCTTTTGCCTAAAAGCAGTGTCTAACGGAACACATATCCTCCCCTTATATATCAACAACCCTATCTCAGACACTGTATAATCTCTGGAGGCTCCAGCCAGAACATCCTCTCTGATCTTGATCAGCTGTGGATCACTCAGCTGACCCCTCTTAATTCTCCCCAACAGCGTAGACTGTAGCGTAATATTAGTCAACTGGCCCATCAACAACTCTATACCAGCTCTGGTCATATCATCTGCTAACTCTCTGGCTATCAGTCTCATACCATGAATCTGTCTCAGACCCTTCCGGCTTAAAGCATCAGCTACCACGTTGGCCTTTCCTGGATGATACAAAATCTCACAGTCATAATCTTTTACTAACTCCAGCCAACGCCTTTGCCTCATATTCAAATCTTTCTGGGTGAAGAAGTATTTCAGGCTCTTGTGGTCTGTATAGATCTCACACTTCTCTCCGTAGAGATAATGCCTCCATATCTTTAAAGCAAAGACCACAGCCGCCAACTCTAAATCATTAGTGGGATACCTCTTTTCATACTCCTTCAATTGACGGGAAGCATAAGCAATTACCTTCTCTGAATGCATCAGAACACAACCCAAACCCTGATGAGAAGCATCACAATAAATCACAATCTTCTCCTAATCTGTCGGAAGGCTCAGAATCGAAGCTGTAATCAACCTCTGCTTTAGTTCCTGGAAGCTATTCTCACATTTATCTGACCACACAAATTTCTGGGTCTTGCGTGTCAGCTTAGTCAATGCACTAGCTATCTTTGAAAACCCTTCCACGAAACGCCTATAATAGCCTGCCAATCCAAGGAAACTTCTAACCTCAAAAGCATTCTTTGGCCTTGGCCAATCTCTGACCGCTTCAATCTTTGCTGGCTCTACCTTAATCCCCTCCTTACTGACAATGTGCCCAAGAAAGGATACCTGAGATAACCAGAACTCACATTTCTTGAACTTTTCAAATAGTCTGTGTTCCCTTAGTCTCTGTAGAACCAACCTCAAATGTTGCTCATGCTCTAACTCAGATTGAGAATATACCAGGATATCATCGATGAAGACGATCACAAACTGGTCCAGATAATCCTTGAACACTCGGTTCATCAGATCCATAAAAGCAGCAGGGGCATTAGTCAATCCAAAAGACATGACTAAGAACTCATAATGCCCATACCTGGTACGAAAAGCAGTCTTCGGTATATCTCCCTCCTTGACCCTCAACTGCTGATAACCAGAACGAAGGTCGGTCTTTTAGAATACCTTTTTACCTTGCAACTGATCAAACACATCATCTATCCTTGGCAAAGGATACTTATTCTTAATTGTCAACTTATTCAGTTCTCTGTAATCAATACACATTCTAAGAGAACCATCCTTCTTCTTTACAAACAGAACTGGTGCACCCGAAGGTGATAAGCTAGGTCTGATAAAACCCAAATCCAATAGTTCTTGCAACTGTACCTTTAATTCTTTCAACTCAGCTGGGGCCATTCTGTAAGGTGTTCTAGACACTGGCTCCATCCCTGGAAAATATTTTGGAAACACATCCAGAAATTCACAAACAAGTCTGGTATCTTCTGGTCTCACTGGCATGACCTGAGTGGTATCAACCACACTGGCTAAGAATCCAACACAACCTCCTTGCAATAGATCCCTAGCCCTCAACACAGAAATTATAGGTATGCGAGGTCCATGCACAGTACCAACAAACACAAAGGGATCCTCACCTTTAGGTTCAAAGGTGACCATCTTCCTTCTGCAATCAATGGTTGCCTCATACTTCGCCAACCAATCCATACCCAGTATCATATCGAAGTCAGTCATAACCAATTCTATCAAATCCACTGACAACTCTCTGCCCTCCACTGTCACTGGCAAAGATCTGACCCATTTCCTGGATACCACTAACTCCCCAGTGGGTAACAAAGTTCCAAACCCCACAGCATAAAAATCACAGGGTCTACAAAGTCTATCAATAATACTACTAGAAACAAAAGAGTGTGTAGCACCAAAATCAATCAATACATTATAAGGGGTTCCAGCACTATGAAGCTGACTTGTACCAACTGAGGGAGAAGCCTCAGCTTCTGCTTGAGTCAATGCGAACACTCGAGCTGGGGCCGAGCTGTCCGCTTTTCTGGGTTCTTCTTTTCTTGCCTTAGGACAATCCTTTTTAAGATGACTTATTGCTCCACAAGAGAAGTAGGCCATTGCCCTACACTCTCCCAAATGACGCCTCTTGCATCTAGGGCATTCAGGAAAAGACTTCCAGGCTTCATTACAACCTGGACGAACCATTGAAATACCAAGGGGCCGCCTATTAGGACCTGGAACTGGGAAGGTATCAGGAACCTTCCTCTTCTGCTCACTAGGGCCTTTACCCCTACCAGAACCCACAAATGGAGGAACTGTCTTCCTGAACTCCTTTCTGGCTGCACTATCATGCCAGATCCTGTTCTCTGCACTCTTAGTTGTGAGTGCCTTCTCAACCACCTGTGCATAGGTAGTAACCCCAACCACAGTGGTGATACGTACATCTTGGGCTAATCTGGGCTGTAGCCCCTGAAGAAATCTTTCCCTTCTGGTCCCATCGGTGGGTACCAGTTCCATGGAAAACTTCGCCAAACGATCAAATTTCAAGGCATACTCAGTGACTGACAAATTTCCCTGAAGTAGCCTAATAAACTCCTCAGCTTTAGCTGCCCTGATGGCATCATTGTAAAATTTCATGTTGAACAGAGTTTGAAACTCTTCCCAACTCAGGGCATTAACATTCTTGGTCTGGGTAATAACCTCCCACCAAATTCGGGCATCCTCTCGAAACATATAAGTGGCATAGGCCACCCTCTCATTACCAGTTACCCTCATGAAATCAAGGATAATGGTAATCATACTCATCAACTTCTTTGCCTTGGCAGGATCTGCACTGCCCTTAAATACAGGAGGTTGCTGCTTCCTGAACCTTTCATAAAGAGGCTCCCATTTATTTCCAACCTCAGGCAGCTGCTCTATTGCTGGCACCGACACAGGAGGTGCCTTTGATACACTAGCCACTATAGGCGCTTGCTGCTGTTTCAGGAGACGAAGCTCCTCTCCCTGTCTTAACACTGGTTCCTGCAGATCACTGATTATTTGCTACCAGTTTACAGGAGCTGGCTGTGGAATTTGTGACTAGTCATTCTCTTGACCCTGACTATTATTATTCTGGCCCTGATCACTCTGGCCAGCTGAAGTATCTGTCTACCCTGGATTCATTCTTATCTGTTATACCTTGCTGAAACAATGATCAATACGACCAGTCAGGTAGTAATAACTAAACCTCTTGCCGCCTTACAATCCAAGAACAAGCAAACAATTATTATATTCCACAGTCATACAATTATACAGGAAGATACATGTTTATAGCATTTAGCACTCATCATGTATCACATAATATTTCATAATCAACCATACTAATAAGTATTTTATAGCAATCTCAGTACTAATTAGCACACATTTGCTGAGGATATAATATTTCAGGGCACAGGTTTAACATGGTGTCTCATGCATACAGGTAAAGCATATATACTATATTTAAGCAGTTATACATATAACTACATAAATATATACCAAACCATGAGTCGAGCTTGACCTCAGTGATGTGTGTACATGCCCATCCAATCTACAGGAACCCTAACCTTGGCACGCTCTGATACCAAGTTGTAATGCCCTGGTTACCCCAGAACAGTTACGGTGAATGGTGAACCGGAAATTTGACCCGTTACCCGAGTCCTTTGGTTAAAAATGTGCTCTAAGTGTTATTAACAGGCTAAGGCGGAAAACCAATTAAAAGGAAATGATATATTTTATTAAATACATAAAACTGTTCATGGACCCATAAAATATATTACAAGTTATTTATAACACAAATGGTCATTATTGTTTCAAAATTTACAAACCCGCCGACCTAAGCGGCAAAAATAGGGTAAACCCTAGTTCCTCTAAGAACTCCTTGGCCGTGGTGGTCAAGCAGCCGCATATGTACACATCACCACCTAAGCTCTCCACTCAAGGCTAGGTGAGTTTTTCTTTCCCTTTACCTGCACCACATAGCACCCATGAGCCAAGGCCAAGCAAGAAAACATAATATAGCATGATATAATATCAACAATGATCATAATAATCATTCAGGACTTTCAGTCCAAAACAAGTAAGTGATAGTCGCAAAAATCACCAAGATGGGAACAGCTCCCTTTAGTCATGTGACAATAGGGTCACCGGGGCTTAACAAATAAGTGAAACTTTCACTAGCTTAAATAAGATAGGCGCATGGTGACTAGTCACCAACATAACCTTCCTCATGACCATAGAGTCATAACCCTGGAACATCGTTCCCTAGCCATGTGACAAACGGTCACCTTGGACTTAGGCCCTGGCTCAAAGTAGCTAGCTTAGACTAGTCAAGCGCTTATAAGTTTCATCGACCTTAGGGTTGGTCCAGCATTAATTCCTTAGAGTCATTCAATGCTGATATCGATTAGATATAATCTTCATTCGGCCCTACGTTCAGGACGCTTATGCCGTTTCTGACTCTTAGGTCAGTGATACACGACCTGTGTCGTCGCTGACTAATCAGTGTCATACACAAGTAAACAACATCCGCTAGCACTTAATATGCAATCAATGTCCACATTTATCAACCAACATGCCTCAACAACAATCATGCATGTCATATACACAGGGTGTCATTTTCTTACCTCAGGTTCGAGCGAGTAATATAACAAGAACGACTCCTGAGAACGATCAACCTTTTAGTTCCTTAGCGGTTACCTAATCACAACCAATTATAACCTCCATTAATAAGAATCCACAATGAAAGGGTCTTAACCTAAACCCCACTCTCGGGACCTCGAAAAATTCCCACACGGTGAGTAGATTCGATCCCGGGCCTTAAGGATTGAAACCCCAAGCCAAAAACACTTAAAAACACTCAAAACGGAATTATGAAGGAACAGAGTAGCGCTACAGTGCTGCTCCCTAGCGCCACAGCGCTATTCTCAGAACCCCCAAAACGCCCAAAAGAATCTTGTGTAGCGCTATAGCGCCCTAGGGTGGGCGCTGTAGCGCTACCCCAAGACTGAAACTCCCCTGAAACCTTCTTCTTCGACTCCTTCGATTCCAACCTGTTTCCAATGCTTCCAAATCCCATTTTTGATGCCAAATGAAACCAAAAACCAACCTAACATACCCCAAACATCACAAACATAAGAACCCTAGCCAAATCTCCCAACAAAACCAAGTATTCAATCTAGAAATCACAACAGAAAACTAGAAGCAAAACTGGGCAAACCAGAGAATTCAATGGCTAAAAACTTACCCCAAGCTCAGCTTATGATGCTCTTCAATGGTGGAACACTCTCCCAAACTCCCAAGGCTTACTTCCCAAGCTTGAATCCTCAAGAATGGCTCAAAAAAATCTCAAAGGAAACTAAAGGAGAAAAGATACCCGAAGGCTCTTGAAGATGCTCTATTTTTCTACTTTTTTACAGCCTAAAATGGCTTAAGTCTATCCTAGGGGTAAAAAGACCATTATACCCCTAGGTCAATTAAAGGTTTCTAAAGGCTCCCAAGGGAAAAATTGGTATTCCCCACCTATCTCGTTAATCATAATTAACGCTCTCCAATTCCTGTTATTATCATTAATCTCAAACACAAATAATTCATATCCCATTACCCTTTAATTCCCGGCAACGCTCTAATCATTAAAATCACCCTGAGACTCATCGCAAGCCCCGAACTTAAACCTGTTATGACTAGACCGCTAATCAATATTCCATGATCGTCTCATGCCGAATAGCTCGAACAAACCCACATTATAATGTGGTCTCAAAAATATATCACCGACATGCATACAAATATACAATTATGCCCTCAACAGGCCAAATTACCAAAATATCATATTATAATATAATTCCCATAAACATGCATATTATCAATTAATGGCATAATTAAGCAAGTATGGCCCTCTCGACATACTAATCCCGCCATTAAACCGCATTGGGGATTCCGAGGCATTACAATTTTATTAGGGCATTTGGCCTCACATGACGATGTAGTCATTTATATGATTGATATGTATGCATGTGTAGGGTTATTACTGCTAGCCATGCTTATTATTGTTTGGCAATGTATTATTTATTGCTTATATTGGACCTTGGCTCACGGGGGCTATGTGGTGCAGGTAAGGGGAAATGGAAGCTGGACCAGCCATGAGTTAGAGAGCTTAGGTGGCCACGTGTATGTATGCAGCCGCTTGACCACCACGACCAAGGTTTCTGAGAGGAACTAGGGTTAAGCCCTATTTTTGCCGCTTAGGTCGACGGGTTGTTACTTTTGAGTTGTAATTACCCTTTTGGAATTGTAAACAAATTTGTAAATGTTTATTATGAGATCCTATGTACAACTTAACATTTTAATGAAATATCTATTCCATTTGAGCGAAAATTTTAACCGTGGACCGTTAATAACATTTAGTTGCACGTTTATGGACGAATGACTGGTTTAGCGAGTTTACCACTATTTAAAATACACAGTATAACAGTCTTGGCTAACCAGGGTGTTATAACTTGGTATTAGAGTGTTCCAAGCTTAATGGTTCCTGAAGACAGGATGGGTATGTACACTTGCCACTAAAGCCATACTCGATTAAGGGTTTGGTAACTATTTATGTGGTTATGAGCTTAACTTCTAAAATAGGATATAAATGCCTTAGGTAGCATGAGATATACTGACAGGGCCTGGTCCTTGACTGCTCCATGATTTAATAGGATGTGCTTATTAGCACTAACATTGCTTGTGAATGCAAAGGAAATGCATATTAGCGTTGTTATATGGACATGTAGGTCAATACACGCTCATTAGCGCTGTCATAGATACATGTATGCCAGAGAATGTTTATTAACATTGTTATTTGGTTATAAATGCTAGCAAATACTTATAAGCACTGTTAAATGTTAAGGAAATGCTTATCAGCATCGCTATTGGATATGAACATGAATCGACATGCTTATTAGCATGACTTTTGAATGTGAATGATTATATGCTTAGTCTTGGACCGTGAGGTGGCAATATTTTTAGTTATCACTACCTAACAGGCCGAATTGATTATTGCAGCAAGGTATAAGCTTGGAAGTATGCTTCCAAGGCAGATAGAGTCATCAGCTAGCCAGGAAGATCAGGGCCAAAATGACAAACACGGTCAGAATGACAATTAGGGTCAAACCCCTCCGCTAGCTCTTGAGAAATGGCAGCAAGTGCTTGCTGATTTACAAGCCAGACTATTGAGGTAGGAAGAAAAGATCTACCTCCTGAGACAAAAATAGTTTCCCGCAGGGAACATTTTGCCAAAGGCACCACCTGTGATGATGCCAACAGTTGAAGAGTTGCCAGAGGCTAGGAATAGATGGGAACCTCTTTATGAAAGGTTCATGAAACAACACCCTGCAGTCTTTTAGGGTAATGCAGATCTGGCTATGGCCGAACAATGGATGAGCATGGTTACCACCAACCTGGATTTCATGAGGGTGGTTGGTAATGATAGGGTGGCCTGTGCCACATACATGTTTCAGGAGGATGCCCGAATTTGGTGGAAGGTGATATCCTAGACGAGAAACATTAATACTCTGGATTGGGAAGAGTTTTGAACTCTGTTTAATGAAAATTATAATGATGCCGTCAGGGCTGCAAAATCTGAAGAGTTCCGTAAACTACTTCAGGGAAATATGTCATTGACACGGTATGCAATGAGGTTTGATAGATTAGCCAAGTTCGCTCAAAACGTGGTGCCCACTAATGGGAAAAGGAGAGAAAGATTTCTTCAGGGGCTATAGCCTATGATAGCTTGGGATATTTGCATTATCACCGTGCCAGGGTGATAACTTATGCACAGGTGGTAAAGAAGGCTCTTACTGCTGAGGGCGCAGAGAATAAGATCTGGCGCAAGAATGTGGCTAGGAGAGATACTAGGAGGATGGGACCTCCATTTGTGAGTTCAGGTAGGAGCGGAGGCCTTAGTGATCAGAAAATTAAGGCTCTAGATTCCTTTCCAACTCTAAGCCCTAACAGGAGACCACGTGGTATTCAGATAGGCAGCCAGTGCGGCAATGAGGGTTGGAGGACTTTTCCAGAGTGCGCCAGATGTAAGAGGCACCATATAGGGGAATTTCACATTCTTTTGTTGCGAGTAGAATTATTGATAGACTGTGTAGGCCATGTGATTATTATGATGTGGGGTTTGGGACCTTATTGCCCACTGGGGAGTTAGTAGTATCCAAGAGATGGGTCAGATCATTGCCTGTGACAATGGAGGGCATAGATTTTTTAGTTGATTTGATAGAGTTGGTTATGACCGACTTCGATATGATTCTGGGTATGGACTGGTTAGTGAAGTGTGGGGCAACCATAGACCGTAGGAGGAAGATGGTAACCTTTGAGCCTGAGGGAGAGGATCCTCTTGTATTTGTTGGCACTATGCATGGACCTTGTGTTCCAATGATATTAGCATTAAGGGCTAAAGACCTATTGCAAGGTGGTTGCATAGGATTCCTAGTTAGTATGGTGGATACCACTAAGGTCATGCCAATGGGACCAGAAGAGACCAGACTAGTCTGTGAGTTTCTGGATGTGTTTCCAGAGAATTTACCAGGGTTGCCGCCACACAGAGAGATAGAGTTTGTTATTCAACTTGCACCAGGGACACAACCAGTGTCTAGGGCACCATACAGAATGTCCCTAGCATAGTTGCATGGACCCCATGCACCTATGATATCTATATTTAGGGCTAGAGATCTATTGCAAGGTGGTTGCATAGGATTCCTAGCCTGTGTGGTATATACCACTCAGGTTGTGCCAGTGGGATCAGAGGAGACTAGATTAGTCTGTGATTTTCTGGATGTGTTTCCAGAGGATATACTAGGGTTGCCGCCACATAGAGAGATAGAGTTTGTTATTAAACTGGTACCAGGGATAGAGCCAGTGTTTAGGGCACCGTACAGAATGGCCCCAATAGAGTTAAAGAACTAACGATACAACTGCAGTAGTTGTTAGTCTTGGGTTTTATTAGACCCAATTTCTCACCATGCGGTGCACTAGTCCTATTTGTAAAGAAGGATGGTTCTCTGAGGATGTGCATTGACTACAGGGAACTAAACAAGTTAATAATCAAGAACAAGTATCATCTGCCAAGGAGAGATGACCTATTTGATTAGTTGCAGGGTAAGATGGTATTCTCAGAGATAGATCTTCGATCTGGTTATCACCAGCTGAGGATGAAGGAGGGAGATATACCAAAGACTGCCTTTCGTACCAGGTACGGGCATTATGAGTTCTTTATCATGTCATTTGGGTTGACTAATGCCCTAACTGCTTTTATGGATATGATGAACAAGGTGTTCAAAGATTATCTAGATCGGTTTGTGATCATCTTCATCGACAATATTCTAGTTTAGCCAGAGTCAGAACATGAGTAGCATCTGAGGTTGGTTCTATAGAGGGTGATGGTGCACAAACTATTTGTAAAGTTCAAGAAGTGTGAGTTCTGGCTACCACAGGTGACTTTCCTTGGTCATATTGTCAATATGGATGGGATCAAGGTGGACCCAACTAAGGTTGAGGTAGTCAGAGATTGGCCAAGGCCAAGGAACGCCTCAGAGCTTAGGTGTTTCCTTGGATTGGCAAGTTACTACATGCATTTTGTGGAAGGGTTCTCAAGGATTGCTACCCCATTGATTGAACTGACACGCAAGAATTGGAAGTTTGTGTGGTCAGATAAGTGTGAGAACAACTTCAAGGAGTTAAAGCGGTGATTGATCACAACTCCAGTTTTAAGTCTTCCAACATATCAAGACAAGTTTGTAGTGTATTGTGATGCCTTAAGACAAGGTTTGGGTTGTGTTCTTATGCTGACGAGGAAGATGATTACCTATGCATCATATCAGTTGAAAGAGTATGAATAGAGACACCCCACTCATTATCTAGAGTTGCCAGCAGTGGTCTTTGCATTAAAGGTATGGAGGCATTACCTTTATGGGGAGAAGTGTGAGATATACACTAACCACATGAGCTTAAAGTACTTCTTTACACAGAAAAATATGAACACGAGACAGAGGCGTTGGCTGGAGTTGGTGAAGGATTATGATTGTAAAATCCTGTATCACACAAGGAAGACCAATGTGGTGGCAGATGCCTTAGCTGGAAGGGTCCGACACAGTTATACAGTGCGAGACAGATGTCCAGGGAATCGGCAGATGATATGACCAGAGCTAGAATAGAGTTTTTGGTGGGCCAGTTGGCCAACATTATGCTGTAGTCTACACTGTTGGAGAGAATAAAGGAAAGTCAGTTGGATGATCCACGACTGAAAAATATCAGAGGGGATGTTCTAGCTAAAGTGGCTAGGGAATATATAAGGTAAGATATAGGCTTGCTGAGGTACAAAGGTCGGATCTATGTTCTGATGGACACTGCTATCAGACGGAAGATTCTAGATGAATCTTATACTACCCCTTACTCTTTGCATCCAGGCACCACGAAGATGTATCAGGATGTGAGATCGTTATATTGGTTGCCTGGGATGAAGAAGGATATGACAGAATATGTGGCTAAGGGCTTGACATGTCAATAGGTCAAGGGTGAGCGTCAGAGACCAGCAGGGCTATTACAGGCTTTGGACATCCCAGAGTGGAAATGGGAGGACATCACGATGGATTTCATGGTGGGGTTACCCAGGACCGTGGGTCAACATGAATCAGTGCACCAAATCAACTCACTTCTTACCAGTGAGGATGACTTATACAGTTGACCAGTATGCAGATCTCTATGTGAGAGAGATAGTAAGCCTTCATGGGACTCCGAGGTCGATCGTGTCAGATCGGGACCCCGCAATTACTTCCAAGTTTTGGGGAAGTTTGTAGAAGGCTATGGGTACACAGTTGAAGTTCTGTACTGCCTATCATCCTTAGACAGATTGACAATTTGAGACAACGATACAGATATTAGAAGACATGCTGCAAGCATGTGTGTTGGACTTTGAAGGGTCCCTGAGTAACTATTTGCCTTTGATAGAGTTTTCTTGCAATAACAGCTATTAGTCAACCATTGGAGTGACTCCTTATGAGATGTTGTACAGTAGGAAATGTAGATCTCCCATTCATTGGGATAAGATAGGAGAAAGGAAATACTTGGGTCCTGAGGCAGTTCAGAGGACCAATGAGGCTATTGAGAAGATTAGAGCTCGAATGCTCGCTTCTCAGAGTAGATAGAAAATTTATGCTGATCTGAAATGCAGGAACGTGGAGTTCCAAGTGGGAGACTACGTCTTCCTTAGAGTCTCACCATGGAAAGGGGTGAGGAGATTTGGGAACAAGAGCAAGTTGAGCCCTAGATTTGTAGGACCATTTGATATCTTGGAGAAGATTGGTTAGGTGGCCTATATGTTGGCCTTACTTCCAGCACTGTTGGTCGTACATAATGTATTTCATATTTCAATCCTTCAGAAATATGTATTAGATGTGACTCATGTATAGAGTTACGAGGATCTGGAGCTTCAAGCAGATCTCTTCTATGAGGAACATCTAGTCCAGATACTAGACAGGAAGGACAAGGTCCTGAGGAACAAGAAAATACCTATATTTAAGGTATTATGGAGGAACAACAAGGTCGAGGAAGTGACCTGGGAGTTGGAGTCAGATATGCATAATCAGTATCTCGAGATGTTTAGGTAAAATTTCGAGGATGCAATTTCTGTAAGGAAGGGATTGTTGTAACTTCCCAAATTACCTAATAAGTCTTAGGGCCTTAATTAGGGGGTCAGGATGGAAACTATGGAAAATTATGTGTTTATGTGATATTTATGTGTATCATTGTACGATTATGTGAGTTATATTATAATATGACTTAATATGCATCTTTAGGTGTATTAAATATGCATTTGGGCCCATTTCTTACTAGAAGGGAAATTTTCGTAATTTGGCCCGTTATGGGTATATTTGGCATATATGTGATATATGTGTGAGACCACATTATTATGTGGATATATTTGGGTTACTCGGTATGAGGCGATCCTAGGGAGCAAGTTAGCGGGAAAGTCCCAACGGGACCAATACTTGACTCGTGGTGAGTCAAGATGTATTTTGGGTATTTAGTACATTACCGGGATATTGGGTAATGGGAATGTATATTCGAGGATATATTCGGAGTTAGTGACATTAGGAGGGAGTTCTGGGAATTTTGACTATTTACCCTCGGGGACGCTTTTGGGGTACTCCGAGCCTTGGGATTTGCTTAAGGTTAATTGAGCTTGTAGTAACCCGGCAGAAACATAAACACGTTCAAACTCTCTCTCTCTCCCGTTCTCCATTTTGACGCTCGATAGCATTTTTGAAGGAAACTTGAGTTTTAGAGTTCAGATTCAAGCAAGGCTAGAGTCATAACAATTCTAGGAAAGAATAGAAGCTTGATAGCTAGAGGAATTAGTCAAAAAAACAGCTTAATCAGAGGTAATCCAAGCTTTAAGTTCTGAGTATTTGAGTTCTTCAGCTTTGATTGTATTTTATGGTTTTGATGAGTTTTTGATTTGTTTGTAACTTGGGTTTTGATGGTTTTGGGTTGCTGAGTTGATTAGGAACTTTGTTTTTAGGATTTGAATATTTTTTGATAGGTTTATGGACGGATTTGGCTTGAGAAAAATGGAGAAAGAATAGAGTTTGCAGGTTAATCTGCGACCCTGTTCTTGGGGCACTATGGCTCTCTTGGACGCAGGGAGAAGCTGGTGCCTTTGGGCCTTTTGAGTTGCGACGCCTGCTAAGGCGTGGCGTGGCATGG